>NC_088776.1:8485217-9793551 GCF_954871325.1 Gordionus sp. m RMFG-2023 | reverse complement strand
TTTATACATATAAGAATATTATAATATCGATGCCAGGTTATAATTACATTCTAATTATATAAAAAAAATTAAATTTTATAGGCTAAAGAACCCTAAAAAAAATTTTTTATTAAATAAAAAATAATTTCTTATTTAACTTATTCTTTTTTTAAATCAATTGATCTACGCATTTGTTTTAATATAAATTCTTAATGGATTTATTGATTATTTAATTTATGTGAAACAAATTTATTCAAAAAAAATTGGAAAATTAAACCCGATACTTTTATAGAACATAAGATAACTTTTCAACTTATATCATTTTTCTGTAAAGGTTTTAAATCTCTGGTACCTCGCGAGGGAATCAGTTGGGAATCAGCTCGAGCCTTTTCAGCTAGTGTGATAAATATCATTCTTCCTGGCAAAAAGATGATTCCGCCTATATTATTGATTCACATTCTCTATCCATTTTAAGTGTTTTTTAAATATATTATTTTTAATAATTCTATCTTAATTTTTTTTTCTTAAATTTTCAATTTTTACCTGTCTAAGAATTTACTGCCATCGGGCAGCGACGGGTTATATGAAATATTATAAAATAATTAACCAAATTTCATCTAGAACCTAAAATATTAAACAATATTTTGTTCTTAAATTAAAATTTTCATCATACTCGTTTTTCTTATCTTATTTTTTGTTATGGTTACAAAGAAAATAAAATTTGTATCATCTAGTTAAATGTTCGATGGTTATCACTTTTTAAGCATTTTAAAAAAAAATGACACTCAATTCTAAATCTATAGATCAAAAACGACCAAATCATTTACGAATAAAATTCGCAGAATAAAAATATGCTAATTTCTTAACAATCTTAAATAGTGTTGTTAGATGGGCTCGGTTTGAGTCGATTTTTAAAACACGGCTAATTCGATATTTTATCCAGTATAATATGACGTAAGTCTGAACATTCTTCTCATAGATGGCACAAAGGTTCGGACATCTATTAGCGAAATCTAGAGAATATTGAGTTAGCCGTTTTTAAACAGCATTAATCTTAACCCTTCCATATACTCTCACTCAACTGTGTTTAAAATTAAAATTATTCACTAAATCTTATAACTCAACCATTTCTTAAATGCAAAAAAAAATTAATCTATAAATAATACTATTATTGTTTCAGTTTTCAAGGTAAAAATATATTATTTTTATACCTTTATTTATTATAATTTATTTCCAATTTTTTGCATAAAAAAATACATTTTTATTATTTTAATTTAAAAGAGTAGGAATAAAATTAAGTGTATTTCATTACATTTCAATAATATAAGTTTCGTTTTTTTTTAAACTTTTTGATGGAATTTTTTTTAAAAAAATAAGGTTTTTTCCTCTATTTTGCTTTTGTAAAAGGAGAGGAATCATTAATTTTCAATGCGAATATTTGCCATTTCTCCGCTTAAAATTCTGTCATTTTTTAAAAAAAAATTTTATATAGAATTTACTGTAAAATATAATTGATTTGGGCACTTCTAGACCTAGGGTGTCAAAATCTTTGCTCAAACTAAATGGATGCCCATTTAACTTAGATTGATAATGAATCAATTAAACGGATTATGCTTGAGATTAGAAATATTATTTAAAATCAACCCTCACAATAGCTCAAATTAGACAAGTTATGTATATTTTTTTTAAACAACTTTTTTGTTATTTTGAATTTCGCAAAAAAAAGAGAAAGTTTATCATTTTTATGAATTTTTATGAATTGATTTCAAAAGTATTTTTTTTTCTTTACCTTGACAAACTATTTACATTTCAAAGATATTCATTATTAATTAATTCGTAATTAATAATAATTTATAACCTTTTCTTTTTTAATATTATTGTTATTTTTTTTTGCATTCCCGTTTCATCAGTCCTCAATTATAAGTTTTAGTTAGATAATAGTTCCGTATATGTGATCCTTTGGCTCTCTCTTGAAATGGATAGACGTGCATATCCTGAATACATTATCCTACTATTCCTTTCGAGTTTATGTCATAGGCCTAACTAGTGTTGTTAAAAGGCTTATTTTGAGCCGATTTTCTAAAACGGCTAACTCAATGTTTTAGCCAGAAAAATTAGGCCTAAGCCTCGAGATTTCGTTAATATATGTCTAGACCTTTGTTCCTTCTATGAGCAAAATCTTCAGGCTTGCGTAATATTTTTCTGGATGGAATATTGAGTTAGCCGTTTTTAAAAATCGGCTCAAAACGAGCCGTTTAACAACACTAGGCCTAACCAAAGGTGGGAAATTCTCACTTCATCGGAAATTTGCCCTTTATCGAAAATATCATTTTAAGATATTGAAAATTCTCTTACCCCCCTCACAGTGTGCAATATATCACAGAGACCTGCTGAGGTACCATTTGCATAGCCCGGCCCCGGTTTTTTTAAAATATATTACATTTCTTTCTAATTTTTAAAGCTAATAAGCGATTAAAAATCTAGGGCCGGGCCTGCAGGTCTCTGATATATCACTATAAACAATCATCTGAAGAGATAAATAAGCTAAAGTTAATAATTTTTTTAAAATAAGGACCATAATTCAATATTCCTCGAAAAAAATTATTTTGGACATTAACATGTCCAAACATAAGGGTATCCAGGGTTTTGCTAAGGTACGGGGGGGGGGCTCTTAGTGGGGTTTTCCTCCATAAATTTTATTGGGGGTCTTTAGACCCACTTATTTTAAACTTTTGGTTATATTAAATTTTAACAAAAATATTTCTACAATAAGTGTACTTAAAGACCTCCAATAAAATTTATGTTCAAGACTCTGGATACTCCTATGTCATATGTGTATATTCCCTTTTTTAAAATATTCTATGAATGGCTTTCTTAGACAGGATATCGAATTGAACCCCTGAATTGAAGCGTTATTAATTTGCCAACCGTAACAATAGTTTTGTATTTTAATTCTGTTATTAAAACATTTTCATCAGAACATTATTGACCAATTTAAAAAAATATATATATTATATTTTAATTAATAATTTTAAAAAATCCATAACTTATAGTAACCGTAACGATTTCCCTAGCCGAAATGAATCGATATAAATTTGTTAAAAAATAACCAAAATGGAAATGAAAACCGTTTTAAAATAAACCTAAACCGATATGAAACTGAAGCGTTATACCTATCAGTTCGTCCCCGCTTATTTAGAGATATGCATTTTATTATATTTTTTCTCAAATTCGACTTGCTCATTCACAATGGTTAAAGAAAAACCAAACCCTGTCATGCTCACGGCAGTTTAATTTTTCCAAAAAAAAATCATGCCCACACACGAAATACCATATTTTACTCAGGTAATTTATTGTTAACGTTTAAAATATCTCAATTGCTTTTATTCTTATCAGAAAATAATAATGATCAAAATCAATGAAATGGATTATCTCCACCCCCCCCCCCTATTCCCTCCATTCATAATGGGTAAGGGTATAAAGTAGAAATTAACAGATTATTTGTTTAAAAAACTCACATATATCTGTTTAAAAAAATAGGAGAAGATTATTAAATTTATATTTAAATAAAAAAAATGTGACAGTCAAATATATCGAGAACTGTGTGGGATTAGAAAATATTCATTATTATATCGATTGACCTAATTTAATGTGAGAATTTCTCTTCTTTTCCCCCTCGTATTATTCGTCATGGTGATTTTTTTAAAAAAATTATTTGTAAAACATAGGAAAGATTTAAATTGCGAAGGTTGAAAGCCTATTTTTTTGAAGGTAAATTATGTATATTCATGATTAAAAATAAATTTCAAAATTTGGAAATACCTTTGAATAAAAATAATTAATAAATAGGAATCGGAGAAAACATATTGACCTCTACAAAGTTTTTGTGACAATATTAATGACTTAAAGATTTTATATCTAGGACCACGAAGAGAAGGTAGGAGGCATTGGAGGCGGGGTCAGGATTTTCGCTAGGGGGGGGGCAATATTTGGTGGGATTTTATTGGAGATCTTTAGGTGCACTTGTGGCTAGGCTAGTAGGCCTTCATACATAGGATGTTTACTTTTTTTTTTTAATTTTGCATTTCACTTTTTATATTATTATTTTATTCTGAAAATTTTGAATTTATTAGTAATTTTTCCAATTATTATAAATTGATTATTTTTTTAAAGTTATTGATTAAAGTGATACATTGTATTATCTTTTTGGGAAAGAGGAGTGCCAAATTTTTGTAAGGGAAAACGTCTCCACGCTTTCCCCCCCCCTCCCCACCACGATATGCCTATAGAGGGAGAAGGTAGGGAAGGTTTGACTTATTATGATTCATTTAAATCATTAATAATTATAAAATTTTTTAAAAAAAGAAAATAATCTTAAATGTTATTTTCACATAAAGATTGATAACCAGAATAATAATTATTTTAAATCCATTTAGCGTTAGTCACATCTTAACACTGAATAGCAAACTTTTAAAATAGTGGCGACTCGAACAAATTAATAAATTATATTGATTTTTTTTTGATTTAATATTCAATTATATATGTTGTTCTTAAATGAATGATTAATTTAAGATGCTGTTATATTATCTAATTGAGGTGTAATATATATTTTTTTTATGATTCGGTTTGGCATATAAACCAGATATCATACTCCCGATATATATATATATATATATCGATTTTACCTTTACAGTAATTATAAATCATTCACAAGTTAATATTTATTAAATTTAATATTTATTTCACCAAGATTATCGCTAATTAATGTTATTAATTAAATTAATAAAAAATTTAATGTTTTAAGCAGAGTGTCGAAAAGTTAGATATAACGGTTTAATTTCATTCCGGATAGTTCAAAATTTATAAAGCTGTTATTTAAATATTTATTATGCAATCTAAATCCATTTATAATATTATCCCGATTCGTATATATCGTTTATCAGGAGTTTACGAATACTTGTATATGAGATAATAGATTTTTTGTACCTTTGTAACTGTCATTTTTATGAAGATAATAAAAATAAAAAATAAATTATAAGAAAACACGTCTAATTTTCTTATTATATAAAACAATGCATAAGATTAATAAGAAATAACAAATTAAATATTATAACAATATTTTAAATTTTTATACTTCATTATTTTAAATTTTAAATAAATATAATTAAGAAACCGTTATGAACCAGGTTAAAAGTAGTTATAACGGTTCGGTTCTCATTTTTCAAAAATCTTATAACGATTCAGTTTGGAAAATCATGTTTATTTCGATCGCAGTTCGGTTCGACAGCTTGACTCTAAGTAATTTTTGAATTAGAAACTAATAATGATAAAACTTCGTATTATTTGAAAAAAGCCTATATTCTTTAAATCACTCTATCTCTATCTTATATATAATGATTGCTAATTCTGGTACATAAAATTAAAGTCTATTATCTGCATATTTAAAAGCTATCTCAAAATTTTGCCCTCTCTCTCTGCTAGGTTTCATTATGGTTAAATGTATGATCACCGTCTGGCTAACTAAGAAGAGTATTAGAATATTCTACTATATGTGATATGCACCATAAAAACTATTCTGTAGGAATCCTCATCTGCCTATGATATAAAAAAAGACGAGGAGAGAAGGGTCTAACTACAGAATGGTCTAACTACAGAACCTAAAAACTAGGGATATGCATTGTTAAATAACCTTCCACTTTTTCGAGAATAAGGTGAGGCAACTACGATGTATGGGTGCTAACGTGAAATTATAGGGAAAATGGAAAGATCAAAGTGGTGGAAGCACTGAACAAAGGAGAATGATTACAGACTGAAGGATACCAGAACAAAATAAAAAATGAATGATAGACGAAACTAGCACAAAATACAAGTTTTTCTGAAGAGATATAATGACAACTCTTTGAGCAATGAAAACCCTCAGGTTGATATTTTGATTGTAGGCAGACAAATATTGACATAAAGCTATTGGGCAAGTTGATTTGTTGATGAATTAATATTATGTACGATTTTGGACAAAGTAACACGGGTTGGCAGAATGATGAAGAGGAAGGTATATTATAGGATCGTTGGAATCAGCATCCATCAACCGGAATGGCATGTCTAAAGAAACATGTTGATGAAAATAAAAATATCAAAGAGTTTATGAAGGCTTTTAATTTTGTCACGATTCAAAAGTAATTCTGAGGAAGAAAGGATCTTAGGTTTTGGTGATGGAAGTCATGTAAAGAGTAGGGTGGATTATTTTTGCATGCTATGTGATAGATGTGACAAACATGAGGGTAATTTAGGAATATATGTGTTTCTTTCAACATCGTTATCTTGGTCAGAAGTTTTAGAAAAAATAAGAGGAAGTATGTTTTAAGGCTCAAGGTTTGGAATTAAATATGAAGTAGCTAATTAATGACTACCCACCCTTCACCGCTTTCCACGGATCGTTAGAGACCAGAAAAATTAACAAATTAGAAAATAAGTTAAAGTATTTTAAATAATAAAAATAATAGTGATCTGCTAAATATTATATTAAAATAGATTTCATGTGATTTTTTTTATTGACGTAAAAACGTATCTTGGCCATAATTTTGGAAATGACTGGAAGAAAAAAAATCTTCCAAATTATTTTATACATTATATGTAAAGGATTATAATATAGTCTTAAAGACTTATTTTAAAGAATAAACGCCTTCTTATGCATTTTTAATTAAAAAAAATGATGCATGAAAAATTTGAGGTGGTCTCTTTATATTGAGACCAGAGTGTATATTAGTTGTTAAACAAAAAATTTGGTATTTAATGATACAATATTTCAAAGATTAATTCAAATTATATTACCCACAAACAGCGAGATTTTAAAAATCTACAAAAAACCCGATGCACATCTGAATACCTCTACATAATAAGAGACCCCCCAAAATAAATTTTCTCGGCCCAAGCCCGACAATTTTTGTAGATCTTGATCTGGTGTGGCGACCCTAATTTCTAAAAAAAAAGTTGTAGGGAAAAAGTTTAAACCCGAAATTTTAATTTTATTTTTATGTTATGCTTTAATTAAATATTCAGAAATAACTTATAATTTAATGGTTAGCTATAAAACATAACTAGACCCAAAAATTCAGGAGACCGTTGCTTGGAGCAAACCTTAAAAATGTCTAAAATAAATTTTAAGAAATTTTTATCAAAAAATACTCCCAAATAAAATTTGAAGACGAATTTTTATTGATAATAAATTAACCCATATGGGTTAGGGAACGAAATAAAATTTAAGAAATTTACATCAAATTCAACGCACATAATTTCAAGAAAGGATGAAAGTCCAATACATTATATAAATTTTTTTATTATTTTATAATATAAACCAAAATTTGTAAATATTTTATGATTGCAGTGTATGAACGATCGAGCGTTTTACCGCTAAATTTCATGAGCTTTCATATTTTTTATATAAATATTGAAACTCAATTACCATTCCTTTTTCAAAATTTTGTTTTATTCCAAGAAAACAATTTTGTTGATTGATTTAAATTAAAACTCGGCTTACAAAATTATTTTTGAATATTTATTGCAATTTTAGCATTTTTTTTAGTATAAGATAGTTTCTAAAATCATAAAAATAAAAATGAGCATTTATATTTATTATACAATAATAAAAAAAATTTTAAATAATTTTGTATTTAGAGGGGCAATTTCTGCCTCTCATATACCAATACTATTTAGTACAAAACATGAATGAATAGTAAATATTTCCAACCTATTAATTTTTTAAAAAGTTTTAAATTCGTTCTACAATTAGAAAACTTTATCAAGCAAATAGGGAAGAATAGACTGGAAATATAACATGTATACTTTTGGGACGATGTGCGGGGTATATATTTTATTGAGCAGGTTACCGTTGTTCTTGCTGATGGGGTTGCCATGCAGAACTTTAACCCCTCCTTCATAGTTAACGCGAAATTCAAAATACTCTGTATTTTTGTTTACTTTCTGCGAATTCGTGCTAATTTTGAAAGGGCTAATACTTATGTTTAATATGAAAATATTTTAATTCTTTACCAACTTTTTAAGCAAACTACATATTATATTCGACATTTTATATAAAAAAACAATGTTCATTTATTCATCACAATATAATACAAAGATAAAAAATTTTTATATAACAAAATGGCGTATAATAACATTTTATCAATTTTAATAATTAATCGGAGGCGAATAAAATAACCCACAAAACGCCTCCTGCAAAGCTCTGTGACACGCGTATTTTTCCGAATAACCACCGCTTTTGTCTAAATTTGTAGCGGCTCGAACGTTGTGCAAAAATCTTGTAGATTACATATTAAAAATAAAATTTATAATGATTTCCAAAAAAAACCAAATTTTGAGAAATATAAATAATAGCTTTAAACCCTGGACTAAAAAAAATAGAGGTTCTGAATACTTTTTGGTGATTTTGATGATAATATCTCAACTCAAAGAATGTTCAAAATTTTATTTTATTGGATGAAATATACTATAAACTAAACAAGTATTCGAAGTAAGGAGGATATGGGTTAGGGTGAAGATATATTAAAAATAAATAAACAGTCAAATCTCACAGGTCATATTAATATAAAATAGACAATTAGAAATTTATATAAATCAGAAGTTGCAACAGCAATTTCCTTGACTTGAAACCATAATCGGTTTTGATTTCAGTTTGAGAAGAAACAGAATATTTGATCAGATTTCACCTAAAATTCTGAATCTTTTATAAATAAATCCTTACGCGCATAAAATATTTTTTTACGATAAAATCACATTTTATTTTTTTTTTTAAAAAAAGCATTTTTACGAATATTTATGTGAATAACATAATAATAATCAGGGTTGGCATGTCGGTCAATTGACAGGTCAAATTCGGTCAAATGACTGGTCAAATTCGGTCAAATGACTGATCAATTGACCGGTCAAATTCGGTCAAATGACTGGTCAATTGACCGGAGGAGTATTTGACTGGTCAAATACTCTAAAATATTAATGGCGAATAAATATTTTGATATAATTAACTAGTATGCATTAAAAGCATGTTTATCAATCTTATTATTTTTTTATTAAAATATAAATATGTAATTTTTCTAAATATAGTAATATTTTTAGTTATTTTTTTGCCTAATCATTGCCGTTTCTCGCCTTCTTTATTTTTTTCAATTCATTTTTCTTAAAAAAAATAAAAATACCCGATTTATTATAATCATAATATAATTTTTTCATTCTTATTTTTTAATAAATTTAAATTTTATTTAATATTTAGCCGAGTATAAATTATATTAATTCTCATTTGTTTTACTTACACTTGCTATATTTGGTTTTTAAAATTAATTTTCATTTTAATTGTTCTGGTCAGATTTACGGAATATTATTCAATTCTGGTAAAAAGTTTATTATATTATATTTATAATATTAAGAAATTATTTAATTGGTCGATAATTATAAAATAGTTAAGATTGATTAACTTTACAATAATCAAAATCATTTTTTTGTTAAATTTTAATATATTAGGGATTATGGTCAAACCAAAGCATCATGTTTGGAAACATTTTCAAGAAGTACGCGATGGTAAATCAGTTAAAGCGGTGTGCAAGTTTTGCAAGATGTCCTATATCACCCACGTTGATAGAATGGTCAAACATTTATTAAGCAGCTGTACTATGTGCCCTGTTATAATTAAGGAAAAATTTTATTCAAATTCCAAAATATCAACCTCTACAAAAAATATCACAAATGTAATTTGTAATACTTCTAAGTCTAACTCTAATGAAGAATTGGGTGAAATTAGTGAGAATGATTATCAAATGAACAATATTTTGTCTTGTGACTCAGGAGAATTTGATACCCTTATTTCTAATCAATCTACAAGCAAGGCGATTAAATATAAATCTCAATCTTGTATAACCGGTTTCATAGATAGAATTAATCCCAAAGAAAAAAATGAGCTGGATCAATTGTTTGCAAAGGCTGTATATGCGAGCAATTTACCTTTCCACATCACTGAAAATCCCTACATCCAAGAATTTTTTAAAAAAATACGTCCTATTTACACATTACCCAGGAGAAGGCAGCTGGCTGGATATCTTCTAGACAAAGCGTCAGGTGATATGGAGGTGAGAGTTGCAGATATAATAGATAAAGCTCCTTACTTATCAATTGTATCAGATGGCTGGAGCAACATTAGAAACGAGAGTATTATTAATTTTATGGTGATGACGCCTGTTCCAGTGTTCTACAAATTTCTAAATACTGAGGAAAATCGCCATATGGCAGATTATATTGCCCAGGAATTTAAAAATGTAATTCATGAATTGAATCCGGTAAAAGTATATTCTTTAGTTACTGATAATGCCGCTAACATGAAAGCAGCCTGGAGAATTCTAAAATCTGAATCTATTTATAATCATATACAATGTTATGGTTGTGCAGCGCATACATTGCAGTTATTCTTTCACGATTTTGAACGATTGGACGCCTTCAGTGACCATATTTCAATAATTAAAAAAATTGTTAAATTTTTCAAGAATAAACACATACCAGCTGCAGTATTTTCCCGTAATAATCTTCATGGCATACCATCTACATTAAGTACAATTAGCCAAACAAGATGGGCATCGTCAATAAAATGTATGGAGCAAATTCAAATATGCAAGAAAGCTCTAAAAGCATCAGTTGTTGAAGAAGCTGTTTGTGATAATTGTCCCATAGAAATTACCAATAATATATTAAACGAAGAATTTTGGACGAAAAATTTAAAATTTTTAGCTATACTCCAACCTTTAGCTACCTCATTGTTGAAAGTGCAAGGGGATAAATGTACTTTGGCCCAAGTAAAAAACGAGATGCTTAATTTGGAAAAACACATAATACAATCATGCCATGATTCTATATTTTCTCCATCTCAAGAAAAAAAAATTAAGGTTATGTTTGAAAAGAGAAAAACTGATATAAATACATGTGCTCACAATGCTGCTTATTTATTGGACCCCCAATATCAAGGGGAGCATCTTACTAATACTGAATTTGATGAAGCATGTAATATAATAAAGAATTGGGTATTTTACAAGGTGGTGATAATCAAAATATTTTGAGTAATATAGTAAATTTCAGAAGCAAAAGCGGTATATTTAATAGCCATAATATGTGGAAAGTTGTAACTTCCATAAGAAACAATCAAATTTCGGCCTCAAGTTGGTGGAATGCATTTTGCCCACCTTGCCCATTAAGAGAAGTCGCTAATATTTTACTAACATTTCCTAGTTCGACTTCTTCTTCTGAAAGAAATTGGTCGGTTTGGGGCAATATTCACACGAAAAACAGAAATAGATTAAAGGCTTCTACAGCAAGAAAATTAGTAAGAGTGTATCATAATTTAAGATTGATTAAAAATATTAAAGAAAATAATGATATTGAATATGAATCGGAACAAGACTCTGCCACGGAGGGTGAAACATTGACTATAGAATGAATTAAAAAATATTATGATATTTATTATTATACATAGATTTATTATAATATTATATAAATGCAAAATAAAGTTAATATTGGTGTAAAAAACATTTATTTGAATTTGACCATATTTGACCGGTCAAATATCGGTCAATTGACCGAATTGTATTTGACCGGTCAAATGCACAACCCTGATAATAATATCATGAAAAATCACCCCAAAGCTTTCAAATTATCTATATCCGGAACGTCTGAGCCGTAGTTGTATTCCTGAAAGGGCTTGTATTCGTAAGGAATCAGCAAGGCGTCATCATCCTCTTCTTCCATAAACTTGACCCCGCTGTAATTGACCTTATTAGATGAAACGAGAAAAAAGAGTAATTCTTTAGAATATATAATATAATGAGTCTCCAAGCCATAATCTGACAATTCATATTGTTTTTTTGAAATGCTGTTCTATATCGAACTTCTCCTAAAGAATAGCCCATAGATACTAAATCTCAGGGTTGTGCATTTGACCGGTCAAATATGGTCAAATTCAAATAAATGTTTTTTACACCAATATTAACTTTATTTTGCATTTATATAATATTATAATAAATCTATGTATAATAATAAATATCATAATATTTTTTAATTCATTCTATAGTCAATGTTTCACCCTCCGTGGCAGAGTCTTGTTCCGATTCATATTCAATATCATTATTTTCTTTAATATTTTTAATCAATCTTAAATTATGATACACTCTTACTAATTTTCTTGCTGTAGAAGCCTTTAATCTATTTCTGTTTTTCGTGTGAATATTGCCCCAAACCGACCAATTTCTTTCAGAAGAAGAAGTCGAACTAGGAAATGTTAGTAAAATATTAGCGACTTCTCTTAATGGGCAAGGTGGGCAAAATGCATTCCACCAACTTGAGGCCGAAATTTGATTGTTTCTTATGGAAGTTACAACTTTCCACATATTATGGCTATTAAATATACCGCTTTTGCTTCTGAAATTTACTATATTACTCAAAATATTTTGATTATCACCACCTTGTAAAATACCCAATTCTTTATTATATTACATGCTTCATCAAATTCAGTATTAGTAAGATGCTCCCCTTGATATTGGGGGTCCAATAAATAAGCAGCATTGTGAGCACATGTATTTATATCAGTTTTTCTCTTTTCAAACATAACCTTAATTTTTTTTTCTTGAGATGGAGAAAATATAGAATCATGGCATGATTGTATTATGTGTTTTTCCAAATTAAGCATCTCGTTTTTTACTTGGGCCAAAGTACATTTATCCCCTTGCACTTTCAACAATGAGGTAGCTAAAGGTTGGAGTATAGCTAAAAATTTTAAATTTTTCGTCCAAAATTCTTCGTTTAATATATTATTGGTAATTTCTATGGGACAATTATCACAAACAGCTTCTTCAACAACTGATGCTTTTAGAGCTTTCTTGCATATTTGAATTTGCTCCATACATTTTATTGACGATGCCCATCTTGTTTGGCTAATTGTACTTAATGTAGATGGTATGCCATGAAGATTATTACGGGAAAATACTGCAGCTGGTATGTGTTTATTCTTGAAAAATTTAACAATTTTTTTAATTATTGAAATATGGTCACTGAAGGCGTCCAATCGTTCAAAATCGTGAAAGAATAACTGCAATGTATGCGCTGCACAACCATAACATTGTATATGATTATAAATAGATTCAGATTTTAGAATTCTCCAGGCTGCTTTCATGTTAGCGGCATTATCAGTAACTAAAGAATATACTTTTACCGGATTCAATTCATGAATTACATTTTTAAATTCCTGGGCAATATAATCTGCCGTATGGCGATTTTCCTCAGTATTTAGAAATTTGTAGAACACTGGAACAGGCGTCATCACCATAAAATTAATAATACTCTCGTTTCTAATGTTGCTCCAGCCATCTGATACAATTGATAAGTAAGGAGCTTTATCTATTATATCTGCAACTCTCACCTCCATATCACCTGACGCTTTGTCTAGAAGATATCCAGCCAGCTGCCTTCTCCTGGGTAATGTGTAAATAGGACGTATTTTTTTAAAAAATTCTTGGATGTAGGGATTTTCAGTGATGTGGAAAGGTAAATTGCTCGCATATACAGCCTTTGCAAACAATTGATCCAGCTCATTTTTTTCTTTGGGATTAATTCTATCTATGAAACCGGTTATACAAGATTGAGATTTATATTTAATCGCCTTGCTTGTAGATTGATTAGAAATAAGGGTATCAAATTCTCCTGAGTCACAAGACAAAATATTGTTCATTTGATAATCATTCTCACTAATTTCACCCAATTCTTCATTAGAGTTAGACTTAGAAGTATTACAAATTACATTTGTGATATTTTTTGTAGAGGTTGATATTTTGGAATTTGAATAAAATTTTTCCTTAATTATAACAGGGCACATAGTACAGCTGCTTAATAAATGTTTGACCATTCTATCAACGTGGGTGATATAGGACATCTTGCAAAACTTGCACACCGCTTTAACTGATTTACCATCGCGTACTTCTTGAAAATGTTTCCAAACATGATGCTTTGGTTTGACCATAATCCCTAATATATTAAAATTTAACAAAAAATGATTTTGATTATTGTAAAGTTAATCAATCTTAACTATTTTATAATTATCGACCAATTAAATAATTTCTTAATATTATAAATATAATATAATAAACTTTTTACCAGAATTGAATAATATTCCGTAAATCTGACCAGAACAATTAAAATGAAAATTAATTTTAAAAACCAAATATAGCAAGTGTAAGTAAAACAAATGAGAATTAATATAATTTATACTCGGCTAAATATTAAATAAAATTTAAATTTATTAAAAAATAAGAATGAAAAAATTATATTATGATTATAATAAATCGGGTATTTTTATTTTTTTTAAGAAAAATGAATTGAAAAAAATAAAGAAGGCGAGAAACGGCAATGATTAGGCAAAAAAATAACTAAAAATATTACTATATTTAGAAAAATTACATATTTATATTTTAATAAAAAAATAATAAGATTGATAAACATGCTTTTAATGCATACTAGTTAATTATATCAAAATATTTATTCGCCATTAATATTTTAGAGTATTTGACCAGTCAAATACTCCTCCGGTCAATTGACCGACATGCCAACCCTGCTAAATCTATTAATTAATTTTTAATTAAATATTATTAACCTTACTTGAAGAATTTGCCAGTTTAAAAAAAAATGTATTCGAGCATAATGGGCATATATACGTATTCGTCATCGACCATTGAAGGAAAGGAGTGCAGCAATGACGAAGTTTTGTTGCCTGTCCGGTGGCTAGCCAAAATCATGTCCTTGAGTTCCTTTCCGCCTTCGATGTGAACATCCATGGTGACTCCTTCATCCACATTATTTCCTAGATTCCGGAACCTCATCTCGTGTGTTTTAACGATTATATCGGCTGGTAAATCGCTATTAGCCAGCTCGTATAACAATTTTTCGTTGTATTCTGCAGTCCTATTTTTGGGCTTGGGGTCCTTAAGGCTGCGATTATCGCTGCTATCCGATATAATAAGGTGAGAGGAGTTGGATTTAGTTAAGTCTCCGCCCATTGGGTTATTAATGGCAGCGGCGTTGATCAAGGAATATTGAGATTTTTCTTCTTCGATCAGTTCACGCAAGAATTCTTGGTCTTGGCTCTTATAAATTATTATTCATTACACAGATTAGAAAAAATAAATAACAGATTTTCGATATTCATAAATTTCCATGCTATTCTAGATATTGGTTAATGTGAGTCGAATCGTATTCAAAGCCGGTAGAAATGGATATAAGGAAAAATACTACATCATTGTCGATGATACATATTTTTTTTAAAATGGTTCCCCCTATTTGGAATTCTCAGACAGACTTAGCAGACAATGGAGTATCACCTCCAAACCAATCTAATAGTCAAAGAACTATTAAAACTTAAAAAGTAAATATTTCATGACTCGGGAATTAAAAGAACCAGAAGATAATACGGTTGAAGTTCTAGTAGCCTTCAGATAAGCAAACATCGTTCGACAGGAATGTGCCAGCTAAACTATTACTTGGTAGAATTCTTAAAAGATGTCTAGCATTATCTCCAACTCCAATAACTTAGGTAAATAAAAAGGACACATCAAAATGGGGTGTATCACTCCTCGCAAAATTTGATGTATAGACAATATCACCCCTTTTAAATTGGATCCTAATGTTGCGGTAAATATTAAAACATACAATTGTTAAAACAGTGACCCATGATTCTCATCCAAAAAATATTAAAATCTAATGCCATACAACCAGGCTTGCTAAATCTATATTTTGAAAATGCAGGTGAACCAATAGCAATTATAAATATACTTTAAATAGGGCGTATTTGCCATTCTCTTTTTATTGAAAGTTGTTATTTTAGGGGAGACCGGGGTAAAAAGATTGATATTTTGCATTTTGGCCAAAAAATTTTAAACATAAACAAAACAGAAATTATAGATTTATATATAGCCAAATCCTTCATCTACAAAATAAAAAAAAGTATAGCTCCCTACCTATAATACTTTAGGAGCTATTATTAATTATGTGAAGTGTTCTATTTTCGCCATATTACCCCATACTCAGGGTAAAGTAGCTAAGCATCAGGGTAAAGTAGTTAAAATAAAATAGAACCTAACTATACTATTTAATTGAACAAAATATTCATCACTTTTAAATATAAACTATTCAATACAATACCGGAATGTAAAAAATTATATTTTTTTAGCAAAATATCTCAAACAAGGAAATTTTTTAAAAAAGATGACCTAGGTAAGAAATTAGATATAAAAATATATCTTCACAATAAATTTGAAGTCTTTATTCTCATGGGTTAAAAAGTTATTCACGTTAACATTGTTACCCCGACAATCGTCTTCCCTATTATATATAAAAAAGTATTATTTTATTCTTTAGAGTGTTTCCAAATTAAGGTGTTTTTGGGGTTTATTATAATATATTACAAATTATAGATATAGGGCAAATTTGAGAAACGTTTTTTTGTAATATAAAAACACGTAAAATTGTTTAATATTGTTTTTTTTTCATATTATAATTATTATTTTCAAAAAATATTGTACTTCAATTTAAACAATGCTGCAACCTGTTTTGTTTAAACACAACCGCTTAATTTGGAAGCACTACTAATTATTTTATTTTTTTTAAATGTTTGATTAAAACATATTAATCATTATAATTTAATGACCAATTCTAAAATTTCGTCATTTGGAGGATTGATTTACTTTTATTTTACTAAAGCAAACTAGACATATTAATTTCATTCTTTATTAATTTACAAAATAAAAAAATTAAATAAATCCTGTTTCTAAAAAATTTTATTAATAAAATGTGAAAATTTTGCAAAAAATTTGTTATAAAAAGTTCTTTGCAGAATGAGGGCAAAATTGGTGGAGTTTTTTGTTGATGGGGGTAAGAGCTGGCCTTCCCAGAACTTTTTGGTTCATAATGAACAGACATTTGTGAAGTGAAATGATAACATTATATTCATACATGGTAGAGTTGAGATAACATATTATGAAAACATGATGAACAATTTCAAAAAAAAAGAGAAGTGGACAATCAAAAGTTTATACCACACATGGTATCATTTCTAGTTACACAAGAAGGAATTATCTTTTTAATAAAATTATGATTCCACATTACGAAAATCTAAATGAATTCCAAATCAACCATACAACTAATTTGAAGAATTGTAATTTCTGACTCCTTAAAAAAAAGGAAATGTAGTAATATTATAATTATTGAACATAAAATTTTATAATAAAATTGTTACATCAAACATGAATTATATTCTTATTAGCATAATCTAATAAATGAATTTACTATTTAATTTTGTATATTCTCAAAGAATCGTTATACTTTTTACTAATATTTCACAAAGGAATGAGTTTTTGTGGAAAAATGAAAATCCCAAGTAAGGTAAATGTGTCTATGCCTTTACATTTAATTTTATTCATTCTTAGTTTAGAGATTACTGTTTATCATGTATATATTTCTTCAAAATGTTAAATGTTTATTTAAAAAAATAATGAAATTCAAGTAAATAAATACAATTATTTCATTTAATGGTATTACCAATTTCCCTTTATTCTTTAGAATTGATTCTTTATTTTCTTTTTTATACTGCTCTATTTTCTTTTTAGCTGTTTCAATTAATAAATCTGTAGTTCTTTGATGGGAATCGAGAAGTTCAAATACAATATCTTCAACAAATTCTAAATAATTATTAAATTCCTTTAAACTATTGAAATCTTCTTCTGTTTTATTGAAAACTTCTTTTGATAATCTTTTTCTTATTTCTACCTCTCTTTCCACTGACGAATCCTGAAATACTTGTAAATGATATTGGGATCTTTTTAAAGTTATGTGACATTCTGGGCAATGACCTGATGCCCTTGTTCCAAAAATCAAATCTACACATGACTCACATCTATTAAAAATAAATAAAAGAATATAAAGTTTTACTAACAATGTGTGTCCACATGTGTTTACTAAAAGTTTTAATGATGGATTTCTATAACGCGATGTTTTGCATCTTGGACACGAGATGTCAAAATCCATCTGTTGATAAATATATAAATATACAAAATAGATGGCGGTTAATAGATAAATTTAAATAACAATTTATTATATGAAGTTAAGGTCTATTGTAATAAATTTATGACTAACTTAATGATAATATAATTATTTATATTTGCTATTTAGATATTATATTTATAACTTTGTAAGGATGTATAAATATAACCAATAATTATTAAAATCAAGAGTTATTAAATTGCAAAATTAAATCATATATAATAAATTAATGCATATGATATATTATATTATATTTAAATAATGCGTTTAAATAATTTATCATAAATAAACTATAAAAACTTTTTTTAAATTGTTTGAAAAAAATTAATTACTATCATTAAATATAATTTAATACCATTTAAAAATGATATCTATATATATTTTAAAAAATATATTTAATTCGTATTATACAAGAAATAATTATTTAAAGGTAGATTTTTCCCATATGACTAGCAAATATCTATCCTTTCTCTATCTGTATAACATTTGAATAACCTAATGTTTAGTTGCTCAGAGGTATTTTTCAATATAGATCATGGTTATTTGGAAGGAATTCTACGAGGAATGGAAAGTGGAATATTGAAAAATACTGATTATATGAATATAGTTCAGTGTGAAAATCTTGATGGTTTAATAACATATTAAATTTAACTCCTTTAAAAAAAATTTAGATATGAGGGTTCATTTACAAACATCAGATTATGGCAACTTTTTGGCTAATGAACCAAGTCCTCTTGCAGTTTCAACAATTGATGAAAAATTAAAGGAAAAATTAGTATTAGAATTTCAATATTTGAGGAATCAAGCTCTAGAGCCATTATCAACATTTTTAGATTACATCACGTTTTTCAGTTTTATTTAGATTATTCTAAAAATAAATTCTAGATATTCATATATGATTGATAACATTATTTTATTAATAACCGGAACCTTGCATCAACGACCAATATCAGAGCTTATATCAAAATGTCATCCTCTTGGAAATTTTGAACAAATGGAAGCCATTCATATAGCCAGTACCCCGGCTGAGTTATACAATGCAGTTCTTGTTGATACTCCTCTTGGTTTATAATTTAAAAATTTTTTTTGAATAATTACATTTTTAATATATGGCAGCTCCTTATTTTGCTGATTGTATTTCTGAACAAGACTTAGATGAAATGAATATTGAAATTATTAGAAACACTTTATACAAAGTATATAAGTGTACTTTAATGGTTATATAATTAAATTACAGGCCTATATTGAAGATTTTTACAAATACTGTCAGAAGCTAGGTGGAACCACAGCTGAAGTTATGACAGAAATATTAGCAGTATATTAAAATAATAATCAAATATTCTCTATTTATAGTTTATCAAATTTTAAAATTTTCTAATAATATACATAGCTAGAAATTTTTATGTGGGGTAGGGGAGTAGGTAATTATACTCAACAGGAATACAGAGTAGAGGTTAACTGAACCTTTGAATGGATTTAAAACCTTCTTATTTTAAATGTTTTTTTACAAAGATACACTGATATTAGTTTTTTTGCTGATTAAATTAGAATTACTAAATATTTTATTTAAATTAAATAACTCCCTTTAAACTATTAATATATATCCTAGACCTTCAGGCCAAGGCCCTATCAAGGTATGCAGCCTAGGCCTAAAATTTTATTAAAGAATAAATTCAGGAGGGACAATTTTAAAGAGATAAATTTAAATTATAGCAATTAATTAGTTGTATATAATGGTATATTTAATGCCATGTACTCCTTATACTTTTGAAATATAGGTAAAATTATTGATTTACGAAAACAATTATGATGTATTATTTTCCCATGTTTGTAAATATAGCTTAATATTATATATTATATTTTATGGATGATTTTAAAATAGGCAAAAGATTTTTCATGAGCACTGTGGAGATAGGCTAAAACTCTTTGCATGAATAGTTATAATTTTGATTAACCAAGTTCAGCTTCCAATGATGATAAATATAGTCTATTACGTTCATTTCTCCAAGCAGTAGTCATTAGACTCAATATTCTCTCTGATGATACATTTGAATGCTGTATAGAAAATATAAAATTGCATATTTTCTATATCATAGGTGAGTTTTTATTAGAAAGGATTGTTTTTCGATAATTTATCTTAATAATATGATTATAAATGTGAATATTCTTCTAAATAGAATATCTATCTATATTTGGTATTTTATAATTAATAATATTTTTTTGAAATTGTTCAAATGCTGGACATTTTTCTAATGTCATAGGGCTAAGATATTTCCCTATGTTATCTATAATATCATACCGTTTTTCTATATATTCTATAATATTTTTTATAAACATCTTTGATTCATTTTTGAAATTTAAAGTTTTTACTTCGTCATTATAAGGAAATACTCTCATAAAAATTTTGTTGAATTTGAATTATTTATTTTTTGAATAAGAACGTATATATATATATATTGCTAAAACATTAGTTATACTAAAAACGCGCCCAAGGGTAGATGAGGGTAGGTATTATACTATAAACAACTCTTTTAACGTGGGGAATTTATTAAAAACATTTATTGTTTTGTTATTTGCTTCAAAAAATTGAGATAAGTTATACTCCTCCAATCCATTCTCTACTTTCTCGACAAAAAAAGGATATCTCGAAATTAACAGTTCTTGCATTATCATTTCTAGGGTTTTCAAAGCATTTTTTTCAATAACGCTAAGTTTATTTTTAATAGGTTCGTTTTGTGGAAGTTTTATCCATGGCTATTGAAGCTTGAATACTGAATGTATAATTGCAGAAAGAACATATTGATTTTCATATATATATGTTCAAATCTTTAAAAACAAAAAATATATGTAATTAAATAGGTTTAATTCCTTTTATTAATCCCATTAAAACTGTGTCTATTAATGGTTGACCATATTTGAGGCCACTAATTTTTTTTAATTTTAAAATAATTGTTGGGGTCAAATATCCCAAATGCAATTTTTCTTCAAATTTAATGGTTTTACTTGGTTATATTATATAAAAATAATAATTAATATTACAATCAAATGTCGTTTTAAATTAGAACTTGAAGATTTTGACACTGATATAATACTTTTTGGGCACATTTTACACTTGGTAAGCATTGAATTTCCTTCAATATAGGATATTACTGTAAAACATTTATCATATTTGGCCATGGTTAATTCATCTGATTTTGGTTTTTCAGAATCAGATGATGAGGATTAAATAATAATATCCATGCTTATGCTAATCTATTAAATTAAAATACAAACAATAATATTCAAATTAATAAACTATAATAATGGCGTGTTAAAAAAGATTGAAATAAATATAAATAATACTTTTTTTTAAAAAATTCGGATTAATATTAAATTTTTTAAATAAGTAAAAATCAAAAGTATTTTTAAAATTGAACGAACCTTAAATTGGAAGCGTTCGTCATAAAGTTAACGTTCAAAGTTCTTCAAAAATAAAAGGAACGTCGTTATCATTTTTTTCAAATGAACGCGTACTTTTACAACACTAAGTTATTTACATAATAAGTAATAAAAAAACTATGAAATTTGAAATAAATATTTAAATTAATATTTAAAATTAATATATCGAAGATTTCTTTTTAGAAATACCAAAATTTTCAATTTATCAGAGGCCAGTCTGCGGCGATGGGGACTATCAATTTCACTAAAAACAGATTCTGAAAAGATTATCAAACACTTTTATAAACAGAATGCGCAAAAAAAATAACAATATGGCAGAATGCTTATTAATTAATTATTATTATTTAAAAAAAACATAAAAATGAATTTCGATTTTATTTATAAAAATAAATGGTTTTTTAGATATAACGTTTTTTAAAAATTTTATAATATTTTATTTTTGTTAAAAACGCCATTTTTTATCGTATCGGATCTGAAAATTTTATAATATTTGCCGATAACCGATATTAAATGAGGGAAATATCGGCCCGATCTGATCTGATAAAAATATCGGTACATCCCTACTATTCATGCAAAGAGTATTCAGCCTATCTCCACAGTGCCGATAGAAAATATTTATTGCCTCTTTTAAAATCATCCATAAATATAATAATTAATATGCTATATTTATAAACTTGGGAAAATAAAACATCATAATTGTTATTAGTAAATCATTGGCCATGCAGAAGCGGACCGAAAGCCCACAAATTGGAGAGTATGGAGACAAAGCCTCCTTAAATTATTATAAAAGAAAAACTAAATTTTCAAGTGAAAAATATCTGGCAACCCTGCACCCGGTTACAGATTTTTTAAAATTTTTATTTCAAACCCGGGCAAAAAAAAAATTTCCCCGAACCGGATTTTATTTTCGATAGCCCAGAATTATTATAATTTCGTTATTTTAATAATTTTGCAAATGATTTAAAGTATAATTGCTAATAAAACGCTCTTCACATGTTCCAACTTTAATTACATTATGACATGTTCTGTCAGATTTGACAAGTTATAAATAAAAATGATTAAGTTTTGATCAAAAACTTTTTAATATATCATAACCCTAACCCATACTCTCCCTTTAATTAATCCTCCCAAATCTTTCTAACCTTTAATCCTATTCTACTTCCAGATATTTATTTAATTTTAAATATGTTTCATTCAATTAAGAAAATATCCTTCAGTTGAACATTCCTTAAATTGATCTTTTATCGATTAATTGACATAACTTTAATAAAAAAAATAAGTCAGCCCCTCGACTTGGATTTTTTAAGCCCTACTCGGATATTTAAAATCATACTATTTTTGGGCAGGCCTCTGACTTAGGCCAATATTACTCAAACTCTTAAATCTTGGTAGGGGGGGGGGGGGGTAGGCTATATAGTGTACTATTTCCTCTAATTTGGTTTTATATTATAAATCTTTCATCATAATATAATGTTGACAGGCGTCGCAAAGAGTACGAATGGGTCATACTATTTCAAATTTCGACGAATCTTCGGGTGCTTAAACATTTGAGTTGAGGGATATTATATATGAAGGGGCGGTGCTTGGTTCATAATTGTTCATTTCCTTCTATATATTTTAATCGAATTTTTGCGCTCAAAGTTCGAAGCCGACCGAAGGGCTTTCATAATCACTATTAATTCTTTTGGAACGGAATTGACTAAAGATGACCGCATCAAGCTTTACCCCCGTTGCGGTAATCTCAATCCCGATGGGTTAAGTTTGTTGGGTAAGGCGGACGAATACGAACAAGTCCAGGCGGTGGCCGAATATTATGGGGTAATATATATTTATTGATTATACTAATAGCTAAATGGGCCATCACGATACTCAGGGTATCGGTAGGCCGATAAACCAGTAAATACTTGGTATTAACAAGAAATCAAATATCAGTTCGAAAAACATTTGTGCTAAATAGTTGTGTGAATAATTATTTTTCATTATTGTTAACCACATTGTAGACAAAGGGAGAAGCTGGAAATCTCCTTAGCAATGTAGGTATTAAACAAATAAAAATGGCGTCCCCCACACTCCTATGACTTCTTTCCCCTAATAATGAATTAAAGAACATTTTTTTAGATTAATAAATTCATAATTTTTATAAATAATTATATAATTTAAATTTTTCAGGATTTTTAAAAAAAAAAACTTATTTATATAAAAGGTTTTGGCTTCTAGGAGAAATGTGGATTTTTTTAAAAAATTAAATTCCATAATATATTTTTATATTTCATAACAGGCTTACAAGCCGTTGTTCGATGGAACAGGTTCCAATCCGGGCGATAAAACTTTGGAGGATAAATTCTTCGAGCACGAGGTTAATCATTATTTAAAGATTGAAATGAGATTTGTTATTTATTTTTTTCCCATTTGATAATTTTGTTTTTATATGAATTTTATCTGTTATATATGATATTTGATGATTGACAAGTTGTTCATTATAATAAAGCATTCGAGTTGCATAATATTGGCGACGTACTGCTTAAATAGGCACGCTTTTAGAATAAATGACACGCGAATTATAAATGGTAAGAAGCGTTTGTAAATCTATTTATTTTGAGCCGTCTCCATAACGGTTAACTCCAGTTGCGCCGAAAAAATTGTTCAGCCTCAAGAGAAAAAAAAATTAATTCTCGTCTTATCACCTCTTTTTGACAGCACGTCAAGATTTAATCTAACGCCCTAAAATTTTCGTAATTTTGAGGAAAAATAATTTTTATAAAACATATTTTTTGCAGAATTTTCAGTAAAAAAAAATTTCGATATTTATCACACGATTTTTTTAGGTACACATGAATATCCTTTCTTTCATGAAGCAATTTCATTTCGGCATTTTTTATGCCTACGTCAAATTGAGGGAACAAGAAACCCGAAATATTGTATGGATCGCAGAATGCATTGCCCAAAAGAATAGGACCAAAATAGATGCCTACATTCCGATCAGATAAATAAAATCTATCAATTTTAAAATAATTTTTAATGTTTATCGGGATAGCTTTCTTTGTTTTATTTAACAATCGCGTTATAATATAATTATGGTAATATAATTATGTTGTATGATACATTTACATTTTTATGATCTTATTTAACTTCGAATTTTTTTAAAAAATATTTATTCAAAATTACTTACAAACTATCCAATATTTATATTACTTCCCTAAATTATTTTACATGTTTTTATTTATAATCTCACAAAGCGCCATTCCGAAATTCAACTAATTTATATTCTTTAAACCCGAGTTTAAAAGATTCTTACGTTATTTATATGTATGAAAATAATTACATCATGTTGACTACAGTTTTTTTTTGTTTAAAAAATATATGTATATATTATGAAAGAGATTCTTATAAATAAATGTATTTGTCAATAAAGTTACCCTAATCAATATATTTCTCGCAAATTAGAAGAGATCGGAATTATATATCTTGAAAGCAGTCTACGTATTTATTTATTTTTAAGTTGTAAAATGATTAGAAGGAGAAAAGTAATCAATCAGAAAAAAAAATCATTTGTTTCAATATATAAGATGTATTTAAAAAGTTTATTATACAATATAGAGTATAACCAATTATAAAGGAATATTTATAACAATGCCTAATATATACAATATTTCCATTTACTAAATTTATCAAACTACATATTTGGAATTAGAAAATATATACAAATTTGTGAACTACGTTACATTTGAAATATCCCGATATTTTCAAACTTCGAGTTTAATCTCGCCCTTCAAAGAAATAAAAATCTATTTTCCAAAAAAAATATAAGTTTTAAGAATACAGATTCACGCAAGATTTCGACACTTGCTTACCTATCGTTACTCTTTTATCAGCCTTGAAAAATTTGTTCAATAATTTTTTAGCCCTTCTGCTTCCGAACAATCGCCCCTTGGCGTAAGCATCTTCTTTCATCTCGAATTTGGGTGCCGGGGGGATTTCAATCGCTTTGACAGTAGTTTTTACCTTTTTTTTCATCTTTTTCTGTCCATTCGATTTGATGGAGCCCATTATGTCTTCCATCACAACGTCCGATATTCTCGAATTGCAATCCTTGTTCCTATCATCTGGGTTGTGCGGTAAGCTATTTTTAATTCGTATTTGCGTTAGAATTCCTACTAATAAGTTGTCTAAGTTTAAATTTAACCCTGCTGAGGTTTCTATAAATTTGCAACCGTAACTCCTAGCGGCGTTTGTGGCTTCTATTTAAAAAAAAACATTTATATAATGTAATTGTAATTTCACACCTTTTGAGATTTTTTAAAAATGATATTTTTATTATATTATAACGCTACAAACTCATCAAAGAAAATGAGATATTGTCTTAGTTGAAAAAATTAATATATGCAATATTAGGATTTAAAATGTATGAAAGGGGAAAAAAAATATTTTCTAACCTTCAGTTGATATTTCCCTGGCCCTGACGAGATCGCTTTTATTGCCCACCAAAATTTTTGCTTTTGGGTAATGGATTTTTTTTAAGCTGATCATTATATTTATTGCTTTATCGAACGAATCTCTATCACTTATCGAATAAACTATCAAGAATCCATGTGCTCCTTCATTTTCGAAATTGTAATAGTCCTCAAACACCTATAGATTATAATTGGTAAAAATTTTTAAAAATCAGTAGCATAGAGAGAGAAAAAAAAAATTTAGTCACTTTTGCATTTGGATATAATTTTATAAACATAAGCAAAATTTAAAACTCGTATATAATTTATTTGTACGCGTACAGATTTTAAAAAGATATTCTATCGGTCCGCCTTTTAAATTCCTATTCTCTGGGAATTTTTTATTTTTTTTTAAGAATCAGTTTTCATATTAAATGGAGGTAAACCCTTGTGACAATTTATCTATGATGCTTAAATAAAATATGTTTGATTCTTAAACAGACCGCGCAAAACTCCATAATCAGAAACCCGGAACAAAAACATTCACTTTCCTTTACCATTGTCGTTCCAGCAAATTAAATATTTTCCACCTGGGAACGTGCGGAAAAAAATGTTCCCATTGAGAACGTTCCGAAAATTTTATCTATATATAGATGTAGTTTATTACATCTAAATATTCGTTGGATTTTCTGAAGATTATTATCATTTATATGTATGCGATCGACCCAAATCAGGCTGTTTAACAACACTGGTATGCGATGATGTTGAAACAAATTTGAATGTCGAAAAAACATCTTTCAACACTAATGTAAAACAAAATTATCCATTGAAATTTAGATCTTTTATCATTATGAGTTACATTATAGTGGTATCACTAGTTCTTACAGCTTGAAGGGGCTCATTTATGTATAATTTCCAATATTATCTAAAAATTATATCCAAAATAAGCTAAAAGAATAAAAATTCTCTCTAAAATTAGCAAAAAATAAGGTAAATCCTATCTAAAATTTTCAAAAAAAGACTATATCTAAAAAAAAATAGATATTTTCAGGAGACTCCAAAGTTTTTAGGAGGCTTGAGCCCCTATGCACCTCCTACCTAGCGATGCGGTATGAAGAAAACTGAAGGAATTATATAAACGAATATATATGAATGAGCTATTATAAATATTATATTTATAATTGGGAACAATTTATATTCTATATTTTTTAATGAGAATGCCTGGTTTTTTTTAAATAGAAATATATTTTTTTAAAACTTATTTACTATTTTGTTATGTTTTTTTATTTTATAACGCTATTATTTTTATATATTTTGCTATTTTATTTATTTTTTTCTGAAATAAAAATAATTTTGAATTTAAAATAAATGTTTTTTAATTAAAAATATAGTTTTTTATTTTGTTTATATGTTTTTGTCTCGTTGATTGTCACTGAAATTTCAAAAAAAAAAAATTTTTTTGATACTAGCCCTATGCAGAGCAAAGCTAAGTTTTGCATGAATTGCTTCCCAAAACTCTACGCATGCCTTTTAAATTAAAATTATTTTCATAATATTGCTGAGTGATTAACCATAAAAAATGAAATTATATTTTTTGTCTGAGACCGACACTAGCCCGAAAACTTGATAAATTATCAATCATTTAATGACATATATAATACCTAGACTGACTATTCATTCATTAAAATGCATTTTAAAGCATCGTTTAAAGAAAATCAGCTGGGCCCGCCATTTTGGTAACACATATAGTAATTATTATCATGTTAAAAACTACTATTAAATTGATAACTTGCTTCCTTATTATCTCGATGATCCAGTAATTCTTCAATAAAGTTTGCATCAGATATAGGAATAAATTAGGCTCGGATTTAAATTTTTAATAATGATTAGTGTAACCAAGATGGCATCTCCAGCTGATTAGCTTTGATGTACACTTTTAATGAATGAATCGTCAGTCTAGGTAATATATATGTCATTGATCATTCCGTAGTCCGGGGTTAGCCAGCTACACTTCAAACCTGTTAACTTACGAAATATTTATTTTATGTAAAATCATTTAAGTTTATCAGACATTCAATGGTTTTAATTCTAGAAAGATATATTTATTAAGTTTTTTTGTGGGAAATGGCAATTTTATAATGAGAAACTAGGGTACCCTTGGAACAATTTAATTTTTGTTCATAAATTATTGGAAAAAATTTTAAAAGGGGTTTATTAAATCAATCGTAAACCAATTACTTTCTATATTTCCACCATTGTTCATTTTCATAATATCCTTCCAACAACAATTTTTTTTTCAATTTTATTGTAAAATTATTCACGTTTAAAGTGCAATTAAACATTAAAAATATAAATCAATAAATAAGAATATTTTTATTATTCATGCTTTTTTATAATTTATTTTAATTAAAAATTATATTTATAAATTTTTTACATTTCTTTTAATTCCAAAATAATTTAAATATCGATAAAATCAAATTAATTTTTAATTTATATAATATTTAAATAAAAGATTCACGATGTGAATACACAAATAGGAAATTATATCTTTGAAAAGGCATATTTTAAGCTCTCATTCATTGAAGCCTACATTTTAGAATATAAGCAGGGATGCGGATATTCAGATAATTAACGGTTCATGGTTATAGTTCGGTTTGTAAAAAATAATCATGTCTGTTCTCTAAAATCCGGTTCAACCCGTTTCGTATATACTCATTATTAGAATTATGTAATGAGAAGCATATTTTTCAAAATTTTATCCCCATTCCGTTATTCCCTTTACTAGGGACCTATATCCAAAATTTATTGGCCAAAGCTCGCCCGCTGGTAGCTAATATTTTTAGATCTAGACTCGGCTATTTTGCCGCGCGGTCCGATTTTTTTTGTAAAAGTATTTAGGAAAGATATTTCCACTTCAAAATAATTGTTTTTCTATTTTAATATTCAGCAATAACTCTTGTTTGATACTTTAATGATGAAAATAATTCAATTCTATTCTGTTTAAAATATGAATGAATAGATAATATTTCCCACCTTCTAATTTTATAAACCTTTTATTATTTTATAAATTCATTTTACAATTGTTATATTCAATCGAGCAAAAAAAAAGGAAAAAGAAATATATTATTAATCGAGTCTTGTATTTTATTGATGTGTTTTCTCCGGAAAACTTTACCGCATGCAATTTAAGTATTTTCATTATTCTCTCAAAAAATGATGTTTCTAAGGAGAAAGAAAAATAAATTATATTAAGAATTGAGCAGGTGCCACTGTCGTTATAATGTCAAAAGGTTCAGCCCGGTTCAAGAATCTTTTTTAGAGATTTCTACTACTTCAGGTACGGTTTCGGCTCTATAAATAATAATGATCTCGGGTTAATAGCTCTTGCTTGGAATCCCTGCGTATAAGAGATCAATCAATTTCGAAAATTTGATATTTATGACGAAATATGAGTTTTTTTACAAAATATAATAATTTCCTCAGCGAATCCAAGGAAAATTTTTAATTCAGAGGGTCGTAACCCTTCACCCTTTCTCCTAAAACAAGTTTTTTTTCCCTTCTGTTAAAGATCTCCTTTATATTTCCTTCAATTTTGAGTAACATTTCTTTTTAGAAATTTAAATTTTTTTTAAAAAAATTTAAAATTCCACTTCCCTTGCGAACATTTATATATATATCATTTGCTTTATTTTCAAAATCCTTTCATCAAAGTAAACGTTAAAAAGAGTATTGATTTTTCCATTTTACAAGAACAAAAGATAGAGGTTATTTTTCATATTTTTATTAATACCTTTTTCACGTATATTTGTATTTATAAATATGTGTTTAAAAAATTATTTTTTTAGTTCAACATTTATCTTTTTCCATCCATATAAACTAAAGGATGGGCTATTGTTACAAAATCCAAGATGTCGGTAAATAGTCATATGCTAAAAACAATATTTAAAACCCCATATATATATTAATCATGTATAACATGGCCATATAGGGTTCATACATAGGAGCCAGCTGTAGCGCCATTTTATAAATTGCACGTCTATTAAATGACATTAATGTGCATTCATATAATAATGAATAAAGACAATTCGTCGGAGGGCAAACTACAAAATGGCGCTATAGCCGACTCCTATTTAGTGGTTCGGCTCGTTTCGGTTTTTAATATAAAATTTTATAAATGTTTTGTCCTATTTCGGTTTTTTTTGAAGAAATTCATGTCGGTTTGATTCGGTTTAAAAAAATTTATTTTTTTAAAAAAATTATCTATAAAATATTTAATATATTAATCTTAGAGAAAAATATTTTTAATTTATAATTTTATAATTACTTATTTAATTTAACCATGAAGATTATTTCTTATCTAATTAACTAGTAATTTGCCTAACTCTCTATTTGATATGAAGATAATGGCGATTTAATTTTAAAAAAAATTTTAATTTGAAAAGAAATTACGAATATAAATTTCTGCCAAGGAAAATTAAAATTTCAAATTTAGGTTAATAATTAAAAATTAATTATTTTTAAAAACCGTTATGAACCGGTTTAAACTATTTATAACAGTTCGCTTCGCTCTTTTTGTATTTTCTTTATAACGGTTCGGTTATGGTTCATATAATTACAATGGTTCGTTCCGGTTTTGCGGTTCGGTTAGCCCTGCTCCTCTATGTATGGACTCTTTATACATCATTGATATATATATATATATACAATATTTTTTTATTTCGAAGCTAATCCTTCGCCCTATACTTATAAAACAAAATCCTTACCAAAATCAAGCGTTCGCCGATATAACAGTTTTCTCTAAAAAAATAATGCTATGTGATTTGATTCAAATTGTAAAAACTTTTTTAAAATCAAATTTAATAAAACAAAATAAAATTCTAAATTTCAACTGACAAACAATTCTGTTACCAAATTAGAGTTCGAAACGTGTTTATTTTGCCACACAAATTTATAATAGAGACCGCTGTAAAAATAAAAATTAATAGAGAATATATTAAGGAATGTAATAAAAAAAGATATATTATTTTATATAGACTAAAAAGAATATAAATTTTTATAATAAAATTAGAAATTAAATATATAAAAATTGTAAGGAACACGTTTCGTAATGTTCCGAAGCTTGGAATGGAAAGGGTTATATTTTTTTAGTCGTAAACGGTGGAAAAAAAATCATTGTTTAGTAACAGTTTAAAATTGGAATCTGGCCAACTTTTTGAAAATTATTAGAACAGGAATCAGGTTTTTAATCCCTCCAATTGCCACGTCCACCACTGGACATTTTGTCTCCCCTAACACAATCTTTTTTTAAAAAAAACTAACAAATCCACACATTGGAGGCCAAAATTTCTTTACTTAAAACAAGTAAAAAATTAAAATTAGGGACTAATTGTGCTGCCTCTCCCAACCTTACACCACTTTTAGATATAATTTTGTATTTTGTATCGTTTTTTTAAAATAGTATATATATGTATAATCTTTAATTATTAAAATGTGTTGTTAAATGACTTGATTTAAGCCCATTTTTTTAAAATGACAAACTCAATATTTTAAATAGAAAAATATTGCCTAACCTAAACAAACCTTTGTGTCATTTATAATCAAAATCTTGAGTCTTGCGTAATATTCTTTCTAGATAAAATATTCAGTTAGCCATTTTTTTTAAAAATCGGCTCAAAAATGTATATTTGAAATAGAAACAAATAATTTGGTTTTTAAAAAATAAATTAAACTATCCTTAAGTCGTTAATTTTGATTCTCTTATATCGTGTTATAACAAAAAATATATATACATATAAGTATATACTTCCTTATCAAAAAATAAATAAATATTAAAGTTATACATTTCTATGAATCAGAACAAAACTTTTTGATTTTTATCTTTCTCTTTTTTAATCAACTATTTATTGTTCTTCTCGTAAAATCAATATATATATTATAGTTTTGTTGTTTCACTTTCCGATTAAAAATATAATAAAAAATAGTGATATAACAGTTTCCTACCGTAAACGTTAAAGAAAAAAAGAAGTTATTTCGAAATGTAGAATATATTAAACGATCTTAATTTATATCAGAAATCTGCGGGCTCCACTAGAAAAATTAAAGTTGGGCTGGGTTTACAAAAAATTTTTTAATAAGATTGCCAAAACCTGGGCATGGCCGATTTTTGTTTTAAAGATAATATAATATAATTAATATTAAACAAATCAATTGGGTAAAAATCATGCAATCATTTATTTTATTATTATTTTTAAAATTCGCAGTTTTATATATAAAAATGCCGGGTCGAAATTAAAACCATGCCTCCGATGGGTCGGCATTTGTTTGAGGCAATTTGAGCATAATATGTATATCGTATCAGAGATATGGAATCCACAAGGAATCGAAATCTCTAATACTGAGGAAGTTAAAATCTAATTTTACCGGAGATATATTTCAAAATGTACACTGTGAATTTTCAAACATTTTTATCATGAAACCTTTTGAACTACTATTATTTTATATTTATTTTTATACAGATATTTTGTATAAATTGTAAAATACACAAAAGTTCAAGGCGAAAGTTGTCAGAAATTCATAGGGTAGTTACATAGTTGAGTAATTACTATATTTTTTTACTTTTAAGCCAAATTTTAGCCGACTATAAAAAATTGGCCAAATTGAGTTTTTAGTCAAAAAGTATCACTTCGGCTTTGAGGGTTATTCTTAAATATATAGCATGTCAAATTGGGAAGAAACTAATACTAATGTAAATTAAATAAGCCAAAGTATTAACGTCTTCTCTTGCACGCGCCTGTAGATTGAGTCGATTTAGTCAAAATTTTGACATTACCCAACTATAATAGCTAATCTACACATGCTGGAATATATTTCCGGTCAAATCAGACTTTCCAAATTTAAAAATCATCCTGAATAAATGATATAAAATTGAGAGATTTCTATCAGATATATTTTCTTAAAATTTAAACCAATGAGTCATAAGTTACACGAATAATTGTAATTTGATGTCAAATATATAAATATTTTGGAATATATGGGTTAAGGGGATGGGGAGGTTTAAGGTATCATCCCCTTAATATTATATTTTGAATTAGTTTTTGTATCATATTAGTCTCTAATATATTATAAATTATATTTTGTTTATTTGTTACTTCTTCCTCTTTGACCGTCACCTCCACGAAGATAAGCAAAGACGCCGTATTATCCAGTGTAAGGGATATTGACTTTTCTATACATATCGTAAATATTATTTCATTTTTTAAAATGATAGAATTATTATGTGTATTAATATAGTGTACTGCGGAATTTTCATTTAAAGAGAATATAAAAAAGGAAGATGAAAAAGTCTATATTACTATAATTATATCTTAACGACAATTTTTATTCTTCGCTTTGTTTAGTTTAATTAGTTATGAAAATTGAAAATGATGATGATACTTCTAAAAGAAATACCCTAGAGAATGAACTAAATAAAGAAGTAAAACTGTTTGGAGAATACTTTAACTCTAAATATAAATAAGCTACAATTGAATAGGATTGTGGAAATAAGTGGTAAGGGATAATTTTCCAAGCTAAATAGATCTATGTCAAAAATCATTTAGTATGATGTGATAATTAATGGTTTTTCCCAAGTTTTTTTTTTGATTTATAAAATTGGATGATAATTAACATCACTATTTAATATAAATATAATTATACCATGATAAATAGCCATATATTATAATTAAATAATTTTTATTAAAAAATGAATTTAATTTGGATTATATTATAAATATATATTTTAAGTAATTTATCTTCTTTCTGGAAAGTAAGTATAAATTTAACCAAATAACGATTTAGAATTTTAACCAAAATTTTATAAAAAATTACATTATGAGTATTTTTTTTATTCTTCAAAATTCAATATAAAATAATGTTTTTTTAAAAAAATATATAAAAAAAGAAAGTGTTACTGGAGACGTTAAAAGTAGAAGAATATTGGGAAGTGGTCGGGTTTCGCGGGAGGGTTAAAAACTTCAAACATTGAAAATAGAAGATTTTTAAGAATAGATTAAAACACTAAATTAGAGATAATATAATAAAGAAGTTCTATCAGATTTTTATTTTGGTTCTCTTTCCAAAATCGACAATATTTCCCGGTGAAAGACTAAACATTTTTATTTTTTGTAAGAATTTTTAATAAAATGAGAGTTCATTAAAGCCAAAGATTGCTATTATATAACAATGTATAAGAGAGCTTTTAAGAAAGGTAGGAAATATTTAATTTCATAATTTGATTTTTTTTTGGTGTATACTTTATTAATATACAGTACAACCTGTGGACGATACATCGTACACTCAGGCATTAGATCTTAAGAAATTTCGAATTCTTGGTGATACCTCTTTAACTGCTACTCGCAAACAAAAAAAATATGGGACATCTTGGTTGTTGCTTACTGGTCGAAACTCTACAAGCAAGCAAACCTTAGATCGTCCTCTCTTTTTGTCACTGTTATATGCTGAGCATGAATTTCTCAAAGCTATCTTATCTGTTAATCTTCAATTATAACTCACCAAAAATGACTCACTCATGCCACTGGAATCCGCCTCAATTGCTCAATTACCCAACCTTATCTTTGCTCTGAGTGTAATGTTCCTTTTGAGACAAAGGGACGACATAGCTTGCACTGCCGTTTATGCAAAGAACGTATTTCTAGACACAATCATTGTAATGTCATTATTCAACGTCCCCTGAGAAAATTCCATAGAACCTAGGGGTCTTTTTAGATCGATAAAAAGTGTCCAGATGGCACTACCCAAATTTATTGAAAAAGAGAGGTCAATTTCTAGTTTGAGATTGAGATTATTTCTGTATAGTTCCCCTAGCCCCTACAAATCTTAGCACAAACATCTTGGACATCAATATATCCAAAATTATTTAATATTCGGAAATATCTAATGAACACATTTTTTATACCTACAATCTTCTCTGCATAAGCCACATTTGGTAGCCGTGCATTAACCTTCTTCAAGGAACTCGGTTCTCTTATTCGTAAAATCGCTGATGAACCCTGGGAAAGTTTTTACCTTAGGCAAAAACTCTTCGTTGCCTTTCATAAATCTAATTACATCAGTTTCATTGGTAGCCTTCTTCGTAAGGAGCTAACCTAACTTTTTTTAAAATCCTTTTTACATATTTTTTTTGTATATAATAGTCCCTTTTACATATTTTAATTAGTTCTTATTTTTTAACATTATGATGGAATAAAAAATGATGGCGGAACTGTGTTTTTTCCGGCAATGTGATATTTTTTCAACTTTGAATCATTTTTTGAGCGCGTTATGTAAATTTAAAAATCTGATTTTATCAGTAATGTATTCCGGCATATTTAGAATACCTATCTTATGAATTGTAGATAATTATACCGTTAACTTTTGAGTCTTTTATAATTTATATAAAAAAATCTATGGAAAAACTATTATAAACTATATTAAGTTCAAATATTTATGATAAAATTATCAAAAATTCATAGGGTGGGTTGAAATATATTTTCGGCAAAATCAGATTTTAAATATAAAAAAAATGCTCTCAAAATATGATTTAAAGTTGAAAAAATAACACATTGCCGGAAAAAAAACACAAAGCATATTATAAATTTATAATGTAGCTAACATATAATATTATATACTCATTAATTTTTAATAAATATTATTTATATTACACCTTTCCTTTATTTCACCTAAAATTCATAAAAATATTAATGTAATTTATTTAATAACTTAACATGATTGCATTTGCATTATATAAATAGAAAGTTATTAATATAGATGTACTTTTTAATACTATATTAGTTACTTGCTTGCAGGGTTGGTGTAAAATTTTGAAACTCTATGAAATTTTTTATTATAAACCATCAATTTAAAAGTATAATGTAGTATTAGGCCTTATTGAATAACGACTATTAATAGAATAATGAACTATTCATAGTTTTCCGAATATGCTAGAATCTCTACTTAATTTTGCTCGGTATAATTAGTAAATTATTTGATTCGTTTCAAATATATGAATTCAAATAATTCATTATTCGGTTTGTATTTGTTTTAAATAGACCTATGTTTTAATTTATGGGAGAGTTTAATATAGATTATTATTGCATTAGAATAAGCATGAACAGTCAGCTAGCACACGCTTTTTAAATATTTAAATATTTAAATACTTGCTGAATTGTACAATTCTAAAAATTTCAGATATTTTTGTTTTGAAATTTTGAACCAATTTTAAAATTTTAACGAAGATTTTTATACATTAATTAATTTTGACCCAGAATACAAAATTCTTAGATAGCATGTATGCTATACACATGCTTATTACAAATTCGGCTACAGGTGTTTCAGAAATTTTTAAAAAATACACTCACTATTAAATTATCTAAATCTTAAAGATTCCTCCATATCCCTACTCCCTACGATGTATTGTGCTTATTTTACTATTTTAAAAATGAAAATTCTAATAGAGATCAACATGGCACGGTTAGGATCTTAAAAAGAGTTTTTGGCACTAGCCTGGCCCATAATTATTTTAATCCAGCCCGTAATAATTTTTTTATAAAGAAAAAATCATAAATTTACATTATTCAAGAAAAAATAAATTTCGCACAGATTATCCTACCCAAACCGGAAATAATATTTTGCACAAATTTTCCGGGCTGCCACTCTGTAGATCTCTGATCTGTCTCATTTAATTTATTCTTACTTTATATATTACATTTATTGTTTTTGTTTTCTTCTAGAAATATATATATATATATATACAAATGTTACACCTAAAAAATAAATAAGCCTGAACCGCAAAATGACATTCAAAACTCGGTTGAGTATAAAAAAAAAATTTTTAAAACAATTAACCAAAACCAGAAAAGGGATAAATAAACCAGGGCCTGGTCAAATCTTTTTCGGATAAATTAAATTATATATCAATTACCCTACATACACAATTAGCGCGAATTCGCGGCGAAGTATACCAAATATTGCATATTTTTGTATTCTTCAACTCGAATTAGCGCCTAATGGTGGATGAGGAATTAAGCAGTTAAAAAATTGCGTGCTGGATCATTTAAGCATCTATTCGCATATCATATTTCCGGCTTCCCTTTAAAACCATTTACAAAATACGGTGAATAATATTTAGAAATAACCCATATCAAAAACTCGAGTCGGGTAAAATTTTTTAAAAAAATAACCAGACCGGGCCGATATCTAAAATAAATAAAGTCTAAATAATCGAATTAATATTTTATCGATAATTTTTTATCTTATCCCTTAAAAATAAAATAATTTTTGTAAAAAAAAACTAAATCCTATATTTTTGCAGATAAAATTTACAATATATATCGTTTTCATATTCTAATAATTCATACCTCATACAAAAAAATGGGAATTTCCTGGCCAAGACCAACCTATCTCTAATGTAATATTATGTGTTCGTCAATATATATTTTTTAAAAGTTTTAGAATAGTCAGTTTTATTTTTTTATCCGAAGAACGAATTCAGTAAAAATGGAGATCACCACCCTCTTTGGGAGAGGTGCGACAACAATGTGTACATGATTTTGTCAGTTGATAATTATGGCGTGTTCAAACTTCGTTTCGATCGAAATACAGATTAAAAATCTTAGAAATTGAAGAAAAAATTTTCTTCATCTATTTCAGTACGAAAAATAGGAGAGATTAGAAATGAGAATATAATCCGTGAAATTATGCAAGATTTCATATAATATGACCCATTTTATTATCCGATTTTTCGATTAAACCTAGAACAAATTATTCGTTATTCGATTCGATTCTTATTTAACGAGTAAGAATAACATAATTCTATTCGAAACGAATCAAATATGAATATGAATAACGAGAAAAATTATTCGTCGAATAGTAAATTTTTATTATTCGATTCGAATTATTCGTAATATTCGAAGTTTTACTCAAAATTATTTATTTTATTTGAAATTATTCGTATTCGAAATTATTCTTACTATTTTAAATTATAATATTTGCTTATATTAGTAATTTTTAGGAAATATTTTATTTTTTTCGTTAGCATAGTAAGTAAAAATATAAAGTAATTATTAAATTTTCCTAGTGGATTTTTTTTATTTTATTTAATTTTACTTTATTTTTATTTTTTTTTTATCTTCATAATAGGAAGTAAAACATTTAATTATTATATATATGATAATTTAATTAATTTTTTTTAAATATTAATATTATATATATTTGTTAGGATAAGGTTATGAAATCATTGGGTTTTATTTCTCTTGTTATCTCTAAATTTTGATTCTCTAATGACAATTAGCTTAGTTTTACTAGAATCTTTAGAGGTTTTATTTTAAAACTATCATATCTGTTTATATATAAACATTATAAAAAAAATCGAATCGAATAATAATTTTATTATTCGTGTGAATACGAAATGAATTATTCGATTCGAAAAAATAGTATTATTCGATTCAATTCGTTTTTTATAGGTATAGATAATATAATCTATTAAATTTAATTATAAAAATATCTATATTATGATGCTAATTAGTTTTGATCATTTTCATAATTAGCTCAAAATGAGTCAATTCAATTATACAAGTTGCTTATTCAAAATTAAAAACAGATGTTATTCCCTATTATTTCTTTATTTCTTTAATTTTTAAAATTGAAGTTTCTCTCAAAAAAATTTATATTTAAAACCCATATAGGTTCCTTAACAGTTTATTTTTAAAAAAATACAGATAACATTTCAATTTTTAATTTACTATTACTACAAATAATTTATAAATTTTTGTCAAATAGTCATTTATTATAAATTAAATAAATTACGAAATTAAAGTGTAAATGTCTACCGCTTTGCAAGAAAATTTTCAATTATTAAAGATTTTTGTAAAAGGAAACCTATAAAATTACCACTCCAGGATAGAAAATTTCAACAAATTTAAAATTAAAAATATATGCTATTTGGAATAGAGGGGAAAGTTCATCATTTACCTATAAAATAATATAAATTATGAGAGTTAGAAATGGGTTAAAGAAGCGAACAAAAGTTTAAAAAAAATATATAACTGAATATATGGGACAACAAGTGGGAAAGGAGGGGGGGAAGGTAAAAGAGTTTCAAAACAAGGTGGAAACATCATTAACATATATATTATATATTAAATCTAATATATAGTGTATGTAATGTATACCTTGCTAATATTTATTTATAGTATAAAATCAATAATTGAAAATATGGTTTTATTATATCATACTGAACTTAACTTAATTAATTAATATTTATTTTTTTTAAATGGATTTTTTCATAAATAATTATAATACCCTGGCATTAGTTATATATATTATATTATGATTCGTTTTATTCAATTATACAATATTGAAATCTTTTGATTTTATTAGTGTATAAAATACAAATCATTTGATTTTTTATAGCAACAATATAAAGATCATTTACTTTGAACACATAAATTGGGACTCTATCGCTTCTTTAATATATTATATATTACATCTAATAATAAATGGATGATTAATATGATACATAGTGTGTTTTTAAAATGTAATTATGTAACTTTTTAAATATGCCATATTATATATAATAATGTTAAGCCTCTAATCTAAATTCCCTTTTATAAAAAACATATCAGAAAGATTACATTAAACTAAAATAAATATACTTATTATTAATTAGTACCATACAATAAATACACTACAAAGCTTGTAACTGTGATACAATTAAAAAATTTTATATTATATAATAGTGTTGTGAAAAATTAATTGTATTTTATGTGTTTTTTTTTCTAACATTTTGAGAAAGGATAGAATATTTGTCAAGGTTTAAGCCAATAATTAAACTTTATATAAAATGTATAGATATTTTCTTATAACGATATTTTTAATAAAAAATTAAGCCAATAAAATTTTATATTAATTATTTATTTTATTGCCCAACGTATAATATTGTGATTGTGAAAGGGTTTAATATTTACATCATTTATTTTTTTCAATTCAAAAATTATATAAATTTAGCGAAATAGGTAGGGTTATTTGTTAAAAAATAAATAAAATTAGTCGATTAACATATTTGCACAAGAGAAAATGAGTGGGGAGAAAGGCGAGTTTTATCCTGGGGCAGGTAATTCCATCTCAAATAATTTTAAAACTAATAAACTTTGTTATTTACATCTAAGCCATAAATATATTTTAATAAGATGCTTCAATGGTTCTAAAATGTTTGTCACATGAAAGTGTTTAAATATAAATTTAAATCTTAACATATCAAAAGTAACTTTAATTTATTACATTTTTATTAATAAATTTTTTTATTAATTGGTAAAGGAGGGAATCACTGGTGGTTTTTTTCCATAAATTTTACTAGAAATCTCTAACCCACTTGTAGCAGGCCTATGGCTATATTGTATTTTAATTTAAAATTTTGGGTTTTCACTTTTTTAAGAAAATTTTATTTTCTGAAAATTCTGAATTACAGTCATTACTTTACAAATTTATAACTTTCACTTACTTTTCTTTCAAATTTGTTTATAGTGATACATTGTAATTGTATACATATGAAATAAATAAATCATTAAACTATGTTTAAAATCTTTATTTAGATGTTTTCAATCTAAAAGATTTTATTTTAGCTTATGGTATTTACGAAAGCATGCAATTCTGAAAATAAATCCACACGCCCCCCTACGTCGCTGCGCCTATTTTGTACAATTATACGTGGCGAATAAAGTAGTAATGCTAAGGGTATATTAAAAGCTTGAGGATAAATCCCTATTTATGACATGGGAAACAAATATCGTAGTGTGGAATGAAAAATATATAAGACTTGTCATAATGGTCGGTGAGGAATTTTACTACCGATTACCAGCCTGACACAAACCTTCCTCCTTTCTCTACCGGGCTCTAGGACATTAAATTAAAACATAAGAATCAAATTTTCAATTTTAAAAGAAAAGTAAAATTAAAGAGGTTCTAAATTAAATTATAAAATCATTAAGCATATTAATATTTGACAATAAAAAAATTTTAAAAAAATATTAATTAATAATATATATGTTAGCGTTCAATGTCTTATTTTTACAACTTTAAATCATTTTTTTAAGCGAGTATGTTTAAATTTAAAAATACGATATGACGCGAAATGTATTGCAGCATGTTTAGAATACCTATTTTATGAATTGTAAATAATTTTGGCGTTAACCTTCAAGTCATTTATAATTTATATAAAAAATCTATGGAAAAACGAATATAAATTTATATTAAGTTTAAAAGTTCATAGCGAAATTGTCTGAAATTTATAGGGTAGGTATTCCAATAACAGAATATACATTTCTGGTAAAATCAAAATTTTAAATTTTATCAAAAAATGATTTTAAAGTTGAAAAAATAACACATTGGCGGAAAAAAATACATTGATGCTCACATATACAAATTTTAAACCGATTTTTCAAATAGTCTACTTTAATAATAACTTTAATGTTCTTGCTCCTAATTCAAAACTGATGTTAACATCCTGATTCGCGAAAATTTGTTTAAGGTTTAATTTTTTAGATTAAAAAGAAAACACGAATTCCCAGTGTAGAGTTAATATGGATTTTTTTTTTATAAAAGAGCTTATGAAATCACATTGCCCCAATAGGATTAATATTATATATTTTTTTTAAAAAGGGCTAACATAATATCACAATACCTTTTTTTTTAGTTTAGGTTAGGGGTTAAGGTAAAACACGTACAGTTCGTTACCAAAACTTTTTCCTATCCTTGATGAACCCTAAATTTTGGTCATACGTACACATTATTAAAGGATGAAGTTAATCAAAGTTAATCCGTATACACAAATACATTTATATTTTCTCGTGCATGTGAAATTTTTTTCAATCAATGAATTTATCGATTTATAAAAAATAAATGTAGACCCGCACCACAATGATTCACTTGAACTAAATTTTTCAATCATCAAAAATCAATCAATTTTCGTCATTTCTATTATTATATCGGAAAAGTGCATATTATTATAATGATGTTCATATTATAAGTATATCTTTAAGAAATCCTCTTTTTTTTAATGAATAATATAAAGAGGGGTATTTTTTTTTAATAATTCGTAAGTTTTTGGCATATTTACTTGTTATCTAATGGCTTATACTCCTCCCTCAAATTATAAAATTTATGATTTATTTTCAATATTTGTATGTACAGTGGTATCACGTCAATTTGGCGCGAAAAATAGGCTCACGACAATTCTGGGCTGAAAATTAGGCGCGGCGTCAATTCAGTACGCGTCAATTCAGTACGCGTCAATTCAGCGCTGGGTCAATTCGGCGCGTATTCTAATATAGTTGCAATTTATTATAAATTTATTCGTACCAAAGAGGATCATTAAATAGAAGTCATGTTGAGGGTTGCTCCTATTAATAAATTTTTTGCAAAAATCCTCAATTTTATTTACAAAATGCGTAAATTTAAATAATATCAACAAAAAAAAATAATTTAATAAACAAATATATATACCCTGATATCTTTGGTGAACCAATATACTATGTTATAAGGTATGCTTGATCCAAAAAAAAATCAAATAATTTTTTAGAATTATTGGCAAAGGATCAACAAAAGGGAAGTCTCATGCTAGAGATTGGCATTTCTCAATGATATCCAACAACGATTGTTTTAATTTAAGTAATATTGACTTAAAACTCTCACTGAATAAAAACTATATTCATAAAACAACATGCTAAAAATATGTTATAAAGTGCAATAAAAAAATAGATTATTAACATTTAAAATAGTTAATATGTTTTAAAATTAAATGTATATGCGATCCGTAATCGCTAGATATCGTTGTTAGATATCATTGGAAAATGCAAACCTATAGTATGAGACTTTCCTTTTGTCGATCCCTTACCAATAATTCTAAAAAATAATTTGAACATTTGGATCAACATAAGTGTTGTCTTGTTAAACGGCTTGATAAGTGTCGATGTTTGATAACGGACCCCAAAATAATAATTATACGTAAAATTTGAAATTTGGCAAATAGAATTTAAACCTTTTTGCCATCTATGCGCAAGATCTCCAGGCTTACATAATATTATTTAGGCTAAAATCTTAATCGGGCCCTTTAACAACTGTAATCAAGATACCTTATAACATGGTAAACGTCCACCAAAGAAATTATGGTATAAATATTGTTTTATGAAACTAATAATTTTTTTGTTGATATTATTAAATTTTTATTGATATTAGGCAATTAATAAATAAAATTGAGATTTTTGCTTAAAAAAAAAGGAAAGATTAATTAATAGCACCAACCCTCAAAATAACTTCTGTTTAATGATCATTTTGTTTTATACTAATAAATTGTAACTATATTAGAATACGCACCGAATTGTAGCCACGCTGAATTGATGCTGCGCCTAATTTTCTGCGCCGAATTGACATGGAACCATGTACAACATATATTTAACGTTTATTTCTTTCCTTCCTTCTAAGGATTGAATTGTATGATTTATTATAGGTACATCGGCCCACCCCTCCCCAAAATTATATTGGTGAGGCTTAGGTCAGTTTTTTGCTAGCCTCTGGCCAGATTTAGCTTATATTTTTTATTGGTATTTTTCTTTGAAAAAATTTAAATTTTTAAAAAATTATCGTTTTATTGTTAAATACTTCTTATTTTTTTTCTTCATTTTTTGCCGGCTCATATTATTTGCTGATAATATTTACAAGACTTTAAAGATTTGCTAGGGGAATACCCTTCCATCCCTTTAGATATGCTTGTGGAATTTATAAATATGTAGTTTGACATGATCAATGTCAAAGCATTATAAAAAAAATTTTAATTTATAGGTCTAAAATAAATTTAATTTCTTTCTATACTAAAATTTTTTTTAAAAAAACGAGAAAATATTATAAATTAACTATTAGCTGTAACTTATATCAATTTTTTTTAGCCGAATCTAAAAGTAAACAGTTATAATTAATTATACACCTAAATATTGATCATTAATATTCAATTTAATTAAATATTATTATATAATAATAATTAGCACGCAAGTATAATTCATATCGTAAATTTCTTTTAACATTAAAAATTTAATTATTAATTATCTATATTTTATAAGAAATTTAATTTATAATCTAATATTGTATATTACATAATATAATGAACAAATGGAATTTAATTTGATTCCAATTAGCATTGCAATATAAAATTATGTTAATTAAAATAAAATATTTAAAGAACAAAAGATCCTTATTTGGCAGTTCTAGCAACGAACTAATAATAAAAAATTATATCTATCATTATAGTAGATAGAAGGAAAAAAAGGCTTAAATATACATAGACTTGTCAATCGTTATTGATTTTATCAAAATAGTGAAGGTTTGTAGAATGAAGGTTGGTGCAGTCCGATCCTGACCGAATTCCGGTCCTGACAAGTTGTTCAAAATATTTTTGCATGCTTGACCAATGTTTCAAATAAATTTATAAAGTTGACAATAGGGGTAAATTTAATGTCGCTTTCTTTAACAAACAAAAAACTGATGAAAAGTTTTTATAATTATCACAATATTACAAAACTGTTAGTTAAAAATTGATAATGCCAATTGGGTAATAGATGAGCATACAAAATCTTTGGCGGTAGTTTGAAATAAAGGAGGTCAATTTTCATAACTACGTGAGGGAAAATTTTAATATTTTTAGAAAAACGAAATCTTATCATTTAGACTTTGTTGTTGAATTTTTTTATCTTCATGGAGTTTAGATGGCATTTCCCATTTTCAAGTAGCTCCCAACGATTTTTTTATGCTATTCCACCCTCCAAAACTTTTTATCCTGACCAAAATCAAGTTCTTTAAGAAGAATATTTCACTCTTTTCCCTTGTGGAGTAAAGAAGATTGGCACTAACAATTTTAAACTATTTCCTAGAGGTTTGTAATACTGTTGTTCTACTAACCATATTTTTTTATCCATTCAAAACTCATTTTTTAAAAAATATTTTACATTTATAAAATATTAAAACTATTTATATATTTATATTAATTTTTTTTCTAAATTTAATTTTAAAATAATAATTTTAGAACCATTTTTTAATAAAATATTTTTTTCCTATATAGGTACAATCTATTATTAATTTTAAAATCGTTGCCATTTAAAACAAGTTTGTTCTAAGATTTATCCAAAGATGGAGTCTTTGGGGGGGGGGGGGTTATTCTTTCAGAATTTTTAAGTGATTCATTTAATAATTGTATGTGCAAACTTATTGTTAAACGACCATATTTAGTCGATTAAAACACTACTCAAACAAGTTCTTAGTCGAAAAATAAAATCATCTCCGACTCGAAAAATTAGTCAATTAGTCGACTAATTTGATAGCTCAAGTTTTTGGTCGAGTTGCAGAAAGAACTCGATTAAACAACAACACCATGTAAACCTATTATTAATTAAAGTAACTGGGAAAATATTAGGTTTTTAATATTTATAAATATCCCAAAAGTTAATTTGAAAATTTAATTTTTTAAAAAAAATCATTTTTTGTTGGTTAAATTTATAAAAAAATTCATACCCTAAAATTATATCATAATCATGAGTTATTATAAAATATAATTTTCAGTATAGTAACAAACACGCCTACTACCGAATTTTAGTAAAATTACTTAAAATTGTATATTACCTTAAGAAGATTACTTTCTTCTTCTGGTTAAATTGGATTTCTTAATCCTCTCCTTTGTTTATTCTCATTTCCGTGCTTTAGCTTCAATATTCAATAGGAACCACCAAGTTTTTCTCACTAAATCATTTTTTTATTAAACGAACTTGAAATTAACTCATATATCTTATTGTTCTCTTTTAAGATCCGTTAATTATTATTATATTCCCAAAGATTTAAATCTCGTGGGAATATTTCAAAAAATAAAATGTTGTTTTTAGCATATCGTTTTTTTTATACATAAATTAATTTATTAATAGGCTTTACAAATGGAAGTAATCCTCCTTCCCATCAGAGCAATATATTTGACATATTTTAGATATCCTATAACTCCCCTTTCTCCTGTCATAATAAATCCCAAGGACTTGTAGGAAAGTTACGAAAGTGAAATATTTCTCTTAAAGTTAATATCAATTTGATTGAAATAAAAAAAATTAGATATATAAATACCAATTTTTTATCATTATAAATTTACAAAAAGTTATTCTGAATTTATAACATATTATTGATTTGTCCATCCAAATCAATATTTCGATCTTAGTTTAAAACAAAAAAATAAATGGGTGGGATCATATTTTAAAAATTTTTTTAAAAGATAGTATATAATGTCTATACGAATATAATTTTGACTTTATTTTTTATCGTTGAGAGCGCTAAAAAAATTGTTTTTGATTTAGGCATACTAGAAGCAAAGACTTGCTTAGCATGGCTTAAATGTTCTTGCCTATTTTATCATAGAAAGAAAAGGAAGAAGTCGTAGATTGGAATAATACATCTTGCATTTTGGTTTTTTTTTAGATATTTTTATATTGTTTTTATATAACCCTTCATTCAGTGGTAAGGTGGAGATTTTTAACACGCCGATCTTAAATTGTTATTGCAAATAAAAGTGTAGTTACTTTTACCTGGTATATAATTTATGAGGATTAATGTTAAAATGTATTTGTGCAAAATTTCAAGGATTTATATATTACTAAATAAATTTTTTATGATACAAACATTTTTTTCATTTTTTTCAAGTTTCTTGGATGTGAAATGCACATTTGAACTCACATAATTTTCAAAATATATTAATTGAAAAATTATTTTTTTTATTAATGTTATAAATTCATTCTAAATAAAAATGTGTTTTATTTTTTTTTTACTGATTTTTAAAAGTTTAATATTAAAATATGCTATTTATAATTTATTTTTAAACCATCTTTTTACAAATATTTTTATAAAAAAAAAATTTACCATTCATAATCTCTTCGAAGTTTTTCTCTTATATAATTAAATTAATCTTATAAGATTAACTTTTATAAAATAGGTATTAAAAATATCGAAGTTTAATATAAATTATAGTTTTGAATCCCTGGTTAAGAGCCTGTCAAATCTACATCAGGTCGAAAACGGTTCCTAAATGACTTTAAAAAATCTGATCAGGGCCTTATAACCAGTTGGAAAATTACATAGTGCATTCAGCATTCATTTTTCTCCCCACCTTCTGCTCTTTTTATTTCTTTTTAAAACAATTTGCAAATATAAAATGGACAAAATTTTTAAAATCTTGGCTGGAACGTTAAATTATATAAAATTTTAAAAATTTTACCAGGCCAAAAAAAAATTAAAAAATTTATTAAAGCTGTGTGGAAAATGGGAAGATTATTTTTATACCCGGGCCTGTCTATTAAATTTGATTTCTGTAGGTCTCTGATAGAATTATTATGAGTGAGATAATAGTATAAGAGTTCGTACCTAATGTTTTTCAACTTATCGCCCAAGAATTAAGTAATAATGTAACTTGATTATTCAATAACCATTCTTATTGCGATCTTAAATTAGGGTCAACATTCCCTTTCATATAAACTCCCTCTTAATAAATAAATTCGAATAAATAAGATTGATGCTTTTTTTTCTTATCGTTCAAAAATTATTTTTAAAAAATATATTAGATTTTTGAAATATAGATAAAATATCGGTGATTTTCGAGAGAGATAAAAACAGAAGATGATAGGTTTTATTGATTTGGGTCTAGTATCAGATGAGCCAAAATGGGCTTTAATTATAGAATATTAATTTGGCCCTCCTAACCCTGCATTCATAATTAGCGCAAATTCGTTGAGAGGTACACAAAAATAGAGCATATTTGTAAACTTCGCCTTGAATTTCGCGCTAACTGTGAAGAATAGAAGGTAAATAAACCTTCTGTTCAGAAGTTAGCGAAAATATTAGCATTAAAAGATATTTGATTGATTAAGAATTCAAGCAGTTTTTTTTTAAAATAAAAAAATTTTAATATTTAAATCAATAAAAAATTTTGCCATAATTATTAACCTTTGTTGAAGGTTATTAGAGCGTCATCCAAACTGGGCCTAGCAACGTTTTCGCTTTCGCTATCGACAAGTCTTTCGTCATTAAAACTATTTTCTACATAAAAAAAAAATATTTTTCTTTATCAAATGGACATTATAAAAGCAAGTAACTGTGAGATATTTTTTTTTACATAATAAAAAATATTGTAAAAAAAAGAAAAATGTTTATAATAATTCATTTTAATTTGCCAATTAAAAAAAAAAATGTTCAAAAATTTGACACCCACTCACATTAAAAAAAAAATAAAATAATTCTGATTGTATAATAGATCCAATTTTCGTGATTTTAATAAAGAGTAAAAAAAAAAATTTTTTAAATATATTGCGGATCACGCCATAATATTATTTTTTTCGCGACATATAATTACCTGTCAAAAAAAATGACCCTGAACAAAGGAATAGAATCCTCAAAAGTCTAAACGAGACCAGACAGAGGTGTCCAGTTCAAAATTTTAAACCAAATGAAAAAATAATATGTAAAAAAAAATGAACCTGATATAGAGGTATCTTGATAATCCGCAGGGTTACTTTCGTACATTTGACTCCCCTCTTGTTGAGGTAATACATCCGCAATTCCCATTTCGCCTAACTGATCCTTGATTTCGTCGTCCTCCGTGTCCTCTCTATCTGTGTATTCGTAAGCGTTTATGTATTCTGAACTAGTAAATTGCTCCAATATGGAAGATTTCCCCACCGCTTCCCCTCCTATTATTAGCACGTAGTAAGTTGCGGTGCCATCGCCCTCTATATTGTCATCCTTATAATCATCGATATTATTGCGTAACCAAGAATCGCTTTCTTTTCTCTCTCCCCTGGCCTTTCCATGGTTTAATTTTGAGCTTTTGTAATCATCTTCTTGAGCATTCTCTTTGTCCGAAGTGATGGGATCTTGTGATATAGACCTTCTGTGTATCATTTCAGGTCTGAGGCTTTCCATGTGACCTGGCAAGGTAGAAACTCGACCAGAATATTTGCGGGGAATGATAGTGGGGACGTGGCTTTGTCGCCTATATTTGACCCTAAAAGAGTCGCCCCTGTTGATTAAGCCACCTTGGGGAGTCAAAGAAAAGTTTCGTACCCTACAAACTATGGGGGGTGGTGAAACAGGTAATGAATTGCCTACACCACCTTCCTCAAATTTATCGTCATTATAATCGGTGATAGAGTCCAGGGTAGGTTCTCGTAGTTTCGCTGCTATATTGCTGGAAGAGGCCTGATGAGAGTGGCGTCTAGGCGAGGACAGCGAATTATGTCGTTCGTTTTTGTTTGTTAGATTTTCGAAGTTGAATTGATAATTACTGTTACTGACCCTTTGGTTGGAACGTCTGGAATGCTGGATACCGGATCCCCTTTTGGTGTAATCGGGACTATCGGATTTGCAAGAATCCGTATCAAAATATTTTGCACCTTCCAATTTATGGCTCGAGATTCCGTTCAGAACGTAGTTGTGAGGGGTAACCTTAGCAAACATCGGAAGCTCTGAATGAGTCAACGAATGTTTTCCGTAATTTTTGAAGTATTCGAAATCGTCTACTTCATCAATTTTGTTATCGCGAAATTCCGCTATGCAAGGTTGGCTGTTATTTTCTCGGTGCCCTTCTGAGCTGGGAGGATACAATGGAATTCCTTCAGAATTATCTTGGTTCTCGGCTCTTTTGTCGTGGGTACCTTGACGAACTCGTAAAGATTTCGATCTTTGGCGGGCTTTAGATTGCGGGTTAAGATTATCTGTTGTTTTTAAGCTATTTGAATTAAACTGTTTCGGCTCATTATTATCTCCTGGTTTAACATTTTCCTTCGGAAAAATGGTTTTCTCACTTTTGGGGTTCGGTAAGGAAAGCGGGACATTTGGATCAGGGAAAAATTTGGTTGGATTTTCCTTGTTGTAAGATAAACGTGTGTAAGGTATTTTCTGAGGCGCATTTGGTATATTACTTAAATTAATTGTATTCGAATCGTATATTTGAGGTAAGAGCCTACGCTTAGGGCCCTGCATTCTTCTTTAATCTATAATATGGTAATATATACTTTATGGAAATATGTAATATTTGAATAATAATACAAGTATATTCAATTTTGCAATGAATGATTAATATAGACTAGATTTATTAAGAAAATCTATATAAATCATTTATCAAAAAAAAAATGTCATAAATGTCTTCATTTTATCTCAGCATAAAGTGATTAATATAATGAAGAGATTTTTTATTTAATTCCCAGAGCTGTAATATTTTATTATAATTTTTTTTTAAACTAAGTTACCTTGAATAAAACTGATCAATGTTTAAATAATAATATTAAAAAAAATTGATTTTCACGGTTGAAATTTTTCTTTTAAATAAAAATAATAAATTATGTTTATTTCAAATAGAATTATCTCAAAATTGGCCACCTTCTGGTCAAAGAAAACTGTTGTAGCTTAGCTCTAGTGTCATCTATTTTTTAGCTTAAGTTAAGTGGTAGCTAAAATATTTTACTCATGTCGAGAAAAAAAAAATTTTGAGATAACTCTATATGAAACAAAATATTATATAATTTATCTTTGTCAGAATGTAAGATAAGAAAAAATAAGATAATAATAAAAATATACAATTTTTTTTTAGAAAATAAATCAAATTATAAATTATGACTATTTTATTTTTATCATTAAAGGTAAATTTTAACATATTTGAAATTTTCCATATGTGAAAAACATCTATATTATTTATAAAATAAATACAATTCCTGTCCTCGAGAGTGATCATGGTTTTGTTTAGTACATAAATATTAATGCATTTGGAGACAATAATTTAAAAAAATATATACTGCTAAAACGTCCAATATTTTTTAAAATCTACTAGAAGAAAGAGAGTAATGATGATTAGCGCGCTAAAATAGCGATAACTTAGAGGCGTTTATTTTTAAAAGTAAGCCTTTAAGGGTTTGGACAGAACAGCTCTGAAAATTGGATTTGTTTATAAAATTATTATCCACAATATAATCAAAATTTATAACATCTTTATTTTTCTCCAAAGAAGAAGAAGGGTTGTGAAAGTGATTATATAGTATATTCATATGGAATAAAAGAAATAATCGGATATGTTTTTAGAAAAATTTTATAACTACTTGAATCATTTACGGCGCATTTTTTTTTAAACGTATATAAAAACATGACTTTGCCCAAAATCGTATTATAACATATCTTGTAAATTTCAGAGAATTTTTCTAGCCAACTAGCTTTAAATTATTCTTTTTTATTATAAATTCGCAAAAATAAATGACGTGATTGTCAAAAAAATTTCAACCTTGCTAGGCCCATTCAAAAAAGAATAACGAATCGAATGATGAACCTTTCTATCGTCGACGTAACTTCCTGTAATCGAATCACATTTTACTATTAGTTAGGAATACGAATAGCCGATTATTCTTTTATTACAAAAGAAACAAATACGAATAATTTATTATTGTGTTCATATCCGTTTTTGATTAGATGTGCTCTTTGCCTGCTCGAACCAGATTTCGGCAAAATGCTCCTTTTAAAATTTTTTTAAAAAAAGGCTTACTAGAAATGGTTTAGGTCATAAGGATCTTCACTGTTTTCCAGAAGAAAAAAAAATTTCTCTAAGTCATTCATTCAAAGAAATTTCTTTCCTGTATAGTATTGTTATACGGCACGATTTGAGCCGATTTTTAAAAATGGCTAACACAATATTTTGCCTATGCTTCGAGATTTAACTAATAGATGTCCAACCCTTTGTGTCATATATGAGCAAAATCTTTTAGGCCAGCATAATATTTATCTGCATAAAATATTGAACACTCTATCTATCGTTATTTTTATGGTAATTTAAAAAAAATTATATTAACGTTGATGTTTTAAATACATATTTATTTTTTCTCCTTAATCAATGATTTATGGGAAATGACGATAATAATTCAGTTTACGATTAGTTTTCTCATATAAAAATATATTAAATATTAAAAAAAAACTTGGAGCAAAACATTTTAATAAATATAAGTGCTGCAAAGTAACGTCGATAAATACTCTTTTTTGAGGAAAAGGATCGCCATTCGTTACTTATTTCAAAAGGTAATAAGTTACTAGTTTCTTTATTTTTGGGTAGCGGTAACGCAAAAAATGTTACTCGTTAACTTTAAATTGTTTCTTAAAAAAAATATGGAAAAAATTTATTTTATTTTATCATTAATATTACATTTTTTTTTAAATTTTATACATAAAGTAAGCTTACTTTTTAATTTCAAGATAAACCAATCTTCATTTTTAATTTATTTATTAATTTTTATAGTTGAAATTTATACAAGTCAAAGTTTGTTATTCGGATTAATATTGAATCGATCAAGATATTTTAATTTATATTCTCTAATATTGTTAAAAAATAATAATATATCACCATAGAACCTATTTCTTCAGATGGAAATGATTTAATAATGAAAAAAATTAAGGGTACTAAATTTCACTTTGTAAGTGTAGATCGTGTCCTATTCAGATTTTTTTTAAAAATTGTTGGGGATCTGAATGAAGATTCTTGTGAAGATGATCTAATAAGTTTTTTTTTAAAAAGTAAAGATCATTATTTAAATATTTTTAATAAATTCCCTCAATTAATTTATATTAAATATAAAACAACCCTCCCATTCTCTCCGCATGTTGAACGCGAGTTTAGCACAGAACGCTGCATTGAGAATCAAGCGTTCTTGTTTATCGGATCAAAATTTTGAAATTCAATTGCGTATTTTATTTTTGAATAATTTTATTATAATTATCTATGGGGAAGAATTTAACTAGAGAATAACGCGTTCCTGTTTTTCCACATTGTAGCGAGTAATGGTAACGCTTTCTCAAATGTAACGAATAACGTGTTTCTTTTTTGAAGAAGTAACATTTACAGCACTAGTAAATATCATACACGAAAATAAATCGTTTATTTTCAAATTATGGCTAAAGTTCTTTATTTATTATATTTTTATCGTAAAAAATGAAGAGTTTGAAAAATAAAAATCTTTCTTTTTTTTTATATTGATTTCATAAGATTTTTTATGCGTGAAAATTACAAAAGATATATTTATAAAAAGATATATTTAAAAAAGATTTTGGCATTTTTAGTTAAAATTTAATCAAAAAAAAAACTGTTCTTCAAAAAAAATCTTCAAATTTTTTTTTTTTTCAAACTCGGTATCTTAACTATATATATATACATCGATATTTTTAAGATTTTTATCGCATAAAAAAATAAATCATCAACTTCGGCGATGGATTGATTTTATAAGATGGAAACAGTGAGATATACTTACTTATTTCATAAATAAATTTATTTTTTATAAACATAAGTACAAATTATTTCATAAATAATTAATTGTGTAATATAGTGTGTAATTCTTAATTTTAATATCTTTTTTTTCGGTCTTGCCAAATTATGCTCTCTTATCAACTGTATTCCCTAAACCTATTTTTTTTGTCAAAATCTAATCATCTACCATATAAAGGTATCTAATATTTAATTGTTATTTATCTGGAGTGCTATCTTTATTTAAAATGCATAATTGATGTTGATATGATTAATAACTAAAAAATAATAAGAAGAAGAAAAAAAAATCATCCCTTTCCCGTCAATTAATGACATTTATATCTAGATAATTTAATTATCAAATTTTGCGAAAAGATTTTTTAATTTTTTATTACCGCGTCAACCTCTAGTATCTTTAATAGTCTCCCTAAAAAACCTTTGTCATTCAGAATTTCGCTAAAATTTATCGGGGTTGCTCTATTTCACGATTTCGTGATCCTGACTTTGATGCCTCATTTTTGCCTTTCTCGAGTTTTTTTTTCACACCTCACTCTCTTCCCACCTTTTTACAAAAAAAAAATTGATAAAGTAAACATTTTTTTTAATATCTGAAAACATTTTTTCTCAAAAATACAAATAATAATTTTTAATTATTTTATGTAAAAAAAAAGTAATAAATTTTAATAAAATTTCTAAATATTTTATAGAAATTTGTTACCTAACAACTAATCAAAAAATCACTAATCACATTTAAATTATTTAAAGGGTAAAGGGGGAGGGTGTGAGGGAAGTATTTAATACACCTAAAATCTTTTTATTTTTGACCATTTTTTTAAAGATTAGACCAATTCAAAATCGCTAAAACATTTATTACCACTTGTTAATCATAACAAAAATGATTTTTAAAAAACTTAGCTTTTAAGTAGAAGCATAATAGGACTACCTCACAATTCCTTTTGCAGAAGGGTAGGTGCCATGAGAATTAAAATTTTGTATTTTGCCTTTACTTTTGTAAACTAATAAATTAAGATTTTAACTAATGACACCCGTGATTTATATTACAAAAAATGTACCAATACTGATATAAATATTTTTATTGCGCCGGTTAAATTACTTATATAAGAATCTATAAAATATATATATTTTTAATAGCTGAAAGAAAATTGTTTATATAAAATGGTAAAGATTTTTTGATAAGTTTAAATTTTTTGATATAAACAAATCGAACAAGATATTATTTTGATTGGTAAAAAGAATTTCAAGAAAAATCTCAATTATCGGTAGCGTCACTAGAGAGAGAGGGCGCACAGGAGCGCGAGCCTCCTGAAAGGTTAGGGTTTTAAAAAATTATACCAAAAAAAGGGTCAATTTAAAAATATTTTTTAAAAATTTTTGAGCCCCCTGAGATTGTAAAGACTAGTGGTACCCCTGTCAATTATGATATTGAACTAATGTATTTAAATATAATTACTAATCTGAAAATATATAATGTTTAAGGACATACCCCTGACCGAAAGGTCGCATGTGGTAGAGGTCTGCAACATTTCGTAATATTGCATTGCATACTTTATAAGTTCAAAATTCGAATACAATACGTAAAAGTCGAACAAACCAAATCATTTTTAAGCATTGGGTGAGTTGGGCTAGTGGGTCAAACAAAACTTTTAATAGGGCGGGTTTTTTTAATAAAAATTTAATTTCAGACCTATAATATTGAAGCCTTCTATAAATAAATTTACTTTTTGAATTAAAAACATTTAGACAAGCCTAATTGATACTCCTTTTTGATGAACGGAGAATTATTTATTTCATTCTTCATTTTCTTTATTCTTCCCTTTCTTTCTTTCTCTTCTTTCTTTCTTTCTTTCTTTCTTTCTTTCTTTCTTTCTTTCTTTCTTTCTTTCTTTCTTTCTTTCTTTCTTTCTTTCTTTCTTTCTTTCTTTCTTTCTTTCTTTCTTTCTTTCTTTCTTTCTTTCTTTCTTTCTTTCTTTCTAAAACTTTTAAATTTTAAATTCTAATTTAAAATATTTTAAGTAAAATATATTGTATCATAATCATATATCTGCTGACTTTCTATATGCACAGATTGATATCTAGCTCGATCCAAAGAATTAATGAATTATTTAGAATTGTAATATTTTGAAAAATGTTGAATTTCTTAGAAATTCTTTTTTTTTTAATTAAAATATAAATTAGGCTTTAACAAGAATTATATAGAAATTTATATAAATATGACATTTATAAAAAAAAATTATTGTTATCGTTTTAATAAAAAATAATAATTTTTAAATATTTAAAAAATATATATAAAATATAAAATACAAAAATTCATAATTTTTTATTGGATTTTTAATTTTTCCATAAATTTTTATTTTGTTATTTATTTATTTTTTGTATAATATATATTTTTTAAATAAATTTAATTTAATATAACAATAAAAAGATAATTTGGCAATTATAATAATTATAAATCTGAAAATCAAAACTTTTTAATAACTTCAAAAAAAAAACTTTTAATGATTGTGGATGAAAGGTGATTCTTTAAGCTTTAAAAGGGGAGAGAGGGGGGGGGGGGGGAGTGAGATTTTTAAAAGCAATAATTTCTTTGCCTATAGAAATTGGGGCAACGAGATAAGATATCTTCTTTGGTTATCAGCATAAGATAATATAATAATCTCTAAAATAAATTTTTAGTCATGACAATCAATATTTTTTTTAATTGCAAATACTTTTTAATTACAATACTTTTTAATTAGTAATTTTGGGAGATAATTTTTTTAAAATTCTTCTAAATAATAGTAATTTCTAAGTCGTTTTATATATAATAAATGTTCGAAGAATAAGTTAAAGACAAATGGGGAAAAAAGTAAACCATTTTTCATTTTAAAACATCATTTCTTAATATTTTTTTAAAAAAAATAAATTTAAGTGTAAAGTTTAAGAGTATATTTTATTCATCTATGAAATAAAGTAAAAAAATTGTAATGTTTTTTATAATAAAAAGGGGGGGGGGGGGGGGGGGGGTATTTTTGATTAATAAATTTAAATTAAATATTATAACAAAATAAAATAAATTAGCAAAATGTTATTATTAAAATTCCCTATTTATAAAGTTTTATAAATTTAAATAATTACAACTTACGAATTACAAACAAGTCTCCAATTTGTCACATATTTTCTTAAAAGGTTTCCCCATCCATTTATATAGGAAAAAATAAAATTTGAAAGAAAGAAATAAAAATTATGAATAAAATATAAACGTTTTAATTCTAAAGGCGTTTAAAAAAAATAACTTTACTCTTGGGAATAAATCGATAAGTTAGCAGCAGTACTACTAATATAACAAATCATAATTTTTAAATATTATAATATAATTTCAGGATAGTACACTTTTGGGTGGCTTTTTCCTCCATAAACTTTATCGGTTTTAAAATTATATTTTTATGACTTTCCATCTCAATCCCATTATAAATAAATTACAATTGCTGTATTATCAAAAAATAATTAAATCGTAATAACGTGTTTTTCATTCAATGCTTTTTTTTTTAAATTTTCCGCTGCATTTTATAAGTTAATAATTTCAATTCAAAATACTTTTCAATTTGAATGTCAATATTCAATCTCTTAATCTAGCCCTTTGAAGGTCAGGATCGTTTTTTTTTACATATTCTATATTTTATAAAAATTTCTTTCATCAAGATATAGTATTTTAAAATATAAATAACAACCAAAAATATTTTTAATTTAATGTAATTTAGTGTATGTTTCAACATTAAAATGTTTTAGCATGGATAAGCTTAAGTTATCAGTATCGGTACATCTCTGACTGACACTGCGTTCATAGTTAGTGCGAATTTCGCAGCGAAGTACTCGTGCCAACCCGTTTCAGCTCATCAATAATTTTTTACAAAATTCCCAGATCCGGCCAGGCTTGTTAAATTTTTTTTTTCCTTTACCCGGTAGGGTCCGTTAAAATTTTTAAAAAGTTGTACAAATTTTCCGGCCATCACAATTTTAACATCTATATATCTAAATTTTTTTCTAATGACAATTAAGACTTTTATATCTCTTCCCTCTAAGACTATCGATCTCTTTTAACAACCTTACTTTTTATAAATAAGAATATATCATAAATAATTTGTTTAATTTTTTAAGAATTTACTATAATATTTATAAATTTCGTATTTTAGATTAGCTGTTAAAACACAAAAATTCTAACAACCGGCTCTAAAGTTAGGCACATTCAAAGTTAAGCAGACATAATTCGAACCTTATAACATGTAAAAATTCATATTTTATTTTCTATTAAACTTTACATTCAAGCAGCGATTATTTTTAAAAAAAATTGTAATCAGCAAAGATAATCTGAGGTTAATTAAAATCTTAAGACAATAAAAATATTACAGAGAAAGGTTTTTGAAGGAATTTCTTAACTTACCAGAAACTGGTAAATCGCATCTTGAATCTATTGATTGCAAAAATTGATGTTTCCGGATCAGCAGAAAAGCGGTATGATGGTGAGCGTACTATGGAAAGTGTTAATTCTGTTGAAATAGTCTTATTGAGCAAAGAAGGCCGACTTGGCACCCACAGAACAATTAGTAAAATATCTCGAGAAATTAGTATTTTGTAAACTTCAATTGCTTTCGGATTATCCACAAAGGTCTTCAGCTGACGTGTTTAAGAAGGAAACAAGCCCAGAACCTAATCGATGCCAATAAGATTGCTCATCTGGTGCTAACAAACTACTTCTATGAAAATATCCTCAGTTTTAGTTCCTTTCATATAACTCACGAATGTAAGGCTGTTTACAGTAACTCCACTGGTAAATCTGCAAAACGATATATATGTTGCAGTTTTAATGAGTTAAGTTGCAGCCAATCGATTGGTATACAACATTTGACTCAATTAATTTTAACTGTTGATGGTTTCATGTATTTGTAGAATTGTCAAGTTTAAAAAAAAAAAATTTTTTTAAATGAATTATTTTGGAAAGTTCCAATTTTGTTTATCCAACCTAGAATGAGCATAACCTAGGACCCTGTTAATAGAATTCAATGAAATTTGCAGAACATTAATAATTTATCTAACTCTCAATCTATAGAATTTTATTTAATTATTTTTAGAATTGACAGACATATTGCTAAAACAAAAATAATATCCGTTCAATTAGAACTCTGTGTATAAACATGTATAACGAAAAATTTTTGTATACTAAAAATAAAATAATGGTGAAATATATAAAATATCGTTAAATATAATATACATGCCCATACTTCCTTATCTTAAAACTCTTCCCATAAATTCAAAGTTTTATAGCGAGAAGTTAAAGATACCTAAATACTGAAGTATTATTGCATAAGAGTGGATAAACCTTATATGAATATTTATGTTACATCATTGAAGAATATTTTAAAAAGATTTAAAAAAATTTTAAAGAGGCAAATCTGTTTTGGCATGCCAAAAGTAACAAAATTAAAGGGCAAACTTTATTGATTAATAATAAATAAAGCTTTAAAAAACCCAATAAGGGATTTTAAAAAAGTTCAAAATTTTTTTAATCTGACATTTTTTAAAAATTATAAAACAAAAATTATTATTGATACAAATGGCATTTATAAAATTAGAAGGAATGTTGATGGTAGGTCCCGAAGTAAGATGATTCTATTAATTCATATTTATATCTTATTTTGATTATAACAAACATGCAAATAATTTTAAATGAATATATTTATCAATTTAAAATTTTTTTATATTCCTAAATTTAAATTAATGATTTATTTAAATTGGAGCAATCTAATCTTTCCAGCATATATAGAGTACTTATCTGTAAAATTTCTCGTGAAATTTTGAGCTAATCATAATTTATATTAATTTTTATATTATAGATCTTTCATCTAAATTTATAAAAAAAAACTTAGGCAAAATAATACTGTGTAGACATGCTGGAATTTATTTTTGGTAAAATCAGATTTTTCCAAAATTTATAAATTGCCTTCAAGTAAATTAAAAATGAGATTCCAAATCACAACGGGAGATTTCCTTATTAGTATAAACCTATTCCAGATCAATGATGCATATATCCTACTAGATAGGGCGATTCATTAATTAAAAGTGTCTAAGTACAGGAGTCAGCTGTAGCGCCATTTTGTGGTTTACACTTCGATTATTGTCTTTATTTATAATTAAATGAATGCCCATAGTGTAATTTAATCGACACACAAACCATAAAATGGCGCTACAGCTTACTTTCTATGTATGGACATTTTTAAAGGCATTTAATAAATGAATAGCCAATCTAGTAATATATACACCATTGTTCCAGATTAACTTGCCACATATCTATCCCTCAAACCTGGAATAATCGCGGTTAGTAAAGTTATATATCCATTGAGATCCTATATTGACCCCTGTAATATTTTTATAATATAGTTAGTTTTTAAACAAATAAGAATAGTAAGTCATATCGGTAGAAAATGTCTGAACAGATATATATAACTATATAATATAAATATAAAATAATTAGAATTTTAATTTTAATTAAAATATTCCTTCTTTTTTTTCATTGCTATCATTTTGAATCTCCCTATGAAAATTAATAAGACACTTCCTAGAAGGAATTTATAATTCGGTAAGATAATGTCTAGACTGTAGATACATAACCTATATATTCCTTAAAAACTCAATCCCGGATAGTAAAGTCATCTAACCATTGAGATCCAATATTGATACCTGTAAAATTTTTTATGATATACTTATAGATTTTACTTGTTTTAAAAAATAAGAATCTGAAGCCGTATTGGTCAAAAATGTCTGAGCAAATATATACTAAGAGGTCTGCATTGTGCCGATCTTTAGCCCGCCCGCCTACTCCCGCCCATACTTTGGGTGAGCGTAGTCGGGTTTTCTAAAATATTTTTAACAATGGGCGGGTGACGGGGGGGGGGTTAGAAAAATTTTAGGTAGTGGGCGGGCTTGGGCAGGTAAATTTTTAATAATTTTCAGGCGAAATGAGCAGAACAGACTTCAATTTATTAAAAATAATAGTTTCATTTCATGTTATTGCATATAATATATGTTTAATTAAAACATTAATATAAATAAATAAAGAGTTGCCAGCCATTAAAATAAGTTTTAAACATTGGGCGGAAGGGTTAAAAAAAATTTTCTAACAACGAGTGGGCGGGCTTTTTAGCTAAAAATCCCCCCATTGCAGTATATACTATAACATATAAATAAAAAATAATTATAATTAAAATGTTCTTCCTTTTTTTCCATTTCTATCATTTTTAATCTCCCAAATAATAATTTTTCTAAAAGGAATTTAATTCGGTAAGATAATGTCTAGACTCTATATGTATATATAAATTAAATTTAACAAAAAAAAGGCGATTAATCTTAGAATTGGGTAGAAATATTTTGAACCATTTAGCTTCTTATTTTATTCTTCATCTGAATAGTTTCCTATCATAATTGTTTCTCCATCTACTTTCCTTTATCTTACGAGGCACATAGATAGAAATACTATATTAACTAATTGATCATTTTTTTAAAAAATTGAATTTATTTTTTATTATTATTTTATCTATTATACAAAAAATTTTTTAAAGGATTATAAGTCTCATGGATACTAGAAAAATAAAGTATTAACAATAGGAATAAGACCTAGTAAAATCTAATACTTTGATATTAGATGCAAACAAAATAAGAATATTATATTTAATTATTTTTAAATAATATTTAAATCAAATTATTCGAAAATAATGATAAATTTAATATATCCATATTAATTTATAAATAATTTCGTAACATCTTTAATTTTGAAAGGAAATTTTATAGATTTATAATTAATTAGCAAGCTTTATTGTTTAGATTTATAAATCTAACTTTAAAAATCCCTAAATAATTTGTAGGAAAGTTGTAACCTTATTTTTTTTAATCTAACAATTTTTCAGAATTATAAAACATTAATTAATTTGATTGCAGACGCGTACGCAGGAATTCGCTATAGAGAAGGTAAAGGAGGGGGGGGGGAATAATTAAATTTTTTAGAATTAATCAGAAGTTATTTAAGAATATCTTAAGTTTCAGAAATTTATTGAGAGTAACTATAAAATATTCACAATTTCTAATACACAAATTCCAATATAAATTTATGATAAATAGGGGAGACTGGTGATAATGTAATTAGGGGCAGGTAATTTATTCTCAAATAATTTTAAAACGAATAATTATTGATATTTGAAATTGCTCATAAAGTTTTAAACGCACATTTAAATTTTAACACGTTTAAAGTAACTTTTTTCTTTACCTTTTTACAAATATATATTTTTACATTAATTTTACTCAGCTAAATATTAATTTTAAATGATAAAATAAATCTATTTTCTTTTCATCATGGGTATGTTAAATTTTAATATATTGTGAAAATCTGAGGCATGTTTTGGAAAGGTACTTATTAAATTTTTAAGCAGAGATAATTTTGAATAAAAAAAATCAACTAAATTTATAAGAATATAAGAAGTCACTAGTTTGTCTCGGGACACCAATGATAATATGAAGATGATTGACTTGACAATTTATTTACTCAGAATTAAAATTTATATATATATATATAATTAAATATAGAAATAAAGAAGCGCTATGACACGCAATGCGAAAGGATAATAGGTACCCCGATTTTTTTCATAATTCTTAATTTTCTTTTTTAAATTTTACATTACAAAGAATAAACCTAGCAATTCAAATTTTATAGACAATATAATTCCAGTCTCCCCTATATATAATCGACGTATGAATCACTATAAAATAAATGCTTCGAAAAATAAGTTTCTATAAAAATATAAATTTTTTTAAGTATTATAAATATATATAAAATAAATATAAATTATATTTTAAAAATAAATGTTTAAAATATAAATTAATGCACAAAAATATTCTTATTAATTATTGCATGTTACAAAGTATTCATGAAAAAAATATGGTGTATAAAAAAATTGGAAAAAATATAATTAAAAAACATTAAAAATTTATAATGTGAAATAAATTTATCTTCTTTAGGATTAAGCTAATTTTTTAATAATTCAGTACTTGGTGTCAACCAACTCCCTATGTATATTAAGAAAAGCTATCAATCTATTTTCAGAGGTAGAACTTAACTCAGTCGTGATGTTAGGTTCTATTTGAGCCTATTTTGAAAAACGGCTAATTCAATATTTTATTCAGAAAAGTGTTACGCAAGCCTGAAGATTTTGCTCATAGATAGCACAATTTTGGACACTTATTAGCAAAATTTCACTAGCAAAAATGTTGAGGCATTTTTTTTAAGTTAGCTTAAATCTAGCAATTTAATAACATTACTTCTCAATGATGTTTTTACTCTTGTTAATGAAGGAATTCTTTCATTGGTAGAAATATGATTGCCAAAATTATGATACTTTTAATATATTAGGGAAATAGTCTAAAATATGTTTAAAATTATGCGAAGCATCTATAGCATTTTATGGAACTATCAACCATATTTAACCTTTTATACTATAGGTTACTTTTAACTATAAATGCTCTTGGGATATTTTACTATAAATATCTGCCAAATATTTATTTTTTCTATATCAAAATTTGAAATAGATAAGTTGCGGTTTTAATTTTGCAGATATCTATGTGCTGCCTGATTAATCACAAGAGGGGAATAAAGAGATTTATTTCATAGTGTTTTACGACTGACCCTATATTAATATTGGAATGATGGTGTTGCCTTGCTGCGGGTCGAGGTAGGCAAATATTAAATTCATATAAATCTGCCAACAATAACGTAATATTTATGAAATTTATCATCTACTACATTTGCCCTAATTTCCATAAGTTCAATATGATGCGTTCAGTTTTTCTCATAGTCTCAATCAAAATCGATGTTTTTTCGAAATATTTTACTTTAATTTTTGCAGTAAAAAAAATAATTTCAAATGATTTCTGGGAAAATTTTAAAAATGGTAGATAAATATGATCCAAGGAAAATTTGAAATCGATATTAATCCATAGAATAAATTAGCAGAGTATTCTGCTGTGAATGTGAGGAATAAATGAAAAATTGGAATATATATGCGATAAGCGATAGGAATTTATAAATTATTAATCATAACACAGTAATATTTTTAAAAAATATTTAAACGGCATCTGATTTTCTAAAAACCTATAAATTAAATGTCATCTACTTAATTAATGTGTATCATGATATTACTATAAAGCTTCTAGTCTTATAACATAATAGATCAAATAAAATATTTAATTTTATGTTAGAACCACTTACCACGCTATGAGATACGTTTGTTCAAAAAATCTAAATATATATATATATTAACTATTTTAATGAATTCAGAATATCTTATATTTATCCAGATTGGTTTAATAGTATGGAACTTATATCGTGTGATTGAATAGTATCCACCTTTCCCAGGTCTCCCCTATATTATTATTAATATTGGGGAGAAAAGGGAAATCAAACAATTCAAATATTCGTTACTATTCCTTACTTACTTCCTTCTTCTCTAACAAAAGGTCGCTTTAAAGAAATTAAACAATAATAAAATATATAGCAATAAACCGCCTTAAGGTGAGTAATATAATAAGGTTAAAAAGGGAATTATATCGTTCAAACTTCCACAAAATATATCTTTTTGAAATTTTTCACTAAAATTTAAAAATACCGAAATACGATTCCTTCTGGCAAAATAAGATCTTTCGTACGCGCGCTATATAAATGATTTATATTTTAAAGAGATTTTCAAATAATCATGGTCATTGATTCAATCAAACTCCCTAACTCAACAAAGAATATTTAATATATTTATATTTGAATTATTCTTCTTTTTATCAACACCCATTTTCTTTAATTATCCCATAAAGACGTAAATTTCAAAAAAGAAATGACAATTTAATTGAAATTATTTTTACAGTTAGATTTATTTGAAAAATATGAGTTACGACAAAAAAAATTGACAAAAAAATACTTTTGTTTGAAAATAATTTTTTTTAAAAAAAAATCTGACGTGCTTAATTTCAAATGTATATTTGTTTTCTTTTCCCAAATAAGGGTTCACATTGCATCATTATTACCCTGCATTCCTAGTTAGCGCTAATTCGCGCCGAAGTATATAAAATCTACGCGGAATAGTAAGTATACATGAAATACGCTAACTGTGAATATGCAGATTAATACATCCTTAGAACCCATAACGTGATAAATTGTTTAAATAAAATTATATGTCAATAGTATTGGAGCATTATTTATACAGTTAAGGGGAATAAACACTACTCAAACATTAGGTCTAAAATATATATCAACTATGTTCCAATTAAATTGATACCCTTTCTGTTTTATAATAAATCTAATTATTTTAAAAATAATTTCAACAAAATTTTATAGATTGAGAGAAGGATAAATTATAAATTTTTTCTGCAAATTTTATCAAATTCTATCAACAGGGTCTAAGGTTACGCTGCTTTTATAGTAAACGCCTTATCTAAGCATAGCGTTATTACAGCTGATTCAGTTTTAACTAATTTAAGATAAAGTTAAAATAGAGATAATTATTTTATATAAAAGAAAAATTATATATACATTTTATTCGTATTATTTATATAAACGTATCGCTTATTTTTATCAACGCATCCCAACATATGTTTTTTAAATTTTATCATAGCCTTATCTTTAAAACGCTAACGCTCCTTATTTAAAATTTATACCTATTTGTTACTTAATTTTGTAATAACGCAATGCTTGAACAAAACGCGTTTACTATAAATGTGGCCTATGCACATTCAAAGTTGGATAAACAAAATTTAAACTTTCTAACATGTAAAAATTATTTTTTATTAATTTTACATTTAAGCAGACGATATACTATTTGTAAATTTATCGTCTGCTTTATCTGTAATTAATATACTTCTCTTTATAATAACTAATACTCCCAATTTCTTTAATTTTAATATCAGTGACGCATTTTTTATATAACTTAAAATAGAAGTAATAACTTTAATGGAACCCCGCTATATATCTATGTTCTAGCAGTCTATGCTGATTCACAAGAAAGATCTCAAATAACATATATGTGAATCGACATGAAAAAGGATGGTTCAAAATGTATTTAATGAACTATTGAATAATGACATAAAATTCTATAAATATAGGAAGATGATTATTTCACCTGAATGCATTATTTATGCAATAAATCTATACTCTATGCAATCAAGAAAGTCTAGATATTACTCGGTATTTTTAATGTAAATTAGTGTAATTTTTCTTTAGATATTTAGGTACAGGATTATTCTTCCATTACATATCGCAAAATTTTCATGCATCATGCAATATAATTTGGCAAGAGGCAAAAAATACATTTAAAGATGCCAACTTTGCATGTTTTCTAATCTAAATATAATTTAAATAAAATAAAATATTTACCTCGTATTCTATATTGTATTGTAAAATTTTATTTAAAAATTAAACGAGTAGCATGCTTAAAATCTTAATTGCCTTTTACCCTTTTGGCTGTCTAGTAGATAGTAAAAAGCCGGTTAAACTGCGGATGTTTAGTAGGGCCAGGACACAGCCTTATTATTTAACACTCATACTAGATATATTGCAGCCTGCCCAAAAATTGGTGAATGATTCTTCATATTTCAACTCTTTAAAATTTTACCCAGTTTGATGGACATGAGAGGAGTCAAGGGTAGCTCTGTTGTTTTTAACAACAGAGCGAAGCGCTTAAAAAATGACGACTTTAAAAACTCTTTTTATTACGATTTTAAATGATAAAAAGCGTACAACTGCTTAACTATTGTCTGAATTTAGTGTTGTTAAACAGCTCGATTTGAGCCTATTTTTAACGAAGAGCTCAATATTTTATCCAGAAAAATATTAGCAAACCTGAAGATTTTGCTCATAGATGGCACAAAGGTCAACATCTATTAGCAAAATCTCAAAGCTTATATTTCGTAATACTTTTCTGGCTATGATATTGAATTAGCCGTTTTTGAAAATTGGCTCAAAACGAGCCGTTTAATAACATTATCTGAAACAAAATAATTCGAAAATTTTTGCGCCTATACAAATATTTTTTTGTTTATAAATGGAATTAAATATGTTATCATAAAACTTAAAATCATATGTTAAAAATACAATTTTTTATTTTTGTAATTCCTTATTTTCTAGTTTATATAATTTGGTTATAAAAATCATATAATTATTTAAAAACACATTTATTAAAATCTGATCTCAAAATTATGAATTCTATAATGCTGGACTATTTTTTGATTTTGATCCCCCTCCCCCACCCTTCACTATTGAATATTAATATTACTGTTTATAATATAGGATGCCAATTGTATGCATCATTTTAAAAATATTCTCAAAATTCTTGCATCATTTGCCTTTCTGCATAATCATCAGCCATTGAATTCACAAGCTAACGTTTCCATAATTGGATTAAGTTAAGTAGATCTATATTAATTTTTTTTGAGTTAAAATAATTGGGGTCATAGGGAGATATTATTTTAAAGCAGAAAAAATTTGCAATTATTACCGAAAAAAAAATGTTTTAAAAAAAAGTGTTTTAAATAGAAAAAAATCAATAATTTTATAAAAGCCTACTTCTTAGGGTTTTTCAATCAAATATAATCTTACTGAAGATAATTTTAGAGTAGATCAGTCGTAAATAAATTATAATCTCTAAAATAATTTTGAAAAATTATATAAATTAATTGCACTTGAATAAAAGTCTAAAACTAGAAGCTTACACTGAGTAAATTACAATAAAATATCAACCAAAAAATTATCAAGAATCGGAGATGTTTTCTAGAAGAACCGGTTTTATCTCTGATCTGAATCGAGTAAGTGAGTTAGTTACTGGTCTAATTTCTGGTCATGTTAAATAGTCGAAAAAAAAGTGCATAACGTGTTAGCAAAATTAAAAAAGCCAAGAACTACAAGTAGGAAGAAGGGGGGAAGTGGCATAACTGTCCATGATTTACCATTTGTTAAAAATAATGGTTAATAATTGGGTTTAATAGAACATATTTAATATCAATAGTAACATCCAATCCTAATAAAAATTAGATTTGAATCATAACTAAAGAGCTTTTGCAAGAGTTTGCGTGAAGGTTTTGTTTGGGATAGTTAAAACCTGGCATGCTTTGATTGGCCATATACCCTATATTAACTGGTTATCATATCTAAATGTGAAATATTACAATATAGAATTATGTGTATAAGAAGCTAACGTTATTCAAATATTCAAAAATTATTATATACTCATCTATTATTATAAAATCTCAGTTTATGATCAGATCCTGTTATTTATAGTTACTTAGATACCTGTTAAATTTGCATAGTTTAATATAAATTTAACCTGACATCTATTTACCGATAATTTTTTATGATCATTTTGAACCGGCCAGATAATAATTACTTATGTATATTGTTATGTATATAATGCTAAACAAGATTTGTAAGTTCTCATTTTATTTGTGTGAATTATGTTTAAAAAATCCTAACTATAATATGCATAAAAAAAAGACAGGGTTTAACAAATTTAATTTCATTTATTCTTCATTATTTAGATAGACCACATTTGGTTATAATATATATTTAAAATATCGTAATTTTAGGAAAGTGTCTGTGACCTAGTCTATAAGAGATGGCCTGCCAATCCGATAGTTGTGGGTTCAAATCCAACAAGGATCTTATCTTTCTCTGAAGCCAACTTGGTAGCTCTGTCACATATCATAAATATACACAGTTTGAGCAATTTTAAAAATAATTGGTACATAGCTAAAAGTTTAAAGGGGGTGGCCAGTCTATGCCCATGACCGTTTAAGGGGCATCTCCCTTAAATTTTTAGGATGATTTTAAATAGAACGCAACTTTTAATTAAAGCCAAAGTGTCAAAGAGACCTAATTAAAATTTCAAAAACAGGATGTATATGTCGAGGAAACTTTTTTATCTATTAGTTATCAGGAGAGGACTAGGAGTACTGGGTCTCGTGGGCAATTTTATTATTACTGCCTCATTTACAAGAGGGTTACCCCCATACTTATCATATTGCAAGCCTACAATCCGCCTTTACCGGGTTTTCTACCGAGTTTCCTTTGAAGGCTTATTCTTATTAAATGATTTTTATATTTCTTATATTTTTGACAAAAACTTGGCCAAAAAGATAGGTTTTTACATTTATATTGCATCTATTATCTTTTTAATAAAATGAAAAAGACTAGTATAACACGATATATCAGATATATTATTTCAAGATAATGTTGCACATATAAAATAATACTTTACTTATTATCAGAACCAATTATTCAGTGCCTCAATAATTTAAGCATAATGCTAATTTTTTCTTATTTTGCCGATAATGTATTTTTTAAAAATTTTCCAAATAGGTCACCGCCCTAAAATGCAATAAAATAGACACTATTTATTGGTATATGTTTTAATACTTAATGTTTGGTGTGTCACCATGGTATTTTCCTTATAATTTTGTCCTTTTTGTGGTTAGCTCTATTGACTTTGGAATTGATAAGTACGAATCAGACGTATTAACACAAACCAGATATTTTATGCTTTTATTTCCGTACTTGTATGATGCCAATTTTAGTTTTTTTCTAAAAGTTTTCTATAGATAAGGTTTCCAATCGTCCTGTCAACTTCATGAAATTTTATATTTAAAAAAGAATAAAATAAAAAAAATAAAAATTATAACAACTCCTTTATCCAATTTTGGATATTATGAATATGATAAATGAATTTAAAAAATGGATTTTGCCAATAAAACGAAAGTATGTTACTAAGTGCTTTACATCCCTCCTTCTTCTTTTTTTAAATTCTAATTTCATTAAACCATTTACCTTACATTATAAATCTTACAAATATACAATGGAGGAATGGACAATTTTAAAAGTTCATATTTTAACTTACAATCACACATGGACCGAATTGTAAATCATAATGGGGCTAGGGGAGGGGGCTATAATTTGTTTTTAGTTAAGTGTCTTGAGATGGTGTAGGCCAGTGATTCCACTTCATCTGATTAAATTAATATAATTTTAACCTGGGGCTGTATATGAAAATATCATCTTTCATGAACATTTACCCTAACTCACAAAATTTTCGCCCTGAGTAAATTTGAATAAAAATATATTATTTTAATAAAATTAGCCACTTTAAAAATGTAGTCAAATGTAGCGTGATCATGTGCCACGAAATCAAGTATCACGTTAGCACGTGTCATGTGACGAAATGTCTATAACTTTATATATATTAGCATCAATGTGTTTTTGGTCAATATGTTATTTTTCCAATTTTAAATCATTTTTAAGACAATTTAGAGTTAAAATTATCATATTGACTAAAAAAAAGGAATTGAAGCTAACATACACAAAATAATTAGGAAATGAACAATAGATTTAAATTATAAGTATCCGATTTTGTACACAATGAATCAAAATGTGAACCTCTCCTAGTCAAGATTTTACTAGGGGGAAGGTACTATTTCCCCAAAATTTTTATTGGAGTCCACATATGCAGACATTTGGCCAGATTACATTAAAGAAATAAGATCTTTGGCTTTATTAGCCTTATTTTCCTAAAAATTTTGAATTATAGACAAGACATTCTTTTAGAAATTTACTAATTTATTCATCTTCTAAAGTATTCTTTATAGCGACATATTGGGCATCTTTTTGAAAAAAAGAGCGTACGAGGAAAGGGTAATTTTAAACAGACAAACTCTTTATTTCGTTTTGAAACCTTTATCTATAGTGACCCCCAAATTCTTCTCCCATAGTTACGTCTCTGGGTAAGTAGAGAGATTTGCAATTATATATAATATATCTTATATTTTAGTTTAAAATATATTATAATTATAAAAATTAATTATATAATAAATCACTATTTCAGAATAATTTTATTTTACGTAAATATAATTATAAAGAAGTCGTTTTTATATTATTTATATAATTAATTAGAGTAAAATAAAGGTTTGTGCATATTTATATATGTAATTCTATAATCAGAAGATTGTGGTAAAAATGGTGGACGCGTTATAATTATTTTTGTCATTAATTTGACTCAATTTTTTTTAAGACAATTTTTGTGTCAAATGAATTGACTTTCTAAGCTAGTAAAATAAATATATAATAAAATTTCCAATAAAATAAGGTATTTTCTTTAATATTTTTACTTTAAGAAAAAATTATGGTAATTATACAAAAAAAAAATATAGTAATGGATGAAGATTAATAAAAAAGGTTTTGAAAAAATTTATTTCGTTTATACAATTTGATTCTGAAAGCGCTCTAGATTTAAAAACAATTCGTGTCTAAATTTATTTTATTTTTTAATTATATTTTGTCTCCCAGTTGTCACCAATACTCTTGGTGTTTCTGGTGAGTAATTTCTAAAATTCATCCCATTATTAGGTAGAAAATTAAGCGAGAAAAGCGATGATCGTAAACTTTTTTAGCGGGATAAAAATGGGTTGGAATGGATAAAAATGGGGAATTTCTTTCCACTATCCCCTTATTCATAAATAATTGATTTGAAACATTTAGGAATAGAAAGAGAAACGCTAAAAAACGGTAATAAAATTCCTTACCTTGAATTCACAGCTAGCGCCAATTCCCATCGAAGTATACAATTAATATAAAATTATATTATATATTTATATCAAATTTTGTATACTCCCCCGCAAATTCGCGCTATGAATTCAGGGTTACTCGCCAAATAAATATATAAAAAAAATTAGGCTCCTCAATAATAGATTCAAATATTTTTAAAAAAATAGATTCATCATTTAAAAAATAAAATGGCTTGTTTTTTAAAAAAAACTGCCGATTTCAAAAAAATTTATTCCTAATTTAAACTTCTTTTTATGAATAAATTTCTCTCGATGATGTATAAATAAATATGAAAATTGAAGTTTTGATAAACATTATATATTTTATTTTTTATTAATAATTTTGTCATATAATAAAAAAATAATCTTAGGATGAAAATTGAAATAAATTATATAGATAAAGACCTAGGCCACGAAAATAATACTATATAGTCAAATACGACACATGAGCTTAAAAATAAAAAGCCTGGCTTTATTTTTTACCTGCAGAGATCACCCGTTGTATTAAATCTAGATTTGAGGGAGGGGTTCAACCCGAACCTGAAGAGACCGGTAGCCGTTATTATTTACCGATTCTGAACTATTTAAAGTCACCCGAACCTGAATTGAACCTTTAAAAATTCAAGTGAGCAGGATTAAATCTTTTGATCTTTTAACTCTTTTAAAGGTGATTAATAATCAATTTTAACTGATAAGTATTAATAATTATATTTAGATATTTTTCTATATTGCTTTTTTGACAATGCTGAATTTTGCCAGTAACAATATATATTATTAATTTTTCAATATTTAAAAAATCATTTATTTTATGTGGAATTGATATTTATTAAAGAAATAAATTTAAATCATGTGCGAACAGCTCCAGGAGGACAAATTTTAAAGGGATCATTATAAAATTAATATAATCTTTTACAAAAAAAAGGGGGAAAGAGTGGCATCTAATATCAAGTCCTTTTAGCAAGAAAAAATTATTCTTAAGTTTTGGATCAAACTAGCAGTTAAATGTGGCCCTCTTTGAGCCACCGTATCCAAAAAAAAGTGAATGTGTATATGTCGTAACGGGATGATTCGGTCTCTCAATTTTAAGTAGAGTATTTAAGGCAAATTTTAAATTATCTGATTTGACCGGACGGTACATTTTCAATTATTTTGCGAGCTTTTGACTCCTCCTAATTTATATCTGGGAGAATTTCCGAGCTCTGGTTTTAATTTCAAACTTTAGGAACCGCCAAATCGCGCCAACTCTAAGAACCGACATAACCCAGAATTTCATTTTTAGGAACCGGAAAAAAAACCGGCATCTTAAAAATATTCGGGACTAAAACATTTTTTTATTCCAAATTCCAAACGTCCTATTTATATTTATTTAAAATCAACCAAAGAAGATTATTTACAAGTTGTAAGTTGACAAATCTAAACAAATTTAAATATTTTTTTTTAAAGGAAGTAAGGAAGAGTTTAATATGATAATTTTCAAAATTGAAAATTAAAACTATATTTTACTTCCTAAACAAAGATTTAAATTACATTAGTTATGTCCAAAAAAAAATAATAATATAATATACTAATGAATAAAATATACGTTGGTGATATTTCTTTTCTCTTCAAAAAATCGATATGACTGAATAATTAATTCTTAAAGTGAGAAGAAGAAAAAAGTTTAAATAATAATAATTTAAATATTTTATTTTTTTTCAAGAAAAATAAGATATTATTTTAATAAAAATTTATTAAAAATTCTCTTTTTAATCGGAAATTTCAAAATTACTTTTATAGTATTAAAAATAATATCTTAAATCCTTTTTGTTGCTCTTTACTCCTTATAAAATATTTAAAAAATATATATATTAAAAAATCCTTTTAAAATAATATATTTAGGGGAAAAATATATAAAATTAAAAAATAAAAATTACAAAATCCCCGCGAAATTGACATGTCATTTTTGTTTCTAATTTTTTTTTGACTGGTGGTTGGTTTCTTTATTTGAATTATTGCTGATCACTAAGTAATGGCGTATGATTATTATTTTTTTAAGTTAAAATTATAGAAGGTGAAAAATATAAAAAATAAAATTTAGGAGAAAGGATAAGGTATTAGCGGATGTCTAAAAAAGAAAATAGTGAATAAAAACTAGGAAGATAAGGAAAGAAAGATAGCATAGTGATGGAAGATTATTCGATGGAAGAGATAAAACTTAGATAGCTAAAGCGAATGGTGAAGCAAGTCTTTCCTGTAAGAAAATGGATTCCATAGACTGATTAGTTTTTCACGAATCCGTCTCTCAATTCTTTGAAAAAGCATTGAGCTTTGCTACCGAAGGTGGTGAGAATGAAGCAGGCTATGGGATGAAGAAAATAGAACCTTAATTATTTTTAAATTGCTTTACTATAAAATTACAAAAAGTGAAAATGGAATAATTTAATTCTCAGACGATGACATTCTGAAATTGACCAAAATTAAAATACGAGCGAAATGATTAAAGTTCAACTCGGATCAGTGAAGCCTAGTCCTGAATTTATTAAACCCCTACGACCATTTAGCTTAATTATCTCGAGGTACAATAATGTTAGAATAATGATTTAAGTTTATTTAGTTACATAAATTTTAGAAGGAAATAAATTAATTTAAAACAAAAATCCGGAAGTAGAAAAACAAAGTGTTTACAAAACTGAAAATGGTGCATTACATTTGTATTAAATCGTAGACGGGAGTGAGCATGAGAAAGGATGCCCTAGGCATTGGAAATGGTTAAAATCTCAAATTTAACATAAAAATCATTCATTTTTTATTTTTAGATATATTGCATTTTTTAGTTTGATTTATAGATCTGAAAACGTAGATATATGCCCTAAAATATCATTTTTAGTTTCTGGTCGTCCGCTTGTTCGTACTCGTGGATACAAAAATAACCTTCAAAATGGTCAATAATTTTTTATGAATGATTTTATTAGGTTATAAAAATCCAAAATGGGACTCAGTTCAATATTTGATAAATTTACACTAACAATATTAACTCCCATCAAATTTTAATTGTAAAAAATTTATTTCAATATTCAGAATTTTTAATATGATGAAATTTCTAAATAAAAAATTGTACTAACAATATGATATCATATTACATGTGTATAGATATATCTAAACCATTGATTTAAACACACTTAAAATATTTTCTTAAAAAATACATCAATTAAAATATTATTTAACATTTTTAGCTTTTTTTTCTTTCATAGTTATTTAATATGATGATCGATATAATACACTAACTTAAGCTTAGACATATAATAAAGTAATTAATATCCGAATTTTTAAAATGGTTACACATTATTAGTGGTGTTGAAAACATAAACGTATTTAAAAGCCATAATAATGATAGTAAAAATATTATACATTCAATTAAAATTGACTTATGTTTAAAGTATAATATATATGTCTTTTTGTAAAACTTTTGAATTATTTTTATACATTTTATATTTATAAGAAGTTATATTTCGTGGAAATGAACAATTATTGATTAATTATATCATTTATATTTATATAGTATAGTAGCAACTGAACATACAAAATTTGTTTTATATTTCTACCAAAGAGTTTAAAATATATTTTTATAAAATTGAAATTTGATGTATTATTGGTTTAGGTGTGATATACACATACAATACCCAATAAAGTGTATTAAAAATATAAATAATATATTTTTAAAATAAAGTAAAAACTAACTAGTAGATCTAGATCCAATTAATTATTACGATATCAAGAGAATTTTAAAGAATTACATCATGCGAATAAAGAGTTATCTTTAGGTTTGTTTATAGTTTCAATCATCGTTTCTTAAAATTAATATAGTTATCCATTTTTATATAATAGAATTTTTATAATTATTATCTTTCATACAGAATTTGTGATCTCACGAAGTGGAGAAAGCAGTGTTGTTATATAAAGCCCGATTTGGGTCGATTTTTTAAAACGGCCCGATTGAGATTTTAGCTAAAATAATAATATGTAAGCATCGAGATTTGGCAAATAAATGTCCAAGCATTTCTGCCAACTGTGAGCAAAATTTTAAGTCATATTTTTTAGTCGGACCGTTTTTTTAAAATCGACCCGAATCAAGCTCTTTAGCAGCACTAAGAAAAAGGTTTTAATTTCAAAATTAGGTTATAGTAGTTCTAAGATATCTTCGAATAGAGAGACAAAAATAAATAAGTAGAGACTAAAATATATATGTAAAGACATTTAATCTCTGGATGAGAAATGGCAATACGAAAAAGAATTTAATTTTTCGATGGAAGGAACAACTCTTATATATAATTATATAAATGTAAGATGCATTGTGTAGGAAACCTTTCCATCAACAAGGTAGTCGATTTGAAACTCACTTTGTTCACTCCATATATAAATATATACTAATATTTACAAGATGAATATAATAATATAAAAACAGGATGTAAAGTTATATTTTAAAAGCGTTTCATTGCTTCATTATTAATTTAGGGTTAGTTAAATAAAAAAAATAAGCAATTAAGAAGTGATAGACAGGTTCAATCAATGTTACATTCTTTCTTTCTTTCTTTCTTTCTTTCTTTCTTTCTTTCTTTCTTTGGGGTTCAGACCCGGGGTCCAGACCCGGGGTAATAAAATTATAGGTTTCTTATTAAGGCATTTTAAATTATTTTTTAAAAAGTGGTGGGGAAGGGGACATTTGTATCGTATATTTTTACACATAAGACTAATCGTTTATATGAATAAAATATTTGAGAATCCTTGTATATCTTGTTTTGATATTTTCAGTTTCATATAAATAAAATTGAAAACTATCTCAAGAAGGCAAATTAAATTTTATAAAATTAAATGCTATCTGAGGGTTTAAAAATCAATTAAAATTTATCATATTTTTTAGACTTAAATTTTTCATAAACTTTAATAATTATTGCATCAAATTTCTTATTGCATATGGTATATTTGATTTTATAACACACATACAATTTATGATTAGGTATAAATTGGATATTTTGAGTTGATCGTATTGCTAATTGAAAATGAAGAGACTAGGTAACTTGTAGCTAGTTAATGTAACTAGGTGACTTGGAGCTAATTAATATAATTAGTTAACTTATAAAACTAGTTAACCTGTAATTATTCTTTTTCTTTGTTTTATATTAAAACATATATTTGTTTTAAATTAAAATAATCATAGCATTAAAATACTAATATATAATTGCGACTAATAGAATATATAAATGAATATATATTAAATATTAATTTTTTTAATTATCAGTCGATAAGGAGATTTTTTTTAAAAAAAAGCAATGTCATTCAAGTTTTCGTCCTTATAAGGCAATGGCCATGAATCTTGAATAATTTAAAAAAGAGATTGCCTCAAAGCTTTTTTTTTGTTTAATTTTAAGTGATCCTGAAACAGTGGATATAGGGCTCATTGACTTATAACTTTTAAAATGCATTTGGCCACATTTCCTAAAGAACGACAAGTTGATAAACTAATCCGCTTTTATTAAACTTTACATCCTCTTTAATTTATAAATTCACAAGGTTGTTAATTATATGAACGCTTGCTGAAATTATAATTGATGCTATGGGTGTTAGGTAGTTAACCTCACCCAATATTATATTAATCATAAATATATATAATCATTATAACCATATCTAATTAACGAATATAATGATTCATGATGTATAAATAGCATATTACAATATATTCCTACATCACTACAATTGATACTGCTAATGGGATGAATATTTTATTAACAGGTATGTTGGAATATTTTAGGTTTCTTCTCTCAACAATTTCAAGTGGATCTTAATTACTATGAGGAGAGGCATAAATATATATAAAAGAAAAGCCCAATATATATGGTTGTCTCGTTGTAGAGTAATTTGATTCTTCTGTTACATAAGCTCATCATCTAAACCAGAGAAAAGTTACTTGAGGCAAACCCCTCTCCAAAACCTATATCTATCTGCTTAAAATTAATTATTGAACTTTTAATTATAATAGCTTAAATATCAACCTCCTAACTGCATTTAGGCAAATACTATATATTAATATCAACATAGGGATTATTATAATTATAATATATATTAATCAGAGAATTATTATAATAGTTGTTGGTCTTGTAGTATAAAGGTTTATAAGTAATTTGATATTAATTTTATTAATTTATATGTTTGGCGGGAAATTTTTTATTTTAAATGGATATGATTGTATGTATGCAATATATAAACTTGTTCAATGTTTAATAATCTATATATATTGATCAGTGAACTATTATAAAGAATAGTTGATGGTCTTGTAGTATAATTAGTTTTGGAAATATTTTAATATTAATTTTATTAAAATATTGATCTATACGTTTGGCGGAAAGCTTTTTATTATAAATGGCTATGATTGTATACATGCAATATATAGAGCTTGTTTAATAATTAGTAACCCATATATATTATAATAGATCTATTTAAATAAATTTTTATAGCAATATATTTTGCCTTATTTCATCCAAAAATGTAAATGGTAACCCCAATAAATTTAAACCATTAAATGTCTACCCCCCTTTAAAAAAATTTATAACAACTGCTCCTAATCCCCCCCCTACACAATTTTTGACGCTGCTTATTAATAGAAAATGATAAGAATAATGGGTTATCCATAATTATGGCTTGATTTTAATTTCGTTATTTTGGAGAATTTCTGGAAATACGTATAAAATCTTGGGAATATTTAGTAAGTTTTAAATCATATAATAGGCTTAATATGAAGGCAACAGCCTAAGTATATTTTACTATGTATTATGATTATTAAGGTTCCTTTCTAAGAATGTTTGGATAATGGTTTGGTCATTTAAAGTTAATTTGTAACTAGTTAATTTATAACTAGTTAACTTAAGGTTAATTTGTAACTAGTTAACTTGTATTGAATACTGGGGTAGTTAATTTGAAGCTAGTTAATTTGTAACTAGTTAATATATAACTAGTTAACTTGCAGCTAATTAACTTATAGCTAGTTAACTTTTAACTAGTTCACTTATAACTAGTTAACTTGTAACTAGTTAACTCATAACTAGTTAACTTGTAACTAGTTAACTTATAACTAGTTAACTTATAACAGGTTAAATTGTAACTAGTTAACTTGTATTGTAACTAGTTAACTTGTATTGTAACTAGTTAACTTGTATTGTAACTAGTTAACTTGTATTGTAACTAGTTAACTTGTATTGTAACTAGTTAACTTGTATTGTAACTAGTTAACTTGTATTGTAACTAGCAGCGTCTACATGAGCGGGAGGGGTAGGAACAGTTTGCATCCTATTTTTTTGAGGGGGTAGGGGGTAAGCTGCTTTAATGGGGGAGAATAAATTTGGGGGGGGGGGGGGTTATCTATTAAATTTCGAGATGAAATAGGACAAAATTTATTGCTGTAAAAATTAATACTTTTATTATAGAATTATTATAATACAATTATCGACCATATCTATATATTGCAAACAATCATACACATTGTTTTCCAAATAAAACTTTCATTTAAAAGGTATAGATATATCATCAAGCTCATAATGCCATAATAATTAATTCATTGTAATTAATGGAGGTTTCGATTGAATTTATTATCTAAAATATATATTCTTTATAATCACAAAATATCGATAGTTGGTAGTAGAGCTAGAGATAGATTAATTTAAGTTATCTTTATAAATTCTCTGAAAAGAGTATCAATATAATTATAAAGGTCAAAATGCGGGGATTTTTTAGGGGGGTAGGCAAAGGTTTTTGAAGGGGGTTTGCATCCAATGAAAATCCTGTCTTGTAGACACTGGTATCTAAACTTGTATTGTAACTAGTTAACTTGTAACTAGTTAACTTGTAACTAACTAGTTAACTTGTAACTAGTTAACTTGTAACTAACTAGTTAACTTGTAACTAGTTAACTTGTAACTAACTAGTTAACTTGTAACTAACTAGTTAACTTGTAACTAGTTAACTTGTAACTAGTTAACCTTCTAACTAGTTCACTTATAACAACTTATAACTAATTAAGGTGTTATCTTGTAATTAGTTCACCGTTACATAGGCATGTCCAATTATAAAAATATAATATAATCAAAATCCTAAAATAAATCCTAAAGACCTCCAAAAATTTATGGCGAACTCCGTCTCATAGTGCTCTTCTCTATAGGAAAATCTTGGATATTTGGGGGAGGGGGGGGGGGGGGTAAGGGGTTTATTTGCTTAAAATGATATAAGTAAGCAGGCAAATTTGCGATGGGAGAGGAAATCCCCCCCCTTCCCATGGTTACGCCTCTGTTCTTGTAGCTAGTTAACTTAGTATCTTGTAACTATGTAATTTTATCTCTAACTAATTGTTACTTATAACTATTTAATTAATTACTTATCAATATATAATTATTTACCAGTAACTATCTAATGAGTTACCACTAACTATCTAATTAGACCAGGCGCCCAGGTTGGCCAGTCCTATAGAAAAAGAATCTAGATACAGATACAAATTCTTTATATATCAAAAAGATACATGTATCTTTTGCTTAATGCAAATTTCCTCTAACTAATCTTATAACTATTTAATTAATTACTTATCAATATATAATTATTTACCAGTAACTATCTAATAAGTTACCATTAACTATGTAATTAGACCAGGCGCCCAGGTTGGCCAGTCCTACAGAAAAAGAATCTAGATACAGATACAAATTCTTTATATATCAAAAAGAAAGATACATGTATCTTTTGCTTAATGAAAGTATTTCAAATACAAGATCCTTTTATAACATTATAACTAGAAATTAGAATAGTTTTTAAAATACTAAGCCCTTTGATCTTGGACAACTTCTAATACAGGTAGACAATCAAACTTGAATTTTTAAGTGTACTTAAGTCCCATTTAACTACAAATAATAAGGACACTGATTCAGCATAAAATGTACTACTCTGCCTTTGTAGTTTGTCTAATGCAATTGCTACAGGGTTTAAAACCTTACAATATTCCTCAATATAAACAATATCCGCTTATTTAAAAATGGGACAATCAATTGTTTAAAATAATACATTTAAATCTACTTACATTTTAGCAGTAAAGATACTATCGTTAGGCTACCTGGTTCCATAATTTTCTACATTTTCCCATTACTTACTTCTGAGTTTGATATAATAGAAAGAATAACTTTGTGACAATAAAGAAAGAAAGAAAGAAAGTAAGAAAGAAAGTAAGAAAGAAAGTAAGAAAGAAAGAAAGAAAGAAAGAAAGAAAGAAAGAAAGAAAGAAAGAAAGAAAGAAAGAAAGAAAGAAAGAAAGAAAGAAAGAAAGAAAGAAAGAAAGAAAGAAAGAAAGAAAGAAAGAAAGAAAGAAAGAAAGAAAGAAAGAAAGAAAGAAAGAAAGAAAGAAAGAAAGAAAGAAAGAAAGAAAGAAAGAAAGAAAGAAAGAAAGGATAAAGTGTGGCACGCAAGCATGATGTATCTGGGTAATATTATTTGGTTTATTTAGTCTATAGATAAACATTTAGAAAAATTTTGTATTAACGATCATTGATTTCATTAAATTCTAATGGTTATCCTCAAAATATTTGTTAAGATCATTTAATTTTACTATATTATATTTAGTAAATGACTTGAGAAAATTGGATGCATTATCCTTAACAGTAGCAATTAATTTATTAGAAATCCCATACTCTATAGACTTCCTCCAATAACTCTGCAATTTTATCAAATAAATGTATTCCTGCCAAGGTTCTTGATTGCCTTTCAATGATTTCTCGTGTAATCTTTAAAAATTATTTTAAAAAGATATATTACTAGTGAGCTGTTATTCACATAAAATTACGCGATTTTATATGGATCACAAATCAGCCCTGGTGCAGATATATGATTGAGCCATTAATTTTTTTAAAGTATCTACTTGATTCTCATAAATTTTCTCTATTCTTTTTTGCAAATACCTCATTGAAATTTTCTTAAATGATTCAACATAAAAATGTCTAGAATATCATTATCCATATATAAATTATAAATCCTTCCATTATTATAATAAATTCAGGCTGTTCAACTAGGCTCAAAGGGTGTAAACTCTTGACAATAAATAGGCATCTCAACTTATCAATTATATTTTGTTTAATTATTGGTTTAATTTTATTAATGGTAATAATGAAGCTGATATTACCGGGTTGAATCATTTTTTTAAGTTTGCTGGTTTTCTATGTTCTTTTGGATATAAATATTGGGCCTAAATACCTAAATGGCATCCCTAATTTTTAAAAAAATATATATATAATTACATTATAACATAAATAATATAATTAATAGGATTAACAAAAAAATGTAGAAGAGTTTGCTGAACATTTATCATTTTTTTGTTTGTGTACGTTTGATATTCAACCTGCACTGCACATTGTATTTTTTGACTTAAATTATTTTAAAAAAAATTCCATCTAAAATTTATAGATTGGAATTTGATTCAGGGAAATTCATTTCTATAATTTCATTTTCACTCTTGCTTCTTCATTACCATTAGTGTTAATCATCCTACAAATTAAAAAATATTATATAAAATTGGTATTCTATCGAGTTACATTTATATATAAAATATAATCTTTACGTATTTCGTGTTGTTGTTGTATTTTTTAATCTTAATGTGAGTTATTAATTTTCCAGCTAATTCTGGTTGTCAATATATTTAAAATATGGCGGCAAATAAGTAAATTAATACAACACGAAGAAAACAAGGTTATATTCAGTGACATGTAAATTTTTTTTTTATACATGAATATTAAAGAATCTGTATGTGCATCTTTTGTCAGGAAAATGAAAAAGATATATAAGATTTTTTTCAGAATAAAGAATCTTAGATACAGATACTAGTATCTTATTTAAGATGTCAAAAAGATGCTGAGTACAAGATACAAAAGGATCATATAATGTTAGATACAAGTATTCGCAGTACTACCCAACTCTGACACGGGCGTAGCCAAGAATTTTCTATGGGGGGGGGGGGGGGGGTAATTTTTTTTGGAGCATTAAAAATTTATAAGAACTAATCATCATATAAAATTTATTAGACCAATCATATTTGAAACTATGATAATTTCTAATATAAATAATAAAATATTGGAAAAAATATTAAAAGCGAATATAATACGGTTAAAAAATATTATAGCTATATAAACCGGAATGTAGATCACAAAAAAATATAAAATTAAATATTTTATAATGATTTAAAAAGTTAGTCAAATATCGTCCATAACTGAAAATTTATTCTTCTTTGCGATTGCGCCAATTTTTTAACAATTTGTTTTATGTTGGGGAATCTCGATAAGTAAAGCTAGTCTATTCAATTAATTTTAAGATGTTATACTTTTGATATAGGTTTTTATTCTCTGTAATGAAGAAAAGGTCCACTCATTTATCTTTGTGCTAATGGTATCATTGACAAAATATATAGTAATTTTGATATATTTAAAAAAAAATTGCAATGCTTCCACTTTATTTCTTGGAAGATTATCTATTAAAATGAATCTTTCATACCTTTTAAATTCTGAAAATAATTAACCTTCAGATACATTGATACCTTCTGAATAAAATTTAGCTAAATATTTTATTTTTCAATATCAAAATTTGATTATCCTCAGATCAGAAGGAGTTATGAGATATTGTATTTGTAAATTGGATAGAGCCATTAGATAAATCACAAATCTTTCTGGATTCGAGTCAAAATTAAATTCAAAAGTGGAATAAAAACGATTTTATAATGATCCTCTCAATTGAGTCAACAGTAATATTGGAAACGATTTGCTTGTCGGTAAAGTCGAAGCTTGTGAATCTCAGATATATATATATTGCGCTTTCACCTCAATAATCACCTAAACTTATTTTTAAGGATATGTCAAATTCCTCTTGTAACTAGTCACTTGTGACTAGGAATGGGCACAATTTCTTTAAAATACAATTAATTTCCTTGTTTAAAACAGCTAGTTTCAATTCCAATATGAAAGAGTTACTGATTAAATTTTTCAAAACTCTAATTATATTATCTATCCGGGTTGTCAAAGGAGTGGGTTCAAAGGATTCGCGATCCTAGACGAACCCAATATTCCCTGGATCAACGTCGATAAAATATGAATCATATTAATAAATGATGTTACCTCCTTTAAAAAAGAGCATATCCTTTTACATAAGAAGAATCTTTTTTCAAAAAAATCAAAGTGAAATGTTATTTAAAATTTTAAAACAAAATCTGAGAACTGTTTAATAAATTAATATTATATTTTATCAATTGCTTATTTTTTGGGATCAGAAATTGAGATCGGTTTTCAATACTCAAAATTTTATTTAGACTTTTAGAAAGCTTCATTGAAAAAAATATATATGGGTTTATTCCGTTAATTCAATATTTAAAAAACAACAAATTTACTGACGAACCCTTTCATTTCCGATAAAAATATATAAAGATAATATATGGGTTATACATAAAATATATATAAAATTTGAGCTTTATCACTTTTTTATATACCATAGTGGTTAAAAGTGCAAAAAATACGCCATTTTTACCTCTTCCGCGTATTGAATAATTAGTTATTAATTAAAACTATAACAATTTTCGTTAAACTAATTCTCTTATGCCCATTAGAAAATTGAAACTTTTGTTTTCAAAATGACAATGACCACCATTTTTTTTTTTTAAATTGATTGCTTATATTAAAAAATTACCGAATATTTTCTTTAATGATTTAAGCCGAAAACGAATGACAACAAAAAATAAGGCAAATAATATGTCCAAAAAAAATAAACTTATTTTCAATGCAATAGAGTATTTTTAAACAATTTTACCAATTTAATCAATTGCTAATAAATATCATTAAGTATACTGATAAAAAAAGTTATTAGTACAGAACAAATTAATTATATAATTTATCAATTGCATAGCATACCTTGTTTCTAAACAATGCAATCACTGCCCTTGAAACCATTAAATATAAATGCCATATATTTTTTATACATCTTAATTGCGTAAATTTTGGTTTATCGCGAAAATTATTGAAGGAAACCTTAGGTAACAATTAATAAACAATTATAAAATTGTAAGACATTGTTCTTTTAATATTTTTTTTAATGGAAATGACTGGTAAATTTGGATATTTAGATCCAAACACCCCCTCCCCAATTATTAATCCGTTTTTAAAATAAAATTCTAAATATCTAAATATTCCTAGGTAATATAAACTAGAGTTCCAATTTAAACTATGTTCTACTAATTACATATATAAATCTTCACACGAATTTTTATCCGAATTAAAAGGAATGTGTCTGTTTTGTATGTAGTACCATAAAAGTATCGGGATCCTATTTTCAAACAACATTTTGATCCTGCGATCCTTTTTAAAAAGATTGATTAATAAGCCTCTGTTATTTATTGACCTTCAAATGATTAGAAATAATATTTTTGATTGAATAAATTCATTTAATTTCGCATTTTCGCCATAAAAATAAATATCACAAAAAAACAAGGTAAAAAATAGCTCAAGGTGAAGAAAAACAAAAAAAAAAAATTTATTTTCTTCTTAATATTTTAAAATTTTTTCATTAAGTAAAAAATAATATTTATTAATTAACGACAAAGGTAAAATTTAAAATTACAGATATCAACTTTTTCTTTTTATTTCTTTCAAATTTTAGTGTATAAATAGTAGTATATGTAATATATTACATACAAACAACTAAAATTACAATAGAGTTTATATAAGCGAAGCGAAAAATTTACTTCACTTTACATATAGTTTTGTACATAATTATGTAGATTTGTGTCATCAATATAATACTTAATTTGTTATTCTTAAATTTATTAGTGTAAAGTGTATAATAAATTTTTATTTTTTTAAAAAAAAAACAATTTTAATGATCTTTAAATTAATGAATATTAAATTATAATTTTTAATATTCTTTTAATAAATAAATATACGACATTAATATTTTGTAAAAAAAATTAATTAAAAAAACTATTAAAAAAATGCATCATTATTTTTTTTTATAAAGTGATGGAAAAAGATATATTAATGAATTTTACATTTTCTGACTCAATCATATGACTCACCTGTGATAGGGTTGTACATACCTGTCGTATTTTAATTTTTAAAAAAAATATAGATATATATAAATGTTTAAAATTAAAATATAATAAAGATTCTTGAATGTAATGTTTTAAATTAAATACGACTTTTAAAAACGGCTAACCCCAATATTTTAGCCCAAAAAAATATTATCCAACTCTGGAGATTTTGCTCATAGATGACAACAAAAGATTTGAACATATATTATCAAAATCTCGCGACCTGCGTAATACTATTTTGGTTAAAATCTTAATTCAAAATTGGCTAATTCTAGAACACTCAATACCCCTTCCCAAAACTATATAATGCATTTTTCTATACTGTTTCTTCTCAATCTTATATGGATCATGGCATATAAATATACCTCTTTGGTTTCTCTTGTAGTTGCGTTCGGAGTCAGCACCGCCCCTGTTCACATATTTTGTCGGAAAATTTTCTTCTTCCCTCTCACCCGAATAAAAGATCGAAGATTCGTGCTTATAGTGGTGATTTATTTCCTCGGTAATAGTTGAATCTGTTTCATCATCAGCCGAATCACTTACCCCTACTGCATGATAGCCGTTTTGCATTTCGTGAGGTCCACCGTTGACTTTTATATAATTGATAAATTCAAAAAATTTATGGTACTTGAATTTGGAACGCACAACTGTTATAAATTTATAAATATTTTGATCCAGTTTATAACGGTTTTTAAAAATAGTTTTAAATTATTAACCTAACCTAAATTTGAAATATTAATTTTCCTAGGGAGAAATTTAAATTCGTGATTTCGTTTCAAATTAAAAAAAATTTTACAATTAAATTGCCACTATCTTCCAATCAATCAATATCAATTACTGTTTTCACTTTATATACTAATTTAATTGAGATTAGGCAAATTACTAATTAATCAGATAATAAATAATCTTCATAGTTAAATTAAATAAGGAAAAATAAAAATATAAATTAAAAATATTTTTCTCTAAGATCGATTATATATATAGTTTATGATTAATTTTTTTAAAAAATCAAATTTATAAAACCGGAATAAACCGAAAAGAACTAAATTCTAAACCAAACCGATATAAATTTCTTCAAAAAAAAACGAAATGGAACATAACCTTTATAAAATTTTAAACTAGCAACCGAACCGCTATACTTAACGACTTGAAGCCCTGCTTTGTAAATTTTTTTCAACCAAAAAACAATAGTGAGACGATGTATAAATTTGATTTATAGGGCTTCAAAATATGAGCCCTAATAATTAATGTAAATTAGAGACCTACGACCCAACTCTAAGGGAAATCTCAGCCCGGAAATGTAACTATTTTACCACCGTGGACCAAGCCTGTAAATGGGGCATAATGTAAGTTTCTAATGTATATAATATTTAGTATTTGCCTTATACCTACACTAGCCTTTTGAAAGATTTCATGGGATCTAGCAGAATCTTTTTAAATTTCTATTAAAATCTATTGTTGATATTTTGACTTGATCAAGTCATTATTTTAAACCAAACCTACATTTCGCAAAGTTTCTAGATTATATTAAAGAATTTTAAAATTATAAACATTTTTTTTTGGAAACATAATAGGACATTATAAGTTTTAAATCTTATAAAAAATTTTAAAAAATACATAATTTTGTTGTATTTTTGGCACTTTTTACAAAATTATTATAAAATTTTTATTAATTAAAAAAAATTTTTAAAGATTTAATATTTAGACATGCGTTTTAAAATTGGTTTTAATTAAAACATTACATTCACATCATTGGTTGATGCCATTAGCCAAAACTCTCAAAATATTTCTTTTATATGTGTACTTATAATAAAATTAAAATAATTTAAACTTTTTTATTTTCGAAAATTCTAATTTTCTTTAATAGAATATTATATTAAAAATTATCTCTTATCTATATAAAGCGAATAATACAACCCTCCTCCTCGCAAGCCAATGGCGGTTTTGCTTTCTGCCCCACCACCTCAAAATTAGCAGAAACCAAGGCCCTGTCAACCTATACAAACATAAATAAGATACCTATTGGATTAGAAATATTATCCTTATCGAAGCCATTCGTAATTTCCACATTATCATCACCTGACCCGAATTGTGGTGGAATCAATTTACCGTTAATTTCATGATAATTTTTTTGTAATTTTTCTTCGCGCTTTTTTTTTTGTAAACAGTAATTATGTGTTATTTGTAAAAAATTATAACATTATTTATTATGATATAATTGTGATATTTATCAGGTGTATTCTTTTATAAGGATTAGTTCTTTGGTTATTAGAATACAAGTTTATATCAAAAAAAGGTAGCCTCCTTTCATACTTTAAAAAAAGGTAGCCTCCTTTCATACTTTATAGTGTAAAGAAAAATGATTTAAAAGTTCTGATGGAGGTTGGCGAATTCCAATTTTAAATATAGATATTATATATCCATTTTTATTTTTAACATAATCGTATTGATTTATTATTTATTATTTTTCCACTATCTCAAGTTTAAAAAAAAAAATAAACATAAGTGAGTATTCTTTGTTGGCGAAAGATCCAAATTCTTCGCAAATGGTTTATAATTTAAGAACTATACTAATATTTTTAAAAAATGGCTAGCTCAAAACTTCAGCCAAAAAATAATGCGCACCCCTGGAGATTTTACTTTATAGATGATAGAAAGAGTTGGACATCTATCATTGTAATCTCAAGATTTACGAAATATTCTAAAATCTTAATTCAAAGTCGGCTAGCATTTTTTTTCAAGTGTAATATTTAACCTTAACATCATGGTTAAACTCAAAAAAATATAAAATAAAAAAATTTTCAATATTGTTTACATCGTTTAAGGATCTTGGCATGAGGGGGCTGACAGAAGAATCCCCAAAGATATTGAATCCTGAATTATCCCCGCTCCTGGTTGGTCTTTGATGGTAAATATAATTTTCATCATTTTCGGAATCGAATAACTATTAAAGAATAAAAAAAATATATGGGTTTTCAATTTATATAATTAATTAATTATATACACTTTTTTCAAAGTGTAATAAATCTAGACTTTCCGCTTGAAGGGGCTTATTGGGTGCTCAAGATCTAAAATAAAATAATAATTAAATCCAATATTTTTTAAAAAATTTATGTGGAACTAATTGGGGAAGGAAGTGGTCTCTACGAATTTTGATGGGGTTCGAGCTCCCAATAACCCCTCCTTAGTGATAACGGACCAGGCAAAAGCAAAAACTCTAAATTTCTAAAAATGAAGTCTTAAAAAGTAACGATAAGAAGTTATTAATTATAATTACATCATTTATAATAGAAACTGTAACCATATTTTTCAAACTAAATTAATTAAGGGTAAATAAAACAAACATATTAGCTCACACTTAAATAAAATCTATAATCCATAGAAACATTTAAAATAAGTGGAAAAAAAAATTTAGTTTTACTTTCGACGAATATTTAGAAGACATGGTTTCCAAAGAATTTGTTTAAATTTACGATGATAAGTTTCTAAAAATCAAAAAAAAAATTTTTTTTTGTTCAATTTGATAGTATAATAGTCATCTTCTTCTAAATTCTAAAAATGAAGAAATTCATAAAAATTTATTTTCTATATTATTTTAATCTAATTTTTTCTATTGCGAATTATTATAATGTAATTTAATTATAAAATAGAATTTTTTTAAAAAAAAACTAAATCATTTATAATATTTAATATAGGAAATTGCCAATTCAGAAAAATAAATAAATATGTTTTCAGTTAGGCATGAAGATTACAATTATTTTGGTTAATAAAGATAATGCTTTTATTTTCTATTTTTTTTAAGGGGATAATTCAATCTTTTTCTACTATCGTTTTTTTTCTTTTAGAAATTTTTTTAAATCAATAAATAATAAATTTTAAAAATATTATGAGAAAATATCACAAAAAAAGAATAGAAATTATTTGTTTTTTTATATTGTAAATGAAATAAAAAGTTAATAAAAATTTTTTTTATCATATATTAATAAAAATATAAATATGCATAAATAATTAAGCATTAATATTGTTAAATGATTATTATTAATAAGCGTCATCATTTTCTAAAATATAATAATTAAATAGTTATAAATTCTATTTTATATAATGGTTCAAAAATCTATTTTGTCTGCATAATTCTTATCGATTTAATTTAAATAATGAACCTCGCTAATGAGAAGAAAAGGTACAATATTATCAATTTCCAATTGTGTATAAAATCAATCATCAATTAAGTGCCTCTACCCCTAAGTAATTTTTTTTTAAACTATAATAACATTAGTTTCAATAAAAACTCTTGAAAATTTAAGATAACGTTATCAAACTATACAAGCCCGTAGCAAAGAATTTTAAGTTGGAGGAGAGCAATATTTTTTTTTGAAATAAAACAAATAGTCAGACACTCATCGAAAGTTTTTTGCCATTTTTTATTGAAAATTTTTAAACACAAATAATTATGAATATACAAAATAATATATAATACGGAGAATTTTTATTTTTAAAATTTTAACATAAATAAATTAAAAGCTAAATTTTGGGTTACTCTTTACAGTAAACCATTAGAACTAAATTTTATTTTCGTGTATCTTTCATCGATTTCTTTGATGCTCGATCAAATCATCTTGACGGTATAGAATGAGGCCTCACAAGAAGCTGTTGATACCCTAATGATAATAGCTACTGAATAGCATTTACATATTTTCGAGCCGCTAATATCCTATGCGATTTTCATCGCATTGTAATGTTTCAATATTAAAGTTTAATAAGAACGTATTGGAGGCAACCTCTGATCTAAGGGTCTTTTAAGAGTATGGCCTATATATTTATAGGATGCTTTAAAATCCTAAATTGTACAATTTTTTGCCAAATTGAAAAATTACCGAAATATTGTTATAACACTTATTAACAACTAGATGCAACTTGTGATTGAAACAAAGTATATATGGCACTTTTTTATTAATTTATTTTGGAGCAAAGTTTGCATATCTTTCTATTTCAACCAGACAGAGCACCATTCTCCTGGCTTATTATATTAGATGAATTAATCTTTAAATCATTAAGTTGTTCCAAAATGCGATTTATAATTCATTCGGCGAAAGACTTTCTCAATCATTCCTGTTAAATTCTCTTGCATTTACCCACAAAAAAATACCGAAAACTACACAAAGGCGAGTCACGCCATAATAATATTATAAGCACGGTAAAAAGTTCATTCTTTTTTTTATCACGGTGTGCTGTGTTCATTAAATTTAGGCATTCCGAACATGTTCGTGCCTCTCCTTAACGAGGCAATTGAGCTGGTTTGATTGTAAAATCAGCTTTCAAATATGGCGCTAATCTTTGGCAAACATTTTAGGATTTGTGTTTTTTAATAACACAAATAAGGATTTTTATCATATTTTACAAAAAAAAAGATTCGTGGTTCATAAATCATAATCTTTTGTTTATAAGCAAATATCCCAAAAACAGTACTTTGCGGACAAAACAATTTAATGAAATATATTATTAGTGTACTTTCTAAAAAGCTAAACAAACTAGATATTGAATTTGCAACAGCGATCTTTATGCCAAATTATCCATTTTCCATAACTCAATATTTGTATTGGAAGAAATTAATTGAATCTTTAATACCTTCATTTAAAATGCCTTCATTTTAATCAGGAAAAAAAATTTTAACAGTGAAATGAACGGATTAAAGATATGATAACCGAAAGATTAAATAAAAATAAAAATTTGACCTTCATTAGCGATGAATGGACAAATAAAAGAGAGAATGCATAAATTTCCTTTAATCCTAGCCCTAAACTTTAAAAAAATTATTCCAAGCTGAGATGGAACCAGTATATGGTGCCGTTTCTCAGTTAAAGTATTTATTCTCTGAATCACACCTACTATTCTAAACAATGATTTTTTTGTAAAGAAGAATTTACGACGTTATCAAATAACGTATTAAAAAATACATTTAAATAACCAATAAAGTCCGTGTCATATATATATTTTTAAATATGTTTGTGAATGTATTAAATGTTTAAAAGAATTATCAACACAGGAAGAAATAACCCGATATCGGTCGATTTTTAAAAACGACCCGGTAATTATTTTAGCCAAAATAATATTATGAAAACCTGGAAATTAGGTTCATAAGCAGAAAGGTTTGGACCTCCATTTGCATCTCGAGTCTCACATAATATTATTTTGCTATAATCTTTGGGCCGTTTTTTTAAAAAGAATCCAAATTCGGGCCATTTAACAACACTTAATACCTTAATATTTTTATAGATTATATATGAAATGGGTAAAAGTTTAATTTATTTAAAAAGTGGCTCACTTTTCCTCAGTAATTTTGTTTTTTATTAAATGTCAAATTTTCTTATATTTTTAATTCATTCCCTCTTTTTTCTCTTTAAATCCCCAAAGAACAACTCTTAATTCGTTGTTTCACATCAATACTACCACATAGTATTTAAGTATTATTTATAAAATAACAGAGGAGAAAACATTTTATTTTTTAAAAAAGAAAATAATCGTTTGTATAAAATTGATAAAAATAAATAAGAAATCAGGCCAAGGAAAATTATATTTAACATGATTTCATAAAAAAAAAATTATGTAAGTATAATAAAAGGGATTTACATCTTTATTTGTTAAAATAAAAAATTAAAATTAATTGGATTCTATCCCACCCGCCCCCACCCTTCCCCACCTTTATTTTATACCTTTCAACAAGATATAAATGAGAAAATAAGGAAAAGCTGAAATGGAATATCGAAATTTATGGAAACGAAAATGGAAGAAATGGTGTTTTGTTCTAGAATGTTCCTGAAATATTGGTAAAAATAAACCTATTTATGATTTATTAAACATGTTATAGTTAAATAATTATAGCTATACACAATTAACATTTATTATGTTGAGAAGGGATAACTCAATATTTTAGCCAGATAAATATTGACGACGAGATTTATCTAATAGGTGTCCAGACCTTTGTACGTATGAGCAAAATCTTCAGGCTAATGTTAGCCATTTTTAAAAATCGGCTCAAATCGTGCCTTTAAACATTTCTAGACCCTTCAATAGCAGGCATACAGAACTTGCCCGAAGCGTGGTCTTAAATGGAAATATAATGTTAAAAATAGGGGTTCTGGCTTAAATAACTAGGGTTTGGGCATAAAAAATATTTTTTCCTTCCGGCCCTATTTTCGAAAAATAAATAAAAATTATATCAATTAAATAGTTTTTATAAAAAAAAATTGGGAAATAATATATCGTCGACTGAGTATTAATTATAGTTCAATGGTCGTGTCAGAGGTCGACTTATTCAAAAAAAAACGAAAAAAATAAAATATGAAAAATAACCATGCCACCATCTATTTAAAGTACAAAATAGGGTGTTCTTTTGGCCTATACTAAAAATGATTAAGTATCAAAATTATGCCGACCCAGGCCACGGCCTATATACTTTTTCTGTAAAATGCATTTTTTTTAATGATAAAAGTGTTCGTTTTATTATGTATCCACAATCAAAATGATAAAATATAATTTAGAATGATACTTTATTTGTAAGATTACATTGTGATATCCAACCAGGCGCGTAACCAGGGGGAAAAGGGATTATTTTCATACTCGAAAAGATTATTTTAGCATTTAGAACTAATATTTACTCTGAGTAAATTTTATAACAAAGATTTATTAGTAAATGAAAATGTAAAAAATTAATAAATTTACTTTTGACGGTTTAAAACTTAAATTTGAATTTAAAACTTTTCGTGAGCGTATTTCTTGGAAATTTTATTAGAATCATTGAGGCATCTTATTAAAATACATTTATGGTTTAAATTTCAAATATCAAAGTTAATTAGTTATAAAATTATTTCAGAACCCATCCAGTGATAACATTATTCCCGGTCTCCCCTAATACCTACTGCGAAATAATAATTCTGGCAATATCAAGTCTTTAAAAAATTTACGCTATAAAAAATTAAAATATCAAAGATTCCAGCATATTTTGAATTACAGTATACCCTGCATACTTTATACCCCCAATTTTATAATCTGATTCTATTCTAAAAGAATAAATTTATCAGACGATGGTATAAGAGGATTATTAAAGGGGTGTAATCAAGGGAGGGGGGATGGGGTTATAAATATCATTTTTAAATAAAAAATTTCCCCTACACCCCCCTTCTTTACCCCCACCCCATCATTCCTATTCCTCAAAAATGTATACAATATATCACCATAAAAAATAATTTATTAGTAAATTTCAATAACCTTTTAAAATAACGACTATAATTCAAAATTTAACCCAAAATTATTTTTATAAAAATATAATATAGTCAAATGGCCACAATAAGTGGACCTAAAGACTTCCAATACAATTTATGTCGGAAAATGTGGCCCTATAGTGCCCCCCCATAGGAAAATCCTGGATATACTTATGAATTGTTATTAATAAACGATAATTTTTCATTTTTTTTGCAATTTTTCAGTTGTTAAAGTATTTCGATACAAAGATGTGGGATCTCTACCTAGTTATATTTTTATAAAAGTATCAGTATTTGTATCTATATACTATTTAATCTGTATTAGATATATTTAGATATAAATTTATTTTGCATTTTCAAATATAATATTTAAATCAATTTCATTTAAATTTATTTCATTACAAAAACTAACTAGAAAAATTTTATTTTGCAATGATTGATCAAAATGTTAAATTTTATATTTAAAAAAATCACATATCATAATTTTTGGACCTATAGATCTAGACAATCTCTGAAAAGAAATCAAATAATTAATATTAGATATCTAATTCCTGGGTTTTAAAGAAGAGTTTAAATGTACCTTTTTGTTTTTAAAAAAAAAAAATTAATAATTTCGTGATTTATCAACAAATTAACATCAAATCAACCAATAACCTATATATATTTTTAAATAAATATTTTAATTTACTTTACTGTATGTAGTTGTGTTTTTATAAGAATTTCAGAATCTGCGTTCTTCGTATCAATAAAATTTTTCATTATTCGTGAATATTTATTTTTAAATATTAATGGCATTATAAATGCAAATAATAATATTTTAATATTTTTTTAAAAAAAAAATACTACGTATGCCTTTAAAGGTAAATTTAAACATTTGGTTGTAAATAGAATTTTAATATTTTTTTTTAGAGGTTTTTAAAAATTTACTCTTTCTTATTTATCCTCTAAAAAAAGTATTTTTTTAAAAAGGTATATTTAAAATTAAATCAAAACTTTGGTAGTATTATTATTTTGAATATTATATAATAAAGGTATTAAAAATGTAAGATAAATGTAAGAATATCATCCAATAACATTTATTTTGCAAACGTTATCAAGGTAATATTTTATATAGATATATAATGATACTATCTCCCTTCGTATATGATTATTTATTTAAATGATTAATAATTTGCGGTTCAGTTTATAATGAAAAATTGAAATGTATCTGTTTAAAAAGTCTTATTTATAAACTAAAAGTTAAAATAAAAGAAAAATAATCTAAATTACGCTGAATTTATAGTAAACGCTCGTGGCGTTATTACATCTGATTCAGTTTTAAAAATTAATTTAAGATAAAATTAAAATAGTGATTCATCTACATTTTTATAGAATTCGCTATTATTTTTATAATCGTATCACATGTTTTTTATCAACGCCAACATATGTTTTTCAAATTTTATCATAGAGTTATCATAACGCTTCATATTTATAAATCTATACATATTTATTGGCTTTATTTTGTAATAACACTGCGTTAAATAAGGCAACGCTTGAACAAAAGGCGTTTACTATAAAGCGGACTTGATATAAATCCTTGGCTAGATCGGGCAACGCTTGAAAAATTTTTTTATTTGAGCAGGGCCTTAAAAAAAATAACGATCCGGGCGAACAAATAGTAGAAATTGGCTGACGCGCTTAATAAGGAATAGATAAAAAAATTATTATAAGTAATTTTGTTAAATTAAATACATTATATCTTTGCTTATAATTTTAAGGATTAAATGACGTACTATAATCAGTTTATTCATAAATACGATTTCCTTATCCTACGATAAAAAAATCATAAAAAATTTTGCCATTTGAAGACCTACCTAAATCGAATGTAAAGCAAATAAATATTTTATATTATTATTAAATGAGTTAAGTTAATTTGGAATTAAGAATTAATCCCAAATCTTCCTGTGGTTATGAATTCATTAAGGGAGATTTTTATATTTAAAAATTTTTATAATAATTCCAGCATGTACTAGAGAATATCTACTACCCTGCAAATTCCAAAAAAATTTGCCCTTTAATTTTTGAATAAATTAAAATTTTTATATATAAGGCGAAATTATCTGAGATTAATAAGATAGATTTACTCTATATAGTGGTTGCTAAATGGTTCGGTTTGAGTCGATTTTTTAAAAACTGCTAACTCAATATTTTAACCAGAAAAATATTGCATAAACCTCATGATTTCAATAATAGATGTCCAACCGTTGTACCATCTAAAAGCAGAATCTTTAGGGTTTGCGTAATATTTTTCTGGATAAAATATTAGCCGTTTTTTAAAATATGCTGGAATTCATTTCCAGTAAAATAAAAAAAAAATTTTAAAATTAATTATATTATCCTTAGTAAATTTTGTTTAAAATTGAGATATTCCGAATAAGCCTATCAAAAATTATTCAATATTCGGTTAGTTATTCGATTGACATTGATATTTAAATGAGACTATAAGTAAGGAAATTAGTAGTGCAAGACGAATTTCATAAATTATATGTCATCGTTGAGTCAAAAACATAGCTTTATGAATATTTATCTACCTCGACTAGCACCAAGACAGGCCCATCGTTCCCATTTTAATGTAAAGTCAGTAGAAGAACACTATAAAGTAAATATCTTTATCCCTCTCGTGTAAATAAGAAAGGTTCCTAATCCATCGGGCAGCACTTACAAATCTGCATATATCATTACCGCAGAATCTTTCCGAAACTATTTCAAAATCTTGGCAGAATAAAAAATTAAATTGGCAGATATTGCAAGGATGAAGTATCCTATAATGCTTTACTAGCTGAAAGGAAACTATAGTGTAAAAGTTAATAACTATAGTTTGATAATAATCCAAAAAATGATATGAATGCTTTTGCATAATTTCAAACAAATTATTGACTCTTTTACCAATACCTCTTAACATTATTATATTTTGGCTACTATTACCCCATTAATACTTTTACCAATTAATTTTCTTATTTAAGAAAGATAAAAAAAACATACATGAGAATTACTACCTCTGATAATAGATTAAATGAGTTAGCTTTTCTTAATATACAGGATTTGACAGGAAGCACAAATGAAATCATTGAAAAATTAGCTTAATCCCAAAGAAGATTGAATTTCATATAATAAATTTGTAATATGCTTTTTAATTAATATTTTCGTGCAATTCCATTCTTTTTATACACCATATTTTTTTTATTAAAATTTTGTAAGTCTATATACATCAAAAAGACCTACATGCCCTGACGTATTCAGGCAATTCCTCATAGTTTTCTTTTTATTTAATCGTTAGTACTTTAACTAGTTTGTGCCAAAAAAATTTATGGTTATAATATATATATAATTGTAGGTTTCAGTAAGCTCTTTTGGCCTAGTAATACATATGTCCCTTACCATATATATACATATATGTATATTTGGGATCGATTTAAGCAAGATTGAGTTTTTTTATGAGGCTAATTAGGTGGTTGTGTGTGTAGGATGTATGATAGTATATCGAAAATTATAGCATTATTCCATCTATTTATATTGAGTCTTATTGTATTTTAAAAAAAAAATAGTAGTTGTTTAACAAATTGCTAAATTTTCACTTGGTTCAGTTTTACATTAATCAAAATAATGTTTTAAATGCACAAATGTTTTTAAAAAAAACTACAGTAGATTGTTAAAATGTGGCCCAGACCAAAATTCGGTTTAATTTTTGTTTTAGAATAAAATCCCGGGTCTAAAGTAAATTATTTCTTATCAGCCTAGGCCTGGTTCAGTTTTCTTAAAACAGAAACGGTCCAAAAATTATAAAACCCGGGCCAGGGAATTCTAAAACTAAATTATTATATTTTTAGATTTAAAAAAAAAATTTCTATGTCAAATGATAATATATAGTTGGAGTGAGGTTGTGTTATGTGCTGTGTTAATCTGGAATGGATCTAAGGTAATTAATACCCAAAGCAAATGTGATGAAAAATTCTTTACGTTGAGGTGTTCAACATGATACTTAGTAAAGCCATTGTTATTATTTATTTCACCATTATCTTTAATACTTATATTTATTTCAATGGTTATTATTAATATACTTTTAATGATTAGTTTGTTTGTATAAATTGATTTTGTTATTTTTATATGCTTAAAGTTATGATTTTGTATTAATCTGAATTGTTTTTCAAACATATATATATAAACGATTATAGAAAGCGAACAATTGTTAAATTTCTGATTTGATAAAAAGATAAATAAATTCCTATATTCTATTCTTGAAACGCTTAACAATTTATCCATGAAAATCATACCAGATTTTTATTTATAAATATTTTTTACAAAAATCTTTTCGAACTTTGGGAAAAATTTGATCAAAAATCCTGATTCAACCAAATAAATCTTCATTTTTTTTAATATGTTTTCGACCTTAAATTTAAAAATAAGGAATTATTTACTAACTAATAAAAATATAATTTATATATTAAAAATTTAAACAATTTATTGCAAATTTTTTATTTATAAATCCAATTCCTATATTTTTTTTTTAATTTAATCGCCAAGCAGTAGTCATTAGACTGAATATTCTCTCTGATGACGCATTTGAATGAGGAATAGAAAAAGAAAATTGCATATTTTCTCTATCAAAGGTGAGTTTTTATTAGAAAGGAAATCCATTTATTTTTCTTGCGCATTCAGATCTTTTTTCAATTGATTTTCATAATAGGAATAGAAATGTGAATATTTTTCAAAGAGAATATCTGTATCTATATTTGATATTTTATAATTAATAATAATTTTTGAAATTGTTAAAATGCTGGACATTTTTTTAATTTCATAGGGCTAAGATATTTCCCTATATTATCTATATTATCATACCGTTTTTCTATATATTCTATAATATTTTTTATAAACATCTTTGTCTTATTTTTGAAATTTAAAGCCTTTTCTTCGTCATTATTATGTTGTAAAATATTTTGGAAATGCTCCCATATAAATTTTGTTGAAATTTGAAATTTAACGAATTCTCTGAAGAATAATATATTAACGTGTTTTCGACGTTAAATAAAAATAACTTAGGCATTTAATTAACTAATAAAAACATGATTATTATTAAAAATTTGCTTTCCAGATATAATATATCATTAAGTACCGTATTTATAACCCTATTCTTCCTTTTATATTTAATATGTATATGAAGCATATTTAAACTGAAGAATTTCAAGCCATGAATTGATTTTTATCAATTTTAGAAAGATACATACAACGTGAATGAAATCATCACGAAGACTGAATGGCCAGCTCTTGTTGGTGTACCCAATTAAAAATATATATATATAATTTTGATCCTAAAGCGATCAAATCCCAAATGGGCTATAAAAGGAAGCGTGGAAAAATGGCAAAAGCTAATAAGGTCTTAGTCCTACAATAAATTATAATTATCATTTTAAATCATTTATCCATGCTTAAAATAAATTATACAAGATATTTTACCAAAATATTTCTAAATATGCCATCAACTATTTAGTAGGGGAAAAATGTAGCAATGCTACTTTATTCTATGTTTGGAATTTTTACTTGAATGTTCAAATTTGATATTTTTCACACAAAATATAAAATTACTACTTGAAAAATAACAATTGACTGTTTATTCAAATATTATTACATATATATTTTTTTAAATAAGCAATTAATAATTCATTTTAATTTGAACGGTAAAAAAAATATAAATGTCGTATATGAATACGGGGATACGGAATCTCTTAATTTTAAATCATTTATTGAGGTAAATTTTTAAATTTTTAAAATCTAATTTAAGAGGGGTCTGAAGGTCATGACTTACGGAAGGGAAAGCCAAAATCGAATTACAAATATCCAAACATAAATTTAAATATATATTTGTTTCCTACATATTATTTAATGGCCATTCTAGGTTTCTCAGTCATAGCCATGAAACCCTCTCTGACTACCGCCCAGTTAGAAAAAGATATGTGAGCACTGCATATTTTTTAACACTATTGAAATACATGTGAATCTAATCTAAGATTTTTAAAACATATATCCGTTCTTTTATCGATTGGCAATTGAACAATGATATATAATCGATGACAATAACACCAAATATAAGCTTCTCTTTTGGCACCCTAAGCTTTAATCAAAGCTTGTACTCCATTGATACTTTCACTCATGTTTAATGCACCATCATCGCTTTGTCAAACTAAGAATTCGAGGGGTAAGTTCATGAACCTAAATATCTATTTATCTATCAATTCGTTTAGGCGTTTATTTTCAATATATCTTATTAAAGCTATTGGTTGTAATTTCATATAACTGGAAACCATCTGTTAAATTCAATTTCTTATGGGTTTTTTATAACCATATTTTTCATGGTTCTAAGAAGTGTATTTATATTAGTATATAAGATAAAGAATGGAATATAGTTTGGATTTTAATTCATTTTATTTTTTTTATCCCTTCTTTTTTCTTCATTTATTTTGTATATATAATTTATGTTAATAATCTGGAATAAGTTTTATAAGGCCTATCATCTTGTTTTTTTGTTGCGTTTCCTTTAGAAAACTTGATTATTAGAAATCAAATAACCAAGATATATTATTATTCTTCTTATAATAGTGTGATTATTATTAACACATTCTTTTTATATTAGATATATTTAATATCGAATTTTTGATGGGCTTTCAAAATCAGTCTACATATATGTCGTCTGGGAAATATATAATAATATAGCTATTGATATTTTGCTTATCTGTGTCTTCACTGTTAAGAAAATTAAAATTAATTTTTTTTAAAAAATTTTATAAATAAAGATACTTTAAAAAAGGTAACTCTTTCATCTTTGGGAGTCCAATATTTTACCTTCAAATTTTAAGAAGTAGTTGCTTCATATCTCCTACCCGTTGTAGGGGACACTACTTTCACTCTAGGTAACTTATTGAAGCATCACTTTTCCTGAAAAACTCTTTTATATCTCAGGCGATCCCAAAGAAAACATTTATCTCAGACAAATAATATCTCTTGAAATATTATATTTACATTTCTAGATTTTAAATCATATTTTTTTAAATTTTTCATATTTTTTATATTTTTGACATATTATTTTTTATATATTGTTATTTTAAATAATTTTACTTTTTACATAAATTTTTTTAAAATGTTTTGACTTTTAAAAAGGATAATAATAAATACATATTTTAAAAATGATCAAGTACATCACGATAAAGTGTTGTTGCGTTATCAAATGACTGGGTGATAAAGTATTATCGTAATAAAATGACGTGGTGATAAAGTGTCGTCGTGGTAAAGTGTCGTCGTGGTAAAGTGGCATTGCGATAAAGTTTCGCATGATAAAATGTAACTAAATCGTTATTTATATATCAAATACATAATATCTCTTCTTATTTAGGATATACAATCCTGGAACTGGAAAGATTATAAACTCGATGATTTAATTTTTTTTAAATATTTATAATATACTAGAATTTAATTTATTAATAATAAAAGAATGCAGAAGAATTTTGCTCGTTGTTAAAATTAAATTTTTCTGATAGCTCTCTGTTTTAAAAAAAAAAATATTTGTGATTCTACAGCATCCTTTCTTGTTAATTTTTTAAAACTAATAATATTTTGTTGGCACCGATAAATAGCGTCTAACATGATAGGATATTTACTGGATGCAAACCCCTCTTAAAAAACTAAAGAAAATGTATGCGAATTAGTTGGATATCATTTATTCGAATAATATAAAGTCAAAATATATTAAATCTTTACATGAAGAAAATCGCGTTTCTATTAGTTTGTATACTGATTAAAATTCAAATTAATTCAATTAATAAAAATATATTTTATTTTAAAAAAATAAAAGTTATATTTAAGTTAATAGATTATTCTGTAAAAACAAAAGTCATAAAATGTTTTAAAAAAAAAAATAATAAAAAATCAATCTTTAAAGTTAATGAATACTTTATGATAAAATTAAATTTTGAAACAATTAAAAATCACGTTAAATCATTTAACAAAATATACAAATTTTGGAACTTTAATATATCTTAAGGATATAAAAAGAACAAAAACTAATTGATGAACAAAAAGTCGATCACTTAAGAAACCACGCCTAAGTTCTCCTTGGAGGTGTTGAATTGACTTTTTAAAGAAAGAAAGAAAGAAAGAAAGAAAGAAAGAAAGAGCGTTTAAAATCGTTATCAATTCTGCCATCGTCAGCACCATAATGGAAATACACATCAAATTTCGCTCTTGGGCTTTCAAAGTTGGGTACATCCTGCACTGCTAAATCATTTTCGTAGCTTTGCTTAAGTTTGGCTATGATCATAATTTGAGCGTTGATAACTTTATCTACAAGTCACTAATTGTAGTGGTATATCTAGGCATCATCGTAGAGTGTGCATCTGGATTGACTTTTCCTAACACATAGATCTTTTGCATGACTTGGTTGAGCAATAGTAAATAGTATTTCTGTTTCTACCAATTATAGCTCCTACCATTTCATTAGGAACTAATATCTTTAGAGGAAATTCAGAAACTTTAGGCTTAATGTATCTAGCATTTTGACCATTAGGTTTGTTGCAGGAAGATCTCCCTTTTTGGTACATTTATTATTACTGGTGAAATTGGAATTTGCCTAATAATTTCTTACCATAGGTACTCTAGGGGGAATCATATGAGGTGACGTCCCACAATAAATGTAGCGTGTAGCCATCAGTGGCATCACTAGTAGGGCGCAGGGGCTCGAGAGCCCCCCGAAAAATTTGAATAGCCCCCTGAAGCAAAATTTTTTTTTTAATGGCTCCTTAATATTCCCATGAATTAAAAATAAACTTTTTTGATTGCCCCCTGAATGATTATAATTCCATTAAGTAATATATAGATTTAATTTTATTATTAAGAAATTAATAAGACTATTTAAATTTTTATAAATAAATACTATTTTAATTATTAGATTAGATTAATACATATATATTTTCACTATGTCAGCTTGCAATCAAATTCTGTATTAAAATATAATATCAATAACTCACTAAATATTAATTTAGCTTTAACAGTTGAAGTTTAATTGACTTTTATTATTTAAATTTTTATCTATCCCTTATTAAATAATTATAATCATATATTATTTGAAAATTAAAAATTTTATTATTGTAATTAGCCGAGTTCAAAAGCTAATCAACTGTATATTTATTTTTAAATTTTATTATCAACCTATTCTTAAAAATATTTTCAAGGTCCAAATAAATATATAGATTTCTTTATAAAAAGTAAATAGACATATAGTTTATAATCCTTTACTATATACAGTTGTTAATATTAGATAAAATGCCACTTTTATAGACGTATATGACAGTTATATAATATATTATAGTTAATATTATAATAAATTTTACTAATAAATGGTTTTGATAATAAATATAGTAACCATAAGCGTAGCCAGGATTTTCCTAAGAGGGGGGGGGGGGGGGGTAGTTTATATACAATAAAAATATAATAAATTACTTGTATTATATATACCTTAATATAAAAGCATGGTAATGATTTATTCCGAACAATTATAAGAAATTTATTTATAAAAAGTAAGTAGACATATAGTTGATTTTACTCTATTATATAGAATTAGTTATAAAATACTAGATAAAATTCCACTTTTACATACATATTTGACAGTTAGAGAATATATTACAGCTAATAATTTAACAAATTTTAATAATCAATGCTCTTGATATTAAATATAGCAACAATTTGCATTCAATTATTTAACGCCATCTATTTATTTTATGTTAAAATGATGTTTAAATTTAATCTTCATATTATTCATTCCACAATGTCTTTAAAAGATAATTTCTGATGTCCTTATCAATATTTTATAGTTTTCTGTAAAATATATAATTCGCTTTATTGGTAAAAATCACTTGATTGTCATTTGATAATTAGATATACTGTAAATCTACGACATATAATATTCCACTGTTTGTATTGTGCTTTAATATTTTTTTAATTTATGATTTAATTTTATCAATAGGTTTATAATTATATTTTACTTTTATTAAGATAAATAAATTAAAATTACCTACTTTATAAAAAATTATATTTGATATATTATATTATTTAGTAATTTTATAGATCTATTATTAATAATTATAATACATTTCACTTCTGTCTTAAGACTTATCTTTGGCTTATATTCCATTTATTAAAAAACATTTTTAGTTCATTTTACATATTTATAAATTTATTTTCCCAAAAATCTATAAATTATGATGAATAGTTTTATAAAAAAATATCAACTTTTACATTCTTTCTTTTAAATTATTATTTAGATATATGCATACATATTTGAGGGTCAGGGAGTGGGGGAAGGACTAAGGGAGATATTTTTTACGAGCTAAAAATGATATTTACAAAAAGTGATAAATGGGGATTTCCCCTTGCCCCTCCCCTCTGGCTACGCCTATGATAGTAACAATTTGCATTCAAGCATTTAACGCCTATTTAGTTATAAATAATTTTTAAAATTAAACATTTTATTAATCATCCTGCAATAGATGTAATAAATTTGATCTTTTCTTCTCTTTTTACATGTTTTTAGGAAAGCTATTTTTTTTTCGTAAACATTTTTGAGTTAAATTCTTAATACAAGTATATTTTTGATATTATTACATACTACTATTATTTAAAGATAGCGACAATATATAAAATCTTAATTCAACATATCAATCTGGTCCTTTTTTATAGTTAGAAAATATTTCATTTCTAATATGGCATGCCATGTAAATAACTCCAGGCTTCAATATATTTGCATAATTATTTCTTCCAAAGATTTTTAGTGTTTTTATTTTATCAATTTATCCAACATAATAAATTCTGATATTAGTTTATTACATCGCTGCAAATTAACCAGCATCTATTATTTGTGTTGCTATGCAATTTAAGATTATTACTACAACGGCTGAGAGCATATGATTGCATAATTTAGATAAACAATAATGGTCAACCGTGTAGTAGTTTATATATCATTAAAATGGAAGAAAATCTTTTAGAAATTTAATATATCATAATAATTTTCTCGATTACTTATCTAGCTTCCATCATGTCATCTAAAAGGAAGCTCTAACCACAATATAGTTTTATGATTTGATTGATTTGGTTTAGGCCTATAAATTTTTCCTTATTAGTCCATTCTATAAAACATTGTCTGGTAACAGAGAATTATATTTAGTATTATGTGGTTTTTAAAAACCATTATCAATTGTGGCTGTTTGAATTAATTAATTTTTTTATCACTTGTAATTCTTTAATCGCAAATTTTTTTTATATCAGCAATCGAAAATATTTTATACTGTAATAAATAGATTTGTATTAAAAAAAATAATTTTAAAAATGTCTTGTATTGTTTTAATTATTTATATGCCATTTAATTTGTATGCATAATATAAAAAATGACAAAATATGAAATTCAGAATAATTATTAAAAGTTAACAAATTTTAAAAAAGTATAAAATATTAATAAAAAACCAGGCCGAAGGCGGGGCAAAAGCGAACCGAAGGCCCGCAAATTGGAGGGTATGTGGGGGCGAAGCCGACCATAAAAATTTTTTTAGTTGAGCCCCCTGAGATTGTAAAATCTAGCGACGCCCCTGGTAGCCATATACGTCCTAGCAAAGGGTACATATCGCTATACATCACTATGACCTCCAGAATTTGGATGTTGTCTTCATACATCACGCTGACTTTAGCTATGACTGTAATTTTAATGGCGCTGCCATCATACCCCCTAAATTTCACATCGGTCTTACGTGTCGTGGTTATCTCTATAGCCTTGTATAATTAAAAATTATTTTTTAGAACATGAATTCAATTTAAAACTCCCTCATTTATAATAAATGCATTATTATAGTATATTGTTTGGCATGAATATAAGTTTACTGATAGAACGTCTAACCCTTTTAAATTACTTTTGGAATGATGTTAAAAAATTATCCAAGTTTTATTTAGAAATAATGTCTATTGCAATATAAATTTTTGAAAGATTTATAAGTCTATAATAAATGTTACATCAATACCTTTTGCCCTATTTCATCTAAAAATTTAATATCCAACCCTTAAATAAATTTATTCTATTCCTAATCTACCACCCTTAAATGCCTACCCTCCCCCGCCCTTAAAAAGTGGAAGCAAACTGTTTTTATACTCCATCCTCCTTCCCGCTCATGTCCAAACTTATCTGCCATCTATGAGCGAACTCCAGGCTTACATAGTATTATTTTGACTTAAATCATCGGGCCATTTAAAAAAATCTACTTAAATCGGGCCGTTTAACAATACTAATTCATCATATTATCTTATTGTAAAATTCTTAATATCGCTTGACCTCTTGTAATTTGCTATTCTTTTTTATCAAAATTAATATCCTGAAATAAAATTATTTAATGCTAAGACTTTATATAAAAATAATATAATCTAACTTTATAGTATTAATAAAAAATGAAATAAAAAATTATGCAAAATAAAATAATATCTTAAATAAAACAAAATATAACTTATCTCAAATTATAATGACTAATTTTTCGACTACGCTAACCAACAATTTATTATTTACGTAATATCATAATAACAAATAAGTTTTTGTTACGTGACGATTAATGATATATCATTGGTGATGATAAATTAAATTTATTTTAATAAATATCAATGTTTTTCATTCAAATAACGTATTATTCTCGACACTAATTTATTATCAATTTATATTTTTTTTTCTTGTTATTCATAATTTATTATATTTTATATTTCAATTTTGTGTTAAGACTAAAACCTTAATAAATTTTTATTATATTAACATTTTAGGTATTTTTTATTGACCTTATTTGTTTGAATAAAATTCCTTTTGAAAATGCATATAATTAGTGTTGTTAAACGACTGAATCGAGTCGACTGAGTCGAAAACTGAGCCAAGTTTTGGGTCAAAAAAATGTTGCCAACTTGAGTCGACTAGAGGATGAATATTTTATGAACTTGAGTCGACTAGAGGACGAATATTTCAAAGATCTGTTTTTTACATTACTTCTCATTTGAATCGTGAAAACAAATGATTGACTTGAGGACAAATAACATTAGTTATTATTAAATATTTTTTGTTTTTACATTTTTTTACTTTAGACTTCCAACTTGAGTCTTGACCAGGGTTGCCATGTCAAAATTTTCAAATTGCTGGAGAAAATCGGTATTTTGCGGGAGAAATATAAAAATTGCGGGAGAAATATGAAAATTGCGATAGAAATAAAAAATTTGCTAAAAAAGGCCCGCAAAATTCCGGCCGGGCCGGGATTTTGAATTGACTTAATTATCAGCCTATTATTTTTTATAATTAGTTTATATAAATACAAATTCGGTAACTATTTTTCAAAATAAAATAACATCTTGATTTATTAAAATATATTAATTTATAAAAAAGAATGTAAACAAGATAAAATTTTATAAAAAAACAAACGATTTTAATTTACAATGTAAAAAATATATTTTATGCGAATGTCCCGCAAAACATCCGCAATTGGAAATCTACCTTGTGTGTGTGTGTATAACATTATAGGGATAGGCGCCTAATTATCACGTATCACGTTTAAATATATAATAAGGTAATATTTTACTCATTTTAATGATAATTATTTTATTTATTATTGTTCAATCACATTATTATAATCAGTGCAGGAGAGTGTATCTACATCCATTGCAAAACAAAAATATTCTCCAAAAATAAGAAATAATACAGATGCAACTATGATTGCAGTTAATGTAATCACTTATCTTGTACTACAACATTCACAGAGCTACTTATCATTACAATGTAGGTAGAATCTTTCCCCATAATATTTAACGACTCCAAGATAAATGAAAACTTTAGTTGTAGAACAAAAATGAGCAAGGATATCATCAATGTTTTAGAACCTGAATTCATGAGGTCAATTCTTGACGATGGGCATACATATGCAATTTTAACAGATGCATCTAATAAGGGAAATATTAAAATATTTCTTTTGATCCTACTCTATTTCAACAAAATCAACGACGTTTCAAGAAAACTATTAATTTTTTTCCCCTCAAATAGTGAAAAATCCAAAGACATAGCTAACCATAATGGTAAATATAGCAGATTCGGGATTATCAATAAATTACATGTCAACTTTCTGATCTGTTAATGCTTCAGTGAATTTGGAAAAGACCAGAGTGTATTTACAAAATTGAGTCAGCACAAAGTTGGTTGCGATATGTTCCTAATACCATCTATAGAATTTTAAAATTTTATAAACCTTTAAATATTTCTTAAATAAAGATTATAAAAGCTGCCCTAACATTTTGAAAGTTTTTTTCAGTAATTAATGGCAGGGGTATATTTAGGAATGATTTCACACGTAGGAAATCTACTACATACTGTTAATATGCAGTTGCAAGCAGAAGAATCTTAACAAAGATTCACAAAATTATGGTGCAGATGCAGAGTTGTACAAAAGATCTTCTTTGAAGATTTTTGAGCGAGATCTAGCTCAAAAATTTGAGCAAGATCTTTGAAGATCGTAATTTGAAGATCTTTTATTTTTTAAAAATTTTGTGTAACGATCTTCAAAGATCTTCATGATATTTATTTTTTTACCCCTTTATTAAAAGCCCAGATGTTTTTCAATTTTCATCAAGGCAGGAGGAGAGGTATAAAACATAAAAGAAATATTATATTAATAAAATTGAAAAACATCTGGGCTTTTAATAAAGGGGTAAAAAAATAAATATCATGAAGATCTTTGAAGATCGTTATACAAAATTTTTAAAAAATAAAAGATCTTCAAATTTTACGATCATTGACAATAAATTTTATGGTGCCATTGATAAAACTATATTAAAATGTTTAAATATTTTAAAAATACCGATAGAGATAGACATTGATGTCTTGTTTGAGGATATTGTAATGCTCTCTATTTTTGATTTACAATGTAATAAATATATTATTTTATGCGAATGTATAAATAAAAATATATGGAAAATTAAATATAATGTTAATTATATATTAATTGAGATTTAAATAATGGAACTAAACATTTACCGTCGTTATTGAGATATTTATAAAATTCCTGGCATGACATTTTATAAATTTGTTTAACTATTAGCTCGGCCCCTAATGTTGTTAAAGTAATCCTTTTTCCAGGCAGTCCTCATCAGGCTAAAAATGCTCGGATAAGGCATTAAAATGAGGTAAAGAAGACATACTCGCAATTTTTTTTCCAAGCATGGGGATTTATTGTTATAATTCTACCCATTTCTCCTCGCTTTTAGACAATTTAACTTTAAGTATTCTGGCGAATCATAAAAAATAGAGAGAATTACAATCTCCTCAAACAAGACATCAATGTCTTTTGTATTTTTAATATATTTATTAAATTACAAAAACCATCAATTGACAGTTTCTATTCCAAGGTCATAATATTTATACATTTGTAAATAGAGTTATTAAAATCAAATTTTGATCGTAAATATTCTAAAATTGTCTTAATAAAAATATCTGCTTCATTTAAAGATGTATTAATTAGAGTATTATTTGAACATTTAATATTTTTAGCAAGAGTGTCATAAAATTTATTATCAATTTTTAACTGTAGAGATGAACAGAGCTGTAGCATGATTTTGTGAATCTTTATTAATAAAGAATATTCTGATTGCAACTGAATATTAACTGCATGAAGTTAATTTCCTACATGTGAAACCAATCCCAAATATGCTTCTGCCATTTCATACTTGAAAAAAATTTTCAAAATTTTAGGACAGCTTTTTTTGAGGGTTAAAATTCTATCGATGGCAAGTATTAACGATAAGCACCTACAACTCACACCATTCCAAGTCAGACCACTCCATCCACTCTTTTAATTCATTAACTCTTTTAGTTGATGAATTAAATTCGTTAAAATATCTCATCATAATTATTTCTACATCCACAGATAGTCATTGCCTTCTTGCAAGAATCATGTAGTATATGGCATATACAGTTAATTGGTATTAATTCATTATTGTGCTGCCTCAATTAGGTAAATACACTTTGGTTTTTGCCAAAATTTACAGACATTATCAGCACAGAAAGCTGACATGCAATTCATTGATAACCCTGAATCAGCTATATTTACATTATGTGGTTAGCTACATCGTTGAATTTTTCACTATCCGAGGAAAAAAATTTAACAGTTTTATTGAAATGTTCTTATGTTGAAATAGCAAAAGATCAAGGGAAATGTTTTAATATTTCCCTTAGATGCATCTGTCAGAATTGCATATGGATGCCCATCTTTCAAATCGTCTAGAATTGACCTCTAGGATTCGGGTACTAAAACACTTGTGATAGCCTTGTTCCTTTTTGTTCTACCACAAGTAAGGTTTGCACTTATATTGGAGTCGTTAAATATCATAAGAAAAAGATTCGACCCACATTGTGATGATATAGCTCTGTGAATGTTGAACTACATGATAAATGTATACGATTTCCGCAACTGTAGTTGCATCTGTATTATTTATTATTTTTGGATAATATTTTTGTTTGCAATCGATGTTGAAATACTCCTCTGTAATGATGAAGGAAATGATATTGATTTATTTTTGGATAAAAATAAAACAGGATAGAAAGAAATTTACAAACTAGACATGTTTTTCGAATAAATATTTAAAATTTATTTTAAAAATATAAAGATAATCAATTACTGTCTCTCAAAATTATTATTTATATATTAAAAACGTTAAAAACTTTTAAAAAAAATTGCCGTAGATTTTTGTGGGAGATTTCCAATTTCGGTAGTTTTGCGGGAGAGAAATGTCTGCGTGTAAACTAAAAAATTGCGGGAGTCTCCCGCTGATGGGGGTGACAACCCTGTTCATAACTTGAATTCACAACTTGAATTCACAACTTGAGTTTGAGTTAGTCGACATATTCGACTAACGACTCGAGACTCTGATTCGGAGTCGGATGAACTCGACTTTTTAACAACACTAATCGAAAGTAAATGAACAAATGAGTATCCACGGACTTCATAAAGAGAAATTATATCACGCAATATAATTTTGAATCCATCGTTTTTATGCTAAAATTGTTATAAATTTTTAGAGATAGAGCCAAATATATAAATTAAAATATCTGCAAATGACAGGATTTTCATTGGATGCAAACCCCCTTCAAAAACTTTTGCCTACCCCCCCCCTAAAAAATTTTCGCCGCCTTCGGCGGCGGTGTCTTTTTATTTTGAAGAATTTATAAAGATAACTTAAATTTATCTATCTCTACCAACTAATTTTTTGATTATAATTAATTTATTTTTTTGATTATAAAGAATTTATTTTTTTGATTATAAAGAATTTATTATTTTGATTATAAAGAATTTATTTTTTTGATTATAAAAATTTATTTTTTTGATTATAAAGAATTTATTTTTTAGATAAAAATTCAATCAAAATCTCCATTATTTACAATGAATTAATTATTATGGCATTATGAGCTTGCTGATATATCTAAACCTTTTAAATGTAATTTAAAAGGATAGCAGAAAGTTTTATTTGGAAAACAATATGTATGATTGTTTGCAATATATAGATTTGGTCGATAATTGTATTATAATAATTCTATAATAAAAGTATTAATTTTTACAGCAATTAATTTTGTCCTATTTCATCTCAAAATTTAATAGATAACCCCCCAAAAATTGATCCGACCCCCATTAAAGCAGCTTACCCCCTACACCCTCAAAAAAATAGGATGCAAACTGTTCCTACCCCTCCCGCTCATGTAGACGATGAGTTATATACACATTCTGTTAGATTTTAATTATTTAAAATTATTGATATATAAATGCAATAAAAATAAGCGATTTTTTATAAATCAATAAAATTTTCTTAACTCGTTTAAATTTCCTACTGGTAACCCTATTTTAATGTAATTTTATTGATTGTGGACCTCTCTAATTTTACTCGCATCATCTAAATTAAAACAATGATTGGGCCTAGATTCACTTTCTATCACCATATTTTTTATCCCTGACACGCTTTGTTAAAAATAGTGTTGCTAAACGGCTTGTTATGAGCCGATTTTTTAAAACGGCTAACTCAATATTTTAGCCAGAAAAATTTTGCATAAGCCTCGAGATTTCGTTAATATATGTCTACACCATTGTTCCTTCTATGAGCAAAATCTTCAGGCTTATATAGTTTTTTTCTGGATGAAATATTGAGTTAGCCGTTTTAAAAATCGGCTCAAAACGAGCCGTTTAACAACACTAATTGAAAAGAAATATATATAATCAAATGGTTTACATAAGCACTAGACTTTCATTGTTACGGACCTATAAATTTAAAAAAAATGTTTTGTTCAATCATAAAATATATTATTTAAAACCATATGATTATATAAATTCTAATAAACATGTTAAAATAACATTATTTGATATGTATTTTATACATATTAGATATTTCAGAAATAATATAAATAAAGTTATTATACAAAAATTACCTCTGTTAATTTATAATTTATTTACATTATATATTATATAATTCTTAAATTTATTTTATATTTTAACAGTATTTAAACGTATATTTTTATAGCCGAGTTATATTTAAACGGAATTGATTTTTAACCAAATTCGCCATATTTGTTAAATTGAATTGATAGTTTCGAGAAAGGTTGCAGATTGATATAATGAGTTCTTGTTATAATTGTGGAAAAAGTGGCCATATGTCACGGGAATGCACAAAACCAAAAGTTTCTAAGAGACCTGAAGGTGGTAGTGGTGGTACTGGAAGGAGCGGAAATTTTAAAGGTTCATCGGCAGGAGGAGGTTCGTGAGTGATGTTTAAATTATATAATAAAATTAATTCATAGAGAAATGTTACAAATGTAATAAATCTGGGCACTTCGCCAGAGAATGTAAAGAAGGCGACAAGTGCTATAAGTGTAATAAAGTAGGGCACATAGCTCGTAATTGCACTGAAGCTTCGGATGACTCCCCAAGAGGCGAAAGAAATAATTCATGTAAATATTCTTTTATAAAAAAGTTTTAAAATGATCTTAGCTTGTTTCAATTGTGGAAAACCTGGACATGTGCAACGTGACTGTACTGAAAGCAGCAATAATAGTAAGACATGTTATATATGCAATCAACCAGGCCATTTGTCTAGAGATTGCCAAGAGAAAAACAATAGAAATGAGAAATCAGTATGCATTAACATCTAAATACCTAATTTTGTTTTTAAGTGTTTTAGTTGCAAGAAACCAGGGCATTTTAGCAGAGATTGCCCAAATTCTTTTGATGAGGAAAAATGCAGAAATTGTGGAAAATCTGACCATATAAGTAGAAATTGCACAGAGCCTAGATGGGAACAGGGAGGAAGCCGAAATAGGCGTAGAAACTTTAATCAAGATAATTTTGATAGGGACAATAATGACAATGGTTTTGATAATAATCAAGGTATTTTTCAATAATATGAATATATATAATTTTGTATTTTAGATTCTTTTGGGGGAAGAAATGGTAGATTTCAAAAAAGTATGGATGATCAAAAATGCTTTAAATGTGGAGAGGCTGGTCATTTTGCAAGAGACTGCACCTCAAGTACCCCAAGATCTAATGACAGAGAGGATAACAGAGAATGTTATCAATGTGGTAATCATGGACATATTGCTAGAGATTGCCCAGACAAGGGTTCTTCTAATAATGGAGGAGGTAGGAGAGAAGATAATAGAACTTGTTACACATGCAAAAAAACTGGCCATATAAGCAAGGATTGTACTGAATCTAATGCAAGCAATGGTAGATCATGCTACAATTGTGGCAAAAGTGGACATATCAATCGAAATTGCCCTGAAGGGAATGTAAGAAGTTCATCAAATCAGGATTGCTATAAATGTGGTCAAATTGGACATATTGCAAGAGACTGTAAAGAAAATGATGATCAGATATGTGACAAGTATATAATGATATAAATGTTATGTATTTTTAATATTTGAAAGGTGCTCGATACCTGGTCACAGTAGTGATTCATGTAAAAAATGCTTCAAGTGCCAGAAATTTGGTCATATATCTGTGAACTGTGAGGAATTGGTGTCAGAAGCTTGAATTACCAAATTATAATGACCAATTTACAAGAAGAATAGATTGTTTTCAATTTACAATTTTTTTGGGTTAGAATATCATTTATAATGGATTAAATGTTTATATCCAAAATTTGTAAAAAGTTTTGTATTTTTTGGACATTTCTTATTATATACATGAGTTATTTTGAAGTTTCCTTTATATTATAGTTATAGCGTACCAAATTGATATCTTTGATTTACTTTACCCCACTTTATACTATATTCCTAAATAGATAATTTTCTTTGTGTTGCTTAATTTGTTCACAGATAAAAAGTTTTATAAATAGAAAATATGAGATTTGTGTTTTCTGTAAATATATGTATTTTGGTGAATTCACAAATAATATAAGCCCTTTCACCAGGATCAGTAAACTATTAGGCGATATTCATTATCCCCTGTAGGTTTCTCATACTCATCGCCCCAAGAGTAATATATATCAATGTTTTAAAATTCTCTTAAATTGACATTAGCCAAAAATTTAACAATATCATTAACTCACCGTTATTTTACAAATCATAATCAGCTCCAAGCTACTTCTGTTTTTTATAAGCCCCTTCCAACATAATTTTATACCCACCCATGAACACTCATGTATTTTTTTTTACAAATTATTGCAAATTTATTATTTTTTTATTTCAAAAATTTATATAAGATTGATGTCATATATTTTTTGATATTCATATATATATATATATTATAAAAACCTATATTATAATAAATGATCTTTATCAATATCTGTTGTAATTATTTTAAATTAGTTAAATGAAATTTGAATTGCAAGTAAAGAATGGGAACCATCCTGAGCAAATCTTTTTCTTTATTGGTGTGGGTGCACTAAAAAACACCATTTTGCGGAATGCTTATTGGGTAGGACTATATGGTTGATTGCCTCAAATTGAGCCACTTTTAATGGTTAATTTAATATTTTACTATGATTTTGCTCAGATGGCACAAAGGTTCATAAATCTCAAGGCTTAGGCAAAAATTATCTGACTAAAGCATCTAGTTTGCCTTTTTAAAAAATTGTTTAACATTAGGTAGAACTAGATAACAAATTTTTTAATAAAAAGATCAAATTAATATATTATATCTAATCAGTATTAAAAAATTTGATTTTTTTAAAGTTAGAATACAATGCCAAGCAAGATATTATCTTAAAATTTTATCAGAATTTTCCTACCCTTGGAAAATTATAATTTTTGTTGTATTAAAAGTTCTAGAATTTTAAGTTTACACTAATTTAATTTTATAACAAACTCATTTTAGACTTAAAATATATTTGGTAGGTCATAAATAGTAGAGTATTTTTCCATACAACATTGTTAAAGCTTTAAAATACAATAATATCAACAGCCATCCACCTGACCCAAATTGAAGTTTAGATAAGTTTTGTTTTGTAAATCAAGAATCTTTCAATATAAAGCTATAATCATTTATAAAAATTTTGCATAATAGTGTTATGTCCCACATTCAACAGCAATGTATCCCTAATAAAAGGGAGTAAAATTATTTGTTATGGTAAACATGCCAACAGATGTCCTTCATCAGGCACTTTCTTTAACAATAACAAACTTGTTATGGCACCATCTTATTATCATGCCCTTATAATAGCATCAATATGGAAATAATTCCTACAATTTCAAGTTTTAACAATACCTTCAATACAAAAACAATCCCTAAATCAAGCCCATATAATAATATTAATTCAACCTCTATTGTTTAAGCACAAAAATGGGTATATAAATTTATGAAGGAAAATCTCACCCACAGCTTGCATTCTAAAAGTTGCTCGAAACCTATATTCACAAAAACTATTACCTATTTTAACCTTGTTAAATAATATCAAAGGTTTAGATCTCTTATCATTTATTTAACTACAACTTCCAATATCAAAATCAAATTTAACACAAAATTTCAAAATAATTGAATTCAAATCATACTAGCTATTTTGATATACACAAACAACCTATACATTCTTTCAATAAGCTTCTGACAGATAAAAATAGGCTAAGCTTATTGATAATAAAATCAATTTATGCAATGTAAATTCAACTATCTATCAACATATCTTTTCCAGTGATACTATGCCCCCCAATGATGAAAAAACTATATGTCCATACACTAAACATCTGGTTCCCGTTCTAAATTGCTAAAAATTGGGACTCTGGCTTATATCTCCTAGAAAATTTTTAAAGGAAATTTGAAATTAATATTAATAGATGCTAGGGGAATAAACACTTGTATTTAAATCGAAAATTTAAAAAAAAAGTTGCTAAAATGGATGATATCCAAAATCCCAGTTTTGGGAATCATAGAAGTTTTCTAGGAGATAACTAGATTCCCAATTTTTAACGATTTAGAACCTATTTCTAACATCCTCAGACTTTTTATTTACTTAAAATTTTTTTTATTCATTCATAAAATTGTACATGCCATTCGTTCATCAACAATTTTCATGTCCCCTAGATCTTGAAGTTCATTTAAAAAAATACTCTTAAATCTATTTTAAATATCAAATTCTTATCACTCCTGGATTCAAGCTACCCTTCCACCAAAGCTAGGTGATATAGGTATCCATTTCCCCATATCCTTAAGCATTTCAACCTTTTTATCCTCAGTTGCTAAATTTCGTTACACACTTGGAGACTTGTATACTATCGATCCACATCATATAGCAGCATTAGACCTTTGGAACAAAATTGCTTCAAGCCGAAAATTTTCATTGCTCTATCTTCACCTAAACCCAACCCATATAGAGAATGGCAACAATACGACTCTTGCCAGATCAAATAATTCCAGCCTCAGCCATATGCCATCTTGGTTACGAATTGAAAACTATACCTAATTCTTATTTAGGCTTTACTAACCAAACGACTTTTAATAGCTATTAGTCTTCGTTTAGGCTCTGAAATCGTAACGCCGACATCATGTGTCCTATGTGAAACTAATATCGATACCCTTGGACATTACCCCCTTCACTGTGATTTTTCAAAAGGCATATCCAGACACTATGCCTTCAATTCGATCATCAATAGAATCTTGAAATCCACAAATATTCCTTCTACGCTGGAACCTCTGGCCTCAGCCCTGATAATCAAACCAGACCTGATAGAATGATGCTAGTCCCTTGGAACCAAGATATACCCCTCGCTTGGGATTATACATGTCTAAATCATTTTGCCAGATTTTTTTCTGTCAACTCCATCCTTTATATATACATAAATTTTTTTTAATTGGTTTAACGACACATTAAATTTTAATTAGTCGCATGCACACTTTTACACTTTTCTCATTCATTTGTGAGAAAAAATTGGCAGAAAAAATTAATACCATTATTTACTACACTAGGTAAAACTTGATTTAAAAAAATATCATCCAAAATATAGCCACCTTAATAATCTTTTGTTTGTTCCGGCTCAGACACATGTGGATCAAATGGACCCCAAGCCCTAAAATTATTCAAAACAATAGGACAAAGGTTACTTTTAATTACAGATGATCCAAAAGAAGGCTTCTACCTACGACAAAGAATATTAATCGAAATTTATCGATCCAACTGTATATCTATACATGGGTCATTAAGCCCCGTCGACCAAATCTATATATTTTTTTTTAATTTCTCTTCTTTTGATTATATATTTTTATATAGAATATAGACATAGTATGTTAATTATGATTTTAATATTTTATTGAACTAATTGATATAAATGAATTGAATAATTAATTTGTTTATAAGCTTTTTAATTATATAACACTATATCTAAGTATAGAATATAAAAAATTATTAAAGAAACAGGTAGAAATTGATATTAAACAATTTTCTCTTAATACAATGTTAAAATAATTATGGAATACAGCTTTAAAATATAAATGATTTCCTAAAATTGAGATTTTGTTAGAAATGTCTTAGATTAGAAGGAAATTACAAATTAGAATGTAAATATTATGTAAAGAATTAAAATACTCTTCTATATCCATTAATATAAAGGAAATACAATAATATAACATAATAAAAAGCATTAGTTTAATTTATATTATTTGTCTATTTCATAATAAAAAAAAAGATTTCTTTTGATGCTTTTTTTTTGTTTTACAGGCATATTTAATGTGAAGGAAGGGCTGTTTTTTAAAACCAAATTTAAAGGGCATGACATGTCCAAAGAGACTTCTCTCTGAGATTGTAAAGGCGATGACACCCCTGCAGCTAATCCGTTTGGACAAAGGAATACATGTAAATGTATGTAATGTAGTGTTGTTAAACGCCTGTTTGGATTGATTTTTATAAATGGCCTGATAATTATTTTAGCCAAAAAAATATTATGTTAGCCTAGGGGTTTTACTTAGGTGGAAAATAGGTTTGATCTATTTGCCAAATTTTTGGGCTTACATAATATTACTTTCGCTAAAATTTTAATTGGATCATTTTTAAAAATCTACCCAGATTGAATCACTAAATAACACTTAAATGTATGCAATTAAATTTGAATAAGTCTTGAAATTGAGTACCTGATTTGTAACATGCTAAAGTGACATTCCATTCCATTAGATTTTATTTTATATCTATTTCTAACCCCGGAACTGCTGATTTTCAAATATTTAAGAGATCCAATTTTTTTAGTGGATTTTAGTCCTGAATACTGTACTTCACCGAACTACCCATTGATTCAAAGATTTAAAGAATAATTGGGTGTCATTTCTATTCAAATCATAAATTAATCAAGATTTGTTTGATATAATATTTTGAAAGTTATGATATTTTAATTAGAATGTGTTGATATTGAATTAAACAGATACATAGGCACCTAAAGTTTTTACCTATCACAATTATAAAAATATCCTGTAAACACTCAAAATTATATGGAAATTTCTTACTGATTTATCTATCATTTATTTTAGTTCAAATTGGTTATCCTGAAATTAATATAATTAACAAATTTATGGGTAATTTTTCATTAAAAATATAATTTTAGATGGCACCTTTTAGGTTATTTTGACCAGTTTTCACTTTTAAAATATGGGCTTTTAATATTGATGCATCTATAAAATTGAATTACCTATCTCTTAAAATCCATTTTATGCAGGAATCCAAAGAGCCTTTCAAATTGCACTGAAGTTGGGCTCAAAAATTTTAATATTCCTGGCTATGCTTGGGCATAAATTTTTTAAATACTTCGGGCTGCGCGCAGGCTGAAAAATATGTCGGTATGAGCTGATACTAACGGGGAGGGCCTCGTAAGAAAAAAAGAAATCGAAGTTTTGTAGTTTTTAAATTAATTTTTTGTATTTTTGTCTTGTTTAACTTGGATAATGTATTTACATATTTTTTTGTTTATAGTTTTCTCCTGTTTTTTAAATATATTTAATTTTTTTTAAAAATATTTACTTAATTATATTCAGAGTTTGGAACTTCAGAATTCTAGGAACTGGAACTCTTTTAAGACTGAATTTATAGTGCGATCCAATCAGTCAGGATATAACAGCTGATCGATTTTAAAAATCTTTAAAAGAAATTCTTCGATTATTATAATGGAATTAAAGTTAAATTAATATAAATAAATGGATCTCACTAGCAAATTTTAAAAATAGATCAGCTGTTAAATTGTACTAGTTCAAATCACACTATGGTCTAAAATTTAGGGATTGGAACAAAAATTTATGATAAATCCTTGAACCAGTTCTAACAAAGTGTAAATATGATATTGTTCAAAATGCTTGTCAATATTTTAGAGGGCTTTATTGTATAAATTTTGGAAATATTTTTCCACTGCTTTGAACAGTTTGAAGAAACTGTCAAATCTTAAAACCATGAACATATTTTTCAAATGGGTCTCTTTATTTAAGCATTTAGAACCATAATTCAGAAATTCTAATTTTTATTAACTTCTTTTCAAAATAAAATATGCTTTTTATTAAATTTAACATAAATATGAGAGCCAAAGAACTATAAGATAAGTATTTTATATTTTTGCAGAAAGTGCAAATTAAAATGTTAATATAAAGGAATCACCTATAAATACACCAAAGTTTTTGGAAATTAAGATATAAGAAAGGCTTATTTTTCAGAAAACTTAAGAAACTATTTGCATTTTTAGATTTCTATTTTAAACTCATTCACTGATAAAATTTTGCATAATCATATAAATACTTAAAATTTTTTTAAAATTTGAATTAATAAATTTATGATAAATTTGATTTTAAACTTCAATTATCTAATTTTATATTGTGAAAAGCTATTTTATTGTATAAGTACTATATTAATAAATTAAATAAAGTGGATATAAATTAATATTATTCAGAGTTGTTAAAAAGATATTTTCAAAAAGACCTAAATACAGATGCATAGCCTAAAAATGTATCTTGATTTAGATACAAATTTTAATATACTTATATCCTGGGTTTGCCGTTGTTTTCGAACAGAATATAAGAGCACAAAATACGTAAACACATTTGAATATTTTGCTCACTTCGAACATCATATTTTAAATGTCAATACCCCTATTTTTATCGTTCTTTCCAACAAATTCTCATTTAAAATGAGCATTTATTAAAAAAAAAATTTACATTTTAATTTATAATTCATTAAAAGTCAGCGGAATATCTATATTATTTTAAAAGATATTAAATAAATTTATTTGTTTTAAATAATTTCGTGCATCAATGATATTGTTTTTAATAATTAGTGGGCATCATGGCTAAGCAAGGATTTATATATTCATTTACATCTTAAAAATATCCTTCACATCTTGAACTGATATCTATTGATTCAAAAGGAAAAAAAATTAGTTAATGAATATTTATGATTATATTGTATTTTTTTCTTCCTTTTTAGTTTTCCCTTTCGGGTGGTGATCTCCTTCAATATCTCTTTCCATTTTATATTATTTAAACAATCCCTTTTATTCAATTTATATTTAGTGATATTGGCTTTAACATGATGGATCCATTGGAGTTTTATTGGTCTTCCTTTTTTTCGTTTACCCATCACTTCCAAATTTTGACCTTATTCCTATATAGTTTAGAGGCCTTCTTACTCTCAGCTTATATCCATACGACATGTCAGTTCACCATGATCTTTGTTTTAATGGGTACTACCTTTAAACTTCCCAGTATATTTGTATTTTTTTATCTTATCCTTTTTTGCCCTGCTAGCACTCTCAGTAGTGTTGTTAAATGGCTTGATTAGAGCCGATTTTTAAAAAACTAACTCAAGATTTTATCCAAAAAAATATTGCCAAAGCCTTGAGATTTCGTTAATAGATATCTAAACCTTTATACCATCTATGAGCAAAATTTTCTTTTGGATAAAATATTGAATTAGCCGTTTTTAAAAATCGGCTCAAATCGAGCCGTTTAACAACACTAACTCTCAGCAATCTCATCTCCGTTATCTGTAGACTTCTCCCGTCTAATTTTTTGCTTGGCCATGTTTCCGAGTTATATAGGATAGTTGGTTGTATTATGAAACTGTATATCTTCCCTTTTAATTTTGGAGGAATTCTTTTGTCAAGGAGATAAATTTCTCATTTTATTTTTTATTCCTCTTTCGATTGTCCCATTGCTTTGTAAAGGGAATCCCAAATTTGTAAGTTTCAATCAATTGCCGATACCTACCATTCATTTATGTTGATGTTGTCTGTTTCATCACCACCTATTACCATATAATTTGTTTTTTCCTTGTTAACTTTTAGCCATGCTTTTCTAATATATCTACCCAACTTATAAATCTTTCCATCATTCCACCTTCAGAAAGTATTACTATATCATATTCCATGGAGTTGTTTCTGATCTAGTCTGCGATAATATATCCATCGCCGTTATGAACGGTAGTGGGCTAAGAACAGACTCTTGATGAACTCCCTCAGCTATGTGGAAGCCGATTGATGTGCCCGGTGTACTTTGGATAATTGTCGGCGTGTGGTTCATGTATCTTGTATTATTCTTATATATTTTTCCGGTATATTTTTGTGGCGTAGCAAAGGGTGACCTAATGCGACGATGTTGCCATAGTATACGAAGGTTCCAGTCAAACCTCGAAGTTGACAATAAAAAATTTCCTTTGATGCTGATGAGCAGTTATGTGTGAAATGATGATTTATCGAGCTTGGAAGTACCCCGGTCACTGATGGGCAGCCGGCCCGGGTGCTAGGATATTTGTCCGATCAACAAAAATGGATTATAAAGATATATTTTTTTTATATAAGTTTTAGGTTTATATTTTTTTTAAATTATATTAGCCTTAATATTTTGTAATATAAAATGAATTTTGCATCTAATTTTTATTTTTAATATTAAAAAGCGTCAAATAAAAATATAAGAATATGTCTAAAAACCTATACAAATATCTCTAAAATAGTTTATAGATAATATAACATTTTTGTATCTAGATACTTACTTAAACAACTCCGCTTGTTTTCAAATATAAGAAATTTATCGATGTGGGATTTCAATCGATAGAAGTGGCTAATACTCAAAATTGAGGCCGAAAATACACTAACGCCAAAGACAAACATGGTCTGTATTGACAATCCTGCAAAGACCTTTCACGACATTCTATATGCAATGAAACCATCAAACGTACTTTAGTTTATGCGAGAATTTCTACCAGAGCCTTCTGGACTCCCCTGGACCGACGGAAAGTATAATCATAACATGGACTACAGAACAGATCACTTATGAGATTTTTTGTGTATCGACGCTATTTCTTTATCTAACATAAATAAAGACGCACTCTTCCCAACAGAGGTCTCAAAAATCAATAAATACATTGATTTATCTAGGTCATTTTGTCTCTATCATTCCTTCTACTCACTTGACGTTTAGTACCAAAGTCCTTAAACTAATTAAATAAATTGACAAGCGCATCACCGATAAAAGATATAAACTCCATCAGGGTTACTACCTTAGACAAAAGTTTGCCATAAACATCATTAGATCTAATTGCCTATATTTCATCTCTATTCGAGATAGAGTAGATCAATAGTGAGGTGATTGCGCGAACCTATTTAATGGCTTATTTTTGTTATTGTTTAATTTATTTTAAATTTTTTTTATATAAAATTTGAATACAATATTCCCCAATCTCGCAATAAATTATCCTAGCCAAACTCTTAATTAGGAAATAGGTATCAGTGGATAAGAATAAATAGTATTTTGGTGATTAGATTTTTTAAAAAATTTCCAGCCAATAAAGTTCCATAATGGAGGGTGGGGGGTATATGCCCGAATGATTGGCTTACCCTTTATCCTTGTATTATTGAAAATAAGATAATTTAGGATTTTTAATAGAATTTATAAAATATTATTTATGGCTGACAGGTGTCCTCACAAGAATTTGCAATGGAGATTGGTGGGCCCTTGAAGCAATTTGGAACTAACATTTTTCAGGTGTAATCACATGGAAGAGAAGTAGTGTTATTGAAAATTAAAATCGTTCTGACAATAATTATAGGTTACGATTGGAATGGAAAAACCTCGAACCATACTCAGCCAGATTTGGATTTCCAAATTGAATTATAGGGGTTATTATCTTCTAACTCAACGTTCGATAATAGGTGAACAACGAAAGTAGCAACTAAAAGGTCATCCCATCTTTTGGTAAAAATGAAAAAAAATAGTTCCCGCTAAAGAAATTGAATATGTATTAGGGATAAATCGTGGTCCACTTTATTGGCCATGGCATTAAGATTAACTCGAGCTGATAACCTTTAAGATAAGATTGATAGAGAGCATACTCCGATTCTGCCAAATTTAGATTGAAGGGTGGCGTGGAGCCAAAAGATGTTATCGAAGGTTAAATTTAGAATGAATCCACGAGAGGGCTTTAATATTAATTCATATAATATTTTAAAATAGCGTGGCAAATTCTTAGTAAATCGAGAAGATTTTAATTGATTAATGTAAGAATTTTTTGAAAGATGATTGGCAAATTTTATCCACTGTTTTGTAAGGAAGAAAAATTGAGCTTAGTATGAGATGTACAGATCTATATATTGAATAAAGAAATAAGCCTGTCAATAAAGTAAAACTTTATATTCATTTTTATAAATCTTATCTTTCAATTATTTCTGTAAAGAAGGGGAATTAATCGACCTAATGCTGTTTACTATGAGGTAGCATCTATAAAATAATTAGAAGATTGTTATGTTAATGAATTTTTGTGTGATTATGAATTGAGCAGCAGCTTAGCATTGTGTAAAAAAAAACGTTAGGTTGTTTAATTGAAAGTAGCATTTTTTGACGCATTCGCAAAACGAAGACTGCCAGGAGTGTATAATCTTCAACATATCATCACTCTAATGAGGAATTGGAATATTATGTAGGATTTAGCTTTACATCTGTATAACTTTGAAAAGATTTTCCGAACAAAAAATTTGATTGCTGCAGATTTATTATGGGGGGTTCCATTTGTTCAAATGCCAATTTTATATATTAGGAATAAATTTAATTTTCCCCTTTATTAGTAGGCTTATGATAAAAAAAGGGGCAGCCATTGTTGCTATTGAATGAGCTACTTTATGCTGGCATCTATATGTATCTTCGCTCTAAGTCATTTATCTAATAAGGGGAGAAGGGACGTGAAAAACAATTTTATCCCATTTTTAAATTGAAGGCGCCTGGATATTTAAATTTTATCCTAATATAGATTACAGTTGTGTGCATATATATACAATTTATATTTAGAAATAATTGATTATCAATAAATTTATATGAGAAATTAAACTTTAATGTCAAATTAGAGAAATTGTTGTAAGAGACAAGATATAATTTTTATTAATTTTTAAATATGAATATATAATTTTAGTAGAAAAGTTAGAGAACCAAACCAACCCTCTTATTATTTCAAAAAAGTTCTACGAACATTTTGGGTATCTAAAGATTATTTTAATCATAATTAATAAAGCTAATGCTGCTATTGCTAGTGGGGCTTGGAAAATAAGAATACTCTAAACAGCTAATATATAATTTAAAAATTTTTTGAATATATTATCGTTGGTTATTTTATAGATTATATATATTAAATTACATGAGATATTATAAAGAACAAGTATTTTATATGCTATAAATGTATTTAAAATCAAAATTATATTTTAATTTTTATAATATATTTTGTCCAAATTTTATAGTTATAATTTAAATTAAATATCTAAATTATTTTATAAATATCTATCTAGAAATAAAAATGACATTTTTGTTCATTATATAGCAAGAAATTCAATGGTTTAGGAAGCCCCTCAAGGTATTATACTTAATCCCATGGTTAGGGCTTGTGGGTAAAATTACTTATTAAAATATGATCGTATTCACTTACAGAGATTATGGACCGGGCTGGCCGCGGCATAGGGGTATATTTTCGAGCGGGCCTGGGTTCTTGAAATTATTTTAATGGGTTGAGATGGGCTTAGGTTTGAATTTTTTTAATTTAAATTTTAGCTTATTTAAAACAGTTGATAACTTAAAAAATATTGTAAATATTTTTCTTAGTACATTTTAGTATTGTAAACATAATGATTACCTAAATACACTTTATTATTGTTTATTTTTATTAAATACAATAGATTAAATTTTGGATATTTAGGCCGGGTCTGAAACTAAAAATATTTTTCTACTGCGGGCCTGGGCCGGGCGTCATCAAAAAATTAAGGCCCTTGAAGGTCTCTGTAACTTATAGTATATAGTCGTAGGCATCTATTGATATATAGTATTCCCCTAAATATAAAAAAAAGGTAACTAAAGTTATAGACGATTTATATATTTAATTTTTAAAATTTAATAACGAACATAAATAAAATATGATAAATTCTGCGTTAAATTTAACAACAATGATGTTTTCTACCGAAAGAGTTAAATTTTGTCAATGCTTTCTTATTAATAGGCCATGCCCAAAGTAGATTCAATCTTTGGCAAGCAATTGTGAGTTAAGGTACAATTATGCAACAAACAAAACATGGCATATGAAAAATAAATCCTCTTTGAATGTAGGGTTAAATAAATTAAATCAATTTTATTTTGGCGAACTACAAATATTATACGTATAAATAGTATTATTGTAAAAATGATAAACATAGAAGAATATATTTGATTTATATAATATGAAACGCCATCCAAATATATATTGAATAACAGATTCCTTCTTTAAACTTATATCAAAATCCTTTTTTTAAAATGTTTTTTCCCCTGGTTTTCAAGTCTTTAATTAGAGATATAAATGTCATATTGGGATATAGAATCCATTTTGTATTCGGATTCTCTCAATTTTAAATCATTTGCTGAGCACGATTTTTAAATTTAAAAAATCTAACTTGACCTGAAATGGAATTCTAATATTTAAAGAGCCCCACTCGAAATTTTAGCCAATTTGCATAGATCAAATTTTATTACATAGATTTTTAAAAATTAAATTAAAACAATACACAAAAGTTTATGGCAATAATTCTCTAAGATTTACAGGGTAGATGTTCAATCTATGTTGGAATGCTCCAATCAAATCAGATTTTTTCAAATTTAAAAAATCTCTCCGGAAATGATATAAAATTTAGAGATTCTGAATTTCTATGGATTCCATATCCCAAATAAGAAGAAAAATCATTTAAATTTTTTCTCTTCAATAATTTGAAAACCCGGTCATTGATAAACTGGTAGTCATGATTGAGTTTTTTTTAGTTTTTCCAGAACCTTCATCACATATATCGCTTGAATCGTTGGGCATATTTAATGGATCCGGTGTTTTTTTCTGAAGTTCGCTATTTAGATAAAATGGCCGATGAATGGATTCATCACCGCTTTTCTTACAACCGATGAGGCTTTTTCTAAATGACCGTTTAAAGCCTAAAGATTTATGATTAGATGAAACCGTGGCTGTATATTCATAAGTGAAAGCACCCATAAGTCCACCCAATATAGGCCCTATCCAATACACCTTTGATATTAAATAAAAGATTAAATTTTAAATAGTATATATTATTTACTGATGTTACGAACCTTATTTTTCCCGGTTATGCATAGTTGGGTAATGGCTAAATACCGGCTAATTCGGTTCAATCTTCAGGCGCCTGCTGGAGAAAAACCTTTAAAATTAAGGCGTCTTAATTTACATTATTTTCTTTCAAATTTGAGCTGCTATATTTTTAAGAAAAATTCCGAGCCTAAAGTAGGGGAAATGTGCCATAAATGATGTGTGAAGACTAACCACCACCCTTTAACTTTTTATCTATTGGACCAATTTCTCTCATAATTGGTCAAAATGTGTATATTTATGATATGCACTATACCTAAGTTCATTTATTGAATAGAGCAATTCAATAAAAAAATATTTCAAATAAACTGTTTATAGTACCTCTTTCTGGAAAAATCACGTTACACATTTTTTTGTTTGGTGAAAAAATTACTAATTTAGATTACTGATATTTTATATAAATATTATCCTTTGGCATTTAGCATTATTCACACATAAAATTAGACTTTAAAAGCTTTATTTAATAGACATATAAAGGCGCTTAATAATAATAGAGAGGTGAGCATTGACTGGCAATGTATTGATTGGCCACAATTCGCACATTCACATATTCATATTAAAATGAAAAGCTCTTGCAAAACAACATTTGGTGAAATAAAATGATGAAAAGCTTAAGAATGTTAAGTTAAATGATAATTAAGATATTAATTTATAATATTATCATTAAATAAATGTGGTAATAAATAGAGATTTTAATACTAATTAAATTAGTGTATAATTAATTTTTTATATAACTAAAAAAATGTAGAAATATTAATATAGGTCTTTTACAATTATTTCATATTGTATTATTTCATATTTATAAAAATTCTTAAATAATATATTATGGCCAGTTAACACATAGTATATGGCCAGTCAATACATTACATACTATGTATTGACTGACCAGAAAAACAACTTTCACACTCATAAAGTATTTTACATAGAGCTTAGAATCAAATTTTATTTTAAATATTAATATTTAGGCTACACATTGAACAAACTTTGTTTGTTTAAACATAAATTTTAATACCTTTTTTCAAAAAAGCAAAAACATGGCCATTCATGGCACATTTCCCCTAATAATTTTCGGCAATAAAAATTTGGTTTAGCTGACTTAAATTGGCTAAAACTGCTAAAAATATAGCAATTGAATTTTAGTTATTTTTTTGAACGTTTTTTCTTCAAATCTATTCAAAACAACATTCGTATTCATTTCCAAAGAAGGAGGGATACCAATCATAAAAAAAAATTTTAACAAAAAGGAATAGAGGGATCCAAATTCGAATTTAAATTAGTTTGGGGAAAAAGGAAAATCCAAAATAAACAAAAAAAGAAGATGAAGAGGAAGAAAGGAAACCATTTTTAGTGGCCCGAGCCCCACCCCTAGTGACTCCACTAAAATAATATCTTATAACTCACAAAGCAACTGTTTTACAATTTATATTACCTACAAATTATTTAACTTTTGCTATCATAATATTTATATTATAACTAATTAATTAAGTTTTGGGCGTGGTAAGGACATCAATTCATGCACCAGAGAAACTTGGGTGGTAACTATGTTTTTAATACGGTTTTAAATTCGCTTATTACCATGTTAATTTTATCCAAGAAAAAAATGGTCACTAATGATAGACAATTCTTACTTTAATATTTAAATTTTAAAAAGAAAATGCGAAATCGATATTGGCTGATTAATTATCATAAAATCAGATAGACATATATTTAAAAAATTACGCTGTGAATAAAATGATATATATATGTTATAAGCAATTTTAATAAATGTTATACACTTAAAATTGGAGTGCAGACAACAATTACTCTTAACCAATCATTTTTATGCCTACATTCCCAATTTTATTTTATATATTTGGACCCAAGTCTGATCCAGCCAAATCTTTTATTTATTTTTAAGCCTGGCCTGCAATTTTTATAAATTTGAAACACTATAAAGTTAAATAAAATTTCAAAAAATCTCTATCTGCGTTGTCCCAATCCCAAATAAATTCTAACTGACATGTGGGACTCTATTATCGAATATCGAATACAAATGAATCCGAAGGACTAACCCAAAACACATCATATTATTAGGGTATAGAAAAAAATTATTTTTAGAAATAGGGTCTTTTTTTATTATTTAAAATTTTAAATATAGAATTTCATTTTTAATAAAAAATTGTAATATTGTATAAATCGTGTAGGCACAATAGTTTGTAAGTTTGTATGATATTTTCAAAAATTGTCCATCGAAAATTGATAATATTAATTTGAAACTAATGATTATTTTAAAAGAATTTACGTAATTAATATATAAGTAACTTTGACCTAATATAAATCTAATATATATTAAAAAATATAAAAAATCTTTCCCTTTTAAGTGTCCTATTTTTCAGTTTTATTAAATCTCAGCTTTGCATCAATCATTAATTTTGTAAAAAAGCGCTCTTGTAAATATAATAATAAATGGAATTTACTTCTCACTCCTCATTCCTTATTTTAAAATACTTATCCAAAACTATTAGAAAAAGGCCTTTATAATTTTTTAACGAAAACACCATTATTTTTTTAAATAATAAGCACTAAAAAAAAGTTGAAACATGTAAGCACTAAAATATCGATAATTATATTGACTTTACCCAATGATCGTTCCATTGTTTGTTAATGATTGCTGGACCCAAAGATTTGGCAGGGTTCATACTTGCCCCTGTGTATTTATACTAAAAAATACAAATTATAATCATTTATTTAGGGTTGGCAAGTCGGTCAATTGACATGAAAAGTATTTGACCAGGTCAAATACCATCAAATACTCTAAATATTCTGAAAAAAAAATTAAAAATATTTTTTAAAAAAAGAAAAAAACCATATAAATACAATGTGATCACAATATTGCTTATTTATTGGGTCATCAATATCGTGGAGCATCTTACTATAGTGAATTTAATGAAGTAAGTGATATAATACAAGAATCAGACATTTTGGTGATAATCAAAAAATTTCAAGTGATATAATAAATTTTATTTATAAAAGTGGCATGTTTAATAGCAAAGTATGTGAAAAGCAGTAACTTCCATAAGAAACATATAGATTCCTGCCTCAAGTTAGATGAATGGGCTTTGCCCATCATGCCCTTTAAGAGAAGTGGCATTTTACTAACAATTTATAGTTCTACTTCTTCTTCAGAAAGAAATTTTCGATTTGTGGTAATATTCTTACTAAAACAGAAATCGATTGAAGATTTCGTCAACAGGAAAATTGATTAAAAAAATAAAGAAAATGATAATATTGGATATAAATCAGAACAAAACTCTGCCAAGGAGAGCGAAACATTAGTTATTGAATGACAATGAAATTAAATAATATTTTAGAATTAATAATATATTCATTTGACTATTATATATAAAATAAAGATAACATAAAAACATTTACTTGAATTTGACTGTATTTGACCGTATTTGATTACATTTGACCTGTCAAATATCGGTCAACTGACTGAATCTTATTTGAACGATCAAATACACAACCCTAAATTCATATATATATATATTACATATCTATTTTTAGTCGCCTATGTCCTTTTTTAAAATTATAGCTTGTCAATCTAATTTAGTATTAAAAAAAGGACATTAAGAGTTTGAAAAAAAACATTTTGACTTAGGAAGCTATTTATATGGGAGAAGAGAAGAATGCAACATTGATCAATCTCAATTTGGAAGTATATCATTTAAATTTTTCAAAAAAGAAGATAATATAGTAAATTAAATTTACAAAATTTTTTTAAAAAATATTTGGTGCTTAGGTTTAGTATTCTTTCAATTTTTATTCCTAAGACTAAATTATCACAAAAAGGCAACATATAAATATGGGTTTCAGCCAAAGAAATATAAAATATCTATTCTTTACCCCGAATATAGTTGCGAAAGTTATGTACAGTCCTACAGATATAGGATACATAATGAATCCCCTAGTCCTTCCCTGATAATCTTTGTCATTCATCAACAGATCTTCCGCTATATTTCCATCCTTTTTAATCATGTGGTTACTGTTCATTTTATAACCTCTTTCCAAAACATTCTTATTTTGATGTTGTATTTTATCCAGATTTTCCTTTTTCATGCTTATTAATGCCGAAGTTGGATGATTATAAGGATCTACTTCCATATCGCAACTATTTCCCTCATTCAAAAGCCCCGAGTGGCCATTTTTATTAAATGACTTAAGATATCCATTAGGAGGTATGAGAAGGGTTTTTTTGGGATCCAAGGTAGAATAAATGATCAGAGCAAGCACAAATGTCATTATAAACTCTAAGCCGAATCCTTGAACATTTGTGATAATTTGGATAGAGAATAAATCAGTGTGAGGTAAGATAAATGTTTTTGTTGGTCCTTGGTCTGATATGTTAGGATGAAATAACGAGAAAATAGAAAAAGAAGGCTGGATTAGTGCCCTAATCATTGTAACTCCTATTATACTTCCCAAACATTGACAAACAATATACGCACTGCACCTCAAAACGCTTATATGATTGACAGCTAAATATGATAGAGTTATGGCCGGATTCAAATGTGCACCACTTATGTGTCCAAATATTTGTATGAGTATGCACATAGAGAAACCAGATACAATGGCAATTTTTAGAATATTGTATTCTTCGTTTAAAGTAACGTAATCTTTATGGATAGGTTGAGCATTTTCAATTATCACACATATATTTAATAAGGATGGGCTAACATTTAATTTGATGTCTGGATATTCATGAGGATATTGTTTAGTCAATTTAATTTGGTTAAATTTTTTGTTTAAAGATAACATAAACGATACGTTTGTATTAAATAACTCACTACTATTATTCGTATTATAATGGGCATTATCGGTTAAAGAGTCGGACATATTAACTGTTTCATTGTTGTTTCTAGATCTAGAACAATATAAGGATATAAATTTATTATCATATAAGAAAACTTCGTTCCTTGTATCCAATCACGATTCTCCCAATCATACTTAATGACAGATTCCGTTTTTGCATCAGTCCAACTCATCACTGGCCCATTCATAATTTTACTTTCCGCTGAAAGCTTAATGATATTACAAGATTCTTTAAAATCGTCATTGATTAGCGAAATTTTTTCACCTTGATAATTTAAAGTCACCCCGGATAAAAATATCATGTATAGAAATGTTCCAAGCATTTCGCACCTCAAGGCTCTCCAAAACTGAAAATCTTTGAGTTCTTCTAAGTACTGGTATTTTGGTCTTTTCATTTCGTCGTACACTTGTTCTAACAAGGAAGGAAGTGTCATTAAATTCAGAAGGGGTTATAACGGCCTCATCTGGTCATTTCTAAAATTAAAAATAAAATCGTTTGCTAAATTTTAAAAATATATTTTTTTTTGTAAAAAAAAAGGATGGACCATATATGACATGATATGATAAAAAATTATTGATAAAAATTTAATGCCAGCAGCTAATATTTATTGTGGCGATAGATTAATATTTTTTAAAAAAAATAAAAGTGCTCTCTCCTTTCTCACAGTTATGTAATCAAAAGAAGCAAGAAAAATATTTTCGATAAAGATTAGTAAAAATTCTTCTTTTTTTTTATTGCTTATTTTATAAAAAGCAATTTAAAAAGTTAATGAGCAACGAATAAGTTATTTATTCTCTAGAGAAAATATACACAATAAATTTTATTACTATATTAAAACATAATTTTTTTTTTAAAACAAAAAATATTTTAATAAAATATAATAATTAAAATATTGTTCATAAACAATATGCTATTCTTTTTAGGATTATAAAATATTAATATAAATTATATTGCGAAAGTAGAATGTTTATAAGAAGTGGGCAGATATTCCAGACCCCTCTCCCCCCAAATAAAATATTACTAAAATTTAAGCATCTCATTAACTCTTTTGGAGTCATATAATTTTTCTGCCATGATGGTATAAAAAACCAATATATATATAGGCTAGAGAAGACTACTTTTAAACTATCTTCTATTATATGATATCTGTTCAATCTTAGAAGCATAAATCTATTTCTGAAATTATTTTTAGCCTTTATTGCTAAGTTTTAAACAATTGAATATTTAACTCCATTTATTTCAAGAAGTTGCAAACTTCTCCATATTCCTATGCCCTTTAAAAATATTAACTATTAGAAAAAAATGAATTAATTTTGCAAGATTAAACTTTATCGAGCCAAAAATTTTCAATACTAAAGAGGTTTTAGGATACTATCAAAAATAAAAATAAGACGTTTTCTTATCAATGAGTTAAGCCAGCAAAAAATATAATATTCCTAAACCACTGAATAAAAATCCTACCCCATCTTCCAATTCTTACTCACATAAAAGAGTGATACTTACTCAAACATTTATTTAGAATAACCCGACTATTATGAATCTGAATACAATTAATAAATATTACATAATTTCCAAAAGAGGATTGTGAATCAAAGAGGGTTTGAGAGTCAATAGGTGCTAAATTAATTAATATAATAAGACATTGAATTTTAAAGTATTATATGAACTTATATTATTATTATTATAGATTGTCTCAACCCCGAATTAAAAAAATATATAATTTGTTTTATCTAAATATATTAATTTCTTCATTTTAAGGATAAAGTTAGTTCTCTCACTGAAGTGAGTGACAATTTTATTTTATTCATTTTACTCACATCAGCAGGACAAAGTTAAATTATTGTAATACTGTGCCTGGTACGCTTTTCTAATATCGAACGCTCAAGGCTAAACTTCTGGCAAATATGTGTTAGTCTTATCTTTTACATATTCAATTAAACTATTTTTTAATAGTTGTACATAAAGATTTACAAGTAATATAAGATGGTGAACGTATATAGTAGCCATGCTGGACTCATAATTTATTGGGATTGGATCCAAACCCAGAGAATGAAACAAAGAAAGAGCTGAAACAAAAGTATATTAGTTAATAAATTATCAACTTTTCAGAATTTAAAATATAATTTTAAAAAAAAAGATTGTTCATTTTATGACGAAATTGATTGAACAGTATTTTTTTAGAAAAAATTTCGAAAATGATCTCTGCACATAGATTATAATATTAAAATCATTTTTCAACATTATTCTGCCTGGCGCCTAAGAAAGGCAATTATTTAATGTTGCAACCAGAGATATTAATAAAAAATTTATAGGCCTGGCGAGATGATGAAGATTGGTAAAACTTTGGTTATTTTGTTAATTTTTCAACCTGCCCTCCCACCCTTTGCTTTTATTTAAAATAGTGACCTGTTTCAGAAATAAAATTTTATGATGCGAACTTTCTACTTGGGCATCGGCCTAAAATATGCTCACCAGGCAAGACCTGTAGGTGATTAGCAAAAATGTTAGTGATCGATGGAGATGTTAATTAACAAAAAAATTTAAAAATGATTCTATTTATAATAGCAAATAAAAATGTTTAGTGTATTATATTTATATTTAATAATATTTTTTCATGTGATAATGGTTAATATTAAATTTTTTACAAATTTATATAAACTTATTGAAGGACTAAAAAAAAGCATATCGTTTTTGTATCGGAAATGTATCGATTTTATTATTGTGTATAATAGCAACATTTAAAAAGGAATGCATTTGAAATAATATCTGGAAACCATGATTTGTATCAGTATAATACGTTTTAAATGTATCATTAACATTTTTACCGTACTGCAAGTAAATGATAACGGGATTTTCTGAAAAGAGATTGATATGACAATAGAGATAAAATTTCTAAGGTTTACACTGAGTCAACGCTACCCCCTCTCATATCCGCATTATTCTTTCCTAGTCATATTGTGTTAAGTTATCCGAAGATAGCAGCTAATTTATAAAATAATATTAATAAAACTTAAAATAATAAACCAAAAATAATGCCAAATATACTATGTTATATGGATAATATAATATATATTTATGAAAATGAACATGAACATTACATTACATATAATAATGAAGAAGAATAAAATTATAATAATATATTTTTCCAGTAATTTATTTTGATGATTTGAAATGGGAGAAAAAAAAATATTGTATACTTTTATGATTTCATATTTTCATATAATATTTACATAAAATATTTTGACAAAAGTTTTGCGAAAATCGATAATAGCTAAAAGCGGTAATCAGAGTTAATTTTAAATAAAAAGATTTTTTTTTGAAGAATCACAATAAGAATATGTTAATTTTCTTGTAGAATAAAGTTAATTAAGTTCGTCAGGGATAAAGTTCTTATAATGTTATATTATAATTAATAATTTAAATTTATACCTAATATTTTTTAATCCTATCCACGAAGTCAACTTAGCTACATAATAATAATTCAAGCCACATCAGGTGAGCCATTATTAACTCCTCCAAAATTTGCAAGAAAACCAGTTGAGTTCATAATCAGTAAATTTGTTCTCTCTGTGAATGATCAGGTGCGTAGCCGATGGGAGAGGAAATGGGGAAATTTCATCCCCCATCGAAAATTTACCTGTTCTCCGTAAATATCATTTTTAGCTAATAAAAATTTTCACCCTACACACCACCACCCCCTTCCCCTCTCCCCTCAATATATATAAAATATATGGGAAGATGTAAAAATTAATAACTTTTAAAAATAACTATTTTGATATTAAAAAAAGTGAAGACCCTAAATTATTTTTTATAAAAATCTAATATAGCCAAAGACCTAAAATAAGTTAACCTAAAGATCTTCAATAAAATTCATGGGGGAAAAATCCATCTAATAGTGCCCCCCCCCCCTAAAATAAAACCTGGATCTGCCTATGTGAATGTTATTTGAATTATCGTGTAAAATATAATTTTCGGGGTTATAAAATAAAATATCAATAGGAACTCAGAGACAGGTCACGTGGTTATACCGGCAGCAGTTTCATATTTTTTGATTTTGATTCCCCAATCTCCTTGTTTTAAATTTTATTCTTTTTCTTACACCCTGAACTCCAGCCTTGAGCGGGGGGGGGGGGTTGGTTGAGCAAAATTATAGTATTTATATTTATCATCATTCCAATTTGATAAAATTATTATTTTTACATTTTTAATATAATAAATGGCCTATTTTTTCCCTAAAATTATGAATACATTTAAAATTCTCATTTCAAACTTAAGTTTAACGCTCGATTTGCTTTTATAGTTTTGATAACTGTTTTTTGGTTAGAAGAAGATAAAATGATATTAAAAAAATTTTTTTTTGAAAGCTTATTAATTTAATATGTCATAAAAAGATATAGCAAAAAAATTGATCAAACCTTATATATAATGATATTAATAAAATTTTATATTTACTTTTTAAGAAAAAATAATCAATAAATTAAGAAAAAAATTTTTTTTATGCTTTTTTTAAAATTCTTATGAAACCTTTGGAAAATATTTTTATATTTCCTTTCAAATATATAGTGCAGGATTATAAATTGGAAACACCTTCATTTTCATTTTTTTGTAAAGTTACGTAAAAAAAAAAATTAGAAGGCTTATTTTTAAAAGATGTTCAGATTTGAACCTTCGCATAAAAAGTCAAATCAAATCTGGAATCCGGGTAGAACTGAGAGAAAATAGGCTAGAAATCGAACTATAACCAAAACTATCATTAAAAATTCTCCCCTAGTTTCTTTACGTCCATTTTATATATACTTATATCGCTTCTAAGATGATCATCATTTCGATTTAAGAAATAATTTTTTATATTTTTTTTCAAGCACTTAAGTCATAAAATTGGCCGGTAATTAAAATTTTTATTTTAAAAAATTAATTCGTATCATCCTATTGGAGTTTGTAGTTTTTATATTATATTAGGTCTTCTTTCTAGATTTAGAAACAAGCAAAAGAAAATTAGACTACATATTTTATCATATAAATTTAAAAGAATCACATTATAAGACTCTAGAGATTGAGATTGTAAGATAGAGACACCGAGATCGATTTATTCAAAGTTAAAAAATAAATAGCTTTAATACAATTTTAATTTCAATTTATAAATACTAAAAGTATGATTAAAGTGTCAAAAATACATAGAATATTCCTTAATTACTGAAAATAAACTGTATACTACTGAAAAGCATTAATTGATTAAATGCCAGATACTAAAAGTATGATTAAAGTGTCAAAAATACATAGAATATTCCATAATTTACTGAAAATAAACTGTATACTACTTAAAAGCATTAATTGATTAGAGGCCAGATTTTATTTTTTATAACTTTCTTCTTTAAGTAGAAACTGGGAGCATGGCTAGATCATTAAAATTTGGTGTTACAAAAAGATACCTATAGATATTTTGATCTGAGTTCTTTGGTAGCCTCCTCTAAACTATGTTTTTAAAAAATCTGGCATTTTTATTGATGGTGGCTTTATTTTTGGGTGCAGTGTGCCATTGCATCACTATCTTTTCAACATGCAGGAACCCACTTTATCAATATATTTTTTCTAAATTAGGAAAATTTTATTTAATATTACCAAAATATTACATCTTAAAATTAATCAAAAAAGGAAATTTAATATGAGTAGCAAAAAATGGAAATATATTTTAAAAGAATTAAGATATTCAAGGTGTTCTCCTAAGTTTTTTGGCAGGAGGGAAGTTAAGTCATGATGGGGAAATGCAAATCAAGACAGCTTTTGACTAAGCCTTAGATTAGAAAAAATAACTTTAGCTATTAGCTATATTCATTATGACTAATATAATAGCCATAGTAATTTAATAAAATAACTACGACTAATAGCTATGGCCAATTTTAAACCTGGCTGGTTTGTTTTAATGTTTTTTGAACCACTACTCATATCCCGAATGAATTATTATGTTATATATAAAATTAAAATAAGGAAGACTAAGAGATACGAATAACTGATTTTAAATAAATAACTTTAACTATTTCCATGAGCTATTTACAATTGATTATTGTTATTATTCGTATTTATTTAAATTGGTTATAATTTGTAGTCATTCTTTTATGGTTCTATAGCTATTTTTGTTGTCTAATAATCTAGTGCTCCTTGGTAAATTCTGCCAAACTTAATCGTTTTCCATCCAGAGTCATATGACAGGATATTCAGAGGAAGCTAACCTCCGTCAAAAACTACTCACTAAGAAAAATTCTCCATCCTCTGTGGAGATATTCCCACATTATGAATAATATCTTTTTAATCATAATGATGCCCCCATAAATAATTTGAACTATCAATACTCTACTATCAACTATAAAAAAATTATGAATGTAAAAGAATTATTTTTTAATTAAATAACCTCTCGTTAACAATGAATAAATTATTGGATTATATTGTTTGGCGTGAATATGAGTTAGCTGATGGAATATATAACTCTTTTAAATTATACTTAAAAGGTAAATTATGCATAAATAAGTTTTATTTGAAAAATAATGACTATGATTGAATCCAATTTATAGATTTGATCGATATTTTTTCATCCCATTGTTTTATAACAGGTTTCTAATAATCAATAAATATTTTTATACAATATTATATTTTGCCCTATTTCATCTAAATATTTAATTGATAAACCCCAATAAATTTAACCCCTTGCCTATCTCCTAGCTTACCCCCCCCCCACCCACCTTAAATACCTACCCCCTTTGGTAACAAACTAAACCTAGCTCCTCCGCTCCTACATATGATGTCCCCATCTATAGTTTGAGCCCCACCTTACTTCTTTAAAGAAACCGTAGTTCATCCTAAGACTAACAATTTTTTTAAAACTATGGTGCAAGCACATAGTCTCACACTGTACCCACTCTGTCTTTTCATCAAAAAAACTTGCACAATATTTAAAAATTTTGTTTCATTTGTCATTATTTAAGCGTTTCGCCTTTTATACTGTTAAAAACAATAGAACTAATCTTGATTCATCTCAAGCCGATTAACCTGGGCAAAAATTTTAACGGTTTAAAATTAAAATGAAACTCCTCCACAAATTTTCAGGGAGGCCGTAGTATTCTTTGTGCACATAAAGAATAGGTTTATGCTTAAACGCCTTTAGGCCATAAGAAGGTAAAAAATTTGCCTGTACCCTATTTAAATGAGAGTTCTTAATTAGGGATGGGTTTAATAAAGTTAATTTTTTTAATTAAGTATATTTAGATTTTTGTTTAACTATAAATTTAGGAGATTTCCCATATATTCATAAAGATTTAATATCATGTCCATTGAATTCAAATCCTTCTAAATAAATTTAATTTAATATTATTCAACTTCCCTAGATTTTTTTACAATAAATATATGTAAAATGATTTTAATTTTATAGGTTACATATTAACTTATAATTTCATAAAGTGTATACCATAGATTCATCCGAAAATGCCGTATTTTACAAATCCATTATATCGGCCACTATTTAACAGCATAATATTAAGAAATCTTTAGAACATGCATGCATAAAATTTATGCATTTAAAAAATTTACCACAGACCAAATGTTTCTTACGAAACTTTAAAAATATTCATTATCCAAGTAATGATGTAATGCAAATTCCTTTTATAATAATAGTAAATCCATTTATTTAGGTAGGCAACGATAAAATTATTGTGTCAGGAATACAGCCTACTGGTAATTTTCATATTGGAAATTATTTTGGAGCCATAAATTCATGGGTTAAAATACAAAATAATTATTGTAATAAAAAAAATATATACTATTTTATTGCCGACTTACATGCCATTACTAAATATCAAGATCCATCAAAACTTAAGTTTATTATTATTGAAATATTTTAAGCTTTGAAATCTACTAAATTAATTTATTGTAACATTATTTTAGAATTAGCATTTATTAATTTATATTACAATGTCAATTTCAGATTTAATATATGCAAGTCAATTGCAACATTGTTAGCATGTGGTATAGACCCTGATAAAGTCATTCTTTTCCAGCAATCTAATGTATTTTTTATTATATATTTTAAAAACATTTGATAAAATATTATCCAAATTTATAAAATTAATAAATATCAATTTATTGGAAAATTTAGTTTTATCAAAATGAATATATACCTGAGACCTACAACCCTAACCTGAATAGGTTGGGCTGTAATTTATTAAATATACCTGGTCCAGGCTGAATATTTTAAATTGCCATTATTATTCATAAAAATTTAAAACAATTATATATTTAAAAAATCTGGGACTGGCCTGAAAATATAAAACTTGGGCCAGATTAAAAAAAATCCAGGCAAGGCCAATTTTATTTTTTAAACTGGCACAGATTTTTTTAAAGAAATTTTTTCAACCTGGCCCAGCCTGGATTTTTTTTGAATATATTTTATTTATTTTTGATTTTTATAGCTAATAATGGCAATTTCAAATATTTGGTTTTAAAATATATGGCCTAGCCTAACCAGGGTATTTTTTTAAAAAAAATTTTCAGGCCTGGCCCGGGTATATTTAAAAATAATAAAATACAGCCAGGCTTAGGGCCGGGCCTGCAGGTCTGTGAAATATATAATAATTCATGAATTTCATATAATTTAAATCATTTACCTAATTTTAAGGATATCTGGTGGGGGGGGGGGATTATAATTCAATTTGAAATTTATAAATTATTAAATACTAAATTTTTTTTTAGAATTTACAATATATTTTTATCTACAAAAAATTAAATTATAATGTACATGTTTATTATGCCCATTCATTTTAATAGTCTCTTACATATTTAAATTTTTGATCATATAGCTTGGATTAAATAGTGTTTTATACATATTTATCTATTTTATTTTGCTTGATATACATTGGACCTAATTATTAGGGCTGTGCAAATATTTTGTTGATTTTGTAATGACCTAATCATAAATGTGAATATCTAAGAACTAGCATGAGATTGGCAGCAAATTTTTTATGCATAAACATATTGGAATATCTATATAACTTCACAACTTGTTATAAAACAAAATTATTTTATAGAAATGTTCAGAATCTGACAATTTAGAAATCAAATTGGTTTCCAAAGCATTGGCTGATTTTATTTGCCACTACAGATCCCTCTTTAAAATATTTTTGTTGAATAATATATTATGAAGTGTTATTAATATTCCAAGATCGTTATTTATAAAAAAAATATTTGTCAATCTAGTGCCAATTTTAAAATATACTCATTTATAACTAGGCCATTTATTGCTTACCTCAGTTATGCATTGCCTAAAGGTTATGCAAAAGGGGACGGTTATTGATAATAAAATATAAATAAACATACTCTAAGCCTAAAGTTGCAGCCCTTATTGTTTTTTTTGAAACAATTTTGTAGTAATATTAATTCCTTTAAAAATTGTATTTATTTTTGTCACTTCTTCTTATTATTATTATCTATTTTAATGTTCATTTATTTGACAAAATGGGAGTAGGGTTAAGTCAATAATAACAAGGGAACTCCCCTATCTTATAAATATTAAAAGATGTTATCAAGAGGCTAAGATTGGGGTCAAACATTTAAAAAATTTTCCTGGGTTTGGGCTCAAGTCAGGTTGTAAGATCTGTCCATTCCAAAAAATAAATATTCATTATAATTCAAAATGATTATAACACCATATCATTTTTCTATCTTTAAAATGTCAATCATATTTCATGTCATTTACAATTATTATTATATAATTTACATAACAGCAATATGTCTTGTCTTGTAGTTCACTGGGGAAACACACAATTAAGTGGTCTCCACCACCCAGCAGAGGCCTTATCCAGTGCAGTGAATTTGCATTCACTGTATGGCAGTAATTTACCCTACTGACAGGGCCCATTTAATTAAAGAGGGATTCATGGTACCTCTCGTGGATAAGCCAGGATCCATTAAGTTTGGTAGTAATTTACCCTACTACCAAGTCCGTTTAATTAAAGAGGAATGACGGTACCTCTCGTGGATAAGCCAGGATCCACTATTTAAGAAATAATAAATTTTATAAAGGAGGAAAAAAATAAATAACCTAGGGTTGAAGAAAGAAAAAAGAAAATATTAAGGAAGAAAAGGGAAGTAAGGTCGAAAATAATGATTTAGATAATTATTGAAAAAAATAATTGATTTATTATTATGACTGATTAAAGAATTCTATTATTATATTGTATCTTTAAAAACATTAATATTATTATTTATTTATTTATTTTTGATTTAATTATTATTTAATTTTTTTTTAAAATATATATATATATTTTTTTTTAAATTATATATTACTCAATAAATTATAAATTAAATGTAACAAACATTTTATTAATTTTGTAAATAGACAATAAAATATATGAATAGCAGACTGATATAAAAAATATAAAAGTTAAAAGAATAACATGAATTGTATTAGGAATTAAAATTATAAAAAAAATTGTATGATTCAGGATAAGGAGCAATGTTTGAGCCATTTTTTAAAATGAGATTTGTCTTGAGAGATATTAATAAGAAAAAGACTATTCGCATCATTTTTTTGTAATAGATGGAGAGCATGTCCATACCAGGTTTTCGTATTGTTGTAGTATTCTTTTTTATTGTTTTTTGTTTTATATTTAAGAGCCTTTGGAATTGTACTTATTTGGTTATGTCTTAAAGTATGACAAAGGAGTTCAATTTTTCTAAAATTTAGTAAGATATGTAATGGAAGAATTTTGCATTTGTTTCAAAGGTTAATATTAGAGATTATTTGAGGATATTTAATATTTAGAACATGTTTCTAAGACATTTATTAATGAAAATTTGTATTTTGTAAAGGTTGGATTTTTTATTATCCCAAGTTTTTATACCGTAAGTTAAATATGAGATAATATAAATCTTAAAAATGTGTATTTTGAGGTTATTTGATAGAATATTTGTATACCATAATTTATTAAGCGAGTAATATTTTTTTTGATGATAGCTAGTTTGGAATTAGGATTGATCAATGTATTGCCTTTACTATTAATAGTAATGCCGAGGTATTTATGTGAATCAATAAATCATAGAATACAAATATTCTAATAACCTCAAAATACACATCTTTAAGATTTATATTATCTCATATTTAACTTACGGTATAGAAACTTGGGATAATAAAAAATCCAACCTTTACAAAATACAAATTTTCATTAATAAATGTCTTAGAAACATTCTAAATATTAAATATCCTCAAATAATCTCTAATATTAACCTTGTACAATTCCAAAGGCTCTTAAATATAAAACAAAAAACAATAAAAAAGAATACTACAACAATACGAAAACCTGGTATGTACATGCTCTCCATCTATTACAAAAAAATGATGCGAATAGTCTTTTTCTTATTAATATCTCTCAAGATAAATCTCATTGAAAAAAATTGCTAAAACATTGCTCCTTATCCTGATCATTCAAATTTTTTTATAATTTTAATTCCTAATACAATTCATGTTATTCTTTTATATAAATATTTTAAACTATTATATTTTTTATATCAGTCTGCTATTCATTAATTTTTTTTATCTATTTACAAAATTAATAAAATGTTTGTTACATTTAATTTATAATTTATTGAGTAATATATAATTTAAAAAAAAATATATATATATATTTTAAAAAAAAATTAAATAATAATTAAATCAAAAATAAATAAATAAATAATAATATTAATGTTTTTAAAGATACAATATAATAATAGAATTCTTTAATCAGTCATAATAATAAATCAATCATTTTTTTCAATAATTATCTAAATCATTATTTTCGACCTTACTTCCCTTTTCTTCCTTAATATTTTCTTTTTTCTTTCTTCAACCCTAGGTTATATATTTTTTTCCTCCTTTATAAGATTTATTATTTCTTAAATAGTGGATCCTGGCTTATCCACGAGAGGTACCGTCATTCCTCTTTAATTAAACGGGCCCTGGTAATAGGGTAAATTACTACCAAACTTAGTGGATCCTGGCTTATCCACGAGAGGTACCATGAATCCCTCTTTAATTAAATGGGCCCTGTCAGTAGGGTAAATTATTGCCATACAGTGAATGCAAATTCACTGCACTGGATACGCCCTCTGCTGGGTGGTGGAGATCACTTAATTGTGTGTTTCCTCAGTGAACGACAAGACAAGACAAGATTAAACTGTGTATGTGGTTATATTTTAGTGCATTGCATAGGTAAAACGATATTATTACATACTTTCCTTTCATCACATTCTATCAAGTTAAATAAAATATAATCTATTTAATTAAATTGCCTCATATATTAAAAAGATTATTTTAATGGATGTTAAATCAAAATAAATTGGTGAATAGATTAAAAGCAATGAATATGAAGTAAGGGAAAATTTCAATGGCAAATCTGAGGTCTATTAAAAGTTTTCATTTATATATAATGAAAACAAAGAAAAAATTAATCTTGTGACTTGCAATTTGTGCAAATATACACGTTTATTATTCTATAAAAACAGATTAGTATATTTATACACTAATATTATTAAATTATTTTAGGCACAAATCAACTAAAAAGGCATAATGTATATTTACAATAGAGAGTAAGAAAACTCAATTATCAATTGATAGCCTTTTATGTACTGATCCCAAGAACTCAAAAGTTATACCAAATTTAAAAAAAAGAGTGTAAAAAGGTGCTTACCATGTTTTGCGGACTTGATTTAAGATCATTTGATACAATTCATAGGGAAAGCATTGTTGAATGTTGCCAATATTTTGCCAAAAAAAGCATCATTCCAAATCCCACTTCAATTTCTAAAAATTTAATAGATACTGCTGATGGTATACGCAATAAATTATTTCCGAAATTAAACACATATTTGAAAAGGGTCTTTGTGCTGGTAATAAATATATAAAAATATGTATTTATGATTTACCACTGACCTTTGGACTGATGATTATAAGAAAGTATTGTTATATTATTTTCAAATAATATTTAATTATTTATTATTTATTTTTTATTAAGTTTATTTGGTTAATTGAATGATTTTGCATCGGAAAATAATTTTTATTTTCGAAATTCGTTATATAAATATTATCGCTACTATTCAGACTTTGTTAATTCAATTCCAATTAATCGAACCAATTCTCAATTCCACACCCCCTAATCCCTACATGGTGGAGGATAGTAATCATCAAAATCAAAGTTCTTAGCTTAAAATAAATATAAACTTTTCTAAACTATTGATAAAGTTATGGCGGTGAGTATTATAGATAATTTATCTTATCAGCAAATGAAAAACTTAATTCAAAAAAAATAATAATAAGATATTAGAATCTTTGAACCTTTTAAATCCAATCCAGATAGAATGGAGTGTTCCGGAGAATATTTGATCGACTTAAAGGTTGTGGTTCGGGGCTGAATACGGAATTGATTTCGGTACAATCATGATCAACTGTCGTAATGAAAAATTTAAAGTAAGATTGATAGTGTAAAATACGACGGATCTGAACATTATTGATGATATAGTGGTCAAATGTCGATTGTTGGAAGTTACTAATAATAAAATCTGCAGAAAAAGATTCATGGAAAAGAGATGATGGAACGAAATGGCAAGTCAATAGAGGATGGAAGAAAATAAATATGCTTTTAATTAAGCATTTAACTTTACTATTTAAAACTTGCCCAACAACTGTGATGGGTTAGCCTTCATACGAGAAATTTTCTGAAACAACTTCTCAACTCATTATTTTCATAATTTGTGAGCTTTTCAAAATATTTGATCGGCAAGGTCACAGGAGATCGTATATCTATCATAAATGAAAAATTAAGATTATTTAATTGCATATCAATAATACAGGCGCGTACGCAGGAATTTGGTCTGGGGGGGGGGGGATAATAAATTTTTTTAAAATATTATTGTTTTTTAAAAATATCAAGCATAAATTTATTAGGACTAATAACCATTTCTAATACACAATTTTAAATTTATGTGAATTATAAAAAAATTATATGTAAAGAATCACTTAAATGACCCAAAATAGAAATTTGAATTTTTTGAGCCTTTACACAAAAAGTTTCTTAGAAATAATTGCATTTTATATGTCATATATTTACAATGTAAAATCCAATCTTCGTTGTGATTGAACTAATTTTTCAATTATCTCATCCTTGCTTGTAGTCAAATGCCTATGAATATTCAAAACATCCAAACCTTTCAATCTACTTTCAGATTTTGTACTTCTTGGTATATTTTTCAGATACCTGCCCGGGCCGGGCCCGAAATTTTTTAAAAAAACCCCAAGCCTGGCCTGAAAATTTTATTTAAAAAAAGCCGGCCCAGGCCTGAAAACTTTTTAAAAAAAGCCGAGTCGGGCCTAAAAATTTTTTAAAAAAAGCCGGACCGGGCCTAAAAATTTTTTTTAAAAAAACCCACCCGGGCCGTAAAACATTTTTAAAAAAAATCCGGGCCGTGCCCTGCAAATGGTACTTCTGCAGGCCTCTGTTGTTCTTCTTAAAAAAGAGAATGTTCTTGTCTTAGTATGTAAAAAATAGATATATATATATAGATAAGCTCCAAATGTCAATCAGATGAATTATAGACATCTGATTGGTAAAAAAAAGAATTATTATTATGTAATGTAAAAAGATAATAAATATTATGATAATATATTTTTTTGAAAAGATATATATTATTTTTTTTGTAAAAGAATTCATTGAAAATTTTTTGTTTATCTTTTCAAAAAAATATATTATCATAATATTTATTATCTTTTTACATTACATAATAATAATTCTTTTTTTTACCAATCAGATGTCTATAATTCATCTGATTGACATTTGGAGCTTATCATATCTATTTTTTACATACTAAGACATGTCACCCCTTTATGGGTCAGTGACACTCCTTTAACAAAAACGATGGCGATAATATAAAACAGATTTTACAAAAATTATTATACTACAATAAGAAATTTTTATAAGCAATTACTATACTACAATAAAAATCTTTATAAGAAATTACTATACTACAAAAATAATAAAAAAATTTTACACCTTCTTTCATTCGCTATCTGAGCTACATTAACAGTAGATCCTCCCATAGTTCTTCCTCCTGATCAGTTGATGCCAGCATACCGGTCGTTACCGTCAACGGGTTGGATTCAGCTGCTGCAGGCGCTACTGGACCCATCGTACTCGCTGCTCGATGCTGCTCCATCACTGTCCGAATATTTACGTGATCCATTCTTCTGATACTGGCCTCTTGGTTCACTAACTTTGCCGGCGTAAGCTGAGAATTATCCTTTCTTGTTCCGCTGATCACACTATCGACGAATTCTCTGGCCAATCTTTTAGTCATCCCTTGTTGTGTGCCCCAAATATTCGTGTCTTGTGCCCCCAACGGTACCCAATTCTTTTTAAACAACGCCGGACATTGATTCTTCAAATGCGTTTCAGACTGGCAATTGAAACATCGCCTTTTCTTAATAAGTAAATTGCTTGATGTGGACGGATTCTCCATTGGGCGAATATCCACATTATTATTCAAATCCATAACCTTAGGGATCAACGTGATCTGAAGATAGTGGTCCTGGAGATGTATTAATTTGTGTTGGGTTTGCACGGTTTTTTTATCAGGCAACATTTTAAAGAAGAGGAAAAAATAATCTAATTCAAAAATGCAAACTAATTTATGTCCTTTTTTTTCTTCTTTGTTTCACAATTGGGAAAAAAAATATTATAACCAATATTTATACTTTATCTTTCCTTTTGTCTTTCACAACAACTCAGGATTTTAACAACAAATTATACAAGTACTAAAAAAAAATATTATAACCAATATTTATTCTTTATCTTTTCTTTTGTCTTTCACGACAACTCAGGATTTTAACAACAAATAATATAAATACTTATTGATCACAAATCCCAACCTATTTACTACAATTTGTAATTTTTATTTATTTTCCTTTCCTAACTTATAACCATACTCACATCAAAGTGAACCGTTCGTGAAAACAAAAAAAACATAACTTTCTTTTTCCACTGACCATCCATCACAAAAATTTACATTTTTTTATTAACTTTTTCTTTACTTTCCTTGAAAACAAAAAAACAACTGCTCGGTATATAACATAATCATAAACGATTCCCTCGTTATACCATTTAATAACTTATATTATACTCCTATCACTCTACAATGAGGATACTTGAGTATATAAAATAATCAATAAATTAATAAAATACTTTCCTCTGATGGATTTTAATACCATTTAACCGAAAGCATAAATTACCAAAACACCCCCAGTTGTTCAGTATTCAACTAATTCATTAATTTATATAATTTTGTTTTGTACTCCACTAATTTTATCAATTACGTGATTATTTAAATAACCAAAGGAATCTCTTCCTTCAAGGGAAAACAAAAAAAATTGTCTTTGCCCTTCAATACCCTGAGACTCAATTATAATCCCGTATAATTATAGGATGTTGAGTTCTCCCTCCGAAATATAAAAATCCCTTTATTTTCCAGGCTTTTCAAAGTTTCAATTAAGCATCCTCTAATGGATTCCATTAACACTTAATCCCAAAGAGCCTATCCCTATCTTTATGATAGTATCTTACTCCCAATACTACGCAAGTATCGTTATCAGAGTATCCCAAAAGAATCAATATTTTCATTATTCACATTTAACATATTATGCTATATTACTACAATAAATTTCATTATTCATCTTTAACACATTATGCATTATGATTCCAATAATCTAAGATTCTGGAAAAATAATCAGATAAGATTAATATTTAAGCATTTTCACATTATCCTTATCCTTTCTTACTTTCTCCTAACCTTACGTGATCATTATGTCTGATTACCGTAATTCCATTTATTAGCAAAATTTCATTTAATTTGGAACCAAGGTTTTCTACTATACGACCTTTTTCCCATTTCTTCCCTTTGTTATCAAACAAACGGGCCCATATAATTCTTCCCACAGGATATTTTATTACAATCTTATCAACCGAAGGTACACCAGTTCCATCTTTGGATTTTAAGAAATCCAACGGCATTCTGTTGAATAATAATGTGGATATTCGCCCAATGGAGAATCCGTCCACATCAAGCAATTTACTTATTAAGAAAAGGCGATGTTTCAATTGCCAGTCTGAAACGCATTTGAAGAATCAATGTCCGGCGTTGTTTAAAAAGAATTGGGTACCGTTGGGGGCACAAGACACGAATATTTGGGGCACACAACAAGGGATGACTAAAAGATTGGCCAGAGAATTCGTCGATAGTGTGATCAGCGGAACAAGAAAGGATAATTCTCAGCTTACGCCGGCAAAGTTAGTGAACCAAGAGGCCAGTATCAGAAGAATGTATCACGTAAATATTCGGACAGTGATGGAGCAGCATCGAGCAGCGAGTACGATGCCAGTAGCGCCTGCAGCAGCTGAATCCAACCCGTTGACGGTAACGACCGGTATGCTGGCATCAACTGATCAGGAGGAAGAACTATGGGAGGATCTACTGTTAATGTAGCTCAGATAGCGAATGAAAGAAGGTGTAAAATTTTTTTATTATTATTGTAGTATAGTAATTTCTTATAAAGATTTTTATTGTAGTATAGTAATTGCTTATAAAAATTTCTTATTGTAGTATAATAATTTTTGTAAAATCTGTTTTATATTATCGCCATCGTTTTTGTTAAAGGAGTGTCACTGACCCATAAAGGGGTGACATGTCTTAGTATGTAAAAAATAGATATATATATATATATAGATAAGCTCCAAATGTCAATCAGATGAATTATAGACATCTGATTGGTAAAAAAAAGAATTATTATTATGTAATGTAAAAAGATAATAAATATTATGATAATATATTTTTTTGAAAAGATATATATTATTTTTTTTGTAAAAGAATTCATTGAAAATTTTTTGTTAAATTTAAAAAAAAAGAAGAAATAATAATTATATAATTTTAGTTTTTATTTTGTAAAGATTAATTCATTGAAAAAATTTGTAACTTTTGTTTTTATGAGTATGAAATAAAGTTTTTAAAGAGTGTAAAATTCGGATAACATATTCAGGAATTATTAAAGGCTTATTCTTCTTATTTTTTTTGTATTTAATACTTAAAAAAAAAGTTCTCTCATTAGTTTACTAATGGGAAGAGTTTATAAACCCATTTAATACATTGGGAATTCAATCTAAAATGTGTTTGACAGAGCATCCATAGCATTTTTTGGGACTATATAAACCATTGTTAATCTTATTATAAACATAGTTATTCAGCTAGTAAGGCATCATAAGATACTTTAACATCTTCATTAAAAATCTAACAAATTTTTTTTTTCTATCACCATCTGAAAAAGGTTGGGAAGGCTTTTGTATAAGTAATATTTGCAGATTAGTAAGTGCTGCATGATGAATTAAAAATTCATTTATTTGGGTTATAAATGTATCTGTATTTAAGATATACTCTTCTACTGATCCTATATTAATGTTTTAACGATGAGCTTGCCTTGCTACGAGTCGAGGAAGACAAATATTAAACACTTATAGCTCTGCTTTTGACTCAACAATAAAATATGAAATTCTTCATCAACATTAGCCCTAATTTCCTTGAGTTCTGATAAAATGCTCTCCGCTATTTTCATCTTCTTAATCAAGTCAATGTCATGTTTTTGAAAAGTAATACTTAAAATAGTTGTATAATTAAATAATACATTCTAATGAGGAATAAAATTTGGAATAAGCATTGAATCCAATAATTTTCTTGCTTCTGAGGAAATATTTCTTTCAAGCCATTGTGATATTTCAGTAATAGCAAATAATTGGCTTTTCTAACTCCTTAAAAGCTGTTACTGCTTGACGGCAGAGACTATCTCGTTGGACAAGGTTGCAATTTCTTTTTCCCTGTTGGACAAGAAGTTTCAGAAATAATAATTATTTGACTAGAAATTTGTAAATGGTAGATAAATATTACGCCACTAAAAATTTGAAAATAATAAGTAAATATTACGCCGGAAAACTTGAAATCGTAATTAATATAACTTAGTAGATAAATGTAATTAAATATATGAGATACTAATAAATATTAACAAATATAAATTAATATAAACAATAATATTTTTGAAAAATATGTCCGGCATCTGCATTTTTTGGCTTGGGGGGAGGGGATTTGTCCCCCTGCCGCCCCACGCTGTGTACGCCAATGCAATAATATAATCATTCGTAAAATTGATCTTATTTTGTGGCCTGAATCATCTCTTACTTTTAGTCGTTGTTGTCGGTCCCCTTAAAAGCATATTTATTTTCTTTCCATCCTGTATTGCCTCATTTCGTTCCTACATGCAAGTTTGAAGAAGAAGTGAAAATATTAAAAAGAAATTACTAAATTTCACCTTATTAGGTATTTATTTCATTAAAAATAATTATAAAAATCAATGTATTTATTTATCTGAAATCTCATTCATTACAGATAAGGAGCTAATTTGATTAAAGCATTTGAAAATCATTATCATTGAAATATGTCTCTCATCTTTTAAATACAGTATTAGAGAATAATAATATAAATAATGAATCTCAAGATTCAGAGATATCAATGTTTTGCTTATTATAAAAGTTTAGTTACTTATATTAATAAGAAAGGTTATATTAAATCAATTTTACTAAAATATAGCATTAAATTTTAGATTAGTTAATCAACTTGATAAAACACTCCACTTTTGTATTGAGACTTGATGGAATAGCAGACTAAAGATGATAATCAATTCAATGAAATATTAGGGATTCTCAGTTCTAGAGGAGAGTAGGCTCGAAAATATAGATTATAAAATGATGAAGGACCTTATCAAGTTTCTGACGTCTTTTAAAATTGCGAGTTGAGCTTGAAAGTGATTTAAAACCCACCATTCACAAAGTTATATATCACAAAATATTGAGTTTTTTTAGCATATCCAAACTTAAACTCAGTTTAACCTGCCTTCGCAAAATGTCGGGAAAAAAATGGTGGATAAATTTCTAATAGATTTATTCCACCGAATTTTGTGCCCAAAATTTCGGAGTATGAATATATTATCCCAATAACATTATAAAGATTTGTGCCAACATTTTAACACGTTGATTATTGCCGAGAAGAACAGAGATATGATTGGGCAAAAATCTATAAATACCAACTCACCATCTAGCTCCTACTCAACTGATAGAGTTATGAGTAAAGGTTCATTAAATTAATAAAAAAATTATGAATTAAAAAATAATAAGTAAATATATATTTTTTTAAAATTATTATGAATATTTTTCTTCTTAAGAAAATACTGAGGTATATATGTTTTTGGATTCCTCTCTATGGGAGGCTGACATTGCGTTTTCTGATGCTAGCGTTGAATTTGATGAACTTCAAAAATGCTTAGATTCTAAATTATATATTGAAGATGATAATATTTTAAATTGGTGGAAAACAAGCCATATTGACTTTCCAAATTTAAGCTTGGCTCTTAAATACCTAGCTATCTCTGCTTCATCAGCTAGCAGTGAAAGTGCGTTTTCAGTTGCTGGTGGCCTTAGAAGAGAAAAGGACTCGTTTAAAGCCAGAAACTGTACTTCTTTTTATTTATATATCAAAATTTTTCACTTTGTGATTGATAATGATATTGATATGTCATTATTATATGTTCATATTTTTTAGTCCGTATATTAACTAATATTATCTACATTCGACATAAATCATGCTTATTATTTTTATATAATCGCAATAATTTTTATCGATTGAATTTTAACTTTTTTATAATATTTTTTACAAATTAAATTAATGCAACTTAATATATATTTTGATTAGATTATGGCCGTCAAATTACTCTATTGTAAATACACATTTATATCCTTTTAGTTGATTTGTGCCTAAAATAATTTAATAATATCATATATTAAGTGTATAAATATACTAACCTGTTGTTATGGAATTATAATTAATTTTTTCTTTATTTTTATCATATATAAATGAAAAATTTTTCTAGACCTCAGATTTGTCATTACCATTTTCCCCTACTTCATATTCATTGCTTATAATCTATTCACCAATTTATTTTAATTAAACATCCATTAAAATAATTTTTTAATATATGAGGCAATTTAATTAAACAGATATTAGTAAAATATATTTTATTTAATTTGATAGAATATGATGAAGGTAAAGTATGTAATAATATCGTTTTACTTATGCAAGTTTGGTATATGGTATTATAATTGACTTTATGAATTATAATGATGCAATACCTATAAGCGCTGAGAGAAGCTCTTAGTTATAACATTAATAAAAAGTGGTTTAAGGTCAACCCTGACCGAAAGATCGCCTGAATTTTTGATTTTATCTAATAAATCCGAAATGGGGTATACTTTAAATCCAGATGAAATGGTTCAGAACTAAAGTTTTTAATAATATACATATTTTTTAAAGTTTTTAAGAGGCGGTAAATATATTTTTCCCCAAGGGCAGCGGATAGCCTTGGGACGAGCCAGGCCAGGTTGGCATTGAAAGTTTTTAAAAGTTTTCAGACCCTTCAAAAAAGATTCTTTTGTATTAATTTATAAACTTGTATAACTACATTATTATATATGTATTTAGGTTAAAGAACATGCCGAATTATGTTGGATATTAAGTTGCTTCACCACTTTAGCTAAGTTGAATTATATGCCTGTTTGGAAAGAAAAAGGGGAAGATAGCTATGACAATGAAGAGGTTAAAAAAGGCGGTACATCTTTGAGCTTATTTTCATATCCGGTATTACAGGCCGCTGATATTTTGCTTTATAAGTAAGTGTGAAATAAAAGTTTAATTTCCATTACTATAAGAAAGAACTAAATATATAAATATTCAATAATTATTAATTATAAAGAGCAACCCACGTACCCATAGGAGAAGATCAATTGTGGCATTTGCACTTGACTCAACATCTAGTTCAAAAATTCAATAATATATACAAGAAAGACTATTTCACCGTGCCCAAACCTTTACTAGGTTTCAAAATTTAATTTATAAAACTGTTTTTTTTCAAATATTTTTTGATGTTGGCAATAAATGAAACAAGTTAAAGCCACTGGGAATTGCTATATTTAGAAGAATATACTTAAATATCAAATGCGTATTACAATGTTCCATTTTGATTTCCAATCTCAAAAATCTTTTAATTTACAATCTTACTCCTTTTGACTAAAAAAAATTGGCCTTGGTGTGATTATTGATAATTAAATATTTTTTTTACCCTGTTAGGTAGAACTTTTTTAAACTATTTCTAATTAATTTTTTATTAAGAAAAAAAAATAAAAATTGGCTCATTGGAAATAGAATATCTTCTAGAATTTTTTTAATTTTCGCAGACATTTTAAAGTGTATATTTATTTAATATTATAATCATTAAATTTCTCGGTATATTATATATCAGAGACCTGCAGGCCTGGATGGGGCAGGCCATATTTTAATTTTTTTTAATATACCTGAGCCTGAATTTTTTTTTAAAAAAATAACCAGACCGGGCCGTATATTTTAAAACCAAATATTTTAAATCACCAATGTTAGCTATAAAAATTGAAAAAAAATATAATATATTTTTAAAAAATCCGGACCGGGCCGTGCAAATGGTATCTCTGCTGGCCTGATATATATTTTTTATATAAATGAATAAAAATTATTGATTAGGTAAAATTACCAGGGTGAAAGCCTTGAGGAACCCGGTTCTTAAAATGAGTAAATCGGATTCTAACATTAACAACCGAATAGAACTACTCGACGAACCTGACGAGATTAGACGCAAGATAAACAAGGCGTTTACTGATTCGAATATACCATCTGGCAGTCTCGTTTTCTCTTACCCTTATCATAAAGATCAAAGTACGTAAAAAAATCTTCACTATGCTTATACTGTCATTTTTTTTAAACCCTATGTTCAAAGCCTAATATGCTTTTTGCTTTACCTTTTCTAAGCAACATAATTTATTAAGATGCAACCTTCCATGACATTTGCAACTTAGGTCTTCGTACAATATTGCTAAAAAAAATTAAAAAAGAATTTTGTATGTATGGTTCTGTAAAATAGTTTCAATATTAATTAAAATTTATCTTTAAAAAAATTATGATAAAATAACTAAAATGGTCAATATTTATTTTTTCAATTTTTAAACTAGACAATATAATGCTTACCATACTTAACAGATAAATCTTGGTCCAAATAATTTTTTTTTGTTGAGGGGGAAGGGGGGAGGTGTTTTTGGAATTAATATTTAAAGTAAAAAAAATTATATACACAATGTAACATAAGGTAAAAGCCCCGAAATTACAGGTTTACAAAACTTATTCAACATTTACACAACGCTAAAATTTCCCGATCATAATTTCGAAATATCAAACATGGAATCCACGGAAGTACATAATTATTTACGATAAAATGAAGCGTTTAGGTCACTTTTCTAATTATAAAAATAAGCATTACTTAATCTTATCTATAAATTAGCTAACTAAATTAAGAGTTTGATAAGAAAGAAGGAAGGTACCGTTAATATTTTTCCCACCTATTTCTACAGTTTAATTTACTTTTATAAATTAATTATAAATGATTAAATAAATAAATTTAAAAAAATGAGTTATTTCCTTGCTATGTTTTGCCCTTTCAGGCAAAACATGGAAATAACCGGACATCTTGGCCTTTATGGCTTTGATGTCCCTAAGGCCTTTATTTCTTTATTAAAAATATATGTCAATCAAAAATTTACAGTATAGCGAATAGAAAATAAACAATGAGTTATAATTAGTGTAATAATAGGTATTTATGTAAATAAATATTAGGGATGATTCGTTCTAGCTAATATTGTTTATTGCAGTATTTTTGATTGACATTGTTAGGCCAAGTCTTGGGATGAAATCGTTAGTTGGTCCCAATCGTATGAAGCGGTGGTTGCGCCGTCTTCGGGTATCGACAGGTTGGATATCAGTGAAAGAGTCTCCTGGCTAGACTGGGGTCCGAATAGCGATTCGTCGTCTTGCTGTAGTAGGATAGCTCCTTCTAATATGGGCCATTCGAATAGTTCCAGATGCCGTCTTGGTGCCATCCAGGTTCTTGATGGTAAGTCAGCTGGGTTGTCCTCGGTAGGAATCCACTGTATGTTCTGTGATATGGCAGTGAAATTAGGCAGGCCCAGCTTGACCATGATCTGAGTGATGATGATCTCTAATGACGGGGATCTTGAGCCTCCTTTTCTAAAGGTGTAGTAAGCTACTGAGGAGTCTGTGAAAATCATTGGGTGCTCATTGTTGCGATGTATTGCCATAATTGCACCCATGCCAACTGCTAAGATCTCCTTGCCATTGATGTGGGCTATTGCATGTAGAGGGACGTTGAAAAGCAGGCAAGCTTCACTATAGGCCACTGAGAGGTTATCGGTTTCCCAGAAGTTGATTCCCATGTGAGAGTTGGATGCATCGACGTAGACGGGTGCGTTTGCGTAGTAGTGTAGGGGTAGCGGCGTCTCCAATGCGTCGATGATGAGCTTTGCCTTGGTGAATGCTAAGAAGGTATCCACTACAGGGGTAAGCTGCCCGTTATTCATAGTGACATAGTACGGAGAAAAGAGTCTGGACATGCCTGTTATAGTGTAGGCGTAGTGATTGACGACTCCTAATACTCTGGCAGCTAGTTCTATGCCCACATCAAGGTGTTGGTACGAGTGTCGCCGGAAGACTTCTAGGCATTTGAGTAGTCTTCTCCTCGTGGTGGTGTCTGCGGAGACGGTTTTGGCAGACAGGTCGATGGGAACGCCCAGGTAGGTAATCTGCGGAGTAGGGTCTAGGACCGATTTCTCGGGTGCTATTTGGAGACCCCAACCTTCCAGGGTGCAACGTAAGGAACGAGTTGACCACTTGACATCGTTTTCGTTGGACCCATAGATCAAGATGTCGTCTAGGTAGACGTTATAGCTGGCTTTCTTGACCGTTTTGGCGCATGCGTCGAGGATGATGGATTGCAGGCAATACGGGCTGAACGACGCTCCCATGGGCAGTACTTTGTACCGGTAATTATCATTATTGAACTTGAAGCCAAAAAATTTTCTAACCCCAGTTGCCAGGGGTATGGAGAAAAAGGCGGATCTGATGTCGATTTTGCAGGCGAAGGCCGCTTGATCGAGTTTGGCCGACATCAGTGGTATGGATCTGAGACGGAATGGGTAGTGCAAGAAGTTTTTGGAGACTTCGGAGAAGTCACTGATAACTCTAGGCGCTCCATTTCCTTTGGGGATCACAAAGAGCGGGGAGCAAATCTGGTCCTCGTCGGCAAACTCTATGACGTTGGCAACTAAAAGCTTCAAGTTCAATAATGATAATTACCGGTACAAAGTACTGCCCATGGGAGCGTCGTTCAGCCCGTATTGCCTGCAATCCATCATCCTCGACGCATGCGCCAAAACGGTCAAGAAAGCCAGCTATAACGTCTACCTAGACGACATCTTGATCTATGGGTCCAACGAAAACGATGTCAAGTGGTCAACTCGTTCCTTACGTTGCACCCTGGAAGGTTGGGGTCTCCAAATAGCACCCGAGAAATCGGTCCTAGACCCTACTCCGCAGATTACCTACCTGGGCGTTCCCATCGACCTGTCTGCCAAAACCGTCTCCGCAGACACCACCACGAGGAGAAGACTACTCAAATGCCTAGAAGTCTTCCGGCGACACTCGTACCAACACCTTGATGTGGGCATAGAACTAGCTGCCAGAGTATTAGGAGTCGTCAATCACTACGCCTACACTATAACAGGCATGTCCAGACTCTTTTCTCCGTACTATGTCACTATGAATAACGGGCAGCTTACCCCTGTAGTGGATACCTTCTTAGCATTCACCAAGGCAAAGCTCATCATCGACGCATTGGAGACGCCGCTACCCCTACACTACTACGCAAACGCACCCGTCTACGTCGATGCATCCAACTCTCACATGGGAATCAACTTCTGGGAAACCGATAACCTCTCAGTGGCCTATAGTGAAGCTTGCCTGCTTTTCAACGTCCCTCTACATGCAATAGCCCACATCAATGGCAAGGAGATCTTAGCAGTTGGCATGGGTGCAATTATGGCAATACATCGCAACAATGAGCACCCAATGATTTTCACAGACTCCTCAGTAGCTTACTACACCTTTAGAAAAGGAGGCTCAAGATCCCCGTCATTAGAGATCATCATCACTCAGATCATGGTCAAGCTGGGCCTGCCTAATTTCACTGCCATATCACAGAACATACAGTGGATTCCTACCGAGGACAACCCAGCTGACTTACCATCAAGAACCTGGATGGCACCAAGACGGCATCTGGAACTATTCGAAGGACCCATATTAGAAGGAGCTATCCTACTACAGCAAGACGACGAATCGCTATTCGGACCCCAGTCTAGCCAGGAGACTCCTTCACTGATATCCAACCTGTCGATACCCGAAGACGGCGCAACCACCGCTTCATACGATTGGGACCAACTAACGATTTCATCCCAAGACTTGGCCTAACAATGTCAATCAAAAATACAGCAATAAACAATATTAGCTAGAACGAATCATCCCTAATATTTATTTACATAAATACCTATTATTACACTAATTATAACTCATTGTTTATTTTCTATTCGCTATACTGTAAATTTTTGATTGACATATATTTTTAATAAAGAAATAAAGGCCTTAGGGATATCAAAGCCATAAAGGCCAAGATGTCCGGTTATTTCCATGTTTTGCCTGAAAGGGCAAAACATAGCAAGGAAATAACTGGTTTTTCTTAAAATTTATATGTTATTATTTTTAAATTTGATATTGGCATCAGCTAAAAAAGTGAATCTGTGCATCTGTTTTTGATTTTACAACAGGTTCAGTGTAATATTATTAAATCACCTATCTTTAGCCAACTTCAAAATGGTTTAGCCAAGTTTTTATTTAAGATCAATATTTAAGCTTCTAGCCATAATTATTCAATTCCTTTAAACAAAGCGAATTCTTTACATTTGTATTTATGAAAATAAATTAACTAGAGCTTTCGCCATTAATTAAAAAAAAGAACGTCTTTACTTCACGTTACTCAAATAATAACATCATTGATTTAAAAAATTTTTTTATATAAATTATTCATTTATACACACCATAGGTGCTAAAAAAATTTTCAACTTTTATTTTTAATTATATATAGATAAAAAAAATGATGATGCAATTTGACATCATCGCAGAGTGTAATACAAAAAAATACAAATATCTATTTATTATATATTGGTTATCACATCAATATTTATTACATTTTATTCGGTAGTATGTATTTATGCATAACTTGCATCTTTCCCTCGTTTCGCAGGCATCCGGCCAATGATCTTTGTTATCATATCTGATATAGGCGCCATTATAGAAAAACTTTTTTAATTATCAGTTTATTCAAAGATCCCTGTTTTTCTTTCCCTGCCAACAACAATGTGTTTTCAATTGGATTAGTTTCATAAATTTATTCTCTTTTTCATGGCATATTTGATCCCCACAAGCCATGAATTCACCACATATCAATGAGATGAAAAATGTTACAAATAGAACTCCTTTAATTCTCGATAGCACTCAACTAGAATATCATGTAAATCGACTCCTCCCATACCTTCTTTATATATTTTTAATATATTTGGTCTTGGCACTTCAATATATTTTTTGCTATTAACCATCTTTTTACATTTACTATCGGATGAACCCGACAAAGGATGAGATGACGACAAACCTATTGTCATACCATTTGACAATTATTATATTTTCTTTTTTATCAACTTACATAGCTCTTGCGACCTTCTTTTTTTAAGTCTTAATCACATTTTAACTTGCAAAATGGTAAAGATAAAATTATGATTGGATTAAATTTAAAAATAAAAATTATGCGTAAATAATTTTAATAAAATACGAAAGTATTTTTATTATATCTATATTATATGATGTTAAAACAAATCATGAGACGTTAAAGAAATAAATTTTTTAGGTTTAAAGCATGAGAATTTGGCCAAAGTTAGTTTATTTATCAATACTAGTTCAGATTGGATTCAAAGTAAATATAGTTCTAATAATTTTCTATTATTAAATTATTTCGAATTAATTTTAAATATTTAAAATTACTCTTAGATATTTAAGATATTTCTTGTTTTGTTTTTTTCTTTTCACATCTATATATCATTTTTATTTATTACATTTAATTTTCATTTTTTGAAAATATTTTTAAAGAATTTAATTTTAGGATCGAATCGAATATTCGACAAATAAGAATCGAATGTTTTTATTATTCCTACAAATACGAATAAGGAATTATTCGATTTGCACGAATATGAATGATTCAATTATTTGATTCGAAAATACGAATAATTATACTGGAGGCTTGCTGAAGAGAAATAGGACGTCAAATTATGGGGAGGGGTCAACGATAATTTATCTTTTTAAGATAATATACTTATGAACAAATCAAAATCTTAAAATATAAAGTATACTATTTCAGGCACTTATGCAGCGTAGGGGTGGGGGGACACCTTTCCTCCTAAAGCCAGAAAATCAAGATACCGGCTAAAATATTTTTCAAAAAATCAACATATATTCCAATTCACTTTTATTTATCACATTCATAACAAAAATAAACTACTAATTTATTCTATAAATTAATATCGATTTCAAATTTTATTTATTTAGCTGCCATTTTAAAATTTCCCAACAAATCATTTGTAAATTTTTCACCACAAAACTAAAGTAAAATATTTCAAAAAATGACATCGATTTGATTGAAGTTATTTGGAACTGATTTTAATAAATTGTATGTTATTGTTGAGTCAAAAGCGTGCTCTATGAATTTAATTTGTCTACCTTGATTCGCAGCAAGGCAAGCCCATCATTCAGTAGAAGAATATTAATAAATCTATTTATCTTCCTCATCTTTTACAACACGAATGAAAGGTTCTTGATTAATCACTTACATCTGCAAATATTATTACCACAGTCTGAATCTATTTCAAATTTTAGTAGAGGGAAAATCAAATATTTGGTAGATTTTTTTTGTGAGGATGCTTAAGTATTACATAGAATGCAAACTATGGTATAAAAGTTAAATATGGTTGATAATGTTCCGAAAAATGCCATAAATGCTTCACATAATTTCAAACATATTTTAGACTATAAATTATTTTCCTAATATAATTATTATATATAAACTCTACCCATTAGTACTTCTACCAATGAAAGAACATTTTCTTCTTTAACAAGAATAAAGGCATACTAGTGAAGTAGTGTATTATATGGCTTGATTTGAACCGATTTATAAAAACGTTAAATATTTTAGCCCAAAAAATAATGCCAAAACCTCGATATTTCTTTAGATGTCCAAACCTTTGTTCCATCTTTGAGGAAAATCTTCAGGCTTGTGTAATAAATTTCCGGATAAAATATTTAGTTTATCATTTTAAAAATTCGGCTTAAATCGAGACGTTTAACAACACTACTGAGAAGTAATACCTGTGAAAATAGATTGAATTGGTGTTAGTGCTTCTTAATATACATAGGGAGTTATGAAGCACTGTTGAAATCATTTATTCGCTTTAATTCCTCCAAAAAATTGAATTTTACATTTAAATTTATAATATTCTTAATTATATTTCCCCCATTTTTAATATTGAAAAAAATTCATCCCCTCCCCCCACTATTGAATTCCTGCATATGTGCCTATACTATTTCATGATATGTTCTTACTTGCCTAATCTTATTAATAAAAATTAAAGATTTTTTTTACATAGTTATAGAATAAATGATCTTATTATTAAATTTTATTTACAAAAAAAGTTGCCTCAAATTGTATTTAATAACAATATCAAGATCACATTTGACTCAGTGAAACATATGAAGGAAGAGATATCCCATTTATTGATCAAAGAATTATTGCCAATCAGGACTAAAATATTGGACTTATTACCACATGATCCAGAAAATAACAAAATCATGGATGACAAAAAATTTATGAATTTATGTGACATTATAAATGAGGGGTCTGAACTAGCTAAAGTTGTTGCTAGTAGAAATCTTGTTGAAATTAAAAATTTAATAGGATTTCTCTAAATATATCCAAATGACAATATTAATATTTATTTTTGAATATTAAATTGAAAAAAAAAATACATCATTTATTTTAAAAAAGTTTAATTATGCAGCAATTTTTTATAAAAATTAAGTAAGTATTGCATTAAGTCACTGGTATATTTTGAGAATTTTTGATTAAATAATACATAATTTTAATTATTTCTGCTATCTTCTTTTTTTAACAATAATTACAATTATTAGTTTCATTTTTATCATATAATGGATTATCCTTAATTATTTTCAATAAGGCTGGATTAAATTGAATTACTTGACTTTGTCTATAAGATGTATTTAAATCTTTTGCTATATCCTGAAACATTGACTCAAATTCAATGTTTAGCTTTATTTTTTCTGGAGATATAGTTGATAATGTGTATGATTTAATTTTCATATTTCCACAGTCAGTAATAAAATTATCCAACATTCTTTTTGTAACAAGATTATCATCTTGATTACTTGCATTTAAATTATTTTTATTTCCACACAGATAAAAATATTTACATTTAGGAGAATTTTCTACAATATCAAGTATATACTAAAATTAATATTTTAAACTATTTATAAAAATCTTTATAAACTTGGGGAAGTGATTTAAAAGTTTTAATATCATTGAGAGAATAAACTAAAATTGCGGCATCTGAGTATTTATAATAACTATTAGGAATGGATGACCATTTTTCAAGCTGTGCAGTGTCCCAAAGTTGTATCTAAAAATTAATTTCTTAAAAATTTCTAATTTAATTTTACTTTGATACTTTCGGAAGATGAAATTTGGAACTTATTTTCGATGTGATCGAGATTAATGAATATATTATTTTCTGGGTCTGATTTATTTTTATTTGCAAACCTTTTGAAAATTGCTGTTTTCCCAACACCAAAATCCCCACATAATATAACTTTCATCGAAGGACATGGTATGTTTGCCATTTGCTCTTTTTCTAACTTTCATATTGCTAATCAGGTTTCATGAGCGTATAAATTAATTAAAGCGTTATATCGAAATTATTCTGGAAGAAAACAATATTAGCATATACCCTTTTTGCAATTGAATTTATTTTCATATAAACTAATATTGGTCGTAATATTTCTTTTTCAAATTTGTGCTCCCAAAAGATCTTTATTAGTTGAAATATTATTTTACACCCTTTTAGAGCGAAAAATCCTTGCACAAATTCGGAAATGAAAGAATAAATCCCTGAAATGATTGGTGCAACTTTTATAGATGTCATCAAGTTGATAGTCACAGAGTCATTTTTTCAATATATATAATAATAAATAAAGATCATCTGATAAACATAACCAATTATATTGATAACTTTGAATCCTGTAATAAAAATATGAGAAATGTATATATTTCTACATAGGCGTAGCCATAAGTTTTCTGTAGAGGTTTTTTTTTTGGGGGGGGGGCACTATTAGATTAGTTTTTTAAAAAAAAATTGTATTAGATTTGTGTTATTTGCAAATTTTTGTTTATATTACACCTTTTGAAGAATAATTTTGGGTTTTCGCTTTTTTTTAACTTACTTATTTTTATTTTATGCGATTGTTTATATTAACATATTATAAATAATTTTAATGGAAAGAAATGTGAGTAGTGTTGTGGGGGGGGGGACTTTTTATTAAAAATGATATTTGTGAGAACAAGAAGATATTAAGAGATGGAAAAATTTTCCCCTCCCCTTCAGAACTACTCCTATGTATTTCTTAATCAACTCGATGGGCCTGAAATGTGAGTTCCCCTTAGATAGATTTATTCTAAACTTGAGAAATTTGGTATAAAACTTGGGTAATTTATTACAGCCAAGTAGGATTAGAGGTCTGCAATAGGAAGGTTTTACCCCAAATCCACCTAACCATTGTTTTATATTTTTTAACTCGCTCATAAGCCTCTTCATGTGTATTAAAAAAATTGAATAACCCTTACACCTACTTTATTTTTTAAAATAGTTTAATTGGTTGGTTCAGCTGTTTATTTTAACATATTTTCTTTAACTTTTAAAGTATGCAATATTATTAAATAAAAAATAATCATTTTTTTATAATATTAGTTTTTTTTGTTGATTTCAGAGTTTGAAATGCTTATCTAAATAAAAAAGATTTTGATCTCCAAATATTTTTTGAGAATGCCCAAACAAGTTTTTTCATCAAATAACCTTTTTTTGTAGAAAAATCTTTTATAAGTAAATATTCGGAATTCTTATATGCATACTTTCCTAATAAAATCGCAAATTTTAATTTGAGTAAAAATCTTTAATTTATTTTGCTCAAATTTATGACAACAAAAAGTCTTCAAAATTTTTCAGAATTTTTTTCAACTCTGGCTCATTTAGCCTGATAAGTATATCCTTAGTGCACTATATCAGGTTTAGCTAATATAAGAAGGGGGGAGAGGCCTAATTAAATAGGTCATCACATAAATTTTACTGGAAGGCTTTAGATCCACTAGCAGACCGTTAGCTATATTATTTCTAAAGAAATAATTCTGGGTCTTCACTCACTTTTATTTTATATAAAAATGCCTTTTTTTATAATAAATATATATTATAAATTATACTTAAAATAATTTTATACACTGATAAAAAATAATAAGATAAATTTTTAAAATTTATATTATTTAAAATATACAATATTTATGTTAAAAAAAATAAACATTTGTTTACATTAAAACAAACAAATCTAAAATTAAAAAATAAATAAGAAATATAACGTAAAACGAGAAGAAAAAGGAAGGAAGAATAAGTCTAGAAAAGTTTTTTGGAAAGAAGAATGTCATTTAAGCTTATATTATTTGATAAAGATAGCCATGGCCAGCCTTTGTATTAGGAAGACTTCTGAGGATAGCCAGTAAACTTGCAGAAGTGAGATCCTAAATTTTTCAGGAAGGATAACGCTAGCTTGCAAAGGAAGTAAGATTATGGATATTATTGGAATAAAAATATGATATTAGAAATTTCCAAATATTAATAAATTTAGCTGTTCTTTTTGCTCCAGGCAGGTCAAAAAAATCCTGGCTGTTCAAGTATCGCAGGTATTTGAGAAGATTTTGAAGTTAGTTTGATTAAGAAATTGTATTTGTAATGCCTATTCGACCTTTACACGATCTGCTTTAAACCATCCTGTTCATAGGAGTTCTGCAACCAAGGAAGATGCTAGGATAGGCTATCGTACAGTTAAATCGGGTTACAGTAGCTTGGGTAAGCTCGTTGGTGGTAAGTTGGAAGATTGTTAGAAGTGATAACTTCCAAAAATTCGTGTTCACATCATTGTGAGGGGATCATCTTATTGATGGGTCAGAATAAGAGGGATCCTAGTTGGTTACTGTTATATATTTCTTATATATTTGTAGTGGATATTTCATATATGTTGGTATATTATATATATATATATATATTTATCAATATTAGTATTATTAAATTATAAATGTCAATCAATTATTAATATATATTTAGAAATATAAAAAAATATTGATTTTTGTTTATATTGATTGGATAAAGAATTAACGCGGAGGGATATAATAATTGTAAAACAAAGAAACGAATGTTTTGTATTCATTAATAGAATTATTACAATATTTGATATTGGAGAAAAAGTTATAAAATAAAGAAATGTTAAAAAGTAGTAACATGTTCAAAATTCTAACCAATAATATTAAGTTATAATAATAATCAGTGAGATTATTGAGAAATTATAAGTTATAATAATAATCGGTGAGATTATTGAGAAACAATATTAGATATTATTGAGAGATATTTTAGTTACCTTGTTGGATACCCTTGGATAAAAATATTTTTTGAGAGTTGAATTGCAAAATTTATTAAAATTAGTAACAAGGATATAGAATTTGGTGCAGCATGGGAATGATGTGCTCGCTGATTGCAAAAATTAGTTACTGGAGAGAGTGTTTTATGCATTAGCAAAATCAATTTTGATAGGTGTTTCATTTGTAGAACTTCTCTCCAAAACGTGTAAAATCTAAAGCCGTCTCACATCCGCTAATAATTCTTACCCCTAATAGAAATGGGTTGAGAAGACGAGCGTTATAATTAATCCTTGATGCAATTAGTCCAAGGCTGCAGAATGTTGAACCAATGGCTATTTGTCAAATGTTTTTAAGGCAGTAAGTCTGGCTGATTTAATTTGTTTAAGAAAATTCTTGAGGATTTGTCAGATAGCCTTAAGGTGTTATAACAAAGTATAGAAATTTAAACAATTCTGTCTTACCGTTAAAATTTTGCTGAAAAGAGGAGATAAAATCAGAGAGTTATAACCTAGTATCTTTAGGAAATTTTTATAGGATGTTAGGTTTTATGGTATCAAGAAATATATGAGAAGGAGTTATTAGAAGCGTGAGGTGAAGGGAGTTATGTGAATGAGCTGGAAAGCGGAAAAATGCTCTTATAAGGGGAAGATCTTAACTGAGGGCATCTGTTTATGATTGATCCATAAACATAAAACACACCATCATTTGTAAAATGAATAAGTTAGAAGTAGGAAAGGCAAGTTTTGGATTGAAAAGCGGTAGCCATTGTTATAAACTCATGGCGCAATCATGGATAAATTAAAAGCTAATGCGATACGGATGTAATGAAAATAAATTAATTGAATAATATTTAAAAAAAATGAATTAATGCGATAATGAATAAATCGAAAACTTGCGAAATATATCCAGATGCAAGAAAAAATTAATAAAAAATAAGCGTAAATGAATAAAGCGAAATTTATCAAAACAGATTAAAAGTGGGAAAAAAAATCATGTTGGCGTCAGTTATATAAAGACGCGAACCGGACTTACTAACACCGAATATGGACTTAAGGCTGCACAATATGTGGCTAATTGTACCGACAAAAATATTAAGACGACGAAATAATTATTAAAACTGTGGAAATATATAATATGAGAATGAATTGAAATAAAAAAAACACACGAATAATAAATATAAATCAATGTAATATCCGATAAAGCTGTATGAATAACGCGAATTTAGGCAAGATGGCGCCAAATATTATCAATTTTTAGATTTAAAAAATTTTTGTACTTTTATCTATTTTATTCTATTTATTACTCCTTCAATTAACTGTTTATAATGATATTAACATATATTTTATGTGGAAAGGGCAGTAGGAGGGGGGGAGGGGTTAGGAGGGATTTTTACTAGCTCAAAATATTATTTACGAGACAATAAAAATTTTAGAAGGGAGGTGATTTGCTACTCCTATGTATGGCATTAAAAAATACTGATAGATTACGTCTTTTTAAAATCTTTTAGTCTCCACTTAATATTTTAAAACAGAAAAATACTTACTAAGCTTCGAGATTTCGCTAATAGATGTCCAAACCTTTATACCATCTATTAGCAATATCTTGAGGCTTGCATAATATTTTTGTTCATAGACCTGGGGAGGGGAGTATCAAAAAAATGAAAACTCAAAATTCTTTTATTTTGAAAATATAGTCCTTTGAAAATTTAAAATCATTGACATAAGTGTAATCTATCAGTATTTCTTAATTTTCTTTCTGGCATAAAGCCAATCTTGGCAATTTTTTTTTATTTTACAAATGAGGCTTTTTCTTTAAACCTTCTGCAAAAAGGGTGGGACCATTAAAATGTTTGAAATAGGTACTAATTTTTGATATAAGTTTCAGAATTAATGCTTTTAGGCTAACTTTATGCTTAAAGCGTGATATTATAGTTTATATTTTATAGTTCGGTTATTTTTGTTTTGCGAATTAATCAAAGAATTAATAAGTATGTCGCAAAATATTAGTGCAAGAAAATTTAGAAACTTCTGTATCTTCCGTTCTAAGATGATGTCATTTTAATATTTTAACAATAAATTTATCTTTTTTAAAATAAAAAATCTACCCGACAAACGGGATTTAAGCACTAAAATGTGCTATATTCATTTTGTTTATAACTCGTTCTTTTTTGTGGTTGGCAAAATGGATCTAGGAATGAATATATTAGTCAGGCAAAATATCACAAACCAGATATTTGGTGCTTTTATATTTCTTATTCTGGCATGTCAATTTTTTTAAATTTGGCTAATAACATTTTTGTTCTATATACTCTAACGGATTAAAATAATATAGTAATTCAGCATTAAACTAAATTTTCAGGATAAATGTTCTCAAATATTTTTTAATCGTAAGGTTGGCTAAGATAATGTTGTTAATAGTTTTTTTCCCTTCATAAATGGTTAATGCATTCAAACAGAAGCACTTAGAATTCACTTCCTCAATTTAGGCGATTTTTTTTAAAAAAAGGACGGAATCGAGACTTTAGCAAAAATATATTATCTAAGCCTCGTGATTTGATCCAATGTAGGAAACCTTTCTGTCATTTAAATGCGAAATCTCGGAAAAATTTTAACTTAAATTTTGAAAATTAGAATTTGCTTATCTATGCCATAGCTACTAAATAAATATGAGGTCCGTAGAAGTTAAAATTTCAGACTACATCCTATTTAAAAAAAATGATTCTATTTTCAAGCCTCGAAATTCATCCAGCAGGCCTCCTCTTTAGGTTTATAATAGAAACTGTCAAAGGTAATGTTTAGCCAATTGGTATTTTATTTATTTTTCATTTGGATAGGACAGCCACACTTGCTTGTAATAATTTATATTTCAAATGCAATTTTTGGAAATAGTATATGGAGTGTGGATGTTGATAAGAGCATAACTTGCCATCCGATGGTTCCGAGTTTTAATCCAGCAAGGATCATATTTTTTTTCTGAAGTCAGGGGTATATGAAATATAGTAGATCGGAATCGATAGCTTGATTTCACCACTTAATATATAAAAATGTGGAATTTTTGACATTTCAAAATATATTTTGTCATTGTTTGGCAAATTATGTTGTATTTTAGATAATTTTTATATCTTGATTTGACAATATTTATCATTGACTTCCTCTTTACCTAAGGCCAAGCAATTAGATTAAATGGTTTTCAGTTGGTAGAGGACTTGTCATACTTTGGATTCTCTGTAGTCTCCAATCGTAATATATCAATGACAGAAAGGGCAAACATAAAACAAAAAATAGCTATACTCAGTTAATTTAAATTTTATCCTTAATATATTTGGGTGGAGTTCCAAGTGCTGATTTAAAATCGAAAATCTTATAAACATGATATTCAATTACAAAAATGTTTGATTCAATCAGAAGTGGGTTGGGGACATTAAAAACCCAAAATTAACGAAATATTGCTATTTGTTTTAAATTCAAATTATTAATAAATTAAAAGAAAAAAAATACTAATTTTTAAAAAAAATATTAATGAAAAAAGAAATCCATGAAGCATTGTTGTTTAAAAAAAAGCAGGACTATGAACCAACCCCCGAGATTTTACTGAATCACGATCCATATTTTACACGAGGATTCAAAATTCGGAAAAAATGAAGATGAAAAATTTTGGTTTAGACATAATTTTTTTCCTCTTGACATTCAGTGATAGTTGAGGAGTGGGATTTCCAGATAATCTGGAAATTTTCGATATTGAATATATTTTTTTATGTAATTTCTCCTAGGCTAGTAGATTTAAATATTATACTTGCTAAGCTATTATTGACTATAAATTTCTTTAATCTAATATATTTTATCAAAAAAAATCACTTTGTTGGATTTGTTTATCTTTCGTTCATCTAAATTGATTTTTATGTTATACATATTATATTTCTTCGTTAGAAATCTAATAAGGAAATCTAGAGCATTATTTTTTTACTTTATACTTTGAAACGCGAATCAATTACATTGTCAAATATTTCATGTTTATCGAAATTATAAGGACTATTATTAACTCCCTGCCCGAAATGTTATATAAAGGAATAATAGTTGAAAAGGATAGTGTTTGCCTTTGCACACGGGTAATCACCATATAAAAATTATGTGCTCCTATAAATTCTTAATAAATTTATATATTATGAAAAAAAAGAAATAATTTTAAATATTTTAACTACAATATTCAGTTTTATATTATATTGACTCCCACCTTCTAATCAGAAGGCACAAATTTTCCGCAATAACTCAAAAATAAATTTTTTTTTAAAAAAAAGAAAGTACAATTTGATTTGTTTGTTGATTAATTGTTATAAATATATTTTTTTTATTTATTATTTATTTTATTTTATTTTGAAAAAATGCCTTGGAGTTATAAAGCCATTAAAATAAATATACTTTCTTTTCTTTTTTTTTGTAATTTAATATTTTTTATATTTATTATTGTATAAATAATTTATAAAAATTTGATGATTAAAATAAAAATAAAATAAACAAAAAGTAATATAAGTTTTTGTTTATTTTTATTTTTTTAAGATTAAACCAATCATGTGCACCATGAATATATTTACTTATTTTTTGTTTTAAAAAAAAATGTTTACTTTTTTTTATTTTATCCCAACCCCCTAGTATGTGATGTTATATCGTATTTAAAAAAAAAAAAATATTTATAGTTGTGTTAATAATTTATTTATTCGTATATCTTCACACACATGATGATAACACTCTATCTTTATATTTATATTCATGATTCTAATTAGAAAAATTTAATTTTATACCTTAAATTTATTTTAATATTTTTTTAAAAAATATATCTATTTTAAAAACAGATGATGGTTAAAAAAATATTTTTTTATAAAAACAAATTTGTATTTATAAAATACAAAAATTTTAAATTATGAATTTATTAAAAAAAAATAAAAATCGATAAATAAAATATAAGAATGAAAAAATATTCATGAAAATAGTATGAAAACATTCATACAACGTGCCTTCCCATTTTACGAATAGACGACCTCAATGATTCCATAATTCTTAATCAATTTTCTAGAAAATTATCGTTTAAATGAAAATAGTATTTTCTTGGAAAAACCCAAACTCCGTACTTTACAAAATAACCACCTTAACCTCATATAACATTCAAATTAAACCTCTATTAGTATTTCTGCTGTTAATTTTGAATGGCCAATTCAATAAAGATTTCAATAAATCGTCTGCCGTCGATGAATCCGAATTTAGATGTACCGCGGAATGTAGGTGCTACATAGACAATGAAAATCACAAGTACGTAGATTGCGATAAGCGTAATCTTATAGGAATTCCTTGGCTCCACGAAGATTCTCAAATAATGTAAGATATTTTTTTTAAATAGAAAGAAAAATAGATAATGATAAAAAAAAATTATTGACCTTTTATATAAAAACTAAATTAATTCATGCACTTCTACACCACCACTCTCAATGACGATTTTACTCCCTACTTTTTTTTCCATCCCCATACTCCCAAAGAAAATCCTAATTAGCATATCCTTATATCATTTTAATTCATTTACCCTTAACCCCTCCCATTTTATTAATAGGGTTAGCATCTTCACAACACTTCAATTTCCATGACGATCTTGCGTCATACTCCCTCCCCCCTACCATTATTCGCGAGGTAAAAGTGCCCGAATTGATTGCGATAAAAACTTTGTTTAATATATTAACTAACTACAGGCGATAGGATAGTGATAACTTTCGTGTCATCTTAGTTTAAATAATTATATAACGGTTTCATTTTGTTTTAATTTTAATAAATATATAGCCTCGTTAGGGGGCACAGGGAGCTCAAATATCTGAAAAGTTTGGATTTGCCGAGCTCTTCACATTTTTTTAAAGATGGATGCCCTTTAAGTAAATTTTTTTAAAAAGTCAGCCCTCCTCAAGTTAATAAAGCTAGCAACGCCACTAAATATATAAAATAAGCGTCCTTTTAGCTCCTTTTAAGATTTTATTATATTCAACCCGAGTTCGTGGCTTGATATAATACCCTACTGGTTAACCAATGGTGTCGTTTATTACAAAAATGGTCCATTTTTTTATTACCATTCACAGTGACCACTATCTAATAAATAAGAAAGATTTTACCTTGCTGATTCATATGATTCCAGTGACTTACAGTTCTTATGGATTCTAATTAAATTAATAAATTGAAATAAAATTCGTCTGCATGGTTGTGTCCTGATTCGTTTTTTTTTCTAAACACTCATCTGTTTAGCCGTCTATACACCTACCTCTAAACAGTCCTAAAAAAGAAAGTGGCTATTTAGATTTATGTAAAAGGATAATTTATTTGTAACCGAAAAAAGATATGAAATAAAAAAAATAATATTTATTTAATTTACAAAGTAACTAGGACACGGCACCCATAAGATTTTTTTCCGGTGTCCATGCCCTTAAATGAAAGCCTTTTTTGTAGTCCTAATTAATTTTTCGTATGCTTCATTCTCCGCGTAATAAAGTGAGGTAAAACTAGTATTGTTAAACGGCTCGTATTGTGCCGATTTTTAAAAACGGCTAACTCAATATTTTAGCCAGAAAATTATTGCCTAAGCCTCAAGATTTTGATAGTATATGTCTAGACCTTTGTTCCTTCTATGAGCAAGACCGTCAGGCTTGGCTAATATTTTTCTGGATGAAGTATTGAGTTAACCGTTTTTAAAAATCGACTCAAAACGAATAAATCGCTTAAAAGGGATATAAAAATTAAAATACGAAAAGAATTTTTACAGCTTTATGAATAGAAATGCTCTATTCAGAATTAAGACTAAGAAGAAATAAAAAACACGAATTTAAATTATATATTTTTTTAATATTGATATATTTTATTTAGCGATCTTGGGTCAAATCAAATTACCGAAATTTCTCAAACATCTTTCAAATATCTGACCAAGGCTTTAAAAATGTAAGTTTATTATATATAAAATGATTATCTATCTGGCTAAAATTATAAAATATTTTATAATTATTTTGACATTTGTTAGCTAAGATTCTATATACTTCAAATTTTAAAAATAAATCATTTTTTTACCAAATAATTTTCTCAAACATCTTTCACATATCTGACCAAGGCTTTTAAAATGTAACTTTATTAACATATTAAAAAAATGATTGAATATGATTATCTATCTGGCTAAAATTATAAAATACTTTATAATTATTATTTTGACACTTGTCAGCTAAGATATTCTATATTAATTTTATTACCTTTACTTCGAATTTTAAATATTAATCATTTTTTTACCAAATAATTTTCTCAAACATCTTTCAAATATCTGACCAAGGCTTTAAAAATGTAAGTTTATTAACATTTAAAAAAATGATTGAATATGATTATCTATCTGGCTAAAATTATAAAATATTTTTTAAATTATGATTTTGACACTTGGTACAGCTAAGATATTCTATACTTAATAAATCATTTTTTTTATACCAAATAATTAATTCCCACAATTTATCAACAAATTCATAGTTAAAATAATAAATTTTTTTTCTCGATTTTTCAATATTTTTTTTTGAATTCCATTTTTTTTACAAGCGTAATATTCCTTTATTCCAACGCGACAATTTGGAGCCAATTTTTTTGTTTTTTTTTCTCATTCATATTATTATAAATAAGTTTCATATAAAATATAAAATAAAGTTTTTAACCTACTATAATATTTTAGTAATGTAATGAGGCATTCGACCGAAAAAAAGAGACAATTAAATATTTTGTCGATCCTTGCATTAATTTTTTGACAAAAGAGGGAAAAGTATGTTTTTAAAAAAAATAAAACATTAACTAAATGATGACCATTTTAGAGAAGTTACGGTCACCTTTAGAGGCTTTGACATACCCACCATTTTTTAAAAAATAATAATACAAAATAATTGAATATTGTAAAATATATTTTTTATTATTTATAATAATAAATTTTCTAATTGTCATAAAAAATTATTTATATTTTCTCAGTGTGAGCTTAATCATTTTTTTTGTATCAAGCTAAAATAGGGGTCGTATATTCATTTAAAAATATGAATGTGTTAGGCTTAATAGAATATAATACATTATTATTACACATAGTAAAATGTGTAAAATAAAAAGAAATCGTTTTGTTTGGTGATGTGTAATATAATTTTTTTTAAAAACAACCTTTATTATATATCGAAATAAAATCCCTAAAGAATAAAGATTCTTGATTGAGTTACCCCCCACCCCACTCCATTCTGCCCCCAAACTTTTCTAAAATAAATATGTTTATATTATAATAATTCATATATCATGTTGTAAATGAAAATTGACAAAATTATGACAAATTGTATTATAAATTTATTTTTTTTAAAAAAAACACCAAATATTTTTATTTACGGTTACTATGCCGTAGTTAATAGAACATAAAGAATATAATATATATTTTTTTATGTGATTGAGATGTAAATAAAATTGGTAGGGCTTAAAAACTTAAATTTGCATTTTTAAAATTATAAATGCTATATATTGATCATCTATCAATTTTAAACGAAATATAAAGAGTGATGATTTATGATTACCTCGTGGAGATTTTATGTTTCGCTATATACGATATAAGATAAATAGCGAGATGGATAGCAGAAAGATTAACCGCAATAAATTCTATTAGAGGCCCGGACCGTTTTCAAAGAAGAATTAAAGGAAGAGGAAAAAAAATGATATTCAGCATCCAACAAAATTTCTCTTTAATCCCCAACCGGAATAAATATTTTTTTTAAATCAAAAACCACCCTGACTGAGTCAGGGTCGCTTAAATTTATTAATGTCAAAATCCCATGATCATTTTATTTAGTATATTTATGCTCGTATTTAATTTAACATATTTCAGGTTGTGTCCAGATTCGACATAATTTTGATACCTAAAGGCTGTTTAGCCTAGACTAATTATCTTTTGAACTAGGACACCCTATTTTGGTATGTTTTAAGTATTTGGCGGCATTGTCATTTTTCGTATTTATTTTCTCGTTTTTTTTGCTTTTCAGGCTGTTTAGGTAATAAGTTGAACCAGGACATTTTATCATAGCTTAGAAAATGGTTGAAAAAAATGGTGAAGTTTAAAGCTAAACAAGAGTTTATTCTAAGAAGCAATTTTTGGTTGACTATAGTTTAAAGAAGTTTTATTAGAATCGATTTTGTGAACTTTTCCAAATTTTCCTCCTTTTTTATCCGTTGCCGTACCATTAAGAATCTCCAATTAAGAAGGGGGGGTTATTAGTTTTTTTGAACATTAAAAACAAAATGAAGACCAAGTTTGGGGGCCGAAAATCATTTTTGGGGCGATTGGGGTCCGTTCTTCCCTCGTGAATAAATTTAAATTTTTTAAAAAAAAATTTGATCCATCCTTTTCCTTCTCTCCATATCCGTATTTAACCATTTTTAACATAAATAAATTATGTATTATTTTATTTTAAGAAATTTTATAACCCCTAATAAAAGAGGAGAAAGAAAAACACATTTTATATTTTAATAAAAAAATTATGCTTTTTAATTTCTATTTCTTATTTTAATCCCCTGCTATATTTGCTACATTTTTCGGTGAGACAATACGTCTGGTAAAGTAATTATATTTCATTATTATTGTATAATGGACTTTTTTCTAAAAAAAATCTTTACTTGCCATTATATAATTTTATTTTGTTCCACTAGGGAAATATATTTTTCTTTAAAATAAATTGAGTAAAAAAATCACGTACATGGTTTTTTTGGGTAGTATGATGGATTTGTTTTTAAAAAATAAATAATAACAAAATAAATCCCATCAAGGCTTTGAAAGATAATTTGTACAATTGTAATATAATATATTCTTTCCTTCTTTTACCTGACATTTTTATTTTCATTGTCAAACATTTTCCATAATTTGTCACATATTATACGTGTGATGACATTTATCTTTAGATAAATAATATTAGAAATTAACTAAAATTTGACGCGCCATTTTTTTGATGAATGATGTAAGAGGCCCTTAGTAACAACCCCCCCCCCCCCTTTAATTTTATAAGGAATAAATTTATTATTATTTTATACGACATGACGTTCTGCGATAGGCGTGTTTTTGATTCTAAAGGCCCGCCTGCCCAATGTTTTAAATTTTTTTCCTACCCGCCCAATGAGCCAGGGTATGGAGGCGTTTCACCCCACTACGAATTCTTTTAATTCTAAAAAATATCTTAATATCACTTTCGCTAATGTCTTTTTTTAATCAAAAGAACCGAAATATAAAACACATTAATGTTGCCTTATTTTATTTTAATTCGAGAAATAGATAAAATGTTACGCAATCTCGTCGGGGGAAAAAATTCCGGGCGAAAATATCGGGTCGTTTTTTATTAGAATTCTTTTTTTAGGACCAAGCCAAGGTGGCAAAAATTTATTATTTGTCTTTAATACTTTTTTCTCCCCTAATTATTACCGACTTTTCAGTTTTGACAATAATTAATAAATAATTAAAATCTTTTTAAGAATATTACTCACACACAATTTCAAATTTCATGAATACCATTTTTGGTATTTTGTCAAAAAATTATGACATTTATCATAAATTTTATAACATCATCATTTATTTAGCGCAGGTGTGACATTTCGTCATAATTTAGAAGAAAAAAACAATATATCATACATACATCCCTCGCTATATCATAATATAATATAAAAGATAAACGATTATAGTATTATGTAAAAACGAATTAAGTTATAACTATAAATTCGAAAGACATATCGTCGCCTCTGCTTTATATCATTATTATCTTGCAAATAATAAATAATAATTTTACAATAAAATCTATACCCAAACGAAAAAAAATTACTTATCACCCATCCACTTGGCTTGGATATTTAAAAAATATATAATAATATAATAAATAAAGAGTGGGGTCTTAATTTAATTGAATAAAATTTTTATTATAAGTTTTTTACAATTATTTTTATATAATAATTTTTTTATTATCTATTCTTTTTCAATTAAATTAAGTGGTTTTTTTTAAATTTCACACAGGTGTAGAACAATGGTCACTTTAAGCTTTTACAATATATAATATAAATTATGGATTTATTTGCACAAACTATTACAATTAAAATTGTATAATTTATTAAAGTAAAACAATATTTTATTTTTTTTTGTTAAAAGAAACTCTTAAAATAATTTTTTTATTTTTTTAATGGTGAGACCGAAATGTAAAAAAAGAGGAAAGAAATATATAAAAAACGCATGCGCCATGTGAGAAATTCTTATCTTCCGACTACATTTAAATCCATCATATTTATTATTTAACAAATGAGAAAACGGAAAACATTTTAAAAAACATAGGTTAACAAACAGAAAGTTTGTATGTTTGCTTTAATTCGTGATATAATATAAATTTATAACATACCAAATATAAAACACAATATGGAGTTTTGGGTGCTTTAGACTGTTAAGTTTATGTTTTTTTTAAAGAAAATTGTTTTTCTCCAGAAATCTGGAGCCCGAAAACAGAATATTTGTTCTTATTTTGATAATAATTCAATTCATTCTTTTTTTTTTGAAGGAATGTTTTAAACGAAATTCTACAATAAAAAAAATATAAGCAAATTAATTTATAAAGAATGCTTCTTCAGATAATTCAATTCCCCCTGTTGCTTTTAATTTAACTTTTAAATCCCTCTTACAATTAATATATTTAGTCCGCTAAAAATAAGATCAGTGCTCTTTTATTACTTTAATCTTTTTTTAAAAAAATTATTTAGAGACGAACCGTAGAAGTGCCCACGCCCGCCTTCTAAACTATTTTAAACTTTGAGCGGGGGGGGGGGGGAGACCAAGGTTAAAAATATTATAAAAGCGATGAGCGGGTGAATTTTAAATATATTTTCGGACAAAATGAGCAGAATAACTCTATTTATAAATAAATTATATATTTTTTTTTATAAGTTTAATTAAAAATGCATTTAAAATAATTAAATAAAAAGCTAAACCAGCAATTATAATAATTTTTAAACATTGGGTGGACGGTTTAAACAAATTTTTTAGATAAATGGGCGGGCGGATGAATTTAAAAAAAAATTCTCGTTGGCGAAAAACTCGCCTATTTCAGACCTTTAACCCACCGCATCGTATGTTCCATAATTTCTACCGGTATGGGAACAAATCCCAATTTTTTGACCAGCCCATAGTGTTGTTAAACGGCTCGATTTTCGCCCCTATTTTAAAAACGGCTAACTCAATATTTTTTCCAGAAATTACGTAAAGATTTTGCTAATAGGTGGCACAAAGGTTTGGACATATATTAACCAAATCTTGAGGCTTAGGCAATATTTTTTTCCTGGCTATTTTAAAAATCGGCTCAAATCGAGCCTTTTAGCAACAGTCCCCACCCTGGTCACCTGATTCGAAAATTTTCTCATAGATTGTTTTCGAATAAAGAAAAAATTGTTACTAAACTTTTTACCTTTTTTTTTCTTCTTAATAATGAGGTTTATTATGATAACCTATATGCTTTTTAAGGTAAAGCTATATACTAGTAATAATTAACAAATTATTAAATATTTATAAATGTAAATTAAAAACTTAAAATTTATATATTGGAGATTTTGGTAATTATATTCCCCAAAAATGTAAATTTAAAATAATGTTCAATTTTTTTTTTGACACAGCTAGTAAACTAACCTGTTTTTCGTGTATACAAAAAAAAATTCACCAACATTCCATTAGCATCATTCGTCTCTCATAAATATTGATTTAAAATAATTACAATTCAATTTATCGATCACAACAATTTCTACATTATACGCATATTAATAATGCTTTATTAAAAAATAGATTTGGGAAAAATTATTTTAAAAAAAAGACTTGATAAATCTTTATATATCGGGCAGGGATTTTATCGGACTTGGTTGGGCTGAGTTTTGAATTTTGATTCCAGTTAAACTCGGACCTAGAAATATTTTGAATAATTTTCTTTTTCCTAATATTAACGGATCGGCTGGGTTTAAAAATTTAATTTTTTTTCTCCCTGACTGTGCCATTGAAAATAAGCCTGATTTAAGGATTTGGCATTCAGGTGAAATTTTTTTTTATTGAATTGAAATCTGCAATTCGAATTCTAATTTAGACAGATATGTAATTTTATAAAAAAAACAATATTTACTGACATTTTCTTCACGTGGCAAGTAAATAACCCTGATATTTCTATTATTAAATTAAGCCATGCTGCTTACCTACCATTTTAATAAAGCATCACTCTTTAGGTTAGGGAATATATAGCTGCATAACATTTTTTTTAAGCGAGCGTCGTTTACGCCATTGGTGGTTTTATTTAAACTCAAAAAAGCGTTCAACTCATCTAGATTTAAATTTCGAAAAACGCCTAAATTTATTTTAAGAGACATGCTGGCTCTTATTTTATATTACATAAATATAAATCTTTGTTACAGATTTTTGATAAATTTTCCCTTAAAAAATGCCCAAAAAATCTCTTATTTAAGTTAATCCTTTGTAATTTTCATGCATAAAAAATCTTTCCAAGATTAAAATCACAAATTTTTAAAGATTTTGTGTTTTAAAACTCTTCATCAATCTTAGCAATTGTCTTATGATTAATTATTATTTAAAATAGAAAAAGATGTCATCGATATTATTTATAAAAATGCTATAAAATTCGACAATTTTTAAAGCCATAAAAAAGGGTTTTTCCTGTATTATTACGCGTTAATAATTACCTGTTAAATTTTTCCAAAATAATACATTTTCGCAAACTTTCACGGTGACATCGACTATATCCTTATTCTTTTTAAAAAATTTGAAAACACGGTAATTATGTTCTTAAATAAATTGTTTTTATTTCGTATATCGATTTCTTTTTTAGCGATTTGAGTAACAACGATATTTCGCACATTCACACTGGGGCATTTTGGAACTGCAGGGAACTCCGAGAACTGTAAGTATTAAGCCCTCTATTTATTTTTTTTGCTTATGGATAAAAATATTAAATATATATATATTTAAAAATATAAATTAAAAAATCAAGGAAATTGCATTACAATATGATAGTAGACTTTCCGACTTTCAATCCAGACAACGATCTCAACCTTTTATACATGTAAACAGGATCTTGAGTTGTGAAACTTGATTTATATAAGATTTCTTTTTGGGTTGAGTCCAAAACTTAAAAAACAAGCATAAATTTTCGGTGCTGTTAACTAGTGATCTGCATCGGGCCTAATTTTTCAAGCCCGGCCCGGCCCGAAATTTTTTTTAAAAAAGTTTTGCTAACCCGGCCCGTCCCGAATTTATTTAAATATAGAAATTTATTTTTATAATTACTCAAAATAAAAGACTTATGTTATACGTTTAGTTTCTATAAATAAAATCAAATATTTTTATTTTACATAAAAAATTCAATATAAAATTGATAAATTTGGATATATTTAAAAAACAAGACCCGACCCGGCCCGAATTTTTTTAAAAATATTATACCCGGCCCGAACTCGATTATTTTTAATAGAATTAGGCTCAAGCCTAACCCGAAACCCGTTCGGGCCGGACTTGGGTCCGGTACGGGCCGGGCCTAAATTTGCAAATCTCTACTGTTAACTGTAACGTCGCCATTTTTACTGTAGCTGTCCACAAAAAGGAATGCCAAGGTAATGCCATGGTCCGTTTCGGATAAAGTCTTTATAAATGAAGAAATGCCCACAATAATCAAAAACTGCAATAAGGGCACATGTGGAGTGGAAAATTTTTAATTATAATTCTCATGAATTAAATTAAAATTTATTTATAAGATATTATAATCTTATTTTGATCTGAAAACTCGGTTAAAATTAATCTTTAATTAAATTTTAAAAAAATTTATTTAATATAATCATTTAATATGGATAATAGTTTCAACTCAAAAATGGTTTTCAATAAAATTTAATAATTTTTAAAACCTGGTAAGTAGTGACGACGTTATTTTACAGCACTGCATATTTTTAATAATTTAAGTAAATTATTTAAAATTTTAAAAACTTTCTGAAAATATTGCCAAATATTTTTTGGACATATTTTTATTTGGATAAGAAAAAACTTTTTTTACTTAAAGTTTCAAAATTTATTTCAATTTTTTTAAAAAAAAAATCATATGAATAGCCAACATAACAAAATATCCCAACTAGTTCCAGTTTTCGTGAACCAGCTATCACATCTCATTGCCTTGGATGTCAGTTTCAACAATTTGACTCAACTAGTTCCAGGGACCTTTAATCGTAACAATTCTCAATTGAGACAATTGTAAGTTAAAAATCTCTTATCCCATTCCCCGATTAAGTATTCGGCATTTCTATAAGAGCTTTAATTGGGATAGAATGTTTCTAAATAAATTAATATTTATAAAGTGTGCCTCGTGTGTCCAAAAATAGATTTTATTAAAGCTTAGATCCTCTAAACTTTATCGCTTGATTATTTTGTTAGTGAATGGAAATTTGATAGTCGCTTTACCCTGTATTCATAGTTAACGCACGCGGTGAAGGCGATAGCGCTTTATATAACACTCATAATAGTTAATATATTTTTGGACCAAAATTTTTTTTAAAAATATTATTTATAAGAACTTAGTATGTAATATTTGGTATATTATACATGACTTCTTCTTTTTTCCCTCCGCGATAAATGTAAATGAATAAATAAAATATCTTTTTAAACTATGACTGTTCAGATTTCTGAACAACAATCATATAACACACCTACACGAATCTTATTTCGATGAGCTCGTGTCACTGGAATGGCTCAAGTTAAGCAAAAACAGGCTGTATCATTTACCGGACTCCATTTTCTCGAAGCTCTCTCAACTCAAATATTTGTAAGTTTATTTTTTTTAAAAGATAAGATCGTTTATCAAGTTTATTATCTAAGGCTTCATTTTTTAGTAAACGCGGGTTGTTCCAATGGTGCGGTATTTAACGCTAATCACAGCTGATTCTTCACAACGATGATAATTTTTGAAATATACGTTCGCAACAATGTTTTTTTATAAAATTTTATCCTAGCATTTTCATCGTATCGCTCCATATTTATAAATTATACCTTAATGGCTTGATTTTGTGAGTAACGCAGCGGTTAATGCCGCACCGTTTGAAAAAACGAGCTTACTATGTAACAATTAATATTTACAGACCTTAAAGGCTCTAAATCGCTAAAAATTGAGAATATTTATTTATCCTCAAACATAAATGAATAGTAGTGATAAAATAAGTGTTAGAAAATTATAGCTATGTAATTGAGGCTATGAAAAAATTGTTGGGGTGGGGGGGGGGATTTTTATGTATTCTCAATTCCATCAACATTGTTTTAAAGATTTTCAATGATATTTAATAAATATTCCCGATTTTTAGCGATAGATTGGGGCCCAGGAAGAGTTGTTATCCACATAAAACTCGAGTCTTATTGAATATTTCATTCCCAATTCAATTTTCTGTATAAGGGGACCAGTTCCATATATCTTTCCTGTTTACAGCAAAATTTAACACGCAAAATATATGTTTTATTATTATTTATTTTTTAAATTGCAACAATTATTTTCACGCCATTTTAATATATATTTTTTTAAAAAAATAGGGAATTGAATAGGAACAAGTTGAGCGAGATAAAAAGCCTAACATTTAAAGGGTTGTCCAGCCTGGAAGTGCTCAAGATGAGGCGTAACGATATCAAAATTCTCAAGGACGGCGCCTTTTGGGGACTCACCCGCATACAAAATTTGTGAGTTTTTTTAGGGAAAAAAAATTATAATTACGATATTTAAAATTCCGCAGAGAAGGAAAGAAAGAAAAGAGAGGGGAAAAAATAGAATACGTTGTAAAATAATTAAGAATAAGTTAACCGAGGTGGCACATCTTTTCTTAGGATTCTTGCTATATCAATTTTTAAAAAAATAATGAATATATTATATATTTTTTTTAAAAAGGCAATTGGATTTCAACGAAATCGAAAACGTGGGCAGAGAATGGTTATACGGATTAGCTCATTTGGAGAAGCTGAGTCTAGCCAATAATAGAATTAGCTCTCTCAAAACTGAGCCTTGGGATACTTTACCAAACTTAGTTGAATTGTGAATATTTTTTTATAAACATTTTATTGATTCAGGTTTGAAAAAAAAATTATCATAGGTTATATCTTTTTTGCCCAAAATATTGAGCAGAAAATCTTTGAAGATTTTTTTGAAAGAAGATTAAAATTATGAAAGATTTTTTTTGCATAATAATTACAAAAATATTTTTTACAAAAAAACAAGGAATTTTAGATAAATTATGATGCTGAAAACTTGTTTGAACATTTCCAAAAAAGATTTCAGAGATCAAAATTTTGAAGATTTTATATTTTAAAGAGCATTTCAAACTCTGGATTAAACATATGCAATTTTTATAATTCAAACAAATTTTTATATTAATTAAATAATCAGATATTACCAAAATGGGTTTTAGAGGTTTTATATTGATTATCCGCAACTTTTTCAATAATTTTTGTTGACCACATTATATAATTTATTTAGAATAAAAAGAAAGAATACACCTAATTTTAATGTATTTAAGTATAAAAAATATTTATTGTATACAGGACTTAACCTTCACATGTTACCTTAGTTTCAATTAAGCCAGCTTTGATTTATTTTGCCATTTTATTATTAATATATAATATGTATATAATATCGTTCTCAGGGATATAAGTCATAACTCGTTAACCAATCTGGAGGCGGATACCTTTAAGGACCTACATTCTCTCAAAATTTTGAATCTAGCATACAATCGCATAGCAGACGCCCATCTGAATACGTTTTCAGGACTTTCCAACTTGCAAGAATTGTAAAAATCTATATATAGTTCAATTTATGGTACATTAAATTTTTTGTGATAATTTTGATCGGATTTGCTCACTAATTTTCTTAGAGGGGTCTGCATAATTCATACATATATGTAGTGTTGTTAAATGGCTAGTTTTGAGCCGATTTTTAAAAACGGCTAACTCAATCTTTTAGTTGCCTAAGTCTCGAGAGCGAAACTTCGCTAATAGATGTATAAGTTAAATATTGAGTTAGCCGTTTTTAAAAATCGGCTCAAATCGAGCCGTTTAACAACACTACATGCATAAAATGTTAGATGCTAAGACTCACCAAAAGTTATACTGAGTCTAATAAATTAATTATATTTGTGCAGTTATACAGGTTATCCAAACACTTAAAATACATATCAATTTGTTTTACTTAAAATCGGATAAATTTTTCAAACATTTATTTTTTTCTTTCCCCCTAATAGCTAGAAAATATATTTATTATAAGCTGCCTTTAATTAGGAATACATTTTTAACTATTATTTGCAGGGATCTTTCGGACAATCATTTCAGTTCCGCTTTCAAAGTATTCGAATCTGAGCGATTGACGGAAACATCTCCCCAATCCCCCTTGGGCAACTCCATATCATCGTTTTATCAAACTCCCCTCTCTTCCTTCCCCGCAAAGTTGCCTTCCCCGGGTAACAATGTATATGGCCTTAAAAGTTATGAGTTAAAAAGCAACCTGTTTTGTGGACTAGTAAATTTGAAAATTCTGAAATTAGCCAGGAACGAGATGAGTTCCTTGATTTTGGAGATGTCTTCAAATGGATGTTTGTTAAATTTGCTCTCCCAATTGCACAGCCTGGATCTGGCCGATAACCCCATATCGTACATTACGATGGATAGCAACAGCTCCTCATTACCGCCGCTCTGCAACATGAGAGAAATGTTTGAATAATATATATCACATATTTTTTAACTGAAGTATATTTTATCGCTAGATTTCTCTCTTTCAATTTAAACGTTTTTGTTGTGGAAACATTTTAGGAATAATTTTGGTTTATGATTTAATATTTTATAATTAATGACTATTTTGTTTAGTTGTATTTTTATTTATTTATCAAATTAGCAAACCCTATATTTTATATAGATATTTCAAAGGGTTGGGAATAGAAGTTATCAAAATACAAGAAGAAACCTTTAGTACCAAAATTCTATATATTTTTTAAAAATATCCATTTAGGATCCTTAACTCTTCCTATCTTGTCTGTGATTGCGATGTACTTTCATTGGTTCCGTCTTGGCTAACCTCTACCTACATGAATCCGGCTTGCAATAGCAATGGATCATCAATCTCTTACCACAATGACCATATTTCTTTCTTCACATCTTCAACTGCTTCTTCATCCCTAAAATGTTCTCATCCTTACCAATTGAAAGGTTTAGATTTGATCAAAACATTATCACCGACGCCTAATAGTGGCATGGGAAATAGCAACACCAATAATCTTACAGTGCTAATGGAAAAGTTTTGTGGCAAGGATGAGGAATTCAAATTGGCAGCTGATATGCCTTTCAGCGATTTTAACTTTTCAGGGTTCATGGAAAGGCAATCATCATCTTTAAATTTTCTAGAGAGAAATGGAGGCCATATAGGTAGTCGCTACAAGTCTGGTGAAAGAGAAGTGGGTTATCAATCGGCAGCACCCTTGAATAAGTATTGGATTGACAGGTAATATTAATTATATTAGAAATACGTTATATATCAACCGATTTCATTCATCATTTTAATTTTCTTTGCTATGCTCTCTTTGTTTAAAGTACATAGAATGTTAAATTGCATTCAATTCATAACAAGCCAGGTAGGGTTTAAAATTTGTTTAATGATCCTTTTTTGACTTCCTATATTTTCCAATTTAATTCAAATATCTTATACTAAATATTTGGCTAGTATAGTAAAACTTAATTAAAAACACAGACATAAATATTTAATATAGTAAATATAATACTACTGAGTTTACTTTACCATTCCAAACAAAATAGGGCATTAAATTCTTTTGAATGGATATTTATTAATTCATATCTAATATATTTTTTCTAAGACCTTTCCCGCAAAATTCGGTTGATTCAGGCCACCTAGGTGAAAACTCTTTTCACACTGCAGCTATACTTTTACCACGTTCACCCCTTACCTTAACCATAGATTCACCATCGCGTTACGAATTGGTTATGGGGTCCGTTGACAAGGCTCTAACATGTTTGGTTAATTTAAGTCTTTTAGCGTTCGGTTCTCTGGACAAGGGGAAAATCGATAAGAGTTCATTCGTTGGCGTGAATTGGATGAAAGACGGTTCCAGCTTAGGCTTTGATAATGGTAAGATGAGGCCTATGAATCTTGTTTTTTTTAAGAAATTATTTTAATATCGTTTTAGCTATTTCATATATGGGATTTAGATATCTGCAACGGGCCTAATTTTTCAAGTGTCCCGAAATTTTTTTAAAAAAATTTTGCCAGTCCTACCCGAACCCGAAATATTTTTAAAAAATTTTCCGACCCGGCCCGGTCGAATTAATTTAAATATAGAAATTAGTTTTTATAAATACTCAAATAAATGATACATGTTATATGGCGTCTAGTTTCTATAAATAAAATCAAATATTTTTATTTTACATTAAAAATTCAACATAAAATCGATAAATTTAGATATATTTAGAAAAATTTCCAAGGACCGACCCGACCCGGACCGAGCCCGATTATTTTAAAAATAGGCAGAAGCCCGTTCGGGTCGGGTCTACTTTTGCAGATCTCTAATGGGATTAATAATAACCTATTTAATACAAAAATAAGTATAAATATTAAAAAAATTTAAATATGAATATAGAATTACCAAGTGAAAAATTGTTCGAGGTGGAGGAAAGCTACACACTAGAGAAAGGAGTCGATAATAGCGACAATGAACCAAGAGATGACAATGGGGATGAAAGCAATAAGCCAAGGATGTCAAAGTAATTATTTTAAAAAACGTATAAATTTTTTTGATAGGCAGAATATGAAAAATATTTTAAGTCCTACTTACTTCCTTCTTCTACTAGTTTGCTAACTTTCTTGAAATAAAAAATGGTTTTTTGTTTGGCTCATTTTTTTTCTATATCTCACTTCATTATTTTATATAACAGTTTAAAATTACTAGTTAGCTATGTTTATTATGCAAATCCTAATTGGAGTCACTATAGAAATTATAAAGGCACCCTAGAATTGTTTTTTTAACAGTTTTTTTTAAAGATATTTATATTTACCTTCTTTTCATAATCTTTTACAAAAGATACACTCTAACGATTACTTCTCGTCTAGTATTCCATCCATCAGTGCTGGACGCTCATCGAGGCACTTATAATTGCATAGCCAGCTTCCTTTCTTCCCCTAACTTCCCTTCCTCAATTTACTCCCTTCATTCATCCACATTTCCCAAAGATGACAGATCCCAAGAAATAAAATCACCCCGAACGGATATAATAGTCTTGATAGCTCCCCATTTTCCTTCATCCACAACTGGATTAGACCCTGGATTCGAAGTGTCGAATATCAAAACTGGTTTTGGACATATTTTTGCGAGAACCGTAATATCTGTCAGGGTCGGTGGGACAGCCAGACTTGAGTGCGCCGCCTCTGGCCGCCCTCGACCCAGGGTAGCGTGGCAAAAAGTTAACCCAATCAAAAAAACGAGCCCGAACTCGGATAACGGATATTTTTTCAGCGACGAAAACCGAGCTGAATCTCGATTTGAAATCGCCGATTTCCCTGCCGCCCGGGAAAGGAGGATGCGGGTTCTTCATCCTTCTGATTCAGCCTTTTACATATCCGACGTTAAACCTGCCGACGCTGGCTACTACATTTGCAAGGCAAAGAATAGGGCTGGGGCTGCCAGGCTGGACCTTACTCTCAAAGTGCTAGGTGAGCAATCCTATTTTTAATATTTACTTATTAGCATTTTTTTTTTTTGGTATGTTGACTCTGATAGATTATTTAAAAATTATTTATAAATTTGTAATAGAAAATGACAAATTAAGATTTATCAATAAAATTATAATTATTTTCTCTAAAAAATATTAGATTTGACCTGATAGGGGAGGGGGAGTATTAATGGTTTAATTTACAACAAAATGATGACAATTGTTGTAAATATCTTATTTTTACTTATACATTTTTTTCTGCAATATAATATTTTTATTCATTAATACATTTTTATAATATTTAGGCCTCTAAAAGTGTAGAGTCATATTTGGTGTAGTCATAGTTATTTAAATCATTATGTTGATTATTTGGTGATTATTGTTATTTTTGTTTATTAGAATTATTGTTTGATTTTATTGTTATTTATGCGGAATCGACTACCGATTTTGGTTAAATTTTCAATTTTTTTATTTATTTATGCGGATTTTACAAATTATAAAAGTTTTGAATTCAGAAAAATATCATTGAAAGGTAAAAATTTGATAAATAAATTTTCATTCAGTGAACACGTGTTTATAGTAGTTATATTGTATAAATTTGCCGAAATACATACTCCCAAACTATATCAACGCCGCACCCAACACATTGAATCAACCCTCTATATCTATTTCTTTATTTTAAAAGTTCATATTTTTACTCTTTCTTTGTAATAAAATTAATAATACTCAACTCAAAATAATTTATATAAATGATTTTTTTTAATTAACTCAAAATATTCTGCAAACATTTATCTCAACCTACCCAAAATAAGTTTTAATTAATTTAACTTAGGCTAAAAAAAAATTTTTTTTTAATAAAAATTACGATTAATTTAATTCGAATTGTTTTAACAATTAATTTAACTAAGAATATTTTTACGACTTGTAATGTTAAGCAATGTGACACTTTTGACAAAATTAAAACCGATACTACACAACAGTATACATGCCACAACTATTTCACTTACCACCGTACTAATATTACACACCACTACTTCAACTATTTTATTACTACCACCGTACAGCTGCTACAACTATCTCACATCTACCACAGCTATTTCACTACCGTACAACTATCTTTTTTTATAAATAAAATATTAAAACAAATTATTTTTCTTTTCGGTCACGGCATCAACTTTTTCTAAAGAATCTAAATTTGTTTAATTTTAATAAATTTTTTTATATAAAAGAATGGTGGTTGTACGGTAATAATGTATAGTAGAGAAATAACCGGTCCCTAGTCCTAGCTCTCTATTTAAAAATAATAGTGTCGGTCCGGGTTGAGCTTGAGTTCTTAAATATGATACCATTACATGTTGTCAAATAGATATATTTTAAAATTCTTTCAAGAAACAAGGCGCTTATGTTTTTATTGTAAAATATTTATTTTACAATAAAAAATTCGGGCCATACCGAACGAACAATATTTCGACGGACTTTTCGGGACAAATAAAAAAAAATTCGTTCAGATCGGGCCGGACCAGTCAAATTTTTAAATAAAATTTTCGGGTCGAGCCGGGCTTAAAAAATTAAGCCCGATGCAGATCACAATGTATAGTAGTGAAAAATGTTGTTTTGGTGTCTGTAAATTTTGAATAGTGTAATATTGCTTGACATTGCAATTCATAAATATATTATTAGTTGAATTTGTTATTAATATTTTCATAGAAAGCGAATTCGAGTTAAATTATTAAAACTATTTTATGTAAGTCGAAATAAATTTTTGAAGATAATTTTGAGTTGAGTGTTATTAATTTTGTTTAAAAAAGAGAATAAAAATAACGAAATAATATAGAGGTGAATTTAATGTGGTTGACAAGTTTGTATTTCGGCATACTTTTACTATAGAACTACTATAAACAAACACTTCACTCTGCAGATAAAATAGTGGTCATTGTATATGAAAACTTATTTATCAAGCTTTTACTTTTAAAAAATATTTTTCTGAAAAATTTTTGAAAGAATTATTTTTAAAATCCTCATAAATATCAAAAAAATTTGATAAAAATAGCGAATCAGCACTTTTCATAACCTAAATAATAAATAATATGAATGAATAAGCCCATTTATATTACGGAATTCGTATAACTAAAAAATAAGATATTTACAACATCAATAATTTACTTTCGATCTTTATATTAATTATATAAAAATATAATTATAAATATGATATCCCATAATTTAAAGAAAAAAAAGGTGGAAGTATTTAATTACCAGTTGAATTAGTATAAACATGTCATAGAAAAAGAAAAATATATCTATTAATAAAGTTTTCATTCTTTCAAAACAAATTTTTTTAGAGTTGCTAATTTATTGTCGATAAATTTTACTTTCATTAGTTTATACCTTATAATTTTAAATAATAAATTATTCATCGAACTATTTACGTAAAAACAAAAAATAGAGTTACCTTATCTATCCAAACCTATGAATGATCAAATAATAACCCTGGGTCAGAGCACGGTTATGGAATGTATGGCCGCCGGAAGTCCTTTCCCTACAGTTACATGGTTTAAAAATGGTAGAATCCTCAATTTCTCCAAGCATGTCGATTTTCCAGTTGATTCTAACTCACGTGACACTACCTTCACCAATAATTCTACGCGTGTAGCTCCAACAGCGGATGAAAATATAGGAGATTCCAGGTTGACTGCCGTTGGACAAGGTCGCTTTCTGGTTTTGGTCAGGAGCCAGATCAGCGATTCTGGCATTTATGAATGTGTGCTTCAAAACACTGTTGGGAAGGTGGCTTCTTCTGCCCGTCTAAGAGTCATAACTAATGGAGCAGATATACCAGATAGCAAAGATGATAATGGTAAAAATCACTAATAATTCTTCCTTGAGCTTTTCTCGGTCAGAGCATAATGCTATATTAAGCATTTTCGCTGGATTGTTAAAGGAAGGAAAAAAATATCCCCTTAATCCATTTGATTCAAAGAATTGAATCGATAGATTATTCTAGACTTAAGTTATAATTTGTTAGAATATAAATTTCATAATTTAAATCACACGTTACAGAAATTCAAATAAAATTATTAATTCTAAGGAACACTATTTAACAAAATAAACAAATAAAATTGCAACAAAATATTGATGGATTATATTTAAGATGATTGTAATTATTAAAATTTTCTAACAAAATATTGTTACTTTTTATTTTCTACAAGGATTATAATAGTAATATAAAAAAAATTAAACAGGATTTTATTATCCTTATATCTATTACTCCCTGCCCGGAATTGTTTATTAGTTCAATCTTCAAAACGATTGATATATAATATAACAAGACTAAATTTTGCACTTTTATCGGTAACAATTGCTAGAATCCCCCTTCCCCATCCATTAACTAGCTAAAATTAATAAGAATATCATTTCTATAACAATTTAATTTTATAAATATAAAAACATATTGCAAAAATCTCGAATATTAAGGTGATTCTCATGCCCAAGAAGGAACTTCTTCTCCTGACCCATTCAACGTTATGGATCTATTAAACCGTGCAAATCACCGCTATCTCCAGTCACATGATCAGATAATACCCAATCAATTTTACCCGGGCCTAAATCCAAATCATGCTAAAGACAAGGAAACATTTCTAGAAGAAGAAGAGGAGTCAGAAAGTTATGGTTTAGACAAACCCAAAGACGCCGTGAGAATAGGCAGTTCAGATGTCGGCAAAAAGCGTTCAGCATCAAAAGCCCATCATCACAACACGTTTGACGAGTCCGTAGCTCCCAATAAAGGTCACATCGTTGAGATCATAGTATTAGCTGTAGTGTGCTGTGCCGTCCTCACATCTTGTCTTTGGGTCTTCGTCATTTACAGGACAAGGGTTAAACTGAACCCTCATTTAAAACGCCGCTACACAAAAAAATATGATTTCGGTGAGATTTCGGATAATAGCGCTAGTATCAAGGAGCTACCACACAAGCCTATCAGATCAATCAGAACGCTTTTAAGGCTGGGCCGTTCTGAAGAGAAAAGGAACAGCAGTAAAGTGCCCAGGAATGTCAGTTATGGGTTGTTCAAACCCGATTTATATTACCCTGGAGGCTGGCAGAGCCGATACTATTCCACTAACCCATTATTACGTCCTTATAAAAATTTATTGGTTCACGCGACTAAGAATTTGGATACGAATGATAAACACCTAAACAAGGTCCATTGTGATGAGCTATCGACTCAAGGTATATTTTTTTTAGATAACGTCCTAAGATATCGAAAGTTTTCAAGTTAATAGAAATATGAGTGATGAAGGTCTACTTGACATTTTATTTTTTATATCCTCTTTATATTAGATTCTATTATTCTTACTGGAAAAGAAAACATCTTGAAATCGCACAATAATAACTCATGGTCAAAACAATCCTCAATAAATTTATGCAACAACGTTAAAAATACAACGAGTAAACCGAAAAGATATCAATACATGGCTTTATTAGTGCCTAACGACTCATCATCGTCTTCCATCCTTAAAAGTTCGAATATTCCTGAACATCTATGCAATTGTCGCGAAAAGTTAGCAGATTCTGAAATATATGCTGATCCAACTTTCCAAATGCCTCAAATGGATTTAGACATAGGAGGTCCAAACAATGCTCTTCTGGGTGTCTATACGCATAAGGTTATTAATAACCATGACTCTATAGTTAATTACGATAATTATAATGAAAGGAACCGAGGAAATATGACTTTTTCCACCTTTTTGAAAACTTCTCATTCCGCCCCCTTGCCCAAAGATAGTTATAACAAAGCTTCCTATACTCTTTCTCACTGCGTTAACGATGAATCCGCTTGTGACAATTATGATTGCCGTGATAATGAAAATATAGAAAGATCTCTCACCCCAGATCTAAATTCAAATCAAGAGCTCCATATTAATAATCACTCTATGTCTATATCACATAATATAGTCTTTGACACCTTGAGTTCAAAGCATTTTTCAGATCGAAATAATTCGTCAGAAGATCTTGATTCGGGTTTGGCGCCATTATCTCATACCAATTCCTTCCCGTCTTCCCTAACCTCTTGCCCACTCATGGTATTCAAAAAAAACGCATGCGCGTAACCTTAAAACCTCAGTGATTTTTTTTGTTCGGTGAAGATTAGGACACGAAGGTTGTCCGGCCTTAAAAAGCGCCATGGGATTTGCTTTTCTCATATTATTCGAACTTTCGCATTTATTCAAAAAAAACGCATTTACAAATATTGTTAATATTTTGTTACATATTTAATTGTTGATTTATTTAATTATAAAGTTTTATAAAGAAATATATATATATTATAATTTATAGGTAAATTTTGTTATATTATTTGTATGCATGAAACATATTTATTATATAGTAGTATTATATTAAGTCTTTTATAAAACCAATTTATATCTTCCAACAAAATAAAAGATTAAATTTTTTTTAAAATATTATTAAAGATTCCATTGTCAATATTATACAGGGTAGAGATGATGTTAGTAAACAATCTGGTCGCATAATTAAGGCATTTATTTTAGATAACCACTTTTATTGCTATAATGGGACATATCATTTTTTTAAGCATGATTTAAATCATAAATGAAGATTGTCTTAAAATTAAATACATCAGAGAGGTTTCGTAATACATATCAGTGATTTGGATAAGCACAGAGAAGCATTTTTTTAGAAAATTAAAATTGGTATCTCAATAGGGGCGTAATCGATACCATTTTTTGGAGGCCGATCCCACAATACCGATATTAAATTGATATCGACCGATTTGCGATTCGATATCACATTTGATTGTGTTCTTTATTCTTTGTAAAAGAAAATGTTGATTTCGGGGTTAAATTAAATATGAACCTAATATATATTTATATATCAATAATTAAATATAAAATTAAATACTTTTAGTAAAAAATCACATCACCATTTAGTTCATCATGTAACAAAATTAAAAGCAACTTAAAATCATAAATTGAAAACAAATAAAAAGTAAAATTAAAGACAATCTCACAAAAAGTTGAAAAGCCCCCAAATAAAGTATAATTAATGATATAATAATAATATTAATCCTTTTTTCACGAATAAAGTTATTTCTAATTTACATAAACCTGATTTTCTATGTATAACAAATTGACAATTCCCAAAAATATTCAAATAAAATTTTAATGAACTAAATAATCTAAATTATACTACTCACATTCAATACAGGGCAGTAGCCACGAGGAGGGGCAGCCCCCACCCCTCAAAAATCCCCACCCCCAAACCTGGCCTATCGGAAAAACTTTTGGCCACCAAATTTAAAAAAAAAATTGTTAATTTTAATTAACAATTATCTAAATAAAAATTCTTAGACATATATTAGTAAATTTATACAAATTAATAAACAAGATATATACCTAGACCTGTGCGCCGACGAAATATAGGCGGCCGGCGCAATTTTTAAAAAATCTAATAAACGGCCGGCGGCGCGCCGATTTTTAGCCGCCGTCAATAAAATCGGCGCATATATAAATTTTTATAAGATAAATTTTTTTAATTGCTTATTAATTTTAAAAAAAAACAAATAAATATACACTATTCTACAGATATCTCGGCATATTTTTTAATATTCATTTAATAGAAAACTTATATCCAAAATCGATTTCGTAATTTAATTATCATGTATAAAAATATTTTTATTAAAATTTTTGGGACACAATGTTGATCTCCTTGAATTTAACGTCAATCCAGCTGTAGAGAAAACTCTTTCACTAGGTGTGCTAGTCGCCGGAATGCAAAGAATTTTTTTGGCGAGCCTGGAAAGATTGGGAAGTTTACTCTTCTTTTCTCTCCAAAAATTTAGAACGTTCATATTTTGTGAATATCGTTTTCCAAGAATGTGGCATTCTTGTTCTAAGTCACCTAACTTGGAATCATAATTTATATTTGTTGAATGTTTATTTGCCAATTTTGTCAAATAACTTAAATTTAATAATTCATCTTGATCCTCATTAGCTATATTTACTACCTGATTATCATCATTCTCTATAAGTTTATAAGATGTTTTATTATAAATTCTTAAGCTAAGCAATTTTGCACTATTAAATTAAAAGAAAGTATTTAAATTTAAGAAACTATTTAAATTAATTCTTTTTTAAATCAAATTTTATTATTATCATTATCTTTGTATATCTAAAAACATGGTATATATATATATAAAAAGTTAATTGAACATATTAAACAATCAACTTTAATATATTTTAAAAATAAACAATATTCAAATAAAACTAAAATTAACTATTCAAATTTAAATTTATTTAAATATATAATCAATCAACATTCCCCCTCTTCTACAAAGAACTAAGCTTCTTCTCAGCAGTCATCGAGAGCTTGTTGTCCTAGAAGTTTTTCCTGTTTCGATTGTACTCGGTTTCATCTTGGTTGGCACATAAGTCTCAAATGTTCTCGTAGGCTTGATTCTATCACGTAGGTTTGATAAAATCGTTTATTAGAGTTGCGTGAGTTTGTACGTTTATTGTAGGCTTGATATCCTTATCGTATGTTGTTCACATTTCTCAAAATTGTTATTATCATGTTTCATAATTAATCCAGTCGAATATTGGAATTTGGAATAAATCGGAATATATAATTTGGAATAGTTGATCAAATATATGAATAATATGCACGAATAAAATTTTGAATTTTGGAACAATAAAATATGTAATAAGGAATGATAATTTATGGAATAAGGAATAAAATAATCCAGAATAAGGAATAATAAATTATTATATTATTTTTTAGGTGTTAAGTTAATCATAGCGTTTTATACTTTTAGCGTTTTACATTTTTTGCGTTTTACACTTTTTAGCGTTTCAATATTTAATTAGTAGCGTTTTAATATTTAATTTATTTTTATTTATTTTCAATCTATGAGGTTAAAATATGCAAATATTATGCACATTTCCCTCTCTTAAAAAAATTTAAATTTCACACAATATTTTTCTAAAATTGATGTTTAATTTTTACATAACCTTTTTTATTACAAAAACATTTTTATCATATTAAGCATAACTTATAGGGTTATTTAAATCAATCCCTTTTAATTCATATGTTTTAATTACACTTTAATATATTTAAAATTAAAGTTTTATCTTCTTGTTTAGGATTTTTACTGGTTTATATTTAATTATATCTAAGAATTCATCTTTAGGTTTAGTAATTTACAACAATTGGTCATCATTCAAGAAATCAAAAAATATCAATATTATCCATTATGATTTTACATTTTAGTGATTTTAAAAATTTATAGCATGCCTTTATCCTGGCATAAAATTTTAATTTTTAATAACTTTTCTTCTTACGTGGATTAGAATAATAAGTAATCATCATTTTGGTCTCACAAAATAGAATTAATAACCTATCGTTCAACTTCCATATCAGTTCTTCCTAGGTTGTCACATTAGGTTAGGTGCTGGTTATCATATTCCAGTCCAACATCCAGAGCCGGGACACCATGAAGAAAGAAGCTTTTTGCATGAAAGAACGTGCTAACATCTCCATAGATTAGGCATTGGTCATATCAATAGATTAGGCAGTCACAATAAATAAGGTAGTCATAATAGGCAGTCTCCATAGGTTACGCAGTCTCCATAGGTTAGATAGTCATCTCAGTAGATTAAGTAGTCACAATAGATAAGGTAGTCATAATAGGTAGTCATCTCCATAGGTTAAGCAGTCTCCATAGGTTAGATAGTCATCACAATAGATTAGGTAGTCACAATAGATAAGGTAGTCATAATAAGTAGTCATCTCCATAGGTTAAGCAGTCTCCATAGGTTAGATAGTCATCACAATAGGTAGTAAATAGGTAGTCATATAAATAGAGTCATCTCAATGGATTAAACAATCGTCACAATAGGTAGGTCACCACAAAGGTAGTCATATAAATAGAGTCATCTCAATGGATTAAGCAATCGTCACAATAGGTAGTCATATAAATAGAGTCATCTCAATGGATTAAGCAATCGTCACAATAGGTAGTCATATAAATATAGTCATCTCAATGGATTAAGCAATCGTCACAATAGGTAGTCATATAAATAGAGTCATCTCAATGGATTAAGCAATCGTCACAATAGGTAGTCAAATCAATAAATAAGGTAGTCATCAATTTCAAATTTAATTTAATTTATACTTTTTTATTATAATTTTAGGCAAATTTTCTATATTTTATTCTTTTTTTTTTTCACAAAAATGTAACAGGGCGCCATAAAGGAAACAAGAAGTTAACAAGTTATATTTATTCTAAATAAATTTTTTTTACCTTTTATAATTTTGTAAATTTGGATAAAATTTTTACTATCGTAAAGAAAAGTCAAAAAAATTTTATATGTCCTTTTATCATCTCCAATATCTAACGACGAATTTGCTTTTTATTTTTACAAAAGAAATCAAGGGGTAAGGATATTTTTAAATTTTATTTTTTTAAACTTTTATTATTTAACTTTATTTTATTTTTTAAAAAAAGAAAGAAAAACGAAAAACGTACCACCGTAACCGGGGCACCATAAAAGAAAGTGTTTTATATTTAAGAAACTATTTAAATTAATTCTTTTTTAAATCAAATTTTATTATTATCATTATCTTTGTATATCTAAAAACATGGTATATATATATATAAAAAGTTAATTGAACATATTAAACAATCAACTTTAATATATTTTAAAAATAAACAATATTCAAATAAAACTAAAATTAACTATTCAAATTTAAATTTATTTAAATATATAATCAATCAACATAAATACTTTGACACAATTGTCAATTTTCAAAATCTTGGATCTAAAAGAGCCAATACCTAGATAATTTTAAATAAAAAATAAAAGAATATACTTATATAATATAACTTGCAGATTACAAACCGGAAATCGTATCGCAAGTTTTTTTAGCATATTTTCCTTAAGTGAAATAATTTCAGAACTATCACTATCATTTACTATTAAATGTGTTTCAATTTCACTTCTAAAAAGTAACGCCAAGTTTAAAGTAGGCCAGTACTGAAAGAAATTCGACAGTTTCTTAATTTTGAAAGAAATGCTAATAGTTCTTCTACCAGATCAGATTCATAATTTGAGAATGCTTCCCAATTCTTTTCAAAACATTATTAATTAAATTCTTATTTAATCCAGATATGCTTTCTAGCATAATAAATATATTATGCCAACGTGTTGGGATAATTAATTATTATTGTTACTATTATCATTGGAATTACCAATTTGAAACCGGGATATCGGGGTATGGATCAATGCTGTCAAGATCTAACATGTCTGATGTTAAATCTATTGTACTTAGACATTTTCTTTGATATTCCTCGAATTCAAATTTAACCTCTGCAGTTTTATATCTTAGAGCAGTAATAATTTCTCTAATTCTTTTGCAAAAAATTTCCAGACTGGATTTTTTATTATCCAGAGTTAGGATACTAAAATTATTAAAGTAGATGCATCCATTTTAAAAATATGTAAAATTATGGTAACTTTTGGAATTTTAGATTTTTGTTTGATTGAATTCTATAAAGACAAGACGTCAATATAATTATGATTTTAAAATAGTAGAAAATAAAAATTCATCACATTCCTGATTGACATTGTTTAACGGCGGCGTTTTCGGCGTAACCAAAAATGGCAGGCCGGCGCACAGGTCTAAATATACCTATAAAAATATTAGTTATAAAACGTCCATTCACTCATTACTCCTCCAAGTGATGAATAAGAACAAAAAGGATTCAGCAATTGGAAAAAAGCATTAGCTGCAAAGAAGCAACTCCTATAAAATGAAAGCTCATTTATGATAAAATATTAATATTAAAAGGGCACTGAGATAATTTCAATTATGGTAAGCCAGCAAATTAATCGTATCATTATTATCATTAATCAATATTTGATTTGATGCTACTTTTTAGCACTCAGGAGAGCTACCTTTTCGTGGGTCAGGTTTAACAAAAATTACGGATGCTGTCTAGAATATTTATTGCTATGTTTTTATATACCATCCAAAAAGATCCTGAATAAAAAAAATATAAAATGAATATTCAAAATGCACAATATATAAATTTAAAATTAAATCTAATCTATGGAAGATATGATGCTAGAATATATCTCAGAAAAATATAACAAAAGTGAGATGTCTTTTTTTTGTCTTAAGGCTAATGAGACAAAAGATGCATCAGGTTAACCCTGAGTATGAATCATTAATTTACAATGTCTTTCTGCTGAAAGCATTATTAATTGTATTTTAAAGCAACTTAATAAATTAAATATTAATTCAACAAATGCCATATGATAGTGCAAACGTCATGTCTGGCCGAAATGGTGGAGTACAAACCCTGCTTCAAAAAAACTTGATAAAAAAGTTCCTTGCTAAAATAATATTGTAATTTTTTAATTTATCTAATACATTGTATAATTTTTTTAGGGTATTAACGTATCATGTAATGCACGCCATACTCCTAAGAGACTTTAGACCAGAGGTGGTCTGGTCATTTATAAACATCTCGTATTATTTATGAGAATTGTGAGACTATTGATGAAGTATTATTTTAATCTTCTAAAAGAACTTTTAACTCAGAGATATCCCCTCATGATTCAGTCGAAGCTTTTGGTTTTTTATCTCAATGTGTTAATATAAATTACATTATATTGGTCATTAGAATTTATGAAGTAATCCACTAAATAAGTATGTACAGTCAGTAGTTACTAATAGAGTGGATGCTAAACATTGTATTAATTCTACAATTTATATATTAAAAATAAAAAAATGATAATTCTTTTGATTTGATAAGAATTATGGCTGAAAAACCTATATCAATATTAATTTCATCCCTCAAATATCTTAAAGGGTACTTAAATTTCTATTAGGCGTTACCAAATTGCAATTTGATAGTTTTTCGAAAAGGAATTATGAAATTATTGTAGATCGTTTTTAGAAGATGTACACAAGATGATTATAATATTCTATCACGTTTAAATACGTAGACATCCAGTGGCATAGCCAAAATTTTCCAATCGGGGACGGAGATTAAAAATTTTTTTGGGAGTTTCGCCCTCAAACCCCCTTTTAACCCGGACTTCGGCCGGGTCCCTCCTATAAAAAATTTTTATATTTTATTGATTTTTCGGTGGTCTTTATATAATCTCCTTTAAAGTTCGCCGAGCAAGTCCTACTTCTAAAATATGACAATGTTTTGTGTTTTATTAGTAACTGACTTTAACCAGTATATTAGCCATCCTAAAGGAAAAATTATTGGTAAAAAATTTTGACCAACCTTAAGATTAAGAAGTGACTGAAAGCATTTATTCTGTAAATTAAATCGATGTTTATACCTTAATTGAATATTAATTTAATCCGATTGGTGGACATCATAAGGAAAAAAGGAAAATTGTCAAAATAGATATTGTGCTAAAATGGAAAATATAAAAATAATTATACATCTGGCGTGCGCTAATATTTAGTGCCTGACTAATATTTTCAATTCCTCGCTCAAATATGAGAACCACAAAAAGATATAGAGTTATAAACAAAATGAAAGCTATGACGTCATGCTTTAAGCGTGAAATGAGCTAAGCTTTTGTAAACACTAATTCCAAATCTTATAATAAACCATTATTATTAGTATATTTTTTTGCTCTATTCTATCTAATAGTTGGTTTATAGATGAAAAGTAAGATTGAAAATTTAACATTTTTAAATCTAGTATCATGCTTGAACCCAGATATAAAATAATAGTTTTATTTCATAATATTGCATATTATATATATTTAATTTAAAAATACATTAAAATAAACAAAAAAAGAGTCCAACTTGCCATCAATATAATTTTTAGGCATTAGGTGGGCGGGTTAAACAAAATTATAGATAAGTAGGCAGTAAGGCGGGTAAATTTTTTAAAACAATTTATAAGTGGGCGGGCGGTTTAAAAAATTACAAAACAACGAGCGGACGGACTTTTTGGCTGAAAGCCGGCCCATTGCAGACCTGCCTGTGCCTAATATTTTTTGAGATAATATTACATTAATGATTATTTATTCATAATGAAATTGACAAATTAGATTTTTTTAAAAAAGGAATATGACAAATTAGACAAGTTTTTTGCAAGATGTCAAAATTTATTTTAAAAATATCTAAAATAATAAAATATTGTAGATCAACATTATTATTTATAAATTAAAAACATAAAAATAGTTGTTTTTTATATTTTAGGCATTTATATTATCAATTTGGTAAATTAAAAAATATATTTTAAAAAAAAACTTATTTTTTTCATGGGGGGGGACAAGGGTGAACCGTCTAATGCCTACTGCCCACCCCCCCCGCCCTAACCCTGATTATTTTATACCCCATTAGCATCATTATTAAACTTAATTGTGGAAACATTACATCATGAAAAGAAATAGCAAAAGGATTATTAGCTGTAGAAGTTAAGGAAGCACATAATTTTAAAAATATCCTAAATTGAGCACTAGAGAACCGATGAAAGATAGACGTAAATAAATGGCCTTTAATGGCTTATGGAAGAAACTAATACAGAATTTAGCATTTAATTCATTTATGTTAAAATTTTAAAATAAAAATCGTCGAGTATTATTTTGTATGTATATTTACATTTACAAATTTTTGATAAAAATAGCAAAAAATTACTATGAGTGCCTAACTATTTGTTTCATTTCAAAAAATATTGATCCCTCTGAATAAGCAGCTGACCCCTCCCCCAGCCAAATTTTTTTTAGCTACTACCATTATTCAATATCTGAATTCTTTAAAAGATCTTATTCAAATATCACAACATACATATTTAATTTAATGTGTAAAGCGTACAAAATATTTTAATTAACATTTTTTATATATTAATAACACATTATAAATATCTTATTTCTATAGTAATTTAACAAATATATTAATGAAATTTTAAATAAATATTTAAATTTTATCAAAGATTTCTTTTCAGAAACACAAAAATTTCTAGTTTATCTGGGGTCAGACTGCCTTGATGGGGACTGTCAAGTCAATATCACCAGCTTCATAAAGAGATTCTGATGATGCATTTGTCGCAGCTGTTGCTAGATTTTTATGAACCAGTCTAGAAAGAGCGAGATATTTATGGCAGTTCACAGCTCAATTAAAGGGTCTGCTGATGTATTATCATTTATTGCGTTAAATATTGGTTCCTCAAGATAAATTTTATGAGAATAAGGGCAATTTTTGATGGTTTTTTTAATTAAATTAGACTCTTCATTTGCTTTAGCTTCAGTAAAAGATCCCAACAAACTAAATATATGCCAGTTGAATTGTATGCTGATATTGATGGAATTAATTCTACGTCCATATTTTGTTTTTCTAATATTATAAATAATATAAAAAATAATATTTAAGAAAATTTAAGATATTACTTAGACTGGATGAATTAATTTCCTCACGAGAGTTGCTGTTAATGCATTCTAAAAGTAATTTTTATCGACAGAATAATGATTGAATTAAAATTGTTCTAAAGTGAGGATTCCAAATTGTTGCTAGTAGTAAGTAATATAAATATGGGGAAAACGTTTAGTAAGATTTGTATACAACGCATCCTTTATAGCCTAGACACCTTTATCATGCTAACAATGATTAGCAAGTTCTCTTTTAAGAAATTCTACAAATGGAATAACTATGCTAATTAGTGCGTTTTCTCCATTAATTTCTTTTGTAATAATGCACTGAATTGGTAATGAAACCAGCTGGAAATTTTTTAAAAACTAAGACACCATTTTATCAAATTTAATAATATCGGATAACCGATATTTTAAAAAGGATGAATAATCGGCACGAACCGACGGTATATTCCTAAATCTTTGTATGTCAGTGTGATAAAATGAAATAAAACCCTTTGTATAGCATGGGGCCTTACGAATAATTCCTAATTTTTATTTATGGACTGTCTGTGTTCATCTATTTTTCAGAAAAAATAGCCATTCTAATTATGGGACAACTTGAATCCTAGAAGAAAGAAAACCTTAAAAATTTTAATCATTTTGTCCCCTAAATTTTATATTTCGTTCGGCTATATAAACCTAGCTTTAATAGGCAGGGGTCTATATAGCTTACACTAGTTAGGCGTTGTGTACGGTAGAAGTCTGCAATGGGCTGGTTTTCAATTAAACGCCAACCCGCTTATTGTTCTAAAAAATTTAACCTACTTCTCCGCTCATTCATAGTTTTTTTAATGGCACGCCCGCTCATTTATCTAAAAATTTTGTTTAACCAACCCGCCCAATATTTAAAAATTGTCTTAATGGCTGGTTTAGCTCTTTATTTCTTTTATTTTAATACATAAAAATGATTTTTTAATAAATACAAGTATGCTTCTGCTTATTTCACCCTAAAAATATATAAAATTCACCTTCCCCATTTAAAAATATTTTAATACACCTGCCTTATGTTTCCTTAAAAATTTTTAAAGGGTCCATGCTAGTCTGGAGAATGGACGCGTGGTGCAGACCTCAAGTCTACAGCACAAATATTGACAAAAAATAAATCGCATGTAATTTTTTTAAATCTACCCATTTGATACCTCTAATTTATATCATATCATAAATATTTTGTAGTCATTTTGATATTGGATTGATCAGTTTAAATTTAATGACTAACCAAAATTCTAAAAAAATGAATATTAAGCTGATTCAATATTAAAATTTTAGTATATCCCTATATTTGAATTCCATATTGCATATAAAATCTCAGACAGATAAATTTGACTAACCAAAATTCTAAAAAAAAGAATGATTCAATATTAAAAATTGGTACATCCAAACTTATAATATTTGAATTCCATATTGCATATAAAATCTCAGACAGATAAATTTGATAAAATTATCAAAGTTGCAAGTAAAAATGTAATAATTGGGTTGAGTACAAATTATTCCTTATATGTTATCTTATAGTATTTAAGAATATTTACATAATTTCAATTTCATAAGGTTCTAAGAAATATTTTATAAAGGTTTCATAAAAATAATAATGAAATATATGTCAAATACAGAAAAATAAGGATTATATAATTAATTTTAACTTAATTTGCTATAAAAATATGTTTAAAATTAGATATTTATCTCAAATATTTAAGTATATTTTTATATATGTTATACTAAATAAAAGAAATGTTTATTTTAATAATATACATTTTTATCTATAATATACATTTTACAACTTATATCATATAAGAAAAATACATATATTTGACATATAAAAAAATTATAATATAAAATATTTTAATCTTCAGAAGCTGGCATAGAATCTTCAATTTTCCTTAAAAGCTTAACTTTAATTTCATTTGTGCTGTTTCCACGTAGTGTATCTTGTACAAAATAAACAGATGTTTCTAGTTGCATCATTTCTAGAGCCCCACGTATAATACCACATATAACATTTGAATATGACAATTTATCATGTTTACCATCTGGAATTTCAACATAGTCTGCTAAGGGATTATATTCAAATACTAAAGAAAATTCTTGGTATCCATTTGCACCCACAATAAAATTTGTGATAGTAGGCACAATATTAAGATAAGTTTTAAACCCAATTTTGGATAATACATCTGCAGTTTCTTTCATATCATGGCATTTATTAATGATAGGTGTGGAAGTACTCAAGGATCTTGCTATTAAATCATCTATTAATCTTATGCCAATATTATAACCAATTTTATCCAATTGTTTGTTGACTTCCTCATCATTCTCAAAATCCTTCATTAATTGTGTAACAAATGAACCATAGGTCATTATAAAAAGATCGGAATTCATTTTTTTGATCGCTGGATTTGGACCATCCGATAAACTCGTTATTACATTTGTTGAGGCACTTCCACTAACTCCTTTTATCGTTTGTTTAAAAGCCATAATACATATGGTGTAACCTAACTGTATAGTTAATTACGATTGCTAAACCCTAACCGATGCGAATATAGTCATGATATATATATTTTGATAAACAAAGATTATAATTTGATTAAAAATTAAAAATAGATAATCTTTTATCAAAACCCATGATATTACAATAATTGAAACAATATATTTGCATTTCCTTAGCCTAAGTTGGAAAAATGGCATAGATTACTTACTAAGCTTACGGTAACATTCATTAAATTGCGTCTTCATGAAATTTAAATCTATTTTGGTTTCCTAGATAATAATTTAATAAATGTTCCCTGAATTTTTTAAAATTCATATAATTTAATATAAATAATCTATACTGGTAAACAAAAATAACATAATATTTTCATTTAAATATTAAGTAAATAAATTTTTATTTGACTTTTATAAATTAAATTGGTGTTAAAAGACGTGCTCTTATTTTTCAAAAATAATCTTCCATTGACTAAATAAACGGAACGTTTGAGCGATTGAGTGTTTCAAATAGTGTTGTTAAACGGCTCGTTTAAGCAGATTTTTTAAAACGGCTAACTCAATATTTTAGAAAGAAAAATATTGCACAAGCCTTGATCTTTCGTTTATATGTCTAGATCTGTATTGCTTCTATGAGCGAAATATTCAGGCTTGAATAGTATTTTGCTGAATAAAATGATTTAGCCGTTTTAAAAAATCAGCTCAAAACGCGCCGTTTAACAACACTAGTTTCAAATGTTGATTTTTCAGTTTATCATTTTCTCTATTGCTCCATTAATCATTTGTTAGTACGGCTTGAGTTTGTTTGTCCATTGAATCATCGTTTGTTGAACATCGTTTGTTGATTTATTGTTTGTATTTGATCATCCCATTTCCATTTCCATTTCGCTTTCAGATTTTTATATTTTTTTTATCAAAAATTTTATTTATTTATAACAATCATTATTTTTTTTAGGTCGTAAGTCATAATTCCGATTTTAAACTTGAAACTTGTTTTTCACTTCTTTCCCCTCTTTCTGTTTTGTTGTAGAATTTTCATTTAATATTATGTTCGTTGTTTAGCCTCATTCATATCTTTTTCATTGGTTTGTTCGTTTTTTATCCTGATCGTCTAATCATTCGTTTGATCATCATTCCATTAGCTTGCCCATCTCTTTATTTATTATCATTTATATTTAGTTATCATTGTTCTATCAATTTATCTCGAATAAATAATTTTGGAATAATTGGAATGATAATGGAATAAATAATTTATCGGAATCATTCATAAAATAAGAATAATAATCAATTGGAATATTGAATCATAGAATATTTTGAATTATCGCGTTTTATCAATGACATATATAATACCTAGACTGACGATTCATACATTAAAATGCACTTTTAAAGTGGTTAAAAGCAAATCAGCTGGGCCCACCATTTTGGTAACACATATAGTAATTATTCTCATGTTAAAAACTATTATTAAATTGATAACTTGCTTCCTTATTATCTCCATGATCCTAATAAAGTTTGCATCAGATATAGGAATAAATTAGGCTCTCGTTTAAAATTTTAATACTGATTAGTGTAACCAAGATGGCGTCTCCAGCTGATTTGCATTGATGTACACTTTAATGAATAAAACGTCAGTCTTGGTATTATATATGTCATTGCGTTTTATATAAAAAAATTTTTTTTATTAAAGTTCAATTATTTTTATTTTTAAATTTTGAATTTTACTCACTTATTTTTCATTTAAATTGTTCTTTATAAAAAAATTTATCTTTAGTCTTAATTTTTTAGAAAATGATCTTCTTATCGTAAATATTTTTCTAATAAGACGTTTAGTTTTTACATAGCCTCCCTTTATCATACTTCTATCTTTTAAGTGTGATTTCATTATTTTCTTAAATTTTTTATCATTTTTAGTATTAATTACAAGATTTTCTTTTTACTTTAACATGTGATTAATACATTTTAAATTGTAAGATTCGATTTTTGAATTTATAATTTTATTATTTTCTTTAATGTTTATATCATTATTTTCTTTAATCACAATTATTTCTTCGAATTTTATCATATTATTTTTCTCTTTTAATTTATAATAATCTATTTCAATTTGAATATTTGGTAATTTACGTAATTCCATATTTTTCAAGTTTTTATTATTATGAGATTTATGATCATTTCTATTATTGTTATGTGTCTTTTTATAATATTTGTTATCTAATTGTCTACCTCCATAATAATTTTTATTATTAATTTTATTACATTGTTGTGATGATTTAATGTAACATATTGATGATTTAATTTAAACACATGCATATATAATTATATTATTTCTTTTGTTGTACATTTGTAAAGATTATAACTATATATGCAAAAATTAAATCGTCAATATGTTACATTAAATCATCACAACACTGTGTATTGATTTCTGTTATAATAATTGTCTGTTTCACTATAATTAATTTTATGATTATTTTTATAGTTTTGACATTGAAAATTTTTGTTAGGATAATTAGATATATTATTTGATCTAGATGTTTCTTTTATCTCCGTTAAGGTTAACGATTTATTATTACATAAACATTTTAATATAAACATTCTTCCTCATAAGTTGAACTTCATCTCTCGGTACCATTGCTTCCATAGCCAAAAATAAATCATCTGGTAAATTATGTATTAAGCTTAAAGTATTTTTACTATCATAATATATTAAATGAACTTCTAATTTATCTTGGACTTTGTTTTATTATTATGGTCCCATATTGGTTTATTCATATTTTAGAGATTTTATTATTAAAATTTTATTTATTTTTCACTTTTACATTTTAATCATCTCTTACGTTTAGAAAAAACATAACATTCCAGAATCCTTTTTCATCTATTTTGACCATATTCCAGTAGCTAAAGTCGTATTTAAAATTTGTCTCTGAAAAATATCTAAAAAGAAAGTCTGAAGTAGCCTTTCTACCACCACGATAAAACAAGGAAATCAGTGAGAAAACAATAAATTAGATTCCTTTTTTATTTATTTTATCTAAATTATCTATATTACAAATTTACAAATTTTCATTCGATATATATAGTGTACAAAATTTAACTATCCTACAAAAATAAAAATATTTAATTTTTTAAGGTTAAATAAGAAAAGAACAATTTAAAGTTTTTACATTTAGAAAAAGAAAAAATATTTTAAGGTTATAATTTTTTAAAGGATACATTATTTATTTTATTTTTACATATTTAACATATCCGAAAATCCTTTATCGTTCCAAACATTTTTGGGGGAATATTAGGCATGACCAACAATATAGAAGGAGCTCCGTTTAAAAGGCCACTTTGATAAAAAATTGTGGAAATCTATACAGAGATTGCCTAGAAGTGACAGAAGAATTTTTACGGTCAGGAAAGCACACGAGATTGATGCAGATATGAGAGGAAACAGGCTTTTTGATGCCTACAGCAAACTCAAATATTTTTGCAAATCCAAAATTTTCAAAAAACTCCCTTCCATTCGATTGGAAAATAACAAAGTTATAATCGACCAGGATGATCAATTGGCGCTCTGGGCGGACCACTACAAGAGGATCTTCGAATCCAGGAAACCGACAAGCGTACTATCTGATTTCCAAGCCACACCTCAATATACCTCTCAGTTCTCAACACCTCAATATACCTCTCAGTTCTCACTAACCGAAATTTCTTCTGCACTTAAAAAACTTAGGAATCACAAAGCTCCTGGCCCAGACAATATTACTGGTGAGCATCTTAAAGCAACATCAGAGGCAGAACCACGTTTCCTGCAAATCATCTTTAATAAAATTTGGTCCACAGGGGTGACACCGAAGGATTGGAATCTATCCACCCTTTGCAACTTCCCTAAAATTCCAAATCCCACTAAATTTGGAGATTACAGGGCAATAGCACTCACCTCTATTGCTTCTAAAATATTTATGATCCTCCTCAAGTTTCGCATTTTACAAACATCGCAAAACCTCTTCGCCAAGTATATCTGCGCCTATCGCCCAGGCAAAAACATTATGGAACCTTTTCTTGCTCTTAAAATCATCATTCAAAAATGTGATAGATATAAACTACCTTTCTTTTTCACTTTTATCGATTTTAAACAGGCGTTTGATAATGTTAATCATGATGCGCTTTGGAAGATTTTATCAGAAGTTGGGGTTGACACAAACATAATCAAGATATTAAGGCACCACTTCAACATAGTTATGAATAAGACGCTGCAAACCTGCTGGAACTAAACTTATATCCGAATAAGTACAATCTAGAGAACAGGATTATATCCTACGCCGATGATGTGGTAATCATCACCAAGGATTTAGAGGAAACCTCCAATCTTATTCATTTGTTGAAATTGGTGAGCTCGAAAGTCGGGCTAGAAATAAACTTCAAGAAAACCATGATTATGTTAGCAAGACACACGTCTCCCATAGAAAGTATCGATGTTGGGTCTGATGTGATTAAGGTGGTTACCCAAATAAAATATCTAGGAATTACCCTAGATAATAGAGGGGGCTGTAAAGAAGAACCCAGGATAAGAATACAAAAAGCTAGGGTAGCTTTTTACAAGTACTTCAAGTTATGGAAGACAAGGGAGATACCTGCCTTCACACGACTACGTATCTTTAATTCCACTGTGATTCCCATTCTATTATAAGGCTATGAAACATGGGAAATAAGCAAAGCTGATAATAGGAAATATCAAACGTTTATCAACAAGTGTTTAAGGATAATTAACGGCATTTTCTACCCCAGACTAATATCGAACGAAAGGTTATGGAAACAATCAAAACATATTCCTTTCCATATCATTAAAGAAAAAACGAATTAATTTCTTAGCGCACATTCTGAGACACCCCAACTGCAATTTGGTTCATGATGCTTTAACTTGGCTTTTTACCTGTAAAGGTAAATCATACAGCAGATACAAAACATTATGGCTCCACCGGGTATTGAAAGACGTTGCTGACCTGAACTTAAACTGGAAACAGTTCACCAGACTAAACAAAAATAAAAAATCTATCAAAAAGCTTCTTAAGGTAAAATCTGGGTACCTGAGATGATATCCCCTATCCGTTACTTCACCCTTACCCACAACTATACCCTTCCTCTCCCTCAGCCACCTCAAGAGTACAAGTTTTCTTTTATTTAAATAACATATTTTTTTTTTATTAAATGCGAATCTTTAAACATTAACTTAAACCAGCCTTCCCCTATCCAATCATAGTTAGATAAAATTAGGACAGTAGGTATGGGTGTGGGCTGTCTTATTTGGCCCTGTCCCTTTCTCAATCAGCCCATAGACGTTTAAACGATAATCCTTGGACTATTGTGCGTACAAGTACGTACGGCTTGCCCACAAACGTGTAAAGGGTTTCTCATATTTTCTTCCCCACCTTAATAAATCCAATTAGATGGAAATGAGAAAAACCTAGCGTAGCTCTGTTGTTCCTACAACGTTGAGAGGGCGAATGCGCTTTATCACGTATCACGTATACTTATTTGAGCCACTCTATTTTTCATATTTATCGATTACTAAACCAAGTTTTGATTTATTTTTTTTTAATTTTTGTAAAATTGGCCTTGGTCTTCCTTTTTCATTAATCAATAAAAAAAATTTAGTTTTTATGTTTTAAGGCCCGGCCCAGATTTTTAAAATATATTTTTTTTATTTTAAATTTTTATAGCTAATAATGACGATTTAAAATATTTGGTTTTAAAATATACGGCCCTGCCCGGCCCGGGTATTTAAAAAAAAACCATGCCCGAATATATTTAAAAAAAATAAAATACGGCCCGGCCCTTTAACTAATAAAAATACATAGAAGACTTTGCTCATAGATGGCACAAACGTTTGGACATTTATTAGTGAAATCTAGAGGCTTAAGCAATATTTTTATGGCTAAGTTAGCCGTTTTTAAAAATCGGCTGCTCAAATCAAGCTAGTGAGGTTTCTATTTCCCGACCTTAGATATAGATTATATCTTTAAAAGGTTATAATTTTTCTAATTATTATTATTATTAAATAATGATTTAAATTAATCGGTTGCTTACATATTAACAATAATCATATATAACATAAATGAACAAATTATTTGTAATTTTTTGCTATGTAATCCTCTGATTCTCTTTCTTTATTGTTAATCAGCCCCAACTAAATATTTGATCATTTTTATTTATGTTTGAGCAACTCCTTCAATATTACTTTCTAATATCCATCTATCCATCATCGTTCTCTTCGTTTAATACTCTTAATAAACGCATTCTCTCCAATTAGCTTATTGTATTTAATTTAAAGAGTATTCTGTTATGTGGGGCTCTATGAGTCGGGTAAAGCCTTGCTCGACCCAAAGTTAGCTCGGACTAAGTTAATAAACTTTTATAAAAAATTGGGGGGCGTTGGGTTTGTAAAATATAAAAAATAATTTTTTGCCTTTATTTTTTTTTTTTTACTAAATTATAATAAAAATTTTTCTTAGTATTAAGATTAGGTGGAAAATTTATTAACTTTATTTTATTTATAAAAATGTGTTTCATCTATATTTTTCAATTAAAATTTTTGGGCCAGGAAAATAATAATGTATAAAAATAAATACAAATTTAATTTATACATTAAAAAAATATATGCTTTATTCAATAAAAATGGTTTTAGCATTAAAATTTTTAATTAAATCTAAAAACAAAGTTACAAAGAGCTTTAATAATAATTAATTTTAAAATGAAATATCAAAAGCATAATATGTAATAAAATTAATTTTATTTTCTAAATAATTTGTTAAACCTCAACCAGGTTTACTACAAATCGTGTTTTGTTTGAGTCAGTGGCATGGTTAACATTAACTAGAGTCTCATTTGAAAATAATTAGAAAATTCATTCATTTTCTAAAATAAATAAGAAAACAATATATTTTCTAATAAAAATAAAGGTTAATAACGCATAAATATTTGATAATATGCCATACCACTGGTTTAGGTGCTAGATCATTCAGATCATAATTTGAGCGAGAGTTGGGAAATGCGTTACCAAAATGAATTATCTATTTTATCATTAAAAATAAAAGTATATACAGAAGCAGTCATGTTCCCTACTGTTGGCGACAACATTAAGTTAATATAGATTTCGAATTACGACTATATACAATTTTTTTAAACTATAATTTCTCAATTTTTCTCTGATAGGCATAAAAATGATAATCCATAATCCAACCATAAATACGTAAGATTTATTAATTTCTGGGTTGACATTTTGTTTGTTTCGAAAAATATTCCATTTTCGAGAAGAGACTGCTCTGCGTTTTTAAGGGAGTTTTAACAAACTATATTTCGGAAAAGTGGTTTCTAAATCTTACTTTAAGTAGAATCACTATTTATAAAATCAAGAGTTCAGATCGGATTGGTCAGACAAAAAAGTTTAAAATAATAATTGGGTCGCTGAACCTGAAAATTAGATCGTATATAGAGCTCTTGAAAATGGGATCTCATACAGAGCTATAATCAACGTTATCAGCTGATTTTGAATTACTATTAGGCCTTATCATTTTAGTAACAACACTATTCAATACAAGATTAAAATTTAAATTCCCAAATATCTCCCCATGGTCTCGTCCAATAAAATAATATTTTTTTGCTAGGAGTTATCCTCGTTTTGACCATATGCCTATATTATTATACAACTAGTAGACCTTGCGTTTTCACTTTTTTTTTCTTCTTCTAAATGTATTTTTTTAAATTCGCTACAAAGTTGCACAATTTAGATATTTAAAATAGAAAAATGCAAAGTGTTTTATTTTAAAATTAAAAAAAACATAATTTATTTCTAATTTCTAATTTATTATTTTTCTATTTTCTATCTATAATAAATTAAATATAATTTTACTAACTAACTATTCCATAATGGTTTTTCTTTTCTGAAAATTTAATAATAAAAACAATTGAAAAAGTATTTATTATTACCTCTATAACCCTTCTTTGCTTCTGCCTATAACTATTAATTTAGATTTAAAAATTTATTAATATATATGCAAATTTATTAATTAAAGAAGATTCTTAAATGGAAAATTTTTTTATATTTTAATTCTTCTTTTCTTTTTTTTCAAAAAAAAAATGAGTTAAAAGTTCCTCTTTAAATTCCGCTGCGTTTGTTGATGAATATGATTGGCCTAAATGTAATAGAAAGAAACGAGATAATTTATGTTAGTAATTTTGTTTTTCATCTAGTTTTTTTTTAAAAGTTATAGTTTATATTCCAATTATTACCAAAAGAAGGGAAGAAAGGAGTAATTGACCCCAGTTTCGTTTAAGCATGGAAAATAATTATTTCATCTTATTCTTATTCTTCTAATTCTAAATAAATATCAAAAAGATTTTATAAAAAGGAATTTTTGGAAAATTTGAAACATATTTAAATTTATAATTTAAAAAGAAAAAGCATTTCTATAAAAAGTGTGTGAATGACCAATTTTTATTTTGGCAGACAAAATGATTTAACGATAACCGAGAAAATTGTTATGTTAATCAAATATTTTATAACAAAATTTTTTTAGAAATTATAAAACCATTTTATTTAAACGCTTCAAAATGAAATAATTATCATTTCTATTTAGTCGGGATCTGGAACTCGAAAGAAAATAGGTTATTAGGCCAAAAAAAAATATATATATAGTTTTCATAAATTAATATTGTCACTTTCGGTAATTATGATTTTTAAAATCCTTTTTTTTTTATTTTCTTCATCCTTATATTTTGGTAAAATTATTTGTCCCAATTCCATTTGTTGGTTCTAGGTCGAACTTAATAGAGAAGAATTTCTGTATTTAAAGCTATATTTTGCGTGTTTTGGACTGCTCTAACTTATTGCTTTACCATGTTAAAAAGAGCGAATAAAGGTTTTTATATTATTGTTAAAAAAAAAAGAAAGAAGAAGAGTGGTAAATATATAAATTTTATACGACACATTTTAATAAAACTAGGTTTCAAGATAATTATTCTATAAAATCATTTCTGGGAGTGGGGACAGATATTTATACGTTATTTATTGCATTTTAATTAAGAGTATTTATAGAGATCATTTATGTTTTTCAATAGATTTATTCTCGCCAACGGGATCTCTGAATAATACAGTGTTATATAGTCATTATATCGTAAGAAGTTTTGTTTCTATTTGATTCGATTTGATTTAAACCTTTTTTTTCTGAGTTAATCATTAGTTCCTTTAATTTAGATTACCTAAGAAGCTTATATTTTTATAACTGCCCAAAATAATCTAACCATCTTGATTATGAATTAATCTTATTTTCTATAATCATATTATAGTTTTTCGCTTCCCCCTCATTGTTATACAAATACGGAGCCTAAATATATATATACTTTAGAAAATACGGACTCAGTAAATATATCATTGTATTTGAATAGAATAGGGCATGTTAAAAATTTTTCTTTAAAAGATCAAATTTTGAATTAACTTAAGCAAGGGACCAGAAATAATGCATTAAAAATGTTTCTTTCTGTTCCGTTCCAGTTATCATGTGGAAACTTTCCCAGAATACGAATTAGTTATCAAACCTGCGGATTCTGGAACGTATTCCCGATATATATTTTTTAAATCTCATTGCATGTCCGTTTCTACTTTTTCTCTAAATATCTATAAGAATATTTTGTAGTGTAGTTATAAACTTATGAACATTGAAAATCATATTAATAAAAAAATATATATTAGAAGAAAAAAATTAATTTTAAAAGTAAGAAAGTTGATAATTCATCAAATTTTAGAAATGTTTCGAATTTTTTTTTTATAATGGATTTTAGTAATATAGGTCTCTCAAAAATATTGGTCTTTCCCCTAAAAATTCTTATAGGAAGCCCATAATTCGAGATCTCTGAGTCCCTTGCCTTAGGATCTCCCTTGCTGTGAGGTGCCTGTTACGCCTCTACATATGTTTCAATCATTCACTAACTTGATTTGGCGCTATTATAAAATTATACACGATTGGTGTTTGAGTACAAGGTTATACAAATTTGAATTTATTAAAATATAAAAACAAATATTTAATACCCTGGTTCTGATATTACTTTTTTTTAAAACTATAATTATAAAAAATATCGGTGATTGAGGGCTTTCTAATAATAAAATTAAAATATTAGATTTTTTTTTTAAAAAAAAAACCTATTAAATTTAATATAAAAATCAAATCTACAGAATTTAAGTTGAGTTACATACACATAATATATTATGATTGATTTGATAATCCTAAAATGACCTTTGACCTTTTTAGTGACCGTATATAAAGATATAAAAAAAATATTAACTAACCTAGATAATTAAAATATTATTCGTTATTTATATATAATATTATTTTTAAAAAAATATATGATTAACACCTGATCGATTTAAAAATTTAAGATTAAATTACAATTAAAATAAGGAAATTGATATAAAATATGAGTTAGCCGTGTCCAAAGACTCCAGCCCTTTTTTAAAAAAAAAATTTAGAAAAAGTGTTCTTGAATCTCAATGATTCATGCAACCACAAATCTGTGTCGTAGAGGGAAAGAGAAGAAAATTAACGATTCAAATAAATTCATAAATTTATGCCTATTTTTTTAAAAAACAATAAAGTTGCTAGAAGGGTTTTTAGTATGTACATAATCATATTTTTTTTTTATTAACAATTTATAAACATTGCAGTTATTTTTATAATTCTTATGTATATATAAGAAATGATTATATACAGATATATGTAGAAGAACTTTTATATCATTTCTTTTTATTAAATAAAGGGTTATTTGATAAATAAAATATCATCTTAAATTGAAATAAATCTTTATCATCTGTTTATTAAATTATATATCATACATGGAAAAAAAAATACATATGATGATGATTATGCAATAACGAATTTTTCATTATCATTTTATAAAAGAAATATATTTAAAAAAAATTGTAACATTTCTTTTATATTTAAAAATAAATTTTAAAAGAAAAACAAGCTATAAAATAAAATAAATCTAATTCTGACATTAGAGATTTCATTCTTAGCTTTTAAAAAAAATAAAATAAATAAATTCTAAAAATTAAAAAATTTATTAACTTTTTAATTTGAAGATAATTTATTAAAAAAGAATAATATTTTTTTTGTTAAAAATTTTTTAATTTAACCATTTTTATATTTAAATATTTATTTTTTATTATAATAGCAAATAGCAATGATAACTGAAAATTAATAAAAAAAAATTCCCTTTAAATTAACAATTTAAAATAAAAATTAACAAAAATATGAATTTATTAACATCTTTAATTTTTTTGATAACATTTTACCGATTGACAATATCATCAGCTTCTAACGTGACAATTTTTAACGATTCAGAGGAATACAATACTACGTTGACCCTAAAGAATAGTTTGAGCAATTTAATCGATTTATTGGAACAATTGATCAATTCTTCCATCATCCGACCTAAGTCTGCCATTGGTAATTATATTATATTAAATTATCTTTAATTAAATATTATTTATTTAAATGTATAAAATTTAATTATCTATATATATTTAAATATTTAAAAAAACTTTGTTAAAATTATTAAAAACTCAAATAAAATAATATTATTTTTTTTCTCATAATTTTAGCGAATAACCCTTCCAACTCACAAATAATTGGCAACGACCCTAAGAATGATGTATTGGATTATATAGAAAACGAACTGGATAATGTGAAACGAGATTTCGATTTACAACGTCATGATGACGATCTCAACTATGAGCCTGTCAAGATGGTGTGTTATTTCACCGGATGGGATCAATGGAAGCAACCCCCTTACAAATTTCTAACATCCAGTGTTGACCCATTCCTATGCACTCACATAATTTATGCCTTCAGCAAGATATCCCCCGACTGGAAAATGACGGTTTACGAACATAATGCTCATGGTACATTTAAAAAAAATTTTTTTTGACTTGATTTACAGCAGAGACCTACAAAAATACCATTTGCACGGCCCGGTCCGGATTGTTTTTTTTCAAAAATTTTTTTCGGCCCTGGTTTTATTTTCAGGCCCGGCCCGGATTTAAAATATATTATATTTATTTTTAATTTTTATAGCTAATAGCGATTTAAAATATTTGGTTTTAAAATATACGGTCCGGCATGGGTATATTTACAAAAATTAAAATATGGCCCGGCCCGTGTACCCCAGCTTAGGGCCGACCTTGCAGGTCTATGATTTACAGATCTCTACTCTACTATTTAAAAAGTTAAATTGTAAAATATATTTTTACCTCCTAAGCCTACGGGGGTAATACCCCTTCCCCTCTCACCCAAACCTATCCTCCAATATAATAAAAATAAGGAAATCTTAATTAGCATGCCCCCTACCCACCTTATATTCATTTAGCATCCACTTCAATTTTATTCTAATGATAGCGTCTTTACATCTCTATTCCCTTTAATTTCAATGATTGTGGTAGAAATGCATAGACTTAGGCAAGAAGACACCGGGCAAAAACACCCGCAATATATCTATTCACCTTAAAAGTATAATTCTACCGCGACATGACAATTTAATATCCTTATTCTTTCTAAGCATTTTGGATATTTTATCCCGAGTGTCAGTTTTTTGAGTTAGGGGTATTAGCTTGGTCTTCTGATCTCCTTCTTTTCCGTTTTATGGCGATTTCCAGGTTTACCCGGGTAGGCCAGTTTTCCCTCTGATTTTTCTTTTCCATTTTTGACGGTCCTGAGCATCAATACTTGTAAGATTCAAGCTTCTCATATCCGCCGCTATCACATTTGTCCACGTCATCTTGGGTCTTCCTCTAGGTCTTGATCCTCCTACTTCCATCTTCTGATCTCCGATACTAAAAAAATCATAAAATACTAATCTTAGTTTTATATAATTTTATTAGATTTTTCAACATAAAAATACTTAATAAAATATATTTTTTTAAAATTTTTATAGATTTTTATTTATAAATTCTTTGAATATTAATTAATAAATAAACCCATAAATCTTATTCTTAAATTTATTTTGAAAAAGATTTTTTTTTATTTTAAAGTTTTAAAAAGAAAGAAAGATAATGCAATATTGCAAATGATATTTTAGTTGTTTGGTATTAATTAATTAATTATATATTATTTATTACATTTTTTTTAAATCGATATATTTTTTTTAAAGCAGAGGCTGCATAACGCAGTCATAACTGACCTGGTTCCAAGTAAATATTAAAATTCAAATCCGAATCGGTCCTTTGGCCCATGCAAATCATTATTGAACCATAAATAAAGAAGGAAGGAGATGGATGGAAGGGATGTGAGGGAGTAAAAGATAGTAAATAAGTAATGCTAGAAAAAGTGAATATAAATTATATAATTTAAAAAAGATGCATATAATTATTTTCTTCTTTCTAAAGAACAATACAGGGAATTAGTGAATCTCAAAAACACGAATCCGAAATTAAAAATCATGTTGGCTATCGGCGGCTGGACACATGGTGGATTATCATTCAGGTATTTATTAGGATTTATATTTAGAAATAGTATCCAGGTTTTGACGATCAGACCCGGAAATTCGCCAACTCCCTAAAATTCATTTGAAGATTTATTTCGCTCAAAATTTTGAGCAGAAAAAAAAATGAGAATTGTGATTTAATCGGGATTTTGTTTTATGCATAAAAATCACAAAACATTTTTTACAAAAAAAGCTTAGTTTGAGCATTTTCATAAAAAAAAATTTCATTTATTGATCTTTTGAGCAGTTTGTGAAAAGCCTTGTAATAATTATTAGGTCCTAGCGGGTAGGGGCATATATTGGCTAGACTTGTCCGTATACTTACAAAGGTTTAATATAGGCCTATCGTTTAATCCTCATTTTAGCAGTTTAATAAAATACATAATTTAATTATTTAATTATTTCATCTTTTATACTTAATTATATTACAAATGAAATATCAATATTTTTTATAACTTAATTTTTTTTTAAAACATAATCTTTATTTTTAATTAATAATCAAACATAAAACATTTTTTTTTCTTCAAAATACAGTCTGATGGCAGAGGACCCAGTAAAAAGATTGGCATTTATAACCGACGTAGTTCAACAGCTGATACAGTTCAATTTTGACGGCTTTGATTTGGATTGGGAATATCCGGGCAACACGGAGAGAGGAGGAAGGAAAATGGATAAGGACAACTTTTTGACACTAGTCAAGGTTTTTAACCCCACCCCCTTCCCCTCCCATTATCTGGTATTGCTTTAAAAATAATGTGGCAATTCAAAAGAGTAAAGTAACATTTTATATTAACCGCGAAAATAAAATATCGCGATATTGATCTATATTGCTAGTTTCTTAATTTTGGTATCTCTCGCCACTACGGTGAGCAAACCTATCAAAAATTATTCGATATCGATTCAATGCGACGAATACGAAATAATTATTTTACAAAGTTTGTCGAATAATAAATGTAAATTATTTGTAAATTGTTTAAAAAATCTTAAATCTCGATACACATTTTTACCCCCTTATTGTCTTAATTGAATTAAATTAACATATGGATCCCGAAATTTAGTTATCCAAAATTAGTTACTAATTTTAATAAAGCTCTCTTGGAAATATACATTTGACAACAATAATTAAGAAATTCGTTGATTAAATTGGTAACTAATTTGGACGCAGGGGTGTCACTAGCCTTTACAATCTCAAGGGGTTCAAGAAAAATTATAAAATTATTTTCAAAATTGCCTTCTTTTTTTTGCTAACATTATTCAAAATTACCTTTTTTTATATTCAAAATTTTAGGGGGTTCTTCAAATTTTTTAGGAGCTCGAGTCCCTGCGTCTTCCCCCCCCCCCCACACTAGTGACTTGCTAGGCTAGGAGGAGATGTCATGAATCACGATTGTATTTTATGTTTCGTAAGAAAACAAATACTAAATTATTCGATTCGAAACGAAACGATTCAATTTTCTGGTGGCCCAATCGTGAGACATATTGCTCTATTTTCGGTCTTACTATAAATGCTGCCGTCTAATTCTTTAATTTGTAATCTAATCTAATTTTTTTTCTTCTAGAAGTGTATAATGAAAATTTCCATTAACCATTTTTTTTCTTAAAAGTGATACGAAACGAAAAGCATGAAAAGTTAATGGTTTCATTCTTATAGATTAGAAATTAAATCATTATTTTCAAATTGGTTAAACCGTTAAACTTGTCTTTTTTTTTTATATAAAAAAGGTTAGCTATAAAATATACAAATTTATTATTATTATTATGTAACGAACTTCAATATTTATAAATAATTTTTTTTTTTTACCTTACCTTTAAAAATTAATTGGGTTTATTTATGCATTCGCACTCTTTTAAATAAAGGTTTAATGTATTTTTTTAAAGAAAAAAATACTTTGAAAAAGTAATACGATTAATAAATAATTTCTAATAATAATAATTTATAATGAAAACTTACAAAAATAAAAAAAAAAAAATTTTTAAATTTGTGGCAAATCATTCCTTAAATTTTCATAATATTAATTTTAGAAATTTTTTTTTGTTGAGAATGCTGACAGGCTGCCAGTCTAAGGTTGAATAATTTGAAGTATAAGTCATTATTATGTAACATAATGGTTTTTTAACGCCCTTTTACATTAAAAAAATATCAATTTTAAATATGATATTTCACTTAATTTTTAGCCACTCCAACTATGGTTCTTAATATTAATATCAAAACCGAATGACATAATTTTTTTTAAAAAATTTTTAAAATTTATTTTGTATGAAAATAGCCTAATTTAATGGGAATTCTTTAAAAAAAATAGATACGTAGTGGCGAATTTTTTAATAATATATTTTTTATAACCTTGGCAATTAAAATGTTTTTTTTTCCAACTTATTTGAATGACCTTATATAAAAAAAATTCATATTTTTTGTATAATTTAAAAGAAAAGATATTATAATAAATAATGATGCGAATAAAATTAGTTTGGCATACTCATCAAAGTCCCGACTTATAAAAAAGTTTTAATTAAATTTTAAGAAACTTTTAGCAACTTGAGAATTATACATTATTATTTATCAACTCTCCTTCCGTTTGAAAAGTCGACCATTTTCACGAGAAATTCCTTTCTTTAGTAACCAGGGATAATTGAGATCTTATCAAGCTTAGGCCTTGATTTTCGGGTTCGGAATGGGTTTAGGCGGATTTTGTTAATTATTTTTTAACTATTATAAATTACTATTGAATACTAAAAATATGATATATCATTGATCTAAACGCCTTTAACTCTATTTCAAAAAGTTTATTTATGATTCTAGAAATAATTTAAATCTCTTTCAATAAATTACTCGAGATCTATGAAGATGGTAAATATACATTTCAAAGAAGAAAAGTAACTTTCTACATTGACTTGTATAGCTGGAACTTCTAGAACCAGAAAGTTTTGAATATTTAAGGCAAGATCTTCTTCATTTCCCAACATTAGAGTAGTATAGATTATCATTTAAGAGGGTGTTTTGAAATAGGGTAAATAAATAATTATTATATAATATAATCTGAGAAACATGTCTTTAAAAGTTCTTAGAAAAAATTCGTTCTGTATAACCAGTTTAATGTTTTTAAATTCCTTTCCCATTTCTACTTCAATTTTATAGTTTGTCATTAGAGGATGCTAATTTAATCTTTATCTATAATATATAATATTGATATCATGTAATTTGACGTTTTGTGAAATAGAATCTGATATCTAACATCCAAAGGACGAAATTGTAGATCATTTATAAGTTAGTAACATTCCTTTATTTTAATCTGGTTTAAATACTATGGCAGGGTGAATTCTGAAAATTTATACCTTTGAAAAGACATTTTAGCCGGGTAACTTAGTGTTGTTCACCCTGCAAAATGAAGCTATCTTGGTATCAGAACAGAACAATTATATATAATCTAATTCAAATCATTTTATCTATTGTTTATAATTAAAAAAATTAATTCAAATTCGCTAAATATTAAAAAAATATATATTTAGATATATTTGAATTTTGAAGAAAATAAAAAGTTTTATTTTTTAAATATCTATTATGCGTATAATATTCATTAAAACTTTATAACCTAAAATTGTATAATGAATTCAAAGGAACTAAGACAAGCTTTCAATTCTAGCGGGAAAAAATTATTGCTAACTGCAGCGGTATCAGCGGGCAAAGATAAAATAGATTTCGCTTACCATATTCCGGAACTTAACAAGTTAATATGATATTTAATGACATTATTAAGATATAGAATAATAAAAAAATTGATTGTAAATTTGACAAGAGATATACATCGTAAAATCCAGAATTGACATTTCTCTTAGGAAAGAGGTTTTTTAAAACGTTTATACCTTCAAGTTTTATCAAATTAGTTAGGAATTTCGTATTATTGTTATTAAGAGTAAGTGTCCAAGTTGCATTCGTGAAAACTAAATTTCGAAGTCATAAATGTTATTCGTATAATATTTTAAATGATAAACAAATATGAGAAATGTGAATTATCGTTTTAAATGCTTGGATATAGGTATAAATTAGTTCCATTAAATTCGTAACTAATTTAGCCTCGAGCTAAGATGAGATATTAAATCCGGGATTATTTATAAAAATATCTCTAAGATTACTAGGAGCCAGAAATTTTTAATTGGTATAAAAAAGTGAGAAAAATTAAAACTCTTTTTAGATATCATTTACTTTAATTAAGTTTTACATTTTTTTTAAAGGGATAGGATAATTCTTTTTTTATGTTTTATAACAAACTGGCAATTCTAAGTATTATAAATGGTATGAGGAAATAATCTTAGGGACCTTTTTTTAAAAAATTGTTATTTAAAATAAATATGAAGACAATTTGTAAAATATACAAGATAAGAATCAATATTTACATGAGGATAAAATGGAGAAAGAACATAATGCATGTTGTAATGTAACACCTCTCTATTTGAGCCGATTTTAAACGGCTAACCCAATATTTTAGCCAGAATAATATTGTCTAAGATTCGAGATTTCGCTAATAGATGTCCAAACCTTTGTATCATCTACTGAGAGCAAAATCTTCAGGCTTGTGTAATATTTTTCTGGATTAAATACTGAGTATGTTATAATTTTAAGTTCATTTATTATAAATCTAATTGTTTTTTGCTTTTTCTCATATATTATTATTATTTTAAAAGATATTTGGATTTCTTTAATCTACTGTCTTACGATTTTCACGGAGCTTGGGAAAATGTAACGGGGTTAAATAGTCCTTATAATTCAACGGGCGATTATTATAGTTTGGTAAATATTATTATGTATCATTATTTAGTATAAGTAGTATGCATTACCACTCATTCACTGTTAGCGCGAATTCGCGGTGAAGTACAGAAAATTCGCAGCGAATAATACAAAAATACAGTTATATACTTCGACGCGAATTCGCGCTAACTATCAATGCAGGGTTATATTTATTTTTATGATTAATTTCGTATAGAAACTAAAATTAAATTTTAAACAATTTTTTATTTCTTCAAATTGGAATTATAGTGAATTACGCTTCTATTGGTCAATTACTTTAGAGTTTGAAGGAAAGAATGATAAAAAAAAATATATATATATTTTGACAGAAATTATCGAGATGCTCGTATTATATCTATAAAATTTATATAATAATTTTAAAGAGCGAATATTTTTTTAAAATCATGATATTATCAGATTCAAGCTGTATAACATAACTTTTTATCTTCCATATCATATAACTTTAAGACTTTGTTCAAAATTTTGAGATTACCTTTATATAAAAAAAAGTCATACTATAACATTGGAATAAAAAATAGATTATTCTTTGAAGCGCAAGTCAGCATAACATATGAAATGAAACATAATCAAAATTATATTTATTTTTCTAAATAATAGAATTATATGATATTCAAAATTAAAGAAAGAAAGTAAAAGAAAAGAAATATTTCGTAAATTATCAATTTTACAAAGTTAGTTAATAAGATGCTAATTAGTAATTAAGTAGTTTGTAAAAATACTATTCAAATTATAAATAAAATTAACAGACCTGGGCCATCGATTATTGGATCAAAAATGGAGTTGATAGGTCAAAACTAATCCCAGGAATGGCTACATATGGTAGGAGTTTCACTCTTCATCAACCCTTGCAGGATGAAAGCACTCTTATTAGTGACACAAATAAGTCAGCGTTATTGAATTTGCCCGCAAAAGGGCCTGGTAAGGCCGGGAAATTAACACTAGAACCAGGAGTCTTGTCTTATTACGAGGTTGGCTTTTTTTTAAATTTTAACCAACTACTGGTTATTTTTATTTATAGCAGAGTTGGTAGTTACATTCATCTAGAAAAAAATTGTATCTGTGTCGTTTCCATAAATATTAGCTGCTATCTTAATCTATTTATAAAAAATTTTGATACAATTTTATAATACGTTTTTTTTATTATATAAAATTTTTTTAAATTTAATCCTATTTTTTTATATTAAATTTATATATGTTCGAGTTTATTAAAGTTTATTATTTTCAATTAAAGACGCGTTTTATTTTGCACAAAATATGGGAATAATCTATATATTATAAATTTTTAGATAATTAATATTAGTGATAATGATGTAAAAGAAACAATCAACATTATCATCGGCAAATTTTGAAATTGATTGGACTTAACTACAAATGTCGGAAAATTTAAAGAAAAAAATTAATCCAGAGATTTGTAGAAGAATTTTTAAAGTTTCCATATGATACGAATCGCAGAAAAAAATTGAAAGATTTTTAACACATTTTTAAACACCCATTAAAAAATGATCATTTTTAAAAATGAACGCCATGATTCTACTATATAAGATTATCATAATATAAAGATTTCATAAAGTATAACACTAAAACTGTCTTCTAGCACGTTGAAAGACTTTCTAATATGGATAAAAATGTGTTTAAAAGGGGATGCCTCAGTAATAAAAATTATGAGAATGTTTTATTAATAAGGGCTAACAATCATGAATATATCTGTATTTTGGTCGATGTATCTGTATCCACCTGAAGGGTATCTTTTAACAACTCTGGAAATAAACTATGCATATATAGATATGCTAGAGATGTAAAGTAAGAAAGGCCAATAGCGCTGCGATGCCAGGGCATGCCCTATATAAACTTTTCCCACAATATATAGCCTGAGCTCCGTTGTAACGCAATTTCTGTTACCCTGATTGTTACGAAGCTGCTTAGAAATGTCACAGCAAACATTTTAACATGAATGTATATCAAATTATTAATATAAAAAAATGTATGGTGTATGTATACTTTTAATCTGAATTTAATATTAAAAAAACCAATACTTTTTCTACCTATGATAAATTTGATTTTTAAATAAACTTTTTTTTTGTGACTTCTTCGTATCGATTACTAGACTGTACCATATTATTAAATATTTATAAACAATAAAAAAATTTTTTTAGCCTATTATTTTTATATAAGTAAATATCATATATTATAGATTTGTAGACACCTGAAAAAAGATAAATGGACTAAAACCTGGGACGACTTAGGAAGAGTGCCATATGCGTTCAAAGACGATCAATGGGTTGGCTACGATGACAAATCAAGCTTAGATCATAAGGTTAAAATTGCTTCCATCTTAAGTTGAAATTTTCTTTTAATTCCGGCCCAGAGAAAAATTGTCAATCCAACCAGGTCAAAAATTTTTTAAAATCCCGAGTCGTACTGGACCTGAAAATAATTTTTTCTTTGTTTAAATTAAAGTCAGGCCTGAAATTTTAACCTCTATAATAATGTTTCATTATTCGAAAAATAAATAAAATAGATAAATTATGTGTTATCGAAATGTCTGGGCGGTGCTATGGTTTGGGATTTAGCTTTGGACGACCACGCTGGTATAAATTGTGAAGAAGGAAAATACCCGTTGATTAAACACATCAAATCACGCTTATCAACTTATCCAAATACTTGTGGATCTACCAGCAGCTCAAGAACTTCAGTGAGGTGCGTATTGTTTCTTTATTGGTTTATCTTTATTTCTTTAGATCATATAGACCGAGTTATTGAGATTTATTTTTAATCTTAGTTTCTTTGTATAGCATAAATATGATTTGTTGTAAAACATTTCCATATATTTGTAACAACTTTCTTTAATAATTGCTGTAATTTTTTTTTTATTAAATGTTATCAATATGTTTTTACAATAATTACAGCAGTTTCAGATATATGGAAATGTTTTACAACAAATCATACACACACTGTATTTGTATTGTAGATTGATGTTTATTTAACCCGATTAAAATGACCTTCTTCCTCATTAAAATCAATTGACTATTCCTATTTAATTTCAATTTTTAACCCGAAAAAATAATTCAGTCCCATATGTCCTTATTCTTCCATATCCCCGGTGCCACCTGTTATATCTCCCGAGATCTCAATTTTGCCTTACCCTACTACAATCATTTCTTCCTCAACTTCAGCTCTGGACGCCAAAACACCCATTACAATAGCTCCACCAATTTCGATTTCCATTTCTACTGGCACTCCTTATTCGGCTATCGTTTCAACTTCAGATAAACAAAATGTTTCGAACGCCACTACTGAAAATATTGAAAACTCAACAAGAGTCACAGAGATGGAAAATTCTTATTCTAGTACTCCTGTATTTATTGCTCCTACTTCAACCGACTCTAAAACTCTTAAATTATCGCTCAATCCATCATTGGCAGCCATAACTAAGACCAGCCTCTACTCAGATTTAACGACCACACAATCTACTGTTGAAGAAATTACTTTAATCTTGAATGCATCCACTTCAAACATTAATATTTCAATTCCTAAAACATCTACAGCTGACACAGCCATTACTGAATTCGGAAAATCTGGCAAGCTTATAATAAATCTACAGCCTTTGATTAATTTAACCACTACAAATAGGCCTCACACTAATATTATTAGCCAAGTTGATATAAAATCGACTTCATCTCTCCCAATTTCAGAAACTTCATCAACCTTCATTCCTCTGATACCAATATTTACCAAAACAATTCCTACTAAAGTATCAACATCTACGACATGGACAAGCCCGAAAGAAGTATCTAACTCCTTGAACAATGCAAGTACTGCTAATATTGTTACCACGAAACCACTAATTTCAACTTCTACAGGGAGTGTGAATAAAGCTTCCACGCTTATTGCCGACGTAAGCAAAATCAATTTGACCGATTCTTTGAAACTTAACATAACCCTTAGTACTGTGGTAGCATCAACAACTATATCTAAATTTGAACCGGATAGTACCAAAATATCTGCAGCGACAGCGCAAGATAAGAATTCTATTGAAGATGACACAGATTTAGAGGGCTACTGTAGGAGAAACTGGGGCAACCACAAATTTAAATGCACTAAAGAAGGAAGTTTTCAGGATAAATTTGATTGTGGGTAAATAATTTCTTATTATATGCACTATAGCTGGGCCTAATTGGTAAGCTATTGAAACGTATAGGACTTTCAATATTATTTTCTACAAACGAATTGAAAATTAATATTGATACACTCGATCCCAATTAGAACGCAGCCTATAAGTTATTTGAATTGTTCTCAGATGAAAACATAAAACTAATTGTGTCTAAATTTTAATGAAGCAATTCTTTTTTTATGATTATTTATAAAATATTTATGAAAATCATTATTTTTTTAAGGAGTTAGAATTTAAAATCAAAGAAATTTGAAATAGTATTTGGTTTAAGGTATGATATTATTTACAAAATTGATAAATAAGTAAATAAAATTGTTATTGGACTAGAGGGAACTTTTTGAAAATTCAAAAGGTTTTTAATTTAAAACTCCCTGAATACATTTTTAACCTCGAATTTATTAATTAGGATTTAATACAAAATGTTACAATTACAATACAAGCAATAAAGTTAATTTTTAAAAAGTTTTGCCGGCCAGGCCCGAACCCTAAATTTTTTAAGATATAGAAATTGATTTTTTTTTAAATTATTCTATCCCAAATAAAAGATATATGTTATATCATATGGCGTCTAGTTTCCATAAATAAAATTAAATATTTTTATTTTACATAATAAATTCAACATAAAATTAATAAATTTAGATATATTTTTAAAAATTTCCAAGGCCCGACCGGACCCGGCAGAACTTTTTTTTTAAAAAATAGGCCCCTCGAAGCCCGTTCGGGCCGGTCTTATTTTAGCAGATCTTTAGTTGTAACTATATATTAATTATAAAAAATAATGTATAATTTCTATACTATAGCTTAATATGACCAAAATTTATTGTGATATAGCCATTACTACGAATGCCTGTACAACCAATTGACCTCCTCCTATATACAGTTTTATAGAGCATGCGCCGACCCCACAAAGACTATGTACGATCCTATTTATGGTGTTTGTATATGGAAACCCCCAGGCCACGATAAATATCCTCGCATAACGTTAGATAAGTTGAAACTTTCAATCGAGGAAGGATCTTGCCAATGTGATGCCTATAACAGTGGTGCCTCAAAGGAAGAAACGATTACTACCAGTTCTTATGGTATATACAATAAATTTTAAAGCATTTTTCTTTATAAATAGTTTTTGTATTTAATGTTATAATTGTGTGTAATTTTTCAAGATTCAAAATTCGTATTAAACATTACCGGTTGCTCTATTGTCAGTTATGAACTTTATAGTTAAAAAGAATATGCACTTTAATTTAAAAACGATCATTAATTAAATTTAAAAAAATTATATTAATAATTAGGTTAAAATGCAATAAAATATAAAAATATAATATGACGTTATATCATTTAACAGTTGTTACGATCTCGGATGAAGCAGGGCCAAAAAGTGCGATGATAACATCACCATTTCCAACTTTACCTAATGATGATGGAAATGATACCAACGATACTAATTCACGTTTGCTGTTAGATATTCTGACCTACAACACAACAAATTTGCTAGGGAATCTTGTCAATGAGGAGACAACTAAGACATTGATCGCTGCTTGCATTGCGGCTATCAAAAAAGAATTCACTTGTACTGGTAATGGGCTCTTCGTTGATCACTCCGATTGCAGGTTATTATTATTGTTACTATAATATCTTATTATTTTTATTTTAAAACTAAAAAACTAATTTATATTATTTGAAGCATCCATCTGCGATAATTATATATGTTAAAAATTTCCATAACTTTCGAATACCTAAGGTCTTATCAACTGAATCAGAATTATGGTGTTTTATTTTATTAATTAGATAACTATTTTTTTTAAAAAATTCTAGATATTATTGGGAATGCGTTCAGAGTTACAGCGGATTTACGCGTTATCGAAGACCTTGTTCAATGGCCAGCAACTCTAACTTGCAAGACCCTGTTAATGCCAAACAAATAGTAGTTTTTGACCCCGAAATAGGAACATGTGTATGGAATTGGCAATCCCAACTCTTCTCTCGTAAATCCGAGTATAGTATTTTAGGTTACCACAAGATAAATTTTTTTTATGTCAAACGTCTGGTTGATATATAAGACCGGATTTTTTGATCGCGCTGACTGACGATTATAAAAATTAACACATCTTTTCTTTAGACTTAAAAAATGAGAGCTCAATCATGACTGAGGGTTCCCAAAAATGCCCTTGCAATCGAATGTTTACTAAAGAAGTGAACGAGAAGCCGGATCAAGAGGAAATCGTGGTAGAGGAAAAAGAACCCTACGTAACTTTGGAAGAAGAGATTCCCACACCTGCTAAAGGTTTCATATATAATATAAGACAAGGAGGAGGTGCATACTAGTTAAGCATTATATATTGGCTTAAGCTTTCGAATTAGTGCCTTCAAAAGTTTGGCAAACTTCATTTTTAGTACCGGGCTAGATCAAATATAATGAGATTTTAACTATTTTACTTTTAAATCTAATAAAAGAACAAATAATATCCCTAAAGATCGTAGCGCATAGGATTTAAAAATAACTTGAATCGGGGGGAAAAAAAGAAACTTTGATGTATTTAAACATATTTGGGTTATGATATACTCATATCAATTTTCTGGTTGTCAAGGTTTTCATAATACCCCATACCGACCAATTTCTTTCTACAAAAAGAAGTATAAGTGGGAATTGTTAGTAAGATATTAGACACATACCATTCCAACAACTTGAGGTCTAAATTTGATTTTTTTATGAAAGCTATTGATTTCCACATATTTTCTTCACTTCACGCTTAAAACACGTGGTCTTTTATTTTTTTTATAACTCCGTTTTTTATTACTATTCAAGCAATAAATATTAGTGTTAACCAGATATTTAGTTCTTCTATATTTTCATTTTTGGTAATTTATTTTTATTTCGCTAAATAATAACTTTTTTTCTTTCTACGGTGAAATCATAGATTTAAACATTACACATTGATAAAATTAGAATAAATGCGTTCAATCGATTTTTAATCGTAAGGCTGGCCAAAGTTTTATTGCTAATAATTTTTTCCTTTACAATGTTTAAAGCATAGTAAGGTATGAAACATTGACATAGAATTTAGAATTAGTGCCTCGAATTGCCTAGCTAACTTTAACCGAGATGATATTAAGATTACATATTTAAAAAGTCAAAATAAAAATAACTACGAGAAAATCAAAAATACCTTATCATAATTTTTTATAGGGCAAATCCAAAAAAATATCCGTAAGCCCCCACCCCACCTTCTAGATAAAACCTGGCTATGCCAATACCGTTTTTTTCTTTGTGCATAAGATTGGTGCTCTCTCTATTATTGTCGATTCATATACTATTCCTTTATGTTGTAGAATGAGAAGCATTATGTCATAGGTGTATCCAGGATTTTCCTAAGGGGATGAGATTTAAAAATTTATGGGGGCTTAGCCCCCAGACCCCATTTTGGATGGGCCTTCGACCCGCTTTGCCTGCCCGGCCTTCGGCCGGGTTACCTTAGTCTATATATACTCAAAAAATATTTTTACAAGAGAGAAGGTTATTTTTAATAAAAAAAATAAGCCTGAAACAAATATGAAATATATTTTTATTAGTTTATATAAAATATAATAAATTACTTGTATATATATTAATATAAAAGCATGGTAATAATTTATTCCAAACAAGTATAAGAAATTTATTTATAAAAAGTAAGTAGACATATAGTTGATATTCCTCTATTATATAGAATTGGTTAATACTAGGTAAAATTCCACTTTTACAGACATATTTGACAGTTAGAGAATATATTACAGTTAATACTTTAACAAAATTTACTAATCAATGCTTTTGATAATAAATATTGCAACAATTTGCATTCAATTATTTAACGCGATCTATTTTATTTTTAAGAAAAAATGATATTAAAAAATAATCTTCATATTATTCATCCCACAAGGTCTTTAAAAGATATTTTCTGATGTTCTTATCAATATTTTATAGTTTTCTAATATATAATTCTCTATATTGGTAAAAATTATTTGTTTGTCATATGATAATTGATAAAATTAGATATACTGTAAATCTACGACATATTTCCACTGTTTGTATTGTGCTTTAATTTTATCAATAGTTTTATGGTTATATTTTACTTTTATTAAAATAAATAAATTAAAATTACTCACTTTATAAAAAATTAAATTTGATATATTATATTATTTAGTAATTTTATGGATCGATTATTAATAATTATAATACATTTCACTTTTGTTTTGTCTTAAGACTTATCTTTGGCTTATATTCCATTTCTTAAAAAACATTTTTGGTTCACTTTTTTTTATATATAAATGCTTTTTTCCAAAAATGTATAAATGATGCTGAATAGTTTTATAAAAAAATATCAACTTTTACATTCTTTTTTCAAATTATTGTTTGATATGTGCATACATTTTTGTTTTTGGGGATCAGGGAGTGGGGGGAGGACTAATGGGGATATTTTTTATTAGCCTAAAATGATATTCACAAAAAGTGATAAATTTCTGAAGGGGGAGGATTTCCCCTTGCCACCCCCCCTGGTTACGCCTATGAATTATGTGAATTCTTTGTGAACCATGTGTTAAAAAGTTTACCCTTAAACCTCCTCATTGATTTTAGAGGCCAATATATGAGGAAGGAATAAGCAATTTGTTCTCTACTTTTATTGTTTGCTAAGGTATTATAATTCACCATCGCACTATATGCAATTACGAGATTTGCCTTAGGTTATCAGAGGGCTAGCTCCTCAACACCTTGTCATTTCTATTTAATCTTTGTTTTTTTAATCCATTTTGATGAGGTTAAATATTTGTCTAGGTTAATTTGTTGATGTAGGGTAGTTGGCAAAAAAGGGAACTCATTTCCCATGACATTTTGACTTTAATGGTTGATATCGTAGGGTGAATTAAGCTTTGCATTTGTATTAGTTTGGTATTATTAGAAGCGTTTATTAAATATACTTCAGCTCATGTGATAGATATATGTTGTAAGAAATACTCATATCTTTAAATAAGATTAGTGAATATTGTAGGAATTCCGTCTTAATATTTTTCAGCGGTGCAGTTTGGAGGGGATATATTAATTTTGGCTAAATGAATGAGTTAAGATAAGGATAATTTTTTGATGTAGAATATAAATTAATTTTATATAATTTTAATTAATTAATATCATCATATAAATATTTTGAAGGTACTAAGGTTTTGTTTTGTTACTTTACTGGATGGGACCAATGGAAAAGATACCCTTATAACTTCACCACCGCTAATGTCAATCCACTACTCTGCACTCACCTCATATACGCCTTCCTATACTTAGCACCTAATTTTACCGTTCAAAATATCGAACATAACACTGAAGGTTCAGTTAAAAGAATATATTTTATTTATTTTTTCGCAAAATTAATTCTTATCAAAATTAGTCATTTTTCAGGGCTGTGCCGATCCACAAAATTTTCACTGATTCGATATTTAAATTAATATTTATTTACTACCTATCTTTATTAATGTCATAAAAAATTAATATTTTCTATTAAAAAAAAGAACCAACTAACTTTCACGAATGATTAAATGTAAATTTTTAAAAACTACTAAATCAAGATTTTAGCCAAAATATTATTACTTAAGCCTCGAAATTTCACCAATCATCTGAAAATATCCAGGCTTAGGTAATTTACTTTTAGTTATAATCTTAAGTTATTTGAAAATCGTTTGAATCAGGCCGTTTAACAGCACTAGCTGAATGTGACTCGTTAGATATTTTTAAATTCTTTTTCTTATTGCAGATAAATCAATAATAAAATAATATCAAGTTTTTAGCTATTTATCTTTTAAAGTAATTCGATATTTTTCAAAAACATTTTAAATAAATTGAATTTTGATTAAAAAAAATACCAAATTTGAAAATATTAGCCCTATCTGATTATTTAATATCGGAACATCCCTAAAATTTTTTAAACAATATACGACAATAAAAAAATTAACGAACTAAATTTGATAAAGGTTTAATCATTTTATATGTACAATTAATCATTGTGGAGATCTATTAACGATATTTGGCGGAAGAAGAAAAAATTTACCAATCAAATACCAAAAGCAATTTTTTGGGGGGGTTTTGTTTAGAAATCCTAGTCTTAAGTGTTTGCTCGCTTATATAAAACCTATATTTATAGTTGTTAAATGGCTCGACTTGAGCCGATTTTTAAAACCGACTAACTCAATATTTTATCTAGAATAATATTATGCAAGGCTGAGGATTTTTCTCATAGATGGCACAAGGGTTTGAATATCTATTAGTGAAATCGTGAGGCTTAAACAATTTTCCGGTTACAATAATAAGTTAGCCGTTTTAAAAAATTGGCCCAAATCGAGACATTTAACAACACTTCCTATATTATTTATTTTTTTAAAAGAGCAATTTGAACAATTGAATGCCTTGAAGATTATCAACCCTGATCTTAAAATAATAGCTGGTGTGGGAGGTTGGAATGCTGGTGCGAAAGTATTTAGGTAATTTATAACAATTTTTATTTTTAAGCCTACTTAAAATCTGATATCTTATGTTTAGGTTATACATTAGGTTCAAAAAATTTACCCATTAAAGTTACGCAGAATAAAAAAGAATTACATGATAAAAATCCCCATGACATATACTGAATTAAATATTTTATTTTAAAAAAGCGATTTAGCCAGGAATAAAACCACTAGAGACGTGTTCGTTAAAAGCGCAAAAGAGTATTTATTGAAAAGAAACTTGGACGGTATAGATATAGATTGGGAGTACCCTGGACACGAAGGTCAGGGGGGAAGATTAAACGAAGATAAAATCAATTTCCCAATTTTTATGAAGGTTTTTTGAAAAGAAATAAGAATTTACATTAGAAATCTAAATTGATTATTTTATTACTTTTGAAGATCAATTTTAAGCATTATTTTGTATATAAAAAATAATTTAATTGAATAGATCAAGAAGATTATTAAATCTTAAGATTCTAATCCTGACTTTTAGTGTTGTTACATGGCTCGTTTTGAGCCGATTTTTAAAAACGACTAACTCAATATTTCGTCCAGAAAAATATTACGCAAGCCTCAAGATTTTGCTCATAGAAGGAACAAAGGTCTAGGCATATATTATCGAAATCTCGAGACTTAGGCAATATTTTTCTGGCTAAAATATTGAGTTAGCCATTTTAAAAAATCGGCTCAAAATGAGCCGTTTAACAACACTACTGACTTTGCACAAAAATATGGTGTACATCTAATAATATAAACAACACCAGGCTGGTTCAATATATAAAGTTTTTTTTATTGGCAGAGACCCGGCCCATGCATATAATTCTTTGATTTTTTATCAAAAAAAAAATAAAACTAGTTATTATAAATGGGATTTTGTTAAATATTATGCATTAAAACTTAGAATTCTCCTAAATTTTGATATACATAAAAAAAATTTTTTAGGAATTGAGAGAAGAATTAGATAAAGATCAAAATAACGCTACTAACCCCAAAAAGTTACTTATAACTGCTGCCGTATCCGCTGGCGAAACGAATATCGACAACGGATACGATATTCCAAAATTGTCAAAGTTTCACATATTAAACTATGTTTTTTTAGAAACACTTAAATTAATGGAAGAACTATAATTTTTTTATTAAACGAATAAGAAATATTTTGAATTATTCAAATCGATTAATTATTCGTGCTCGAAAAAACGAATTATTTGTGATTTACTTATTAAGTTGCATAGTTGTTTTTAATATAAAAACACCACGATTAAGTCAATGTTGAACATGTATTATGTATTATTTGTTCTCGATTATTTTCTGTATCCTTAAATATATTATTATTTGTATAGATATTTCGATTTCATCGCAGTCATGACATACGATATGAATGGTTTGTGGCAACCTAACGCAGGGCATAACAGCCCTTTATATCATTCCAAATCAGACTTTTCTTTAGTTATATATTTTTAAAAAAAATTAAGATTTATTATTTTCAAAACACAAATTAAGAGAGTCGAATAAATTCATTTGATGGTAATTGTTTTAAAGTCTATTTGTAAGATTTACCGATAAAAGTTAAGTTTATATGTTAGTATCGATGTCCTTTAATGACTGAAGAGTCTAGATCAAGATTTTATATACATTTTAATCAGCGTTCCTTACAATTTAATATAACCTAATTTTTTTAAACGAGTTTTATGATACTTCAGTAAACTAATCATTAATGGCTCACTTTAAGAACTTGAGGGTAAACTTCATTTTTTTAAAAAAAATTAATATTTTAATCAGTTTTCTTTCTATCATCTTTTGATATTTATATAAAAAAAATGTTTATTTGTCATATAAAAGAGTTGGGCCATGAAATATTGGCACAAACATGGTACTCCCTTGCATAAATTGTTGATAGGAATTCCAACATACGGAAGATTATTTAAATTGAGACACCATTCAAACAATAAGCCAGGAGATGCCATTATTGGACCGGGACCTGTTGGGCCTTATACTTCGGAATCCGGAATCTTGTCTAATTATGAAGTTTATATTTACCTATATTTCAATTTAATTTATAATAAATTATACTGGAATTTTAACGTAATTTAAAAAAAAAATATATTGAGGCCATGTCTTAGTTAGACTTATTCTTGATACTTAGTTCTGTTTCGCCTAGGCTAACAGTTTTTGAACTAGGATACCCTATTTTGGTTGGTTTATTGTTTAGTTACATTCTTATTTTTCGTATTTTTTTTTTCGTTTTTTATTTTATTTTTTCGTTTAATTTTTTCTCTCTCTTACATTTTAGGTTAATCGGCTAAATAGCGACCTTTAGTGACTTCTTTAAACCAGGACTCACCCTTCTTGTCTTTTTTTGAATAATTGTTTGATTTATTATTAGTAGGAACATTAAATACAGGTGTGAAAAAAACAATTTATTTTTTTTCAGAATTTGTAATTACGTATTCTTATCAAATGAACATATTTAAATTTATAATTTTTTTAATAAGATTTGTCAAATTATTCATAATAATACTCTTGGCTGGACAAAGAAATTCGACAATGATTCATTAGTTCCATACGCTTTCAAGGACAACCTCTGGCTAAGTTACGAAAATAAAGAAAGCGTGATATTGAAAGTTAAATATTTCAAAAAATACTATTTGAGTTATTTTAAACGTATATTGTAAATACTTGTTATTAGTAGTCATCTAGAGATCTGTAAATAGCAAAGTTTTTAAGCTCGTCTCGGTTTGGAATTAGTTCAACAGGTCCGTTTAAATTTGTATCAAGTACGGCCCATGAGCCGGGCATAACAGATCTCTCTGGCTATGAGAGGTTTACCCTAATTCCAAAAATATTTATCGAGGAAGATTCTAATGAGCATATTTATCTGAAGGGCTCGAACCATTAAAGATTTTAAGAAGCCCCATAAAAAAATTGGAAGTTCTCCTTTAGATATGGATTTCATTTGCTTACTTTGGATAGAATTTGTCTTTTTGAGATAACTTTAAAAAAAAATCTTTTTTTTTCTAGTTAATTTTGAAAAAAAAGAGACCTCTTCCTTTCCTCCTCATTTTAAAAATCTACCAATGCCACTGATAAATAAATATGCTTACACACTTATTTTGTAAATATCTAAAGGCAAAATACTTAATCAAACATAATTATGGTGGAGCCATGGTATGGAATCTAGCTTTGGACGATTTTGGAGGTTCAACTTGCAGTACGCAAAAGTTTCCCTTAATATCTACCGCTGCAAAATTACTAAATATCCACGATAATTTTATCAATGCAGCAGAAGCGAAAATCTCTTCAGCGGGTATATATATTCAATATATATATTACGTATAAATCAAAGCCTAGCCTTTGCTATTTGAAGAATTTCTAATAATTTGTGCCCCGATAGAAAAAATATTTAAATATGGCATGAATATTTATAGAAAAAGTATCCTACACTCTATTGGCGGATGATCACATCAACTTTCATGTTCATTTTATATAGGACTGCGTCAATATTAATGATTTTGTTTGAATTTATATTGGGGTTTTCTTTAATCATATAATCTGCCAGATTTGACAGGTTATCAATAAAAATGATTAAATTTTATTAAAATATAATCATTTTAAATAGATGCTTAGAATTTTTAAATTTATAAATCAATCGGTATTGGGTGGATTGGTTTTATTGATCGGCAAATAGAAATATCTGATTAGGATCACCCCCTCCCTCCATGAAGATTGGTGCAGTCATAATTTTATATATTATATTATTGTTATCTCGTTGGCTTGGCAATCATAAAGAGACATGTTTAAAAATTAAATTTTTATAATTAAGCCAAATTCTATTTTGATTTGAAAAATAAATTTAAAGTTGGTTTTAGAACTGATGATTCTGACTCGCTAACAGATGTTGACAAGTTCCTGGAAAAGCACCCGAAATATAACACTAGCGAAGCCTACCCCGGAAGAGACATATTCAAGGACTCTTTAAAAAATTCTAATATTTCATTGGAATCCATAATAGCTACTCTAGTTCTCTTGAAAAGTAGGTTGAAGGCACTTTCCGAAAATAACTCTTCTTTAACGGATAATGATGGAGTGAAAAAAATTAGAGGTTACATTTTATTTTATTTGAAACCCGATTTAACCCCAAAGTTTCAGTGTAAATTTAATTTTTGATGAGTGCATTACTTGGCTAAGACTGAGTGGGTTAAAGGCCTTAATATGGGATCACCCGAGTTGGCCGAGTATGTTTCCACAAACCTTTTTTTCACAACCCTGTCTCCGGAGGACATATTTTATTTAAACTATCTGACCAAAGCCAATGAGTTGAGTCAGTATATTATACATGGCATTTTAAATTATTTGTTATTAAATATATTTCTATTTTTTTTAAAAAAAATTACGATCCAAGATGACCTTGGTATTTGGGATAATCTTCCAAACTTAAACGTAATGATTTCAAATTTATATAAGAACTCTGTTGAAAATATCAATAACATTAATAACAATCAAAGCGTAAATAGATCAAAGGAGGATATTAAAGCCAGTAATGATATAAATTATGAAATAACATCTTATCATTTGAAAAAAGATAAACCATTTGGTTCAGCCTCTAATACAACAGATTACAACAACATCGAGGATATAAATATATTGAACAACAATGCATCTTCTGAGATATTTGTTAAGAGCTCAAATCAACACAGAAATTTATATAAGCAAAATACCGAGATTAATCATAAGAATAATGATCTCGACTATACTAAAACTGATATGTCTTTTAATATCGTAAATAATAGCTTATCAGACGTTAAACGTTTGAATACCGAGCGTATACAGTCTATTAAAAAATTGAACAATTTTACTTTTTTCAGCTCTAAAGGTCCAGTCTCTATCAAAATTAATTCACAAACCAGTTTGAAAGATACCACGGCAAAAAATACTAATGTCCTCAATACATTAACAATTATGCAATATTCACAAACCAGTTTGAAAGATACAACGACAAAAAATACTAATGTCCTCAATACATATACAATTAATGATATACGATCAAAAGACAAGTTAGATTATAAAAGTAGAAACAATTTGGAGTATCATGATATATTTGATTACAATGATAATCAGGCTGACGCGAAATATAGATTGCTTGAAAAGAAAGACCTTCAATTTATTGATCCCGAATCAAGCGATGGCATAACGGAACAAGTGATAGGCGCCCCAAAAGTTATACTTTCAGTTATTTCTAATCTCTTTTCTGTCCTCACTAACGCGACTTTAAATGTATCTGAAAATAATGTGACCAAAAATGTTAACAAAGATGAAAATATATTTAATGTGGACATCAAGGATGGCTATGAGAGCAAGGATTGGCTAGTTTTGCCATTCAACTACGTCAATTCCCCTTTAAATCTAACCAGAGTGCTTAATTTGGAGTTCAAACGCCCTGTTTTTAATTCCGCAGATCACAATGGTTCTATTGGATCTAAAACTCTACCTCTTAATAAATCTATCAGCAAGGATGATGAAGTTTTAAGCAGCATAAAATTAATAGACCCCGTGCCTTTTGACTCACTCAATAATATTCCGTCTAAACAACTCAATTTATCCAACATCCTCTTACTCACTAAAAATGATACAAAGTTGGTAAAGACAAATGATACGGATAAAGATAAAACTTCATCGAAATCAGGTCTTGCGGAGGGGTTCCAGTTGGCTAGGATAGTGTATGCCAGACAAGACCTTCAAAACCCCGTTAGCGGAAATAACTACAACGATGGTTTCGATAATCGCTCCCTCTCTCTTTATTATTATTACGCGGACCCTAAAAGGAGCGATCCCGCATCTTCTTCCTACCTTATTTTCAATCTTTCTTCCCTGAATTTGATTAACGAAGATGATAGGAGTATGTATGCCGCTTTCAATAGGCACAGGGTTTATAGGCCGGTTACCGTGAGCAAGGAGATCCCTCGTGAAGAGAACGTAGATCTGATGACTAAAATTTTGAGAATCGATGCAAAGCTTTTGAAAGGAGAACTCACAAAAATCATTCATTTTTAACCCAAGAAAAAAATAACCTGATCTTTAATGTTATTACGATTTTTTTTTTAAAAATTTACGTGCAATTACTAATGTGATTAGTTATATTTGAATGACAAATAAATATCAATGTTAAAAAAAGAAATATTATGATAAACAATTAATATATTATCTATTTTTTTTAAAAAAAATATCATTGTCGTACAATTTTTTTGTAAATTTGTTTTTAAATTCTATATTTAAAAAAAATATATATATGAATTACCGTGAAAGTTTTATAAATTAATTTTCCTCTTTCTGATCAAAGCTGAAACTTTATTTTATAGATTATACACATTATATATTATATTCACATGAAATATTTTCCTTTATTATCAATTTATACAGATATCGTAGTTTAAAATATGTAAATGTATATCAATAAATATGTAACAATAAATAGAAATTGAGTTAAATCGTGTGTTCGATTTGTGAAACAAATTAAATCAAAATTGCATAAGGTTTTATACAAAATATTCCATCCTCTTGTATTAGCAGGTAAATCGCAAGGAGCAAATTATTTAAAGAAATAAAATTAAGAATGAAAAAAAGTGTCAATTTTTATTCAAAAAATAATTATTTTGATGAAAAATAGATTCAAAAATAATTATTTATTTTAAAAAAAATTTCATGTCTATAAAACCCCATTTAAAAACAATACACCCCAAAATATGGTTCACCTGAAAAAAATATTCTTCTTAAACTTATAGCTCAAATTATTATTGTTATTGATAGCTCTCTCCATCTGAGAATCGCTGGTTACTGAACTATTGCAGGTCTCGTTATCCAGCCGAGATAACTCCATATAAGCCGTCCTAATGTGATGAGGTTTTAATGGTTCTTGTTTCTCTGCAACAGAATTGACGAATTTATTACCCGGGTCTTTCATAAGAATATCAAATTCCATCGGAGTGGGTCCGTTACTACTATCTGACGTTGTTGGTTCAATTCTATTAGTCATAACTGATTGAGAATTAGCCGCGTCTAAAGAAGTATTGTACTCTCCATTTCCTTCAGCCTTTCCCGGGCTATTTTTGAGCCAAATTTCTCGGTCCTTGACATCAAGAGCTCTTTCGATAATTTCTCCCGCGAAAACCTTAGCTATGCCTGCCATTGCTATAACCACGTTTTGGGATACTGGATAGCCTATGACGGATTGCATAATTTTGCGAATCGAGGATTTGGGAAAGACCGATCTTCTGTACATTTCGTACCTGTTAAGTTGATCCTCAGTAAAGTTTGAGATTAGGAGCTTAAAAAATTAATTTTTTTAAAATATAATTTGTATTACAGCTAAGAACCCCAATATATGAATCCTGCCAAATTTAGGATTATAACATTTTTTATATTATCAGGACGATTTATTTTTTACATATGGAAAAGAAATCATGAAATTTACAAGTTTGTAATTTGATCGAAATCGGGTTCGGTTTAAAAAAATTTTAAAACAGGATGGGGTTTAAAATTAAAAGATTTGAGGCGGGCCTCAAAAAAAAATTAATGTGAAAATTTAGGATAAAATAATAATACGAATTTTTCAATGAACGCATAAATATAATAAAATTTATACTATTTATGTTTAAAAAGAGAATTTAGAACGGATAACTAGAATATTTTCTAATATTTCAGGATTTAATTTAGTTCTCTGGGCAGAGAGTATAAAATTAAGGCTAGAAAATGCTTTTCCTACGGATACCTGTGTAGATGGAACTGCTAGCACAGTTATAGCTAACTTATAAAGTTCTGGCATACTATTCTTAACATTTTCCCAATAATTCAAAAGATTAGTATCTTTTTCTAATCTCTATATTATCAAATGACCGAATTATATATTTTATAATTTTCTATGCCCTGAGAATTATTCTTATTAAATGCGATTTTAATAAATCTTCAAAATCATCATCTAAATTATCTTTCGAATGTAAATTCGAAGGCATAGTATCTAAAATTTCTATTCTGATTATTTAAATTAGAAAGATGTTTTCTGGAGATCTCTTTTTGTTCAAATGTTAAAAATACCTTATATCTTGGGTCGAGATATATAGCTGAGCAAAAAACGTCATTTTTCAAATTTATTTCTCGTAATTTTATAGTAGAAACTAAAAATATGGCAAATGGAGTTTCTACTTTGCTCGTTTGCATGATGCATTTGATCCAGGCGGCATAAAAATCGCCCATTGTCAATTGCTCACTTTGTATATATTTTGTCAAAATATAAACTGGATATAAAGTTTTTAATATATCGCTAATTATTTTCCATTCATTCTCTGATAAACATTTTTCGCGATCATTGCTTTGGAGCGATATTTCTTGATAGAAGTTTTTACTCTAGTAATCTCTCCAACAAATAGATTCCATCTTGTGCAACAATCTATTAGTGGTTTTTCCAATTTAATTTGGAGAGAGTAACCACTGTTGTCTGATTTTTTTGCATGTTTCTTGCTTTATTTATAACGACAATTTCATTTGAATTTTTAATGCAATAATCATTATATGTATGTAAGGCCATGTAATGCCCATTAATATGGATCTTGCATTAGATTCAAGATTAATATTTTCAACAGTAAAAGGTTCTTTCATCATCAATTATATCATTGTTATTATTTAAATAGTTAGGGCTATCATCTACATCATCTTCTTCCGTGATGTAAATAGCTTAATTTAATCATATTTGTTGCATTATCGATGATCGTGAAAATCTGCTCAATTCTCATTTCATATTCTTTTAGAACATCTAGAATAGAAATATTCTGATGTGTGTCGTTCATTTATCCCTTTCATGCATAGTTCTTAATTTTATTTTTTGGTTATTAATAAATTGAATGTGATCCCCAATATGGACCTATCATATCTAGTTACTATATATAATTTTAACGAAATAAGTTTTTGGTATATTTCCTTTTTTATATTTTGTGAAAAATTGAGCGTTATTTTTTAAAATATTATTGAGTATATTTTCCGAAATGATAGTTAAATTTCCACTCAATCCATAATTATTGGGTCTATAATATTTAGAAATGCTTTACCGTCAATTGATTTTATTGGTCTTCCATGAACTGTTATTAACTCGGTGCAGGAGCGAATTATGGTTTCTTTATTGATATTAATTTGTATTGTAGTAGTTCTGGACTTGAAAGCATTTTGAATTGTATTATAATGATTTGCAATTGTCGTTATTTGAGTTTTTTTTAATAGTCAAATTTTCTTTCTTTTTTTTTTAAATAATTTGAATTCCCTATGGTGGAATCTTTCTATATGTCGCTCGAGATTTGCTGCATGATCCCCAGTTAAAACTTTACCATAATCTTCCAGTTTACAAATAGATTTATATTTTATAATATCTAATTTAAAATAAAATCGCATGGGATTTGACTTTTCCCAAACCATTTAAACTAATATACTATATGATGATGAATAGATCAGAATCTTTTATTATATAAATAGAATAAATAAAAAGCTTAGTAGAAACAATTTTACATTAAATATGGTTGTTTTTTATCTTTCTAAAAAAACTTGGACCATAGAATTATGACAATAAATAAAATGGTCAGCAATATTTTAATGATCAGTATAATTTTTTATTTATAATCATATAGTTTTTTTTTAAATTTAGAATTATATTCATTTAAGTCATTAAAAATTATTTATTATTAAAATAATATGTTTAGCATTTACCATTATCCATATATGCAAAATAAAAAATATGACTAAATAATGGCATTTGTAATGAATATTCTCTAAATCTGTTTTTTTTAAATAATAAAAAATCTTACTAAAAATCTTCAGTTTAAATAAGTTAACTAACATTGCATTAAATAATTTTTATACTTTTATTTATATGTTTTATATTAAATAGACTTACATTGAGTCAAAAATAGGAATGATGTTAAACTAATATAAATACTATAGTTCATATTCTATATAAACTAAAATAAACTCTTTTGAATATATTAATTAATAAGAAATTATTATAAATCAGTAATTAAAAGTGGTCAGGACCCAATTTCTATTAGATGTTATTATAATTGTAGAATTATATTATTTTTCCCTAAATTATTAGCAAGTATTATTATAGAAGTTTATTAATAACTAATATATAGAAAAGTCAAGAATATTATATGATTTTAAGATTATATCTTATCAAATTAACTGATAATTTGCCTAATCTCTAATAAATAAGTATTTAAAACATTTCATTATTTTCTATTTGTAATTAATTAAAATTAATATATGAAATTTTTAACCAACAAAATTTGCCCAATATTGATGAAATATTGATGAGTATTGGTGCATCTCTATAATTACACCTTAAAAGGCATTTTGATCAAAAATAACTTTGAAAATAAAAAGTGAGATTATAATTAGTACCTGCATTTTGTGCCTTTCTTCTTCTTCAATTTCGTTTTTCCTTTTTAAACCTTTATCTAAAGTATCTAAGCTATCATTTTTAGGTGTTGAAGTGTTCTGAAGATCTTCACCAATCCCAGAATCTTGGATAACTTTATTCTCTGTAATAAAATATATTTTATATCAAAATAATAAAAATATTAATATATAAACCATGAGATAGTTCTTCTTTAATATTCAATAATTTTGGAGATATGGGCAAATAGGTGTCTTTGGTTTCTATAAATTCTTCTTTTATGATAGTGCTCATATGTGGTAAGAGTTTAATAATTTAATAGATTTAATATGTTTTCCTGGTATCATTACAAGTCCTATAGACCTTGGCTCATTAATATTATCAGAAGTTGATTCAGTAAGATACTCTCGGCATGCATTAAGAATTATATTTGAATCCCGATCAGTGCAAATAAAATTTCCAATCAAGATACGCCCATCTGTAACCTTGACTTTGAATGTTTTATTTAGCCAGGAATTAAGTAAATTTATTTTATCTTTGTTAGAATTCACGATTGATGATTTTTAAAAATTTACAATGAAAGAAGATTGTCGATACAATATCTGTCAGAATAATGCTACATATAAACGACATGTAAAAGTCAAATATTTTGAATGTTAAATTTTAGTAAATTTTTTTTATTGCTATTAATAATTGTGTTACGGTTGTTTCTACCATCTGTTGACAAAAAAATAATTATCATTTAAAAACAAGACCACGATGAAAATTTATTATATTAAAATGATGTTACATATCCTGGATTTTATTGCGGGTTCCATAAAACGGCTATGTTCCAACATCTGTAGCCCGGCATCGCGTTTGGCTAATAATATTTAATGTGAGGACCTATAATACAGCGTTTTTGTGTTTACACTTAATTCAGTCTTGTTTTCTAATTCTAACTGACTAGACTTAAATAAAATTAATATTAAATAAATTCCATATAATTTACATTTGGGCTCAGTGGTTCATACAACAGGGTTGGAGAGGGGGTTACGAAGAATTTTTAAAATTTGCATGGGGGTAAAAAATTATTGATGCAATTGATTCATAAAAAAATATTGTATCCTCATAATGATGGGGGTACTTTTATTTTTAAATTTTTTTGTAAAATTGCTTAATAACATTTTAAAAAATTTATTTTAAAATTATCTCATTGATTGTGAAGGCTTAACTATTTTGGAGAATATGGCGCGATATTATGCGTGCATGAATCTTACAGACACATCTGATGGCTGATTATGGAAGACTTATAACAAAAATTCAGTATTATAATATATAATACTCCCGAAAAAATGTGTTAATAATACTAGCTCATTAATAATAATAAGATGTCTCGGTTATTTGATTTCTTCTCATAATCAAGCCTTGTGGGGGAACCAAGAGGCTTATAAAATTTATATATAAGTGTATAGGTGTGTTCTCAAACTATAGGGATGACAAAAAGGCCAAACTCTATTAATCTTGTATCGTGTAATATTATAAAATTCAAAAAGAAATTGAATCTAATAGATGCTTCCCAATTATAATCGATGGTACATATAATGTTTCTAAATTAGATAGCGTTGATAGTATATCGAAAGTGAAATACCAAAGCCAGTCAATGACTTATTTATATATGTTTTGCGGATAACATGACTGGTGTTGATATTAAAATAATATATTATGCAAACTTAATTACATGAATCTATCCTTCAAAGCTTCAAATATCAAGGGAAGAACTAACAGTACAGTCTTGCCTTAAAGTCGGCTTTATTTAGTGCTATTTTCGTTGATTATATTTAATCATTGTTCAATTATGTCAATCTGTAAGGGAACTAAGAAATGTTTAAGGAATTTTAGACGAAATTTATATGTATTTCATTAAGGTAAAAAGCTATGCATTGCTCAAAGCATGTCAGAGTAGGATACTGACAAAGCCGCAACAATTTTTACGAACATGAATACCACAATGTAATTATATCTTATTTGTTTATATTTACAATGTTTATTTCATATAATTATATAAGCTGCTTATCATTATATAATATTTAAAAAAATTCCTACTTAATGATGCTCTAAGGGCAGCTTTGACAAATAAAAGATTCTGAGCATTCCGTCATTTCAGTCAGGCCCATTAATATAATTTTTAGGATAGAATTATTTTTTATCACATTGTATTTTGGATAAAATATTATTAACAAGTTTGGCTTGTGAAGAATTGAAAATAAATATCAAAGGATATATGGTTTGCAAGGAATCAAATTCAATTGGCAAAAGATTCTCTGATTTAATTGAACAATATAATTTAAGTTATTGCCAAATCATTTTTTAAATTTATTAGATAAAGAAACTTTTTTAAATATATGAAGGGGATAAATTTACCTTTTGATTTTGAAAGTTCAAGGATTCTAGCATTTTAATCCAAAAAGGAAGGGTTTATATATACTTTCATTATTAAGTATATTTTATTTAAACTTTAAAACCATCGTGTTTTATACTACACTCGATCTGATAATAATACACTTTAATGAACGATAATGATAAATCCATGAATTTTTAAATTAAACCTCACCTTTTTAGAGAATGGTTGAAATTTTTTTTATTAAATATGATATCAAGAATATCTGTAAATATAACTATTTTTTAAAATTTATAATATTTTTTTTACATTTTTATAGTTATTATATGTGTTTATGATTGGTGCAGTAAAAATTAATATTATTTTTGAATTTATAATCTAGGATGGAGTCAAAAACAAATTAATTGCATTTTTTGAGGGAAATATTTTTTTCATCAGAGTATTCTCCTTAGCTCAAAGGGTAGAGGTCTTTGGCCTTAGGTAAAGTTAGATTTTAATTAATTACTATAAAATTGTCAAGGCTAACGGAGGAATTTAGTTACATAAAAACAAAATAAATGTAAATAATTATTTATCTATTTAATATATTAAGCTTTATTATATTTACTAAATGTTTATTCGAGTAATTTTTTTTACAAAAATTCCCAAAAATTTGTAAGAATATACTTAAATTAAATTTACTTACTATTGCTTTATCAATAAATTAATTTAATATGATTTTAGACTATTAACAATATCTGATAAAAAATATTTTTTATGTAGCCCTCATTTACATTGATGAACCAGAACATGCGTTGTACCTACCGTTTGATGAAGTACGATGGTTCAAAGTAAATTTTATTAAAAAAATTTGAAGTAATATTTTAAAAAAATTAAATATAAATAGTATACTTCGAGGATACAGAATATATTTTATTCTTATTCAGATTTGAACAAATGTGCCAAATACCTCGATCTCCCTAACATGTTTAACTAAATGGGTGGTTCAGTAAGGAAATGTAATCAAAATATACAAAAGTCAATCATGGGCCAATGTTTATATGTTAAGGAAAAGGAAATTTTTTAGGAAGGTGGGGGGGTAGTATTTTTTTTAGAGACAGTGGCCATTCTGCTTCCAACGCTCAGAAAGTGTAGGGGCCACTGGTAAGATTTTCTAATAGATTAAAAAATTATTGTATATGGATTTTATAGCTTTTTTCATATAATGTAATCAGCGTCTACATGAGCAGGGGGGGGAGGGGGTAGGAACAGTTTGCATCCTATTTTTTTTAGGGGGTAGGGGGTAAGCTGCTTTAATGGTGGTAGGATAAATTTTTTGGGGGGTTATCTATTAAATTTTGAGATGAAATAGGACAAAATTTATTGCTGTAAAAATTATACTTTTATTATAGTATTATTATAATACAATTCATCGACCAAATCTTTATATTGCAAACAATCATACACATTGTTTTCCAAATAAACTATCCTTTTAAATGTAATTTAAAAGGTTTAGATATTTTAGCAAGCTCATAATGCCATAATAATTAATTCATTGTAAATAATGGAGGTTTTAATTGAATTTATTATCTAAAAAATAAATTCTTTATATTCACAAAATATAGATAGTTGTTAGTAGAAATAGATTAATTTAAGGTATCCTTTATAAATTCTTTTAAAAGAGTATCAATAAATAAATAGGTGAAAATAATGAGAAAAAACACCGCCGCCGAAGGCGCGTTTTTTTTAGGGGGGTAGGCAAAGGTTTTTGAAGGGGGTTTGCATCCAGTGAAAATCCTGTCATGTAGACGCTGATGTAATATCATTTGATTTTTCACCATTTTGTTTTTACCTACGGCAAAAGGAAGAATTATAATAATAAAATGATGCTGGAATATAATATATATTTAAAAGTAAGATTGCTATTTAATGGGCACTAATTATTTTAAAATTGAGTGCTAATTTTTTTGAAAAAAAAGTACTAATCCCTTTTTCAACAATTTTGAACAAGCGGGTAAACCAAAATACCTAGCTAGCGATACACTTGCTAATAGTATACTCATCATTATGTACGTTTAAAGTAGTGTTTTCAATGGTCAAGTCCCGTTCGGTCCTTTTCTAAAATTTGAGTGGATCATTAATTGGGTGGGACCAGGCCGTAGGACCATTGGTCCAGTTTGATTCGAACGGTCCGGTTATCGAAATATGTTTTTTTTGTTAAACTATAAAAGTTTTATTTGGCATAAAATTTATTTAGAATAAAATTTGTTATAATAACAATATTTTAATTATATCATCAAATAATTTTTATTATATTTTACAATAAACTACCTAATATTTTAAACAATACCAAATTTATTGCTCATAATATAAATCAATTTACATATTAAATGAGTTTTTGTGTCCCCAGAAACATTCTTAGATGTCAAAGTCCATTTAAAAAATATATTTTGTCCAGAATTATGAATCGATATTGATTTTCTTCCCAACAATCTAATAAGTTGGAATTAATTGTATATAAAATATCGGATAAATCACTTTGGATTATATTTATATCATCTCTTTCTCAGCTTCATCTGATGTCTCCATACTCATGAGCCTATCCCCGTCTATTCTCTCTCTCCTCAAGGATATTTTCTTAAATAATAACGATGAATAAAATAAATAAATATTTTTATATAATTTATTCCCCTTATGCCACTTGATAAAGTGCGCACATATTTTTCATATATTTTTTTAAATTGAACAAAATGTTGTGTGGTAATTTATAAATTGCACATGTTAACCTAAATAAAAAGAAAATTTGTAATGCATTATAAAGAATCAGAAATTTTAACTTTTTTTATTCTGAGGTCTAATAGACTACTAATATAGGACGTCATATTTAAAAATTAAGAATGCAGCGGTCAACATTTTTAACGAATTTCATTGCAAAAAGCCTATCAATGAAAGATGAGAAAGAGTATAAATAAAATTATTCCTATATGTGTGTTTGTATGTTTTCCATCTGCATAAGATGCCTAAATAAGAGAAAAACCATTTAAAATATTAAATAAAAGTTTATTTATTCAACCAATGGTGGAATAATATATTCCAAATAAATCCAAGGTAGTTTCATAAAAGGGCTTATATTAAGGAATTCGTTTATATATTTTATTTTTTCATTATTTGTCAGGGCAATGTTGCCAAGGCTATCAAAATCAAAATTACACATAGTTTTTATCGTCTTCAAATTCTAATTTTTATTAAATAAGAAAAAGATGGATTAATTTATTGTAAGGACCTCTACTAACATCAAATATATTAAATTCCAGCATGCTTCAAGATGAGTTTAAACTCATGTAAATAGACATTAGTCTCTGAATTCTAAGCACATTTGCAACATTATGTTGCTAAACTTAGAAATTTTTCCGTTGTATTCAACAATTATTTCGGAGACACATTTATAGTTTTCTGCTTTATGAGGATAGGGCAAATTAATAGCTAATTTTATTTCTTTCATTTACCACGATTCATCAATAAAGTGATCACTTATAGCTATCGGAAGTTTTTAAACAGAAGTCCATAAATCTGTTGTGATAGCCAGTTTTCTGGCAATTTTGCTAGCCTGGATATAATATGTCTTTTTTTATCGAGATAATTATTTTGAATATTTGTTTTAAAAGTATTATTAGAGAAAACTTCTATGTTATATATCTATCGACGTATTTCAATAAATTTATGTTATCAGTGCATCTAGGGGAATAGTAGTTATAATTATTTCAGCAATATATTAATAAAAAAATTTTACTTTGAGAAATTGTAATTTTTTAATTATTCTAAAAAAATAGTACTTCTTTCTGAACTTATCTTTATTCCTATGATACCTGTTTTTACTTATGAAACATATTACGTCTCAAAGTAGCTAAAATAAGGTCAAACATTACATAGAATGTGCACTATACTATCATACTCATATTATCTAATTAAAAATAAAAAAATATTAATATGAGGAGAGGAAGGTCTATAACTATTCTTAGATATTTTTGATGAAGTTTTAATTTATATATTTTAAATTTTGAACTCTCACTTTGATATGTTCACAAAATTTACTTGTGCTTGAAGAATTCCAGAATATCTGGAGACATATTTTATATGTTCCAGAAATATCCTTTCTAAATAATTTGTAAAATTATCTAACATCTTTCAAATTTAATTTGATTGATTTTATACATTTGTACCATTACTACTACTTTCTAAAATAATAGTTATTCCTTACCTCCAGAAGAGGGAGATTCATAATATTATAATCATCTATGAATTCAATTTAAAATTATTTTTATTAATTTTCATAATTCTATTAAAATAACACATTTTACTTTAATTCTATATGTCTTTTTCAACATATGTCTTTTTCAACAAAATGTTGTGCAACTGCTTATTTGGGCATCATTAAAAAATCACATATTTAACAAGTAGTGTCATTTAATCCTGACAGCATTTTCTAATTTTAATAATAAAATTATGTAGATTTAAAGGTCAATTAATTATATTTTAAGTTATTCTGAGATATCATTATTTGATTTTAGTCCAACAGGAACATGCTAAAAGCATTTGGCATATTTATACTATATTTTATAAAGTCGGGGCGAGTTTACGACCTACAGTAGTGTAATATAACTTTTTACTTATATAATTCTAGAACTCGTTTTAAATTATTTATAAACTTTATTTAACAATCACAGCTTTAACCTTTCAAAAAATCCCTTTTTATGAAATTATTTATTAATTTAAAATTATTATAAAATCAGAAAATGATATTTTTCCTTATTCCTATAAAAATAGTTGTGTTGATTATTATTAATTTCTCACAAAATTGGTTTAATGACATGCCCACTTCTGTCGTAGCATCTATGAAAGGTATTTTTAAAAAATATATATTTAATAAGCAGTGAAATTGATACATTTTGCAGAAATTTTTTAAGTTCTTTAATGACTTTCTAAATGCAATTGAGACTATATTAAAAATAATTATATTTTATTAAATATAATTTAAATTTCAAAAATAAGTAGATTGTGGTGCAGTTTGCGATATATATTGTCCTAATGGACCTATAAAAGATAGTAGAGGATGTCCGACTTGTAGATGTCATGATTTTGTGGATCAAAATGTTCCAGATTAGATGTTTTTATATATTAAAACAATATTACACATTTTTTAAATAAAATATGCATTTATATATTTTATAGTTTATTCAAAAATCAAATGATTCTATATCACGATATCTTTATACACATAATGTTATAATTTTTATTTATTAACAGATAAATCGCATGACAATAGGGGAATATAATTGAAATTATAAATTAAAAAATAACAGAAATATATAATTATCAGAGGCATTAAGGCCCGAAGTTCGGCTCAATGATGTTTACAAAACAATGTGATTTTAATATTTTGAGCGGGATCAGGTATAGAAATAAAAGATAAAATTTCAAACCCGGAAATGTGTACCGTTGGAAATATGTGCTAAATATCGACGTCACAACAAATGCACCTGTTACATAACTGCGATTAATATGATTCTTATAAAATATTTATCGTTCTATTCAAAAACACTGGCTGCCATTTTTTTCTATAAAATTCGTTTGAAAATAAATAAATAAATTTAAAATAACTCCTATTAATATGATTACTCGTTTCAAAAAGTTTGAAGGCCATTTTTTTTTAAAGAATAGATATATGTAAATAAATAGGATCATCCAGCATTCATAGTCAACTCAAACCTAGCGAATTCTCTACAAGCTATCAGCTGGCATAAAATTTGCACTCATCAAATTTGCATATGATAATTCGCGAGCGAATTTAAATATTTATTAATATATGAAATACGTTTTTGTTAGCCAAAGATAAGATTTTAAGCAAAATGGTTAAAAACATTCTATCATATAAAGGTATTGCAAATAGAAATGTTTAAATATTTATATGGCTTATTTTTGGGAACCCACAAAGTTTGTCAGAGAAATAAATTATCTGTATTGAATTTAATTGACAATGTTTATGTAAATCAAATTATGTTCAATATTTTTTTTTATAAATATATAACTATTTATTAAAAAAAATATTAAAATTATAATTAACATACTTTACCTATATAAAAATATATAATTAAAAAAAGAGGAATTAAAAAAAAAATTTAGCTTTGGTCAGCGGGTGGTTAATGACCCATATGTAGATATACAGTTGGATCGACAAATTTCGATTGATATTCTTTGTCATAGGTAGAAGTCTTCTTTTGGATCACTTTTGATTAAACTTAACCTATGCCATATTGTCTTGAATAATTTTAGGGCTTGGGGTCTAAATGATCCACAGGAACAAACAAAAGATTATTAAGATGGCTATATTTATTTATTTTTGTATTTTCAGTTTTCGTGATGGAGTTGAAACAGATTTTAATTTGAAACTTCTACATTCACTACTCCCAAACCCTAATGCTTTTTTTGAAGTTATTTAATTAGTTGTTAGTCACTCTTTTATAAGTTTTAAAAATAGTTAATAATTTTATAAATGGTTTACATGTTACTTTTATTTTACTATAAATAAACAATTTCCTATTTAAATATAAAATATAATTAAAAAATTTATAATATATTTTTTATATTATAAAACTTACAAAATAACTTTTTCAAAAGTAAAAAAAAGGACATCAATAATTTTAATACAATACATCAATATGAAAAAAGTAGAAAAATCAAATTTTTTAATAATAGCTAATGTAATTAGCCTTGTGAATTATGGCGAGTCTTTGTCTCAAGAAAAAGCTTTCACGAGGATCGTCCTTAAGTTTACGAATGTTTCCTTGAAGAAGGATAAAGCGCGATTCTCAAAGGTTGTTAATGGGATGAAAATTATAGAATTGGATATATATTTTTGTGATTTCTGAATATTTTGCTATTTTTTAGTTGCTCCTTTTTCTCAGGGATGTTAAGTGTTTGATTGATAAGAGCCAATCTTAGACCAGGAATTGGCCTCGCTTCTAGGGAATTTAAGAAATCTAATTTGGTCGTTTCCCATCAGATCTGAAAAGACCTGGAGGATCAAGGTTAGATGGAATTTGAACGATTCTTAAATATCCGAGATATAAATATGTATATTATAAATCTTTTTAAATGAAAATATTTGAATTATTAAAAATGTTTTACTCTTGTTCTTATATCATGGTTTTCCAAAAAGAACTATAATGAGATAAATTACTAAAATATTGAGCCAAATATAAACATTATCTCTTTCAAAAGTTACTTAAAACATTTGCAATATAATTAAAATAAAACAGCATTTATTTATCAACTAATATCTAGAATATATAATAAATTATTCAATTTTATTTATAAATTATCATAAGTTGATTCATGTTCTTTATGCCTTTCAGGTTTATTGTTTGTCCTCATCCTTGATGTCGATTTTAAGAAGAGTTTAAGCTAAAGATTATTATATAATCTATATTACGTTTTATAAAATATAAATTAGAATATAAAAAATAAAATAATATAAAAAAAGTAAAGTTAAACCGAAAGTTATATAAATAAGGTTACGCAAAATAATAAGTAATATAAGTTGAATTACAAAAATAAAAAGTTAAGTTGAAAAGATAAATTTGAATTCATAAAATGTAATATAAAAATAAAATTAGATTACAAAAATATATAATTATAATAACGCAACATTCTCCCTCTTCTGATAATTTCATCGGAGCAGCATAGAGAGTTTGTTGTTCTAGAAGTTTTTCCCGTTTCGATTGTATTCGGTTTCTTCTTGGTTAGCGCATAAGTCTCAAATGTTCTCGTAGGTTTGATGAAATCGTTGAACGTTATCGTTAGCTTGATATCCTTATCGTATTTCTCATATTTCATAATTAATCCAGTCGAATATTGGAATTTGGAATAAATCGGAATATATAATTTGGCATAGTTGATCAAATCAAATATATGAATATGCACGAATAAAATTTTGAATTTTGGAACAATAAAATATGTAATAAGGAATGATTTATGGAATAAGGAATGATAATTTATGGAATAAGGAATAAAATTTTAATCCAGAATAAGGAACGATAAATCATAATAATTATTATATTATTTTTAAGTTAATCATAGCGTTTTATACTTTTAGCGTTTTATATTTTTAGCGTTTTATATTTTATAAGCGTTTAATTTTTCGTGTTTTAGTGTTTAATTAATTTTTGTTTATTTTCTATCTCCCAGGTTAAAATATGCAAATAAAATATTATTCACATTTCCCTCTCTTTAAATAAAATTTTAAATTTCACACCCTAATTTTAATTCAAAAAAAAAAAATTCTTCATAAGATTCACCACATAATTTAAATATATTTTTCTAAAATGAATGTTTTTTTACATAACTTTTTGTCTTCAAAGCTTTTAATTTCAAAAACTTTTTATCATATTAAGTATTACTTATAAGGGTTATTTGAATCAATCATGTGATTTAAAAATTACATTTTAACATATTTAAAATTAAGTTTTATCTTCTTGTTTAGGATTTTTAATATTTTTAATTATATTTAAGAATTCATCTTTAGGTTTATGTTAATTTACAACAATTGGTCATCATTCAAGAAATCAAAAAATATCAATATTATCCATTATGATTTTACATTTTAGTAATTTTAAAAATTTATAACATGCCTTTATCCTGGCATAAAATTTTAATTTATAATACTTCTTACGTGGATTAGAATAATAAGTAACCATCATTGGTCTCACAAAATAGAATTCATAACCTATCGTTCAACTTCCATATCAGTTCTTCCTAGGTTGTCACATTAGGTTAGGTGCTGGCTATTATATTCCAGTCCAACATCCAGAGCCGGGACACCATAAAGAAAGAAGCTTTTTGCATGAAAGAACGTACTAAGGTTTGATTCTTGGTCATCTCAGTAGTTTAGGTAGTCACAATAGATAAGGTAGTCATAACATCACAATAGATAAGGTAGTCATAATAGGTAGTCATCTCCATAGGTTAAGCACAAGGTAGAGTCATAATAGGTAGTCATCTCCATAGGTTAAGCAATCAACACAATAGGTAGTCATATAAATAGAGTCATCTCAATGGATTAAACAATCGTCACAATAGGTAGTCTAAATAGAGTCATCTCAATGGATTAAACAATCGTCACAATAGGTAGTCATATAAATAGAGTCATCTCAATGGATTAAGCAATCGTCATAGATTAGATGGTCATCTCAGCAGATTAGGTAGTCATCTTTTTCTAGTCCACCACCCAAAGGGCACCATGCAAAGAATATGGGTGGTGACGATATGGTGTGACGATATGGTGCGAGGTTCGAGTCAGTAAAAATATATTTTATTAACTTTATTGACTAATTTCTTTTTCTTTTCTTAAAGTATTTATACGTTTTTATAAAATATAAATTAGAATATAAACAAATATAAAAAATAAAATAATATAAAAAAAGTAAAGTTAAACCGAAAGTTATATAAATAAGGTTACGCAAAATAATAAGTAATATAAGTTGAATTACAAAAATAAAAAGTTAAGTTGAAAAGATAAATTTGAATTCATAAAATGTAATATAAAAATAAAATTAGATTACAAAAAAATATATAATTATAATAACGCAACATTCTCCCTCTTCTGATAATTTCATCGGAGAAGTCATAGAGAGTTTGTTGTTCTAGAAGTTTTTCCCGTTTCGATTGTATTCGGTTTCTTCTTGGTTAGCGCATAAGTCTCAAATGTTCTCGTAGGTTTGATGAAATCGTTGAACGTTATCGTTAGCTTGATATCCTTATCGTATTTCTCATATTTCATAATTAATCCAGTCGAATATTGGAATTTGGAATAAATCGGAATATATAATTTGGAATAGTTGATCAAATCAAATATATGAATATGCACGAATAACATTTTGAATTTCGAAACAATAAAATATGTAATAAGGAATGATAATTTAAGGAATAAGGAATAAAATCCAAAATAAGGAATGATAAATGATTATTATATTATTTTTTAGGTGTTAAGTTAATCATAGCGTTTTATACTTTTAGCGTTTTACATTTTTTGCGTTTTACATTTTTTAGCGTTTCAATATTTAATTAGTAGCGTTTTAATATTTAATTTATTTTTATTTATTTTCAATCTCCGAGGTTAAAATATGCAAATAAAATATTATTCACATTTCCCTCTCTTTAAATAAAAAATTTAAATTTAACACCCTAATTTTAATTCAAAAAGTGTTATTTTTAATAAAAATTCTTCATACTTTCAAAAGCTTTATTTCAAAAACATTTTTATCATATTAAGTATTACTTATAAGAATCAATCCCTTTTAATTCATATGTTTTAATTACATTTTAACATATTTAAAATTAAGTTTTATCTTCTTGTTTAGGATTTTTAATGGTTTATTTTTAATTATATCTAAGAATTCATCTTTAGGTTTAGTTAATTTACAACAATTCGTCATCATTCAAGAAATCAAAAAATATCAATATTATCCATTATGATTTTACATTTTAGTAATTTTAAAAATTTATAACATGCCTTTATCCTGGCATAAAATTTTAATTTATAATACTTCTTACGTGGATTAGAATAATAAGTAACCATCATTGGTCTCACAAAATAGAATTCATAACCTATCGTTCAACTTCCATATCAGTTCTTCCTAGGTTGTCACATTAGGTTAGGTGCTGGCTATTATATTCCAGTCCAACATCCAGAGCCGGGACACCATAAAGAAAGAAGCTTTTTGCATGAAAGAACGTACTAAGGTTTGATTCTTGGTCATCTCAGTAGTTTAGGTAGTCACAATAGATAAGGTAGTCATAACATCACAATAGATAAGGTAGTCATAATAGGTAGTCATCTCCATGGTTAAGCACAAGGTAGAGTCATAATAGGTAGTCATCTCCATAGGTTAAGCAATCAACACAATAGGTAGTCATATAAATAGAGTCATCTCAATGGATTAAACAATCATCACAATAGGTAGTCTAAATAGAGTCATCTCAATGGATTAAACAATCGTCACAATAGGTAGTCTAAATAGAGTCATCTCAATGGATTAAACAATCGTCACAATAGGTAGTCATATAAATAGAGTCATCTCAATGGATTAAGCAATCGTCATAGATTAGATGGTCATCTCAGCAGATTAGGTAGTCATCTTTTTCTAGTCCACCACCCAAAGGGCACCATGCAAAGAATATGGGTGGTGACGATATGGTGCGAGGTTCGAGTCAGTAAAAATATATTTTATTAACTTTATTGACTAATTTCTTTTTCTTTTCTTAAAGTATTTATACGTTTTTATAAAATATAAATTAGAATATAAACAAATATAAAAAATAAAATAATATAAAAAAAGTAAAGTTAAACCGAAAGTTATATAAATAAGGTTACGCAAAATAATAAGTAATATAAGTTGAATTACAAAAATAAAAAGTTAAGTTGAAAAGATAAATTTGAATTCATAAAATGTAATATAAAAATAAAATTAGATTACAAAAATATATAATTATAATAACGCAACAAAAATATTAATATTGAGCATAATAAAATTGTTTTACAATCACTGGTTTATTCAGTCATTTCTCTTAAAACACTGGAAATTAGTGATGCAAATGCTCTATTTGAGCCTCTAAATGGCTAACTTAATATTTTAACCAAAAAAATATTGCCCAAGCTTCGTGATTTTGCTAATAGATGTCCAATGTGCCATCTATGAGCAAAATCTTCAAGCTTACGTAATATTTTTTGAATAAAATGCTGAGTTAACCGTTTTTAAAAATTATGGAGCGATTTTGCATTTGACGTTCTGCAAAATCTCTAGATGTTTTAAGTCAAGATATATATACCATCCAAAATAGCAGTTTGATGTAATTTATCCGAAATTTGGTTTTTATTTTAGTTAAATCACAAATCACAATGTATATATTTATTAATTCGAATGAAATTATTTTTCTCAATTATTTGTATTAAAGTTATTTCATTGAGAATACTGGAAATTAAGAATTCGATTATGATGTTCATGAGAATTTTTTAGATGTTTAAGATTCTGATGAATGATCCAAAAATAGCATGTTGATATAAATCAATTTATCTTTAATCATATTAATTATACAAATTTACAATATGTATATATTCATTAAAAAAAATTCATTTTGCTATGTATTTATATAATAATTTTAAATTATCCCAACAAATACAAAATGATCTGCTTTTGTGAACCATTAGTTTGGTATGAGTAAGAATGTATGAATTTTCGATTTTGCGAATCGCAGTCTGTACCTCACTCAAAAACAAAGCTTTTGATTGTCATAGTGATTAAAAAAGTATATCACTTTTTTAAATATTTTTGTTTTAAATGTTGGGACGTAATAAATGTGTGTTTCTTTAAAAAAAAAAAATTCATTATTATTTAATAAATATAAATACATTATTAAACGTATACCGTCTATTTACCATTTTTATCTATTATTTTTAAGTTTTTTTCTAAACGTGGGCGGCTGGAAATTTTTTTCTATTTTTATTCATTTCACATAAATCCAAAACAGAATAAAATAATTAAATTTCAATGATTTTGTTTCTAAAGTTATTAGAAATATATATATGATGGCGCTAGCAGATAGAAATAAAAAATAAAATAATTATAATGCAAAACTCTCAATAGCAAAATAACATTTGTTAGATCATAAATTACAAATACAAATGTTTAAGCGAAATATAGTTTAAATATTCTATTGAGTGTTTAAAGAAGATATTAAATATATACTTTATTAACATATTTAATCAAAATGGAAATTTTCTGAATCAAAATACATTTCTTATTCATACCTCATAAAATAAAACCTATTTTTTTTATTTACCCGTTATTAAATCAAGGAAATTTTTAAAAGGATATCAGCTAGTTTAAAATGTTTTAGTAGAGGTTGTTAGACTTAATGTGCGAGGACGCGGGTTAAGATCATGTAGATGCCCCTTCCCTAAAAAAATTAAATTAAAAACTGAGTTGGATTAGATTGAGGGCAAAAAATCGGAATTAATATAGATGAATTTGAATTGAAAAGATAGAAATGTCAAAATAAAAATTATAAAAAGGTATTTTAAAAAATTAAAAATAGGTAATTTAGGCTCCTTAAATTGTAATGAATTATTTTCAAATGAAAATTGAGATTAAAAGGTATTTGATTTAATCAAAGCTTAAGATTAAGTTGAAACCGATAGTAATATGAGCGTGTTATGAAAATGGATATTTGAAGATGTCACGAAAATGATACATATATTTAGCTTACTGATATTATATATCAGAGATCTGCAGGTCAAATTCCCAATCCGGCCTAGTATGATTTTCAAATTTCGGGTTGAACTCAGGAAGTAAAAAAAAATTCGGGTCGGGCATAAAAAAATAATAATCGGAGGCGGTCGGATCCAATTTTTTAAAAATAAATTTAAATAATATCAATTTATCAGATGGGAAATTATTCATTTACTCTTTCATTTTCATTCCTTTAAAAGCAATTTTCATAAAATCATTCAGATTACTAATTTTAAAAATTTCAGGTAAAGCTTGGCTTGAAAAGGGATCAAAAATAAAATCTCGAGCGGGCTAAGAAATTTTCTAAAATATTTCGGACTGAGCTTGAAAATAAAAATTTTAAACATTCGGACCAGACTTAAAAATAAACTTTTTTTCAAATCCGAGACCTAAAATTTTTACATCTGCAGGTCTTTGATAATATATTATATATCGTCAATTCAAGGTGGAATCAACAGGATTGCGACACTATATTTTAAGAAAATTAGGTATGCAGTGTGACGTTGATGAGTATTAGTTTACCCAAATTTTCCATTTTGATCAGCCCAATGGGCCCATATAATATTAGCATCTTTGATATCAATAAATCAAATATAAACATAGATTATAGAAAACTACAAAAGGTGTTATACGATAATAGTCTTCATTTTTTTTAAAGTTATTCTTTAAAAGGTGGCGTCAAACAGGAAATGGAACGACAAGACTCGATATATTTTAAAAAAATTATTTGGAATTAAGCTTATTTATATTATTTTAAGGCCAAAAAATTAATTCGATCTCAAAAAGTTTTTGCTGTATATTAAATGATAGAGGACGTATTAATTAAATTTTAATAACATTTATATCTTATAAAATTTCTTAAGTTTGTATTTTTATTACTAGTAATTAAAATTTGCGGGGAATGAAGGTACCTTAACTTGAAACAAAAAATTTCTCAGACTTTTGTTTGGTTCTTGATTCTATGATTTTTTTTAGAAAAAAATTCTAACTTTTATTTAATAAGAAATTAAATGTGACAAAAATAACTGATTTATTACTTTTTTAAAAAAAGAATTATATTATAATGGCATAATATTTTAAAATAATATTTCAGATCTCTTTATAACTATTTTATAGATTAATGATAAAAATAACTAGTAAAAAGATTCTAATTTATTAATAGATATATATTGCAATTTAAATGGTCAATTAAGTTTTCGATTGGTTTCAATTCATATACGCATTAAAATTTTAGATTCAGTTATTAACAAATATTTCATTATATTACCAACTAGCCTAAAATATGATGCCGAGTTTTAATTAGGATTTTGTTGGGAGGCTACTAATGATGGATTTGATTTTTTATAATTTGTGAGATTATCAAATTATAATGGGTGGACAAATATTGACACAAATATTTAAATGGGGGATGCGGTTAGATTTTAGAGAGGGGGGAGGGGGGTTTAATATCTTTGTCATGTATACACGGTTATTCATTAAGATTTAATAATGCCACAGCTTGGATTGGATTAGTTTAAGAAACATCTTCTTACTAAATCTGACTAGGTTGAAAAATAAAGTGATTCCTCAATCAAATTTTAAATTTTGTAATTTCATGAAAAATCAGACTGTTTTATTTATGTAAATAACTTAGGTATTTCCGTGCTACGGGGTATGATATTTATAAGCTGAGCATGATTTGGGGCAATTTGTTAAAAATGAATTTTATTTCATGGTCATTGTTTAGCTAATTGATGTACACTATCATCTCATTTTAATTTAACTCTTTTCGGTTCGCTTTTCGTAAATTTACATAAATGCTAATAAAAGTAAAAACATTGACAGGTAAAGAGATAGAAATTGACATTGAACCTAATGATAAAGTGGAAAGAATAAAAGAAAGAGTGGAAGAAAAAGAAGGAATACCTCCTCAGCAACAAAGATTGATTTTTTGGGGTAAGCAAATGAATGATAACTGGACAGCTGCTGATTACAAGATTACTGGTGGCTCTGTTTTACATTTAGTATTAGCTTTAAGAGGTGGTTTTTTATGAAGTTGAAAAATGTATTTCTATATTTTGCAAATAATAGTGTAAAATTGTTTTCTTTTTATAAAATATATTATTTTTTGATTCTCCCCTTAATGTATAGATAATTAAATATTTAATGTTATTTTTTATCTAATTTACCAATATTGTTTAAAACTTATATTTATATCCAGTCATTTTATATTTAAACTATTTTAACCAAGATTATTTTCTAACTTAAATTCTATGATTACATGACAACTTAATACTTTTTGGGTATTAATTATAACAATTTTTGCTTGTTAAAAATTTTTTCACAAATGTAACAAGTTTTAAATTTGAATGAAATCCTTAAACTCCATGTATATTGCACTTGTAAAAATTCTTCAAACTAAATTATATGCTTAAAAAGCTGTCATGATACCTGTAAAAATAAGAACAGATAAATTGCTAATGATGAAAATCAATACATATTTTGTACATATTACCTACTTTTTATATTTTATAAATTACAAGTTTAATTGTGATAGAAAGATGTTTTATGATCAAATTTAATAAAAATTTTCTTAGTGCTAACCTTGGAAAAATCAGATATTACTTTTTTCTAAAACTCTAAAAGAGATGTACTGATCAATATCACTTTTTTGTTGATACTGGTAGTGGTACCAATATGTTATTGGCTGATCTGATATACCTAATCTATATTTATGAAATATAATCCAAAAAAGAAAATAATATTATTTTGCCTTATTTCCACAAAAAATATATTTTATTTTAACTTAAGTCAATGTATTTCAATCAGAGTGCACCTCAACTTGGTAATAGGTCAATACTTATATTATTGGTATTTGCTTATACATTAACAAATACTCAAAAATGATTATTAACCTTCATAAATAAAATTTTTTTATTACGCTAATGAATTTTATAATAAAAAATTTCATAACTGATAAGAGGTCAATCTTTATTTCCTAATTTATATTTAATTTTACAAATTTCATAAATTAATTATAAATAAATAAAAAAATTGATATTATTGATGAATTATATCTTTACTTTTTTCAATAAATATACTAAATTATAATTCTTATTGTCCAATACTGTGCTAGTGTTAGTTGTATCAGTTGTTCAAAAGAGTGATATTAGTCCATCTGTTTTCAATATTAATGAAACTTAATCATAATTTTTTTCTATCAAATCATGGCTTAAGTATAGGCCAATAGAGTTTAATCATTGTTGTGCATAGTGGCCTTGATATCGATTAAAATGAAAAGTATTGGCCAATACTAGAAAGAACCCTTTGTAAAAATTATTTTTTTTATTACAAAAAAATAATTTGTAAATATATCTGATCTAAAAGTTTTTTAAATGTACAAAATATGAAAAATTATAATAATGGTTATTTCTCAAAATTAAAAAAACATTACAAAGGATATTTAAATAATTTAAAATTTTTCGAGGTCTGAATCAGGTTGGATCTAAAATAAAATTTAAGATCAAAGTCTGAAAATGTTTGAGTCTGATGAATCCAAATTTTGCTGGATAGGAAGCCAACACTGACTGATAAGAGTATTGGCAAATAATACCTAGTATCGGTATTGGTGCACTTCTGTTTTCTAATTTTTTTAGATGTGCATATAGAAAAAAAAATTGTCATAATTACTAATCAAAACATTCATTAAAATTTAATTTTATTATTAAAAAAATTATAAATTTATATCAGATCTTCTTCTCCGTTTTATGGCGATTTCCAGGTTTACCTGGGTAGGCCAGTTTTCCCTCTGATTTTTCTTTTCCATTTTTGACGGTCCTGAAGTTGCTTTCATTGCCCATGTTTCACCACCATAAACTAAACAACTCCTCACACAGCTTACGTAAACTTTCCCCTTTAACTTCAGAGAAACTTTTTTATTTGTAAGAATAGACGACATCTCTCTGAACTTCTTTCAAGTTTGTCTGATCCTTGCAACAACGGCAGATTCTACACCACCATCTGCGTTTAGCATATCACCTAAATAACAAAACTTATCCACTTTTTCTAGGGTTAACCCATTGCCAATATCCAGACCACCATTTTTTAGGTTATCATTATTATGTATCCCTTTCATGCATGTTTTACAAATAAAGGTCTTTCTTTCTAACATCAAACTGACTTTTTTCCCGCTACATCTTTTATGTGCCTATTTCTGGCATCTGGTGCATTGGATAGAATTTCTAGCAACTCCTTTCCCACATACACCACAAGGCCACTTACCGGATTCTTCCATCTTTAGATTTTCCCCACCAATCATCACCTTTGTTTTTGATGCATTCATTTTCAGGCCCTTTGCTTCCATAGTCATCTTCCATTTACTAACTTTATCCCTCAATTCTCCCTCACTGTTTGCCATTATTACAAGGTCATCTGCATATAATATCTCCCAGGGAAGTCCTTCACGGATTTCTCTAGCCACCACATCCATTACTAAGATAAATAATAATGGACTCAGCACGGATCCTTGATGAAGTCCTACCTTCACCTCAAAGCTCTCACTATCACCATAATCCGTCCGTACTGCTGTTTGTGCTCCAACATACATTGCCATCACTGCGGTAACCAACCATTCCTCTACACCGGATTTTCTCAAGGCCCATCCTGTAATCTCACGCGGCACCCTATCAAATGCTTTCTCCAAATCAACAAACGCATAATAGAGTTTCTTTTCCTTCGCAAGATACTTCTCCTGAATTTGTCTCACCACAAAAATTGCATCTGTCGTGCCTTTTCCCGATGTAAAACCAAACTGCATTTCATCAATTTTAATTTGTTCCCTTAACCGCTTCTCAAACACTCTCTCAAATACTTTCCTTGCATGTTCCAAGAGTTTAATAGCTCTGTATGACCCGCAATCTAAAGGATCACCTTTCCCCTTGTATACTGGGATAATTATACTTCTTCGCCAGTCCTCGGGAATAGTACCTTCTGTGACAATCTGATTTGCTAAATTCATTAACCATTCAATCCCTAAATCATCAGAACCTTTAAACATCTCTGATACCACCATCGTTAAACCCGATGCCTTCCCTTTCTTCATCTTTTTCACTGCTCTCTTTATCTCCTCCTTGCCAAATTTACACCCTGGACCTTCTACCTTTGCACAACTAATATTATTATTCCATTCATTTTCTTCACTCAAAAGTCCTTTCATGTAAATCTTCCAGGTGTTCTTAATACCACTACTATCAATCGTCATTTTTCCTTCCATATTTTTCAAACACTTTACACCTATCACATCTTGCCTCTTTTTTGACATCTGTTTTGCCATTCGAACCATATTTCCAATTCCATCAGCGCATTCCATTTCTTTAGCAAACTCGTGTCTTTTTTCTTCTTGAGCCTTCGCTATTAATTTCTTAGAATTTCTTTTAGCCATCTTGTAAATATCATTATCACTATTTTCTTTGCTATTATGCCATACTTTGAAACACCTCCGTTTCTCATCCACGGCTTTCGCTACCTCCAGGCTCCACCACCATGTCTCCTTATGTCTAGGCGGCCCTTTTGTCCATCCACATACCTCCTCAGTTGTCATTACCCAGGCTTTCTTCATGGCTTCCACTTGTCATTCACCCCAGATGCTTGTGCCACCTCCGCCTCCCTAATCGCCAATGCCATATTGAATTGACGTCTAGCATTCTCCTCCTTCAATTTCCAAACCTTCAGCCTTGGGACAAACTTTATTTTAGTGACCCTGGCACCTTTAAGAGTGAGATCTCCTACAACTAGTCGATGCTGATTTATACATTCCTCTCCCGGTATCACTTTCACATTTATTACTATACATCGATCACATCTCCTTAATATCAAGTAATCCACAGCACTTTGGTACTACCCGACTTATAAGTCACTAGCTTCTCTGATTCTTTCTTAAACATTGTATTACAGACAATCATATCCATCGCATCACTAAATTCTAAAATCCTCTCTCCTTCCAAATTTCTCATGCCGTAACCCCTCCATGTACTCCTTCATAACCCTCACTACTTGCTCCCACATGTCCATTCAGATCACCAGCCAGGATAATCCCTTCTTCATTTGCCAGTCTCGATGTCACCCCCAATAGACTGTCCCAAAATATATCTTTCTCTTCTTCACTTCTTCCAACCTGAGGAACATATGCCGAGATAATATTATATAGCTTTCTACCAAAAATCATCTTGATAACCATTATCTGGTTGTCTAGCCTTCTCACTTCGACTACTTTGTCTACCAATTTCTCCGCAACCAATACCCCAACTCCAGCCTTACCATCATTACCTCCTTGCCAAAAGAATTTATACTTTTCGTTAGTCTTGCCAATCATTCTGGTCCCATTTCCTTTCCATCTAGTCTCCTGTATGCAGCACACATCTATATGTCTTCTGTGCAATACATCGACGACTTCTCCCGCTCTTCCCGTCATACTCCCAACATTCCATGTCGAGACCCTAACTCGATCACCCGTAAACTGGTTTATCCACTTTTTATCAGGTCGTTTATGGCCGTCATAAGTATCATTTTCATGAATAGTGGTTCCACCAGGTTTCCCATCCTTCTTTTTGTCGTAGGCGGATGAGGAGGCCCACGGGGTACTTTGGGCTGTACCCCGCCCATGCTTTGTTGTAACCATAGGGAAATTTTGTAGCAAGGTTTTTACAATCGGATGCCCTTCCTGACATCAACCTCTTTAAGGGGTTTTTACACCCCGTCGAGGAGACGGTGATCCTATTCTAGACCCAGATCACAGGGAACCTTTTAGACCTCCATTAGCCTCCAAAAGACGTTGCCACTCCCCCGCCACGATGAGACTGAAGGTAGGATTTTGGTAGAGATAAATTTATATTAGATCAATATAACGAAGTACTTTTTTGCAGCAAATGTCGTTTATTGCTATGGAATTAAATGTAATAACCATTTTTAGAGTATAAGTAATCTCACAAAGTAGATTTCTTTTTTCCGCGAATTTTTTTTAACTTTAATTGCGAACATTTTAGAACAAAAAGTAAAAGTAAACATAGGAAAAAAAATCCTATTGGGAATATCATTCATAGTTATTATTTCAAAAAAAATTTGATTTTCAAAACAAATAAATTGTAATGTAATCATAAAAAAAAATATATAAGGGAAAGGTATGTAATAAAAATAGCAAAAATTATTGCGTTTTAAATATTAAATCATTTTGCGATAAGGATTTGGGGAATTTGTCAATTATATAATGAATCGAAAGATTTTATAATTAATGCTCAGTGCTCATAATGACTAAGTAACTTAACCGTTTTTATTTCATTGTCGAACTAACTCGTTTTAGATAGTGTTTAAGTAATTAGTTATATCTTCGCAAATAACTGGTTATATTTTTTGGAATGTGACCACCTACGTTAACGAGTTACTTTTTAAAATCTTAATAAATTTTATTTTTAATGATCTTAAATTAAATTTAAAATTTTGATTAAATCTCTGAAGGTGTAGTAACACCTTTTTATATATTTAATATTGATAATTTATCAAAGAGATAGAGAATCATAGACAGCTAAGATTTTGCTAAGATTTTGCTAAGAGAGGGGGAATTATTAGGTGGAGTTTTCTCCATAAATTATATTTGAGATTTTTAGATCCCATCGTAAATCTTTGGCTATGTAAAATTTTATAAGAAATAATTTTTTTTTCCACTTATTCTATAAAAATGCTTTTTTTCAATATAATTTTGAATTGCAAAAATATTTTTTGAGACACCCGGGGCGGGCTTGACCTCTACCCGATATCTATATAATTTAATATGAACTTAAAAAATTTCCATGATTCATTCCTTCGATTTATATTGGCTGTATTTTTTTGAAAGGATTTCAAATATCCGCGATGATTACTTTCGCATATTTTTTTGATATATGGATCGGAACCGAGAACTCATTCCCATATCGAATCTCCATTAATATTTATGAACATTACATTTGACAAATTATTTATTTAAACTCATGATGAAAATTATAAGATGAAAGCCCCTTTTACACTCGAAAGGACCGCAGGATGAAGTATCGCCCAAGGAATTTTTTTTAATTTTTCATTAAGAATATCTTCACTAATATATTATAGGCCCAGCAATCGTTTTATATTCATTTAATTTGAATCTTAATCATATTCTTTTTACTTGCTGCTCGCCAAACCGCGCATCTAAGTTTAGGCCAATTTTTTTTGTGAATAAATCCCATTTAATTTAAATGCTTCACTAAGCTAAAAATTTATTAAATTTTCATAATTTTTCCAACTTTAAAAAAATGAATAAGTTATCGTAAATTCGAAAAAATGATTTAGGCCTATTTATAAGAAGAGTTTATTTCTCTTCATTAAAGTTACGAAAGTTTATAATTTATTTATTTTAAGATAAATAAAACAGGTTTATAGATAGTTTAATCATTTTTTAATTATATAAAGTAATTAGAATAACATTTAAATTGCATATATGATAATATTTCTCTATATCTTCGTTTCAGGGATTCGAAACGAACCCGGAGAAGAAAACCCAGGTTATTAAAAAAAATCTGAACCCGAATAGAACCTGAACCCCATTTATAAAATGTTCAAAATCCCGAACCGAACTCAGGAATTTTCTTGAACCAGTGTTCAACCGGGTTCAGTTTAGGTAGTGTTTAAAATCATATATTAAGATATTTGTATAATTGTAAATAAAAATATTAATAATTTAATTTAGATTTTATAATATTTTCAAATTTCCAATTAAGTGTATTAAACAACTTAATTCATTTACGCCACTATTAAATTTTTTTAAATTTATTCTCTTCTCAAGATTGCTATTGGAGTGTTAATAAATTTTAAACACTTAATACGCCATTTATTTTTAACTTATTCTCAAAGATTATTAATTAGAAGAAAGTGAACAAGTCAAAGTAAAAAGCATTATATTGAAAATTTTGTTAATTTAAAGAATTCTCAAAATCTAACTTGAAAATTGTTAAACAAAGATGTAGGGTAGTTTTTGTAAACTCATTAACATTTTATAATTTATATATGCTAATCATTTTGCTCAGATCAATTTTTACCATATATTAATGAAGTGCATATTATAAATGAAATTAAATTTATATAACTGTTTTTTAATTCTATGAAATCATTAATATTTAAAAAATTTGTGCTCTTTAATTCTTTTATTTGAAAGTTTAATAAATGATCCATCATTTTATTATATAGATTTAAGATCAAAGATAAAATCATATTTGAGAAGTATTTTACTCTTGATACAATGGAATAAATCAGTATGCTCATATTGCAAATTAAAAATGTCTGGTAATCATTTCTCAAATTTAGAAAGACATCTAGAAAGAAATCACAAAAATGAATATCTAAATTATTTGAGTGAAAAAACAAAATATCCGGAAGTGTTATTTGCAAAAAACCCAAAATTAATATAGAAATCTATAAATATAAATTTCACATCGAATGATTTGATGAGTTCTATCATAGAATGTTACTGTAAATGGTAGGTCTTTATCAATTATTGAAGATTCGGGATTTCAAAGGATCATAAACCTACTTCTATCTGGGCTCAATTTAGTTATTAACAAAGAAAATTTATCCTGAACTATTAATAGAACAGGGCAATATCTATTAGACAAAATATCAAGAGAGGTAGAAGGAAAAAGTTTAAAAGTTGATGCAGTTCAACGACTAGACAGGTCAATTCTTGATGTAAATATTCAATTTATATCAAGTCCTTTATAATTTTGAGAACTCTTGGAATTGTAGATCTGAAAATAAGAAATTCAGGTGAATATAATAAAAAATTTAAAATTTATTACTTCTGACAATAGTGCAAATTTTTAAAAGTTATAAAGCTCTTGCACCCTGAAATTGGTTAATGATATAAGGAGTGAATCAATACATTATGTAAATATCGATGTGAATGTATATAAATATGATATCGACGATATACAGAATACTTTTTTATCAACTATTTTATCCTATTTCTAGTGTACATTGTGCAACTCATACACTTCAGAGATGCAATAAAATTATAACCCATTGGGGATACTCTTGCAAAAGCTAGGAGCTTAAATTTAAAACATCCTACATCAAAAGTTATTGAAAAATACATGCTGCACACATAATTTATTATTTTTAGAAATATTGAGAATAAAGGAGCGAGTTATAATGCAAGAATTTTATAGTTTAACTGGTTAATATGATTTTCCCAATATATTTAATAAAGCTCATTATAAATTATCTAAAAATGATATAAAAGGAATATATGCTTTAATTTTTTGGATATATATTTTCTTTCTATATAAATTCATTACTTTTTGTATAAATTAGACGATATAAAATAAAGAATAAGTGATTATAATAGCGCATGAATAATCCTCAAATTTCTTAATTTTTGTTTTTATAGGTTGCCAAAACTAATTTTTTAAAAAATTATTGGATGAATTATATAGTTAAACTTTCTTTACACAAACGATTCAATGCATAAAAAAATTTTTTTTGATTGCAAGTGACATAATATTCTCAATTTTTTATATTTGACAATATTAAACTATACATAAATTTCTAATCATGAATAATTTTTAAGTTGTCTTACCCATATAAATTTAAATAATTTATTTAGAATATAACTAAGATAAAAATACAATATAAATTTACAGTATTTGATCATAAATATCACAAAAAAAAATTATAGCAAATTTAACAAATATCTCAGGTTTATTTGATTGCATCCCATTTGAAATCTATAGGTGGGTGAGGGGGATAATAAATAAAATTTCTAGTTTATGACAATTAAAACTTCAAAGAAATAATATATAAATAATAAAAACTGAATAATTCTAATATTTAATCATTTAATTGAACTAAATATTAATTGAAAAAAAACTTAGCTTATCAATATCTATTATCTTTCAAATAATCTCTGTCAAATATTTCATTATATAGTAAATTATAAAATTTATACAAATTCCATTCATAATCATTTGGTTGAAGTTTCCATTGAATTTTTATTTTCACGTCCTCTCAAACCGTTCCTTAAGCAATAGACGTATCTTATCTTGATAGGTTCCCGGAATGGAGGCAAACCTTTCGGCCGAAATGCTAGGATTTTGCGCTAGGGAGCCATTACCTGAAAGGCAAGAACCTAATCTAGCATCTACAGCTTTAATCGGCTCGACGATGCCTTGCTGATTTTTGCCAAGACCTACTCCCCCCTTCCAGCCCATGTTTTTAAGCATTTTATTACCTATTCATTTTAGGATAAAATATATAAAAAATGACGGTTGTTAATGAATCAAATTAAGATCTAATATAATGATCAAAAAAATATGAATACGTGTTTATTTAAAACCTATATTATCATCGCCTATAACAACTTCAGGAGCTTTAGGCATATTGGGATTTAGACCGGCTGCCGTGGCTAAAAAGAGAGGCGTTCTAATAAGATATAAAATATTTTTATAATGTAATACTCGAAAATATATTTTCAAAATTCGATATGATTTTCTTGAGTTTGATGTAATGTTAAATATAGTAGTTAAATTGAGAAATGAATATAATCTTCTCGTAGCATTTAAGAGTTCTATTGTAAGGTAAATACTCTTTAAAATTGTATATTTATATTTTGCTATTTTTATATTTCAATCTTCCTTTTAATTCTGTCATCTTGCACTTTTCTTTTTGTCAAAAATATATGCAACCAAAAAAACCGCCAATCAATTACAAAAAAAGATTTAGGGTTGGGTTGGGAATTTTTTAAGAGCTATTGCTATTCGTAAAAAATTTATCTTAACAAATCTTGCCACAGGTAGGTATAGGACATAGAGCTATGAAAGGAGTAATAATTTTTTGTAAAGATAGAAATATAAATACTTGGATTGCTGGCTCAATTGATTTTTTATCATAGTGGATAACTCATGGGACAATTCAGGGGGTTCATCAGAGTTTCCGAATTTGCTCCTTCTCTCTTTGGCCCTGTCTCTGTATTTGTTAGCGGAACCGATATTAGTTGTATTGGTATTTGAAAAGGGGGAAGAATTCATTGAAGGAGAAGCGGGTTGTCTGAGGTTCAAAAGGGTATTGGGATTCGTGGCTAGGTAATTAGCCAGATTATCCTATAAACAATAAACGCACATGTTTATATTAAAAATGGAAAAGGCTATTTGTAATAGGGGTTATGTTAGGAGATGTACCCAGGGTTGAGCAGTATCGCGAATATTTATAACTATACTTTTTTAAACTTTTCAAAAAGATATTGTGTCGTAAATTTTTTGAAAATTGATATAAAAACTTCAGAATTTAAGTGAATAACTTAATCCGAGTGACAAAGTTTGAGAAAATAGTAGAAAACAAAATTATATTAAATTAATTTTATTTGGTCGTTATTTAATAATTATTTTATTAATTTTTACTTCTTTCAAAAGAAATTTTTTTAAAAAAGTGTTAAATCGGAGTTCTGGAGCAAAAATATAAGCCAAAATGAATCACACATTATTTTGAAAAATATATTATAAGTTCCTCGCACTTTTTATTATAGTCAGTTCTAACCATGAGCCAGTCCCGGTTCGTATAGATTTTAAAAGGGGTTTCAGGTTCCGATTGTAAACTCTATTTTTTAAAAATCCGATTCGAGGATTTATAGAAAATATCGTTGCAGGCTTTTCTTTCTCTTTTTCCAAATTTTATAAAATAAGCAAGAAAAAAAATTTTTCCACAAAAGAGATTTTTATATTACATTTAACAGTTCCACTAAAATCACCCTATCCTTAGCCAACTCTAAAGAGGCTTAACCCAAGTTATTAATCTGTAAAAAAAGTGTTTTAAGTTGAGATTCAACATTCAACTTAAAGATTTAAATTAATTTTTTTAAACTAAAAGCTTGGCTAAGTCATATTGAGGTTAAGCCATAATTAGGGTGATATAAAAATCAATGTTAACTTTGTGTAATTGAGACATAAGCCCATGTTTGTATAATATCTCTTTGCTATGAAACTGCCTTTTACATAGTAGACAAGCCAAGATATTTTCGTCTAGAAAAGGGAGAGGGGAGGCGCCGGTATTATTGCTAAGGCCAGTTTCATTGACTAATAGATTGCTAGATTGTTGCGAATTGCCGAGGGTATTTGAAGAAATATTTTTCCTAGAGGTGGTAAATGAATCGTTGTCTGAGTCACTACCATCGGCGGAGTAGGTGTTAACCAATGAGGTGAGAGAATTCTAAGAAAACAATTTTTTTTTGGTTTAAAAAATATTTTATTTTACATAATTTAAGGGAGTAAACCAAGTTCACTTTATTAAGGGAAGTGTTTAAAATGCTTAAAAAACTGCAATTTTAAAGGAATGGCAACAAAGATGTGACCTTTTCAGCGTTATAATTAAATTGAAGAAATTTTTCTAATATCCCTAAATATATTTTTAAAATTCTAATAGTATAATAAACGTATCAAATAAAAATAACCAATATTCATATATGTTTTTAATTAATAATAACTTATTTTAAATTTATGTTTATATAAAAATCTAGATGCATATAGGTATAAATTTAAAGCTGCATTTATAGTAAGCGTGATTTGCTCAAGCAATGTGAATGATCATGGGTAAACAGCTGTCGCTATTCCATCCTTTTGCACTGTATTTATAAATCATACCCATTATTAGCTTGATTATGTAAATTAGTTGGCGAAAAATTTCGTATCACTATCACTCTAGCGAATCGCCCTTACTATAAATGGAGCCTAAGGCAAAAAATAATGTTAACAATATGAGTCAAATAAGATGGTCTCTATAAAAGCTGAGCAACGGTAAAAAATACTTGATTTCTAATTGCTAAAAAAATCATCAAAGATGAGCCTTATGCTTTCAATTTATTTTAAAAAATATGAATGACCGGAAATGCTGCTTGCATTTGATTTTGCAATGAGAAATGGGGAGAATGGATTTGGACTTGAGATGTGGCCATTTGTTGGAGAGGTACGAATGTTTGCTGGGGAAGTTCCTTTTTCTGGTTCATATTTTTGGCCCATTTTTCCATTTCTCGTGCGATCTTTTTGGCCTGCCTAGCCTTTTCTTTAATCTCTTCGGCCGCTAGTAGAGAGCTATGGCTGGGTTTGGTGATCTACAAGGGATAAAAAAAAGAGTAAAATTCGTTTCATCACAGATGATAAGGAGATTATCTTACGATCTGATTAGAATCATACCATTTTTTTTAAAAACAATTTTTAAATATTTTTTGCATAATTTTCAAAATAGCACCACACCTAGTTATCCCAAAAATAAATTTATCGAGATCTTAATGTTGTATAATTCTTATTCAACCATATTTCACATTTTATTTACAATGTATAAATTTGCGTAATAGAGAAGATCCCTTGAAAAATCATTTTATCCATATAGTGCACTTTTTCAAACATACTATACACCTAACACTATGTGATTAATAAAGCTACAAATGGAACCTTGCAAAAATTTTCAAAGGTGTATCAAGATTTCATTCACTTTTGGAATTTAAACTAATAAAGAGGGAAGGGGAAAATAATTCCGTTGAATAATAAGCAAACTTTATGGCCCTGTGTACGGGCATCGTTCCTGTTCTGAATTTGTGCAGCTCTTTCGACTTCTAGCTTGGTATTTCTGGATTCGAATAAGGCCTTTTCTATGAAGGCCGTAACATCAATCTTATCCTTTTCCACAGGTCTAAATGGAGTATTTTTTGGTGTCTTATGTGCCGTTGATTTTTCGATAACGCTTGTTACTGCAGTAGTTTTGGCTGACTGGGCAGAACAAGTGGGTATTACTGTAGGGGTAGATACTGTGCTCGAAGAGTCTAAGAAATAAAGGTAATCTAAATTTATTTATATATGGAAATAAAATTAATATCTCCTTATTTTTAAAAAAAAGTCAAATTGTTAAAAGATGTAAATTAGCCTTTTACTAATTTTTCTTTCAAATTCTACTTTATAATGATAAATTGTAAACATTTTTAAGGGGAGATGAGTAGGGGGGGGGGGGGTGTAAATTTTTATCAGCTTAAAATAATATTTATGATGATAAGCAAATCTCCGATAAGGGGTCCCCTTATTCCCCCAGGCCATGCCTATGATACTGCCATTTAGTGTTGTTAAAACATCCGCCAAAGTTTCGATATCGAGGTTTACTTATGTAATTAATATGACTAAAATCTTGTTTTTTTTTTAAAATGGCAATTTGAGGTTTTTAACAACATTAATGGCCTTTAATTAATATAAAATTTTAAATTTACTTCCAGCATTCATTCAATGTCGAAATATAAATAGAAAATGTTCCTTTTAAAGTAAATCAATGTAAAGAATGTAACATTTTAGAATTATTTGTGATAAAAAAAAATGTTCGTTCTATCGTAATGTTTTACTTGGAACATCTTTAACCACGTTAAGTTTGGATGCCGAAGTGTCAGATTCAGTAATAGTGGGAATTAACAAGTAATTTCTCTTAGCAGCGTCCCAATAGAGATACTTTTGAGTTTCTCCATTATAGTAATACTTTTTTTGCAAAAAAAGAAAGATGTAATAAGAATAAAATATAGACATAGGTTTATGTTATATTTGAATGTTTATATATATTTTAAAAGGTTACGCTATTTGAATTATATATTTCTTATATTTTATATTATCTTATGGAGGTCAATGTAATTGCATATTAGTAGTAGTTAAATGACATAATTATAAAAGACTATATATATGAAACAATTTTATAATAAAGAACCTATTGTTTTGACTATAAAAGTTTATACATTAAAATTTAAGAGATTTCAGGCTATTCGGAGTTAGGATTGGCAGGATTAAATCAAATTGATTTAAATTTGATAATTTTAAGGAACATAATTCAAATAAATTACTTTTTTATTTGTATTTCAATATTTATTAGTTTTTATTTTCAAAGAAAAAACTTTTTACTATATTTTAAAATAATTACTAAATTTTAGTAGGTTTTATAGGTGGCATCCATAACTAAAATTATTATTTTTAGGTATAATAAACTATCATAAAATTTAACATTGTTAAAGTTAAACAAAAGTCTCTATAATTATTTCTGCCCATTTTAATAAATATTATTATATATTTTTTGATATAGGTTCTAAGATTCAGAATTTTAAAGAGCGACACTACATTTCCCTAAGAACACCTGGAGCGCCGCCATTTTTCGAAACTCGGGAGCGAGAGCTATCTCCTTTCTGGGTAGAAAATAATCTTAATTAATGTATTTGTTGAATACAATAAAAATGATATATATTTATTCAAATTTATGAAACTATTTAATTATATATGTTGAACCGAGTTTATATTTTTTTTCGTTCTCACCATTTTTTAAATTCAAATTTATAAAACATAAAAACCATGGAAGACTATATCGTTTTATTAACAAATACCGAAAGCTATTTAAATGAATGAAATAAAATTTTCATTTCCATCCAAGAAATATTTTTCTTTTCTAAAAGATACCTTTTACGTGGATCTAGATACAGATACAATTTTTCTTAACTTATATACAGGGTGCGCGCACAAAATATGTAAACAACATTTTTATATTTTGTTCTCATTCATATAAAAAAAATAATAAAAAAATGTCAATGACTATTTTTTATCGTTTTCGAGCAAATTCTCATTTAAAACAAGCATTTATTTTAAAAAATATTTTTACATTAAACTTAATTCATTAAAAGTTAGTGGAATATCAATAAAATCATTTTAAAAATACAAATAGAAAAATATGATCTTTTATATAAATAAAATAAATAAACATTAAATAAAGATTTCACAAAATTTAATAAAAAATATAATAAACAATGAAAAAACAAGTTAAAAAAATTATCATAATTGCCTTAAGTTTTATCCAAAAAGAAATTGTGTATTTTTTAACTCATTCAAAAAGTCTTCCAAATTACCTCGGATATTAAAACCAATTTTAAAGAAAAAGAAGAAGATTATTTTAAATTTTTTTATAAATTGCAAATGTGTTTTTTTAATTATTTTGCAAACAAAATATTTTTATCTGGATCAAGATGTTTCATTAAATCATCACAACACTGAAATATCAATATTTTTGTAATAAAATTAATCCAAGTTTACATTAATAATTTTGCTGTGGGAAGTATTTTCCTCTAAAAAAAATATGATTTTGCCAACCCTATTATCCGTAAAAAAGTTTTATTCACCGAAATGATAAATAATATGCTAAAGGAAACCTTAGTGGTAGCATTGTAATAAAGCCGGGTGAGTGGGTCAAAATAGTATCCAGAGCCAGCATCGAACCGATATAGAGAGGTATCAGGGACAGGATAAGTAATGTCTTCAGCCCCGTAACCAGCAGGCAAGGGCAGGGTTAACTGGAACGTTTGAGCAGGTTGTTGGTACATTTGATGGCTGGGTAAAGAGGTTGAAGAAATCATGGCTCTGGCCTGTTCTAAGGCAGTTTTGGCCATGAGGCGATTGTTATTAGATAAGGTGGAGGCTATTATATAAAAAAATTAACAAAGAATAATTTCCTTCCTTTCTACCATTATTTTTCTTCACATATATACTGATTTTAATAAAGTGTGATTTTTTATGTCTTGCTTTAGTTTTTACCGTTTTATTTAAATCCTTACATATTAACTTTGATTGTATTACAGGTAATAAACAAATAGTCAATACAAAAAACAATTAATGAAATAATTATATCAAAATTTTGTGATAAATATTTTACAATAAATAAAAATAAACTACCAAGAAAAAAGAATCGTATGTAAATGTATAAAAGCGATACTTAATCCGGCATTAGAGGCTCCCAAATGGCTCTGCATGCTAACGTGGTACCTTTCCCTTTGAGTGGCGACGGTGGCATTAACCAACGCCAAGGAGGCAGACGCACTTTTAGCAAAACTGACCAACAATTTACGATCACCTTCTATAGTGAGGAGACCATTGCAGAAGCTACTTGAGTCGTGCGTCGTCATGATCCTATTAATAATGAAATAAGGACGAGATATTTGTTTGAAGAAACCTCACATCCCCCCCCCCTTCTAGCGGACCCTTCCAAATGCAATTCTGCGATTCGAATCCGGCTCATTATTTATAGACTGGAAATTTTTAATTAAAAAAATTAATTAAATATCTATTTATAACGTTAAAATAAAATACTATCAGTAATTACCAATTGGGTTTTTACTTAATTGTCGAAGAAATATTCAAATTATTGATTCGATAATTTTAAAATTAAAATTCTTGAATTCACCTTGAAAATAAATATAAAGATTTTCTCTCATATTATAAATAACATGCAAATATGGGATAGGTTCCAAATCGCTAAAAATTGTGAATCTCGTTTATATCTCATTGAAAATTATTAAAGTAAATTTGACCCTCGACAAATACTGAGGATAGAAACTTTCAAATTTAATTTAATAATTTCCTAGGAGATATAAGCGAGATTCCCAATTTTTAGCGATTTAGAAGGGGAACCACAAATATGGCCTAAGAAAATAATTTTAATATTCAAATTAGTGATCTGCATCGGGCATAATTTTTCAAGCCCGGCCCAGCCCAAAATTTTTTTTAAAAAAGTTTTGCCGGCCCGGTCCGAAAACAAAATTTTTTTAAATAGATTTGCCGGCCCGGCCCAAATTTATTTAAATATAGAAATTAATTTTTGTATTACTCAAAATAAAAGACATATGTTGGCGTTTAGTTTCAATAAATAAAATCAAAAAATATTTTTTCCATAAAAAATTCAATATAAAATTGATAAAATTCGATATATTTAGACATGTGCGCCACCGGTCAAATGCGGCCGCCGGTAATTTTTGACCACGCCGACGCCAAAAAAATGTTGGCGCTCAACACGCCGCCGCCGATAAAAAAATTCGGCGTCGTGATACATATTTTTTATTATTAATAATATTTATGAATTGTAATTAAAGGAAAAATATTAAATATTTTTTGAATTATTAAAAAATACGATTTTATTTTTTAAAATCAATAAATATTATTTGCTATAAATTTGATTTGTAACAATCCATACAATACACGTTCGCTCATTTTGAGCAGGTCTGTGAACAACTTGCTAGATAAAATTAGATTAGGACATTAAAATATGATATTATTCTAGATTGAATTCTTTTAATTTTTGATGCTTCAAATATTTTTAATAAAACCATATTGCAATTTACAAATTGTTATATAAAATTTATTTTTTATCATAAAAGGAAATTGCCATTATAACATATATAAAAATAGCAGGACTAAAACAATTATAATGGATGCAGCATTGCAATACCCTGTAACAAAATATAGTATATCCTTGCAAGTAAAACCTTCTTTTGCATGGAAACATTTTGGATCCTTAATATTAAATACTGACACAAATAATAAGAGAACCAGTGTTGCTACAGATAAAGTCTTTTGTAATATATGCTTGCAAATAGAACTTGATAAAAATGGTGAGGATGAAAATAATTATTCATTTTCAGAGTAAATTTTTTGATTATTTTAAAAATATTTATGAATTTTTTAATTAGTTATCCAATCAAATCTTTTTCAAAAAATTTAAACATAACTTATCATGTAAAGAAGAAATATCTAAAAAAAATTTAAGTTATTTTCCAACGCATTGTAAAAGATACAACTGACCCTATAAAAGATAAAAAATGGATTCTGGTAAAAAAACTATTGAATTTTTATCCATCCAAAAAGGAGTTACTATAAATTTATCCTTATTATTTCAGTGAAATTAAAAATCATTTAATTGTAAAAGCATATGATAGTCCTCCCATAGCATACCTTAAACAAAATATACTTACTAACTTTGATCATAGATTTCCAATAACCTATCTTCAGGTAGTATTTTAAAATACTTAAATTATTTTTTATATTATTTCTCTTTGTTTTATTTTTTTACTAAGGTGTTAGGAGCATATTTGGATTATCGTTTTCAATTTATAAACATAGTAAATGAAAATTTAAAGGAAAAAAATATTACTATATGCAATTTTTATGTCAAGTTAATAAACTACCATAATCAAATTTATTGTATAATTTAGAAACAAAAAATAAACAGAAAATATTAACGGGCAAGAAGTCAAATACATAAAATTAGCAAGGAATATTTTATTCACTCTCTACGGCCTTACACTGACGAATTAAACGAATGTGAAACGACGGAAGTTGCTTCAAAACTCGATTATCTTAGGCCATTGGCTACGAAACATCCATCTATTCATAACAACAACCTGGAACAACAAGACTATTTAACTAGTTTAAAAAAGAGTGTTATTCATTATTTTCGCCTTATAATTTAGAGATAAAAGATTTCTTAAATTTTTGGAAGATAAGAGCATTGGATCTTCCTAAACTTTCAATATTAGCTAGAAAGGTCTTGTGCATTCCAGCTACTAGCACACCCAGTGAGCATGTATTTTCCATAGCTGGACTCACTCTGAACTCTAAAAGATCATTATTATGTCCTATAAATCTAAATAAAATAATATTTATACATGATAATTATAACTTAATAAAATCAATAAATTATAGTTATAAACATGATAAAGCATAAATTTTATTTTAAAAGTGTTTCCAATGAATTTATAATTTTAATTAAAAAAATTTAAGCTAGAAAAATATTTGACGCCGCCTCCAATTATTGTGGTGGCGCACATGTCAAGATATGTTTAAAAAAATTTCCAAATTTTTTTAAAAATATCAGGCCTAGAATTAGGCCCGAGTCCGGCCAGGCAATTTTTAAAATTTTCTAGAATTATAATTTGGACTTTTTTAGTTTATCTAAAATATTTTTTATGCATAAAAATCACAAAATTTTTACTTATATTTGGAATTTTAGGTAAAATTTGATAAATCCTGTTTAAGAATTCTCAAATAAATCTTCTTTAAAAAAACTTACAAGATCAAAATCTGTGAAGATTTTAAATTTTTGAGCAAATCTTAAACTATTGTAATACTAATAAATTTATAACTCCATTGTAGAAAAACAAGTCAGGGATGTATTAAACTTTTAGATTAAAATTTGAAATAAAACTGATAATTTTATAGGGTCATTCTTTGTCAGAAAGCAAAAAATAAAATTTTAGAGTGACCCCTTTCAATTCTGAATAGAACATAAACGATATCATAACGTTAAAGTTTTATATTGAAGTAATAGGAATCAAAGGTGTAAAATTGCACTATCTTATCTCTATCAGGGTGGGGGGGGGGGGGGTTATTTAATAAAACTAAATCAATTAGATTATTAAATTTAATATTTAAACTAAGTCAATGATTGTTACTTGGAGTGAGGGAGTGAAAATTTTTGTTATACATTCTAATCTATATTAAAATTTAAATTAGTATTTCATTTAAAAAGGGCGAACCTAAACTCTTTTCCATAATTTATATATTAATTTGCCAATACTTCAATAATTATTGTAGCAAACTAATATCTTTGAAAAAATGCATATAAAATATATTCAGAAAAATATATAGATGACGAGATATATTAATATTTCAATTCACCAATATAGGGCAAAGATAACATTAATAAATACAAATTGGCATATCTGAATTGCAATATGTGTGTTGAGAGGTGGGTGATTTGGCACGGAATAAGACCCTATAGCATCATTCAGCTTACCCATTCAATGATAGAGTTAGGTGTGGAAAAAAAATGAAATAAATAAGTACTAAACTGTTGTATGGATTCGTCGCTACAGTAGATTTGGTTGTTGGTGAGTATCCGCAAAAAGTCAGAAGCATCTTTGAGTGTCAACATCTCTACAAAACAAAACCCCATGCTAAGGGCAAAGCTATTTGGGTCCGAGGGATCTTTACCCATTTGGATTTCGGTTATGGGGCAGTAAGTAAAGGTTCGGATGGCTTCTACTACCATTTCGGATGTTGTGGATAGAGGGTCTAACCCCCTAAATAGTAAGACTTGGGAAAGGTTGTTATTTAAAAGATTTATTAAAAAAATGATTAATCAATACCAAAATGATATATAAAGAAAAATGTTGAATTAGTAATGAGGTAAATGATAAATTAAAATAACCAATATATAATTTTATTATTAAAAAAAATGAAAATTAAGATAAAATATCTTATTCATGGTAAAGAGGTAAATATATTTTAAAATGTTTATCTTACGCAAATGATGTTTTCTAACAGAACTATGTTGATCCATAAATCATCATTAAGTTTATTACTAATCTGACATCAGAGACCTGCAGGCCCGGCCCTAAGCCCGGCCGTATTTTAAATTTTTTAAATATACCCGGGCCGGGCCTAAAAAATTTTTTTTTAAATATATCCGGGCCGGGCCTAAGATTGTTAAACCCGGGCCGGGCCTTAATATTTTTTATAAAAATTTTTACATTATGAGTTAATGGTTATAAGATTATATTATATTATAGTTGTGATTAATATAATATTGGGTAATGGTTAACACACCTAACACCCACAGATCGATCTAATTATTAATTTCCTGCAAATTTATTCAAAGTATTAATATATTTTTTTATAATTCATATCTAAATTTTTACAACATATTTTACCAAAACAATCAAATAAAGGAATATCTTAAATAAGCCCCAATATTCAAGTATTAATAATATATTTTTTATAATTCATTTCTAAATTTTTAGAATATTTACCAAAACAATCAAATAAAGGAATATCATGGCACAAAATACTAATGATATAATTAATAAAATTAAAAATAATATTTATTCTTTTAGAAATACAAATAATAATTTAAAATCTGAAATATGGGCAAAATTTAACATCATCATAGATGAAAATAAAAAAAACATTGGCTACGTACAATGTAAGAATTGTTCAATTATATTATCTTATAATTATAAACATGGTACATCACATCTAAAAAGACATAAATGTGATGGTAAATCCATGAAAATTAATAATTTTTTTTTACACCTGAAAAACCAACCTATAAATGTAATATAAAATATTTAAAAATTATAAAATAAATTATATTAATATTGTGCAATTAGATTATATTTTCAAAATACTATTTATTATATATGCAATTTTTTAAATAGCGATTTATTTTTATTTTATAAATTAAATAGTAAATTAAATACAATATATTATATTCTCAAAATATTTTCCATTTTTATAAATTAAATATTAGTTTTATTTTTTTTAAATGCAATATAAAATATAGTATATGCTCAAAATATTATTACCATTTTTATGAATATTAGTTTTATTTTAATAAATGCAAAAAATATAGTATATGCTTAAAATATCCATTTTTATAAATAACAGTTTTATAATTTTTATAAATTCAATATAATATTCTCAAAATATTAGCTTTTTTCATGTATTTTTTAAATAATAAGCGATAATACTCGCTGAAAAATATGGTAAAATACCTCATAGGTGAATTTTTGTATATACCAGGTCGAATATAATTTTAAAAAATTCCGAGCCGGGCCTGAAATTTTTAAATCCGGGCCGGGCCGTAAAAAATTTTTTTAAAATTTATCCGGGCCGGGCCTTAAATCTTTAAATCCGGGCCGGACCGGGCCGTAAAAAATTTTTTAAAAAAATATCCAGGCCGGGCTGGGCCTAAAAAATTTAAAACCGGGCTGGGCCGTGCAAATGGTGCCTCTGCAGGTCTCTGTCTGACATTAACCCAAAATTGATCTAATAACTGGTATTATTGTTGGCAAATATCTGATAAGGAGAATTTGGATAGCTACACTGCAGTTGCATTTAATAGTTTATTATCTAAGTAAAGAATGGTGTGACTTGGTCTAAGGGGTGATGCCAAAATGGGCTTTAGGCTATGTCTTTGCTAGAAATTATAATGTGCAAATTTACACATTTTATTTTCGCATGTCTTAATTTATACCAAAAAATTTACTGCATTTTTGAGAATTCAGAATTTTAAATAGCATGTGAAAGAGTGACACTATTTTGTGCAAAAATAAAACTTGATAAATATAATGTATAGTTTTTTTTGTCTGCAAAGCTGTTAGGCTTAAATATTTATAGGATTAAGAAAGCAATTTGTTATTATTTATCTGAAAGATGGATCTAATTTATATTTTTTAAATAAAATATGTTTTAGGGCTTAGCTTAATATGAAAAAAAATTGGTGAGCAGGTTTGGGCCAAAAAATTGAATCAAAAAAATTCATTATTTAAGTTGTTAGGCAAGATATTTATATAAATCCTCAAATTACTCTCCTACCTAACATTCTTTAAATGTTAAATTTATATTAGGTTTATAAACAATGTATACATATTGAAAGCTAAAATTTAATATTATCAAAAGATAGAGGGTATGCTATAATAAAAAAAGAATTTATACAAATGTGAAATACATGTATGTTATTCGAATATATTTAAATGAAACCTTTATTAGGGATGGCACTCATTTCACTTATACCATTTTTCCCAATATCACTATGCATATCAGATTCTATTGAAAATCAGATTATTAAAATATAAATAAGCTTATTGGGATATTAAAAAATGTACCATCTTTTTTGAGAAAGCATTTAAAGCACTGGGATCGCTTTTTGAAATTACATATCCCACACTTAAAAATGTATATGTACATGTGTTGTTAATATATAAATAAACTTGACTACATGTCCATTCTGATTTAGAAGGATCAATAGTGAGGTCAGAACCACGTGGAGAACTATAATTCAAAAATACTTTATGTTGTCCTTGCATCATAAAATATCCTCTCTACAAATTAATAATATAAAGATTTATGCAATGAGATACAAACCTTAAAACTTTCATAGAACTTGATAGCATCATCAACTGAAAAATATTCAATAAATGCAAACCCTCTGGAAACTCCTAAAATATTTTTAGTATATAAATATATTAAAAAGTAACCAGAATCTTTATTTCTCATAAGCCTTATTTCTTTTACATGACCTCCTCCTACATTGTCAACTTCAATTTGTATCTATATGTAAATGGCAATATTTAATAACAAAATCTAAGGAGCAAAATCATCAAAATTTACGTCTGATTCTACAACATGTGGTGGAAGATTTCTCAACATTATTGTGTTGTTTGGTAGTTCATTTGGGATTTTCCTTTCAGAATAAAATGAGCGTTCCGATTTATGATAATCAGAACTTCCACTTCTGTCAGATCTCTGAGGAGAACGAGAACCATATTTTTTCTTTAAATTAAAGTACAGGAATGATGTAAATTAATATATTCAATTAAAATCTGTAACAATTCACTAACATCAGAGCTTTCCTATATCAATCATTTGGCAGTGTATACAGGTTTTCAGGTTATCATTATATAATAAATGAGATGTATAATATTTATTTACACCATTACATTTAAATATATAGAAGATGAGAAATGACAATATGTATAAGCTTTTTTATTAAATATTTAAAACTCATCATATTCCATTTGTTGTTATAATTATTTATCATATTCAATTACATCATATCTATCATTCTCTCTTAAAGATAACTCATATTCCCAAGAATCTTCGCTATCTCGACTTCGATATTTTCTACGTGAACGGTCTCTATGCCTGTCTCTTCTTCTATCATCATCCCGACGTGAATGCCTAGTTCGAGATCTACTACGACTCTTAGCACGTCTTCTTTTATGTCTATTAAATATATACATGTATGATTATAACATAAATAATAAAAACTTATTTCTAGATGAGCTCTCCCTATTCAGCTTTTCATTTTCATGATCATCATCTTCTCCGCTGCTAGACATTTTGTTGTATTAGCTATAATTTTTAAACATTCATTATAGGTATTGTAATTAAAATAAAATAAGGTTAAAATCATACATAAGCTAAATTATTGATAAATATCACGTGATTTAAAAAGTTACACGTCGAAAATAGAATAAGACAGTGATTTATTAGCATAGATTTCATAAGTCATTACGTTATTATATTATATATTATATACTCGGACAGTACTGAAGTAACCAATTTATGTTTTAAGATTATATGATATCGATATATAATATGACCATCGATTAAAGTGCCCTTTGTCACCGAGATGGGAGTAAGATAAAAAAAAACTTCCTTAGAATTATATGGAGATCTAGTTCGTACCATAATCAAACTTTTTTGGGTAACCCCTAATCCATCCTTAATTATTTTAATTTGTAAATATTTGAATTTATTATTATTATTTAAAAATGATATAAATAATCAAATTTTTAATTATATTTATTGTGATAAAAAAAATAAAAATCGTGTAAGGTACATAATTTTTTTAATTAAATACTAGTCTTATAAAAAATCCCGATTCGGGTAGATTTTTAAAAACGACCCCATTAAGATTAAAACAAAAATAATATTTTGCAAGTCTGATGATTTTGCTCATAGATGGCAAAAAGGTTTGGACAATTTGCCAAATCTCAAGACATACATAATTGGATAAATCTTAATCGGACGGTTTTTTGAAAAAAGGCCAAAATCGGCTTTCTGACAACACTTCCAAATATATTGAGGAAATAAATCCTAAAAACATAAGTAATTATTACCTCGATATTTCAAATTGATTTTTTGTATAAAGTATGACTACTTTCCATAGGCGTAGCGAGGATTTTCCTAAGAGGGGCATTTTGGGAGGGACTTCGGCCGGGTTACCTAAGTCTATATATAATCATAAAATATTTTTACAAAATAGGAGGTTGATTTTAGTAAAAAAAAAATTAGCCTGGAACAAATATGAAATATATTTTTATTAGTTTATATAAAATTGGTTTTTTTTTTTATATTAAACTGTATTTTATTTTTTGATTTTCATTAAAATTACAGAGGATTAAAAAATATATATTAAAATGGATATATTAAAAATTAAATATAAAAAAAAAGAAATATATAATATATATATGATCTATGAAGACATTAAAAAAGACTATAAAAAAAAATATAATAAATAACTTATATATACATTAATATAAAAGCATGGTAATAATTTATTCCAAACAAGTATAAGAAATTTATTTATAGAAAGTAAGTATACATATAGTTGATATTCCTCTATTATATAGAATTAGTTACAAAATACTATGTAAAATTCCACTTTTACAGACATATTTGACAGTTACAGTATATATTACAGTTAATATTGTAACAATTATTACTAATCATTGTCATTGCTCTTGAAAATAAATATAGCAACAATTTGCATTCCATTATTTAACGATATCTATTTATTTTAAATATAAATGATAATAAAAATTAATCTTCATATTATATATCCCACAATGTATTTAAAAGATATTTTCTGATGTCCTCATCAATATTTTATAGTTTTCTGTAAAATATATAATTCGCTATATTGGTAAGAATTACTTGATTGTCATATGATAATGGATATTAGATATATTGTAAATCTACGACATATAATATTCCATGTTTGTATTGTGCTTTATTTATGATTTAATTTTATCAATAGTTTTATGTTGATTGATTTAAATTTGAATATTATTTATTTTATATGTTGATTGATTTAAATTTGAATATTATTTATTTTTATATTTAAGTTGTTCAATTAACTTTTAAAAGATATATATATATATATAATTTTGTGGATGAAAAAAAGAATAATAAAATAGTTAAAATAAGTTCTTACATTTATTATTTACATGGTGCCCCGGTTACGGTGGTACGTTTTTCATTTTAAATTAAATTTAAATGATAAAAGTTTTAAAAGAAAAATTTAAAAAATATCCTTACCTTGAATTCTTATGTTAAAAATAAAAAGTAAACGAAATACTTATCAAATTCGTCGTTCGATATGGGAGATGTTAAAGGACAAATAAAATTTTTTGACTTTTCTTTTCGATAGTCAAAATTTTATCCAAATTTACAAATTTATAAAAAGGTAAAAAAAAAATATATATATATAAAAAAAATAAAAGAGTATATATATACAAATATAAAAAAATATTTTTCATAAAAATAATGTTTTGTTTTAAAACGTATGATATACCTCAACACGTTATTATTGATGATATGTTAAATGTAATGGGAATTAAAGAATTTTCTTATGTACGTGATAATAGGACAAACGAAATTGTTTTTTATTTTAAATCTTTACGTAAAATGATTAATGCATTTATGTGTCTTAATGGCAAACCATATATTCTAGATGACAATAATTTTATTTTTATATTTTGTAAAATTATTGATTATTAAAATTTAAATATCTTTATGCTTTAGATATTTGACATTATATTTATAGAAAATTTTCTCTATAAATTTACGTAATATTTAACTTATAGAATGTCAATAAATTTTTTCTAAAAACTTAGTCACGAATTAGTATTAAATTTTTCAAAGACAAATTATATTGAAGCTTAGTGGATCAAATCCTCTTTACGAATTCGAATTAGAATTTTTATAGATAAACTATTAAAACTTAGTGGACCATATTCTCTTGATTTAAATTAAAATTTTTAGACAACTTAAATTTGATTTTAATGAACGACAATGTTTTGCTTTTACGATTTTAAATATTGAAAGTTTACTTTACTCAAATAAAATTATATAATGGACGAAAAATTAACTCTTACACACACTCAATATGTTCCTAAATTTCCCAAGTTATCAGGAAAATTATCTGAGACTTATCTTAACTTAATAGAAACATACTTTGAAGGACATATTGAGTCAGACTCATCTAAAATTAGGACACTACTATGCAGCTTACCAATTGAGATTGTAGACCAAGTTACGTCGATATGTTCTAAAGCACAGTTAAAAGATTTTAATATTGTTTTTGGTAAATTAAAACTGTTAATTCCAAGTGAGGACATTAATGTAAATATAAAGAACTTTAACTTAGCGGTACAAGGTGCCGAGGAGTCCTTCCATACTTTTTATTTTAGAATTTCAAAACTTCATAAAAAATGCGATTTTGATAACGATACAAGAATGATTGAGAAATTAATAACTTGTTCTTTAAATGATAATATTAGAAGGAAGTTAAATAAACATAAGCACGAAGGTTTAGATAAGATGATGAAATTAGGAGTGGAGTTAGATGGCAGCAATATTAAACCAGACGTTAGCGATACAAATTATGTAGACAATAATAAAAAATTGGATAAAAATAAAAAATTTTACAATTTAAACATGGATAAAATACCATGCAAAAGTACTTTTAGTAATAATGAGAATAATTCTAATGATTATGAACGTAATAATTTTAAAGAAAATAATTTTAATTATAATGGACGTAACATTCATAAGGAAAATTTTGATTTTAAGAAGAGGAATTATAATGATTTTAGGCCTAATTATAGTGCTAGCCGAAACTATCAAAACAATATTTTTCGAGACAGTGAGGGTAACTCTAGAAATTTTCGTAATAACCAATCTTCGAATAACAATTCAAACTATTACGGAAGAAACTCCATGTGGCACAACAACTATAATGCAAACAATTATAATAGAAACAATGCCTGGCAATACAATAACAATTCAAACAATTATGGTAGAGGTACTTGGCAAAACAATAATTATAATGGGAGAAACAATTCCTGGTCTTACAACAATCAAAGAAATCAGAGTCAATATAATAATCGATATGGTTATCAATATCAATCCTATAATAACAACAATAATGGAGAAAATAATGCGTGGAAAAATTATAATCAGTATATTAATCAAAGAAAACCATTACAATATAATGACGTGAATCAAAGTAACATCAATTGTAACATGAACATTGAAGAGATTGTTGAAGAAAAATATAACCCTACACAAAATAATAATGGTAGTGATTTTAATATCAACAATTTAACTGAGTTTAAACATAATGATAATGCGTTCATGACCACTTTAAAAGTAAATGATGCTGTTGTTACTATGCAGGTTGATACGGGATCCAAGTTTACAATTATACCTCATGAAATGGCTAAACAAATAGGTATTAAAGATCTTAAAAAGTCCACTCTACAACTTTCAGCTTATGATGGAAACTTAATCAAGATTATTGGCGTCACTCAAGTTAAAGTAACCTACGAAGGTATCACCAAACACTTGCAAGCCGTGATCGTTAAATCTAATAAAAATGCGTTATTGGGACGTATGTGGATTAATGCCTTTAGTAATATTTTGAACAAATTTATAGCAAACATTGATACCAACTATGAAGATGAAATAAAGAAATTAATAAAAGATTGCGAATCTAAACTGACTAAAAAACCGATCAATAAAGGGAATGTCAAAATATATCTACGTAACGACGCCAAACCAAAAATCATACCACCTAGACGGTTACCTTATTCAAAGATAGACGCTGTTACTAAAGAACTTATGAGATGGATAGGAGATGGAGTCATTGAGCCTGTAACAGATGTCCGTTGGGCAAGTCCGATAACCGCTGTCTACAAGGATAATGGGAGCGTTAGGGTTTGCGCCGACTTCAAAGACACTGTCAACCCAGCCCTTGAGGACTTCAGATACCCACTTCCAAGAATAAATGACCTTATCGCTAAGCTCAAGGAAGGGAAGAAGTTCACCAAGATAGATTTCAAGGATGCGTTCCTACAAATTCCCATTGATGAAACCTGCAGAGACATATTAACTATATCTACACACAGGGGGTACTACCGGTTTACCAGACTTCCTTTTGGGTTAAAGACTTCATCTGCGATTTTTCAACAAATTATGGATCAAATTTTCAGTGACATGAAAGATGTCATATTTTATATTGATGATCTACTAATTACGGGAAGTAGTGACGAAGTTCATTTCAACAACATAAAGAAGGTTTTTGAAAGAATACTATCTCATGGTTTAGTGCCTAATTTTGCAAAAAGCTTATTTTTCAAAAAAAGTCTAAGGTTCTTAGGACACGACATCGACGCCAAGGGGATCCACGCCAACCATGACAAGATCGAGGCGATCGTTAAAATGCCGGAACCAAAATCAGCCGCGGAATTGTCAACGTTTCTAGGTATGGCCGGGTACTACAGAAAATTTTTGAACAACTTCGCTGAAATAGCTGATCCTTTATACAAGATTGTTAACAAAGAAAAATGGGAGTGGAATTTAGAACACTCCAAAAGTTTTAATGATCTAAAGACATTGATTAGTCTTCCTCCAGCTTTGACGTACTTTAATCCTGAACTACCTATCGGAATTGCGACTGATGCATCTAAAAGAGGTTTAGGAGCTGTTTTGTTTCACACTGAAAAAGATGGCAAAGAAAAACCGATAGCTTTTGCATCAAGAACTTTAGCAAAATCTGAAACAAATTATACCAATATTGAGCGTGAAGCTTTGGCCATTATGTTTGCTATCAAGAGATTTCAAGAATACTTGATAGGGACTAAGTTCACTATTATAACGGATCACAAGCCGCTAATCCATATTTTCACCAAAGGGCTCAAAGATAATAGCACCATGTCATTAAGGTTACAGAAGTGGAGTATAATTTTGGGGGGTTACGACTTTAACATCAGATATAAAGCTGGTAAATACAATGTTGTTCCCGATTGCCTCTCAAGACTACCACAAGTAATTGATGATGACGTTATTGATGATATCGCGATTATAAATGACTTTGGCGATATACCTCTTAGTTTTGACCGAATACGTGATGAAACATCCAAAGATTTTGAATTATCTCAAGTTATGAATGATATAAGAAATAATGTGCCTATCCAAAATAAAATTTATGAAAATATTGAACAAGAACTAAGTATCATTAAAGATTGTCTGTACAAAAGCGACAAAATAATAATTCCGTCAAGTCTGAGAAAGAACATACTGAAGGCGTTACAAGAAGGTCATTTGGGAGCAGGTAAAATTAAATCCTTAGCCAAAGATCGTATGTGGTGGTCTGGTATGGTCAACGACATTGATTTGGAAGTCAAAAGTTGCGATGATTGTAATATTTATCATGACAATCCAAAGAAGATACAAAATCCATGGGTAGCAGCGACTAAACCATTTGAAAGGATACACATAGATTATGCGGGTCCGTTTTTTACAAAGAATTGGTTGATAATCGTTGATGCTTATAGTAAATTTCCGGTTATAGTTCCGGTAAAGAGTATTACGACTGAATTCACGTTAAAGGAAATTTATAAAACTATTTCACTATTTGGTATACCTGAAACCATTGTTACAGATAATGGTACCAATTTCACGAGCAAAGATTTTGAAAAATTTTGTAGCAATTATGGTATAAAACATGTACTAACGTCGGCCTATCATCAGCAATCTAATGGACAAGCTGAACGTATGGTGAGAACATTTAAAGCTCATATGAAAAGAAACATAAAGATTGGCTTAGAAACTGCGCTGGACAGATTTTTGTTCAACTATAGAAACACGCCGAATGACACTACGGGAGTTACACCGTCCAAAAGAATGTTTAACCGCGACATTAGAATAAAGTGGGATTTATTAAAACCTTTGGAGGACAAAGTTGGTGAAGTCTTCATGTCGTTACCACGAAATCGAACTTTTAATAGAGGAGACTATGTTTGGTATAAGAAACAGGGTGATGATACGTGGTGCAAAGGCAGCATCAAGCTTAAAGAGAGTAACACCATGTTTCAAGTTTATACTGATAAAGGGATAGTAAGTAGGCATATTGATCAGTTAAGGAAAAGAGAATGTTACAATAGTTTAAAATATTATGAAATTGACCCTAAAAATTCCTCTAAAGGGGGAAGTGTGGACACAAAGAATGAGATTAAGATACCAATTACTAATTTTTTTTTTTTTCTCTTTAGCTTTCACCTTTTCTGGTGGTAAGCTCCTTCAACATCTCTCTCCACTTTATGTTATTCGTACAATCTCTTTTATCTATTTTATACTTCTTTATATTGGCTCTAACTTTATGGCCCCATTGAAGTTTTGGCCTTCCTCTTTTACGTTTGCCCATCACTTCCAATCTTTCAACTTTATTTCCTATGTAGTTCATAGGCCTTCTCATTGTGTGCCCATACCACCTAAGTCTGTTTACCATTAACTTAGTCTTAATGGGCACTACCTTTAAACTATTTAGTATTCTTGTACTGCGCACCTTATCCTTTCTTGTTACCCCAGCAATCATCCTCAGCATTCTCATCTCCATAGTTTGTAGACTTCTCTCGTCTGATTCTTTGGTTGGCCATGTTTCCGAACTATATAGAATAGTTGGTTGTACTATGGAACTGTAAATTTTTCCCTTTAATTTGTGTGGGATTCTTTTGTCAAATAGCACTCCAGATAAAGATCTCCACTTTAACCACCCTTGATTAATCTTATTCTTTATCTCTTTTTCTATTGTGCCGTTTGTTTGTATAGTGGAGCCCAAATATTTGCAGCTTTCAATTGCGGATATCTGCCAATCATTTATATCAATACTCTCCGTTTCATCTCCTCCTATCACCATATACTCCGTCTTTTCTCTATTTACTTTTAATCCGTGCGTTTCTAGGATATTTATCCAATTCACTAACCTTTCTTTCATTTCATCCTTGGATTCGGCAAGTATCACAATATCATCTGCAAATATCATATTCCACGGGACTGTTTGAGGTATAGACTGTGCTAATACATCTATTACTGTAATGAAGAGAAGTGGGCTGAGAGCCGACCCTTGATGAACTCCTTCGGCTATTGTGAAGCCTGCTGAAGTACCTGTTGTGCTACGGACCATTGTTGTATGTCCCATATACATATCCTCTATTATTCTTATATATTTTTCGGGAACTTTTTTGTGGCGTAGCGCCCACCAGATAAGTTTTCTTGGGATTCTATCGAAGGCCTTTTCTAGATCGAGAAAGACCATGTGTAGCTTTTTGTTCTTTTCCCTGTATTTTTCACTCATTTGCCTAATTGCATGGATAGCATCGGTTGTTGATCTTCCAGGCATAAAGCCAAACTGTGTCTCTCCTATTTCGATTATATCTCTTAATCTTTTTTCTATTATTTTTTCGTATAGTTTTAGACAGTGTGACATTAGTTTTATGCCCCTGTAATTTTGACAATTGTGTGGATCCCCTTTATTTTTGAAGATAGGAACTAGATAGCTCTGCCTCCATTTTTGGGGGACCTCTTCATTTCCAAGTATTTTATTGTACAGATTTGTGAGGAGATGTATTCCATCATCTCCTAGTGCTTTAAGGCTTTCTATTGGAATATCGTCTGGACCCCTAGCTTTGTTGTTTTTCATATGCTTGAGGCATGTGATTATTTCTTGTTCTGTTATAGGTTGTACAAGGTTTTGACAAGGGGAGTGTTCGTCGAGATGCAATATGTGGGAATTAAAGTTGAGAAGCTCCTGAAAATATTCTTTCCATCTATTCATTATTTCTTTTTCCTTTATTATCAATTTCCCATCTTTATTTTTGATTACTTTCGGAGCTCCGTTTATATCCCTAGAGTTCTTTTCTCGCTGTTTGGCTAATCTGTATATTTTATTTTGCCCTTCTTTGGTATGTAGATCTTCGTACATGTCATCGTATGCCATAGATTTGGCCCTAGCCACCGCCTTTGTAGCTAATCTCTTGGATTTTTTGTATCTTGACTTGTCATCTGCATTTTTGGATTTGTACCATATTTTATAAAGGGCTTTTTTCTCCTGTATAGTGGTTTGTACCTCTTGATTCCACCACCATAGTTCTTTGTGTGATTTGTTGCCTCCTCTTGTCAAGCCTAGCGTCGATTTTGCAGTGTCTATTAATCTGGATGAAAGGTCTGTCCATATTTTTTCACTGACTTGTGAGCAATTTATTGTTTCAATGTTTGCATTGATTGCAAAGGCATCTGTCATTGTTTTTAATTTGCCCCATTTGATGCATGGTTCCAGTTTTATCTTATTTTGAGTGGATTTATTTGAGATTTGTAAATCCATGATTAGTAGCTTGTGTTGCGCGGCGATATCTTCTCCTGGGATGACTTTGCAGTCTATTACATCTTTTAATCTTCTGCGAGAGATTAGCATGTAATCTATCTGTGTTTTCCTAGTACCACTTTCATATGTTATTAAATGACTATCTTTTTTCCTATAGTAGGTGTTGGTTAAGGCAAGGTCGAAGGCTTGCGCAAATTTCAGTACGTGCTCTCCTTCATCATTTCTTTCTCCGTATCCAAAACCACCATGATGCCTTTTGTAGCTATCTCTTGCTTTCCCCACATGCGCATTTAAGTCACCACCAATTATGACTAGGTCATCCTTAGGGATTTCCATTACGGCTTCATCAAGGATAGCTCTAAAGTCATCTTTCTCTTCTTCCTTGCAACCCGTTTGAGGAGCATATACTGATAGGATGTGTAGTATTGATTGACCAATGCAGAGTTTTATCTTCATTAGTCTATCAGAGATCCTGTTGACTTCTACAACTGATGAGGTTAGATCTTGACTGAGGATGATGCCGACACCGTTCCTATTGCTAACAAGTCCATTATAGTACAATTTATACCCATCTCCAATCATCAAAGTCTTCTGTCCTTTCCATTTCGTCTCTTGTATGCACGCTATATCAACTTTTCTCTTGTTCAACATTGATGCCAATTCTCTCGTCTTACCTTTAAGCGTCCCAATATTCAAACTTGCCAGTCTTGTCTTCTTTGCTTTGACCTTTACTTTATTTTTCACAGGATGGAGGTCTACACCCTGCGCGTCGCATGGAGGGAACGCCCTAGCTTTCATATTCATATTTTCATTTGTGTCCTTCATTTTGTTTATTGGACAGGTATCCTTAGCACCCGGCTGTCCAGGCCTGTCGGTGACCGGGGTGTCATCTCTAAGCTCCGAAATTCATCATACCATATGTCTTTACACATCAGTCATCGAAGAAAAACTTGAAAGTTTTTATGGTTCTTACCAGGATTGAATAATAAGAATTAAAAATAAACCTGATTACTTAAAAGATTACGTGCTTAAAATTTAAATATAAAACGCTTAAAACGCTAAAAGTATAAAACGCTATAAAAAATAATATAATAATCGTTATGATTTATCATTCCTTATTCTGGATTTTATTCCTTATTCCATAAATTATCATTCCTTATTACATATTTTATTGTTCCGAAATTCAAAATTTTATTTGTGTATATTATTCATACATTTGATTTGATCAACTATTCCAAATTATATATTCCGATTTATTCCAAATTCCAATATTCAACTGGATTAATGATAATAACAATTTTGAGAAATGTGAACAACATACGATAAGGATATCAAACCAACGATAACGTTCAACGATTTTATCAAACCTACGCGATTGATTCAAGCCTACAAAAAACGTACAAACTCACGCAACTCTAATAAACGATTTTATCAAACCTACGTGATAGAATCAAGCCTACGAAAACATTTGAGACTTATGCGCTAACCAAGATGAAACCGAGTACAATCGAAACGGGAAAAACTTCTAGGACATCAAGCTCTCGATGACTGCTGAGAAGAAGCTTCGTTGTTTGTAGAAGAGGGGGAATGTTGATTGATTTAAATTTGAATATTATTTATTTTATATGTTGATTGATTTAAATTTGAATATTATTTATTTTTATATTTAAGTTGTTCAATTAACTTTTAAAAGATATATATATATATAATTTTGTGGATGAAAAAAAGAATAATAAAATAGTTAAAATAAGTTCTTACATTTATTATTTACATTTTATAATTATATTTTACTTTTATTAAGATAAATAAATTAAAATTACTCACTATATGAAAAATTATATTTGATATATTATATTATTTAGTAATTTTATGCATCTATTATTAATAATTATAATACATTTCACTTTTGTCTTAAGACTTATCTTTGGCTTACATTCCATTTCTTAAAAACATTTTTGGTTCACTTTTTTTATATATAAATGTTTTAAAAATATCAACTTTTACATTCTTTTTTTCAAATTTTGTTTAAGATATATGCATACATTTTTGGGGGTCAGGGATTGGGGGGAGGACCAGCATCTACATGACAGGATTTTTACTGGATGCAAACCCCTTCAATAACCTTTGCCTACCCTCCTAAAAAATCCCCGCCGTCTTCGGCGGCGGTGTATTTTTATCATTATTTTCACCTATTTATTTATTGATACTCTTTTCAAAGAATTTATGACTTAAATTAATCTATCTCTACTACCAACTATCGATATTTCGTGAATATTAAGAATTTATTTTTTAGATAATAAATTCAATTAAAACCTCCATTATTTACAATGATTATTATGGCATTATGAGCTTGCTGAAATATCTAAACCTTTTAAATGATAGTTTATTTGGAAAACAATGTGTATGATTGTTTGCAATATATAGATTTGATCGATGAATTGTATTATAATAATACTATAATAAAAGTATTAATTTTTACAGCAATAAATTTTGTCCTATTTTATCTCAATATTTAATAGATAACCCCTCCAAAAAAATTTATCCTACCCCCATTAAAGCAGCTTACCCCCTACCCCCTCAAAAAAATAGGATACAAACTGTTCCTACCCTTCCCGCTCATGTTGACACTGGGGAGGACTAAGGGGGGATATTTTTTATTAGCTTAAGAGGATATTCACAAAAAGTGATAAATTTCTGAAGGGGGGAGGGATTTCCCCTTGACCCCCCATCTGGCTACGCCTATGCTACTTTCATTTATAAAAATTCTTAGTTTTGATCTATTTATTTTTAAAAGCATCAAATTTGGGGCCAATAATTTCCTCTATTTACTGAATAAGAAGATTCATCATCACCACGGAATACGAGCTCCTGAATTCCAAGAAAACATATAGTTGATTATATTTTCAATATTTCTCTATTTGATTTGACTTTAGAATTATGCTGTTCGAATGATATTTTGCGCATCGAATTAATCATATTTTCAATACAATTTTGGCCATGTTTTTAATTGAATCATCTTGCAAATGAGCGGTTGATTCTTTGCCGTTTAACTACCTTTGATAAATTATTCATATCCGAAAATCCGTTATCATTCCAAACATATTTTTCCTTTGGGAATAATAAGCATGACTAACAATATAGAGAATTAGAAAATTCACATCCAGTGAGCCATTCATATTTATCTATAGAAAAATTACGGATGCAAGTTTTGATTTTTTTTTAGTTTTGTAAAATTGGTTTTGGTCTACCTTTTTTAATAATCATTTTTTTCGCATCAAAATTTCTTGAGCTAAATGATAATGTTAATAAATTTTCAATAATACAATTACAATTATTAAACATTAATTAAAGATTTTAAAAACGAAAAATTTTTTATTTTAAAAAAGTAAGGAAAAAAATATTATATAAAAAATTTCTTTCTCTTTTATTTATTAAAAAATAAGCATTTTTTTATTTGCTTCCACAATGCTTATTTTTTAATGGCAAAATTACACAATACCATGGCATGATTTTCTTTTTATTTATTAAAAAAAATAAGCAATATTAAATTTGTTTCCCTCGTGTATACTTTTTTTAACGTAGTAAAAATAATAGTAACTTTTTTAACGTAGTAAAAATAATAGTAACTTTTTTAACGTAGTAAAAATAATAGTATTTCTAAATATAGTAAAAATAATATTAATTTTTTAACGTTATAAAAATTATATTAATCTTTTTAACGTTATAAATATATATTAATCATTAATGTTATAAAAATTATATTAATCTTTAACGTTATAAAAATTATTTTAATCTTTAACGTTGTAAAAATTATTTTAATCTTTAACGTTATAAAAATTATATTATTTTTTTAACGAAGTAAGTTTAGTTTATTTAGCATAGTACAAAAATTATATTAAGTTTATTTAGAAATTTTGTCGTCACTGGTTCAGACAAAGAAAATAATATGCAATATATTATCTGATTTTTCTATGTATACAATAACATATAAGTGTGAATCATCATCATTCTACAATAACAGTCATTATATAACGTTACTTGAGCATGTTATGAAATGACTTAAGAAGGTAAAATAACAGCTGTCGATATTTAACTTTAATTTCCACCAGTATTCCGTACAACTGGAACCATCTTCTAAAATAAACAGGAACCAGCCTATCTAAAAACTTATAGGAACCACTTCTAACAAAAATGCAATAATTTTTATATTGTTTATGTTTGATTCATTTTTATTGTTTAAATTCATTGCTTTAATAGAGTTTGAAAGTGGAATCGGGTATAATTTATGAATCGGAAACCCATTTTCATAATATTAAAAACCTGAGCTCCATTTTTTTGAAAACCCTTTATAATCTCGTGATCGAATTTGACATGATCAAATTACATATTATTTTATAATTATTAAGATTGTTCGATGATTTAATTTGGCAGTATACAATATAAATATATAATAAATTCAATGGTATTTTATTAATTAGTAGGGTAAAATATGCATATAAATAAAAAAAAGTAATTAAAATGTACAATAGGAGTTAAATATAAACGTCATTTTGTTATTTGCATGTTGACATAATGACATTTATATATATTTTTTTTAAATTTAATTAAAGGATATTTTAAACAATATTAAATATAAATGTTAAACATCATTTAGCATGTAGACTAGTGATCTGCATCGGGCCTAATTTTTCATGCCCGGCCCGAAATTTTTTTAAAAAGTTTTGCCGCCAGAATTTATTTAAATATAGAAATTAATTTTTATAATTACTTAAAATAAAAGACATATGTTATATAGTGTTTAGTTTCAATAAATTAAATCAAAATTTTTTATTTTACATAAAAAATTCAATATAAAATTGATAAATTTAAGATATATGATAAAATTTCCAAGATCCGACCCGACCCAACCCGAAATTTTTTTAAAAAGTTTTGCCGCCAGAATTTATTTAAATATAGAAATTAATTTTTATAATTACTTAAAATAAAAGACATATGTTATATAGTGTTTAGTTTCAATAAATTAAATCAAAATTTTTTATTTTACATAAAAAATTCAATATAAAATTGATAAATTTAAGATATATGATAAAATTTCCAAGATCCGACCCGACCCAACCCGAAATTTTTTTAAAAATATTAGGCCGTGCCCGGCCCCGATTATTATAAATAGAATTAGGCTCGAGTCCGGCCCGTTTGCAGATCTCTAATGTAGACCACAAAATGACTACCATCTAATTACTATTTATCTTCACTTAATAAATGAATTGTTAATCTTGGTTTTTAGTTAATAATACCTGAAAATTTGCTATCTTATTTCAGCTATCAACATAGAAATGAGGTTGGTTTAATTGTTTAGATTTTATTTATTTCTTTGCATAACATAAATTTTATATATCAAAAAATATACAAGTGTAATAGACAATATTTTTATCGGCAAAATTTCTGCAAAAAAAATATTTTTTGATCCATGATTATTTCACATAATTACAAAAATATAATCTTTTATACAGCTTTTTATTTATTAGAGGAGTATTAAGGATTAGTAAAAAAAAAATAATTGTAAAATATATATTTCTAAAAATTATTATAGTAAAGTTTTATGTAAATTTAGAAAAACTTAATTAGCTTTTCAAAAAAAAAAGAATTTAACATTTATCTATTATATATGTGGAACATAATAATACATTTAAAATTGGTGCATTTTAGACGATTTGCGAGGGTAAAAGTTTTTACAAGGTAATCATCAATCAGAAAACTGGTTTTTTTAAATACTCCTTTATTTGATTCTCTAATTAGAGTTTCTCGCTAGCATATACGTTAGTTTGTAGATTATTCCCATTAAAAGTAGAGGGACTGAGTGAATGATCATTGGAGGATTTCTCTGTAGGACTATCCATTGGAATTCCAGATTCACTGAAATCTACATCCTCGGGAGATACTTCCAGCAGAAGTTGAAGGAAAGTCGTCAATTTATCTACGTAATTATTATATAATATATATTTTTTTAATAATTTATTATATTTTTGAAGGGAGGGTGGGGGAATGCAAATTTATTAAATTCATAAATAAGTAGTATTAAATAATTTAAATGGCCGAAATATTCATTTTCTTGTTGTGGTTAAGAATGAAATATTATTACCCTTTATGTTTAGGGATTCATCTTCTTCAACTCAGGCTACCCTCCCTTAATAACTTTACAAAAATATTGTTTAAAACCGATAGAATAAATACTAATATAAAATCATTTTTACCTATGCAAGAAAGGTGTAACTTGAGATAGACGAAGGGTATATAGAGCAAAAGACCACAAAGTATGAAAAGGGTTGCATAAAGGTATTCTATAGCGGGATCTCTTATGATAGGAGCGATGACTAGGTAGACAGCCACCAGAAGCACGATGATGGGAATTCCTATGAAAACCTTAATGGTAGTGTTTCAAGGAAAAATTATATCACAACATTATTGAATTATAATTTGTAATGAAAAAAAATGTTTATTCATTCTTAAAATATTTTATCCTTTCCATCTCGTTATCCAGCTTTGGGAAATATTAACCGGATTCCCTTTCGCCAAATGAGACCCACCTCTGATCATAGGAATCATTTCGCAAATTTCTCATTTAATTTTTACAGCTGATTTAATTCTTTCTTTGATTTTATCACTTTAGTAAAATATATATTTAAATTTATTTTCCAAAAAAAAACTTTGTATGGTCTAACTGCGTGTGGCATTGAATATCTAAGCCTGAGAAGAGCCACCATCGTTAACCCATAAAATATCCAAACGGCAAAACTGAAAAAATCAATCAAACTGTCTATGTTACCCATCAATATCATGATGATAGATATAAGCGTCTAATTTAGGGCAAAAATTATAAAAAAATGTTAAATATAATTTATTGGATATATTTTTTAATAAAAAAAAATAATACAAAAATTTTGTATAGAGATTGAACAAAACTTTAAATGTATCGTGTATGATGGTAAACCGACCAAGGACGATATAGGGCTCTAGGGTCCTCACTCTAGACTCTTAGATTTTCAACTTATAGTGAAGTGATCAATATTTTGTGATTATGTAGAGGTGATTTGATAAGATCACTCAAATTAATTAAAAATCGTAAATTTAAAAAAACATTAAAGGAAATCGATTTAACTTCACAAAGACCGGATATGTAATTTATAAAGGATAGGTTTGATGAATTTTAATATAATATAAAGTTATAAATTTACGGCGAATAGGATGGCTGGGGCTGGCGTGATACGGGTTATATGTACGTAAGATAGTAAATGCATTAAGTGTCTCTCCCGAGCTGCTACGTAGCAAACCCTAAAGTTCAAATAAAAATAATGATTTATTTAAAAAAAGGATTAAAAATCTAGGTAGGGTGTACAATTTTTTGATAAATTTTTTTCTAGGCCAATAATTTTAAAAAATTCCAAAAAAACATTTACGTTAATTTCTATCATAAAAATTGCCGTTTCTTTTTTATAATGAAACAACTGGTTATTAATAAAAAAAAATTAATAATGCATTATAAGTCGCAATTTCCATATTGTTAAACATTTATGAATTTTGATACAGAAAGAATCTTCAAGGTAAGTCCGTGCTTAGATATCAGTTATATATAACTATAATTGAGGCCTTTATCAAGGATCTATGGGAATTCAGATAAAGATAAAATAATGGAAAAGCTTTAAATGAGTGGTGGAATGTTTAGAAGGGCATGGTTTGAGAGTAAATGGGGAGGGAGGGGGATATGTGAAGAGTAAAGATGATGATAGAGAGGTAAGCATCGGAAAATGGACGCTAAAATATAGATGGTTACAAATATTTGGAATCCGTGAAACATTTGGTTAAACATTGAAAAGTAAATTAAGGATGAGATTCTGAAAAGAGTTATAGGCAAACTTTTCCAATTCCTAATTAATGGCAAAGCATAAAAGGAGTTTACTTACAAAGAAAGATGAAAATACTAAGTCATATTCCAAAAAAAGATAAAATGTGACTTAAACTAGTCGTTAAGGATGGCCGAGTTTGTTTAAAAATATTTTCTTTACTTTTTTTCAATAGAGAGGAAAGGTTCGCAAACTGGTGAGAGAAATTTATTAATGAAAATATATTACAAGTAATCTTCAGGGTCCGGGAATTATATTTTATATTCATTTAAAATTACATTAAACCAAAATATGATGATGTATAAACTGATAAACAACGTTCATATATGGTGGCAACTTAAACTAATAAAAAGTGAATATTTTATTCTTAATCTGTCTTTTAACCTGCTGGCGGCTAATAATTCGCCGTTTATGGCTCCGAACGTCGAAAACGACACGCAAACGGGAATGATCCAAAAATACTTGAAGCCGAACATAGTCAAAGACCAATCCTATTTATAAGATATTTATATTTAAAAAAAGGAAAAATACAATAGCATAATGAATCAGTATATAATTTAATATTCCGGCTTCAGTTAAACTAAGATGATTCCGAAAGATAAAACATGTTTATTCATTTATCCCAGAAAGTAATGATGTTCCTTTCATTAATTTTAAATGAACGCCTAAGCTTTATGCCAATAAGCGCTTTCATATTACTGGTTTAAATCCTACCCCCCCCCCTCCCCATTTTATTAAATAATTCTTGATTAAAATAATAGAAGGTAATATAACAAAATAACATTAGTTGGGTAGTTATCATATTTAACAGTTTAAACAAATATTAGCTGGCCAAAAAATAGGCTAAACCGGCTAATTTTTTTATTAAAATTATAGCAAATCAAATTTGAAAAAAACTAATACAAAATTAAAACACCTTAATGTAAACAAATTTTCTCCGGCACTCGAATTCCGACTTTTAGCCTAGCTATAATAATTATCAAATTTATATTGTTTTCCGAGAAAGTGGCCAATATTGTACATAAGTCCTTTAAACGAACCTATAGCAAAATAATTATTTATTATCTCTTACTTAGGTAACCCTTAAACCTTATTTCTATCAAAAAAATTCAAAAATATAAATATATTTATGATAAATTAAGATGTTAGTTTTATATATCCAATAAAACCTTTTTTATTTAAAGAAAAAAAATTTTCTTGTTTTTAAATTTGTGATTTAATCTTAAATGATTTGTTATGCGTGAAAATTATACAAAAGATTTATTTATAAAAAAAATTTTTTTTTAAAAGATTTTGGCATTTTTAGGTAAAATCTGATCAAAACTCTTCTTTAAAAAAAAATTTTTGCTCAAAATTTTTTTTTGATTTTCAAGCTCTGCTTAATTTATTCTATCTCATTCTTTTTCATTAATTTCTTACCCAAAATATATCATTTTAAGAATTGTAGTAATTAGGTTTAAAAAATAGCCTTCCCCTCCCCCATAAACTGTCTCAAGTGTTTTGTTTGACAATTATATCTTTATATTATTGTTTAACACAAGTACTTTTGACATAGCCTTAATGAATATAAAAAAATTATTCGATACCAAAAAGTTAACACAAATTATAATTTTAAAATATAGAAAAAGGGTAAAAGCAATTAATTATTTATTGGAATTTTCGTCACATTTGCAGCTGTTATTCGTTTTAAAGAATGGAAAGTGAAAGTTATATAAAGCAAAGAAGAAAAAAAATAGAAGATTGTAGGAATAAATTTGATTTTTTACCACTGCGACAGCATTTGATGTCAGCATCCTTGCGGGAGATAGTACCGTTAAATAGGCAACATTGGTCATTACATAAAGAACGGTAACTAATGGGATGCCAATCATTATGGATCGAGGTATATTCCTTAAATTGTGGCAAAAATTAATTAATATTATGAATTTTGTAAATTCCTCTTTTAATCTCATTTATATAATTGCTATCATCAACTTTTCTTATAAGTTTAATTATTAACATTTTTAGTACTTGTTTGGTTCGGCGATTTCTTCGGCCAAGAAATTTAGATTGTTCCTGTGATGATATTATTTTTTTTAAAAATATTATTTAGAAAAATTCAAACTTTCAAAATATCAAAAGAAATAGCCCTTTTCCTAATAGATAAACATGCAAAGATTTGGGCTAATATAGAACCCAAAATGGGCACATGCCCTAAAAAAGGATTGGATCGTTTTGGATGGTCAGCAAGAGTGTTCATTGCTAGAATTGATCATATGTGATATGAATAGATACTTTTAAAGAATATTTTATTTTTATTTCCAAACCATCCATCGTAGGCCCAAAGACCGCTGTAAAAGGCCAAAGCTATTTGGGAAGGGTTCCAATTTGTGTTTGCAAAGCCTCTCTCTAAATCATGGGTATATCCTTTATTTATTTTTTTAAAGTTTATATTTAGAATATTTTATTTATTAAGTCATAAAATGAATGAATTTAAATTTATTCTTTTTAATGATTCTTTGTTTCTTTAAAAAAAGTTTCTAATTAAATAATAGCATGCTGAATCCTTTCCACCAAGTTAGTTGCGCGAATAACACTTTCTAAAAGTGTTGTAAAGTAAGGTCGTTACCTTTTTTGAAGAAAAGGAACGCCATTCGTTACCTTCTTCTAGAGGTAAACGCGTTTTTTTTGAGTATTGGTAAGCAAAAGGTTACTCGCTACTTTATTTCTTAAAAAATGGGATATATTTTACCGTATTATAGAACATTATTTTTTAAATTCTATCAATAATTTAAGCCGAGTTTTTAAGTCAGATCAACCACAAATTCCTACTTTTTATTTTAAATTTTCGTTGTTAAATGTTAAGTCAAGATTGTTAATCCAATTAATATTGAATCAATCAAGATATGTTAATATTATAATTTTTTTATAAAGAATATTATTTCATAACGTTTAAAGCCCAAAAGTCTCGGGATATTGGTAAAAAAAGTGGTTATGGTGCATATCCATGGTTATAATTATAAAAGATGTATAGGGAAGGTTTAATTGGGGTTTTTTAGAAGTAAACCTTGATGTATCCTTATCAGACCACCGATTATGATTAGCAATAAGGCTAGAATTTTGCAGAACGTAAAAAAGGTTTGCATTTTGGTGGCTAGCTTGACGCTGAAGCAATTCACAAAGCTTATTAGACCTAATTTACAGTGTTTATTTTCAAAATTAATATTTATATCAAAAAAATTCCTATTATTTTTACAATAAAAAAAAATTTCTCCCTTGATATTATTTTGTTCAATTAGATTTTGCTTAGGATCATATTATCAAATAAATTATATTAAGGATTATTGGCCATAAAAGCATATTTATATTCAAGACGTAATAAATTAAATATCTCGTGTGGTTTAATAGAATCGGATAGAACAGCCCGATTAACACATTTAATATGATTTGAAAATTTATGGGCTCAATTGCTAATAAGATCATAAAATTCAATCTTATAGATTTAACATTTAATGTGATTAAATATGGAAATTTTAATATTATTACTTCTTAAATTTATCTATGAAATATATACCATAATCGGTTATCTTTATATAAGAAACTTACAAAGAGCGGATATGGCTACCATTCTCTTAACGGCCATCTCGTTATAACCGGGGCCGTTATCGAGGCCCATTCCGGACCCGGCCGTTTTTGAAGCGCAATTTTTCCCGTCGTTTTTCGAGGTTCCACTGACAATGAAAGCCAGGGCGGTGACCGAATACTCGGCGAAGGTCATAGCTATCACAGCCATGGCCGCCGTTTTGAGTATGGTAAGCGTGGTCCAGGCGAACAAATAGGCTGGTATGGGACCCCACATCTTTAAAAGTAAAATGTAACGATTAAAATACTATAAGATATGTTTTTTAAATGCATATTTTAAATAGGATCTAAAAGATATTAATGCTAAAATCAAATAAGTGGCAAAAATTGAAGTGACTGGGGGCCATTTTGGGTATGGACCTTTAACCAAAGAAACATCATAATTTCATCAATATCAAGTATATTTTAATTATGTTTTATATTTTAATATATAAATACATCTATATTATATCCCAAATTATTATTTACTTATATTTTTACTAGATGAATAAAAAAACATTTTTAGAGCAAGTAAATTATGGTTATACTGTTTTGATTATTACTTAATGAATATCTTTAAGATTTATTTAGAGTAATCAAGTTAGAATAAATACTTTCTATAGTGATAAGAATAAAATTAAACATTTTCTGCTCTTTATTAACATTTGCAGTTTATTACTTAATGAATATCTTTTAGATTTTATACAGACTAATCAATATAAAATAAAAACTGGAATAGTAATAAGAATATAGCTTTAAATTTCCAGAGAAGTAAGGATTTTTTGTTTTCTTTATTACTTAATGAATATCTTTAAGATTTTTCAAATTTATTTAGATCAAGTTAGAATGAATATTTTCTATAAGAATTCAATTCAAAATTTTTTATTTATATATTCAATAACAAAAATTAAAGTGAGGAAAGATATATTATATAATCCAGAAATGACTTATATTTTCATTTATATTTTTTTATTACTAAAAGATTTACCTACCAGAGAGTATAAAATCAGTATCAATTTATCCAGTAAATTTTATAATAAAATACTTATCATTTTGAATTAAATATTTTTCACATGATTTTAAATTTGTTATAAAATTTAATGTATTTTTATATTTTAAGAAAATGGTAATATATTGTTGTGCATATGGCTGTAAGGAAACAAAATTTCCTTTCTTAAGTATGATATCTCAAATTATATACTGATTTAAAATTTTTGTCAGACTCAAATTTATAATATTTATTATATGAAGATGTAACTCATGTTATTAATCTATTATCTTTTGTAAAAATTATGGCAAATTTTCTATGAAAAACATAGCAATTTAACATGTGATTTGGAATCTATTATGAAATTTATCACATATTTTTATTTTTAGAAATTGCTCAGTAAACAAAATTTAATATACATGATTTTATTGATCTATATTTTGAATTATATAAAAAAAAATTCTTGATATAATTTCTTTGAAAAAGAGGTTATATTTTATAATTTCTAAGTCTTTTTATATTTTACTTTTGCTTTGAATTATATTATTCCTTAATAATTATAAACTATCCATTTCTAAATATATTTCTTTATTTAAATTTAATTTACAAAAGTACAAAAATCAATAATGAATATATATATCGCGAAAAAAACTAATTATCTTCTTAATTTTTACAATGATAAATACAAATAATATAAATATGTTACATTTACATCTAATAAAATAAATGTATTATTATAACCAATAAAGTAAATGCTATAAAGTGTAACGTTTTTTTCTTACAAATTTTCACCATAATTTTTACTTCACCTATAAATATTCAAGTTAAATAATATTTTTATATTACTTGGTTTAAAAATACTGTTTTGTTTAGCTTTTGCCTAATATCTAATTTTAATTTTTGATTTATTTTATTTCCATAATGGTGCATTAGATGTGGGTATCTGAAAATAAATTTTTATTAAAATCAAGTAATGATTATATATACATTTTTATAATAAGTCTTATTATAATTTGATAATGACTTAATCCTGCCTCTTGATCATACATATGATCTTGCAGGTCATTAAACATATTTGTGCCTAATTATTTTTGACAATATAAGACATTCTAATTTTTTAACAGCATCTTTTTTTGTTATTTCATGTACTTTTTCAAAAGCCCTGAATGAGCTCTCTGAAATTTGATACACTTTGGGATGGTATTACCAATCCCATAATTTTTAATTTTTATTAAAGCGTAATTATAGTTGTTTGAGGAATTATCTATTAGTGAATGTAAACAGATATCACATCTCACTTTCTTTTCTTCAACAAGTTTACGGATAATGTATCCAGAGATATAGGTATTATCAACATAGAGAGATAGCCGTGGAATATTAGGTATATCATAAGAGTTGTCCAATAAAGCTTTTGGTGTGAACATGATTTGGTCATTTTGGAAATCTCCACAGATTAGATTGATGTCATGCAATTTCCAGTCATTGAAGCTCCCAATCTGGCATGTGGAACACTTCTAACAGCACATTAAACCAAATGAAATTCATGTTTTTTATAAATCATATCTTTTTAAACTTTATTATTTTTTTATATTTATTAATTTTATTTATAAATATTCTATAAAACCTTCTTTATTCCTATTTTTGTAGATTATTAACGTATAAGTTGGTCACAAGATCATCTAGAATTTTTCTTCTCGTTTACGTAGTAGAGGTGGCTTCAATAATAATCCATCTGCATTCCAGCTACGATGTGCTGTTAGAAGTGTTCCACATAGATTGGGAGCTTCAATGACTGGAAATTGCATGACATCAATCTAATCTGTGAAGATTTCCAAAATGACCAAATCATCACACCAAAAGCTTTATTGGACAACTCTTATGATATACCTAATATTCCACGGCTATCTCTCTATGTTGATAATGTATCTACCTATATCTCTGGATACATTATCCGTAAACTTGTTAAAGAAAAGAAAGTGAGATGTGATATCTGTTTACATTCACTAATAGATAATTCCTCAAACAACTATAATTACGCTTTACTAAAAATTAAAATTATGGTGGATTGGTAATACCATCCCAAAGCGTGTCAAATTTATGCAAAATAACCGAGAGCTCATTCAGAGCTTTTGAAAAAGTATATGAAATAATAACGAAAAAACATGCCATTAAAAAATTACAATGTCTAATATTGTCAAAAATATTAGGCACAAATATGTTTAATGACCTGCAAGAACATATGTATGATCAAAAGCAGGATTAAGTCATTATCAAATTATAAATAAGACTTATCATAAAAAGGTATATATAATCATTACTTGATCTTAATAAAAATTTATTTCCATATACCTACATATACGAATACACCATTATGGATATAAAATTAATCAAAAATTTTAATTAAATATTAGGCAAAAACATAACAAAGCTGTACTTTTTCAAGCGCAATAAACCAAATAATAATATAAAAAATGTTATTTAACTTAAATATTTATAGGTGAAGGAAAAATTATGGTAAAAATCTGTAGGATAAAACTTAACACTATCTGTATTGTTAAGGCTATAAAAAATTTTGCTAATAAACCTTTCTGGATGAACACTGTCCGCGACATCCACTTTTTTCTTTCTCGGTCGTTTTGTCGAGGACAAGATTTTTATCCATATCGCTATCTCCTGGAAACATTTTCCTTCGGTCGGCAGGTACGTTGAAAGCCTGCAGTAAATAAGCATATTCGCCACCAGATTTCGGTACAAGAGTCCCTAGCTCGGCGTAGCACAGAGCTCCCATCATGGAAAGCAAACCGCTGGCAAACCATACTATAAGAGACATACCAACCGAGCCCGAACTGCGCAGGACCCCCACAGGGGTTATGAATATACCCGAACCTTTAGTTTTATTGAATATAAAAATGAAAATGACTATAGATTATATTTTTTTAAAAACGGAAATTAAGTTAAAAAACTTGATTAGTAGTGTCATGACCCCGGGATAAAATATGACAAAACCTCAGGGCATATTGGACTTTAGAAAAATATCCTTCATTTTACTAGAAAAAAAGATGGATGTGTGGAAACTGGAAAGTAAAGAAGCCTTGGCTTAAAAAGGGAGAAAACCAATTAAACGCGCGAGCTAGACATAATAGGATTTAAATGAATACAGGTTTAAAATCGATTGAAAATCAAGAACAGGCAACAACCAAAAAAAGGATAGATTTCGGTAATTATAAAAAAATCGATTTCGCACCATAAATAGATTAGGATTTCAAGAATCATGATGAGAGATAAAATCGTGGGGAAAAGGTTATCGATTAAAATAAAAAGGAAAACAAAGATTTATTTTTAATAAAAAGCTAATTTATAAAACTTAAACTAAGATGACTTGCATCGAGCAGGCCTTATTTAGTTTTTATATTAGTTAAATTGGTGACCAATTTATATAAGCTATCTTTTTTTCTCTATTTCTATTTCTCTTTATCCCTCTTATATTTTACCTTTTCTCTCTCTTTCGCTCATACATTCTATTCCTCCCCCCCCTTCTTTTTCGAAGATACTTGGAACTAGTGTTGTTAAAAAGTCGAGTTCATCCGACTCCGACTCAGAGTCTCGAGTCGTTAGTCGAATATGTCGACTAACTCAAACTCAAGTCGTGAACTCGAGTCGTGAACTTAAGTCGACTCGAGTCGTGAACTTAAGTCGACTCGAGTCGTGAACTTAAGTCGACTCGAGTCGTGAACTTAAGTCGACTCGAGTCGTGAGCTCAAGTCGACTCAAGTCGTGAACTCAAGTTCATAAAATATTCGTCCTCTAGTACTAGAGGACGAATATTTTATTAACTTGAGTTGTCAACTTGAGTCGACTAGAGGACGAATATTTCAGATTTATTATTATTAATTAAGATAGTTTTTGTATTTTTTTCGACTTCCAACTTGAGTCGTGACTCGTGAATATAATTAAATAATTGAGTCGACTAGAGGACCAATAGTTCTATGAACTTGAGTCAACTAGAGGACGAATATTTCAAATTAGTTATTATTATTTAAGATATTTGTTGTTATTTACTTTTTACTTTAAACCCCAAACTTGAGTTGTGAATACAAAATATATAGTTATTGACTAGAGGACGAATAGTTCTCTGAACTTGAGTCGTCAATTTAAGTCGATTAGAGGACGAATATTTCAAATTAATTATTAATTTATTTAAAATATTTTTTCTGCTTTTTACATTTTTTTACTTTAGACTTCTAATTTGAATTGTGAAAACTGAGAAGAATTAGGTTCAGACTTGGGGTTCAGACCCACCTATGAATTACACCTGGGGCTCGGATAAATGAAAAGTAAAAAAAAAAATTTCATTTTCTAATCTTAAATTAAATCTTATTCTTATCTTATTCATTCTAAATTAATAAAGCTTTTTTTTTATTCTTATTTTCTTACCATTTTTGGGGACTTTCTTTTGATCAAAAATTTTTATGGTAAAATAAAAATATCAGTAAATATTCAAAAAGAGTAACCCATGCATGACGGAAAAATAAAAAAGTAAAATTTTATTTTAACACATATTGATATTGTAATTAAATGTGGACCAATATGAAAATTCAACGTCATTCATGCATGTATAAATAATAAAAAGAAATGTAAATTTATAATTTGTGAAGAAATAATGGCCAATAAAAAGTTTTTCTTTATTATATTAAAGTTATATTCCCAATATTATATATGTCATAATTTTTAAAGGGATGTCAACTATCCAGGATCATCACGGGTTTTAAAGGTATAACTAATAAATTTTGGTTTTAAGTAGGTATGTACCGATATCACTTTTTGGAGGCCCGATCCGATATTCCAGATATTAAATTGATATCGACCGATTACCGATCCGATATCATTTCTAATTTTTATGCCATTTATTTAAATATATTATAATGATTAGTTATAGTTTATATTCAATTCTATTGCAATTCTAAAAGTATATAAAATATTTTTATTGTTAAATAACTTTTATATAAGTAATAAGTAACATTAATCTATATATATAATAAATAATAAACAAATATATTATGAAATTAGAATAAATATTTTAAACAATATTTAACATTAATAAATCGAAGATTTCTTATTAGAAATACCAAAATTTACTTATTTATCAGAAATCAGTTTACGTTTACGGCGATGTGTCAAGTCAATATCACCAAATTCACTAAAAACAGATTCTGAAGAGATTATCGCACACTTTTATAAACAGAATGCGCAAAAAATAACAATATGGCAGAATGTTTATTAATTAATTATTAATATTAAAAAAATATGGATTTCGATTTTATTTATAAAAATAAATGATTTTAGATATAACTTTTTTTAAAAAATTTTTAACATTTTATTTTTGTTAAAGATGCCATTTTATATCGAATCTGATGGGCAAATTAGAAGTCACTAGTTTGTCTAGGACTACCACTAATGACAATATAAAGATGTTTATGATTGACTTATTTTTTTAATTATATGACAGATTTAAGTGACAACAAGTACTTCCAGTTCCAGGTGATATACGTGATATAGATGAACCCTAATTAATTTAACATATTTGACGACTTATTTTTATTTATTTACTTAGAATTAACACCTATATATAAAAAAATTTCAAAAATCTAAAAATAAAACGTGAAAGGATAATAGATACCCCGTATGTTTTTCATAAACTTAAATTTTCATTTTTTTAAATTTCGCATTAATTAAAAACAAAATGATTTTTTTCTTAAATATTAATTTTTACCTTATAAATATATGTAAAGAATAAAATTACGTTAAAACATTTTAGAAAAATTGCTTTGTCCATTTTTTATAGCACTTCAATTTTATGGACAAATTTTTCCCGAGTATGACCAAGAATATTAACATTGGGGTTACGAGTACAAATATATTTATTTTCAAAATTTGATTATAATAAAAAATATATACAATAATAAAAAATGAATACTTTCAATCTAAAGAACCCATATATCGATATTTTGTTATGATAAATTATTCCTGACCCCCCCCATGACCTAGTCCCGCCCTCTATCAGTGATTATTATTATTACAATAAAAAAATATTTAATTATCAACTTGTTCATTAAATCGTTACACGACACGACCTCGGGTCTGAACCCCGAGTCTGGACCCCGGGTCTGGACCTAGGGTCGGCCTGAGCACATAAAAGGATCGTAAATTTTACAAGCAAATTAAGAACACTAGACTCAAGTTCAGAGAACTGTTCGTCCTCTAGTCGACAACTATAAATTTTGTATTCACAACTCAAGTTGGAGGTCTAAATTAAAAAGTAAATAACAACAAATATCTTAAATAATAATACCAAATTTAAAATATTCGTCCTCTAGTCGACTCAAGTTCATAGAACTATTGATCCTCTAGTCGACACAACTATATAATTTATATTAACGACTCATGAAAGTCTAAAGTAAAAAATGTAAAAAACAAAAAATATCTTAAATAATAAAAACTAATTTGAAATATTCGTCCTCTAGTCGACTCAAGTTCATAGAACTATTGGTCCTCTAGTCGACACAACTATAAAATTTATAATAACTTAACGAGTCATGAAGGTCTAAAGTAGGAAATGTAAAATACAAAAAATATCTTAATTAATAATACCAAATTTCAAATATTCGTCCTCTAGTCGACTCAAGTAGACGGCTTAAGTTAATAGAAATATTCATCCTCTAGTCGACTCATTTATATAATTCTTTTCAGTTTTCACAATTCAAATAAGTCTAAAGTAAAAAAATGTAAAAAACAGAACAAATATTTTAAATAAATAATGATTAATTTGAAATATTCGTCCACTAGTAGACTTAAATTGACGACTCAAGTTCAGAGAACTATTCGTCCTCTAGTTGACAACTATATATTTTGTATTCACAACTCAAGTTGGAGGTCTATAAAGTAAAAAGTAAATAACAACAAATATCTTAAATAATAATAACTAATTTCAAATATTCGTCCTCTAGTCGACTCAAGTTCATAGATTTATTGGTCCTCTAGCCGACACAACTATATAATTTATAATAACTTAACGAGTCATAAAGGTCTAAAGTAGGAAATGTAAAATACAAAAAATATCTTAATTAATAATACCAAATTTGAAATATTCGTCCTCTAGTCGACGACTCAAGTTCATAGAAATATTCGTCCTCTAGTCGACTCAACTATATTCACGAGTCACGACTCAAGTTGGAAGTCGAAAATAGTAAAATATAAAAACTATCTTAATGAATAATAAATAATAGATCTGAAATATTCGTCCTCTAGTCGACGACTAAAGTTCATAAAATATTCGTCCTCTAGTCGACGACTCAAGTTCATAAAATATTCGTCCTCTAGTCGACTAGAGGACGAATATTTTATGAACTTGAGTTAATGACTTGAGTCGACTTGAGTTCATGACTTGAGTCGACTTGAGTTCATGACTTGAGTCGACTTGAGTTCATGACTTGAGTCGACTTGAGTTCATGACTCGAGTTCATGACCTGAGTTTATAACTCAAGTCAGTTTGGGTCGATTTTTTGACCCAAAACTTGACTCAGTTTTCGACTCAGTCGATTAACAACACTACTTGGAACTTTCAATTGAGATTAGAAAAAAATACCTATCATGGTGCCGACTATAATGGCGGTGCCTCCGATGAGACCCACCTCCCTCTTGAGCCTGACAATTTCTTTGGGTCCTTTGACATTGCCCTCTTCAGTTTTGTTCAAATCGAGTGGGCTAACAGGGCTTTGATTGTTGGCTGGCGATGCAACTTAATGAGTTAAAAAAAATCAAATTTTTAATAAAAGTAATTTTTTTAAAAAAATTGGTTTACAATGAAAACGAGTGTCATTATTAAATATAACAATAAAAGGGGGTAAACAAAACTAGATTTTAATTGAATGCATATTGAAATTAAATATGGACAAGCAATTAATTAAGATTAAACGTCGTGTTTGAATTCAAAAAAGATATTATATTGGAAATTTAATTTAAAATAAAAAATGAATTAAAATATTTATAAATAAATATTAGCAATTACCGATTTTTATAATGAGATATTCTTGTCAGTGAGATGTTTTTTACAAATTACGTGACGAAAATTATTTTATTTTCCTTCAAAAACGTGAAGTTTGTTGTTTTTATTGAAACTTAAGTGTTCTTTTAATGGATTTTTATAAAAGTTTCTTTTACGATTTGGCTCATCGACAAATTGCATTTTTAAAAAAATTAACATTTCTATCTGTCTATTGATATATTATTTACGGGCTTCCAGAAGTCTGGAATATATACATTTTTTTGAAAAATTGCAAATGTGTTTTTTAAATTATTTTTGCAAGCAAAATACTTTTATCTGGATGGGCTTTAATTTAATCAAAATGTTTCATAAAACCATCACAATACTGTAATCAAAAGTAAAAGATGTTTTTGACAAACATTTCCAAAAATGAACTAAAAAAACAATGGTAAATCCTATAAAAAAGTATAATACTAAATAAAATATGTACAAAATACTATAAAAAATTATATGAATTGAATATGGCAAACTTAAATAACATTAAAATACCGGTCCGGGCTAAAAACTTAAAAGACCAGTCCGCCTATCGATCCATGGTTTCGGTATAAGACCGATAGGACGGGGCCGCTGACCTTCGCTACAAAATATAGATTCATAAATAAATTTTCCTTTTGCCAAAATAATTTAAAGATGAACTTCATAAATTATATGGTCTATTATATCCCGTTTAGTAAAATATAACTCCACCTAATTTTTTTTAAAAAAAAGTGAATTATATACTTTTATAAGCATCTTATTTCTAAAGGCACCCCCCCCCTTAAGCTCTTTTAATAAAAATATTTTCTCTAATATTAGAGAAAAAAATTGATGGGAAAAAAATGAAGAAAAAAATATGAAAATTATACTGCATAATAAGTACATTTATAATTTTAAAATATTATATAATTACGTATTCCCTATATATCAGAGAACCCTCAAGGCAGTCATGGAAATATGATTTAATAAAAATTAGGGATGTCGAAACTAAAAAAAAAATTTTTATATATAAAACCAGAGCTAAATTATTGAAAATTAAGGAAATTTTAAAAATTCCAGGTCGGGACGATAAATATCTGGGTATGGCTTGAAAATAAACATTCCTTTTAAATCTCGGGTTTGTTTCAAAAATAAAATTAAACCCGTGCTGCGCCCTGCAGATCTCTGATTACCATATGTGGTAGCGGCGATTCAAAAAAAGACTAAAATGCTTACGCGGTAAATAAAATGGAAGGTACCGTTTAAACATGATCCATTTTATTTTCACATATTTAAATATAAAAATTAAAATTTATATATACAAAAAAGTAAACTTACATTACAACATAAGAAAATCATCGCTAGATGAATAAAAAAAATATTGAATTACAAATCAATTAATTCCTATTATAAATTAAAAATATTTTTTTTATATTGAATTAAAGTTATACATTTTTATTGTAAAAAGAGAAATTGTCAAAAAATATTTTTTCATAAAATCCGGGACCGAACCCGACAGGTGAAATAAAAAATTTAGGCCCGGTCTAATACAGGTGAAAAAATTGCACCCGGTTCCATCTTTAATTTTAATTTTTTTATATTTTTTAGACAGCAATGGAAAGAAGTCGGTTTAAAAAAATGGGAATCTCATCTCGCTTTTGTCTTCCATAAAATTTTTAAAGTAAAATTGAAATTAATGTTAATAGATGATAATGAAGTAACAAGAAAAATAGATAAAAATGGAAGAAAAATCAACCAGATTCCTTTTAGCGATTTAGAACGGGAACCCGATGGAACGTTGAAAATCTTTCAATCCGAGCATGTATATAAAGTTCGATTTAAAAAAACGGCCATCCTAATATTTTACAAAAAATGTTACGCGAACCTCGAGATTTTGCCCATAAATGGCTGAAAGATTTGAATATCTATCACCGAAATCTCGAGACTTACGCGATATTATTTTGGCTTAAATCTTAATTTAAAATTGGTTAAATCGAAACGTGCGGGTTTGTATTATATTGATGTCGCCTGGCTTGCGGGACAAGCTAGAATTTTTATTAGATTTTTTTAAATCTAAATTAATATATAAATCCCTTTGATGCCACAAACAAACATTTCACGGAGCATATATAATATACTAATACAGGAAGTCATATTTACTTCAATATTTTGGCATTATCCCATGCCGAGTCTTCGCGAAGTTAGCTGTGCGACCCTTAGTTAAAATAATTTTTATTAGCGAACGCGCTACCAATTTCCTTGATTGACAGTTGATGATGTCGCTATGACCTTATTTTAAACTAATTACTAAGGTAAATCTCGTTTTAAACGAGATTGTATAAAGGTGTATCCTAGACCACATGGGAACAATTAAATTAAGCTTAACGTTTTAAAGCCTAATTTAAATCTCATGGTATAACTACTATTTCCTTGTGGGAATTCAACTTGCGTGTGTTATAGTTACAATTAGTAAATTAAATTATAAAAACTCGTATCACTCTCCATTTTTTTTAAATTTAATTTTATGGAATAATCTCTCAAAACTTATATGGGTGGCTGGCTTGTGTGCCTACAAATAAAATATTAATCATTCTCTTCTAAAATAAAAGTATATATTTCAGATAGGCTTTCTCTTATAATAACAATATAAAAATTTATGTTTAAATTCACTTTTGTTTGAAGAATTTATCGCCTTTCATCTTTCAAAAAAATTTTTTTAAATATATTATTGATTATAAAAAAACTAAACAAATTAAGCATTCTTAATAAAATAAGAAGAACGCTTAATGGCAAAAATCAACGCCGTTAATTCATAAAGATTTCGCGTCGTCATCGCTAAGCGCTTCATACTATTTTCTTTAAAACCTTACCTTTTAACCTTAAATAATCTTGCATCTTTAAACTCTTTAAATTTTGTATAGAACCGCCATATAAAATAGAAAAATGGCAAATCTAAATATATTTCGCAAAAATAGACAACTAAGTTTAAAAATTTTTAAAAAAAACTAAAAATTCTCATATTTTTTTTTAAATATAAAAAACCAAAAATATTTGCAAAATTATTTATAAATAAAATAAATTACATATAAAAAAAAATATCGATTTAATTATCTCTCAAATTAATTTTATTACTTTTAGCCATCACAACTGAAAAAGGAATATCCTCTTACAAGGAATTGATGATTGGATTAATCAGTAGAGTAGCCAGTAAGTTACAACTACTCTCTTAAATAATTCTATTAACGGATAAAACTTTAGGATGTAATTAATTTAAATATAGATTTATTAAGTTTAAACAAAAAAAACATAAATTACTTTTTAAGAGCGTAAATAATTTAAACATCAAAAAAACCTTGATAAATTTCATTTATAAAATATATTTAAAAAATAAGATAATATTCCAAAGAGATTTTATAGTAATAATATATAATTAGATATTATTTAAAAACTATTATTCATTCGTAATTCAATTTCTGTACCCGGAAAAAAGCAACCCATTTTTAAAACATGGTTAACTTTTTTAGGAATTACCCAACATGTTCTTATACAGGAACGGGTACATAGAGGTAACAAAACATTTATTCACTTAGAAACCCGAATGGTAGGGGGAAAATACTCTTGTCCAGGGCTTCCGATTTGATAATTTTTCGATTTTAATATTTTTTTTAGCCTTAATTACGTAAAGAAATATAAATAACTTCATTTTCGATCTACCCTTTTTTTTTAACTTAGAATACCCCGCCCTACCTCAATAAGAATTAACTACAAATTTAGTAATATATCATGGACACGTACATTCTGAAACTATTAATTATTAAACTAGGCGACACGGATCGTTTCGAGACGATTTTTAAAAACGGCTAACTCAATATTTTAGCCAGAAAAATATTGCCTAAGCCTCGAGATTTCGATAATAGGTGTCCAAACCTTTGTGTCATCTATGAGCAAAATCTTTAGGCTTGCATAATATTTTTTCTGAATAAAATATTGAGTTAGCCGTTTTTAAAAATCGGCTCAAATCGAGCCTTTTTTTGACAACACTAAGTATAAAATATAACATAAAAAATATAAATGTGATAAGCAAATATTTAGTTTCCATTTTTTTTGATAGAAAAACATAGATTAGATAAGGGATCTGAAACAGATTTCGACTAAGCGAGAACTATTCTCAATTGTATATGTAAGGTCTAATTTTGATAAATTGAAATAAAAAAAACTCCATAATATATTTTTTAAATTAATAATATAATTGAAAAAAAAAATATATAATATACTTTTAAAAGAATTTTAAATACACTAGAAATCAGTTTTCGGAAAATCTTTGTGGTTGTTAAATGGTTAAAATTTTATAACAAAAAAAATTAGCTCTTTTAGGTTATATGATATAATTGAAGAACCATTTATTAGAATGCATTTAGAATATTTCCTATTTATTATGAAATAATGATTTTATATTATACATATACAAATCGTATTTTTCAAATTTTAGTCAGATGGTTCACCGAGTTGAAGTGCGGCATAGAAAGCTTAAGACTAAAGTGATATGTTTAAACTGTAATTATCATATTAAGTCACTTTATCTAGAAATGTAATTTTCTAAAAAGTTACTAGTTATTATTTTCATGAAATAGAAGAGTTTTTAATACATAATTTATGATATCTCAATTGAGATCAATATGAATTTTGGATCTTTGAATTAAAATCTCTGCATGGCACGGCACGGAAAATTATGACATCATATAGAAACATCAATTTTAAAAAAAACGTGAGGGAAAAATATTATTTATAGAAATCACATGTTTAGAAATGGTTGTGAAAAAAAAATGACGCATAATATAAAAGTAGTGGCGTATCATCTGCTTCGATTCATTTTGTTTCATTCTTTTTTATAACGATTTTTTGCCATGTTTTATGAATTACTAAAACCTTGTAGAGGTTCCTCCGTGAGTTTACACATTTGTGAGCCCGGGAATCATTGGCGAGTTTACAGAAGTGGTATGGTAAGTGATGTTATATTATCATCAGAGATTTCTGAATATTTATTTATATGGTGAGCCAGGGGATAAATACAAGTATAGTCCCATACAAGTAATTACCCCTTCTTCCATGGTAATTGAATAATACCATCTGTGTACCGTCCAATTTGAAGAGGCTCTAAGATTCTAGCATTGAAAGAATTGAGCTGATTTTAGGGCAGGAATAGTTACAATGATTATATTTGATGAATCAGCTATTGCATGATATAGTGTAAGCTATGCTTTCCTTTTGCGTCGACAAGTGAGTTGCAGCTTGAGCAAGTAAGTGGATGGGTGACGGTGCATCAAAATGAATTTCTATGGCATGAGTAAGTTCATCGATGGAGAGTTGTAGTTGCAAATTGACTGAAGAAAAAGTTCGAGAAACTAATGACAATAGGTATTTAGCAGAGAAGGGAATAATGGATGCTCAGATAATTACCTTCTGAAAAGAAGTGATGGACACAGCTTGCAATTATAATCCTATCCCAATATCCTTCTGTCTATAAGATGCGGGTGATCAGCCTTAATTCGGGACCTTCATCAAAAGAAGAATCAGGTTCTATAAAATGAGATTTCACATTGTTAAGGCAAGATCGGAAGAGAATCTGTTGCCTAATCCGCCATTCTTGGTAGATATAGAAGCTTGATTCCAAGTAATTTCATCGGATTATAGACCTATCCGAATCAAACTGCCCATTCGTTTAAGATTGAGAGTGATTTCTTAATTCGGGACTTCCAATTCCAATAGATAATAGCTTCACCAAAGGAAGGATCAGGTTTTATAAAATGATGATTTTTTTTATTAGTAAACTAATGAATATAAAAAAGTTAAAGTGAGGCAAGATTGGAAAGAGATGCGATGCCTCATTCAAATTTTTAATAAGTAAAGAAGCTTGGGTCCAAGCAATTTCATTGAACTTATGTTTATTATTAGGTAAATTAGGAAGAAATTTCATGAAAATATATCATAAATATTAATGAAGTCAATTTTGATTAAAGTCTCATTAGTACTGTTTCTAAATGTATCCTTGTAAGATTTAAAAATAACATTTTTAGAGATGAATGAACGCTCACGAATTTAAGGGCGTTTCCTTTATTGCTTGAATTTTGAACGATAACCTATTCAATTTAATGAAAAATGGGAAATTCGTATTTTTTTACAACATTAGTTAGAAATAATGAAAAAAAATATGAATTTCGCCAAAATTATCGATTCATTTCAAAATTAATATAATTTATATATACTTGTATGTTACTGTACTGAAATGATGAAACATCTTTATATTTATTACATTTTATACTGTAGATAAATAGATTTCAAAAGGAGTAAAATATATTAATGCTCAAAGAAAAAAGTAAATTTATATATTTAACGAACATATTATAGATATTAAACAATTTCCCGGATCTGTGACGTAGTTCCGTTAAAAATTGATGTCCTTGAATATAATGGGACGCGTCCCGTTTCAAAAAATAAACATAGAAAAGATGGAATAATTAATTATTAAATATATATACAAAATATCAGGTTTAATTTTTTTTTTTTAAAGCGAATTTCATTTAAAAAAGTTAAACTATCTAATAATGATGACCCTGGATTTCTTTACAAAAAAACTGGTTTTACAATAGAATACGAAAAATTGAAAGGAACAATAATTAATTATAAAAATAATGAATACAATATTTTTAATTCTTATAGTGAATATTATGTTCTATAGTTAGAAATATAACGTGATTGATGTGACTTTTTTTCTACCATTTCGAATTCATAATAAATAATAAAATTAATTTTTTTATTAATAATTTTTTTGAAAATTAAGTATAATTTTGAAATAAATAAAAATTAATTTAAATTTTTTTGTTAAAAAACATAAATAATTGGGACGGAAATGGTAGGACGGCGGACGTGAACACGTCACATCCAATAGCACTTTTGAGATGCGTTCCGTTCTTAAAATTAGTCTTTTTAATATTCACTAAGCATTAATGAAAACAGATAATCCATTGGTCATAAAAACTAGGACCAGAGCGGGCTAAGGCCAAATAGTGGGATTTGCGAAGCTCTAATTCGCAGTCCAAAAAATAAGTTAGTTCGGGGACCCAACAGAATCCTGATAAAATTTAATTTAAAATTAGCAAAATGGACGATAATTTTATTTTTTTTAAATTTAGGCAATAAAATATAAATGCTGAGTTAAGAATTTCCAAAACTATATAGTTAAAAAGAAAGCCACAAATAAAACCACGAAAAGAGATATTTATTGCGAACAACCCCTTAAATCTTACTTAAATGTGTAAAAAAGACCCAACTACAAAAAAAGAGGAAGTATAAATTAGCCAATACATTATTTTTGAATAAATTATCCTTATATTTATTTATTAAATTATATTATATAATCTTTAGAAAAATTTAAAATTTAACCTCTTTTACGAATTTTATCTTCCATTAATTCCAATGATTTGATCGAATTTTTATTTAAAAAATTTCCTTGTATAAGTGATTACTGGATTACTTAAAATATCTGTTTTCACTTATAAAATTTGTTTATCGATAAGCATGAATGTAATAAGAGATATTGCATCGTAAATAGAAAAATAAAATGTAAGAATAAAATAAATGATTCAAAACAGGTAATAAAATTAAACGATTTAAAAGAACTCAAAGCAAGAAAAAAATCATCATAAATTGGCGGCAAATAACTTTCTATATAATGTTAATTTTTAAATGTTTTGTTATTTTAACAACAAATAAAAGTAAAACTATTTCACCTGTGATAAAAATATTGTTTTTATTTAACGGGAATAATAAAGAAGAAAAAAGAGGTATACTAACTAACTATAAATAATGTTTTGTTTGATGAACGTATAATGTTTTCTTTTATATATTTACCACATTTATTTTTTGTTAAAATAAAATAAAATAATTTCCTAAGGGGGGTTACACTTTTTAGTGTTGGTGGAGTTTGGCAAGCCAATTCCGGAACGGAACATTTTTTCTTAGAAACCAGTATTAATGTCAGGATTTGTAGGGAGAGTTGAGTTGGACCAGGTTAAACTAACCCTTAACTACATTGCACCCTAAGTGATTAAATAGAAATTGACACAAATAGAAAGAGTGTTCTTTTTAAATCAATCGACGCTAAATGCGAACCATCTAGTAATCACCAGAAGACTCAAAATTGGAATCACGGCTAATTAGCCCCCCGGAAATTATTCTATCAAAAAATGCGCGGGTGATTTATTGCAGTCATGCGCGACTCAACTGAAAATCTTTTTGAAAAAAACTTTATTCGATGAGCACCCCAAGCAAATAAGTGAAAATTGTAAACCTACATGAATTATAAGTTCCTAAAAATATAAATTTATGAAATCCGATTTGGAACATTATTAAGAACCTTGAGCGTCAGCATTATAAAATATTCCTCCAAGAGGTGGCTTTAAATATTAATGTAAATTATCTTAACGAGGACCTGTTTTGAGACCAAGTTCTATTCTTAGAGTTACTACAAAAAAAAATTTTTTAAATTGCCAAAACCGAATCGAATAGTGCAGCGATTAGCTTATTCGTACGAATAATAATATTTACTATTTGTATTCGAATAATTCGTTTTTTTTAAATAATGTATACGAAAATATATTGACAGAATTTTTATTCTTTTTATTGCACATCCACTTTTAAACAAAAGAAATATTATAATAATCTGATGACAAATGAAATGTGATCAAGATATTAACGAAATCAAAATTAATTCAATTTATAATGCCGAACCAATTTTTAAGGTAAAAAGTTTCGTATTGTTTCTTCTTCATAAGGCATGAGATTTATGACAGCAAATTAGTAACAAATAAAATAAAGGAACTTTTCAACAGTTTATGTATATCTTGTTACACACATCACCCATTAGATTGCTGGGTAATCAGTAGAAATGAAATGGTAATTAATTAAATTTTATTAAAAAACATTTATTATATTATTCCGAATAATTGAAATATTCGATCAAATTATTCGAATAATTCGATTCGAATACAAATAATTAGTTAGATAGAATAATTCGTATTCGAAAAAAAATAGTTTACTATTTGCATTTTCTACTATTCGATTCGAATTATTCGTGAATGGTCCTACTACTGTATATGTAGACAAGTAAGGTTTAAATATGTCTTATTATTTTTCTTGAGTTTGGACGTATCCTTAAAGTAGTATAAATGGCTCGATTTAAAGAATTTTTAAAATCGGCTAAGATTTTAACCAAAAAAAATATTACCAAGCCTAGAGATTTTTCTCAAAGATCGTAGAAAGGTTAGGACATCTATTGGCGATCTCGAGATTTATGCAATATCATTTTGGCAAAAATGTTAATTTAATCGTTTTTTAACCGCTAAATGGAGCCGTACTAATTTAAAGAGACGCATGTTGTGTTTAAAGCAGCGTGTTACCTTATTTTTATAGATTTAGCGACAACGCGACACTTTTTTAAAAATAAATATGCATAATTAAATTTGAAATTTAATTAATAGCCTTAAGGTATCAAATGTCTTTTTTTGAAAACATAGCAACCTTTTTCAATGTAATTAGCCTGGTTAAGAGTATCATAAATTTATTTTGCTGGCATCTTTCTCATCACTATATGTCTAAAAATTGAAACTTTGTGACTTTAAAAAAAAAGTTATATAATTTTCAAATTTAAATATTCGATTTTTAATTTTTTTTGATTCCTTTTAATGTATTTAGATATAATTGGTTTTCGAATCGCGATTCAAAATCCGATACTAAGATGCGGCTTGAGGCGTGACGCTATTTTCTTTTATTTTGCTTATAATCTGCCTTAGTGGCTGATAAAATTGATGTAATAATTAGGCATTTATTGGTGCAACCCAGATATTCAGTGCTTCTATAATTTTTTTTATGAGAAGATGTAAATTTTCTCTTATTTTGCCAATAGTGCTAGTAATCTAATGATGAACGACGTTCTTTTTATTTTTGACGAACTTCTAATGTGAACGCGTTCCTTTTTTCTGACGAACGCGTACGTTTTTTTTACGTTCGTTCAATTTTAGAAAATCTTCTTATTTTTATTCATGAATATAAAAAATATTAATAAGAAATTTTTTTTAATAATAAAAATAATTTTTTTTATTACTTAAAAACTTTTAATTTTAAACAGGGTTTAAAAAATTTTAAATGACCATTTGAAGATTCTTCTCGTCATAAGAGCAAAATCTTTGAAGATTTTTGAATTTTGAGCAAATGTTAAACCCTGATTTTAAACATGGTTAATATATTGTGTTAAAGAATATATGGTATTAATTTATATTAAATTAAATATTAAATGAATTTCTAAAAAAATTTATTTCGAAAATTTTTGAACCAATTTCAACGCTTTCTTTTTTTTGAAACGTGTTCGAATTTTTTGAATATGTTCACAGCACTATTTAATTAATAATATAAGTATTGTTTCAGAATGCTAGTGTGATTGATTATAAACTTAAGGCATAATGTCATTGGTCGCACAACCAATTGAGGAATTAATGAGTATTGCACCGAATTTCAACGCAACCACGATTTGGAACTATATTTTTCGCTTTTGTCTGAATACAACTTTTTTTCCTCTAATTTTGGTCATAAACTTATTTTTCTTCAAACCATTGCTAAAAATGTACTGATTAAACATTACTTAATGGTTATGTATAAATTTCAGAATTCGTTTTTTTCCAAAAACTTGGCTCACTTCACGCTTAAAGAGTAACGTCATCGTTTTTCATTGTGTTTATAATTCCATTTCATCTTTTTAGTCGGTAAAATTGATTAAGGAATTCATGCTAATCAAGTTCCAAATTTTTGCGTCAGATATGAAGCCAATTTTTTGAAATTTCGCTAATAATTTTTTCCTTTATACTATATATATAAACTAACTATACCAAACGAATTAAAATAATATATTGACTAAGTATTAAAGCCGTGTCCTAGTTCGGTTTAATGCTTAATAGCAGATTAGCCTACTTTTAGGTATCGGAAAAACACTTTAAATAAACGATAAAAAAAACATAATAAAAAAACTAGAATAAAATATGAAAAAAAGCAATGTCACCAAATACTTAAAATAAACCAAAATAGGGTTTTGTCAATCAAATAATTTTAGCCTATACTAAAAAGCAATTAAGTATCCAAATTTAGCCGACCTAGGACACCGCCTAAACATTTATAAAATTTTCAAATGTTGAACAATTTTTTTTTAATATTCGCTACTATGCAGATTAAATACTCATAAGCACTAATAGGGTACGAAATATTGGCACAGATATTTTACCAAGCTTTCGACCATCTTCGCGAAGATAAAAGATTAAATATGTTAACAAAAAATAAAATAGGAATTAATCATGGGTAAATAAGAAATATTTTAAACAAAAATACCTAATCAGAATTTATTATAGGTGGGATTCGACAGAAGACCGAGAAAATTGAGGTTTAGGGGAAAAAAATTTGCAACCCCCCCCCTACCTCTAGTTAAATCCTAGCTATGTCAATGGAATGTAGTGTAAAATTTTTATAGCTATCATCCCGCTACTTTAAGTGGCGTTCAACAATACTGTACTAATATATTCTATTAATAATAATTAATTAATATAAATCAAATAAAGTTTTAAAAAGGTAACTTTAAAAATTCTATTTTAACAAATGATTAATGATTAAATCAAATATAATATTTTATTTTTTTTTAAAAACTGATAATTTTATATTTATTAGTTATATTACTATGTTTTGTTTTGTTGATTATAATTTGAAATTCAATCTTTAAAAATTAAACTAATAAAAACTTCTTTTTTTCACCTCATTATAATAAATACATATAAAAAGAGAATTATTGATTTTTTGCGTTTAATAGAAAAAAAATTAACTTCCTTTTAAGAAGCGAAGAAAAAAAAACTAGAGATTTATGAAATTATGTTGTTACATCGCTTCATTTTCATTGATTGTTAAAAACGGCTAACTCAATATTTTAGCCAGTAAAATGTTTCCTAAATATAGAGATTTTGCCAATAGATGTCCAAACCTTCGTGCCATCTAAATATTTTTTTGGATATAATATTGCCTATTTTAAAAATCGGCTCAAATTGAGCGATTTAATAACACTGAAATAAGCCATCTGGCTCTTCTATAAAGTCATCCAAATGGAGTTTAGGATAAAACCCTAATAATAAATCAAAGCGAAGATTGGCAATTAATAAGATATATTAAAAAACATCGTATGATCCGTCATTTAATTTTAAATAATTGTAAAAAACATGTAAAACTTATGCGCAGAGAGGAGTATAATGAATTTTAACAAAATTTACAATTTTTTTTATGACTGTAGTGGATAATGCTCAAATATTTTATTTTTTATATTTTTTTGTTTAATTTAAATGAAATTAATTTTTTATTTTTTTTAAAAAAGAGAAACCCCGGATTACTTATTAAAATCACGAGAATAAAGATAATTTATTTTTGTGATAAAAAAAAACAATATAAAAAAAAATATCGGATGTCATTATATCTGATTTGATTTAAACTATGTAAGTAATTATAAAAAAACGTTTCCAAAGCCAAATATTATTAGATATTTATTACGTTTATTTTATTATATTTTTATTTTAAAATACAAATTTTACACCAAAATTGCATTTGGTATAACGCGTCTAATAGGTAGGTATTTTGAAAATACTCCATTTTAAACATAAAAAATATAATATGCAGGTGAGTGGATAAAATGAGGGTAAATGGAATATACTAATCAAAGTGAGGTTTTTTCTTTAAATTTATATTATGTCTAGAGAATTTTATTATAAAGAAATCTTAGATTATTTATTAAATTAATTGCAAAACAAATTTATAGTTATTGTAGATATATATTAGAGTATTAAATATTAAAAATATATAGTCAATACATTTGATTTTTTTTAAATAATTTATTGAATTATATTCTGATGTATAAATGAGAGACTAGTGGTTATTAAAAGTTTTTATATAAAAATAATTCCAGACAAACCCCAGATAGGTTGTTAAATATGGATTTGGATTGGTACTGATAGAAAATTAGGATCCAATAAACCTCCAAATTTAATTTTTTTAAATAATACACAAGATTTTCCATTTAAAATATTATAAACACTATAAGTATTTATTATACTTTGACAATTGTACTGTTTTTAGATAGCTTGATTTGAGTCGATTTTAAAAAATAACTAACTCATTATTTTAGCTTAAAAAATATCAACTAAGCTTCGAGATTTTGCTAATAGATGTCTAAGCCATTAGTCCATGTATGAGCAAAATCTTTAGGCTTATATAATGTTTTGCTGAATAAAATATTGAATTAACCATTTTAAAAAATTGGCTCAAATTGAGTCATTCAATAACACTAAACAATTGGTTATTGTTATAAAAATATCTTTTTTTTATCTTAAAAAAAATATATTTAAGAAAATGTTTCAAAAATAATGGTAAATAGATCTCAGGCACGTAACCATGGGATGGGAATGTGAGATACCCTCCCACCTCCTTTTTGAAATTAGCCTTTTCTCATAAATGTTATTTTATTCTAATGAAAATTTTTCCCCTTCCCCCAATACAATATATCACTTTAAACAATCATTTAAATTAAAAGTTAACATTTGTAAATATAACAACTATAGTTCAATTTTTTTTAATAAAAAGAACATTTTATAAATAAAAAAGGGAAAACCCAAAATTTTATAAAAATATAACATAGGCAAAGATCTACAATAAGTTGACCTAAAGATTTCCAATACAAAAAAATTCACCTAATAAAGTTCCCCCACTATAAGAAATTCTTGGATATGCTTATGAGAAATCCACTATTATAAACTATTAAAATTTAGGGAAATTAGTACATTCTATAATTAAACAAGGGTGCAACATTGTTAAAAAGATTATAAAATTTTTAATAAAATCATTGATAAATAATTAACATTAGTAATTTAATTAATTAAACATACTTTATGCCCAAACAATTATAACATACTTATACTAATTAAACAAATATAAATTATAATAAATTGTTTGTATAATTGGCAATGTATATTAATATTCAATCTAATATATTAAATATAACTAATCTATGATCATATTTTGCATCTTATTTATAAAAATATATGAAAGCATAAAAATCATAAACACAAACAAGGTTAATTAGTTAGTTTATTATTACAAAAAAAAAGTAATTCTCATGCATAAATTAAAACAATCTATAGGAGTGTAAATTTATTACCTTTCCTCAATTCTCTATATTCACTAAGTTTTGGTATTCTCATAGGTAGTAGACTAATATTATAATTTAAAACTTATTAAATTATGCAAATTAAATTATGTGAAAGTGAAAAACGTGAAAAATATTTAAATTTCTCTTGCTTTGAGGCATAAATTAAATAATCACATTTTAATGAACAAGGAAAGGTGGTGTTTAAATAAAGTTAAACAATAATAAAAATGCAATCTGTTAATACCTAAAGAGTTTTATCAGGCTTATTAATCGATCTTTTAAAAGGATCTCGATAACGATCCTTTTCTTATATTATAAATTTTTGAAGAAAATGTATGCTCGATGCAAAATCTACAAATATAAAAATTAATTAAATATAGTTTAAATTTATTGTAATGGAATACTATAATAAATAATTATATCTATATATTTATCTACAATCAAAATTAGCCATATAATAAAAAAATTATATATTATTATCATTCAAATATTCACGTCTTTCATTATGAACATACTTAGAATATCATTTTTAATATATATAACTGTGTTTTAAAAATATTAATTAAATCATCATTTGAATATAATAATTATTGAGAAAATACATTTTGCAAAAAAAATTTTTCAAAGAAAGTATCAGTTTTATCTATACAATTATTAGAATAGATATCCGCATGTGAATAATCCTGCAGAATTTCTAAATAAATAATTACCCTTTTTCCAACAAATTTTGCTGCAGATTGATATTAGACCAATTAAGCTTAAATTTTGGGTGAATTATTGCTGCTAATATGTTACTGTTCTTACACAATGAAGGAAGTATTTATTATAAGATATGATAATTTCCATTATTATTATTATACGGAGCTGAGGAAAGGTAAAAGGCAGCTCTCATTATATCTGTCACTTCAATAACTGTATGTGTATTATCATCTAGATGTATAGTAGACATTCATAAGATAATACTTAAAAATAATTTATTTTATTTTAAAATCAATAAATAAAACTTGTAGGTTGCAAATTAAATTCGTAAATGTTGTCTTGATAAAATTTCTGAGAATATAAAATATGACAAAAGATGCTAAAATATGATGGAGATGGATTTTTTAGAAAAAAATAATATTTTATTTATATATTTTAAGTAGGATCGAGTGAATATTTAACAAAATGATTACGATCCTCAATTTAAAAGAAAATCATAGATTAGGTAAAATACTTTGATCAGCTATCGATTGACGCCTATATTGAACATATCTACTTTCATAAGACCAAAACATCAAAAATAAATAACATTAAAATTTCCTGTGAAGGCTTAATGCTAAGCTGATGTAACGAATGTTCAATTATCTAAATCCGGGTATTGTTACACTTCTTAATCACAAAGTATGTCAAAAAATATCTCAAAAATAGATTTTGTATTCATCTTAAATATTCACTTAATTCTTTCTCATAACATTTTTGCTTTCTGTTTCTCATCTACAATTACTCTTCTTTTATTATTTAGTTTGAAACTGAATAACTGTATATTATATGTACTATGTTCAACTCCAACTCTTTCAACGCATCATTTTCTTTTGTATTATCACATCAATATTATTTTCGTTTATATTATTTAAAGCATTTATCTCAAAATATATCTCTTCTTTTCATTATCTAGTAAACATAAAATAAATGATTAAAAGATCTTTTAATTAAATTTACTTTACTCTAACTCTTTCATTGCGATTGCCTCCTCTTCTTTAGTCTAAAATCAACGATATATATATATTAATATTGCTTCTATCTCTATTATTTAGAGCATTCATTTCCAAATATATCTTCTTTCTTCATTATCTAATGTAAGATTTATATATAAAGTAAAAGATGTTTTAACTAAATATACTTTGTTCATCTCCAACTTTTTCATTGCCCCTTCTTACATTGTCTAAAAATTGTCACATCTATTTATTTCTACTATTTAAAGCATTTATCTCAAAATTAAATATTTATTTTTTCTTCATTATCTAATAAAAAGGAGTAAAAGATCCTTTAATTAAATTTACTTTAACTCTAACTCTTTCATTGCCTCCTTTTCTTTATTGAAAATATTATCAATGTTGCTTCTATTCCTACTTTAATTTAAAGCATTCATCTCAAAAGTAGATGTCCTAATTAAATATACTTAGTTTAGTAGTTTCATATGAATTTAAGATCTTAGAATTTTTTAGGAGGAGGTATAGTCAATTAAATTTAAAAATGAGTAATTAGTTGATTAATGATTATGAACCCAGCTAAAATCATTTTAATAAATGGGATTGTTTTACATATCACATAATATAATTCGTGCAATATTCATATTAATATACCCATACTATAAATCGGATATCTAAAATATAATTGATGCTTTAGGTGTTAGGTAGTTAACCTTACAAATTATTATATTAATTATAAATATATATATATAGTCATTATAAAACATAATAAATTCTTAATTACTACATCGCATTCATTAATTGAAAGGTAACCTAGACCTAGAAGCATCCACGACTTAAAGTTTTTGCTAAAAATCCATATATTTAGTCTCCATTTTTCTTTACCATCAGATGTTACTTTTTTTAACATCTACTCTTCTCTTCCCAATTAAGATTTTGATCTATCAAGAGAGTATCATTAAATGCCTTGGTACGATTTATCCCGCTTAGACTATCAAAATCGTTTCCCTTACCGATTGATCTCATCTAGAATATCAATATGGTTTTCCTTGTTGATTGATCTCCCATCTGAGCACCGTTATCGAGGCCATTGTATGCTTGATTTCCCACCGGAGTATCAATCATGATTGTATGCTTGATTTCCCACCGGAGTATCAATCTTGATGAATCTCCCAACAAACTATCACTGCCGAGTTCAATATAGATTGGTCCATATTGTGCTTGAATGATGCACTAGGTCACCGTTATCCTAGAGCTGGCCAAGAGATCGCTATCATCCTTAGATGGCCCATGAAGTAATTGTTATCACAGAGATGGCCAAAAGATCGCTATCTTCCTTGATGACCAATGAGGTAATCCATATCCCTACATCGTACAAGAAGTCATCATTTTTACCCAAATACGACTACACCTGACTCAAGAAACCCCATAAGTTTTTACATAGGTCACGTGATTTAAGAGCTCAACATATTTATATCTTTATGTCTTAATTAGCCAGGCATCTTTATCAGTATCCATTTTCCCAATTGAACAAGTTCTTTTATCCGTAATCTTTTTTCAATGTCTAAATAACCAATTTCCGTATAATTGTCACATTATCATTAACAATCCCATGTTTTCCCATATAATTGTTCGAATAATGTTTATTTCATGGAGAATAATCAATTTCCATCAATAATCGAATTTCTATAAGCAATGGATTATACCATATTTTCATCCAAATCCAAAAGACTTTTAAATTATTATCAATAAATTTACAAATTCACATTTACTAAAATTATTCCCCAAATTTAATTTAAAACAAATCATTTAATCATCATAATTTTATCATTCTCATTTTAAATAATTGTATTATGAATATACTTTATTCTCTGCAATTTTATCCGACGAGTATAAACGAACATTTATGTTTGTACCAATTTCCATATAATTTTCTGTAAATTCATTCATCAACCAATTTTTGATTGTCAGCAGCAATCATAATGATTCATTATTTTGTTCAAGTTAAATAAGATATAATTGTTCCATTTCATTATTACTTCAATATCAGATTTCATGATCATAATTCATTCATACACATACTATTAATATTTTCCAAATTATGTTCATTATCAACTATAATTTTATCTCTATAATTTAATTTCATAAAATATCTAATACCTTCATATTGCTAGTGGCCAGCGTCTACATGACAGGATTTTAACTAGATGCTTACGTTACCCCCTTCAAAAACCTTTGCCTACATCCTAAAAAATTTCGCCGCCTTCGGCGGCTGTGTCTGTCTTTTATTATTTTCACCTTTTTAATTTATTGATACTCTTTTCAGAGAATTTATCAAGGATAACTTAAATTAATCTATCTCTACTACCAACTATCGAAATTTTGTGAATATACAGAATTTATTTTTTAGATAATAAATTCAATTAAAACCTCCATTATTTACAATGAATTAATTATTATGGCATTATGAGCTTGCTGAAATATCGAAACCTTTTAAATTACATTTAAAAGGATAGCAGAAAGTTTTATTTGGAAAACAATGTGTATGATTGTTTGCAATATATAGATTTGGTCGATGAATTGTATTATAATAATTCTATAATAAAAGTATTAATTTTTACAGCAATAAATTTTGTCCTATTTCATCTCAAAATTTAATAGATAACCCCCCCCCCCCAAAAAAAAATTTATCCTACCCCCATTAAAGCAGCATATCCCCTATCCCTCTCAAAAAATAGGATGCAACTGTTCCTACCCCTCCCGCTCATGTAGACGCTGCCAGTGGCGTATCCAGGATTTTCTTATGGAGGGGGGATTTTTGAGGGCTTCGCCTCCAAACCCCCTATACCTGGCCTTCGGCCTGCTTTTCCCGGGCCTTCGGCCGGGTCTTATGTTTTAGCTATTCTATTAAATTCATAATTTAATAATAATTATATTTCTATTTTTAACTATTATTTACTAATTTGTGCTAATGGATATTACAAGCCTATTATTTTTTTTATAAAATTTGCTTTAAAAACTAGTCACAACTTAAATTCTCATACAATATAAGTAGAATATAATTTTTTTATTGAAAATACTAATAGTAGTGTGTATAAAATATTGACTAGAAAATAATTTAAAAAACAAGTTTTTTAAACTTCTTATCAAATACAATATTATACAACAAATTTTATTAAATACTATAATTATAATGTGATTTTTAATTTTCGTGGGAATGTTGCCAATTCATCAAGAATTTCGTTTGTCGTTGGAACCAAATCTCTGTGGATATTTAATAGAACTAATCTCATTTAACCGAGATTCGGAAGTAGTACTTCGTAAATATGTTTTCAACCTTCTCAAGTTGGAAAAAGTTCTTTCATTCATACATGTTGTAAGTGGCAAACATGTAAGAATATAAAACAACTTCAAAATATGGAAATTGAGCCAAGGTTTCTTTACATTGATTGAGCGCATCAATAGTATGCTCAGGTAAAATAGCTAAACGTAGAAATATTTATACCACAATTCGAATTCACTGATTACATTTATTTCAGTATCAATATCATAGTAATAAAATTTTGCTAAATATTTAATTTTACCAATAGTGGCATTAGAAAACGAAGAAGGATCTTTGGGTAATAAAACTTGAAGATTGCTAAAGACTTGTTTTTTTTACCTAAAAACCGTACTTTTATTTGCGATAAAAAAGTATATAAGATTAGGATGAAAATGGATATTTTATTATATTCTTCAGTTGAGCCAATATTTATTTTACATCTCAATAATTGCCTAGGTGCTAGACGAGATTTAATTAGTGTTATATTAAAAAATTTAGCCTTCGATTCAATGTCTAGATAAATATTATGAAAATATTCATCTACATTCATTCTTATTGTATCTACCTGTTCATATATATTTTCCGCCAAATCAATAACCTGAACCAAATCTAAATTTGGTTTTTGTAAATTTCTACAAACTAGTGAGCTATGGGAAAATAATTTAATGATGCAACTAGCAGCAATGATAAACTATGATTGATCAAAATTCAATAATGATATCGCTTTTGACGACTCATTACTTTTTTTCATGCTCAGCCTTATTTAACTTTTGTATTTCTATTTCTTATGTTCTACAAAATGGAAGTAAAAATGAAAAATATTTAAAAAATTATAGATATTTATTAATAATTAAAATATTTTTAAAAATAATTAATTCTAACTCACTAATAATTAAATTAATAAAATAATATAAATTACCGTTTGATTTCAACTTTGACTAAAAATCTTTGCATTTTATTAATATTTTTGTATAATGTTAATGTACTCACAAGGAAAGGAAATTTTAATAAAAAATAAATTTTATATTGGAAAATTGATATTCAAATATTTGTAAAATTTTGATTCAATTGGGGGGAAGGGGGAAGGGGTAAAAATTTTATTAGCTTAAAATGATATTTATGAAAACAATCAAATTTACTATAGGGGGGGGAGGTTTCCTCCTTCCCCCCTCCCATTGGTTATGCCCTGCATTTTGCTAAAACAAATATCACATACAAAATAGTTCATCATTATTTATCTCATAAAATGATTCATATTATGGGTACTTTGTCTCGTTATAGCCAAATTAAATAATGAGATAATTTCACATATCACATAGTATAATTTATACAATAAATAATCATTTATTTAAATTGGTACATTCATGTCAATAAAACCATATAAATTGGATATCCAAAATATTATTGATGCGATAGTTGTAAGGTAGTTAACCTTACAAATTATTGTGATCATAAATATATATGTATTATAAAGTCCTAATTGCGTAATCTAATTAGGGTTATTAAATAATTTAAACAATAATAATCAATTAAGCTTTAACTGTATGCTTGATTAGTATTTAGAAATTATTATTACTTAATAAATACTTTTTGTTTGTCATATAATATGATATAATATGTTATATTTAAAATCTATTTATTATCAAATTTCAAAAACTGATAATTCTATAATATGAAAATAAAATTTAAAATTCTAAAATAATAATATACATCAGTGACAAAGCGTCAAGTTTAAGTACTGAATTATAAATGTTATTGCTAGATTTAAAATTTTTTAATAAATTTTTTTCATTAGAAATCACAAATCAAAAATAGATTTAAATTTAATTTTTTTTTTTTTGCGTTAAATAATTTATTCATTAGAAGTTAGCGGAATAGCTATAATTTAAATTTCTAAATAAATTTGTTTGCTTTAAAAAAATTTGTCTGCTTAAAATAATTTTGTGCATCAATGGTATAGTTTATAATTAATCGGCGTAATGGCTAAGCAAGGATTTTTTAAATTCCTTTGCAAAGTTTTAATATTATATATTAATTTTTTTTATTATATTAGTCTTAATATTTTTATAATATATATTTATTTAAATTATATATCTATAAAACAGATACAGATACCTCTGAAATAGTGTATAGGTCAATGACATTGTCATTGGTATAGATATAAATATAAATACTTTTTATACAACTCTGATTAGTAAATTTTCAATAATATAATTACAATTATTAAACATTAATTATTGCTACTAAAAAGGAAAAAAAAATTATCTAAAAAAAGTAAGGAAAAAAAAAATACAATTAAAATTTTTTCTCTCTTTTATTTATTAAAACGACAATTTTTTATTTGCTTCCCCAATGCTTATATTCAAACGTAAAATTACACAATACATTCGCTTGATTTTCTCTTTATTTATTAAAAAAATAAGTAATATTAAATTTGTTTCCCTCATCTATATTTTTTTAACGTAGTAAATATAATAGTAAATTTTTTAACATAGTAAAAATAATAATAATTCTTCTTAACGTCGTAAAAATAATAGTAAAATTTTTAACGTAATAAAAATAATAGAATTCTTCTTAACATAGTAAAAATAATAATATAAAAATTATATTTTTTTCTACGAAGTCAGATTAGTTTGTTTAAACATATAAAGATCATATTAGGTTTATTTAAGAATTTTATAGGAACAATTTCAAGGGAATTTATATTATAAAACTAAAATAACTATTGATACTGATATTCCATTTTAACCCAGAGTTTTTTTGCAATTGTTAATGAAATTGTAATATATTTTATAGTATTAATCTAACAATTAAAATAGCACTCCTTTAGTCAAAATTTATAAAATTTTATTAATTTTTTAAAAATAATATCAAATCTAAATAATACATAATATTCAGGAGGCTATTAAAAAGATGTTATCAAAGAGAGCTATTAAAAGGGGGCCATTATGATGCCGGATTATATTTTTCAAAAATATTATATTATGATTAATTTAGATTTGTTAATATTTGCAGCAAGCAAGCTCATAGTCATAACATTAATATAGGATCAATAGAAGAGTATTATAAAACAAATGTCCCATCTCTCAGATACATTAATAGCCCAAATAAATGAATGGATTTTAATTCATCACACAGCACTAACCAATTTGCAGAACTTTCACAAATTCCCAACCTTTTCAGATGGTGATAGAAAAAAAATAAATATTTATAAAATTTTTATCATGAAGATGTTAAAGTATCTTATGATGCCTTATTAGCTGAATAACTATGATTAAAAGATTAACTATGGTTGATATAGTCCCAAAAAATGCTATGGATGCTTTGTATTATTTCAAACACATTTTAGATTATATTCCCAATGTATTAAATTGGTTATATATATATATTAACAACTCTTCCCATTATAAAGTAATGAGAGAACATTCTCTTTTTTAAGAAGATTAACAGAGCCCTGCAGAAGTACCATTTGCAGGGCAGGGCACGGCTCGGATTTTTTTTTCAATATTTTTTCGGTCCGGCCCGGCCAAATTTTTCTAAAATATATTATATTTATTTTTCATTTTTATAGCTAGTAATGGCGATTTATTTGGTTTTAAAATATATAGCCCGGCCCAGATATTTTTTTAAAAAAAAATTTGAGGCCCAGCTCGGGTGTTTTTTTTAAAAAAAAATTTCGTGCCCGGTTCGGGTATATTAAAAAAAAATAAAATACGGTCTATCCTGGGTTCGGGTTTGCAAGTCTCTGAGAAGCATACCTATGAAGTAAAACTTCTGAAAGTACTAAATGGTTTGGATCTTTTGAATATTCATAGGCATTTAACGCCAAGCAAGGATGAGATAATTAATTAGCTCAAAACATATAAAATACAATTATTCCCAACATAGGCGTAGCCGGGGGGGGCAATGGAAAATTTTCCCCTTTCAGAAATTTATCACTTTTTATGAATATCATTTTAAGCTAATAAAAAATATCCCCCTTAGTCCTCCCTTTACTCCCCGACCCTCCAAAATGTATGCATATATCTTAAACAATGATTTGAAAGAAAGAATGTAAAAGTTGATATTTTTTTTATAAAACTATTTATCATAATTTATACATTTTTGGAAAAAAGCATTTATATATAAAAAAAGTGAACCAAAAATGTTTTTAAGAAATGTAATATAAGCCAAAAATAAGTCTTAAGACAAAAGTGAAATGAATTATATAATTATAGATCCATAAAATTTACTAAATAATATAATATTTTAGATATAATTTTTTATAAAGTGAGTAATTTTAATTTATTTATCTTAATAATAGAAAAATATAATTATAAAACTATTGATAAAATTAAATCATAAATTAAATAAAAAAATTAAAACACAATACAAATAGTGGAATATTATATGTCGTAGATTTACAGTTTATCTAATTTTATCAATTATAATATGACAATCAAGTAATTTTTACCAATATAGCGAATTATATATTTTACAGAAAACTATAAAATATTGATAAGGACATCAGAAAATATCTTTTAAATGGGATGAATAATATGAAGATTAATTTTTAATATCATATTTATGTAAAATAAATAGATGGCGTTATGTAATAGAATACAAATTGTTGCTATATTTATTACAAATTTATTATCAAGAGCATTGATTAGTAAAATTTGTTAAAATATTAACTGTAATATATTCTATAACTGTCACATATGTCTGTAAAAGTGGAATTTACCTAGTATTCTAATTCTATATAATAGAGGAATATCAACTATATGTCTTCTAGCTTTTATAAATAAATTTCTTATACTTGTTTGGAATAAATTATTACCATGCTTTAATATTAATGTATATACAAGTAATTTATTATATTTTATATAAACTAATAAAAATATATTTTATATAAACTAATAAAAATATATTTTGAATAAACTAATAAAAATATATTTTGAATAAACTAATAAAAATATATTTTGAATAAACTAATAAAAATATTTTTCATATTTGTTCTAGGCTTATTTTTTTATTTAACCTCCTATCTTGTAAAAATATTTTTATTTTATATATATAGAAGAAAAATCCTGGCTACGCCCATGGTTCCCATGAAACTTCTTGTGTACTAATTTATATTTCCAACATTTAGATTTTTTATACTTTATATATAAATTTTAAAGAGTCAAAAAATTCAAATTTCTTTTTTTTAAATGATTCATATGGTGGTTATATTCACTTTATATTATATTTCACATTTATTATATAGTTTTTCAATGCCGCCAATATTCGTTTAATATTTTTTAATTCACATTTATTTTAAAGCTGTATTATGCCGGTTTACAAATACATTTTTTTTTATAACTCACATTAATTTTATGTGTATTAGAAAAGTTATTAGTCCTAATTTATGCTTAATGATATTTCTTAAACATTTTTTTATCCACCCACCCCCCCCCCCCTTCCCCCAGACTAAATTTCTACTTACGCGCTCGGGGGGCTACGCTATTGTTTCCAAGGGCAGAAAAAAAATTAGTATTCGTTATACTTTAAATAACAGTATTAAAAAAACAGCAAATTTTTACCAAATCATATTTCTTATTTTTTTAAGTGTGGGAGGTGGGGCGGAGTGTCAGGTTTTTAAATTTCAACCTCTGCCTCACTTTGCTATAGAGGCGAAGTCCATTTTTTATCCCTCTACCACCATTTTAATAAGTCAAACTAACTGTTTATCGAAAATTAGATGCAGTCGCATGTAGGCAAGGTAAAGTAATATAATATACATGATTTAACTATTTTTACCCACTATTAAATGCTAAACTATTCATTTGAGTGACAATATTTTTAAATCATATTAGTTGTCAAAATATTCGACCAATTAAAAAATAATAATATTGTTGATTGAAATGTATTGTTTTAAAGCCTGAAAGCCTAGATTTGTGTTAATTTTTTTTTTACTAATGTCTATGAAAAAGAAAACTCTTCTCAAAGTTATTATATTAGGAGATAGTGGGTAAATATTATAAAATACAATAATGTTTTTTTAAAATAATATATTTTTTCATAATAAGAGTTGGTAAAACTTCATTGATGAATCAGTATGTTAATAAAAAGTTTAGTAACCAATATAAAGCTACCATTGGAGCAGATTTTCTTACAAAAGAATTAGTTATTGACGATAAGGCCGTAACAATGCAGGTAATATTTTAACCAAATTTATATTCATAGTATATTTTATATATTACAGTCATTTTGCAATTTTAATATCATGAAACTTATTATCAGCTATGTGCACTTATATTGTTACAATATTTTTGATAAAATTGTTGATTATTAAGATTATTTTTTCTTATAGATTCTAATTTTATAACAAAACAAATTATTAATAATATTAATTAAAATTTGAGCCATTTAACAACACTAATTAAGATGTATAGATGACCTATAATAATTAATTTCATTTTTAAAAGTTATTTTGCATATATTCTTATTTTTTTTAGCAAATTATTTTTTATAAGTTAGGTTTTAGAATTAAGATTACTGAAAAGAATTACCATGACTAATTTTTTTTTTAAAAAATTATAAGACAATTTTATAAATGTAAGCAATATGACTGAGCTAATATTTTTTTTTGTCCACTTGATAATAATATGTGAAAAATTTAATTTACAATGCTGATAGTTGTTTCTTATTTTGTTTATTTAAATTACCAAATGCCAATTTTCTCATACCATGGGAATTTAAATATACATAGGAACTCCATATTAAAGTTCAGTTCTACATTTAAAAAAAAGTTTATCTGTCCAAAAAATTTAAAATTCTGGTAAGATTTTTTACTGTATTTTTTTGTGAATTTACTATTCTATTTAGATTTAGTGCATTTTATTAGACAGCTCATATAAAACAAATATTAACTTAAACTTTAAAAAAAATTGATGTCCAGTTTGCCCCAAAATTTTATGGAAAATTAGAAGATTTGTGAAGCCCAACTTTTTATGTATGATATGTTGCCCATTATAATATTTTTTTAATTTATTCATATGGGTTGGTTTTGCAGATTCCTAATAAGCAATGAAAAACATTTCAAAAACTTAGTGTTGTTAAACAGTACAATTTAGCCGATTTTTAAAAAGGTTAACTCAATATTTTAGCCAGAAAAATAGTCTAACTCAACATTTTGCTAATAAATGCCCAAACCTTTGTGTTGTCTCTGAGAAAAATCTTCAGGCTTGCGAAAAATTTTTCTGGAAAAAATATTGAGTTAGCCATATTTAAAAATTGGCTCAAAACAAGCTGTCTAACTACAGTACAAAAACTTAAACAATAATTAAACTTTAAAAATAAATTATACAGCATTTTTAATATAAATAAATTAGTTATACTTTTGTTAGAACTATTTCCAGTTCCTGGATTTTGAAATAATCTTTGGTAGATCTTAGAATTCTTATAGTTCTAGTCAGTTTCTAACTGCTCCATATATTTTTGATACCATCATATTCAGAATAGAGTCTTGGAGAGATATATTAATAAAATAGGCAAAAAAATATTTACTTCCTATTCCTTCCATTTTGCCTGATATAATATCAGTACTACAATTAAAACATATAAAAAATTTTTAGGAGGGTTAAATATTTTTTTATTAAATAGAATAAAATATTTTACCATCATTTAGTTATTAAAGTTGTTGCTGAATATTTATATTCATTGCCTAACATTAAAAATAGAGAATAAATAAATATTTTAAGTTGATGCATTATAATTTAATTACATTTGTATAAATTTGGGCCATGAGCAAGGCCAATCTAGTCATTAAAATCCACTGGGCTTTGGGCATTCTAGTGCAAAAAATAATCTAAGTAATGAAAGGTAACTTAGTTTACATCTAAGTTAATTTTATGGGTTCCTTATTTTTATTATATAATAGTAAAATTAAATTCTCATTTGTTATAAAAAATTATAAATTATGTACAATATAGAAAAAATTGGGAATGTAAATCATTTTATTTATTTTTCAAAATATTTTTAAAAACAGATCTGGGATACAGCTGGCCAGGAACGCTTTCAAAGTTTGGGTGTTGCATTTTACCGTGGGGCAGATTGTTGTGTGCTCGTTTTTGATACTACCGCACCTAATACTTTCAAGTCGCTAGAAAGCTGGAGGGATGAGTTTCTCATACAGGCCAGTCCCCAAGACGCCCACAATTTCCCTTTCGTTGTGGTAGGAAACAAGATAGACCTAGATAGCCGGGCAGTAATACATTACTTTACATATTCTTTATAAAAGTAATATAATTAGAAAAGTAAATAAATATCCTAAATTTTTTCTACCAAATGGATAATATATTAGTTAAAATCAAGTTAGTTAAATAATTTTTTTTTTATAAATTATATAAATAACCCATGACATACAATTAAGAGAATATTATACCTCTTAGTTAATATCTTGTTTAAAAATATAGATCATTCATCTCATTTCAAAACACAATTAGATAATTAATTATAATTATCTATTATAAAAAAAATTTACTTGTATTTTTTTTTAAACTTCATAAATATTATTATTTAAATAGTTAAAAAAGAATTGTATAACATGTTCCCATGCCAATATTATTGACTACTTATTAAAGGCTAACCCTGCATTCACAGTTATCGCAAATTCACAGGAAAGTTTACAAAATATATAAATTTAATAATTTTCCTTTCATTTTTGTATACTTCAACGCAAACTGATAACTCTGAACGCAGGGCAATGCATTCATAGTAAGCACGATTTGCTTAAGCGATGCAAAATTAATCGCTAGCGAAATCATAGCTGATTCGTCACCACTATAATACTTTTTGATATATGTGAACAGCCATCACGATTTTATCATTTCGCTCCATATTTATCAATTGTATCTATTGTTAGCTTTAGAGTTGTTAAACGGTTCGATTTTTATAAACTGCTAATCCATTATTTTGTCAAAAAATATTAACACAAACTTGGAGTTCAGAAATATTTGGAAATTAGACTTGCGCAATATTATTTTGGCTAAAATATTAATTTAAAATTCGCAAAATCGGGTCTTTTAACAACACTCGCTGACTTGCTTTCGTAAATTACGCAGGGGTCATTCCATGTCAAATGAGCAAAAAAATGAGATTTTCGGCCGACCCCCTTCGATTTTTTTAAAATTTAGTAAGCAAAGAAAGGTTAGTGTAGTTAAGGAATAGCCAAAATTTTAGCCTCGTAACATTTATATTTTTGGAGATATTAGGGTTCAAAGTGGCAAAAATGACGTATTTTTACCATTATCTGCCTTCATTCAATTAAGCATATCTTATAAACTATCTAATTGTAAATAACAAATTTATAATATCAAAATTACGTACAAAGATTCTACTTTTAGATAAAAAAAATTTTTTTTTTTCAATTTCCGGCCATTTTATTAAATATATAAGGACTAAAAACGATTTTTTAGAAATTATACGACCTTCAATTTTTTAAAAAAATTTAGTAGACAACACTGAACTCTTCCTTTATATTTATAAAAAAAAATTGGTCTGGGACGAGGTTATCTTCATTCTCAAAATCGATAAAAATGTTTAGAAAAGTGTATAAATATTTTCCCGAAAGGGGGCGTCTTTGCATAAATTTATATTTAAATCAGCTTTTAATGGTTTTTCTTAGACTATTTGATATAATTTAAAGGAGTATTTATCTTGTAAGTGAAAATAACAATAAATGGGGCTTTCATTCAATTATAGAAATTGCCTATCGATAAAAGAAATTCAATTTATTACTTTATTTATAATTTTTTATAAAATTTTTTGCTAATATAACATATATTAATATTAATAAAATATATTCAACCAAATTTATACTTCTTGAATATATGAATCAGAATCTTTAGCATTTCATATATGGCGCCCTAAATATTAAAAATAATTGATATAATATAAATTTTAAAATCTAATATATAACTCACTTTTAAAAGATTCTAATTTTTCGGTAGCGCATTTACTTTCTTGTGACGACAATGTGTAACTACGGCCAGTAGCAGTTAACGGTGAAACTAATGTTAAGATATGACATTTTGGCAAGTAGAGAGTGTCGTCTATACTTGGAAATGTAAAGGAATTAGAAGGTCCGGATGGGTGTAAAAACTTTATATATATTTCTTCCTCCTTTTGATTTTTCCCTAAAACTAAGGCTAACCACCAATTAGAATCATAAACACATGTTATATACCCTGATATCTCTCCAAAAATGATACTTTCATCATTATATGATAAATATTCTATATTACTTTCTATTGAATTGGAATACATTTTACTCTTAAATTGATGTAGACCTGTGGGAATCACCGTGTGAATTTTCTGTGTTCCAGGTATAGGTCTCGTTTTTGAAAACCTTTCCCTGAGTAATATTTCTTCGTGATCATAATTTTCTTGGGTCATATATTCAAAATATATGCCATTAATATTTTCTTTAGCGAACTTGTACAATTCATATGATGTGGTTATTTGCTTTGAGTAAGGTCTTTGTAAACTAGCTCTAGCGGCTAATCTTTTAACAGTGCCACCAATCCCATCACAAACACTTTTCCCATGTGCTGTAGCAGAAAAATGCCATTCCGCCTGTATCCCGAAATCCATCTCATGATGGCAAATATTAATAAAATTTTTACGATTTTTATACTGTGCAGCAGATCCATCGGAAAAATAAAAAATTTTATTTGGCATACAAATTTTATTAATTAAAAAATTTACCAATGTTTTTTGGAAATAATGTACTGCTATTGTATTGTGTTGCAAAGATTCGGATATCATTACATAATTTAGGCAACATATATTGGCTAAATTATCTTTATAATATATAACAAAAGGGTGAACAGTGGATTGAGCTCTATTCCAATGATAATTTTGTACTTCATCCTGAAGTATAAAGCTATAGTTTTCTGAAAAATCACATAAAATTAAATATTGGCCTTTGTCTAAGTTCAATTTTAGATTTTTTTGATACAATGATTGTTGCGTTGAAATAAAAGAATGGGGTAATAAAGATTCCATTTTTTCAAAAAAGGCATTGATAAATTCATCTACTGGCTTGGTTATTGTTTCAAGAGTGGTTCTATCTACGGATAGCCATTGTTTGTATGTTATAAATTCGATGTCCTTAGAACGAAACAATATTTCTATTTGGTGGCGTAAATTTGTTGACCCTGGACAATTATCACATTTGCCCAAATAACAGGATGGTTGAGGCGGATTACAAATTATTAAGGGTAAAATATGTTTATATGTTTTAATGGGCAACATATCATCTTTGGTTAAATTGGGTAAATTTGATCCAATGATCATTAATTTAAAATTTTGGTGGTAGCTGCAAACACAAACATTATGTGTACCACTACCTCTTACGAGTATACAATTTTTTGGGCGAATGCTTGCAAATTTCGAAAAACCGATTTTAACATCAGGCCTCATTTCTTTAAAAAATATATAAATTTCTTTCAAATTATCTAAAATTAATCTCTTTTGTATTGTATTCTTTTTTCCGTCTTCGGTCAAAATTGAAAGGCAATCTTTCTTGCCTGGCATGATTCTGCTTATTTCGTCCGTACAATAAAATTCTTGTACAATTTTAACTGTACATTCGTCTATAGTATTTCCAGGCTTGGGGTTAGGGGTTGATAAAAATCCCTTTTCCGCTATCAATAATTTAGCTTGTCTTGCCATGTATTTTGTTGTATTAAATTCATTCATTATTTTGGACACTGTCCAATTCTGTGGTAATATCGTCAAAATTTTATATTTATCAGTTTTAGATAAGAGTGAAAATTTTTTTTTAATATTGCTTAGAATACCATCATCTTTATCGATAGTAGCTGGCTCAATCGCATTTATATCTAAATGAGTTTCTATAGCCTTTTTTATTTTGGTAATTTTTTTAATTGGATATCTTTTTTCTCTCAACCTTTTCTTTTTTATTGTAGATTCTCCAATTTCTATCAATGATGTATTAATTGATTCATAAGCCAGGTTCTCTTCGATATGATGAATATCAGGGTCTTTAAATGCGTCATTTGACTTACTAGCTGTTCCGAGTTTTCTTCGACATTTATCACATATCTTATCATCTGAGTGAAGTGACATCCAAGATTGTACATTTCTAAGATTTGTAGTTACATTATTATGTTTTAGTATTTTAAAAGGGTTACAGCATCTAGTTTTTCGAATAAGATTTTTGTTCATTTTATTGAAATTCTATATGATAAAACAAATTAATATATAAAAATATCACCGAATATCTAATAATTACAGGTGTACCGATTAGGGGGTTAATCCGATACGATATTGCAGATATTATATTGATATCGGCCAAATAACCGATATCACTAATCTGATTTTGCTCGCTCTACATATTATATATTTTATCATAACTTAAAACAATAATTATAATTTAAATTAACCTAGTATTTCAGGACTATTTATTCATGTAAAATTCTATATAAAATTTAGTAAAAATATGGTATAATCATTTTTTGTTCCAAAAACCCTATTTTGATGTAGAAAGTAACTGGTTAATTTTTGAAAAAATTATTGATTTAGTTTTAAAACCAAAAATATCCTTATAAGACATTATTAATTATTTTCATTTAGTTTTTTATAAAATTTATCGCTTCAATTAAATAATTTTTTTACCTTTGATATTATAAGAATAATTAGAATTTATTATAAGAATAATTAGAATTTATTATAGTTTTTTAAAATACCAAGAAATTAATTAAAAAATGAATTAATATAGTGAGCATGTGTTATTGAATGATTAATCAATTTTAAATTTTTCTTTATTTTATTGATTGAAACACTCATTTATTCTTATTTACAAGTAAAGCTATGCCGATTTTAGAAAATCCGATCCAATATTTATATTGTTTGGGTTATTGATGATACTTTTATTTTGTATATAATTTTATAATAATAATAAATTAATATTTGTAATATTTTATTAGCTTTTCCACGTCAATGGAAGAATTATAATTCTTCATATATTATTTTTTTTTGGTAAAAACAAAACAATAAATACAATAATATGGAGACACAAAAAAAATATAATATATCTTGACTTTGAAAAATTTATTTTTTTTGCGACGATCACATTATTTTAAAAAATTGATCGATATTTGGTGGATCATATTTTATTAATATTCGTTAAATATATGTTATATGGGCAAATATATAATAATTATAAATAATAATGTAATAAATTGAGTTTCTTTTATCGATAGATAATTTCTATACTTGAATGAAAGCCCCATAAGTGAAGAAAATATTATAATTTATATTTACAAGATGAATAATCCTTTAAATTATATCAAATAGTCCAAGAAAAACCATTAAAAACTGATTTAAATATAAATTTATGCAAAGACGCCCCCTTTCGGGAAAATATTTATACACTTTTCTAAACATTTTTATCGATTTTGAGAATGAAGATGGCCTCGTCCCAGACCAATTTTTTTTTATAAATATAAAGGAAGAGTTCAATGTTGTCTACTAAATTTTTTAAAAAAATTGAAGGTCGTATAATTTTTAAAAAATCGTTTTTAGTCCTTATATATTTAATAAAATGGCCGGAAATTGAAAAAAAATTTTTTTTTTTTTATCTAAAAGTAGAATCTTTGTAAGTAATTTTGATATTAAATTTGTTATTTACAATTAGATAGTTTTTAAGATATGCTTAATTGAATGAAGGCAGATAATGGTAAAAATACGACATTTTTGCCACTTTGAACCCTAGTATCTCCAAAAATATAAATGTTACGAGGCTAAAATTTTGGCTATTTCTTAGTTACATTGACCTTTTTTGGTTACCAAATTTTAAAAAAATCGAAGGGGGTCGGCCGAATCGTGGTTGATTTGTCATGGAATGACCCGCAGCGAATAATTTAGCATCGCTAGTAAATCTCGCTTATTGTAAACGAAGCATGATGCGCCATACCATAGCGTTCAAGCGCATAATATAACAAACGAAAGAAAGTTGTAAAATATCGTATCCAAAAATTTGGATATATTAAACGGTACATTAAAAGTTTTATCTTCTATTTACTACTAGTTGTATTTAATTCCGAATAATTTCTATATTTTAAAGTAATAGGTGTATATATGTTAGCGGCAATGTGTTATTTTACAAACTTTAAATAATTTTTGAGCGCGTTTTTTTTTAAATTTAAAAATCTAATTTTACCGGCAACGTATTCCAACATGTTTAGAATAAAAGTTTATGAAATGCAGACAATTTTGCCGTTAATCTTTGAATCATTTTAAGTATAATTTTGAACAAATCATCAAAAATCTGGCAAATATTTTTTTTCCATAAAAAAAACTAAAATAAGTGCGATCTTGAAAAAATGAAAATATAATCGCAAAGTTCATGAATGATTTATTTTTATATAAACGAAACATTTCTCTTTTTTAAAACAAAAACGACAGATTTAGGTTCCCGTATAATTAAAATTAATAAAAATACATTTAATTTAAAAAATAACGATATATTTGAATATTTTACGGGCAAAAATGTTCATTAATGTCAATTTCAAACTTGCATTACTCTAAAATTTTAAAACCTTAACGTAAATTTTACAAAATTTGGTTGGACCACATAGTTTATTAAATATTTTTCAATATGAAAATATTAAATTTTTTTTTAGTATACTCACTGTATTTCCGGTAAACAAAATTAGTTTTTTTGGGCTAGCTCAACGTTGGGACGATGAAATTTACCCCATGTTTATTACCAATATTTATCATATAAGAATCGAATGGAGGAAATAAGAATTTAAATATTTGTTTTTAAAATGTTTTTTATATAGTCTTTATTCAAAATTGTATATTTTTGATATAGGAATTTTTTTAAATTTAATTAAGGCTAAGGTCTAAATTTTTTTAAAAAAATTTCTAATTGTTTAAAAACTTTCAGAAGTATTTTTTAAAAAACGACTCTAATGAAGCGATTTTGCATCACTATTTAAAAACTTATATACTTTTTTTTTCTATAAAGTTTAAAATTTTTGCGAATTTTATTTTTCTGAAATTTTGGACTAAGCCTAAAAAGTTTAATTTTTGTAATATTTAAAAATTTAAAATTTAGTTAAAATAATATTTAAGCTTCTTTTTTTTTCGTTTGAAAAAACAAATTTTTAGGTTTTTATAACATCCTTACATCGTTCTTTCCAACAGCAAGCGGTAAAATTATCCCTAAGGAAATCCCCCCCCCCACCCGTCGAAATCTTCTCCGTTCTATTGAATCCAAAATTAGCAAAAAAAGATTTTCCAATCAAAAAATAATTAACCACATTTTATTCAAATGTTTGCATATTCATAATTGCTTATCCTCCCCCATTTTATTGACAGCTGCTCCACATTGCCACCGGGGTTTTTTAACGATTCTAAGAAACATATTTAAAAATGATCGGCGATCAGTTTGTCTCCTGCCTTTTTTAAATTGTCCGCGGCCAGGCATTTATTTTTTTTTGATTTTTATTACTATATTTTTAAACCATAATTAATTACATCTATAATTAATTATAAATTAAATTAATTTATAAATATAAAATTTATGAAAATACTATAGTTAATTCTTTTCGCAATTAAAAAAAAATCCAATTTATGAAAGATATTTCCGTCAAACTTTGAATCCCACAATATTATTAAAAATTGGATCTAAAAAACTGTATAAGTACTCCTCTAATTACAAGATAAATCTGATATTTTACAGCTGAGAATTGAGGAATTCCTGATTGTATAAAGTATGTTTTTGGGATTACTTGTATTGTACTAATTTTTAATAGACTATAAGTGAATATATTTACTTTAATTATTTGTTATTTCAAAATTGGGCTTATTTTTATGATACCATTTATGATTTTATCAATCTGATTATTATTCTCATTTTCAGAAATTCGTTATACCAATTTTAAGCCTCCATTTTAAAATGAAATATTTAAAAAAACCAACTTAATTTTCATACATAAAATTTAGCATATTCATATTTACAAATCTTCGTTCCCTCATACAGATAGCCACCAAACGGGCCCAAACCTGGTGTGCCTCCAAAAACTCAATTCCTTATTTCGAAACAAGTGCGAAAGAAAGCACCAATGTCGATTCAGCGTTTTTAACAGTCGCTCAAGCTGCGCTTGACCGCGAAATTCGGTCTACTGCCGATGTTTTTGATTACGGTTTGTCAAGGGTCACAAATCCATCCAATCCGCATACTTCCGATGACGTTATCAAACTTAGAAACGAGACTGGTGGGAATATGGCAGGAAATTCTACGAGTAGCATCACCAAAAAAATTGGTGGTTTATGCAATTCTTGTTAATTGAAATCCATCTATAAAACTGAGTTTATGGGTGAATTTTTTCTTAAAAAATTTATACGCTTAGATACTGAATGGGAAAAGAAAATAAATGATTGTTTTAATTTTTAGATGGTAACACTTATATTGGGGTTTTTAATGTTTTATTTTTCTTATTCAGGCATTTTCTAAGTCTTTCTAAATACTGTTTCTATCATATTCTCTATGCTCTCTTCTATATTTTTTAAAAAACACTATAATTTAATTCATTTCTTATAATTTATAACACATAACTATTGAATGTCAATTTTAATAGATTTGTGAGGATAGGTTATTTTTCTTACCATATTTTTTTATGAGCTCAAACACTTTATCTCCCAACTTTTAAAACGTACACTTTATGACATCTAAATTCTGACGCTTTTATTGAATCACTAGATTCGGAAGAATGGCAACCATTATAATACTGTTTTTTTAAAACAATCATTTGCATGATAAGAGTTTTTTAAAAATAAGTTATAAGAGACAAAATGCATATTTTATTATAAATACTTTTTTTCGATTCAATACAATAACGCATCTTCCTTAATGTAGCACTAAATATATTTTATTTATCATTGAATAGAATCATTTATCATTGTTATAATTATATATTTTTTAGAATACTTACTAACTTAACACTATATTCAATAAAGTTATTTAAAATATTTTTATTACCTCTTAAATATTATTAATTTCGTTGCCAGTTGACAAACATTATTATTATTATATAATATCCGCAATCAGCCACACCCTTTTAATTGTAAAATTTAAATTGGCAATATTTTCCAAATCGATCAATCTAAATATTCCTTAGTAAGCAAAATAAACTTTTGCATACAAAAACCACATTACATATTAATAATAATACTTTGTAAACTCTTATACGTGATCCAAAACAGATAATGATATTCGGATGTATGAATATCGCCAAAACTCATATAGTTAGGTTTAAAAAAAATTTAATCTAAAAAGGTGCCCAAATTAATGTCGAATGTTAAGCATATTTTTTAAAACACTTTTAAATGCAACTAACATTTTATATTATTTAAAAAATATTATAATTTGACAATTTTATTAAAATATCATTGTGAGATTGAGAATAATAACATTATTATCCTTGCAAAAATGAAGATGCAATAAAATTTTATTTAAAAAAAAACATAAATAATTCTTAAAAATTTATAAGCACCAAAAATAGGGAAAAAAAATTATGGGATAAATATTTATATAAGTTTTATTAATATTTTTATAAGAATGCAAAAGTAGGCAAAAATATAAACGAATCCAAACTATTAAAAGTGTAGAATAGTCTATCGTTTTTTTTCCAACAAATAAGAACACCGAACGGAATATTTAATTAAAATCTATAGGAGGCGGTCTATCGGGAATCAGGGAGGTAAAGAAGGTGACAAAAATGAAGAGTATGGTCTTGGTGCAGTTCCAAAAAATATTCATTTTGGCTACTATCTTTCTGATAATAGGGCTGGTTTCATTTTCTTCAGGATTTGGTAGAACCTATTATTTAGATTTGAAAACAATTTATATATATTATAAATATAAAAGTAAATAATTTTTTTTTATCGTATTTGCGAAATAAATAAGGTAAAAAAAAATTCGAAACTCGAGATCAAGTAAATATCGGATATTTTTTGGTATTTAGATAACCTTTTAGGATATTTGGCAAAACCTTTAATTCGTTGTTTATTTTGAATTTATAATTTAGCGTATTTATATAGGAAAAACAGAGTCCTAAATTTTATACAACTGCCATTATTTTCAGGACAGTATGAGTGTGTCCAAAGATGTTTAAATTTTTGAGACCAATGTTTTCATAAACGACTGATTATTTTGCTAAAAAACTTAGGCTCATAAAAAAATTTTCATTCAGAAATCTTAAAATTTATAAAAAAATCTTATCATATATAAAAAATTTTCACAAATTTGTTTATAATTTTTTTTTAAAACAATTTAAATATTTTTAATTCTAAAGTAGGGCCTAAAATATTTTGAACATAGGCAATTTTAAGATTCATTTTAGGTGATAAAATTTTATCTATTTCTTTTATGAGGGTTAGAAATAGGAAAATTTATTTTATTTTTTAATAATGGCAACTTCAAATTCCTTAACCTTAATGTGTGGGTAACTATAAAATAATTAGACGTGGATATGAAATAAAAAAAATTTTCGATTACACTGATCATCGTTGTAAATATTAATGGCTGAAAATCCTCTTGTTTTATCACTTAAAACAAATTCCAAATCGAAATTCACAAAGAAAGTTTCATCTGTCATTCGAATACAATTCCTCAATTTTTTTATATTCACACTATTTTTTACAAATTATATTTGTTAGTTTTATATATGTTGTTATTCAAAATGGTATATTTTTACTTAAATAATAAAGATTTTAGAATTAAAAGAAATAAAACTTTTTTTAATATAAGAAAATGGATTAAATGTTTTATCATTTTTAAGTTAGACCGTCAGAATTAGATAATTGATTTTAAAAAAATTAGTTTTACATTTTGATGAGGAGAATTATTGGGATTAACAGTAGCATTCCCATCAGAACCACTTTCTCCATTCTCTTCAACCGCCATGTTATTATCATTGTTTAAATTTGGATTCGCATTATTAGGAATTTCGTTGGCTCTTTGCCTCATAGGCGCGAGTAAGAGTCCAGCTTGATATCTTTAAAAAATATTTTTTTTAGAAAGAAGTAAAAATTTATTGCTTGAACTAATCCGATAAATCAAAATAAAATCATTTAGATACAATGTTAATATTATATTATAAGAATATTTTTAAATCCAAAAACATATAATCTTACTTTATGTATATTTTATTTATAGATTTTTCCATTTAAGTACAGGAATTTTTTTCGAAAATTTTAATAAATTAAAAAGTACATCGCTAAAAATATATTATATTGTATATAGATATCTTAGTCTCATGGTGTTCCTTTTTTTAGAAACATAATTATTTATTAATCTAATTACTAAAAAGACACCGCGTTTAAAAAAGTTATACATAGAAACATTATAAAGTGGAAAAAATATTGTATTGGTTAAAATAAATTTGGTATAGAATAAGACTCTAAAAAGTTATTAGGATACACCTCTAAGGCCATTTCTAAACAAGACGTTTTCAACAAAGCGAAAATAAACAGTTTAATTAACCAAGTGCCTAAGAATATAAGCTATGTTAATTTTATTTCCTTTTTTAAAAAAGGTCTGGTTTATAAATGGCTTAAAATTTATTAACCTGACGAATAAATATAACAAATACAATGCATATAAAATAAATAAAATTTTTTTTAAGGAACTTACAAAAACAAGAGGGTAGAGAAAAAGAGCACAACCAAAAAACGATTGATGGACGAGTAAAAGTAGAGAATGGAAAAGAGAATAACGACGCGGAAAAAAAGGTAGATCCAATCAACCCAATCCACATTACCCCTATAATATTAAAAAAATATATTATTATATTTCTACCAAGGAGAAAAAGTGAAATTTCAGGCCTGGATATAAATAATATTTTTGGCACAGCCAAGATTTTTAAAATTTCATCAAATGCGGCAGTCACACGAATTTTTAACTGATTTGATTGATATAATATAAATTAATTTTTTTTTCTTAAGCCTGGTCCAGCCCATGGGTATCTAATTGAAAAACTAAAGTCATCTTGCTTTTTCTAAAATCTCGCGCAATTAATTTAAATATAGTATAAAAATATTTTGCAACTTATTTTACAAGAATTTGCTTTCATTTAACTTAATATTATAAAAATTGTTGTTTAATTATTAAGGTCCTAATTTGTGTTGTTAAACGGCCCAATTTGTGTCGATTTTTAAAAATGGCTGGAAGATTTTAGCCAAAGTAATATTGTGCAAGCTTTGAGATTTGGCAAATTGATGTCCAAACCTTACTGCCAACTTTTGGCCGAAATTAAGTTATGACTCAAGATTTCACCCTAAACTTATTACCTCATCCTAAAGGCTTTGGCCTAAAAAGTGGCCTAGCTTTCCAAAAATTATAAAACCAACTGACATGTTTTTTAAAAAAAAAATAAATTAACCCAATAAATTTAAAAAAAAAATTTAATATTGACACAACACTATTATTATTCATACTGGTACAATTAATATAATACTGACAATTTTGTTATTATACCAAAAAAATATTTTTAAAATATTGGAGGAAAAGATATATGCTTTTATATGTATCTGCCTTCCTTATTCATGTATCATATACCTCTCATTATTGGCATTGGCGTTATTATTCACATTTGCATTATTGGGTTGCTGTTGCTGATTATTTAAGTGGTTATTCATTATAGCGTTGTAAGCTTGGCGCAGGGGAGATAGGTTTGGAGCAACCTCATAATTTAAGTTATTATTAATAAGATGAGGGTTATTGATTAGAAGATTTTGATAATTATTTAAATTGACATTGGTTGGAACTTGCTGAAAGCTTGGTTGATTGTTGTTATGGTACTGTTGCCACAGAATTGAATAGTAAGGGTGATGGTAATGACTGATGGGTGGTTGGTAGTTGTGGTTTGGAGGAACTGTATGATGCGTGATTGGAGTATTTTGATTAGGAACCAGGCTACGATACATGCTTTAGAGAATATAAAAATTATATTGGTGTGCAAGATGTATTTTTGTACTAAGAAAAGGGCCTATTTATTAGTAAATGAAAAGTGTTATATTTAGCAAAAACAAATATCATTTTGATAAAATATTAATATATATTAAAATTGCATATATCAAATTATAAATTAAAGTTTTCGAGATTTGATATAAAAATTTTCTAATATTGATAATATTTTTACTTTTGATAATATATTTGCCATGAATCATAAATTGATTTTTGCAAAATTTGATAGTATTCTGAGGAATATGGTGTGAAAGAATTGTAAACACTTGGCATGGCCATAGGTGTTGATGTTGATGAACTATTAGAAGAAATTAATTAAATTATTAATATTTTAATTGCAATTTTTATATAATTTTACAAATAATTCAGGTTGTTAGAGGTCGCTGTATTTAATTTTTCTTTATTTGTATTAGGAAGGCTATTATCATGTTTTGATACCTATATTATTTATATAAAATATATAGTTAAATCTAAAAAAAATTACTTTTGAATATGATAAATCAGGTAAGCTAGGTGAACAGATTATATGCAAATTATATGGAGAATGATCATCCTAAAATATATGGAAAGGTTACATATTTTACTAAAAAATTTAATACTTTTTTAAACACTTCAATCAATGGTTGATCATCTTTAAGTAATCTGCCTGCATATATAAGACGTTGTTGCCCAATTGTCTTAATTAAAATATATTAACAATATAATTATGTGATACATGAATTTAAAGAGTATATGCCTTATAGTTGTTGATACAACAGAGCTACGATAGATATTCCTAAATTCCATCTAACTGGATATTTAAGAAAAATTTTGAATTTGAATATGAAGAGCCCTCTACATGTTGGGCAAGTCACAAGTACTTTTATGCATTATAGCCCTAGGACTATTTAAATGTCTGTAGGCTCGTTAAAGGCATTGGACCAAGCAAGCCTACATATGTAATAACATTATTAAGAAAAACAAATAACTTACAGGCTTTAATGGGTATACACTCGTTAAATGATTTTTTAAATGATATACAGTCCATTTCCATGAGGCATTGACTATTTCATCAGTAAATATTGGGGATTTAAGATTTATTCTTAAATTTTCAGAATCCATTAACAAGTTTAAATATAATTAATTTGTGATTATAATATAAAGAATATAATAAAAGACCAATTGCAAAGTTTTACGTTAAATCAGATCATACGTATTTTAAATTTAACTTGCTCCAGGAAGATTGAAATACAATCATATGTTATTTATAACGTAATAATCGTTATTTTTAACTTATTTAATTTATTGTATCGTAAATAGGTTATATTAATTATTATTAAGATGTAAAAATAAAATTTCAATGAAGATGTACCATAGAAAAGTTATAATCGTTATTTTTGTAATTTTTTTAAAGCATAGATATTGTTAACATGTTAAATTAAAATATCAGTGAAGATGCACAGGAAAGTGACAATTGTTATAATCGTTATTTTTAAACTTTTTTAAATTTTTTTAAGGCAAATGGATAAAAATATTTATTGTTAACATGTTATATTAAAATTTCAGTGTAGGTGTACTACAGGAAAGTGACAATTGTCATATCGTTATTATTAAACTTTTTTGAATTTTTTAAAGCAAATGGGTAAAAATAGATATTGTTAATATGTAAAATTAAAATTTCAGTGAAGATTTACCACAGTAAAGTAACAATTGTCATAATCGCTATTTTTGAACTTTTTTTTTTATATATAACATAGAAAACTGACAATTGTCATATGTAATATTTTTAAACTTTTTTTATTTAACAAAGATAAAATATAGATATTATGAAAATTATTTATTATTTCAAAATTATTAAACTATTTTCTCTAAATGTAAATAAACTAAATTTATATCTATAATAATCACCTGACTCACAATCTACATAAAATGTTATAAATATTAAATAGACAATTCTTCCAGAACTTGATGATATTAAATTTTCCATGTACATCTTTATAGTATTTAGCTTCATAAGAAAAAAAATTAGTATTAAATTTTAAAATTTTGGGTTACAACACAACATTGAAAAATTTAAAAATAAATTTTTAAGAATCCTTCTATATATTTAGGTAGCTAACATATAAATGCAATATATAAAAAATTTAAAAATGGTTGGTTCAGTTTAGATTCTCTTTAATAAGGGTTAATATATATTTAACAAATCGTTTTAGGTTTGGTTTAGCTGAGTTAATAATCATGCTAAACCTTAGATATGAACTAAAAAGATTTTACAAAATACCATTATTGAAACAAATAAAGTCATCGAAAAAACACAACAAATAAACTGAATTGTATTGTTAAAATGTTAATTTTGATATATTTTTCAAATCCCGCATAAATTTTTTGAACTCTATAATTGCCCCATATATAATATTTCTTTATAAAATCAAGATCTACAAAATAATTCTCTACAAAATAGTTCTCTACAAAATAATTCTCTACAATGTAATTCTCTACAAAATAATTATCTATAAAAGTAATTCTCTTATAAAATCATTCTCTATAAACAACATTCTCTATAAAATCAATATCTTTGAAGTCATTCTCTATAAAGGATTCTCTATAAAATAATTTTCTTTAAAATATTCTCTATAAACGACATTCTCTATAAAACCATTCTCTATAAACGACATTCTCTATAAAATCATTCTCTATAAAAATTATTCTTTATAAACTACATTATCTATAAAACAATTCTCAATAAATGCATTCTCTATAATTGTTTTCTCTATAAATGTTTCTCTATAAAATACATTCTCTATAATGGTTTCTCTATAAAGACGTGGAACCCCATTAATTATATAAAAAAAATTATATATATATAAATCTTTTAATAATAAAAATAAAAGCTTCACCCTTCGCCTTCTATTTTATTTTAAATGCACATACGATTTTGAAATTTATTTTATTTATATATTATTTATTTTTTATCTCCCCTTCCCCTCCCTTGTTGAAAGAAAAAAACAAAAAAATATTATTTACCTTTCGTTTTATTTAACTTTTTTTTCCTTTCAAAAAAATAATCACATTATATATTTAAAATACCTAGACTTACCATCTTTTATATATGCATTACATCATACATAAAAATTGCACAAAACAAAATACTTAATTTTTGGTATTTATTTATTTTTAAAAATAGTACTCATTTTCTTCTAAAAGTTTATTTTACAAATAAAACCACTCTTAGCAAATAGATTATTTCGGCATGTTAAACCTTGATTTTTATGTAAGCCTTAAGATTGTGGTCATAGATGGCATAAAAGTTTGGACATTTATCAGCGAAATGTCGAGGTTTAGGTAAAGTTAAAAATGTTTAATTCACCTCAAATATATTTAGTATTTTTCTCTATTAAATTTAGCCCTTTTTGAAAATCTAGCAGTTTAGCACTTATATTTATATAAAATTCCTAAAAACATGATTAAAAAAAACAAATTTATCTTTCATCAAAGGAAAGGTGGGACTATAAAGACCTCAATCATTTTAAAAATTTCAGTACTTAAAACAAGTATTTGTGAATTTTCATTTTTTTCAGTACTTCAAGAGTTTGGGTAACAATTTTATTTTGTGCTTCAATTATTCGTCATTTTTTAATTAGTAAAATGATTTTATTTATTTAAATAATACAGTGGTTTTATTTAGTGGACATTAGGATTTCACTTATTATATTTTTAAATCTAGCACTATAGTTGAGTCAATATTGGCCAGTATGGTTGATATACAAACCCGAACTTATAGTAAATTTTTATATAAATAACGAGTAATGGTACGAGTTTAGATAAATAGGCGCGTAATAGTCAAACGAGTATAACTACTAGGAAAAATATAAATCATTAAACATGGCTAGATATAAAAGTACAATTTTGAACATAATAATAAAAACATAACACAAAATATATTAATTAAAAAATATTGTAAGTTATAATGCAGCGAAATGTCAAAGTATCCATAGAGACAAGGGAGATATTGGGTCCAATTTCTATCAGATTAAATTTTTATACTACATTAAAAATCTATATTTATATTACTTTCACTACATTGAAAAGAAAAATCAATGACATTTTCACTTAAATAAATTAACCTTTTGAAAAGAATTGAAAATTATTTCTTTTCTATATTAAATAAATAAAAATTACCATGTTAAATTATGTGGTAATATCATAAAAATTACTTAACAAATGGAAATATAAATTGTGTTAATTTTTAAATAAAAAGAATACAAATATATCTTTTCACACTGATTTTAACTTCAACAACCGCTAGTGGACAAAAATTTTCATCCCAAAAAATATTGAAAAATAGGTTGAACTAAAACTGAGTATTCAATCATTATTGATTTCAATTGAATAAAAAAGAATTATTTTTTATCATTAATTTTAATAATTTAAATTTGAGCATCTTTATCAGAAAATATATAAATAACTCATTAAATCTTAATATTTTATATGAATTGGCTGATAAAAAAAAATTAACTGCATCCCTAGTTGTAAACTTAACGCTTCATCAGTGTGTAGTATATAAATATCATAAAAATGCTACCTTATGAAATAATTTATGAAAACTAAACATTAATATTTAACAGGGGCCTCACTAGCCTAAACAATCACCAGGGGCTCAAAAATTCTTAAAATTATTTTCAAAATTACCTTTTACCTAACATTATTCATTTTTTATTTTATTTTTAACTTACCTTTTTTTAATGGTATAAAAGAAATTTTTAAGGTTTCTAATCAAATATTTATTGGGCTTGAGCTCCTGCTCCTGTTTAAATATTACTATTAGTTAGTTACAATACAAGTTATATCTTCAAATATGTAACTAGTTATTATAGTTAATAGTAATATTTTACAAAAAGGAACTTATAACAAATATGTATATGCATAGGGGTGGCCAGGGAAGAGGGTAAGGGGAAATCCCCCCTTCAGAAATTTATCACTTTTTGTGAATATCATTTTAAGCTAATAAAAAATATCCTCCTTAGTCCTCCCCCCACTCCCTGACTCCCAAAATGTATGCAAATATCTTGAACAATAATTTGAAAGAAAGAATGTAAAAGTTGATTTTTTCATAAAACTATTCATCATAATTTGTACATTTTTGGAAAAAAGCATTTATATATAAAAAAAGTGAACCAAAAATGTTTTTTAAGAAATGGAATATAAGCTAAAGATAAGTCTTAAGACAAAAGTGAAATGTATTATAATTATTTAGATCCATAAAATTACTAAATAATATAATATACCAAATATAATTTTTATAAAGTGAGAAATATTAATTTATTTATCTTAAAAAAAGTAAAATATAATTATAAAACTATTGATAAAATTAAACCATAAATTAAATAAAAAAATTAAAGCACAATACAAACAGTGGGATATTATATGTCGTAGATTTACAGTATATCTAATATTATCAATTATCATATGACAATCAAGTAATTTTTACCAATATTGTGAATTATATATTTTACAGAAAACTATAAAATATTGATAAGGACATCAGAAAATATCTTTTAAAGACATTATGGGATGAATAATATAAAGATTAATATTTAAAATCATTTTTTAATAAAAATAAATAGATGGCGTTGAATAATTGAATGCAAATTGTTGCTATATTTATTATCAAGAGCATTGATTAGTAAAATTTGTTAAAATATTAACTGTAATATATTCTCTAATATCAAATATGTCTTTAAAAGTGGAATTTTACCTAGTATTTTGTAATGAATTCTATAAAATAGAGGAATATCATCTATATGTCTTTTTTTATAAATAAATTTCTTATACTTGTTTGGAATAAATTATTACCATGCTTTTATATTAATGCATATACAAGTTATTTATTATACTTTATATAAACTAATAAAAAAATATTTCATATTTTTTATTCCAATTTTTTTATTAAAAATAACCTCCTATCTTGTAAAAATATTTTATGACTATATATAGACTAAGGTAACCCAGGCGAAGGCCGGGCAAAAGCGAGCCAAAGCCCCCCCCCCTCAAAAAAAATAGGGTCTGGGGGCAAAGCCCCCAGTAATTTTTCAATTCCCCCCTTAGGAAAATCCTGGCTACGCCTATGTGTATATGTAATTACATTGCTGTTACTTTAAAAATAATTTATATATAATTTTATTTGTTATATAAAATAATTTTGCCTATTACATACTTTAATCGAAGGCGTTTTAATAAAAATACAATTTTAATAAGATTCCTTGAAAAAATGACAAAGTGTGGAACCAGAATCCTTTTTTAAAAAAAAATTATATTCAGAATTGGAATATCATTCAGTAAGGTGGAACCCATTTTAAACAGGAACAGGTTCCTGACTAACAATAGTGCAAAATTCTTATATTCAAATAGTTTGCAATGTTGGGTGACTCATTTTCAAGGTTTTACTTATTACTTAAAATTTTATGACTGCTTTAAGAGTGATTGAAACCGCAAACAGAATGTTCGAAAACTAGTCTAAAAACTTGAACGGGAAACCCCTTTTCAAGATTTTAGGTACATTTGATAAATATCTATATGTGGTGTTTAAGATATAATAGATTATGTAAAAATCGTGAGTACATTTACAATAATCAATCAATTAACATATCATTGAGTAAATTGTATTCTAAAACAAAATACAATTTAATTAAAATCAATACATTACAGTTCTCTCCACTACAAATTGAATTCGTAATGATAACGTAGTGGAGGTTTCGAAACTCTTTTTTTAAAATTGTATTTCCATTATGTTCTGCATTGTCCAAATCTTCAGTCATTGTTATGGGTATTTCCTTCGCTTGTACTTGAGCATCCCTCAGTTTGTAGGCTGCTTGTTTTTTTACAATATTCTCAGACTCAAGATCACACAATATCAAACTTTTCCATTGAACAACTGTCCTTTCATGCCATCCCTTAGCCCTTTCGTTTTCTACCCAAACCTTTTGTTTATCCAAATTCAAGATAAAGATTTGCCAAAAAAACATAGTATCTGCATAATAATGTCATCCCCACTATCCCAGGATACCCTTGATGAATAAGATTTAAAATCTCTTTCTTAAAATATCCCATCATTATAAAATAATAATCCTTCTTCGAACGAAGCATTATCTTTAATTAAAATAAATTTTTTTAAAATCTCCAAATAATTATTTACATTATCGATATACCAAGATTTTTAATTAATTTAATAATCTCTTTCATATTGATATCGTTCCTCGTTTCACGAGCGAAAGATATATCTCATATTAAACTGATCTTTAATTCTCTGCTTTCATCTACGATTTTTTTGCAAACTCATTGATTTATGCTTTCTTTACCTCTAAACAGGATAAAGCGTCGGAACATTTGTTTTCATTTCCAGGTCTATGAATTTCTCATAGTCATAATTTAATAGCTTTGTCTCTTATTTTATTTTATTTAGGTTTCTTTCACCAAAGATATATTCTAAAGATTTGTGATCTGTAACCAAAATAAAATGTTGCTATATATTGGTGGAACTTCTCGCTAGCGAACAGGTCGTCAAAGACTCCCGATTAATAGTGGCGAAATTTTTTTCAGCCGTCGAAAGTGTCCTTGATGCGTATACAATTGGTTTCCCCTAGCCAGTAAAAATTGGTGTGCCATAATATCTCCTACAATCTTCAGTAGCGTCACTAGAAATTATGACATATCGACTGAATATAAAACCTATAAAATATGCAATATTTAAAAAAAATGATTTTTATTAAATTGTTCTGCTCGTTTGGCCCAAAAATATTTCAAATTCACACGGCCATCGCCAGGCTCATTGATTTTAAATTATTTTCTAGTTTACCCAAATGTTTAAATTTTCTAGACCCCCCCCCCCCCCTATAGAATGAATTAGCGTTAACAAGCAGGTTAAAAATCCTCTCATTTCAGATTTCTAGTTGCTATATACCGTTTACATGCATGAAATATAATTTAAGAATTACCATAACTGGAAGAGGTTGTGATGGATGTGGAAATAGGTCAGGGAAGAAAAAATATAGTTTAAAAATGAATTAAAGATTGACAAAGTGTTTTCATTCAATTGTATATATCTCCTAGTCTGAATTTAGATACGAAATAGGAAATAGTAAAAATTTTTAAAATTAGCAACAAAATAAGGCATTTGATTACTCAACATTCATTATGCGAAACAAGGTGAACATATAAATATTTAATAACTACCCGATTCTTCAAATTAAATTTTATGTCAATTAATTCGTAGTTAAACTAATTCAAACTAAGAAGTGAATTTGAACAACATCCAAAATCCCACTTATTATGATATGCTAGTGTGCGCTCTTGTTTTTGCCACCCTAGCATATCAATGCAAATTACTCTAATATGATTCCAAAGCAGATCGCAAAAATCTTGGTAGTTCACACAAAACATAAAAGGTCTTATGAGGTCCCTCCCCCTAATTTAATGCATTTTGTGTAAAAAATTGGCACGGGCTATCCCGTGCTGAGGGGCTTACGGAATTGTTCTATAAGTTTTTGATTGAACCACTTCCTAAATTATTTTAACAAGTAAAAATATAAACCTTGGCTAAAAATCACATATTAGATTTACTTTAACTTACTAAAAATGTTAGAGAATCTGATATTTTTTTTCTAAAGCGTTCTAACTTTCATTTTCTAAACAACAATTTGTACAACCAAATACATTTTTTAAAAATTTAATGTGTTGTGCCGCCCGATATTTTTTCATGCTAAAAATAATGACAACATAAATTTGAGTTAACCCGGGGAAAAAAAATTGTTAATTTTTTAGCACAAAAATATTAATAAATTCCAAAATAAGAGATTGAATTTATTTTAAAAAATTTTTGGGAAAAAATTAAATTTAAATAGGCAATTAAATTAGAGCTAAAGTATCTATTCGATGGATTACAAAATATATTATAACCTAAATCCTCTTAACACTTCTTTGGAAGAGCATAGTTTTTTCGTCCACTCAATTAAAATTTGAACTTCATTCATTTAATATGGTAATATTACAAATAAATATATAAAGATATTAAAACGCTATCAAATAAATAACTAATTGTTATCGAAGAAGCAAATAATAGGTTTTATTCAAAGCAAAATAAAACTAACCTAAAATTTCACAGCTAAAGAGTTTAATTTATATGATATTCAAAGTGAAAACTTGGCATTCCAATTTTTTTAATACAAATAATGATTAGTCTTAGTGACATTTGCTTAAAATTTTATAAAAATCGAAGAGAATTATTATTTTTTACTAATGGTAATATATGGATCACCACATTAAAGTTAAATATTTTAAAAAATATAAGGTATAATGTGGTAAGTTAATCGAAATAATTGTGGATGAGTTTTAATTTTGAAAATTCTGATTTTCCTTGAAATGAATTACAGCATGTAGATCAGTGGATAAATTTTTATTATTATCAAGGTCACAATTATTTGTAATGATTAGGAATTGGATCTGAGAATAGGGATGGGAAGCTAGATGGTGGTAAAAAAAAATTATGGAAAGAAATTCAGTTGCAGGGCATCTTGATAATCTGGGACCATGAAGTATTAGTTTAGCTGATTTGAAGAATGTTAATTTGGTACAGGAGGACATGAAACATAGAAAGCCTCCTGATGAACCATGGGGCAAAGCATGAAATGTTTAGACTCATATTTCAGTTATTATATTATTCTCTATTAAAACAATTAAAATTTGTTATCAGACCATTAATAGGAACTTTGATTAAGAATGTTTGTAGATGGATGTTTTAGCAATCTATATCAGGTGTTAATTCGTCAATTTTTTTTTATTGGTAAATTTGGAAGCGAAGTATTATAAATAATTAATAATTTTTCATAGACAGGCAAAGTATAAGAGTAGTATAAAATTGAGAAAGGGTGCTGGGGGTTTAGTTATCTGAGGAATAATGGCCTGGGATATACAGCCGAAAGTATAAGGCGGGTGGGGTAAAAAAGCAAAAGAATATATCTTTTTCATCTTTAGGGCTCATTGTTTAAATTTTTCGAAAGATGTACTTCTATACATACTATCTAAGATATGTTTAGTTAGTAATATAGCTCCGAATTCAAATTTTACCGATCAAGAACAATTTTTTAACACTTTTTCACCAATTATTTTTTAGTGCTTTGCTTAAAAGAAAAGTGCTTCTTCGAATTTTATGAAATTTATATGCCATATTTCTTAATGTCTACACAATAGATAAATAGGGTGAAAACTTTATGGTCATTTTAACTAACTTAATATACCCCCGGAGTTTATTTCGCCGTGGAGCAAAATGGCAAATTTGTGAAGCAAATATTCAGGGCAATGACAAATAAATTTTGAATGTGTTTTAGTTCTACCGACCTGATTTTAATATTTTTACCGATTATATTTGTGATGATCACTCTAGAGATAAAACCATTTTGGATGAAGCTATCCCTAGTAATCAGGTACTCGAACCTTTTTTATAACAGTTCAGTTTGATTACGGTTCAGTATGCAAAAAATTATAAGGGTTGCTGTTCGGTTACGGTCCTTTAGAAAAAATTTAAAAAGCTTCAGTTCGGTTCAGCTAATTGTAAAGGTTCATTATGATTAGAAATTTTTTCTAAATTATTTTATTATAGCAACACCATCGTATATGATTTTAATTATAAATATTATTTATTAAAATTTTTGCCATAACTTTATAATAATATTGTTTATTTATAAAATCGATGAAATTAATTTATTTTTATTAAAGCGTGAGCATCTATGAAAAATATATAAAAAAATATATAAGAATCATAACCATTTCTAAATATATTATTTGAACGTATAAGTAATATATTTTCTACTATAAGTGGATTCATATTTGTTCCTTGAGGTAACACAAATTAATTTTAGCCCCGAAAAAGCCCTTTTAACAGAAACTTGTATTGCGGGAACCGCAAGTACTATAAGAGCAAGTTTATATAATTTTAAATATTCAAATTTCTTTTATTCCCAATATATAAAAATCAATGTATTTTTAGATTAATTAAATACAACTAAATCAAAAATTGGTTATTTAGATATTTTGCATACTAAAATATAGGAAATAGGAATGCTCTAATACTATATAAAGCAGGTAAAAGATTGTAGATCAATTTGAGTCGTAGTGAAAAATTAATACATACTTCTTATGGATATTAAACACATATTATGATCAAATAATTATAAATAACGACGCAGATATGGTAAAATATGTAATACATCATAAGGAAAAGAATGTAATAAAATGTAAAATTATTTATTTTGACTTGAAACCGGTTCAACCCGGTTTAAATTTTTTTATACTCTTTCAAAAAATAATTACATAGGCTTGGTTACGGTTCAGATATTTATAAAGGTCTATAACTGTTTAGCGGTTCATTCTGATTCATTCCGGGTCCCTGATAGTAACCCAAAACGAGGGTGTAAATCTAGTGACAGCTGACGAGTCTATAGGCAACCCATTATCTAGTTGCGATAGCAGACACTTATATCACTGGGGTTGGTGGATATGAACAAAAAAAATTCATTGAAATATAATAAGAGTGGATAGGAGGTATATGGGGTTTCAACGCCAATTTTGATGATTTTGATTTATTTTGCTAAACATATTTGGGGAATAACAAAAAAAGTTTATTTTTTTGGAGGGGGGGGATTAGGGATATAATACCATTCAGTAAAATGGATGAAGATTTGATATATTGAATCGTGCTGAATAAGCGTATCCTATTTGTGTCAGGAATTGTGTATCTTTATTGTGAAGACTAATTTTTGGTAAATGCTCATAAATTATTTTAATTATGTATAAATTAAAACAACAATAAAACCTTTTGTTTTATATGGGTTAAATTTGTAATTTGCCAACTTACCCAGAAGGGTTTAACATCTTACCCCAGCTTTGGTAAATGTTAAAAAAACACTACTTTTACTCATTCCTAAATAGCGACAACAGTATAAAAGGTAGAAAGCCCAGGTTTATTTATTTAGAGTTTAATGATGAAGCTATCCAATGATATAATCACTTTAATTTATTTTATAAATAAAAACAAAATTTACCGCAAATTACCTGCCATATAACCCCTGTCTCCCCTAATGGTCTTATGATATAAGCTAAACTACACAGGAAAAAGGCTTGGTAAATGAATAAGGACAAAGTAGAGGGGATGAGGCAAGTAGGGGTAGCGTAAGATCAAATATAATCTTTATAAAGTGAGGATCTGGTAAAAGAGGTTAAAGTGGCTATATAGAATAAAGAAAAATAAAATATCTTGAATTTCTTAAACAAGAAATTTGTTTAAAATGCTTTGCTATTTTAAAAGCAAACTTTATAAAACAATACTAGTTATTTTTTGAATAATTAACCAAAAAGTGATATTCAAAAACAAAAAATATTTGAAATGCAAAAAATAGTATTTTTAGTTTTGGTTTTCCCAGTCCTAGACCGAGTATCGATTAAATTGGAGATAATAATTATTTTTAAAAAATTATTAAAATTCAAGCAAATCTGAGTCTAATATGCTCACCTCTTATATATTTAAAACTAATACCATTGAACCAAAATTTGGAATAAACTTTATATATTTTAAAATAAATTTAATGAAATTACCGAAATTTTAGGTCCAACCATTTTCATGTAATATCAATTTTCACACTCTTGGAATATGTCACAAACTTTACCGGAGTAAACATAAAATGATATTTAATTATTCTAACTAGCAACTCAATGATGTCCCCTTTTATAATCTTCATTCAATATTGTACAGGCGCGTACGCAGGAATTTGGTCTGGGGGGGGATAATAAATTTTTTTAAGAAATAATATTGTTAATTAAAAATACTAAGCATAAATTTATTAGGATTAATAACTTTTCTAATACACAATTTTAAACTTATGCGAATTAAAAAAATTATATATATAAACCGGCATTGAAAAACTATAAAATAAATGTGAAATATAAATTATAAAGTGAATATAACCCACGATATGAATCACTTAAATGACCCAAAATTGAAATTTGAATTTTTTGAGCTTTTAAAATATATAAAGTATAAAAAATTTAAATGTTGGAAATATAAATTAATACACAAAAAGTTTCTTAGGAATAATTGTATTTTGTATGTTTTGAGCTAATTTTTCAATTATCAATCCTTGCTTGGCGTTAAATGTCTATGAATATTCAAAAGATCCAAATCATTCAATCTACTTTCAGATGTTGTATATCATAGGTATGTTTTTCACAGACTTGCAGGCCCGGCCCCCTAGCCGGACCGTATTTTAATTTTTTTTAAATATACCCGGGCCGGGCCCGTAATTTTTTTTAAAAACACCCGGGCTGGGCCTGAAAATTTTTTTAGAAAAAATATCCGGGCAGAGCTGTATATTTTAAAACCAAATATTTGAAATCGCCATTATTAGCTATAAAAATCAAAAAGAAATATAATTTATTTTAAAAAAATTCGGGCTGGGCCAGCCGGGTCTGAAAATTTTTAAAAAAAAACCGGGCCGGAAAAATTTTTTTAAAAAAAATCTGGGCTGTGTCCTGCAAATGGTACCTCTACAAAGCTCTGTTATTCTTCTTAAAAAAGTGAATGTTCTCTCATTAGTTTACTAAAGAGCTGCTAATATATATAACCATTTTAATAATTGGGAGTATAATCTAAAATGTGTTTAAAATAAAAAGCATCCACAGCATTTTTTGGGACTGTATCAACCATAGTTAATCTTTTACATCATAGTTATTCAGCTAATAAGGCATCATAAGATATTTTAACATCTTCATGATAAAAATCTAACAAATATTTATATTTTTTTTCTATCACCATATGAAAAAGGTTGGGAGAGGGGACATTTGTTTTATAATACTCTACTACTGATCCTATATTAATGTTTTGACGATGAGCTTGCTTGCTGCAAGTCGAGGGGGACAAATATTAAACACGTATAGCTCTGCTTTTGATTCAACATTAACATATAAAATATGAAATTCCTCATCAGCATTAGCTCTATTTCCTTAAGTTCTAATAAAATTGTCTCTGCTATTCTCATCATCTCAATCAAATCAATATCAGGTTTTTGAAAAGTATTAAATAAAATAGTTGTATAATTAAATAATTTATTAATACATTCTAATGCGAAAAAAAAATTGGTATAAGTATTGAATCCAGTAACTTGCTTGCTTCTGAAGAAATATCTCTTTCAGACCATTGTGATATTTCAGTAATAACATTAATAATCAGCTATTCTAACTCCATAATAGCTGTTACTGTGGCGGAGACTCGATCTCGTTGGACAAGCTTGCAATTTCTTTCTCCCTGTTGGACAAGGAGTTTCAGAGATAATTATTATTTGACTAGAAATTTAGACAAATATTTCGCCACTAAAATTTGAAAATAATAGGTAAATTATGCCAAGGAAAACTTGATATCGAAATTGATTGATAAAATACTTAGTAGATGAATGTGATAAATAAATGTAATTAAATATATATATATATGAGATAGGAATAAATATTAACAAATATAAATTAATATTAACAATAATATTTTTGAAAAATATAATCCGGCATATCTGCATTTTTTGGCTTTGGGGGGGGGCGGCTCCCCCCCCCCGCTGCGCACGCCAATGATATTGTAGTCATTTCTTATATGATTTTTAAAAACAGACGATCTTTTTATTTTTAACGATTTTAAAATGATTAATTATTTCTAATTGATTTTTAAAAAATTATATTATAATTTAATAAATTTATAGCTGAAATATTTTAATATTTTGTGGGTAAAAATGCATAACAACATACGATAAAATATTAATTTGAAATTTTCTTTCGTGATCTCCAGAACGCTAATAATAATTTATGATGGCAACGGTACTCTTGGAAACAATGGCTAGAATAATGATAATAATAATTTTCTTCTCCTCTAGGACACACGATATTGACATAACAACAACAATTACAGATTAAATAAGAACAATGACAAGAATGATGATAATAATGATAACGTAAACCGATTATAATACAGAGAATTCTGGCTATCACTTGGTTTAGCACAATCAAAGAAACGATATGAAAACACAAGATTTTCTTCTTCTCTGGGACACACGATACATATCAACAACAATTAAAGATTAGATTAGAAATAATGGCAAGAATGATGATAATGGTAGCCAGGAACTGATTATATAATAATAGAGGTCTCCAGGAACCACTGGAACTAGTACAAACGATATTAAAAACATGAGTTTCTACTATAGGACTTAGGATATAGACATACCACCAACTTTTAAAGATTGTATTAAAATTTACCTATATTCTGTCGGATTACATAGTGGTACCGTCCACTATAATAAAACGAGTAGACATCATGTATGGGATCCATATATTAGTGAAAATATGCACGTTTCTGTTCCTGGTGTGTGATGTCTGACTTGATAATGAATGAGTAAATGAAATATTTCTAATTATCGCGTAATTACAATAATGTCTATGATTGGTTAAACAAATAGCAGGGGAGGATGGAATTATGTAAACCCCGGGACTTGGCAAACCATTTCTTATTTTAAAATTAAATAGACTAGACGTTTAAATTTTATCCTAATATAGCTTTTATTAGTATGCATCTATAGGCAAAAAATCTTTTGAAATAATTGATTATTAAAAATTATATTATATTTTAAATAAAATTTTGATGTCAAATACAAAAAATTTTTACATGACAGAATTTTAATTTTTATTAGTTTATATAGTAATTTATATATAAATTAAATTTTATAGCAAAGTTCTAGCCCTCTTTTATAATTAAAAAGTTTTATGAGTAAATTTATTTTGTCAAGATATTATTTTAATCATGATTAGTCAATTTAGAGCTAAAGGGGTTTGCTAAAACGATACACGTCAATTGTGGCAATTATAAAAAATATATTTAAAATTCCTGGAAAGAAAATTTCCTGGGGTATTTAGGATTTATGCTAAGAAATCATAATCTTTCCTTAAAATCCTTATTTTATACAAAATGTTTATTAAATTACCCAAGTTTCAGTTTTTATATTTAATTAGCATCAATTTAAAAGTATTATGATGTCATGAAAAATAATAAAATTATTCTATACGTATCATTTCATTATTTATAAATTAAAATACATTTTAATGCATTATAACATGGAAAAACTAATGGTTTAGGAAGCCCCTTGCTATGGTTTGCCTAGCCCCGCTATTATGGATCAAATAAAAATAAATTTCAAAAATATGATTATATTCTTAAAAATCTAAATAAGGCACCTTTATAGAGTATAGTTATAGGTATCGATTTATATATTATTATTTATAATTTCTAAAAAACACAGAAGTTATAGCCGAATTTTCAAATATCGGTTTGACTAGCCCCAGTCTTCCCTATACCCAATAATAATAATATTGTTAAAAAAGTTAGAGCTAAAAATGAAATTAGAACCTTATAACAAGTAAGCAGAGAATATATGTTGACGTTAATTTGTTTTCCCCGGCTATGTGTTAACTTTTTAACTTATCATTTATGGAGCGCGTTTTTTAAATTAAAAAAATTTCAGGCAATTTTTTATGAAAGTTTGAATACTATATTTTTTTGTAATTTACTAGGATACCTATATACACATGACATACAGGAGAAAATATTAATTTTTTTAATAGAGATATGTATGTTAAGTTGGAAAAAATATAAATTAATACCCTGTCTTTGAAATATCCCTGAATAAATATATTAGTTTTTTCTAAGGAGACTTAAGTTATAGAGTAAAAATTGTAGAAAATTTCTTATTGATGATTGATCATAGTAATTGATAAAAATATTATATATATGACCTAGCCCCGATTTTCTAGTCATCACAAAATGCAATTATATTTAAGCAAAGTGAGACGAAATAAAAATTTGTGTATATATCTCAAATTATTATTATATTTAAATAATAATTGACATCTTTGAGATCAAATTGCTCAAATAAAGTTTACAAAAATTTTTCAAATTTACTAATTTATTTATTATTTTCCAATTAATTATTATTAATAATTTAAGAATTTATAATTATTTATTTATTAATCATTATTAATAATTTAAAAATGAATTGTTATTAATTTTAAATTTCTTGATTAATCTTTGCAAAAATTTAAAAAAAAAATTAATTAAGTTTAAAAAAAATTTGTACAAAAAATTTTCAATTTAAATTTTTTAAAATTATTTTGTCGTCTGCTTTTGAAGTTCAATTCACATCCAAATATAGTACTAATTAAAATATTATCAGGATATTCAAAGAGTTAGAGATAGTAAAGATATTTTATAAATAAAAGATAATTATTTTTCCCTCATACTAAAATAAAAATTGTCATTTTTGAAGGTAAGTTATTACTTAGAAATTCCTAAAATTGTTCCAAAAATCTTTTAATAATGGAAAATAATCCTATTACTAACATAATATAGAATAATTGCTTGGAAATTTTAAACGATAGATATTCCTATTGATAAATCTATTTATTTAACTTATTCATCTTTAGAATTATGAGAACGAAATCAAAGTTATCTCCTTATGTGAAACTCCAACGTCATAAAGAATCTGACAAGAAATGGAGGAATAACAGGAAACAATTTTTCAACCAACTCACGAATACCATGCTGCATACCAATGTCAAACCGGTGGAAGGAAGAATAACTAAGGTTAAAACAACAAAAATTTCTCTCCATTTCAAATGGTTTAGTAATAATATTTTTTTTATGTAAAAAACTTACATTTAAATTTATTTCATTTATATATCTGAAGTTTAAAGAAAGTTTATTTTATAAGTATGTAGAGTTTTCAATATGTTTTTTATGGCTCATAATCCAATAAGGCACTTTTTTTTTATTGGTTTATTTATTCAACACCTAACATTATAATATTGGCATATTATCTTATCTAGCATAATAAATAATTTTTTAAAAAATGAACCTACATCTTTTAGAAACAAAATGTCATAATATAAAAATTAGCTTACATCATACATCCGAAATGCGAATTGCAAAAATAAATTAATATTTAAAAAAAAAAATTAATTCAAATTTTAGCCTACAAAATATATCTACCGAATTTATATTTTAAAATTTCCATGAACATATTAGTTACAATTATTGTCGTTTAGAGCTTTTTACTTTCTTTTTTATATATCAATGTCATAATTAAGTGATTTTGTCGAGTGACATTTTCAAAAAAATGGTTATTTAGGGGTGTAATGATCAAACTTTTAATTAAATTAATAGCTGCCATTTTTAGTTTAGTTTTATTTTTAGTTTAATAAAACCTGTCCTATCTTCTTTAGAGAAATTCTGAAAAGCTGAAATTTAAAAAAATCGGAAAAAAAATTCCCTGAGTTTTATATATAAAATAACTTCATTTTTTTTTAGCTCCCAAGAATAAAATAAATAAATAAAATAGTCACACTATCACGTGAAACTCTCGAATATTAACCCATTTAACCCCATGAAAATCTTATTATTAAATACTTATCGGAACAAAAGATTTTTATATTTATATTTACTATCTCTGATCTCTCTTGAGGAATTTTCACTTTACAAGCAATAATTCCGCCTACAGATTAAAATCAATTTTTAGATCCCAACTTTTGAAAGGAAAAATAAATATATTTTTTAAAAAAAAATGAACTATATTTTTAAAAAAAATAAATTAATAAAATTAAAAGCAGTAATATGATTAATTAATGAATTTATTAATCTTTGATATTTATAAAAGATATTTAGAAAGCGTGCCCAAAAAAATCATTTTTAATACATTGTATTGTAATTGTTTTAATAATTTTTGAATAACTTAAAAATATATTGAAACTAATAAAGTTCATTTTTTTTAAAAAAAAATGCGTATTATGATTAATTATAAGATTTAATAAAGTTTAAAAGTAGACGAATCGTCGACTGATAAAGGGAGAAAATACTATGTTTTCTTTTCCGCTAGAAAAATGAATGATAATTATTAATTTTAGGAAAAAAAAATTAGGGCCTAAAATAATAAAGGAAAGAAAGGAAAGGAAAGGAAAGGAAAGAAAGAAAGATTGAAAAAGAATCGTAGAGTAAAAAAGAAAAGGAAAAAACATAATTTATTTTCGCAATATATAATTTATCAAATTGCTAAGGTTCATAGTAAGATAGAAAAATTATTAATATATTTATCTATTTAAAAAAAAATTATCATCAATCTGAACTTCCAAAAATTAATTTTTTTAAAAAAAATACAAATTTCATTTTTTTATTATTATAAATTTATCAATTATCACATCTTCTTAAATAGAATAAGAAATAAATTGAAACGTCAGAAATAAAAAAAATATAATATAGTAGATGACATCATTGCCTTAGCCAATCACGTAAAAGTAAAATGAACCAACCTTTAAAATAGCTTGCTAAATAAATTAATCTCATGTGAAACGCTAAGGAAAAAAAATAGTTTCTACAACGACGGTGTTATTAATAAGATAACTTATATTATTCTGCCAAAAATAAAAAGGTTAAGTCTTATTTTAAAACTAAATGATTTTCTATGAATAAAATTTTAATTAAAATTTTATTAAAATATTAAGCAAAACTAAATAAAACAAATATAATCATTTTCTTAATTTGTAATATCACCTTTAGAATATTTAGAACTGAGGCTTCGTTCAATGACCGTTTAAAAAATGTTAACAGAATTATTATTTTTTTTTAGAAAAATCTTTTTAAAATAAAATGATTTAGTAGATTAATTTCATAGGCTTTTTTTAAACGATTTATAAATTTATAAATAAAAGAAATATTTATTACTATATTAGGTGTATAAATATAAAAATTTTCTCTCAAATATTCCTTTTAATATTATGATTTAAATTTAGCAGGATTTAACTGATCCAAATTTTATTGAATATTACCAAATAAAAATTGAGGATTAGAAATTGAATCCATAAAAATTCATTTTTTTCTCCAAAAAATTGTAATAAATTAATTTATATATATATATTTTTTTTTCACAAATGAACTATAAATTAGACGAAAATTCTAGAAACATCGATGGAAATAGTGCAGGCTCTGACGATGGAAGTTAAAGAACTGTTGAAGGAAAAAAGTTATTATTTTTCTTTACCCCAGCATTAATTACCATATTTTATGTAATTTCTCCATTTTTAGCCGGCAAAAATGTCGAAACCTATTCCCTGTAAATTACTGTCTCAGCCTCGGGGTTTTAATATTTATTTTTTTTGGAAATACTGGGCCTTTGAAAAAAGCGTGTATAAAATCGCGCGGCAAGTGTTCATTTTCATGCATCAGGATATCTCGCAGAATTAGCCGACTTTTAGCCCTTACCCAATTATAATCTTCACTATTAATTTTTATAATGAATTTAAATGACGTTTAAGACTTTTTAACATTTAACAAACGTTTTTAGGTTTAAAAGTTCTAAAAAAAATGGAAGAATCATGATTTGGCTGGCGATTAAATTTTATCAATTTAATATTTAAAGTATTATTAATCCTAATATGAAATTAGAAATATCTACTTCTTTAAAAAAATTTGTTTTAGAATAAGTATTTATTTTTTAACCTCCCTCCCCCTTCCATAAAATTGTAATTTTTTTTAAAATTTAAAATAATTTTATAATTCAATCTTTATGACGCAATTTTTTTTTTAAACCAATCAAATCTAGGTTAATATATAACAACCTTATATTTTTTAATATGGTTATTTTTACAGGAGTTCATTGTTTATCCCTGTTCAACTTTTAAGGATCAAAATATGTTTTTCGAATAATTTTTTTTTAAAAAAATATATGTCCTAAATAGTGCGCACAAATTAAGCTTTTGCGTTTTACCCTAATTTTTTTAATTAAAAAAAAAACGCAACGCATTCCTTGTTTAAATTGAGGTTACCTTTTTTATTAATATCGTTCGATTCAAAACTTTAACTAAGTACTAAAAAAGGAGTTGTCTTTGAAAATTATATTATCGTCTGCCTTTTTATTTCCTTAATTTTTAAATATTCCTTTTTAAGATATAAGATAAATGTTTTTCTTACATTTTATATAATATAGAGACCTGCAGAAGTACCATTTGCACGGCCCGGCCCTGATTTTTTTTTCCAAAACTTTTTACGGCCCGACCCGGCTTTTTTTAAAAAACAGGCCCGGCCCGGATTTTTTAAAATTATATTTATTTTTGATTTTTATAGCGAATAATGGAGATTTCAAATATTTAGTTTTAAAATACCCGGCTCGAATATTTATTAAAAAAAAATTACAGGCGGTCCGGGTATATTTAAAAAAATTAAAATGCAGCCTGGCCAGGCCCTAAATTCGGGCCGGACTTAGGGCTGGGCCTGCATGTCTCTGATATAATATTTCAAGATGGAGAATAAAAAAGTCACGAAAAAAGTAAAACTGTTCGCGTTTGTTTAAATGGTTGCTAAAGCCAAACGGTAATTTTACCAATTTTCACGATGCCATTTGAAATGCATTATTGGACGAAGTGTTAGAAACGCTTAATTTGTGCGCAATATAAAGCAGGGTTGGCAGGTAAAATTATTCGATTGTGGTAGGTAGATTTTCATATAAAAATAAATAAATTTTTTTATCAGAGGCTGAAAATTTTTTATTAATTCCGGATTTATTTTTTTAATTATTTAAAAGAAAATAGGCTATTTTTTAAAAAATTATTTTTTAATAGATTTTTTTTATCATTTGTGGTATAGCGTATCTATATAAAATTTCGTGTACTTTTATTAGTTATCAGATAAAACCTAGTAAATTTAGAAAGTTGGAATTGAATTTCTTGATTTTAAAATGTCTATGTTTACAAATGATATTTTTATATCAAATGCATGATTTTTTTGGGGAAAAAAATTTAGAATGTGGGAGATTTTGTAGGTGTTTTTGTTAGTGTATTTGCGAACTTTTAAAAATGTGGTAGTTGAGTTAAGTGTGGTAGATTTCGACTTTTTTAAAAAAAATATGGTAGTCTAATAGTCAATGTTGAAGATCTGGTAACCCTGGTCTTAAGCCTCATTTCCATTTGCAATATTGGAAATATATTAAGCCCAGGGTTATAACTAGACTTTTTTTCTAAAGTATTAAACTCTAAGGCCTAATTTTTTAATCAAAAGATGTAAGCGGCTATAATTTTCATTTCATGTTGGATAACTTGTATAATTGTAATGTATTATACGATTTATACCATTAAAAGTAACTTTTGAGGACGTTACAATTTTCCAAAAATAATACGCAAAAAACGACTCTTATATAAAAGAAAAAAAGACCCCTGCTATAGAATAATTTTCCCAAATAAAATAGGTTTTAGTAATTATAATTTATTTTTGGTAAGCCAATATATATACAAAGTTTATAAAATCCTTTTTTAAAAATATAAGATAATTTAATTCATAATATTTATAAAGATATAAGAAAGTTTGAAGATCTCAATCTGATGAAAGACCACACAAATAAAATAATCAAATTCTTGTTGTTATATATATGTAATCATGATATCAAGATATGAAGATACATAAAAATATTAAAATTTTTATTATTAATCGGATTTGAATTTTATAGGAGATTCTATATTCACGTTGAGATATTTGGGGAAATCTGTGCCCCATAACGTCAACACTTTATGCGTTTCTTGGGAGGATATTCAGAAAGCTTACGGTGAATTTGTTAGATTTCAAACTCAAAAGTTTATATACAACCATTTTATTTTATATTCATTATTTTAATAATTATTTATAAATAACAATTTTGATTCAGCACAAAATTTGAAAAATTATGTATATATATATATTATGCCAAGGAAGGCTCAATACCAGAGCATTTATGCATTTGAGAAAATGAGGGGTTGGTAGTTATTATATATAAAAAAATTAGAAATAAATCATATACAGATAATTATGCAGATCTAATTTAAATCTAATTAAATCTGTATGTTTTTAAAAATATGGAAGTTATTCGGAATTTATACAAATAGTATAAAAAAATTTTTAATCTGCAAACGTTTCAAAATATACAAATTTTTTTTAATAATGTTATTTTGCGACGCTCAATTTTTAGCTTGCCATCTTTTAATATTATGCGTTCGAATGTTCTATTATAGACTAACTATTTATTTAGCATTTGAAAAATCCACGATAGAAATCCCATATATTTTTTTTTAAATCTAGACCTCGTTCACTGTATCGTCATATGAACTAATATCCTTTTTTTAGCATCAAATCTTCCAGTTCTATAATAATTTCAAGAAAATTTTATAGATTGAGTAAGGGATAAATTATCAATGTTTTCTGTATATTTCATCGAATTCTACAAACAAGGTCTAAGGTTCGTCGAATTCAAAATTTGAGAAATGAAATCTGAACTTTCCAATAAAATTTTTTTTTTTATTAAACTTTAAAAAAATTTAAAAACATCAACAATTTAAAATTAATTTGAGTCAGATGTTAATCATGCACAAAGGCGATCTTGCCATTCATTGATTGCAAGATCGAACACTCCTCGAGCAAAATGATTCCATTCCTCAAGTCACTATATGAGATTTTAAACTTAGCCTATGCGGGTTTCAGTGGCGTATCCAGGATTTTCTTATAGGGGGGGGGAAATTTTTTGGGGCTTCGCCCCCAAACCCCTTTTACCTGGCCTTCGGCCAGCTTTCCCCGGCCGAAGGCCGGTGGGTCTTATTTAGCTATTCTATTAAATTATTCATAATTTAATAATAATTATATTTCTATTTTTAACTATTATTTACTAATTCGTGTTTATGGATAGGATATTACAAGCCTCTTTTTTATTATTTCAAGTTAGGTATATTATATTTAATAAAGTTTTTTTTAAATGTAAAGGTTTATTTATATGTAAAGTTGAAATAAAGTGTAATGTCTTTTTATAAAATTTGCTTTAAAAACTAGCCTCAGCTTAAATTCTCATACAATATAAGTAGAATATAATTTTTTTTATTGAAAATACTAATAGTAGTTTAAAATATTGACTAGAAAATAATTAAATTAACAAGTTTTTTTAACTTCTTATCAAATACAAGATTTTTAATTATTTCGTTTGTCTTTGGAACCAAATCTCTGTGTATATTTAACAGAGCTAACCCATTTAGCCGAGATTCAGTACTTCGTAAATATGTTTTCAACCTTCTCAAGTTGGAAAAAGTCCTTTCATTCGTACATACATGTTGTAATAGGCAAACATGCAAGAATATAAAACAACTTCGAAATATTAGGAAATTGAGCCAAGGTTTCTTTACACCGCTTGAGCGCATCAATAGCATGCTCAGGTAAAATAGCTAAACGTATAAATATTTATACCACAATTCGAATTCACTGATTAAATTTATTTCAGTATCAATCTCATAGGAATAAAATTTTTCTAAATATTTAATTTTACCAATAGTGGCATTAGAAAATGAAGAAGGATCTTTGGGTAATAAAACTTGAAGATTGCTAAAGACTTGTTTTTTATCTAAAACCCGTACTTTTATTTGCTATAAAAAAGTATCTAAGAATGGGATGAAAATGGATATTTTATAATATTCTTCTATTGAGCCAATATTTATTTTCATCTCAATAATGGCCTAGGTGCTAGATGAGGTTTAATTAGTATTATATCATAAAATTTAGCCTTCGATTCAACGTCTAGATAAATATTATGAAAATATTTATCTACATTCATTCTTTTATTGTATCTACCTGTTCATGTATATTTTCCGCCAAATCAATAACTTGTACCAAATCTAAATTTGGTTTTTGTAAATTTCTACAAAGTAGTGAGCTAAAAATAATTTATTGATGCAACTAGCAGCAATGATAAACTCTGATTGATCAATTGAATTCAATAATGATATCGCTGCTAAGACACATTACTTTTTTTCATGCTCAGCCTTATTTATAAATTATCGTTTGATTTCAATCTCTTTGACTAAATATTTTTACATTTTATTAATATTTTTGAATAATATGTTGGAAAATTGATATTCAAATATTTGTAAAATTTTGATTGGTGAAAGGGGGGGTCTGGGGGGGGGGTAAAATTTTTATTAGCTTAAAATGATATTTATGAAAATAGTCAAATTTGCGATGGGGGGGAATTTCCCCCTTTCCCCCCATTGGTTACGCGCCTGGCGGGTTTGATAAACATGTTCTCGTAAGATGCACTATTCCTTGATGTTGACCGAATTGAGATCAGGGCTATTAAGGGGCCAAAGAGTGGGTAAAATAAAATATGGTGTTTCTCATGAAGCAAATCCACAGTTTCTTTGGCTCGGTGAGCTGAAGCACTGTTTTGCTGAAATATGAAATTGTTAATCATGCAATCAATGAATGTTGAGATCGCCTCAGCAGTGGCTCCTACACTTTCTGGTGAAGATTCATGCAGAATATTATCACGATTAATATTCTGTCATTTATCTAGACCTTCACATTTCCATTTTGAATTTGTGTGTGGACCTCCAAATAAGAGACATGTTAAGCAAAAAACTTTATTCATTTTAATACGATAAGTAATCCAATTTCTAGCAATTTTGCTATTGTCAATATTAGTTTTTTTTTCATTAAAGCTTTCATTAAGCATCTGTTTTTATTATTATTATCTTTGGGGAATAAATAATGTGTAGGTTGAAGAGTTCCTAATTCTAGATATATCAATTATAAATTTGTCAATTCTTTTTCTGACAATATTGATGGGATCATTTGATTCCTAAGAAATGGGAGGGAGGGAAGATAAGATATTTAAATTAAAATATGAATACTACTATCTATTCATATTATGCTTAAAAAAATAAGTAGAAAAATTTTCGTCAATATATATTAAATTAAATATTAAGTTGAGGGGGGGGGGGGTTATTATTACATTTATAAACCAGAAATCACTTGATCATGATGGATGTAACAAAACAGTAAAAGAATTAAATAATAAATAAATTTAAAAAAAAAAGAAGTACCCCCACTCAAATTTACTGAAGCAGTTGCTTCGGACCCCCCCCCCCCCCCCGTTGTAGGGGCCACTGCGCCTCAGAGCATGTATTTGAACTAATGGCCAGCATTTTTATCATCTTCGAAGAACGACATTTGATTTAAAATAGGGCCAACTATATAATTCATCATCTACTTCAAAATTTGCAAATTATTCGAAATTAATACAATTAATAAAGTTCAATTTTTGGTTGCTGTTTTTTAGCATTAAGCACTAGAAGGCTCTGGTGTGCCGTTAGCCTTAATTAAAGTGAAATATTATCATTTGATCTCTATCTTACAAATAATAATTGTCAACACCTCTCCAAGGAATCAATATGGCCTTTTATTTTAAGAATCATTTCTTCACGTCTTCTTACCTTAATCCCAAAACTAGTTGGGGCCTTTAAACGCGTCTTATCATTTCATATGGCCCGGCTTTGGGCAATATCAACTACAAATTTCTTATCCAACATACCATTACGGATTTGAGAAATCCAAGTTGGTTAGTCATATGGTCATGGCCTGCCTCTAGTTCGTTAGTACATAACGTTAAAATATAGATGTAGCCGATTTACGTTAGTTGAGGTCCTTGGCACCTGGCGATACCATCTAAGCCACGGCTAACTAAGGAGAGAAGGGGGAAATCTTCCCATTGCAAATATTAGCCCTGTTTTGTAAACAACATTTTAAGCTAATAAAAGATTTTCCCCTATGCATTTGCCCCACCCTCCTCTCCCCCAAAAATAAATGAAAGAAAAAAAAATAAACCTAATAGTGCTCCCCCCCCCTTAGAAAAATCCTGAACGCATAATTATCCCAGTTTGCTCTCCTTTATCTTTTCACACAAGAGAGGTAGGCCCATCTTCATTTTCGGGCTAGCATTGGCCATACGATCCAAATTGGTGTATCCTAGGATTAATCCGATTATTCGCATTTCCCTTACATCCAACATCTTATTCCCGGCAGCTTCCCATTATCAAGTTCGGTCTGACAATAATAGGATAGGCCTCACCTTTATGCCAACATCTTCTAGTCACAGTATCCCTTATACGTTTCTTCATTTTATCCAACCCTCCTGTATCCTAGATTTTATCATGACGACCTCTCTCTTATGTATTGAAGGGAAATATTTCAACTTTCGGGTATGGATCAAATTGCATAGTTCCTTGCCTGCAACGTTTGTTGCTGATAAACTGTTTTAAAAGAGCTGCCATCGGTGCCATATTTCTTCAACTTAACTGCCCATACATCGGCCCGCTGTGCTACCATTACTTCGGTTTCCTCGCATACTGCATTAATGAAAAAAATTAGAAACTTTTATTCGAGTAAAATTTGCTAGAATATTTTAATTACAAATAAAAATTTTTTTTGCAATTTTCACATTATATATTTTTTGTCTTTATAATTTGAATATAGTATAAAATTAAGTTTTTTATTTGATCGGTATTTTGACTTCTCCATAAAATAAAACTTACATATAAAAGGAAACCAAGAGGCAAAGTCATTAACGCTGTTAACGTTTTCCAGAGATTAGGATATCAAGATCATTTCTTAAACTCCTTCAAAATAGCCAATAATAAAGAAAGTTGTGAACCTCTTGATTCTTCCTTTCAATCTTCCTGCCAATCAATACAAGATTATAGTCAAGTATCTATTTTTTTTTTATAAAAAAAAATCCGGGTTTAAAAGTTTCTTCGCTTTTTTTACTTTAACATTATTGTCACATGAGGGAAAAAAATATAAAGCGGTATTAGACGCCACCTAGCTCACTTTTTAATCGCACCCTTTTTTAATGTAGTAAACTATACATTGGGGGGGGGGGGTACTACAATGTTGACTTTCCCTGCCACATTATTTTTATTAAGGTTCCTTAGGTCTACTTATAGCAGGCCTTTAGCTATTCTATATTTCTTTTTAAAAATAATTTTAGGTTTTCACCATTAATATAAAAATGTTTTTTCCTGAAATATTTTAAAAAATTATTAACTTTTACTTATTTTTCTTTCAAATTAATATTTGTAGGGATAGATTGTTTTTTTTTTGAGAAAAAGGGGACACAGAGAAAGGGGGATGGGAAGTCTTTTATTAGCTTAACATGATATTCACCAGAGCTGGCAAATTATTAAAGAGTATTACTACGCATATGAATGTATAAACTGTTCTTTATTTTTTAGCCCTGCGGGGAAGTCAATATCACTGATTATAGTTAAATGTGTGTAAAAACTCTAAAGCTTCTCTTAATTCTATAGTTTAATATAGTTATTTTTCCTATTTTTTTTGATTCTCAGCCAAGTTAAATATTTAAAACTTAACCTTCATCCCCGATTTCCAAGACAATGACCAATAATATATATTACATAGACTAACAATTCATTCATTAAAATACATTTTGAAGCGTCGTTGCAAATCAGCTGGGAAAGTTTTCACAAAATTTTAATAATGATTGATAAATATAGGAAATCAAAATGGTTTGTCATCACCTGCTGATTTGTATTGATACACATTTAAATGAATGGTCATTTTAAGTAGTACAGGGCTTAAAAATAAAAAATTCAGCCCAGCCTTTTACCGAAATAGCAAGGGTTAGAGCTAGTGTTACATATTTCTAAAAATTGGGTGTCTATATGTAGCTTAAGATAATTTTTTTAATGTGAAGCTATTTACGACCTGGTTTGACATAAATATTTATTGTTTTGAGCAACAGCATAAAATGTTATAAAAATTATATTAAAATATATCTATTTACTCCTTTTTTTTCGCGCAGGGAACAAACGAAAAATGGAGTCAACAATCTTTGGAAAAATCTTTCTGCGATGGGACTGACGCAACCAATTTATTACTCAAAAATAAAATGTCAGCCATTCGAAGAAACACGACTCCCAGTAAAAAATGGCTTCAAAAGTTTATAATTTAGAAAAAAAATACATTATACCATATGTTCAAAGCTTATTTACTTTACGCAATAACATGTTTAAATGCAACTGTTCTATGTTTTTTGTTGAGCAATTATATCTTACTATTTAATAGCTCTATTTTTAAGCCGTTTGAGCTGACTCGAAATCTCGTCAAAATTAAGATCAATCACAAACGGATATTTTTTTAAGGAAAAAGTAGGCGGCTGCACGATTTTAAGAACTAACAATTTGGCTGACAATTTTCCTTCACTTTGGTTTCAAAATTAGATCTGAATGTATAAGATGCAAAATATTGAACCGACCCGGAATTTGTTAATGTTTATTTTCAAAAACCTTGAATAATGCATATTTATGATTTTTGTTGTTCCATAATAAAAAAATTATGACGTGCTAAAAAAAAATCGAGCTGGGTCTAAAATTTTACTAACCGAGTTGAGAAACCTTTTCTAAAATATCGGGCACTTAAAGAAAGACCGTAGCGCATAAAATAAATTTTGAAGGGCCTGTTAGATTTTTTTAATTTATTTAGTCCAATTGGATTCCCGCATGACAAAAGACGAAATGTGAAACTAACTTAAAAAAATCATTATGAATTTTGATATCCTTCCTTAGTTAGAATTACTTGTATAAAATTATATTTAAGAAATTTTGTAGTTAGACCTGGTTTCCATGAAATTCTTTAACTTTTGTGAGTATTTTACGTGAAACGAAAAAATCAAACTAAACGAAAGAGTTAGTCACTTTTTCTACTTGGCTTGGCTCATGTGGTTAAGCTTATAAAAATATATCCATTGGTTTAATAAAGTATCATAAATGACTTAAAGTGATATTACATATATTTCTTTTTTATATTTTAACAAAATCTTAGCTCAACCCAAAATACAGTGAGTAATCCAAAAAGGAAGAGCAGATATAAGAATAAGATATCTGGGCTCTGGAATGACGAAGCCTACGGTTAATTTCCATTTTACTTTATAAGAGTTTGATATAAATTGAATAGTTTGATACTATCATTTAAATCAATTTATATTTACTTAACAGTTAATAAAAAAGAAAACATACCACCAACCTTAAATGATTCCAGAAAATCTTCTAGAAATGCCAAAAATTGTGACAGAAAGTTGTTCATCGATGGGTCTAATAAAAATGGTATGTCCAGTGATAAACTACATTATATCAAGAATAATGGTGGCACATATTCTGCCATAAATAATGCTACTCTAACCCAAAACATTTCCAATAGTACCAAAAACTCTGATTCAGAGATAAATAGAAGGATAAATGAACAATACTTAGGGTCGGTTTTGTACAATTTCAGACCCATCAATGTCGATAACAATGGCATGATGACTTCGAATCAATATTACGACAATAACAATGGTGCAGTTAATTTTTATTCACCACCAGCACTTCCTCCTCTGTACAATATCTTGAAAGGTAGAAATGAAGACAGTTATGATAAAAATAATTATGAGTCCTCCCCTTATTTTGATAATAATTTAAACAATAATCGATGTAAATTAATGCCCCTGGAGGCGATTTACGAAAATTTGGACAGTAATAATAACGATATCCACCAACAGTATAAGAATATCGGGGAGAATATCTTGGGATACGATGGAGAAGAAAACGTTCAAATGGGAAAGATGGGAATGATTGAAATAAAAGAATATGAAAGTTGCCAGGCCTTGAACAATTCTTTGAAAAATTTGTCGGTGTCGGTTGAAGATAGCGCAATCGTTATTGATGAGAGGTTTACTTTTATTTTTAAAAAAATTCTTAATTATATATATAAATTATTTCCTTTCTTTTTGAACCTTTTGTTTGAATTACCAAATTCGCCGTTTAAAAATCATAGAATTTTTGTGCGATTCTTACGGCTATCGCTACAAGATGTGTCGGAGGTAAGTCCCTTGCTAAAATAATAGTACCAATTTTTTTAAATAGCCCACTAGCCTCTAGTACCCATTGATGCCTGGCTTGTCTAGTAATTCGAAGACTTGGGGTTCAAATCAGGATTGGCAAAAATTTTTTACGTTTATTTAAAAAAAATGAATTTGATACAAAATAATACGGGAACTGTAAATTTTTAAAATTTACATAATTATGAGTGTTCAAGCCTAGCAATTAGCTTTATTACAAAAATATGTATATACATTTATTTCTTATTACTAAAAAAAACAACATCTTGATTCTTTAAAAATATGCTATTTACTGTTCAATTTTTACTCTATTTCGATTTAAAATAAAAATAAGAACAATTAGGACACCACAAAAAAGTTTGACTTTTCGATGGCTCTTAAGTCTTTATTTTTGAGAAAAAAGACCAGGTTGTACACACATAAACAACAAACTAAAATAGGGTGCCTTACTTTAAAAGCTGTTTACCCTAGGCTAAACAGAAAAAAGTATCAAAAATAAATTAAACCAGGACATGGCTTAATAACTTAAAATTTTATAAAAATTTTTTTTTAAGTCTTAGCTATAAAGTAAATGTTATTTGAAGCTTATAGCATAACCAAAAGTCATTCAATGACGATTTATAATAAATATCATATTGGGATAAAATGCGGCTATAAGGACGGTTAAAATGTTTCGCCTGTCATAAAACTGTAGAAAATGAATTTTGAAATATTATCATCTACTCCACATGAAAAAAAGAAGCATTTGAGCATAAAAAGAACGTTTAATAAATAATTTGTGTGTGTTCTGAAATAACCTAAAAATAGTCGGAAAGGTAAAAAATAATTAAAATGTGCAATATGCTTGCACAAATATTTTAATTTTGATAATTCCCATTACATTCCCTTATTGTAATGATCAATTTATAGTTGAAAATGTCGAAATTGTTATTATTTGGTTTAATAAAACGATAAAGTTAGGTTCAATTTTATTTTAACCACTCTACCCTAGTGCTCGGCAATTTTACTCTGGGTAATATTTACATAAAAAATGATAGCCTTTAACATATTACGCAATACTAGAGATTTTGCTCATAGATGACAGAGCTTAAACAAACAAGATCTCGAAGCCTTGTGCAATATTATTAAATTCTTAATTTAAAATCGGCTAAATCAACTAGGTGTTATATAAACACCAATCTACTATAAAAAAATCGTCATAATATCTTAAATATGATTCGAATACTGGGTGCTTAATTCTCTTTCAACTGCAAATATAAAAATAGAAGCTTATTTTTAATATATATATTTTAAAAAAAAAATTTACCCAAAGTATCGATATAGACGACATGGAAATATTCTCGAGAAATATGGCAACATTCCCTGCTTCCGATTTGAACAGAACTCCAAACACGACAGTATTGTCATGGGAGAACAATTATGAAAATATAGATTCCTTCAATCATTTTGATAATCAGGAAGCTTCTTTGAACGATACCGATGATATTACCTTTCAAAATTTTAATCAGTGCCCATCGCTGACGTTGTTAGATCAGGGGGGAGACTTGGAAAGTATAATTTAGTTTTACATTCTTGTTTTTTTTTCTTCTTCTTGTAAATTATATTTATTTGATAAAAAAAATGATAAAACAATTTTTAAATTGATATATTATAGGTAAAATTACAGAACTAAAATGTAAAAGAAAATTAGAACTCAAATCTCCAGCTCATGAAGAATATATCCTTAAAAGATTCGAGTATAATTTCGTTTTATTGTTTAATTTTAAAGGAGAGAAAGGTATAAGGAAGGAATAAATTAAGAGTATTGTAATAAAATTTACTTTCTTTTTAGGTTTTTTAGAAATCTTTTGAACTTTCAGTTATTCTTCACTTCTAGAATTTTTTTTTTCTTACAAAATTTGTTTAAAAAAAAGATATCAGAATAGTCCTGACTTTTCTCCACAGTTGTCTCCTCAGCTAGGAGATTGGCTCGAGTCTTATAGGGATCTAAGTGTTCCTTTAAAGGCTGAATATCACGACACTCTTTTCAATCATAACTTTAATTCTGCTGACGGAAAGAAGGTCACTACATATAATTCTAATTCAACAACCTCTAATCATATTATTACAAATCATTATTTTAATTCCGAAAATCTCAATGATAACTTATCAACAAGAACTATAGCACCCACAAGTAAAGTCAGTAATAAAAATATGGTTAAAAATGAACTTCTAACAACAAATAACGCATTTATTATAAATCCATTTAATTCAAATTCTAAATCGGCTAATAAAGTCAACTCTCGCTTTACCGATAAAAATATGGATGCAAGCTTAACAACGAAAAATAAAATTTTCGAAATACCAACCGCTACGCCTTTTATCGGATTTTCAGCTTCAATGTCTAAACCTCAAACTCAGAATGATAAACTCTGCGCCGTAAAATGTCTACCTCGTGATTCCAATGACCCTATAACCGCGTACAGATATTTCAAACCGATCAAGAATGACAATTACAAAAACATTAAGTGTTGTTTAGATGATACCAGGGATAGAGAAAAAATCAAACAAATAGATGGAGATGTTCCAAGGTCAACCATATCTGCTAACAATAGATACTTCAATAAACCTGAGAAAAGTATTAAAAAATGGAAATTAAATGTTTATAAATTTAAGTGAATTTTTAAAAAATTAAAATATTTAAATACAGTTTCCATTTATTTTCTAAATCCCTTTCATCTCACTCAGAGCTCCCTAGGCCACATAAGCCAATGACTCTGAAACCCCACCCAATGACTAAATTATAAAATGGATACTGACCATTTATTTTTACTAAGAAAGTACCTGTCCCCCTTCCCCAAGATATAGCTCAAAATTACAATGACACAATTGCCCTATTGAGGGCCCTGTCTTAAAATCATACTATAATTGTAATTAAAATCAAGTTATGAGTATGTGCATTGACAAAAATATCGGCGGCGGGATAAGTTTTAAAAATTCCTAATCGGCGGGGGCGGCATGCCGCTTTATAACCACCATCAACAAAGGCGGCATAAATCAGTGCACCTACATAAATCTTTTATAAATATGTATATTTTAAATAGATAATTGATTTTTCAAATTAAATAAAATATAGTAAGGAATATCTATTTTTTACATCCTTATTAAAAATAATACTAATTATAAATTAAAACTGAAATTTTGTAATTTTATAGTTGTCATATTTAAAAACTAATTAATTTATTGACTAGTGTAAAAAAATTAGAAAATTCCATCCTCGGCGTTTTTAAGAATAATATGGCATTCTTTTTCTAAGTCACCTAAAGTGGAATCATAATTTGTGCTTGTTGTAGAATGTTTGTTAAGATTGTCAAATAATTTATTTGATATATTTCCTTTTGGTTTTCAATCTTTATATTTACTAATCTATTATCATCATACTCTTTAAATTTAAGATGTTTATAAATAAATTCCGACGAGGTGAAATCTTGCTCTATTAGATATTTTGAATTCTTAATTTTTGAAATCTTAGGTCTAGAAGATTAGCCAACAACCTAGATACTTTTTGAAATAAATAGTAACTTAAAAAAATTAAAATATTATTACTTTCAAATGAAATGAAAAATACAAAATTATGATAATTTTAAAAAAAAAGATTAACATTCCAAATCGAGAGAAATTTAAATATCATAAACAGGGAATAAGTAAGGCAAGTATTTTTAAAAATATATTTTCCTTAAGTGAAATAATCCATCATTTACTATTAAATGTGTTTCCGTTTCACTTCTGAAAAGATACCAAGTTCAATGTTGACCCTTTTTGCGATAGAAATTTATTTCTTTAAATTTGAAAAAAAATTTAAATATTTCCTCTACAAGATCCGATTTAGTTATGAAGTTTGCGATAATATTTTCCAATTCTTTTCATAACAATGTTAATTAGATTTTTACTATTTCCAGATATTCTTTCGAGCACAATTAATATACTGTAAGAGCTAAATGGGACAATTTAATGTTCTTATTTGAATGGCATTATTGTTATTGTCAACATTGAAATCCCCAATTTGTGATATTGGCCAATCATTAGAATAAAATGTATAAAATATGAAGATTATTTTTTAAAAATTTATGCGTTGGCGTGATTTTCATAAACGGTGGCGTTTTCATCGTAATTAAAAAATATCCATCAGGTCTAATTATAAGCATTGTCATAAATAAATTATCTTTACATATATAATTGATTATTATTAATTTTTTTAAGCCAACTTTCTAACTCCGAACATCAAATTCTTTCAAAAATCCAACGATGATTCGATAAATTTTGAAGAGGAAAAGGTTTTAAAAAAAAATTACATATTAACTGGAATTTGCTGCCTATTTATTATTATTATCATTATAAATAATCTATAAAATTAATCATGGAATATGAAATTAACCCAGGAAAAGAAGAGAGAGGACTAAATTAACAGAATGAGCTCTATTTTTTTTTAAAAAGTTCTGTGATTCCAGAAAAATTAAGAATTCTTGTTAAACCCAGCCTTTTCTATTTTACTTTACATTTAAAATTAATTTTTTATTTGTTTTCAGATTAAAGCATTAAATCAACTCCATCTACCAGAATTGCCAATTGAATGCGTAGAGAATATTCTTTCAAAGATTTAAAATAAAATAGAATTATTTTATATTGTTTTTTTAGACAATCATTTAGGGAAATATTATAAATAGATGTACATAATATAGTATACTTATATATTAATAATCATGTGAAAAAAAATATATATTGCTAAATATTATGTGTTTTATATTCATATACATATATATTATGTTGGAATCTCAGTTTAGAATCAATAAAGCAAATTTATATTTTCTTGAAAGTTTATAATATAAAATGTTTTAACCAGTTCAAATATCTATGAACATTCCGTAAACCTCTTAATTGTCAAATTATTTTCGAGAGGCCTTGATATGGCAATTGTTTTACTTTACTGTTTAATTTATGGTCCTATACAACCAAATCAATTGCATAATTAGTTAACTTAAATACTAGACTATAAAATCCAAAAAATAGAGCTCCCTTCTTTTTATCAGACCCAGGAACCTCGTTAGTCTATCATCCAGAGGTTCCATTGATGAATAACATAAAATTACTTAATTTCAAAATGAATGCTGATTATGTACGCCGACTAAAATCCTTCCTTTCAGTTACTCCTACTCATCCTTACCTCATCCATATATATTGTGAGGAATTTTAAATATCAAATTTATTTTAAATTTAATTGTATAATCGAATTATGATCATTTATATGAGCAGATTCTCTGGCGTGTTAATATCGTTTTCAAATAAAATGTTATATTGTCATTCATATCAGCTCTTTTGGAGACGAGTTTTTCAACCTACATTGTATAGTAAATTATTATCATCCATAATGCTTTAATATAATAAACTTAGACACAATTATGCATTTAATTCCATTTTAACCAACACATACCGTATAACCACGAATAAGGAAAAATTAAATAGATTCAATGATTCAAATACTTTAAATATTTTTTTTAAAATTAGGGCTAAAAATTATATCACACCCATATATCCTCTAATGACAGATTGTCTACTTTATAAGAAGAAACATAGTGAGAAATAGGCATAAAAATTTAAAACGTTTAAATATGGGGTAGACAGTTTTAGTGTTTACTATTTTTTTAAACCCCGGTTCTGTTCTTATGCACATTGATTAGAATGGGAACTACACTGATAAGCCATTTATATAATCCTGGAAATTGGTTTATCTTTAAGACTCATTCTCATTCAGCTAAATTGTTTCAAATTTAAGACTCACAATTTAATATCATTGATAAAAATCAATTAACATATTTAGGATCTGGTGGTGATTCGGCCGTTTGCACTCTTCTTCATTCAACTCTTAAGAAACTTTGCAATTTGGGCGATATCTTACTCCTACTTTCCTCTAATATACCGTGTATTCTTTATGCTCTTAGAACTATCCCTATATTTAAGTATTCCACTCCATTAATCGCATATGAAACTGGAATAAAGCCACTTACCGAAGAAATCTTAAGTTTAAAAAAATTGCTGTGGCCTCTTCTCTTCCAACAAAAATTACGGGTCTTGGAGTAATTTCCATCTGCAGCTATAACTACTTATATCTCAAGCTACTTATTGACAAATCCTACTTTTGACGCCGTTCTACGCCAAGACATTAGTTTTCTGAAGGTCTTGGATTCATGATACACCTCTTTATAGTTACTTGCAAACAAAAGGAAAGGGACTTCCCGGTCATTATCTTCTGCGTCAACACTCTACTATTCAGCAGCGTCACTAGCTTTACAGTCTCAGGAGACTCAAATTTTTTTTTTAAAATTACCTTTTTTTTTCTAGCTAACATTATCCAAAATTACCATTTTTCCGTGGCTAACATTATCTAAATATATAAATATCTAAATAGCTATTCTATATATCAGGGGGTCACTAACCTTCTCAATCTCAGGGTGCTCAAAAAAATTTTTTAAATTATTTTAAAAATGACTTTTAGCTAACATTTACAAAATGTCTTTTTTAGCTAACATTTACAAATTGCCTTTTTTAGCTAACATGTATTTAAGAACAAATTCAAAATTTTCTGGGGCTCTTATATTTTTTTTTCAGGGGACTGGAGCCCTGCGTCTCCCCCCCCCCTCTGGTGACGCTGATACTGTAAATCTTATAGATATATTGTATTTTACATAAAATGCTTCCATATGAACTATTAAAAAAAATAATAAAATTTTACTTCAAATTCTCAGGGAAATGAAATTTTATCTCTATTTATTGCCCATTTTAGCGTGCCCCCTACAAAATTTTTAGAGTACAGCGTGCCCGCGTTATATACATGAAACTGTTTTTAATACTAGGGGGAAATCAGAATTAAGTAACCATAGGGTCTGGCCGCACTTACTTTAGCTTTTTATCAGATAAATAATTTCGTCTCAAAATGTATAATTATATCTTTGTACCGTATCAAAAAAAAATTGACTTTCACCTAAAATGGTCTATCAGAAAAACTATTATAAATAGGGGTGCTTTGATTTTATTTTATAGATTGTTTGGATTACACATTCATATTAAATTTATCGGATCGAAATTAATTTTTAAACCTTATGAAAGGGTAAAAATATGGCTAGGCCAATTTTCATTGGTCTCCCCTATACATTTGCTCATCTCGAATATTACTTCCTAAGTTTATTAAAAGATTAAGTTCATAAAAGGTGAAGATATCAGACATTCTATTTAAAATAAGTTCAATGGTTTTCCAAATCATAAAAGAAAAATGCACAATTTGAAACAACAATATCAGACAAAATTATGCCGTATAAAAAAAAGGTTATTTTGAATTTTTAAAAAAAATGCCCCGAAATAAAAACTTTTAATTTTCAAAGTATAATATTTAAATTTATGCAAATTCAACTATATATATTATTATAAATTTTTAAAATATATATATAATTTTTTTAAAGTGCCCCAACCAATTTATACTTGAAGCTAAATTTATTTTTGAACTTTAATGAATGGGTAAAAAAATGGATAAATTTTGAATCGAATATATAAAATAAATGAACCACCAATTTATTTTTTAAAAAAAACCTTTTAAATAAATCATAATGTCGCCGTAATCACATCAATAAATAAATTTTCTATAAATTAGTTTTTGTTAATATAAATAAATATATTATATATTTTATATAATATTTGTTCATGAATATAAAAAAAAAATTAAATATGATTATTTTTACAAAATCGAAGTAAACTTTAATAATTATTGTCAAAATTAAGAAATATATGATCAAAATAATTTAATTTCTATATAACAATTAATACATTTTTGTTCAATACTTATTTTGGTTTTTTATGACCATTTATATAATTAAAAATATAATATACAAGTTATTTAATATTTTTTTTTTAAAAAAAATAAAAATTAAATTTTATGAATATTACAAAAATTTAAAAAAAATTTTTTATATATTAATCATTTGGATTATATTATTACGTGAAATTTTAAATAATTATTTTAATGTAAATACATAAAAAAATATATAGATAATTTTTAAATTAGAAAAAAAACTTATGACTTCTTCAATTTCTTTTGAAATCTTTCTTTTCTTAATTTGGTACTTTAATAATAATAATAAAATAATTAAGATTAATAAATCGTAAAATAGAAATGAATCAAATCAAATAGGTAAAATCCAAAATTTCTTTATTTATAAAAAAAAAGAATCAATTTGGGGCCGGTGTAACGTGTGAAAATGTTTACATTGAGACCATTAATGTCTCTATATATTATTTAAAATTCAGGTTATAAAAATTTTTACTTTGGATTTATCGCTTCAAAAACATTGAGGGCCATTTAAATCAAAATCTCACAACCCATCCATGGGATTTTTATGGTGTGAGATTCCGAAATCTTATAGATCACTTTCACACATCACATCGAGCCCGAAAAAAAATCATCGACTATGATTGTAATCTAATTTTGAGTAGGATTTTCCAGTAGATCTTTTTTTGCTTAGTTATTAAATTTTCCTCATTAATGTAGACAAAACTTACAAATATTTAATCCTTTTTAATTTTATTTTTTTAAAAAGGTAAATTATATTAACTAACTTGTAAGATAATTATAATTTTGCATATGATTATTCATTTTGTTGTGCCAAAAAAGAGGAACCGCGAGGTCAGTATAACTTTTCCACCAAGATGAACCTCGGTTCTGCTCACTATGATCCGTACTCTTAGTTGGGTACATCCTTTTATCTTCAGAAAATTCCTTCAGCAACCTTTTCAATATTTTTGTGGTGGGGCTAAAAAAAATAGAAATTTTTTTTTTTGGAAAACTGCCGTAGTAAGGAATAAAAATAGGATATAATGCCGTAATTAACTCAATTAGATTATTAACCCTCTAGTCCATGTCATGAGGGGCCTCTAACAAGAGGGGATATGTTATAATTGCGACACTATGTGCAATTTATATTTCAGTCATGAAGGGAGTAGGATCTCTGTGTCATTGACTAAGGGGGGTGGGATGGGTGTTACAAGACATCAGAACGCTAATCATACATGTTTATGAAAGAATTTAAAGTCATAAAAATAATAAAAAGTCGCGAGCTCTCTTATTTTGATTTCCATTAATTAATACTATATTTTAAATAACATTTGAGTGGAAAAAAAAATATAATCTACGCACTTCAACTATAAGAAGAGAAAAAAATCATTTTTTTTAAAAAAACATATCTGATTATACAATACTTTAATATTTCTGAGGATGAAGAAGAATTTTTGGGGCAGCGGGAATATAGAATTTCTTTCATTTCCAGTTTCCTTTTGCATTTGAAATGTAATCGGCGTCGTTTTAAACCTAATTAATGAATCAAATTATAATTTAAAAATTAAACAAAAATCGTTTGGATTTTAAAAATATAGTCTGCTTTTTCAGTAAAAAAAGCAACGCATGTCGGATAGAATACAGTAAAATATGTCTATTAGTTAGACAAAATTAAATCTATGTGTATATATAAGGGGCAGAGTTGACCAATTAAAATTATTTGATTGTGGTAGATTTACATTAAAAAGAATTTGGAAAATTTCTCTAACCCGTTCGCGCCCAGTGAGATCATTTGTCATTAAAATTTTTAATCAATTAATTTTTATATTTAAAGAAACTAATGGTTGGTACTTAGAAATATTAATTTATAAAACAATATTTATTAAAATCATTATTTCTTATATCAAAATCATTATTTTATTATATCAAACAAGTATTTTTTGTTCATGGGAAATATTCCGGGCGCGAAAGGACTAAGTAATCGCCCTTTTTCCCTGGTCTCCAGCCAGGTTAGAGAGGAAACTAACTTCTAGGCTAAAAAATATACTAATTGCGGATTTAAAATTGAATTTCTTGATTTCTAATCTCTTTTGGGCATATGTTATAATTTTATATAAATTTCACAAACATGTAAATTTCGGAAATTTGAAAAATAAGGTAAAATTGTGAAACATTTTACATAATTAATCGTAGCCCCTAAAATAACATAGGTAGAAAGCGATACCTTTTTATATCTTGCAGATGAAAGATTTGGTTACATATAAATCTATAATTTGTTCCTTTCTTATTCTTTCAAAATTTTAAAGTAAAAATGCAAAATACCAATCATTATATCCCGGTTTCTCTTATATATATAAAAAAGATTCTTAACTGTTTGCCATAGAATATATACAATATGATTCTTAACTGTTTGCCATAGAATTGGCTTTGTTAACTTTGGTGTATATGCTGCGTTCAATTAATTTCTTGACTCGTCTTTTCACCCAACACTCTTGCACATTATTTGAAGCATCCCCATGATTCCTTCCATTATTTCTTATTGCATTATTATTGACGCCATTGGAAACGTCTCCTTCCATCATCCGCACGATAGAAATATTGGAATTATTCGAAAAAAGACCGCGAATTTTGATTTTGGGAGCCATTTGATCAGGATATAGAGAAGTTAGGTGTTTGCTTATATTGCTATGATATTTTTCTGGCTTAGACAATTTCTGATGTGAGCCTTTAAATTTAAAAGAAGATCTATATATTGATTTTATTTTATTTAGTAAAATTTATCGATTTTATGATGAAAATAATAAACAATAGTTTAAAAGTATAGGCAAAAATCAGTATACATCTTGAATAATTTTATCGCTAACATCCTTTTTTAGTTCCAATTGAGCATTTCTTTTTATTATAAACCTTGTCAAACAAGGCAAATTTGTCTACTATCTGAGTCATATGTTACCAATAAGATGCTCATATAATCATAAAAATATATATATTTTTTTTAAAAACTTACTTATCATCATGATATTTTTTAATAGGAATGATTATAACTTATGGATTGTAAATTGGTTTTTAATTTAAAAATAAAAAATTATAAATAGATGAAAGTTCAACATTCAAATTATTACAAAATTATTGGTATTACAACAAAAGTCATTTTTTTTATATTATGTAAAATTAAAAAGAGAAGAATTAAAAAAAAAATCAAAACCACAAATAAATATATTTTTAAACTCAAAAGCATTTCTGAAATTTTTCTAAGAAATAGGGGGATTTTAAGAGCAAACATTTGCTAGGAAAAAGTCAAACTTTTATATAAAAATATTTTAATTTTTTTTTTCTCCTATTTTTATTACCTACCATGCAAACTAAATTAACGTCTCATCATTTATTTTCGTATAAACGTAACATGAATTAATATATCGTGAATTTATATTGGCGTTAATATATCTTTATATATTTCGATTTTATTTATTAATATGGTTTGAATATAATCTGTCTATAAATGAGATGAGTAATCGCCGCTCAAATTACATATTTTTAAAATCCTCCATTCTATTCATATATTATGTGGTTAATTTTTTAAAGTGGTTTTTTTTAAAAACAGATCCATGCTGAGGGATAGAGCTGCATGGAATAAAAATTCCTGCTCAGTGGAGTCCCTGAAATAGTTGTTTAGAATGATGAAATGCTTGTAGGATTCACTCATTACAGTGTTTAATATAAATGAATGTATGGTATTAGTAAATATTACATTCTTTAGAGATGAACCTTGTACTTTATATTTTCTCTTTTAAATCTATTTATCGGGGGGGGGGGGGGGGTTGTTTTGAAATAATCAAAAAAAAAATTGCAATAACAGCTATAAATTTTAGATTAAAAAAAATAAAAATAAATGTTAAAATAAAATAAATTTAAATTTTTTTTAAAAAAATTATTTTATGAAAAATTGAATTAAAAAAAATATAGCTATACGTAAATATTAGCGAAGCCTGTCCAACCAAATTTTTTTCGGGCTAGGCATAATGTTTAAAATATATTTACGAGTAGGTCGGGTCGAAGTTCATAATTTTTTTTAAGGTTAATAAAGCAAATTTTTGTGATTTTCCTTCATAAAAAATTATATGGGCCGGACCGGAGGTAAAATTTAATTTACTACTAGTCATGTGAAAATAATATTAGTTTCGAAAAACCTGATGGGAAATTTTCACGAGCCGGTTCAGGAACCGACCTCTAGTTTATGCATTTTTACTTTGTGAAGTACCATTTCAAATGTGTAAATTATGATTATTTGTATACTTTTATACCTACTATCTAGCATTTTATCTTGTTTTGAGTTGGCCAATAATTTTAATAGAAGGTTTAAAAATCTAGCCGCAATGGAAAAGAGTATAAACATAATAATCTCAAATAATATCAAAATAAATCATAGTAAACATCATTATTAGAATTTTTCACTCCACAATCTATCATTCTTCCAATAGTCTTAATATAAATAATGATATCAAACCCTAACCACTGATTCCATAGAGGAAAGGTCTCTAGTTAGCTCTGGAGCATGTACTTCTATATATTAAACTTCTCTTTTTTAAACATAAATCCATGCTCAATGCTGAAATAACGAAAATAAACACTTGTTAATATAAGAACACGATTTTCGAGCCTAATTTATTCTTCTTCAACAGGTAATTTCACCCTTTTTGAAAAATGTCCTATCTGAGAGGTCACTAAATCTTTATTTTTCAGAGCTAAATATTTGACAAATGAATATCAAAGGAGCTTATTTTTCGAACAATTCAGGGAACCATAAGCGGCGAGAAATGACGAGGCGAGAGTAAATGAAAGTGTCCAATCAAATTTGGGTAGATATTTTTGCCCTGATTTCCCTCTAAATTTAATTTTTAAAATATTCAAAGGTTTTTCTACCAATGAAAATGGTGTTTGATTTTTTTTAAAAAAAATTTATTGATATTTTTCTAATTTTCACATTCTTCCAATCAATGTATTTTTCTTCATTTCACGACCAATTGGAGAGTAAAAAAATATTTATGATTTGAAACAAATTTTGCAAAGAAACGTCCGGTCAGTACGATTAACCACGTCTTGGACACATTCCTATCCTACCAAAAATTATATGCTTCAAGTAATTAGCACCATACTGAAAATATATTTTAGGCTACATAACCCTGCATTCATTGTTAACACGAATTTGCGGCGTAGTATACAAAAATTAATGTGAAATTGTATAATATTTTATTTATATCATATTTTGTATACTTAGCCACGAATTCGCGCCAACTTAGAATGCCATATGAAGTATCTTTAGTTCATTTGTAGTATTTTAAACAGATATATTTGTATTATCGTTAACATATAGTAGTCGTAATTTAGCCAGAAATTAAACTTTATTGTATTTTATTTATGGTGTGCATGCAAATTCACAATAATTCTTGGTATTGGGTATGAATCAATATTATATCGTTCTTTTAAATACATAGTATTGGCATATTGTTACCTGCATAGCTTTTAAATTTTAGCGCGCAATTTGATAATCCAGGACGATATCGCTGTCATTTGTTTTGATATCCACCCAAAATTCTAAATTATATTCATTTGTTGCATCATTTTAATAAAAATCACTCTTTCTTTTCTACAGACTCGACAATTACTTAAAATTTTTAAGGAAATTTAGCATTATACATTTTCAAAAAAAAGGAACCCTATAACCTCAGATTTTCGCGCATAGCTAATCTACAAATTCACACTAGACCTTGGCGGTCAAGAATATACAGTATTTTTCCCTTTAGTAAAAGTAACCACCATGAGCAAATATTTAGTATTAAGCCATTAGTTTTTAATGGTCACTAATTTTGGACCATCAAATTAGACGGTTTGATTTATATATACTTTTTTTTAAATAAAAGAAGATTTTTAAGAAAAAAATTTAAAGTTCAAACCTCAAAAAATTAATATTTTTGATAAAATTTAAACATAAATATTATAAAAAAAATCTTTTTTGCTGGAATTTTATAATTTGACCATGCCTAATCAAATCGACGCAAATTTTAAAAAATCACATTTTTAGATAATATACCCCCCCCCCCCCTTTCTTCTTCTTTTTCATCATATGCTTGAGATGCGAGAGAGATTTAATAAATAATTATCTGTAATATTATGTCTTATAAATTTTTTTTGATCAAAAGAAAGAAAATATAATTTAGAAAAATTGACTTACAATCGAAATTATTTTTTCGAATAGAGGCAACAAATTCTTTGGTGGTCTGCGGGCCTGAACATGAATGAATTAATGAAATGTTTTACAAACCAATATGATTTTGAGTTCGTTCAAAGAAAAATAATTTAGATTTCAAATTTAGATTTGCATTTAGGAGAAAAAGGCTAGAATTGGAAGATAAAGACATACTTTTCTAAGCAAACCACCAAGCCCGAAACCAGAAATTTGCTTTGGAAGGGAATACCAAAAAAATTTTTCTAATTAGTTTTTTTTGAGGAGGTATCTTTTATAGACAGACCATTATGTCATTTTACTAAGAGCACTTATAAAATAGGCAACTGCTCAATGGCAAAGGCTTTTATAAAAATAATAAAATTTGCACAGGGATTTGTCCCTCCTATTCCTCCTCCCTCTGGCTACGCGCCTATGAAAAAGAATAATTTGCTAATTTTGGGTATAACAATTTTTTAAATAAATACCAGGTTTACTCCTAGCTTAACCGATCTCCCTCTCCCCTTTTCCACTTCCGATCAAAGGTTGTCCCCTTCCCATTCCCCAGCCGAAGGCACGAATATAATAAAAATACACTTCACTTTTACTAAGGAAAAAACTATTATCCTCAAAGAATACCAACAAGTTGTGGTTAACTAATTCAAAGCTAACGAATATCGGTTCGGATTAGATAAAAACACCGTTCATGGTTCAAGTTTGGTTTTCCTGACTAATACTACAATTAGAGGGCAATTGGCGGGTTTTTAGTTAAAAATAGCGCCCACTCGTTGTTTTAAATTTTTTTAACCCTCCCACCAACTTATAATTTTGTTTAAAATATTCACCCGCCCACCTATTTATTTGTAAATTTAGTTTAACCCGCCCACCCGCCTAATGTTTAAAAAATTATTTTAATGGCTGGTTTGGCTTTTTATTAATTTATTTTAGTGTATTTTTAATTAAACATAATATAATATTTAATATGCAATTATTCTCTAATAAAACTATTATTTTTAATAAAATGATGTCTATTCTGCTCATTTTGACCAGAAAATATTAAAAATTCACATGCCCAAGCTCACCCATCACTTAAATTATTTTAACCCCTCCCCCCTCCCCGATAATATTTTAGAAAACTCGACCACACCCGCCCGAATTATGGACTGGCGTGGGCGGGCGGGCTAAAAACCCGTCCATTGCATACCCTCTAATTATAATACAAATTTATCATTTTTATAAAATATTTAATATTTATCTCTTCCCGTTAGACGGTTCATTTAAAAACAAAAGGATTTCCATTATATAAACATTAAATTTTATTTACCGAACATATTAAATTTTTTTTTATTATTTTATAGTAAGTATGATTTTTTTTATAACCTGTAAATGAGAGGTAATTAAAAACCTATTCAGAGTTAAGTAAATTAATAACCCTTTACCCCCATTTTTATATGAATATTTATTAACCTAAAATTCAAAAAGATGTAATAAAAATTAAAAAAAAAAATTTTAAATTAAAAATTGGAAGTAATTGATTTTTATTATTGCCTATTTACATTTATTAACTTTTATTTAACTTATATAATTTGATATATCGCTCAGATGTATTAACAGTTCTGATACTTTTAAAAATGTTATGATTTAGAATAAGTCAGAGGTCTAGGAATAGAATTATCGAAGAGTTCATATCAAATTTTAGTTTTACAAATGTTTTTGCTTTCGATTTAAAATTTTTACACTTTTTTATCAACGTTTTATTCTCTATTTTCAATATTCTTTCTTCCTTCCTTCCTTCCTTCCTTCCTTCCTTCCTTCCTTCCTTCCTTCCTTCCTTCCTTCCTTCCTTCCTTCCTTCCTTCCTTCCTTCCTTCCTTCCTTCCTTCCTTCCTTCCTTCCTTCCTTCCTTCCTTCCTTCCTTCCTTCCTTCCTTCCTTCCTTCCTTCCTTCCTTCCTTCCTTCCTTCCTTCCTTCCTTCCTTCCTTCCTTCCTTCCTTCCTTCCTTCCTTCCTTCCTTCCTTCCTTCCTTCCTTCCTTCCTTCCTTCCTTCCTTCCTTCCTTCCTTCCTTCCTTCCTTCCTTCCTTCCTTCCTTCCTTCCTTCCTTCCTTCCTTCCTTCCTTCCTTCCTTCCTTCCTTCCTTCCTTCCTTCCTTCCTTCCCTTCCTTCCTTCCTTCCTTCCTTCCTTCCTTCCTTCCTTCCTTCCTTCCTTCCTTCCTTCCTTCCTTTAAATTAGTCGAATCTGGGAAGAAAAACAGGGAAAAGTTTTAATCAATCTGTTTAAGTAAAAAAAAATCAATTTAAAATAAAATTTTTTTGAGAATGTTGATTTAAGAATCTAAAATTCCAAATCATTTTTTTTGTGAAAAAACTTTTATAAGTAAACCAAAATTTTGGGGGAAAAAAATCTTCAAAATCTTCGAAGTTTTTTTTTTCAAACTCCAGTATAAATTGAAAAAGTAGATTTCAAATTATTTAATTTACGGGATTAAGGAAGCCTAATGTTAAGGGTTTGAAAAATTTTTTGCAAATTTTGGCCACGTTTTTTTAAAATTTCTATTTTATTTTTAAAAAAGAGGCTTAAATAAGGATATTTTGGACTAAGCCTATATCCAAAAATAATTATAATTGTAAAACTATATCTTCTTTGGGTAGGATTTAGTCTTTATACTCCTCATAATTTATGTGAAGTGGTTATCAAATCCGATGATTATCACCCTTACCACCACGAATTCTGTAAAGTAAGTGCCAGTCCACAAATCCACATTTAAATCATTTGAATTCCAGGCGCTCAATAGAGTCTTTAGGCTATAGATATCGCTGGACTCATGCTCAACACAAGGGGATTGGAAAATATTAGAACCAAATCGTATTCATTACCTTTCAAAAAGGCAGTGAAATATATTTGAAGAAATATTTACATTAATAAAAAAATAACGAAAATGATTTCTTCTCCTTTCAATACTCAATTTCAGGACCCTAACCTAAACTTTTCGCTGAAAATTGAATATTTTGATCAAATCTATATTTATCAAACATGGCTAAAAATAATAAGTTTGTAAAAGATAAACTGTAAATATTTTAACTTTTTAAATCAAATAATAATTTATATAAAATAGAGCAAGTACAAAGTGGGCCCAAAGCCCGCTGGGTTCGATCTTAATTTAATTTTTTAAAAATTGGGTAGGGCTTTAATTGAGGTTTAAAAAAACTCTGTGATAAAGGTAAAAAGTAATAATTTTCTTAAATATCTTTAAACTTGATATATAGATGGATTTGATGCCAGAATTCTTTATTGACGACAGTATGTTTCTCTTTCCATTCAAATTATTATCTTTCTCACTAGGAAGAACACCCTTTTCCTTCATGGATAGATAATGATATTCACGAGAAAGATATTAGGGTTATAAATAAATAATAATATTCATGAGAAAGATATTAGGTTTATAAATAATATTTTGTTTTATTTTTCATGGATATAAGGAAATTTTTTTTTTTATAATTTTGGCATTTTCATATGTTTTCTTTCCAAATTGCTGTAAAATATTTAATTAAAATTTTATAATTTAAATATAAAAAATAATATTTATGAAAATTTTACCTATTATAATAATAAAAATATTTGTTATATAAAATTTGAATTCTTTTCTTTTTACTTTTTCTCTTTCTTTCTTTCATTTCTTTTTCTTTTCTTTTCTTTTCTTTTCTTTTCTTTTCTTTTCTTTTCTTTTCTTTTCTTTTCTTTTCTTTTCTTTTCTTTTCTTTTCTTTTCTTTTCTTTTCTTTTCTTTTCTTTTCTTTTCTTTTCTTTTCTTTTCTTTTCTTTTCTTTTCTTTTCTTTTCTTTTCTTTTCTTTTCTTTTCTTTTCTTTTCTTTTCTTTTTATTTTATTTTATCTTATTTTCATTTCATTTCATTTCATTTAATTTCTTTTCTTGTTAATTTTAAAACACTATACGAAAGATTAAAAAATAAACATAAATAATAATTTTAGTTCAAATAAAAATAACGTTAATACATTATTTTGATAAGCAAGGGTTTACTGACTCTATTTTTTTTTCCACCATTATATTTGTAATCTCGAAGATTTTTTTTAAATGAAAAAAAATAAAATAATATTTACTTATACTTTTGATATTTTTATTTTATATAACAAAATTGTCTCAAATATTTTGTGGTTCAGCAACACACATAACATACAATAAATAATAAATAATGAAAAATTAAATTTTTGTAGATTTGGAAATTTAAGTCCTCAAGAAAAATTTAATTATGTAATGTATAAATTATAATAAGCAAATGAAGTAATAGCAAAATGAATTAATCCTGTGATTTTGGGACAGAATTTCCTAAAAAAAATAATTCTTTTCCCCTTTATAACGCATTCAAGAATATTATTAAAAGGTATAGTAAACATATAATAAATATTCCATGCTATGTGTCTCATCTATCCTGATAATTTTTTCTAAAACTATAAGCGGTATGTTAAATTTTGATTTAAACTCATAATAAAAAGCCCAGGAACTGCTCAAGAGGAAAAAATCAGTTCGAATTTTGAAAAAACTTTGAATGCTTTCTAGCAAGCCAATTTTAATTTAAAAAATAAATTATATTACAGGAAATTATAGTTAGTTTTACTAGTAAAAAAAAGGCACACTTAAAATAAATAATAATTCATGTCGCTTGATTCTTAAGTGTTACAATGCAATTCTCTTAATTAAATTAAAGTTCTTACATTGGGTCTTTTTCTTGTAGGTATATCCTGCTACGAGAAAATTTTCCTCTCTCTTTCCTTCTCTCCAAATTCGCACATTTATTTTTCAGACAAGATATCACCCATCCTGCCTTGTTTCGTAATTTAGCTTACATATAGAAAGTTAGGGGCGATCTTACTAAAAATAAGTTCACCGTCCTGCCTTGTTTCGTAATTTAGTTTACCTAGAGAATGTTAGGGGCGATCTTACTAAAAATAAGTTCACCTAAAACCGGTGTCAAAATTGAAAAACAACTCTGGTCAGTTTAATATGATCTTGGACATTTTTCTTGTAAAAAACGGATTAATTGAGCTAATTATTTAGATATTTATCTCCTGAGTTTGAATGTTCAAAATAAAAAATCTTCGATCTCTGAAGATTTTTTTAAAAGAAGATTTTTCTGAGAATTTGATCAGATTTTACTTAAAATTCCAATTTTTTGTTTTGGTAAAAATTTTTTATTATAAAACTCAGATTAAAACATCTTAATTTTATGTTTATAAATCATACAAGTTCTAAAGACGTGTCCTATTTCGACTTAATTTTTGTTCTTAATTTCATTCGATTCAGAAAAGCAACTCGGATATTATTAATTTTTTTTGTAAAATGTTAAATATAGATTTTGACGATAAGGTGAAATCAGCTATTTTTTTTTGAATCTTAAAAAGAAATAAGGAAAGTCAGAATGGCTCCATTTAAAGAAAAACGAATAACCCATTATTTCAGCCCAAAAATAATATGCAAGCTTAGAGATTTTACTCATATATGGCAGAAAGTGTTAGAACATCTAAACAAAATCTCTAGGGAGGCGAAAAACATTGGGGTTAGTCTTTTTAAAAAAATCGAACCGATTGACGACAAAGTACAGCCTGGGAATTTTTTTTTTTTGAAAAATTATTTTTATTTTTAAAGAATAAAGATATATCCTAATTTTATATATTTTTTAAAATAAAAGTGAGGGTGGAAAGGGGTGGGGGAGTATTAAATTATACAAATTATATATCATAAAAGTTGAAATGTTTTTTAATAAATTAAATTTAACGACACAGGTAAATGAGGTCGTATTTTTTTTAAAAAAAATTTTAATTTATACAAGAAAAAAAATATAAATTTTTTCACACCCTATTTCAAATGTTGTATTATATGAAAATGGGAAAATAATATATTAAAAATAGTCCCATGCTATATCTTTTAATTCCTGCTATAAGGAGGGAGAAGGATAGGGGGGGGGGTTAATTAATGAAATCTTTTTTTACAATTTTTTTTAAGAATTCATATATCATTAAAAGCTTAATCCAACTTCTCCATTATTATTATCTCAACTACCACTAACATAAGTATATCGACTCTGGAACAAAATTTTTTAAACATTTCTTACTTTTCTTGTTATTACTTATTTAAATCTAAAGTTATATCAATTTTTAATAGCCCTCCTTACCATTTTACCTTTTATCTCAAAATCTATAAAATTTGAATAAATGTTTTTTTTCATCGAGGCAAAAAATACTATTAAAAAAGAGTTGTTAAAAAGGGTTAAAAAACTGTTTTGACTAATATTTTTTGATTAAGGAGCTCCCGTTAATAGTGAACATAAGGTAGATAGATGTACGCTTAGAAATACATCTTTTGACTAAATTTGAAATAATTAGACCGTTTGATAGCTCCTATCTCTCCTACTTCTATTGCTTAAAGTAAAATGCAAGCATATTATGTATTTAGGTTTATTATTACTTTTCCCTATTTTAATAAATTATTTACTTTTCCTACAATGATTTTTATTATATACCGTTTCAGTAGTTCATTTATCTATATTTATTTATTTTGGTATTTATTAAAAAATAAAAAATAAAAACTATGTAATTAATTTTACTTATAAATAAATATCTCAATCAGGCATATTTATGAGCTCGATATTCAATAAATAATGTTGCTTTATTAAGTATGACTTACTATAATAATTGTTGCATTTATCTTACATTCCTTATAACCATTCCCGTGTTTAATTAATACCATGTAGATAATGCTTGTTATTACATCATCTGTTCCACAGAGAATAAGTTTGGTTAGCCACGCGTTAAAGCGGCACCGTATATATCATTGAGAATTTTTTTTTAAGCCTTGAACTAACTGTGAGTTTCGCACTTTGGTTTCATAAAGTTTACAACTCATTAGTACCTATCTTTACCGTGGACAATAACCAAGGTATATTAGTAAAATTAACTAAACTCTTTGTTCTCTCACTTTTCAAACTCTGTTTCACATTAAGACTCTTTGATGCCACCGTTTAACGTGAACAGTAATCTTATCAAGTTTGCAACTTATGAGCACCCTCTTCTATCCTGAACAGTAATCAGAATGTAAGAGTAAAATTAAATTAAACCCTTCGTTCACTTAGCTCAATTTCTCAAATTCTGTTTCACAGAGATTACGCTTCCTTAATACACCCCGCTTTAGCACGATCAGTAACCTCACCAAGATTGCGACTCTTTAACAGAACAGTATACAGAATGTAAACCCGCTTGTTCTCTCAAACTTCGTTTCACACACGTTTTTAAGTGTTTTTAATTTTTCTCTCTCTTCAAAGAGATAATTTAATTTGAGCATTTAACAATTTTATAAACTTCATGATCAAACTTTAATTTATCTTTTTTTTATACTGATTAAAAAAAAATTGAAAAATTTCCTATATTTCGTATTTATAAGAATAAAAAGGGAAATTGAAGAGGAAATACAAATTGTTTTTTCCTTTCTTTTTGGGAATCATTTCAATTTGAAATGTGATAAAATTTATAGTGCAAAGTGAGTGTTCTAACTTATCTCTAAATAGAATTCGGTCTGTTTAGCCGTCTATATAGCCCTCTCTAAATAGAATATAAAGAAAGAGGCAATTTAGAATTAGTATTATATACACTTAAAACAGAATGTTCTAGTTCAAAATCTGAATAGCCTTGGTCTAAACAGAAATAAGTTTTCAAATAATAAAGCGAACCAGGATCTGGCATGATAACTTTTTGAAAATATTCATTTTAATCGAATTGCGTTGTCTTTTTATCATAGTGAGATTAATGATAGTTTCTGAAATAATTGGTTAGGTTATTATATAATTCCATGTTCGGCAGTTATCTAATATTATAATTTCTATGGATATTAGCGAATCCAAGGCCGAAACTACATGGGTGTATCCTCCTTCAAAAAGTTTTTACAAATGTTTAAAAAATTTTTTATTTTTTAATTACTAGAAAGACCTAGGATAAAGCTTTCGCCAAAGGAAAGTTAAAAAATATTTATATCTATAAAGAAATTCTTAGAAACAAACAAGCTTTAGTATAGAGAGTCAAAAAAATCTCTTATATTTTGACCCAGAATTAGAGGAAAATTTAGGCGATAATTATCTATCAAAATTTTCTAAAAAAATAAAACATTAAATATTTCCAATAAATTTTCCAAAAATAAGTTCTTTTATCATTAAATATTAACACTGCAATACTATCCACAGCTTAACAAATTCAGTTTTATATTTCATTAAAAAGATAAGATCCAATAAAATTCGGATTCAGAAGCTAATCGTAAAATATTTTTTTTTAGTCATAATGTTATTTTAAATCACATAATTTATTATATTATAACATTACAATGTTAGAATAAAAAAACTATTAAAATATGTTTTTTTATAAAAAATATATTTAATTAATTATTTTTTTCTAAAGCATAATTATTATTCTAAACCATATTATCTTAAAACCCATCCCAAAAACAACGATTAAAAAAAAGATATTTCAAAATTTTTAGAATCTTTTTGATATAACAAAAATGAATATTTAAAAATTGAAAATGGGATGTGAAAAATAAAAATATAGAAAAATTCATTGACCTTGTTATTTTGAAGAAAAAAAAACCACAGGGAGAGAAAGACATTATATCTGTAAAATGAATAAAAAATTATCCGTGGTTTTATCAACAATTTAAAAGTTTACCGAAATTTTTCGTTAATTTTTATCTTTATATAAACACAAATATTTGTCTGCATTTTATGAGCTTATATACAATTTTTTAGCATATCAATACACTTATTTCTTATGTATTATAATGCAAAGTTAATGAATGAATCTAGAAGTTCAAAATCCCCACTTTTGGGCAACTTTCGCGGGAAACCTACTCGATATATTGACGGGCTGGGTCGGCGCAAAAAACTAGCATTTAAAAAAAAACTCAGAGTAATGGAAGATTAATGTCTTTTCCTTCTTCTTAAAACAAAAATTATTTCGGGCTAGACAACTTGTACATAATCTTTTTTACGCGCTCTATAAGCTCCATCTTCTTTATCTAGTTTCGGATGTCAATCATTTTTGAAAGGGTAGGAATTTTTCCACAATTACCCGAATTTAATCTCCATTCTCATTTGTCTTGTGCCATCTCTGAGTATTTATTTTAACATCGCCATCACATCCCTTTTTTCTCAAGTTCCTTCATTTTTATTTTCATTCTTCGTGACCCTTTCGATTAGTTTAAAAACGGTTAACTCAATATTTTATCCAAAAAAATATTACACAAGCCTGAAGATTTTGGTCATTGATGCCGCAAAGGTTTGGACAACTTTTCGCGAAATCTTGAGGTTTAGGAAATATTTTTCTGGCTAAAATATTAAGTTAGCCGTTTTTTTAAAAATCGGCTCAAATTTAGCCGTTTAACAACACTACTTCCGATGTGTCTTTTATAAATTATTGCTTTTATACTAAATTAATAGATTTTCATTTAAACATCAATTTATCGAATAATGATTCACAATTCAGCTTTCTTGAAAGTCCCCATATTGCAGAAGAAAAATATAAAATGATTATTTAAAAAAAAAGGTTTTCAGGAGAAAAACAATTCTCAGATTTGTACTGCCTTAAAACTTTTCAAATATTATTATTTATAAATTATAATTTTTTTTTAAACAAAATTTAAATACATTTTTTTAAAAAAAAGATTTATTTTTTAAATTTTAAGAAAATGGAGTTAATAAACTCATATTTTTCTCATTTTATTTGTAATTCTTGTCTTCTGTTTTGTTTTTTTAAAAAAAAATTCCTTATTTTATTTTTGATTATTATATATAACCATCAAGAAAGGATTTTTTTTTTTTAAATTTTGGCTAACACATCTTATAATTTATAACAATGAACCGTTATATTTATATTATCTAATTTGTATTTTGCGCCCAAAATCATTTCATTTATCTTCTTCTGCCTTTTCCTTTTCCTTTTCCTTATCTACCCCATCTGCCTTTCATATAAATGGAAATGACTATTAATCTACAAAAGGATCCCTACGCATTCACAGTTAGCGCGAATTCGCAGAGAAGAATACAATAATAGAGCCTATTTTGTATAATTCACAGTGAAATTTACTCTGAATGAGGGGGTTAGTAGCTCTCTTTATTCCTTTGAATTCTAAATTGCTAAATACCAGAACAGAATGTTATTTTTAAACTTTAAAAAGGGAATTAGAATATGCTACATCTATACGCATATTTTAAAGATATTACCAATACCCATAAATCAGAATCTATGGTTTTAAAAAAAAACTATATGCCATATCTTCTTTTCTGAATAGAAAAGTTATGTTTGCTTTTTAAATTCAAATCTACGGTTTTCAAAAGTAATAGAGAATACAAAACTTATTAACAATGGAATTAGAAAAATATAATTACTAATTAAATAGGTATACATTCGTTATTAATAAATAAAGCTAGCAAAAAAGAACTGAGTTCAAGCACTCCTAAAGGAAAAAAAAAGCACAAAAAAATAATTATTCTGAATATAATATTGCTGAAAATGAAATAGAAAGAAAATAATATAAAAATTATTTTGGGTAAAAATTAGACAATATTTAAACTATTTTACATATGTTGATGAATCCCAAGATCAAATCAATAGCAGATTTTGACCCATTCATTAAGAGTTTTAATTTTTACAATACATATATTTGAATATAAATATACTTTCAATATAAATTAATGAAGATTACATAATTTGGACATGTAGGCCAGGTTCCAAGTACGGGCTTGGCCAGACCAAATATTTTAAATCGCCATTATTATCTATAAAAATTAAAACTAAAATATAATTAAAAATTTATATCGCATCGTTCTCTTACCATATTTCCTATTTCCATTTTTTTCAGATCCTTAGAATATATTTATAGTAAAATATTTTTCAAATTAATTATTCGACTAATCATTTTTTAGGTGATATTCAATCAAATTAAAAGTAACAAAGATACACTCAATATTTATAATATAATAACACTTTTTAAGGGAAAAATTTATTTTAGATAGGTATATCATTTTATCTCTCTTTTTCTCTATAACCAAATTCAGGTAATTTCGTATGTTGCCAGAGAGAGAGAGCGCAAAATAATTGGTACTTATATAAAGAAGGAACAGGAAATAAGGAAATTATACTATCGACCAGTCAAATTAAAAAGTGTGGTAATTCAAACTCACTCTTTTAACGACAAATGAGGAGAAAAGATAATTTTAAAAGTTATTATTTATGGATTTCTTATTCGCTGAAAAATGATCTCTCATCTTTTATTATCAAAAAACCAAAGCCGTAGAAAAAATCAGCCTGAATGTTTTTTTTTCTAAAGAATTTTTTAAAAAATTATTTGCCGGGAAAATTTAAATAAATGAAGATAATACATTACTGCTGATTGTTAAATGTTTTTAAAATCATTAAACTTTATTACTGAAAAGGCATCTGATGGAAATTTTAAAAATTACAGTCACAAATGTCGTGTTTTATTGCCTTCTCTACAATATCCAGAATCTTTAAAAGATTTACTCTTAAATTTAGACAAGGTATCTTCTGAAGATGGGGTATAATTCTTGACTTTCCTTTTTTCGGAGTTCAAAAATACTATGATATGTAATATAATATTTTATACACTGCTTGATTTCATAATGAAATATTTTTTTATACATATATAAATCACAAAGATTTTTTACCAAAATAATTTGGAATTATTGGTAAAATTTGATCATAAATTCTGTTGAAACAATTCTCAAAAGATCTTCATTAAAATTTTCAGATATCAGATCTTTGAAGATTTCTTATTTTTCAACAAATGATACACTTTGCCGTTTTTTAAACATGCTTTTGAATGAAATGTATTTAGCTGCAAAATAATTTCCTATATAAAGAATATAGTCTTATCTTTCTCTTAGATAACTTATCCCTCTAAATATTCAATTTGCTTATTTTGCTTGTAGAGACAGGCACGTAGCCAGGGATTTTCTACGGGGAAGGGGGGATAATTTTTTAAATATTGAAATGTTGTTTTTGGAGCATTAAAAATTTATTAGAACTAATCATATAAAATTTATTAGAACTAAAGCATCATTTAAAATTTATTAGAATCAATCATATTTGAAAATATGATAATTTTGAAAACAAATAATAAAATATTAGAAAATAAAAAAATATTAAGAGCGAATATAATACGGTTATAAAATATAATATTACAGCTATATAAACCGGTATAATTCATAATTCATAATAAAATATAAAATTAAACATTTTATATCCATATCTGAAAATTTAATTTTTTTGCGATTGCGCCAATTTTTCAACAATTTATTTTGTATTGGGGATTATTAGATCTCTATGAGCAAAGCTAGTCTATTCAATCAATGTTAAGATGTTATACTTTTGATATAGGTTTTATTTCCTGTAATGAAGAAAAGGTCCTCTCTTTTGTGCTTTGTACTAAGTCAAAATATAGATTTAATATATTCGGAAAACTTATAAAATATATTTTAATATGCAGTGCTTCCACTGTAATTCTTGGAGGATTATCTATAAAAATGAATCTTTCATAAAATTTAAATTCTGAAATTAATTGGCCTTCAGATGCATTTATATGAATAGAATTTATCTAAATATTTAATTTTTCAATAAGATTTGATATATTCTCAGATCAAAGCGAGTTATAAGATATAGTATTTGTAAATTGGATAGTGTCATTTGATAACAAATCGTTCATTGATTTGAGTCAAAATCAAATCCAAAAGAGGAATATAAACGGTTATTTTATAATGATCTCCAATTCAATCCATGTTAATATTGGAACGATTTGTTGTCTGTAATGTTTTAAATGGCTAACCCACTATTTTAGCAGATTTCGTTAATAGATGCCAAAACCTTTCTGCTATTTGTGAGCAAAATCTCCAGGTTTGCCTAATATTTTTCGATAAAATATTAAATTAACCGTTTTTTGAAAATCGAGCCATCTAACAGCACTATTTGTCGGTATGTCGTGGCTTTGTGAATCTCAAAATCATATAATTTCGTTTTCACTTCAACGATCACATAAGTGTCGAGAAATTTCTTGATCTTCTAAATTGGAATATAATACAGGGGCGTCGCTAGCCGTTTAAATCTCAAAAATATTTTTTTAAATTATTTTCAAAATTACCTCTTTTTTTTAGCTAACATTATCTCTAAAATTTCCTTTTTTTAAAAAATATTATCCAAAATTACCTTTTTTAGCTAACATTATCAAAATTACATCAATTACATCTAGAATAAAATATATTTCCAAATTTTGATGGGGCTCTTCAAATTTTTACCTCCCCCCTTTGTCCCCAGTGGCGCTACTGATATAATAGTATAATATTCGTAATTCTCATAACTTCAGCCAAATCCATTTTTTTGAAAAATATTAAATCCAAAAAATGTTTTAATAGCTTAAAGTGTTGTGCAGGCTTTTGCAGTTTCTTTTTTCCTGTAGCACAAGAAGGTTCAGAAATAATTATATTTAGCAAATTTGGTTTATTTAGGATATCCCAACATTTATTACACTCTATATAAATGGATTTTTTTTGATTGATATAATTTACTTATATCCATTAGTGTTATAGGTTTAAAAATGTAAGAAATTAAACTTTAAATTTTCGTGAGATAAAATATTAATTTTTGTGATACTTAATCTTAATTGATCTAACACCAGACTAAATTAATCGAATATATATATATTTTTTTTACATTTTCGCGATAAAAGCATATTTTTGAGTATGAAATTTTAATATTATTTGCCTTACGTTGAATATCAAAAAAAAATATCAATTATAGAATAAAATTTTAGACCTTAGATTTAATTCGTTTTAAAATAAATAGAATTGGACTCAAGTGCCTCTTTGTACTATGTGCTCCTGTCTCCCCTACTTAAAAAATCTTTCACTTCTAAAACTTACAAAAGAAATTTTTTTAATGTTAAATGGGCAAATAAGATTAAGAATATCTTATTGTCAAAATGGATTATTTATAATTTTATTATTAATATTATATTGATATTGATTCTTCATATAATTTTTTTTGTGAATAATTCTTTTTAAAATTATATATTTGTCCGAATCTTCGCCAATAGTATTTCGTCATTTAGAAAAATTTAAATTTTTGCTTAACCCTAAAAAAAGTATAATTTATGGACACTGGAATATAACTAATTATTTTATGAACATGGATGAGTTTCGCCACCTTTTTTTAAAAAAGAATGGCGCTGTTAGGGTGTGTGTAGGAATTAAAATCCCTTAAAAACTTTGACAATAAGAACTCTTCAAATCTTTTTTTAAGATATGGAAGAGGATTTCCTCAATTTGGTGATGTTTAGAGATTGAATCCTCTGTTTCGCGTATTTTAAAACTCTTTAAAAAAATGAACCTATAAAGTTAATAAAGATCAACAACAATATATTTTTTTAGGTATGATGTTTTATGAAGTTTAACTTAAGACATTTTACTATAATTATTGCAAGTTCAAAAAAGATATGAGACTAGGGAGTTCCGCTGTTTAATATATATATTTTTTTGAAAATGTATATAGTTAACACTAAAAGTTCATTTGTATATTATATATAAATAAGTCATGCTAGATATAGATATAGAATATATATATATATCCACATTATATTCTATTAGATATGGTATATATATAATACAATATTGTTTTTTCACATTTAGAATATACTAAAAGAGGAGTGGATTACAACTACAAGTAGGACATCCTCTATCATCTCGTACGTGCCCTTGTGAACAATAGTTCGTGCAAACTACCCCACAATCTATATTTTTTTTTTATAAAAATTGGTTTTAATAAAAATTATATTTTTAATTATAGTATATCAACCGATAAGAAAGAATTTAATAGGCTTGTGTACAAAGAATTTACTTTTTATTCAATATTTTTATTTTTTTTTAAAATAACAACCTTTTATTCCGTAGACGGAAGAGGCTTGGACAGAGGACTTGTCACTCAACCAGTGTTGAGAAAAATTGAAAATGATCAACACAACTAACATTCGCATCGAGAATCTTAGGAATAGTTTCATCTTCCGATTTTATTTTTTTAAAGATTAAATTAATTAAATTTTATAAAAGGTATTTTTTTTCTTCAAAGTTTTAAGAATGAAGGTTATAAAAGGCAATCAAAATTATATTATATAATAATATAAAACGAGAGTGAATTATAACTGCTCATATTGCCAATAAATTAAATAATATGATTAATTAAGGTTTAAGAATTTTTATTAAAATTTTATTTTATATGGCAAGTGATAAAACATTTGAATTCCAAAATTTAAAAAAAACTTAATAGATTTAAATCCAAAAAAATATTATTTTTTTAAAAAAATGCTATATTCAATACCGATATATAATTTTATTTAATGGTTTTTTAAGAAAAATACCTTTTAATTATTTGCCCCCATGCTATAAAAGGGGTAATGGTAATTGCTGGAAACATAATATTGTAAAAACTCACATGTTTTAAGTTCATATATAACTTGGGCTCTTCAATTAAAATATTAATTTACTGGACGATTCTACATATCGTAGTCGAATTCTTATATTATCGACATCAAAATATCGATATATTTTATTATATTATTTTACTCTTTTTAATATTAAAAAAAATAGAGGATATGAAAAGGTAATTATTTTATCCTACTAATAGATCAGAGTTTTTTAAAGATGCTTTTTTAAATGTATATGTCGTAATTTTTAAAGGGATCAGAACTACCCGGGATCATCACTAGTTTTAAAGGGATCCCTAGAATTCAATTTTTTAAAGGATAAAGAACTATACGGTATTTGAACCATGATAAAGAAGAATTTGCGTTTTACGCGCGTTTTCTTTAATTAAAAAAAAAATTTATTGTATTTTTTTGGCCTTATGAAATAAGATATGTCTAAAATAGGGTATCAATCGATAGCTAATCAAAAGATCTATTCAACTGGAGATCAATCTCTTCCCCTTAATGAGCGAGTCTAGGTTTGGGGGGTCAGGAATATTTTTATCAAAATAAAAAATCGATATGGGTATCAAATAATAGCTAATTTTAATATATTTTGACTGAAAGTCTTCATTATTGGTTTTGATAGGTGTGACTTGGTCTGGGGGATTAAGGAGGGGGTTAAATAATTTTTTTTGATAAGGGTATCAAATAAAAGGTTATTAAAATATTTTTGTAATAATAATTAAGCGCTAAATGGGCTCTAGGTCTTGGAGGGCTAGGAACTTTTTATCACACAAAATATTGATGTGACTATAAAATAGAAGCTAATTAAAATATTTTTCTACTAAAATAATAGTATTCACTCTTGGTCTCTTAATGGGTTGGATTAGGTTCGGAGGAGGGAGGGTTTAAAAAAAATAATTTGATATGATTATCAAATATAAGAATTTATTTTGCTTATTAAAATCAACTTTCACATAAAATTATAGATAGATCGAAATTTAATATATTAATGGTTGGGTTTGGCCTACATAATATAAAATTAATTTGATTAAAATCATTCTTTTATGCGTTTATTCCTAATCTCCCTTAGTATAAATTAAGATTTAGGATATTTATAAATTTTCTGTCAAAACACAAACCTCGTTAAGAATGACTTACCCTTTCTTTAGTAGCCAGCCTCAACATATTAACAAAATTTCCACTTGGATAGAATTTTAAGAAATAAAAAAGAATAAAGATAAACAATTTTATTTTTTAAATCTTTTTCGGTTCCAATCCTGAACCCGAAATATTTAAATTGCAGTGTTCTTAATGTAGCGCGTTATTCTATAGCTATTTTTTTTTTAGTATCGATAGCTTTAATGTGCTACCTTTTTTATAAAAAGAGCGATGATAAAAAAAATTAACACAGGGTATAAATTTTGCTGTAAGATGTGGCTGAAGGTTTTATCATAGGGTATAGTGATTGCTCACAAAATAAAAAGTGGGAAATTCCTACGAATTATTTTACAATATTGAATATTCGGAGAAAACGAATTATAAAATAGGCAAAACAATGTTAAGGAAAGATAAAAATACTATAAATTCAAAAGACTGTAGCATCGAAAATATTTTAGCTAGACTGCCTTCGTTTATTGCATATTTAATAGATAGGAATAAGGAAGATAATGTTTACAAAAATAAAATTATATATTAGGGATCATGTATTGATCCCAATAAATAAAAATGATAGATCAAATCTATGCCCTAAAAATAATGAAGCCAAAATTATCCAAATGGAGGACGAGAAACTATGGGTTGGAACTAATTTGGGAAAAATTGATTCTCGAATTTTAAAAACGAACGTTCATAAATCAATAAAATTTTAACCATTCTTAATAAAACCATCTCCATAATAACAGCATCAAGAAGTGCATCTTCTTATGGTAATTGTAAATCAATTTGCAATTGCCAAAAAAGTTGCAACAATAAGAGATTATGTTTTAAAAATGGCATTAATTGTTCCCCAAAATGTCAATATAATAATTGTTCAAAATTGTATTTTAAATTTCTATTATCAAAATAAAAAGTATAATAATAGGATTAATTTGCTTGTAAAGAAGTTTAATAATTTATAACTATAATAATAAGAATAATTTATAATGTCATTTTTTAATTTTTGAATCGATGGTTTCAACTATAGCAGGGTCATTTCATGTCAAATCAATCACTTTACAACCTGACCATCTCGGATTTTGTTAAAATTTGGTATTTATGTTAAATTGTAATTGACGAATCCAAAATATTAGACTCTTAACTCTATTAGAACCGGAGATATAGGGCTTCAACATAGCTCAGTTTGGTCATTTTTCGAAAATAATGATTTTTTAAAATTAGGATAACTTTCATATTAGATGCACTATGTATATCTATTATGGCTCATTTTATAGCCCTAAGTAAACTCTTGAAGTATGATAAATAAAACTAATTTATAGTTTGTATATTTTTTTAAAATTGCGGTTAAAGTTTTGTAATTTATTTTTTAAAATGTTAGACCAAATTTTTTTTTCCAAATTTCAGATACTTTGTAAAGAGTACCAAGAAATGTTCATATAGAAAATTTCAGAGTGGGTCCCAAAAAATTAATTAGGAAAAATCTCATTTTTAGAAAATCCGCTAGGTGGCATAAGTAGTTTAAAATGTCAATTTTATCAATATAAGTCAATCTAAGAAATTTTTTTTATTCCATAATAAAATATTTATCGAATAATTAATCATCTCGAAATTTTAAGATAAAAAAATTACATATTAGATTAAGTTGCAAGCAAATATTTTTATCATTAAGGTACAATGAGTTTTTAAAAAGCATTAACTAGTATATGACTGCTGCTTATAATGATATTTAATATTGAAGTCTAAATATGTTGTATCTAACTTTTATTTGATACCCATATTGATGTTTTGTGTTAATATAAAAAAATTCATGACGTCTTAACACGCTTACTTAGCTTGATAATATTAATATAATAAAAGTTTTTTATTTACTTTTTATTTGATGACCATATCAATTTTAAGTCCTTGATCCTTATTTTTTTTAAAGCATTCTATCCACAAGATATTCACAATTTATCCTCTCCTGAAAATGTATGTTTTTATATGCATGCACACTACTTTTTATCCCCCACTTTTCTTTGCTAACCTTCTAACCTAATTTATATTGTTGACATTATTTCTTTCTTGTCATCTCCATATATCAAAAAAGTTATCTTATGCATTCATGCCAATAAATTTTTTTTGTGCATAATTCATCTTGGAATATATTTCAATTATTTCTTAGTCAACCCTATAAACTATTCATATTTTAAAATAAATTATCCTTTACCTAAAACCGCATCAATAAGATTTTGTCTCTTTAAATCTAATAACATTGTAAGATTCGTTTGAATTAATAAAAAAGGAAGAATATATTTGAATTATGATATCCCAAAAAACATGATATACTTCCTGAATTATGTGAACCATCTAAGATATCTCTCTACTGTCTTAAGTAGAGAGAGCATATTTATAACTCCCATAGATTTTATAATCTTTTTCTTTCTTTCGTTCTTTCTTTCTTTATTTCTTTCTTTATTTCTTTCTTTCTTTTATTCTTTTATTCTTATTTCTTTAAAAGCATTTTTATTGTTTCAATAAGAAATTTTATTAAATATGTATAAGGATCATTTTTAATTTTAAATAAGAATAAATTAATTTTTTGAACCGCTTTTGGAACCAGAATCCCATAAATAAAATTTGCAAAGGTTCAGATCCTTGATTTTTAATTAATTATAGAATAATATCCATGTCTTTTTTTGTCATAGAATTTATCAATATAAAATTGGCGTATAAAAAATAAAATAGTATATATATATCTTTTAAAAATTTTATTGATACAACAAATAAATGAAAAATGATACCAAGTTCAGGAATGATTTTTTGAGATATGTACTTTATTTAAGAAAAAAACGTTTTAAAAAAGAATATAAATATAAATGTTTTAAGAGTGCAACAGTCAGGCTATAATAGTCCCTCGCGGAATATTTGGTAATTCAGCCGAGTTGAGCCTACAAAATTATTTTTTTTAAAATTAATTTAAGATATATAAAAAAAGATATTTCAATTGGGAAAAAAAATTCTTAAAACTAGGTTCAGCTGATTCTGGAGAATTTTTAATTTAAGTTTTCCTGAACGAGCCATTGATTAAATAATAATGACCCTTATTTAATAGAGCCCTCAAACATGGAGGTTTATGAGAAAATTACGTTATTAATATATAGATCTATTCTATTATTAAATAATTTTATATTGCATCTAGGAGACATGGCAACATTAGCTTAAATGGAGGGAGAAGGGTGGAATATGGAGGGCTCTGATTAGGCCAGTTGAGCGCTTAAACAATAATTTTATTATTAAAAATCATACTCTCTTAGAGTAGTGGCAGGGATGGATTTTACATCCTGAGTTACTGGAGGCCATTTAACCAATCTTTTCAATTCTTCTTCCATTTTTTCATATCTCAAATAAACTTTGTTGATACAATTATTTTTGAAGTTTTGCAAAAAATATTCTATAATTATTTTCTGCACATCATTTATTTTTAAGAAAAAAAATAATTAATATTCATAATCAATATAACAAGTCAAATCATTTTTTGGCGCTAAATAATAAATAAATTATTGTGCCATGAACCCACTAAGAAATATTTTAAGAGGTTTAGCGCAGCTTAGGTTTAGGACAAAATTAAGAACCCTCTTTGTTCGGTTCAAAATGGATTTTGAAAAGTGTTTGATTCGGGTTTATAAATGTGAATAAAAAAACTAAATTATGGATAAACACCTAAGGTGGGAAGCGGGAAGAATATGTAAGGGTAAATTTATTGGCTTAAGATTTACTTACAAAAATTTTAAAATTGTTGAGGTGGGGGGGGGGGGATTTTCGTGCCCCCCCCTTCCATTCATCGTTATTTCTAAGATAAGATGATAAAATACCTCTATAATTGTGCAATTATAAATTTTTAAAATAAAATAGAAATAATAAGTTTATTAATATAATTTTTTTTATAGAAATTCTAACCTGAATTTTTATTTTTACAAGAAGTTTTTTGCAGATTAACTAGGTGATATTTTTTTAAAAAAGTCTTATTATTGTAACGTATTGCTATTAAGACTAGCTTATTTAGGTTTTGAACTAGGATACCCTGTTTTGTTCAAAGTGAGCACTAAATCTAAATAGAGCCTCTCTACTTTATAAGTATCTGTATCTGTATCTTGATACATTTGGGAAATTTATCGGCATCTCGGTACCCTTTAAGCGATGTATCTTTATCTAGTTTTAACAACTCTGCTAACAATATAGAGGAAGAAAATAAGATACTCTATTTTAAAAATGACAAAGGATGTCTAATTTTATTTAAGTTTGCCTTCTTGGAGTAGTTAGGGGCTAGTCTCATCTATATTAAGAAGGATTCCAATTATATTAAAGTTCACTCCTGGGAATTTTATCTATGCTAAATGGTATGTTTAAAAATCATTTGGTATATATTATATAGTTTTTTTTATTGGTTTAGTAACATTTTTATATGAGTTCTATATTTTGGCCAGTATTTAATATTTTTTAAAGTATTTTTAAATATATTTTATTATCTATATTTGTGAATAAAAATTTCTCCAGCAATTTCAATGTCCGAAATTAATTACTTCTAATTTCAAATTTTTTTTATGTAGTCCTCTAATAATTAAATCCCAATTCATTTTAGGGGGACATTTTGTTCAAATGTGGATAAATCAATAAACAACTTGAAAAGTAATTCATATCTTAACAAAAATTCAAAACGCTACTCAAATAGTTTTTAAACTGCCAATTTAATTTAAATACTGCCTAACTAAATTAATACTATTGCAAATTTCTTATTATGCCCTATTAATTAGGGAAGGCCAGGGATAGTCGCAGTTTAGCGGATTTTATTTTAAAACCGAATATGTTTCGAAATTTAATTAATTAATTAAGTAATAGCATCTATAATATGTATATTTGAGGCAAAATTTATATTACTCAGTTATTTTAATCTGTCTATGATAAAAATGTGTTTTTTAGGTATAAAAATTAAAATGTTTCTACACCATATATTAGGTGGCATGTTTAAATAAAGTTAGCATTATTCTAAAACCCTCGTTTCATTTCAGAAATTTTTATGTTTAAATATATTTTTAGAAGGTATTAATCATATTAGTTAAAGAGGGGGGGGGCAAAAATTTACTTTGCAAGAATCAATTTTGAGAAAAATTTATAAATATTTAAAAAAATTTATCAATGTATAACTTTAGGTAAATATTTGTGCTATCTCATGGTATTTTGTAGATTCAATTCCAACAATTATGGATTGTGACGTTTTGATAAAAATTGCACAGACTACCCACTTAATATGATAGGGTTTCTACACCTATTGGGTAATATTTTTAACAAAATCAAATTTAAAAACGATTTAAGAACCAACTTTAAATTAAATCCTTTTAGCTATATAAATTACAATTTTACATAATTTTTCTTAAAATTTTTACCAGCATGGGGAATATCTATCCTCTAAATTATAATCAATTTTGTAAGATACCGTGCATTATAATTGAGTGATTAAATAAATTGCTTGTAACATCGGAGGAAATATAATTTAAAAATTAGGAGAAATTAACAGAAAAACGTATTTGAGAAATTTTTGCAACTTCCTAATGAAGAGATTAAACAACTTTTTCTCCATGACCAAGCTTATGAATTAAAAAAATAGATTGTGGTAATAAACAGATAATTTACTTATAATTTTTCTAGGCGCCGTGCCAAATACTAAAATTTGCTTGTTCTCTTAAATATAATTTTAATCTAAGTATTTTCGCCCCTACACCCCCCCCCCCATCCCCTCCAACTCCCTCTCCCCCAAATATATTTAATATTATATCACTATAAAGAAGAATTTCAAAAAAAAATTAGCAGAAGTTTATGACTTTTCAAAATAACAATTATAGGTCAGTATTTATAGATAAAAATAAGCTTACACCCAAAATTATTTTTATGAAAATATAATATAGCTATATGCTTAAAACAGACCTAAAGACCTTTAATAAAATTTATGGCGGAAAACCCAACTTAATAGTACACTGGATATGACTATAAATTATTTGGTTCGGAGATACTTCATCATGCCAGTTATTTGATAACCTTACACTTTCATACGCGAGAACCCGAACACGCGACAATTTATCATGCAATCCTTTATCATGATATGCATAAAACTGGATATATATTTGAAAAGTTAAATTTGTATAATATGAGATTTTTTGACTTTTCCGTTTAGATTTCGATTAAAAAAATTTTTTTATTGAAAAAAATTAATATTTTAATTATCATAAGTATCACCTCGTATCACCTCTAGTGTTGATTAAATGAGAGTAGTGGATAGGATTAGCCTTTAAACAGTTATAAATTATGTAAAGTTTCTGCTTGCCTTATTTTTTGATTATGATTCAACTCAATGAAATTATTCTTAATCACAAGACCTGTCAGATTTGACAAATTATTAATTAAAATGATCACATTTAAACCATATTTAATATATCTTAACCCAAACCCATATCTTTAAAACCTTCAATTAACCCAAGCCATATCTTTCTAACCTTTGATGCTACACACTAGTAAATATATTTCATCCATTAAAAAATTTCCTTGAGTTTTGTTATTTTAAAAATCAACGAATTCGCAATATGATGGATACGATATTTATTTTGATTTAAAAAAAAAATTAATATGAAAATTATGATTACTTTTGCAATAATCATTAAAAATCCATTAAATAATGCAGCACCAAAAACTTGTAATCTATATACTTTTGATGGAAAAGTGCGGTACTAATACGATTTAGGATAAAAAAATGTATATTTAATATATTTAAATTTACATATAACCATTTGTGCATAACGGTTTCATTCGCTAAAGTGAGAAAAATAATAAATGCGATCAACACCAAAATATATGTAATAAGGGCGTCTGTTTTTTATATAAAGTATTTATTTATAATTTAATACATTATATATAGGATTAAATTTACAATTTTTATGCATGGGTTGGCGATGAGGTTTGCCTTCGAAATAGGCTATAATCAAATAGACGTATTGATAAGTTATCATAGTAAATACGGCAGTTTGTTCGTAACAAGTAAAATCTTTCCTATAGAATGGTGCGTGAATTAACCACCTAGATCAAAATTTGTAGCTGTTAATATAACTATAATTTAATGCAAATTGGCCTACTCCAACATGAGTCCTGCAGATATGTAAATCTTTATTTTAGAGATAAGCCCAAAATTTTAATTAATTTTTTTAAGCCAAAATTAAATATTTTTTAAGCCTGCCCTGAAAATTTTAATTTAATTTTTATGGCCTGAGCCTCCCACCCAAAAGTTTTAACTTGAAAAATATACATTAAACGTATGTTTAGAAAGTTAAATTTAAACTGATTGTTTTGTCCAAATCAACAGAAAGATTCTGTTTATCATTTTATTTTTACGAAAGGGAAATGATTATTTTTTATTTTACCAAGAATATATACAGTAAACTTGTCTAATATGGGAACTTGACTCACTAATTTGACAAAAATTATGTTGACAAATTGGGAAAAATTTCTAAGTTGGGAAAAAAATTTAGTCCTCTCGGGTGGCCAAAAAACAGGTTTTACTGTATAGAGGTCTGCAAATAGCAAAGTTTTCGGACCCGGCCTAACTAGGCAATAATTTTGTTAATGTCCGATCCCATCTGTCCAAATTTATGCCCGGCTCGGCTCAGTTTTAATTTTTCACTATAGCTCTGTTGGCCCTGTTTTTATTCAAAGCCTAAGCCAAATTATATGTTGTTGAACGCCAGAATAAACAACTATTCATAATCTTGGAGAGTGATTAGATTAAAAACACTATTACTTTATGGATTATCACATCTATGAAACATTAAAATTCCTCAAATTTATTTTTCCAAATATTTATTTCTCGGCAGCTCAAAAAAAAATTTCATAGGTAAGGGCGGGTGCATTGCTCATCATCTCTAACCTATATTATGCATATGCGGCTATAAAAATATTATACATTGGATCTCATATAAAAATTTCCTTGACCAGATATGGATTTAAGTTGCCGTTCTATTCTTTTTTAAAAAAAATATATAGAGGGATTTAATTTTCTACTAACTACATTTATATAAAAGATTAGTAACCTATTTTATATAAAATTATCATTTATTTGAAAAAAAAGTATAAACTACCATAAATTATATTTTAAGTGATAACGAGGGTTTGGAACTAGCTTTCGGACTAATTTTATATGACCAGAAATTATCATTTTTTTTAAATATTATATATACAAATATTGTAAATATTTTAGGCTCCGGGTAAGAGGAATAAAATGAGATATTATTTATTAATAATATCAAGTAATCTTGATTTTATTGCAGTTTGCCTTTTATGGCTCGCATGATCCCTGGTATGTCGTAAATTCCTATTTTTTTTATCCTGACCGAAATCAGTTAATAATAGATAAATAACAAGTGCATTGTATACTAATGTAATACTGTTTTTTTAAATTTCCAAAACATAAAATAATATATAAAACAATACCAATTTTGCAAAGTTGTTAGCTCTAAGACTGCAACTTGAATTGACGAATTTAGCATGACATATATTAATAATGAGAGAAAAGGTATAAAACCAAATAAGCTTACTTCTGGATATGAAGGGGATAATTCTATTTGAGTAGGACTTATTGATGCTAAAAGAAATATACTTAAATTAAATTCATTATAAATTTAATATACAAAGGTCTATTAATATGATTAGTTGAAGCAAATCCAAAAATAAATATTGTGTAATACTAAAGTCTGATTCATTCTGAATATATATAAAATTTTTAAAAAAATTTTGCTATATTATAATTTACCCAACTTAATAGTAAAACAGATACCAGTTGTACAAAGCTATAAACTGCCACATATTGAAATACACCGAATGAAGTTGACAAAGCTGCACGGCCTTCTCTTTATATAAAAAATATCATTTGTAGAGTTAATAATTATTTGAATAAATACTATATAAACCTTAATATAACTTTAACTGCTTTAATATTCGGCGTATTCGAAATGAAGTTAGCTGATATAGATGTTTCTGCCGCTGATAATGATATACCCGCGTGTGCTTCTTTGAGTGCCTATAAAAAAATAGAATTAAATTACAGCTAACAACTCACTCTACAATCATTTGATCCGTCCCCGCACATAGCCACATAGTATTGCATCTCTTTCATGCCCTCTATTAATTGAGCCTTTTGCTCAGGAAACATCCTCGAAAAAATACCACCTTTCACCATCAACTAATTTACATAATTAATAATGTCTAAAATTTGTTTTAAAAAAAACTTTAATACTTTAGGTATAATATCAGGAAAATATTTCCTCACCATTTCAAATGATTCACCCGTAATTGCTAATGTATAAGCATATTCATCGGGGCATTCATTCTCAAAATATTCAGTCGTACCTCCTCTCTATTCAATAAATATTATATAATTTAATTTTATAATTTAGCGCGAAAACCGAGTGTTCTATCCTTTCGACTATTTCGCTTTCCTGACTCGTATCTCGAGTATATCTTATTTCTTGAGATTTTCCCGGTCCACCTTCTGCCTCAATAATGATAACCTTTTCATTTCTTTTAATTAAACCACACTGTTTAGCTATTGATATAGTTGTATGCATTCCATCCCCTAAAAAAAAGTATATAATTAAGTGTGCAATTTTAAATTTAACCTGTAGCGATTGCCATTCTCATTTTGATTTTAGATAAATCTTGTATAATTGGAATTGTTTCTTTTTTTAAAGGGTTATCCATAATTAGAAATCCGAGAAACCAGAGATTGCACTCAATTAACTCCCTGTTTTTATAAATAATTATCAGTAGTTAGTGAAAGATTATTGTCACAAATAAAGGCTGCATTAGTTACCATAATATAAGTAAAGAATTAACATTCAACTTACAAGACCGAGCCAATAAATTTTTACGAGGGAGGGCACTGAGAGGAACAATTCTTTTACTATTTTTTGTATATTTTACTAATAAGCCTGATTTTAGTCAATACTTTCCTGGGGACGTGAGCAAGGTTAGTTTAAAATATTTTCGTATACAGTTTTTTTTTCCTAATAAATATTTAAGGATTTTGATTTCTTCGAATTTCTGTCCATGTAATTTTACACTTGCCTGTTTCTAAAACTATATTTGGGAAACTTTGGGAAATTTTGTTTGTCAGATACATTTCGTCCAGTCATCATTGGATATTTATTTGAATATATGTTAGCTTCGATGGGGTTTTTTTCTGCAATATATTTTTTTTTTCGACTTTAAATCATTTTTTGAGCACGTTTTTTTTAAATCTTAAAATTTCATTTGTACCGGAAATGTGTTCTATCATATTTGGAATTCTAAACATGCTGGAATACATTTTCGGTAAAATCAGATTTTAAGATATAAAAAAACGCTCTAAAAACACATCGCCGGAAAAAACACATTGACGCTAACGATAACATATATGTATATATAAATTAAATAAAAATTTTAATATACCTAGATAATTCTTTTACACTTTCCATGTCAGCCAATTTATAATCATCTAAATATTTAAATGCAAAAGCTAGTATCCTATATCCCTGAGCAGCATGTGATTCATACTCTTTATGATAGTTTTCTGGAACTGTAAAGTTATAAATATTTATAACGTTATAGCCAACATATTATTATCAAAATTGGTAATCGTTTTACATCCGATTAAATTAGAGTTTGATAAAAATCTTCAAAAAAGTTTAAAAAATTTTTTTTAAAACATTTTATTTAATCTTAAAAGATGTTTTATGCATAAAAATTACAAAATATATACCAAAAAATTTATCTAAAATTTTTTTAGCATCTTTAGGTGAAATTTGAAAATTCTTTAGGATTTTCTCAAAATTCCTTTGATAACAATTAACTAAATTAGTCAAAATTTATAACTAATTTCCGTGAGCTAGGACGGGATATTATATTTATATATTTTAGAAAAAATATGGATTAAATTTATTAAACTTAAAAGGATTAGTTCTAGGTTGGCTTATTACTAACTCGCCGCTATTTTGCTTGCTTTTAAGTGTCTACTAAATAGCTAAAAATATGGAGAGGAAATTTAGATTTTAAGCATGCCAATCATTTAATTTCCTTAATAACACATATTAATATAGAATACGAGGTAAATATTTTATTTATATGTTTAAATTATATTTTAGATGAGCAAACATGTAAATATAAGAGAATAGCTAGTCTTTCTTGATTGCATATTGTATGTCTTATAGATTTATATTGCATAAAAGGTGCAATCATATTTAGATTATAATTTTAAGGATTGAAATATTCATCCTCAAATATTTATAGAATTTTATGTCATCATTTCATAATTCAGAAAGAAAGAATTTTGAAACCATCCTTCATCATGTATATTCAAATATATATTATTTATTTAAGATCTTTCTTGAGAATCAGTATAGGCGCTACCATAATTACTTCTATTTTAAGTTATAAAACAATGCGTCACTGAGAGTAAAGTTAGAGAAATTGGGAGTGTTAGTTAATATAAACAAATATATGCAATATATTACAGATAAAGCAGATGATATTATTATACATGGTAAACAGACTATAACATTTATAATGTGAACTAGAAATATGCAATTTTTTTTAATATTTAGCAATGCTTGATTTTTATTTGGTATTTTTTAACCTAATGAACAAAACCAATCTGGTATGAAAATCTTTCTTTTTGATAGTAAAAAATTTAAAAATCGGATACGTTTTATAAATCAAATTTAAGTATATTGTTTAAACTACCATAAAATTAAAATTTAAAGATATAAAGGATCTGGGGCTACTTTTCATTGGTTCATAATAGCTTTTTTGAGAGTTATTTTTTAAATATATTTTTGTTGAAATTTAAATATGTTAAGGAATCGTATTAGAAAGAAGAAAAAAACTAATAAATATTGAGATCATCAATAAATTTAATGAAAATCCGTCCTTGCGAGCCGTAACGGAAACTTAGGTTAGCAACAGTAAAAATAAATCAAGATTAATGAAACAACAAGATTTAAAATGGTCATCAAGACAAATATTCAAGAAAGTGAAAGAAACTATATTAGATTATCTAAACGCATCTAAAATGTTCACGGGTCTTTGTCCTGCCGAAATGCTCTTTTTTGCATGGATCCTATCGTAATTTTAATCCATTCTTTATTTGTTTAAATTGCAAATAAATTTCACTAATTCTTTATAAATATTTACCATGGCTTATTTTTATCAATAATATTTTAAAATAATTAATATTAGTAGCTCATAAGCGCCTCGGGAAAGATTATCCTTCCCCGGAGGTACCTCATCCATACCCCGAATATTTTTTTGGTAAATTTAATATTGTTAAAAAGTATTATTTTTAAATAATTATTTTTATGTATAGCATAAAAGTAAACAAGTGGAATAAAATGCGATATTATTCATTAAATATTATTAAATTTTAATTTTATTGACGTTTGCCTTTTAAGGCTCGCATGCTCCCCAGACTCCCCTACTGGACTAAGTAGCTAATAGATTAATGTGAATTTTTGTTTATATTATAAGTTAAATAAATGAGATTGGTGGTTAATCTACTAATTATACCATTATTAAATAAGGATGCAATGTGGCTTTTATATTAAGATAAACACAATGATGGAGAATAGAAATTTACTTTATTTACAGAAATGTTTAATACATACTCTACTTATTTCTTATTACTAAACAGTATAAAATTTTTATTCTATAATTATGCTATTTACTATTCAATTTTCTCCCAATTTAGATTTAAAACAAAAATTATGAACTATTAAGACACATTCAAAAAAAATTGACTTTTGATGGCTTTTAAGTTTTATTTTATAAAAAAGTCAAACATGTTCACACTTAAAACAAACCAAAATAGGGTGTCCTGGTTCAAAAACAACTTTTTAGCTTATGTTAAAAACTTCCTTCCTTCCTTCCTTCTTATTTCAAATTAAGCCGACACTTAGGGCATACCCAAAAAGCTCAATGGCTCGGTTTTCGGTTTGTATATACTCAAAAGGAAGTTTTGGACCCGGTTCTAAAAATTTTAAGTGAGTTCTAGTTACCGTCCTTGAAATTCTAAGAAAGTATTTTCTAGACTGTTAACGATTCTAAGAAGTTTTGGTTCTGTTTTCAAATTCTACTCAATAGGTGCAAGAGAATTTGCAGAAACGGGTTCTATAATTCCGAAATTTCTCAAATTCAATTGAAAATTTTTTTTTTACTCGAATGAGGAACGCACATATCGTGTAATTTTTCAGGAGATCCTTTACAATAAACTTCAAAATAATCTGTGCCATAAACATTGCAAATGATACTCATTCTTTGCAATTCAGACTCAAATGGGAAACGATGAACAACACCGATACTCGTTTTATTCTATTTTTTTTTTAAAGTAAGTGAGTTAATTTTTGAAAATACAATTATTTTAAACGTTATCGTCTTTAGCCGGCTTCAATATGATTCTAATATCGGATTTTGAAAGTTTGTAATCTTTTATTCTCTATAAAATAATTATAAAAATTAAATAATTCTATTTATGTTTATATTAGAGGTCTGCAAATGGCAAAATTTTCTGGGCTGGCTCTGCCAGGTTGGAATTACCAGGAATATCCCGGAATGTATGTTGTTGATAATCAAAATAAGTACCTATTTACAATATTAGGAGTAAAAATTAAATATTCATTTTATGGATTATCCACTCCTATCATATATCAAAAATACATAAATAATCTACTCCAATAATTTTTTCCCGCTCAGCCGGCTAATATTTTTGCCCGGCCTAAATAATTATTTTCAGAAATTACTTTGTCCGGTCCGTCCCTGCTCATGATACCGGCCGGGCCAGACATTGCAGATCTCTAATTAATATTTACAGTAAAACTTGTCTAATTTAGGCATCATTGGCACCAAGCATACATAAACTAGTTTTAATTTTGGTCACCGAATTAACAAGTGCCAAAACTTGACATGTTTTACTGTATTTTCTTTTACCCATCTCGTGCTTTCAAACATTTTTATATCCAAAGGATCACCGATTAAAATATTATCTACATTACTCAAAGTGTGACAAGTAACTAAAGCCTTTAAAAATGAATCGAATTCCAATTTATCCGGGAATTTCACTTTATCATTAAATCTATTGAAGATTTAAGTATGGTTAAAAACGAATCCAATTTTTTATATCATACTTCATAGTCGAATTGTCTATATCTATGATCCCTAAGATCTCTATGTCGTTTTCGGTTAAAGTACCGGTCTGATGAAAAAAGAAATAATTATTATGTAATTAATAATGGAAAGCGATATTTTTTTTTATATAACTTTGTCAAAAATGATTGCATTGATGGCTCCTGATACCGCAATAGCGTTAGTATTTAAAACCAAAATACTCTCTTTTCTCAATCTGTTGTACGCTATGGCGATGCCTATGGCCAAACAGGCCGGAAGAGCGGGGGACACTGCAGTTATCAATAAATCCAAGCTATCCCATATTATTATAAATTCCGACATCTCATAACTAGACTTTAATAACTTAATATATCTTTTAATTAATTTTTTATAAATAATATAAAACTTACGTTTATTGTAATTTTAAAAATGACGCCAATACTCGCTAGTGTAGCCAGGCAAATAATATAAAATTTAATGTCTCTAGTAAATTTAAAAACAGTTGGCTTGGGGTATATGATATATCTGATCCTGTCACCGTTGAGGGTGTTAAAACCTAAGTTTTTTATTAAAAAAAAAGAAGTTTCCAATCAAATTTCAAATTATAAAATTATATTCAGAGGGCGAAACCTGTTCTCATGACCACGCATTCAATGTAGTTTCTGCCAGATTCCAGCTCTGTTTGAACTATTTTGCAGCCACCTAATAAAAGATGCTTAGAATCTTTTCTTGGGTTAAACATCTCATTAGCTTCCAACAGCTTAACGGGTATTTTATAATTTGGCATACTTTCACCTGAATATCCGATTTAAAAAAATAAATATAAAAACCAAATGAAACAAATTTGATCTTTACCAGTTAGCATCGCTTCACTTACGACGCATTGGCCTGATAAAAGCAACGCATCGCAAGGCATAAATTCGTAACCTCCTTTAGGTATATTCAGCAAATCCCCAGGAACTAAACGGTCTGAAGATATAAATATATTTCTTGGTAAAGGATCTCCTTCATTTTAAAGGATTTTTTTAAAAAAATATAATGAAATTTATCAAAAATTTATGACTATAATATTATTTTTTCTTTTTCTTTTTTTTAGGGGAGGAGGAGGGGCTTACTTAATTTGTGGCTCATGGCTCCCATTTAAGCGCTATGGTCATCCTGGTTCGACTTATAACTAAAGAACCGGCGAAATAAATGAAAGCGAAAAAATAATAAATAAGTAAAAACTAATTAATATAACAATGCCACTAAATACTTAAAATGAACAAAAATAGGGTAACCTAGTTCAAAGGTATTTTTGTCTAGAGCATAAGTATCAAAAGTCGAACCTGGATATAGTTTAAAAAATAAAGCTGAAATATTCCGGGAAAATATTCTCTAAACGCTCAGATATATCTAAAGTTTAGAAAAGGATTGAATGCTCATTATTATTTGTTAGGGCTCAGATAAAAGAACTGAATTGCCCCCAAAAAAGTAATTGTTCAAATAACAAACTAAAACTTTCAGTTAAAAAAAATGAATTGTTCAGAAACATACTATATGAAATGCTCATTATTATTTGTTAGGGCTCAGATAAAAAAACTGAATTGCCCAAAAAAAAGTAATTGTTCAAATAACAAACTAAAATTTTCAGTTAAAAAAAATGAATTGTTCAGAAACATACTATATGAAATGCTCATAACTATTAACATAATTGCTAAAAATTTAGTACTATTTATTTTTATCTGATTATAAGTTTTTTCTAAAAAAAATATTTGTCCCTTTCCGGTTCCCCCCTAAACAAAAATTACTCGTTTCAATAACTTATTTGAAAAATGAATCTTTTGTTTATAAATATGGTGGACCTTAGATAAAATTTGTTTGATATAATATGAACCATGTTATTATCTAATTGCATCGAGTCTGAGAGATACTAAATAAATATTAAATAGTTTTAAATTATGGTTTCATATCATTGGGTTCAAAACATTTCATTTCTATAATTTTTCTCTATGAAATGTAAAATTTAGTAATGCGGTTCTTTAAATTTTGTAAATTTGAAAAATTTTTGATTGTTTTAAATAAAATGTTATTTGATTAAACATTACCTTTAACTTTTCTTCGAACATTGACAATGATTGGCGGCCTTATATTATCTTTTATTTGTTTTTGTACCTTTATAAAATAATGAATAACAACATTATTCAACTTGAACTAAAATATTATGATAATAGCAGTCCTATTTTGAACTCAAAGTGACTTTTTTCATAAAAAACATAGTATTCTCCTGTCAGCCAATTAGCATTATAAAAAAAATTTTATATGTTAGAAAAAGTACATTAGTTAGTCTGAAAGGGGGTAATATGTTACCAAAAATTCCATACAAGATAAAATTATAAGCATGCTTATACCCAACCAGGAATTTCTACAATCCCCTAAGCCAATCACAATATTACTCCCCTCAATTTTATTCCTTAATCCCGTCAAAAATTTCCACCTACCTATCTAAATTCAACATAAAATTAAAATTAGAAATAATAAAGGAACCCCAAAATCAAAATTACCCTACTACAATTTTATTTAAATTAGGATAACATCTTCATAACACTATGCCCCCACCCCACTAAAGTTCCGCCAATCTTATTAGGGACCTTGCTTCATACTCATGTCGCTGAGTAGAAATTCCTGCCCCTACCATATGTCCAATGATTTATTTTTTACAAAACAATAATGTGTTAACTGTCCTAAATTCTTTATCTACACGTTACCTTCAACAAAATATGGTTTTCAGGCAGTTAATGTGTAATTTTTTTTTATTATTCATTTGGATAGGCACTGCCAAATTCAATTATTATATTTAAAAAATCGTAATTTTCAGAAAGCGTCTGTGTCCGAGTCAATAAGAGCATCGCTTCTGAAGCCAACATGGTGATTCAGTCTTTGTGGGGATGATATATAGGAGTTTTTCATTAATAAATATTAAATTAGTAGGTCTTATAGAGATCTGCAAAAGTAAATCAGGCCCGTACCCGCCCCGAAACTGCGGGCCTTATTTTTTTAAAAAAATCGGGTTCGACTGGGCCTTGGAAATTTTTTAAAATTATCTAAATTTATCAATTTTATGTTGAATTTTTTATGTAAAATAAAAATTTTATTTTATTTATAGAAACTATCATATATCATATATCTTTTATTTTGAATAATTATAAAAATTAATTTATAAATAGATTCGGCCAGGCTGATAAATTTTTTATAAAAAAAAAATTGGGTTTGGGCCGGGCTGGCAAAAATTTTTTAAAAAAATTTCGGGTTCAATCCAAAGTGTTAAAGATGGTAACCAGTTTTAAAGACCTTGACATTTTGATAGACAACGAGGGTACAAGTAGATAAATTGAGGCTAGACTAAGGGATGTTAAAATCAACCATAAACTATCTGTAATGGTTGCAATCCAACAAAGGAAACATGCTGTAAGCAAATACAAATCGTAATTGTATACTCCCTTAAATCGTAATTGTATACCCCCTTAAACAGGCTCATCGTACCTTCGGCTTAAGGGCTAAACAACCTTCATAAACCTAAGCTCTAGCTATTAAGCATATGTTTTCATATAGACATCTCCTAATTAAAAGATCAATTTTATTATCTCATTTATTTAACATCTTTGTCTAGGTTTCAAATAATTCTCTATATCAAATTACCAAGTCAACCTAAAATTAAATTAGCCAATATCCCCTCCACAAATAAAAACTTTTATTTAATCATGTACGGGCTTTTCTCTACCTTCTTACCTCCCGTGGGAATATATCTAAGTGCCTTTGCCTCTTGTGCTAACAGATAACTTTAGATAGGCTTCTCTCTCAGGGTATCTTAATTTCTTAACCCAATTAGATGGGATTTGAAAGAATCCAAGCATAACCTTGCTAGTCCATATAACGTAAAGTGTAATGCATTTACTATCACGTATAATTTGAATATCAAAATTAGTTTTAGTACTATTTGAAATAAATAGCCATAATATGTAGCAAGCGGGATAATCAATTATCAAATAAGAAAGTTTGCTATATTTATAATTATAATATTAGTTTTTTTTTAAGTTAAACACAAAAATATAATATCAAAATAATAAATAAAATTGTTTATCAAGGGTGCCTAATATAAAATAAATTTAAAATTTAAAAATGCAGCTTAACTTAAGTTTAAAAAAAAAGAAGAAAAACTCCGATAAATTAATTTAAAATCATTTACTTGTTTTTCCTTCCAAGCATTATAAAATAAACTAACCAATGTCATTACATCAATCAGAGCCATAAAAAAATAATATTCATGCCAAACATACATGACATTACAAAATAATTGGTATATAGGAAAAGGTGTGATCAACTATTTAAAATTTATATAGAAAATATATATAATCATACAAATTATTATTATTATAATACTTGACGCAAGAATAAAATTAAAAGTGATTGCTGGTAAGTTATAAAGCTGTTCGGACCGAATAATATCTTTCTACAATTTTACAAAATAAAATTAAATTTTATACTATTTATCAGAAACCTGAGAGTTAACAGGCCAGGATTTTCTGGGAAGTGGGGGGGGGAAGAGGGGTACTATTTATTAGGTTGGGTTTCACTAATAAATTTTATTGGAGATTTTTAAGGTCTTTGATTATGTTATATTTTTTAAATAATAGTTTTGATTATTCACTTTTTTGTTATAAAAATAATTCTTTCTAAAAAATTTGAATTATAAGTCATAATTTTTAAAAATATTAAATTTACTTTCAGATTATAGTTTAAAATAATATATTGTTCATTTTATGGGAACAAATTTATTAGCTTAAATGATATTTACGGTAAGTAAAATTTCCCCTTGCCACCCCTCTCCCTCCAGGTTATATATGTGCATGTTAATATAAGCCTGATTAGAAAAATAATTGCTAACCCGGGGGTCAAATCTTTTTAAAATTACCTTAATCTATTAAATATACAGTTAAGAAATCATATAATGGATTCATAATATATTCATATCTCATATTTTCAATTACCTTTTAAATTTTATAAAATTCAGTCAAAATTATTCTAATTGACCAAATTTTGAAAATCCAGACTTGGCGGAGAAAATGGAAAGAAAAATATTTTTTTTTTAAATCCTTGCCAGCTGTGTATAAATGACCAAGAAACTTTTTTTTCAAAATCCACTGATAAGATTATTTTCTTAACTTCAGCCGAGCCCCCTCTAGAGACTAATATGCCTCTCTAGATTCATTTCATCAATGGTCAGCTCTCTTGATTTATTAATATACATTTTATGAGGATAATAAAAAATTCCAGGGTATACTTGGAAGTATTACGGCATCATTAGGCAATAATTTATATGGAATATACTTTTAACCTGCTATTTTCGTCTGATGTATCAATCTCCTCCATTCTGATTAATTCTTCCAAATCAATTGTGCTTTCGATTGAACTTAATTTTTTTTTCCCACCAATAAATTAGAATTTAAGGAAATGTATTATTTCCCAAAAACGAGAATTTAGAACCAAATAAAAAAAAATTTCTAAAGATTTCAGAGATCCGTTGCAACTATTGTTTATTCCTAAGTTCAGATAAAAATAGCGGTTCAGGTTAGGTTCTTAAAGAGATTAATTTCTGTTTAAATAAAAAACCGGTTAAAACCTCGTGTCCAAACTTTATTAAAATGGTATTCTAAAAATAGTATTGAGCCGTATAAGATTGAAATGTCTTCCAGATTCTCTTTTGTCAAATCTATCTGAATAGATAGATTTTATGGTTAAGAACACTTCAATGAAATTACTTTGAGTAGCTTACACCTTCAAATAGCAATATATAAAAACATCTACAATTACTTATCAACAAAACTTTATTATTATAAATCTTTATAATAGTTAGAACATCAAAAGGCTCAAACCGGTATATTGACCTTTTATAATATGTTCTATTCAAGTTCGAATCACAATTTTTTTTTATAGAATCTTTAGATTGAGTAAAAACAGGTATTTTCAATTTATCAGTTTGGGTGAGGTTCGGTTCAGATCCCTATCAGATTTTATACTTATTAAAAATAAATTAAGAAACATACGTGAGAGCTCGGAATCGTTTCTTTTCTGCGATCCACATATATTTGATCATTTTGTTAAAAAAATATCTAACTACATCAACTTCCTTAAATCCCTTATAGAATAATAAATAATTATAAAAAAATAAAAAAATATTTTTTCGAATGCGTTTAAGTAAGAAATAGTCATTTAAAATTTTTCACGTTTTTAATGGGAGTCAATAATCTTTCTTTGGTGCAGGAAATCTGTGGGATATTCCAATAAAATTCATCCGGATATATTGGCGTTAGTTTGCTTATTTTTTAAAAAAACAAAAAAAAATATATTATATGAAACTTAGTAATGATCAAAAAAATATATTTAATCGTTACCATTAGCATCATATTTAACAAATTTTAAAAAAATCTAAATTTCCAAATGACCGATTTGGATTGATTTTTAAAAACAGCCCATTTATGATTTTAACAATATATATAAGCCGAGATATTTTGCTCAAAGATGGCAGAAAGGTTTGGACCTTTATTTGTCATCGAGACTTATATAATAATATTTTGGCTCAAATCTAAATCGGGGTATTGATATTTTGATATTTTCTCCCCAAAGATAATAAAAATAAAACTATACAAGAAATATTATCACGATAAGATAATATCTTTTCGTAATAATTTTTTATTTATTTTTAATAACAATTTATTTTCAAATTGTTTAAACAAGAGTGTTTAGTGCTCAACGCAGCTTCTGATGTGCTGAACATTGTAGTCAGGGCAGAATTAAATCATCTTCATCTGAAGTAATAAGTATACTAATGGCATGTATTCTTTATATAATATATTATATTATAATATATGAAAATAAAAATTAACATACCTTGATAGATTCATTATTTAATTAGAATAACAATCTTGACAGTTTAAAATCCCACAACAAAAATATAATATATAAAATCAATATAAAAAACTTTGTAACAAATAACGTTTTAGATTACCGTTACTCCAAGAAATCGCCTTTACTTTTACACGTTACTTTACAGTATTAATTTTAACAGATTTGGCTATATATTTTTTCCTTTGTTACTTCGATTTTTATTTGTGCATTATTATTGTGATATTCAATAGAGAAAAAGTTATTCACTAAATTGTGTAGATGAATTAGATGTAGCGCCATTAGCGGCGATGTAATTATATATTTTTATAATCTCAAAAATGAACATCCTAAAATGGTGCCTGACCAGGGTCAAATTAATTGGAGGAGCCAAAATACCGCAGCACCACTACTATGTTATCAGTAAGGAATAAAATAAACTCATGAAATTATTCGAAATCATTTTATAGCTAGTATATTAACACTAATGTACTATTTGGAATATAAATAAATTCATGAAAATATTCTAAATAATTTTCTTATATACTATTATCACTGTTATAATTTGGAATAAAATGAAATTTATGAAATTATTCTAAATTATTTTTCCGTACCTACTATATTAACAATTATTTAGAATAAAATAAATTCGTGAAAATATTCTAAATAATTTTTAATTTATTTTAAATCGGTTTTCGTTTATCTCAGAAGACTGTAAAATTAGAAGTTCCTTTGAGAGGTTTCTGCTAATTAATTTTCGTATAATAAAAGATTATTTCTAATTATTTATCACTTTTATATCAAAATAAGTATATAATTTTACCATATAAACCTACATGTTCGGAATCTTCCATTAAAATTTTTTCAAAGTTTTATAAATTTGTATGTAAATTAATAATTACAGTCAAATTATTTAATTTAAATACTTCCTATTTCAATTAATATAACTGCCCATTTCTTATTACAATTTAAAAAGTATAAATTATTTCATTTTACTTTTTTTTCCGTAAAAATTACACCATATTTATAAATTTTAAGCTATTGATTAAATTTTATTTAATTTTTTTTATTTTTGTATTATTACTTTTATTATAATGGAAGAACTAGAGATAACTCCAAAAGTATATACTATTAAGATTCTCTTCATAGTTGATCATTTGTTTTGTTTTGATTATTTCATCTTAATTATAAATGACAAATTTCTAAAAAAAATTAAAAATTTTTGTATTAGAAAAAATGATTTAAACTACTATTTTATTTTTACATTAAAATTAATGCCATTTTATTTTTGTTAAATTTAATTAATTATATTTTTTATATTTTAGGTAACCATTAAAAAAATTATTTTTGTCAATGTCCCTGATATTAGAAATATTACGATTAACTTGTAGAATATAATGAATACAATTTGTCTTCCGCATGATTAAATAGTTTTTTTTTTTAAATTTATGAGAGAATTTAAATTTCATTCTTGTCTCGCATAGCTTTCCTTTCGAAAGAAAGATTCTATTTATTTAATAAAAAAAATTCAAGGATTTTATTCAGCATTCCACCCTTTGACAAATTTTGTATCCTAATTATTTCATTACCAATTTCGGTGATGTTTGATCTGGATTTTGATGTTTTCAATAAAATGCTGCCCATATTTGTCCTATTTAAATAAAATAGATCTATATAATTATTTATTTTTTAAAAAAAAATATCAAAATTTTAACTTTTCATTATCCTATTTTTTTTTAAAAAAAAAATCAATCCAACTCATTCAAAACCGATTACGAATCGAATATTGAACTATTCGATTAGTATCCATTTTTGAATGCCGGCATTCAAAGCTAGATGGCGACACAGGCCTGCCCCGTCCCGTAAAATAATTTTGTAAAAATTGCCGATGCTGACCGGTGATAGTTTCTTTTTGTGATATAAATTAATTTAATTATCAGCTTAAAAATTAAAACTTGGACCAGGTATGTAAATAAAAAAATTATATTTTGGGCAAATTTGTCCGGCTCGGACATAAAAAATTATTTTGAGCCTTTTTTGGGTTTATGATTATTTCTGTTATTTATTTATTTTATAATTATACCTTAATCAAAACTTTATCGCATGTCTCGAGTTGCGTGATAACATTCGTGACTTTCAATTTCCATAATGGTTTCCAGTGAAATAATAGAACAAGCGTACCCCCACTTATTATAATCAATATCCGTATAAATATATCTCTGACTTTGTGCGTTTTAAAACCATGAATATCCTTAATATCATAGTTAAGGGTTTATAAACGATGTAAATTATTCCAAAAAATTTTCAAAGAAAAAATTTTTTTTAAAAATATTATTACAATATAGTCATCTTCTATAAAAATTCGTTGATTGTATCTGCCACTCACGTCATCTTTCGTTTTACTAAAATTAAAAATTAATAAAAATTGTAAACTTATATTATTTTTAGAAATATTGTATACCTTGCGATGCGGTTTTTCATAATTATTTACAAATTTTTGTTACACGTTTATTATAACAATTGAAATACAATTCTAGAAGAGTTAGTCGTTAAACTTATTAAATTAATTCTAGTATTTCAACACGAAAGTTTAAGTATAACTGTATCATAGTTATAATGTTTCAATTTTTAAATGGAATTTAGATGAAAACGAATTATTAACAGATAAATGCTTGAATCAAAGGCCAGAAATAAAACATGATGACGCCTTAAAAAATTTTTTTTTTTTAGAATTATTCATTTTTATCATAAAAATTTTAAACAAAAGCAAAACCGAACAAATTATAGAACACTTACAAAATAAAAATAAAAGTGAAGATATCTACCTAAAGGCGCTATGATTAATTATAAAAGTGTTTCATTTTTGCCATATTACCCCCTAAACGCAGGTTAAATAAAATAGGTTGGCACTTAAAGTGATTAAAATAAAATTTAACATAACTATTATTTTATTGAAGATATTATTTATTTTGACACCTATTACTTTTAAGCATAAACTAATCATTACAACAAGGGAATGCAAAGAAATCATCAAAAATAACAAATTTTAAGTGCCCATTTTAAGGTATTTCAATTATTCTTCGCCTTTGTGACTATTTTTTAAATTTTTATTCCATATAACACAAACTATTAATGCTCCTCAATAATAGCTCCTTTATATGGTTGTAGACGTTAATATTTCAAAATGCTCTTTTAGTAGTTTTAATCAGAAGGAATTTTTAACCGTTTTACCTATAACAGCTGACTTCTAATTAAGCTATAAACTTCAGGTAAATTTTATTTTAGCTAATATTTTAAGGAACATTTATATAATTCTTTAAATCATGAAGATAAATATATTTAATATACTAGAAAGTGATTTTATAATTTTATAGCTAAAAAACTGTTTAATGGTAAAATTTACCAGAGAGATTTATCAAAAGTTAAACATATATATGAAATTATATATAAAAATACATCTTCACACCAAATTTACCAAATTTAAGATCTTTATGCTCAAGGATCAAAATTTTATTCTAGTTTAAATTGACCCCATCAATACCCCGGTCTCACCTAAAAGGTTATAATATCCTAAGTTACAACATTTCTGCAAAATAGAATTAATTGATTCGCCACTCCCTCTCTGCTACAAACTCTCTTCCCAATTTCAAATCAAGCAATTAAATAAAATAAATGTTAGATATATTTGGAGGATTTTTAGCGAAATAAAGGGCCGGGGATAGCAAAAAATATAACGGGCTAGGGTACTTGTGTAAAAACAAATTTTGAACTAGACACTACATTTTGGTCTGTTTTAAGTTGGGTGCATTAAATAAATATTTTGGTTTAAGAAGAATCACAAAGATATGTTAGCGTAAATCGAAATGTGCTCTTCTGTTTATAGGAATCTATATAGACGGCTAAGAAACCTACAGTTTCTGAGAGAAACCAGGACATGGGCTTAATTTTTATAATTAAAAAAATATAGCTCTTTCTTATTTTCAGAAATTTATTTGCAGTATTTAAATATATTTTTTGATTATACGGAATAAGGAATTTTCCTTAAAATAAGTCAATTAGCCAGAAATTGTTAGAATGTATGATTTGTAAAGGATGAGGCACCTTTTACAATATTTCTTCAACTTCAAAAATCGGTCATAATTTTGATTAAAGCCTTAACATCCTTTTCCAAAAATATTTTAATCTATCAGGTAGCCTCTCATAGAATAACAGGTGAATAAACTCTTATTTTATTACAGGTGAATCAGAAATATGACTAAAAATTTGCCTATAATTTGATGAGATGTGATTAAGAAATTTTCCGGTATTTTGATAAAATATGTTAATAAAGAATAAGGTGTTTTCATTTTTTTTGCACATGTTACTTAGAATATTTTTGTAAATGTAAATTATATTATTTTTAAGATATCAATTTCATAATATTGAAAAAATTTATTACTACAATATTAATATTTTAAATTATTTATTTTCACAATCATTTAACTAAAACTTTAAAATACAATAAGTTTAACTAAACAAATAGACAAACAAGCGTTCATTAACATTTTTTCATTGAAATATATATAAACTAGTTTGAAGTGACCATTGCCCGATTAATCTTTGATATTTTCCTTAACAGATAAACATAGCCTGGGCCGCTAAAGATGTGAGAATATTTAGTAAACTCACGGCCCAAATTTTATAGGCGAGCACACTATTCCAATACAATTCTACGTGACACCAAAGAGTTTGCACATTCCTCACATAAGCTTGAGTTAGCATATTCTAGTTTTTCCTCTTTATTCTAATATTTTAGCCCACACAATGAAAAATTCTATAGCTCCAATTCTATCTTTAGGAAAAGATCTTAACGCAGCTATTTGAATATCTATCAATCTATTTCTAATTTCTTTTGGATCCATAAAATATATGCCAAGAAGAAAACCTTTTTCCAAATAATGATTCTGTCTCACTTATGTTAAAATTAGCAAAATTAGTAAAGCGTGTTTCTTTCTCTAAACGATAGAGGCTTTCCTTCATGTGTTTCAGGCTTTTTTAAATCTTTTCTGTGGTCATAGGACCTTATTCTGTTTTCTCTATTGTTAATTTCAGAATCCAGGTCGTAGATGTCACGCGATTCTCAAACTGTTGCCGCAATTTTTTAAGTGTCGTATTTATCTTCCATATCGTCTTCGAGTTGTTTCCCTGTTACCTCCTTAGTTATTTCCTTCACCTCCCCAGCTGCTAAGCTTAGAGTCTGCCTTATCATACTTTCCTAATATCGTGGGGAGTGTTTCTAGATGCTTTGTTTTTCGGCAGCGCTTTTATTGTCTAAATCATTCACGACGTGCCTACCTTCACTGAGATTTGTAATCGTTGAAAATTTCTCTCAGTGTTTTATACGGTATCATGTTACCAAGAAAATACCGTGGAGGCAGGCAGCTTCCTTAGACAACGCCGTAATTATATACTCTTTCTTTGTCTCTTCTCCTGCGACCATTTTAAGAATGAATTTTAATTGTTAAGCATATAACTTTCATATGTCATCGGCTTTATATCCACAAAACGGAATTTTAAATTCTTCTTCATACACACCTACGGAATATCTCTAAATAAAGTCCATTTTTTAAATTTATATTTATTAAATAATTCTAAATTTTTCGTTTCTAAAGCAAAAGTTATTTTAATTTTCAAATCACATCTAATTTTAATAAATAACAACCTTTATTATCTTAAATATTTCACTAAATAAAATGAACACAATTGTCATTTGAAAAAACTCAATTTATATCAATTTACTATTTAATAATAACCTTAAACATTAATAATGAAAAATAATGTTGGACACCTCACTATTTGTGTATTAATATTTTATGATCTAAAAAATTAACCCATTATCAAATAAAATAAAAATTATTTTTGGATATTTGCTACTATAATATAATATATGATATTAACTTATGACGTTCTAAAAAAGTTTTTTTAAAATTAGGCTTTGTCTTCGCTGTCAATTAAAAAAAAGCGCGAATACGCGATTTTTATTCGTGCGATATATTTTCGCGCGCAAAATGGTATCTACTATTTTTCTTATTAACTCTGGGTCAAGTTATAATATAATTTTTACCTCTCATGCCTTAGTTGATGTGACAATAATTTACCCATCATATAATTTTTTTAATAAATATGCTGCTTTAAATTATGAAATTCCCAAAAATGCAATAAATTAATTTTAGTCAATTATAATGCTTTTATTAAAATTCATGACATTCAGGTCTGTTTATATTGTTTTCAAATTTTACAAAAATATAATGGGCTTATCTTATTGCCTGCGAAGATCTACATAGCCGTGAGAATATTTATCTGCTATTATGATCTGTTTTTTATTTAAAAATAAAAACAAACAATATCATAATACACAAAAATCTAAACATGTTTTATTAATTAAATTACTTTTTAAATTGACAAAAACGTAAAATTTTTAGGTTTTTTAAGTTTTTATACAAATTTTTATCTACAAATATAAATCCTAAAATTAAACACGAATAGTCGAGCATTTCTATGAATGATAGCATAAGATGCATTGGTCTGAAATATTCAATTCCTGAACCCTTTTCCCCGATTTTATACATGTAAATCCAATTATAAATACCCATAGGAACCGTAACTAATAAATATGCTAATATCAAAAAGAATAAAATTAAAGATCTTCTAATGACGTTAATCCATTTTTTATGGCTCGGCATCATGTTATTTGAACCAATCATTGCTATATTAACGTTCGACCATATATAATTGCTAAGGTAAAGTAGACTTGAGGTATAAAAGATCGATTTTATAACATCCGATGAATTTTTGCCAAGATCATTTGAGGTATTATCGAGATGAGAAATTGTTTTGATTTGAGAACATTTGTATTTCCTTAATATAGTTTGTGCCAATTTATTGAAGGATACGTCACATGGATAAAGGGATTCAATCTTGTTTCTTCTTATCAAATATCTTATCAAATATATATTCAAGTATATCATTAACGTAATAAAGACGGTAACCAATATACAGAAATAGACTAAATAATAATAAGATAAGGCCCTGGGCAACTTTTGTAGTATTACTTTGCAACCGAATGTATAGTCAGCCATATTCAAAGAATTATTAATGAATATTCTTCTGTAACAATGTTTTACGGTGTACAATTTATATTTAGGGATGTTCATCAAACTAAAAAATAAAAGGCTAATAAATGGTAAATATTTGTACACAAAACAATTGCGGAAAGTGTTAATGACATAAAATTTACTGATACATGCACATTTATCCCAAAAATAGAAGATTTTGCAAAACATATTCATTTTATTTATGGCAGTGACGATCATTATGTGGCCTCTTTTGACTACCAAGAAAAGGGCACAATTCTTTAATACCATGTTTTCTAAAATCATGATTTGATCGGCCACGTTTACGATTGAGATAAAACCATACACAAAATTTTGATAACACATAAATTTTAAGAAATAATAGGCCTCGTATTTAGTCTTCTTATTGTGGATGTTAATGAGCTGATAAAGGATCAAATTATTCACAAATCCTATGACTAGGAATAAAGAGTAGATGACGATGTAAGAAAGTCTTGCTATATAATCTAAGCGTCCAAAAACATGATAAAGGCAGGATTCAGATAACGTACTATTCATATTAGTTCAGAAATTTGATTTTTATATTAATATTATGAACCAATTAAAGTTTATTAATATACTCTAATTTCAGATTAAAATAATAGTTAAATATAGATATTTTTCTGATTTGATTAAAATTAGTCTTAAAATAAATTGTTATATATAAATTATTTAATAGTAGGAACAATTTATATAACAAAATTAAATTAGCATATTGTTTTGTATTAATAGGAGGTTAATATAATAACTACAATATAATAGTAAGTATGATTTTGCTATTTAAATATTTATGAACAAATTAACCCTAAACTAATCAAGACCCCTCCCCCTTTTAATATGATATTTTTTGATATATTAAACATGAATTCATCATATATCATTAACTATACTTATTAAATATTATCTCAAATTGATAATATGCTAGCCTTGGTGAGAAGATTACAGCAAACCAAATATGTAATTAAAGGAAATAGAAAACTTATGCTACCCATAGAGGTATTCTTGAGGGGAAGAGGGCAGTCGCTGTCAAAATTTTAAAGTATTTTTCTAAATTTTATCTGAACCCTCCCTCCCAATCTTATATAATTAGATTATTATCAATTCAGGGCCAACCAGAAATTGTTGTTGTAGGTGGGGAAGCAAATTTTTTTTAAAAAAACTGCATATTTCTGTCATACCCTTTTTCATATGCTAATAATACTAGGATAGTCATTCTTTAATTTCGATTTGCGAAATTAGCAGTCACTATTACTATGAATTAGAATGTATGCAATTTATGTTAATGGCGAAAAAAAATGAAAAAAACCTGACTGAAAGTAGAAATTAAAAATTGTGGAAAAATATCTGTATTATTTAAAAAATATATATTAGCAAACAAAAAAAAGTGAAGAAAACATTTTAAAATGAATATTTGTAATTGGATATTATTAGATCTGCTGAGATTAAATGTATAAAAAAAAAATTTAAGCCATTTTAAGGGCCTATAATAAATTTTTGGTGAATTAATGTAATTAATTTATGAATAAGGATGTAGGGATAGAACCTATTAAAACAGAATTTAAGCAACGTAAATATAAGCTTAGATCAATATTCTAGAAATTATTATCTCCTAATTAAAGAGATTTTGAATGAGTTTCCTGAAATGAATAAAAAGGGGGGTTTTCAAATCATATAAATGAAGCAGAATTGAAGAGATAATTTTTAAGATATTCAATTATTTTTAAATTTTGACAATCTATATATTTCTAAATTTAAGTTTATGGACAACACAACTCAAAATACATAAACCTTTGTTTTGGTGTCTTTGTTTTTTATTTTTATATATTTCTTTAATAACTTTTATTTTAATTGGGGCTACTAAACTGATTAAAACATTATACTAATGAAGCACTAAAGAATGATATAAGTTTCTAAGCTTCCATAATATTGCTGGCCAAAATTTGACCTCGAAATATTTCTTTGACTTTAAACTATTTTTTAATTAGACGTTTAACTAAATTAATAAAAAAAATTTGAATTTACTATATATAAACATAAATAATGGCAAAAATTCTCCCTGCTCTGTTTTGTTTTGATGCGCAATTTTTTTGTTTATTTTGTTAATAAACTTTTTATTTTAATATCGGCTACTAAACTGAATAATGAACTAATCTCTGCTAACGAAGTACTAAAGAATGATATAAATTTCATCGTTAGAGCTTCCATAATTTTGTTGGCAAAATTTGACCTCGAAATTTATATGCACTAATGATGTTTAGCACTACTATAGTTTTTGCTTTTGTTTTTGTTTATTTTTGTGTTTTTTTAAAGCTTCTATCGTTCGATCAACGCCTAAATCGTGACGTCATAATTTTTATTTTGCTTATAAAAATTTTTTTATAAGGCAGTTAACTAAATTAATAAAGGAATTTAAATATATTAATATGCATTTCTTTTACATTTTAGCCTGAAGTTGGCCAAAGTCTTTATTTTGCTTAAAATTTTTTTCCTTAACTTCTGCTAAGTCAAGCACATGGCTTATGATTCATCGTTAATGCTTCCAATTTTTAGAAAGCTCTCTATCTATTTTATTTTTTTAATAATTAATTAATAATCTGCTTATTTTTTGAAAATTATATTATATTTTAATCAATTTATAACCTTCTTAAAATTATATTTACATTAAGACCATAAATATCCATATTCATGACAACAAATTTTATTTTACGCAATGGAAGACCTAATTTTATTTTATGCAATGGATGGTGACAACTTGGTTAATTTTATATTATATTATATTATATTATAATTTATTTTATTTATATTTGTAAGTATCTTAATTTTTAGATCAATATTTCTAAACAATCTCTGGTAAGAAATCAAATTACTTAATAATTTTAGTGTCGGGGTTTTAATATAATTAATGATTATCCCAATATAAAGTTGTTATTCATTAAAATAACAATAACTCTGCCGTCAGGTGCTCCGGTAGAAGTTTAGTTTGTCTAAAAATGTCTTTACAGATAAACGTGAATGGTTATGATTCAATTTTTCAGAATATTTTATTATTAAAATATAACAATTATTTGTAATCAGTTAATTAAATATTTTATATATGTATTATTAAAATCTAGTAAGCATTATTTAATTTATATTTTGTATATGGATGTGATGACAGCTCAATATATTTTTTAGCTCATTTCCTTTATCAATAGAATTCTAAATTAAGCGTTATGCCCACCTTACATTCATGTATCTGTAATTTAGATCCATTTGTAGACAATGAATCTATATCTAGATCCATTAGGATTATCAGTAAAAACATTACGATACATTTTAGAAACTTTGAAAATTTTTATTGCCAACCCTAACAGCTACCCACATTCCAAAAAATCTTGAACCAAACTTATCTCAAGTAGATGGCTTAAGACCTGATGGTATGACAACATACCTTGGGCCCTGGGTAAATCACTTATATGGGATTACACATGTGTCTCGTCATTCCCCTCAAACATAAATATCAATCTAATAATACAGGCAGAAATTAACAACAAATATAAAAATTTTTAAAACTTCATATTCCCTTCAGTAGTGACCTCTACGAACGGGCATTTTTCGCCTTCAACATTTAAGTTTTTAAAAAATCTGAGAAAACGGCTTTCAAATATAATTTCTTTATATTCACCAAAAAATTCAAATTGAAATTTTTAGACACAATTATGGTTCCTTTTTGGGGACTCAATTATAGAATTTTATTTTTAATTATATAATTTTAAATTTAGAAATTATAATTTTTAACTAATATATTTTTAAAAAATTATTAATTTAACAATAAACTTAATCATAATTAAAAAAACGGAAGTCCAAGAAGAAAATTAATGAAAAACGCGAAGATAACGTAAATGCACGAAAAAAAATTCATAAAATTAAAATTTTTATATTATTTTTTAAAAAAATATTTTTATATTATTTTTTAAAAATTTTTTTTATATTTTTATATGAGGTAATGTTTGAAGAAATTATATACAGTTATATATACATAATGTAAAAAACACACAATTATAACAATATTTTATGATATGCTACTATTAAACGAAAAAAAATAAGATATATATATTAAATATTTAAAACATAATTGTTTAATTATAACTAAAAATATTTTTTTGTGGTTAAATTCTAAATATAGTTGCAATGCAAAATATAAATAAAATTAACAAAACAGTTTTTAATATATAATAAATAACTATATTTGATAAACTAGGAGGGAAATGGGAGTGTTTCGAAGAAACATTTGTAGTTTCCATTTATGATTTCAAATTGGACTTTTTGTTTAAGAGATACTCGTTTTTGACCCCCTGTCCTTAACGAAATTCTTCTACCCAATTGATTTAAGAACTTTAGGGATTGGAAACCGGGGTTTCCAAGGACGCTAAAAATTAGGGGAATAAATATAAAAGAATTAGGGAGGAATCTATATTTATTAAACTTATTGGTTTCTTGTAGTTCCAAGGGGTCGGTATTTCCGTTAGCCGGAAATGTGGTAACACAAGATACGTCCCAGACAAGTCTTTTGCCGCCGTGCCATGACGTTAAAGACATGCCGTTGGGGCGCTTACCGTCCGCATTTAGGAGACCTAATGGCTCCAAACTATTGGGGAACCGGCCGAAATCAAGGCTTTGTCGATTAACCTATTAAGGTTGTCGTGCCTCAGGAAAGACCATTGACTTTGCGGCACGAGAAACAATGTCTAGAGAAAGGATCAACCTGTTTGTGACAGGCAGCACAGGTGTCCACAGAAGGGATAAGGCAACCAAGCCTATGGCCAATGGCAGTTTGAAACTTATCGTCTGTGAGTAACGTTTCCTCTTTACCTCGGAATCGCGTCTAGCCATTCATGGCCGTTAGAGTTTTTTTTTGCGTTTCTGAGCAATTGAAGGTTAGTTAGATCGGGATACATACAAAGTTTTTCAAACGAGCATTGAAGCATAGGGACCAGGAAGCTCTTTAGATGACAGGAAACTGGCTGCTTGGAGTCTTGGGTGATTAGAGTAAGCCACTCTTGTTTAGCTGAAGATAGAAGGGGATCGTCCAACTCGATAAGCGAGGAAATAGAATCGGTGAAGGATATTCGAGATGAAAGAAAGCACGCAATTGCCATAAGGAAGATGGGTGAAAATTCCAGTCCACCCCGGTAAGCGGGCATAGAGGCGAGAGACCAATTGAAATCGGAAAAATTTAAGCCTAAAAGGGATTCGTTAAAATGTTTTGTACTGGAAAACGGGGGAAGATTTAAATAAAGGTAAAAATTCGGTAGAAAAAGACATTTTTTGGTAAGAAAGAAAAACTGATGCTTGGGGAGTATTTTTTAAAAAAATATTTTTATTTTTAAAAATCTTTTATGACATTTAGAACCCTCCACTTTTAAAAGGGGTCGGATTCTGGTTAACCTCACTGATTTTCAAACCATATCGAATAATGTAATAATTACTGAAAAAAATTATTCAAACGGATTGACGTGTATTGTTTAGCAAGTCCCGTTATCTCTAAATTAACTAATTATGATTTATCTAGACATAATAAATACCCATAAAACTTTCTCATATTATAAAAGAGTGTTAAACTTTGCTATAAAATTTAATTTATATTTAAATGATAATATATTTTAATAAAAATTAAAATTCTATCATGTAAATCTTTTGAATTTTTCAAAATTTAATTTCTTCTATAAAATTTTTAATAATTATTTATTTCAAAAGATGTTTTGTCTATGTCTAATAGATGTAAATAATAGCTCTATTATGATAAAATTTTAACCTTCTGATCTGCTTAATTTTAAAATGAGATTAAGTGGTTTGCCAAGCCCCGGGGTTTATAAACCCCAATCTCTAGTTAAACATTTACATTTCATTTTTTTTTTGCGAATAAGGTTTGAGATTTAAAGATTCTATCTAAATAAAATATTATCAATTTTAAATGCATATATTTTTCACTAAAAAAATGTAGAATGATTGAATTAAGCAATCGAATAAATGAGCAAAGTTAGGATACAAGGTATAACTAAATATACATTTAAAAATTTGGAAATAAAATAATTCAAAAGATATCAGAGATCTGCATGTCCGGCCCGGCCATACGGCCGTATTTTAATTTTTATACCGAGGCCGGGCCTAAAAAATTTTTTTAAATATCCTGGGACATATATTTTAAAACCTAATTATATCGCAATTATTAGCTAAAAAAAATTATATTAATAAAAATTGTGTCGGGCCTAAACGATATTTTTTTTAAAAAAAAATCCGGGTTAGGTCGTGCAAATGGTCAGGTCTCTGATAAATATAATGTATAAGGGGAAGGCAAGTCAACCCCTATGGCCATACATCTTAGGTCCTCCCTTCTTAAATTTAATCTAAATAAAATTATATAAAATATTTGTTAAATTATAAAAATAGTTTATAGTTTATTAATAAATAATATAATAATCAATTACAAGGAATAATTTAGATTAATCATAATAATGTAAAAATAACATTTATAATAAATGAGGTGTGTAATATCAAACTGCTTCTTTCTCCTATATATTTTTTAATCCAATTTTCTTTCACTAGTATGGCATATTGTGCACCCCTACGCATATCCAAAAGGGCAGGCCATCTTGTAATTTGGGCACTCTATTAATAAAATATATACATATTTACCCAGAAATTAGAGCCCGAATTTATATAATGTAGTTCTACTTTTGACAGCAGTTTGCTGTATAAAACAATATCATTGCTTGTTAAGTATTATATTATACAAGTGATTAAGATTATGTTTATAAATTAAATTTAAAATTATCTAAAGTTTAAATGGATAAATTCTATCATCAAATTAGTGTTGAAAGATGTTTTTCAATTCACATATAATAATTGCCACCACACAAATATATGAAATCTCTTTTAGAGAATATGTTAAGTTAATCAATAAATACTATAATTATAAGATTAATGAACAACATTTAATAATTAATAAAAATGAATTAAAGGATTTTTCTGAAACACTCCTAAACTTGAAATCGGAAGGGAATATTTATTTTTGGCCGGAATAGCAACGCAAAAATATTTGGATCTCTGAAATGCCAAGTAATATTATCGTCATTTTTTGATATTTTGGATACATAAATATATTCAGCTGAAAGATAGTATTGAAATGCTAAATGGTTTTTTGGAAACAATTGATAAACTTAGGGTAATAAATAATATATAATTTCTTGATTATAACTAATTATAATAGAGTGGTTGACCAAACTAATTGTAAAATAAAGCACCAAATATGGATGCAACAGGATATTAATTGTTTCTATTGTTTTGGTTTCATATCGCCATTTTTCTATATAAGTTTTCTATTCTCAAATAACATTTTATTCATAATTTTGGCTACTAAATATATTGAAGCACTAACCTCTACTAACGAAGCACTAACCTCAAGCACTAAATGATATATATTCTATAATTGGTGCTTTCATTTAACATTTATTGTAATTTGTGAAAATTTCTTTTTTTTCCTTAAATCACTATACAAATTGAAAAGAAGCATTGATGAAGCAATTAAAAATTTCATAAAATTTATCGTAAGCGCTTCCAATCGTTTGGTCAACTTCATGGAATTCTAGAGTATTATTTTACTTGAATCGATTTCGCCGCTAAGTGTAATAACTTCGCTATCATATTATAAGCCTTTCATTAATGGCAATGATATGTATTATAAGTATTCTCAATATAAATATCACAATAAAATTTAAAAAAACGAATGAATTCTTACGCCCCAAGGAGATTTATAATTTTATATAATTTATGTTTATGTAAAGAATATTTATAAAAATTAGGAAAATTTTTTAAAATGGAGTCTAGATACTAATCCAGTAATCTAAAATAAGTTGTAAATAAAGTTACGAAATTCAGAGTATGAGAGAGTCTTAGTACGACCTACCTGAGTTAATTCGGATTCAAACTCTTTTCAATCAATGAGTTATAGTATCTAAAATTATTTTATTTCTTAATACATTCTAAATTAAATTTGAAAATATAGAAAAATAAATATGCTCATATATATATAATATTATCAACTTTTAAGTTACAATGTTGTAACCCCTTTATAATTATAACTTTCTTTTAGATCCGTTATGCCACCTCATAAAAATATATTAAGGTTTTCAATATATATATTGTTGATCTTAAATTTCTTTTTCTTCTGAAACGAATATAAATTTCCAAAAAATTTAAAAATAGTAAAATATATTTTAAAATTTCAAACTTTAATAATTTCTCTTAAGTTCGTTTACTTTTTCTGAAACTTAGAGATGTTACTTATAACTTTTCTTATAAGTCGCTGGACCAGACAAATCATAAAATTTAACCAATTACAAATTAAATAATATCATAACACGGATGCTTAGTTATGGTATGCTTTTAATAGAGGTGTGCGGTTATTTTATTGTAAATTTATTTAACTCTTTTATCTTTTTTATTTTAATTTCTTTTATTAAATGATTGAAGCTAACATTTCTACTACGAAGCATAGAGATTGATATATAATTCATTGTCAGTTATTTCCAAAGGTTTCTGACCAAAGTTTGACCTAATAAATTTTATTTAGCTTATAACTCTTTTTCCATAGCGTTTAAACTAATTAATAATGAAATTTAAATATTAAGCAAGCACTAAATATTCGTCTACCTCGGATGTCTATCACTACTCCAGTTTTTATTTTGGTTGCCGGCATTTTTTTTTTATTACGTTAATAACTTTTTAATTTTAAACTTGGCTACTAAACTGATTAAAGCACTAACATATAAAAGGATATAAATATATCGTAAGTGCTTAAAAATTTTACTAACCAAAATTTGACTTCAGAACATTTCATAAGCGAATAACTATTTTTTCATATAGTGGTTAAGCAAAATTAATTACGGATTTTAAATTTATGATTAAGCACAAAATTTTGGATCTGACTGTTCAGTGCTATAATTTTGTGTGCCGCCATTTGTTTTTATATATTTTCTCTTTAATTACTTTTTTTATTTTAATTGTGGCAAACTGAATAAAGCAATAATATATATTAACAAAGCCAGTTTCATCTATATTGCTTCCATAAATTCGCTAGCCAAAATTTAACCTCTTAATACTTTTTTAGCGAATAATTATTTTTATATTAGGCACTTTACTAAATTAATTACTAAATATGAATTTATTAATTAAGCATTAAAAAATAGCGATAATAATTGTCTCCCTGCTCTAGGTTTTGTTTTGGCGTGCCCCAATTTTTTTGTTTACTTCGTTAATTATTTTTTTATTTTTTTCGGCTAAACTGATTAAAGAATTAACCTCTAACGATGCATTAAAGAATAATAAAAGTTTCGTCATTAATAGTCCCATAATTTTGCTGGCCAAAATATGATTACAAAATATTTTTTTATTTTTGCTTATTTTTCCCATATTTTTGGCTACTAGTTGAAAGCACTAAAAAGCACTAAAAAGCACTAGTGAAGCACTAAAAAATGGTACATGATTCATCGTTAGTGCTTCCAATCTTTCCACCAACTTCACGAGGCTCTATCTATTCTATATTTTTTTAAAGTTAATTAATAATCGTCTACTTTTTTTTTGACGATTATATTATATTTTAATCAATTTATAACCTTCTTAAAATTTTATTTACTTTAAGACCATAAATATTCATATTCATGACAACCAATTTTATTTTACGCAATGGAAGACAAATTTTATTTTATGCAATGGATGGTGACAACATGGTTAATTTTATTTTATAATTTATTTTATTTATATTTGTAATTTATAACTTAATTTTTGGTCAATAATTCTAAACAATATCTTGGAAGAAATCAAATAATTTAATAATTTTGAATAATTTTTTTAATTAATGTCGGAGAATTTTAATATATTTAATGATTATCCCAATATAAAGTTGTTATTCATTAAAATAACAACCACTCTGCCGTCAGGTGCACCGGTAGAAGTTTGGGAATGGTTATGATTCAATTTTTCAGAATATTTTCTCATGAAAATCAAACAATTATTTGTAATCAGTTAATTATATATTTTATATATGTATTATTAAAATCTAGCAATCATTATTAATTTATATTTTGTATATGGATGTGATAACAGCTCAATATATATTTTAGCTCATTATCAATAGAATTCTAAATTAAGCATTATGCCGACTAGTGTTGTTAAAAAGTCCGATTCGGGTCGATTTTAAAAAAACGGCCAGATTAGGATTATAGTCAAAATAACAATATGTAAGCCTAAAAATTTTTACTAAGGGCTGGCAAAAATGCTTGGACATCTATTTGTCAAATCTTGATTATTAGATAACCTTGTTTTATCTAAAATCTTAATCGAGCTGTTTTGAAAAATCGACCAATTGGGCTTTTTAACAAAACTAATGCCCACCTTACATAAGACGATGCACCTGTATCTAGATTCACTTTTAGACTATGCATCTGTATTTAGATCGGAGATAGGATTATCGGTAAAAACATTACGATACATTTTAGAAACTTTTAAATTTTTATTATTAAAAAATTCCTTAATATATTTATTGATTTGATGAAACAAAATTAGTATATATATATATATATATATGTCGTATTGGGATATGGAATCTCGTGGGATTCGGAATCCCAACGTGGGGATTCGAGATCTTGAATCCCCCCATTATTATCATATCCAATATTCAATCCATATTAAAAGTCCACCATAATGACAATAATCATCCCGGTGTCAACACAACAATTAAAAATATAGAATCCGTATATGCTTCAATTCCTCAAAAGATCGTTATAAAATATATCCAAAATTGTCCAATCTGCTCTATAAAAAAAAATCTTCCAAAGGCGCCAGTTGGAAAACCTTTAGTAAGCCATTCCGTCTGGGGGCGGGTGGAAATAGATTTAATTGATATGTCATCTACACCAGATGGTATCTATAAATATATATTCCACCTTAAAGATCATTTGAGCAAGTTTACATGCGCTAGTGCTCTGCCGTCAAAAAAAGCGGAAGGAATTGTTGATATTTTAAGAAACTTATTTTATCAATTTGGGCCTCCAAAAATTGTGCAGAGTGACAATGGTAGAGAATTTAAGAGTAATTTATTATTTATAAATATCTAATTAATTCTTATTCTTAGATAACTTATTTACAGAGATGATAAATACGGAGTTTCCATCCATAATGATTATTCATTCCAGGCCTAGGCACCCTGAGACAAACGGGCTCATCGAAAGAGCAAATTCTACCTTGGAAACGCGCATATCTGCGTATATGCTGGAAACTAAAAAAACTGACTGGGCCCACCAGCTTCCCAAAATTGTTTCTAAAATAAATAACAATTATAGTAGACTCATTAAAAGCACACCTTACGAGGTATTTTACGCTCGTGATCATAACCAAGAAATAATCTCTAGTACAAATGAAATGGATTTAACATCATGTTCTGATAATGGTATTGTTTTTTATATTGATTACTTATTTTTTATCTCTTTCATATTCTAAAGATGAAGGATTCTCCAACACAAGGGCGGCCAATAGTAAAAAATAATGTTATTTATTTTTAATTTTTTTTAAAAATTTAGTTTTTTTCGATTCTAACGAACCCTCGACATCAAATAATGGTATTACAAGAACAATCTTAAATGTTCAACTAAATGTCATGTATCATTAAATAATTGTTGTAATAAATAATTTATTTTTTAATTCCGATTTTTTTTAAAATATATATTCATGCTAAAATATTTATGATTTTTATCCTTTTTGAAAATTTATATTAATTAGTTTATTATATAACAAATAAAGAAAATAAAAACTAGACGGCAAAAATTGACAAAAAAAGTATATTATTTTATTTTAGAAATAAAAACAAATTTAATAGAAAAAAATATTTTTCGAATAAGGGTTTGACTTATAAAAACAGGAGAAAGAAAATTAAGATTAAATTAAAAAAATTTCTTAATAAATAAAAATATATTTATAGTAGAATTAGGCGTATTTGATACATAAAATTAGTCCTGACCCCCCCCCCCCCCCCCCAATAATAGCATCTCCATCGCGAGGTATCGCTTGGCTTGTTGCCTATTCAATATTATATCTATAATAAGTTCAATAAGAAATTAGTTAAAATTTATGGGTCTGAACCACGAATCTGTGCTCGGGGATTTTTTTTAAAAAAAATGAGTTTTGATGAAATTACATTTATATGATAAAATAAATTATTAAAGATAAAAGGTGGTTAAAGGGAAAAATGAATAGAGTTTAAGTTTATTTTTATTATATAAAAAAAAATAGCTAGATTTAAAAAAAAGTTGTTTTTTTTCGTTTTTCCAATTTTTTTTTGTTGTTTTTGTGAATATTTTTTTTCAAAAATTTTAGGAAAGTAATAAGAAAGAAAGAAAAATTAAAATATGGGTTATTGCTTAAGTCAGAGTTTAAGTTTAATTTTATTATATAAAAAAATAGCTAGATTTAAAAAAAAGTTGTTTTTTTTCGTTTTTTCAATTTTTTTTTGTTGTTTTTGTGAATATTTTTTTCAAAAATTTTAGGAAAGTAATAAGAAAGAAAGAAAAATTAAAATATGAGTTATTGCTTAAGTCGGGTATATTATTTTTTTTTAATGTTTTTTTTATGTTATTTTAAATAAATATAGTATTAATGGGTCAATTCAATTTTATTCATTAAATTGAAATATAGTCTTAAAATCTAAGCAATTTTAGGAAAATTAGCATAAAATCTTAAATTTTGTATTTATTAGGGGTAAAATATACCCCATCTTTAAAGTTTAAGTGATTTTTTTAACCTTTGTCGAAATAAATTGAAATATATTATTGAAATTTATACAAAATAAAAATATCGAAATATAGTAATAAACGAGTCAATTTTATTCATTAAATTGAAATATTGTATTAAAATGTACACAGACAGATGATTATTAAATTCATAAGAAATTCTCCAAATATTAAAATAAAAAATTTTAGGAAAGTAATGAAAGAAAGAAAAGAAAGATCACTTAAAGTAATAAGAAAGAAAGAAAAGAAAGAAAGATTTTATTAAATTCTTAAGAAATTCTCTAAATATTAAAATTTTTATATAAAGCTAAAATATTTAAATATTTTTTTTAATTTAAAAAAAAGATTCCAAAAAAAACGTGGGGATTCAAGATCTCGAATCCCCACGTTGGGATTCCGAATCCCACGAGATTCCATATCCCAATACGACATATATATTGTTATAGAGAAGGAAGGAAGTTTTACATCATTTATATGATATAAAAAAACATACATGTATATATATAAATTAAAATTAACAACAATCTAAAATTGATTTCAAATTTTACAATATAGAATAATAACATACCGTTTCAAATTTCTTCCAGAATTCTTATAATTAAAATTAAATTAAAGTTTTCTCAAATTTAAAAGTTTCTCTTGAATAACGTTGTCGTGCTAGCAGCATCTGTATACTAATACACTTTAATAAAATAGAGAGAGATGAAATATTATGGCACATTAAAAACATTTTTTAAATAAGGAGTAAATATTGTTATAAAAAGAAATAATTAAATTTAGGAAAATAATATATTTTGAAAAAGTAAGCTTTAATTTGAAAAGTTTTGCATGTAACTCTGAAAAAAATAACGATATAAAGAAATTTTATCGCCTACATTATAAATTTAGTTTCAAATATTTTCTAGTATTTTAAAACATTAATAAAGTTTTTAAATTTTAGTAAATTTGAGCATAAAGCTTAAAATTATATAAATTTTAGCATGTTGATGACCAAATGATCGAAAATTTAGTAAATCTTCATTTTAAATGTAAACCTTATTTTAATTAAAAATAAAACTGATTTACTTGGCTTAGGTTTGCATTTGCATAGCGGGCAAATACCCTCTCCCGTCTCATGTCCGTATTGGCAATATAACCCACACAATGGACAATCAGTCTCTAAGGGGTTATATTAGTTTTATAAAACAAGAGTTAAATATTTAAAAATTTTCTTTTCGTTTTTTTCTAACTCAAATATTATTAGAATAAAAAATAATCTTGGCTTAGAATTACATTTAGCGACAACCGTCTCATATTCATATAGACAGTTTATACTATATCTAAGCTCTAAAACGTTTTTCCCAGCCAGAAAAATAGATCTATATATAATTAAACCTATACTAATTCGCAATAGCCTTAATTGAGGAGCTATTCAAGAAAGAACAATTATTTTTTAATAAGCTATGTCCAAAATTTAAATATCAAAGAAATTTGATATCTAAAACTGAAAAAAATAATATAGAGTGCAAGTGTTAAGTGCGATTTGGAAACATGGGGTCTGTCTTATGGTTAATAAATAATTGTCAATAAAATAGACTTATATTTTATGTGAAAAGCAAACCGAGCCATAATTTTGTTATAATTTTTAAGTCCAATAAAATGAATCTGATATTTTTTGAAATATTATATATATATTTTTTTTTATCTCTTTTATAGTGTTTTCTGGTTTAAGGAACTACAATATATAAAATGGCAAGAGTGTATACCTTACCTATCGTAATAAAAAGTGGCTAAATAAATAAATTAAGATTAATTTAAATTAATTTAATAAATAATTAACCTTTTTTCTAAATTATATTTTGAGATGAATTAGTTTAACATTATCAAGAGGGGACATGGACTTTTAACCAAGAGGGTGCTTTATATATTTGATGATCATAATATTTTATTTGACATTCGTTAATTTTGGTTCGTAAAATTTAAACGTTTAATTTTGTTATTAAGTTATTTTTGAAAGTTTTACAACACATAAGTATTTATAAATATTGATGCTTAGATGTTGATTCATATTATTAATGGTGTAAATTAACGCATTGAAAATGAACGCGTTTTCGTTTTTTATCCAAATTTTTTAAGGAAACTTTATCACATTTGAGTTTATTTAGCCAGCTACTATTTCTGTCTTATAGTATTGGTTATTAATTTGAATATTATTATTTATATTTTTTAGATTAGAGTAAATGAATGAATGTTGCCTTTAATCATCATCTGATTTTGAAATTCAGAATAGATGGATTACATCACTATAAAACAAATATATTAAATACTATGCAGTAACATCATATATTCAATAAACTAATTCTATCCTTGTCAAATGTTAAATGTGTCCAAAAAGTATAATAGTTTTAAAATCTTCAAATTCTATTTTAAAGATATACTTATTTGTAATATTTGTATTTCATAGGCTAATTAAATTATTACGATTATTATAATAGTTGCATAAAGTAAAAATCATTAAATATTTACATAGATATAAAATATTTAATGTAATATCTTTTAGAATTTATATTTTTAATGTGATTATTTGAAATTTTGATTATCGAGTTTTTTTTAGTTTATTAGTTGAAGAAAATTTAAAGTATTATAAATTTAATATTTTATAATTAATTAACTTTTATATGAAGTTAAAGATTTACTTTTTATTTCATGAAACCATTATGAAATGCTTTTGAAAAAAAATTTTATCCATAAAGTTTTGAAGAACTTGAACGCGTTCATGAACGAATACTAAAATAAAAATACACTTTCATAATTGTGTTCCCATAAAGGAACTCAATAATATTTAATAATTTCTATTTGAATTATTTGACATATATTTAAAAATTCCTTGGGTTCTCTTGTAGTAAGCCGAATTTTGTTGTCAAGATTTTTGTAAAACTTATAGGCTAATAGCGAAAAATGGCCTTAATTATTTTTGAAAGTTTTTTTAAAAACGTATAAAGTTTATAAATAATGTTGCCTAGATGTAGTAATAATCGATATATATTATAAATTAAGAATTAATGAATAAAATTTTTATATTCTAACAAAATCGAAATAAAATTTTCAAGAAACAAGTTCAAAAACTTATAAATATTTTTTTGAATGAAATGGAAATGGAACATGAATGCAAAACTGCACCGTTTCGTGTGTCCTTGGTTCAAAGTTAATTTATAAATATTTGAAACTTACTTTATATTAAATGAGCTTTTTTATATCGTCGTGTTAATTTGAACATAAAATATATATATACATTTAATACTTATTACTTGCACTTCTTTTTAGTCTAGAACCCCAAGATTCCCAAATTCCCTGGGCATCATTGATTAAGTTGTCATCTGAAACACTTGAATAAAATAGAGATAAACCAAACAGTAAAGAAATTAGGGTAAAGTTTAAAAATTTTGTCATTTTTTTTAAATTTTTAGATTTAAATATTGAAGTTTTTAAATAGAAAAGAATATTTATTGTTTTATAAGGAAGCTCTAGTTATATTTTGATACTTGATCCTTTTCTCATAATATAATTTTTTTTTTTACATAACACATTATAACAATCCTTAAATAATTTATTAAAGCACATGACTTATAGATAAGTTTAAGATGTATTGTTTAATATAAAAATACAATTATACAATATAAAATTCTCACATATCGCCAAAAGATTTTATCTATTATATTTGGCTCATTCTATTGAGCATTTTTTTTTAATCAGGTTCTAGGCCTGGACTGTGCAAAAAAAGATAAATTTGCCTGCGAAAATAATTTTTAAAAAAATGGTAATTTTTTAACTTTTTAAATTTCAATAATCTATACATATAATCTTCGTAATTGTATATATTCGTTTTCGTAAAATCTTCATGTTTAAATTTCATTTTTATATCTAATTGAATACTATTAAATCTCAATTTTCATCAAATAATGTATTAAAAGTTAAGGAATAGGGAGACCGGGGCTATTTCGGGAGATTTAAAATTTATAACTAAGATAGGTTTTTATATAAAAAAGTAAATTGGGGGGGGGGGGGGAGGGAATCACCTTCGGACACTTTGGAAAAATTAGAATGCAAAAAAACCTCTTTAATAACTAAAAATCTATTAAATATGTAACTGGTAACTGTAACGAATTACCATTTTATGGATGTAACTAGTAACTGTAACTTATAAAGTTTCTAATATTTTTGAAAGATATAATTTATAAAATTAAAATAATTTACTGTTTTTCTAAACGGATCTTTAATTGTTTTCAATTCTACAATAATATCCTTGATCGTTATCTCCTTATAAAATTTTTCATTTTACTATAAATTTTTTTTTTTTAAAAAGCCCAAAATAGTTTATGTTATTAATTATTATACTTAATCTATGCTTTTGACAATTGACCGTTCTCATTTTTAGTTTGAGAAATTTAGCTTTTTCTAAGTGAAAAAAATAAGAATTATAATAAACAACACTAATATTACCAGTGGCGTAGCAAAAAAAATTTCCTTAGAGGAGGTCCATAGATATAAAAGCTTGGGAGGCGAAGTCCCCAGACCCGCCTTTAACGGGCCTTCGGCCGGGTTTTTCTTATAATATAAAAGTCCTAGAAATATTGAGCATTTTAAATGCATCAATAATATGTTATTACAATTTAGTAGATTATTCTCAATGACTTTATAATAATAGTAATATAATATCCTTCCACAAACATCAAAACCAGAAAAATATAAATATTGATGGTATTCCTATAGCTATGCCACTGGATATTACTTTAAAATATGGAAATTATTCGGATTTAATATAAACCAGTAAGCAGAAGATAACATATTTTAATTCCCAAATGATTAAAATTTCCAACTTTTATGAAAAGCTCGCTCGATTGGCTTGCTATCTTTTAGACATTATGCTATCTCTTTAATGTTAGCATTCTCTGGTATTGGTATTAAGATGTGGATGTAAAAAAATATTATACGAAGTATACAATGACGCCTTCACCGGTACTATTAAAGCTTCGATGAAACTATGGGGATAAAAATTAAAAATTTGATGACTAATTTTTTTTTCGCAATATATATTAAATATTTGAGATTATAACATTTTATAAGTAAAGTAGGGGAGATCGGCTATTAATGTCCATGGTTTTGGCTGGAAGACAAAATATCTAAAGACTGTTATCAAAGATATTTAATATGAGTGTTATGTCCTAATCTATAAAATAAAATTACAATAAAATCTATATCGCTAATAGCTTTTTTTAGCTGCATCATTTTTTCTTGTCAGTTATGTTCAGTATGGTGGTGATGACTGGTCATGTACTCGGTGTTGAATGGCTAAATAATCGGTGTTCACTAGCCTTAATATTTTATTTATACAATTAATCATCAATATGAACTATAGAATAGAATATATTTACACTTAAACCAAACCTGATTTATTATTTTTACCTAAACACTTCCTAAACCCGAACCAATATTCGTTTCAATTAACAACCTGATTTAATTTAACGATATTTTCTATTTATAGTAAATATTAAAAACCTATAACTATTCAAAATTTCAAATATTTTTCTCTGGAATAATAGACATTATGATTGTTATGTGGCCAGTCATTCCTTTCCTATTGTTTATTATTTAATGGTCGTCTTTAAATAATTCTGCATATGATTTTAGGGGTTTTTGTGATTATTAAGGTTTAAGTATTCTATCTATATAAAATATTATATATTATGCGTAAATTCTTCACTAGACAAAAAAATATAGATCAATATTTTTGTTCAACAGAAATGTATGGAAGCCTTTTTTTTAAATGAGATACATGGTTATACTATACATATTTCAAGATATTTTCTATTCCATTGATAGGCAATTATAGCAGGTTCTTATTCTTTACACCCCTCTTGGTTACCAAATACGGATCACGTGTTCATCACGTTTAGTGTAAAAATATTACCTCATAAAGCTTTGCATACTACGCCTGCTATCGATAGAACCTGAGGTGATGCACCTAAATGATTATTTATTAATATTGTATTTAATTAATTTCTTTATCTGCTTCTCTCCGATGAGAACTATATTAAAAATGAATTGAACATAATATTTTACCCGTTCTATTTATATTAAGGTATCCTTTATGACTATTAAAAAATCCTAAAAATAAAGCTTATTTATCCCATTCTTCATGTCTTTCTAGTTTTATCTCTAGCTCTAGTTTCGATAGAGATGTAATGTAAAATAAATTTATCGGAAAAAATAAAAGCTTTAAATTATCCTATAAATTCTGCTAATCTATTTTTTGATACTATAATCATGGTTTTTGTCATTCAAACAAAAAAATCCCCTCTTATTTCAAAATCGTATTTTGTATTTTTACATGAAACAACTATTCATCTCTCAAATTAAATTTCTAAACATGATTGAAGACCTGTATTCAGAAGAGAACACGCAATTTTTATTATTACCCTATTTTATTTTTATTATATTTTCTTTTAAGATTCCAATGTCAGAATTAAATTGTGTTTCATTAATTTGTTATGTTCAGATATACATTTTTAATTTCGGTCTTTTATTTACTTCTTAGATGCCTACAAAATATTCAGATATTCTTATTTTTAAAGAGAATGCTCGATGAAGAGGCCTATTATGGTGTAAGCAATTTTACAAAACAAGTTATTTGTGATATGATCTCGTTATATACACAATTACAGATATCAAACACAATTGATTTATAAAACGGCTGTTGATAGCCATATAGGAGAGATATATGATTCTTAAATGACATTAGCAAAAAAATTTGATATCGATTATGTGATTGCTAAAAATTCGTACGTGACTGGGTAGACTTTTCATAAAATTTTGGACAGAGTGGGCTTTATTGTTATTGCGCCGAATTTCATAAAAATTCATCTGCTCTTAGAGGAAAAATTTTTTAACAATTTTTTTACAACCCTATTTATTTGGTGACCAATAGTCAAGGGCTGTGGAACCACATAAGAATTTTACTAGTTAACTATGAAGCAAAGTTGGGCAGAAAATTACATATATAATTAATTCCATGATTACACGTCCTTAATTAGTAACTTCACTTTAAATAATAAAAAATGGAAGTTAGTAATATAAAATAATTGTATTTTATCAGTTATAACTCAAATTTATATTTATATTTACTATTTTTTTAATTAATTCAAAAAAAAACTCTTAATAAGTGCAATCATTCCTACATATTTTTATATTTAAAACTATTAATAATATTGCAATTATTCATCTATATTTTGGGCGGAAAATAATGAGTGATTCTGAATCCTTAACTTTTACCTTGAACCCTGACGATACCTCCGATAATTGCTCATCAAATTTAATCTTACATTCAGTAGAAGATAACTCTGAATTATCAAACATTTTTTTTGGAATAACTGATTAAGCCACACGCGCTGCTTGTGTGCTCTGTTATCAAATTGCAAAGGGCCACAATCCATTAAAAAAAAGGTGACCGAGATGAAGCCCCAGAAACTTTTTAATTACCCCCCCCCCCTTTTGAAAAAGCCTTGCTACATCTATGTGCTTAGTTTGTGAAGTATCGCTATATCTTTCGAAAAAAAGATATTGTTTTTAACCTTTTCATGGATAAATCATAAATATGTTTATATGAACTAGAGACCTTCATGGGCCGGGCTAGGGCCTAATTATAAATTTTCTAGCGGGCCTGGGCCGGGCTTGGGTTTGTTGGAAATTTTTGCAATAGGGCTTGGGCCGGGCTTGGGCCTAAGTTTTTAAATTCAAATTTAGCTTATTTTAAGGATATTTAATAGGATAAATTTAACAAATCATTCTGATTTTATTAGTGTTATTTATCAAATTTCCTATACACCTTGGGAGAGTATATATTTTTTAAATCGGAAATTGGTATAATTTTACTTAACTTAACACAACGGCCTGGGCACGAAACAGCGAAAAAAGAAACAGCGAAAATCAGGGAATATTCCCAAAAATGTTCCCAAAGATGGCCAAACTTCGAGGATTACTAGAGCTACCAGTAATTTATTCTTTATAAATCTTTTTAGCTATATAATATTTTTAGCTTCATCCTCATTATTGGATATGTCTTCATGGGAGGATGATACAATACTTCATAATGAGACGGATGCTGATGAGATTAATTTATATATGGATATTCAGCTAAATGAAGAGGATATCAACTATAATGACTGCATCCTAGATTGGTGGAAGAAGCATGAAAAAATCTTGCAAAAATTGGCAAGATTAGCCAAAAAAATTCATGCAATTCCAGCATCTAATGTTTCCAGTGAACGGAATTTCAGTACTATTGAAAGGGTTATTGAAGAAAGAAGAACAAATTTAAATAACGAAATTGTAGATGTTATATTATTTTTAAATTTGAATTTGAAAATATAAAATTAAAATTTTGTTTATATCATTTATTAATATTATATATATATATTATTACTAAATAAAATATTATATTTCTATTAGTATTACTTCAGCATAAGTTAAGTATACATAAAATAATTTTATGGGCTTGGGCCGGGCTTGGGAATTATTTGAAATATTAAAAACGGGCCGGGCCTGGGCTTAAAGTTTTTTTTTACGATGGGCCTGGGCCGGGCTTGGTCCTAAAATCTAGGCCCATGAAGGTCTCATATGAACAGTGTGATAGCAGATGTCTCATTCTAAATTTTGTAATATCTTATGAAATATTTTTTTTATTTTTACAAATAAAATTATAACGAAATTATATAAGATGTTTACTATATATCTTCATCATTTTCAATATAATATTTTAAATTGTGCAAAAATATGATTTTTAAGTCATAAATTTCTGTGGATGAAAGGGTTAAAGAAATTAAAATGTTCAAGAGAAAAAAATAGTATTTTTCACGTATAACATTTTTTAAAATACATAGTGTAATATTAAATATAATGAAAATATACATATATAATTGATAAATTATTATTGACATATAAATATAAATTTGCAAAGTCAAACAACGTCAAGTCTATCATCAAATAGGTTTATTTATTCAAGGGTTTATATAAAAATAATCAACGCATCTGCATGCTGTGCATCCTTTGTTATCTTTATATTCCTCGCGTGTGTAAGGGCAATGAAAGAGAAGGCAAGGATTAGAGCAATTCGAATCTATCGATAGATTTACAAGAGTCATTTATAAAATAATTACCTACCACGTACTTCATTCGTATCCTTAAGAGCTAAGCCATTTGAGTAATATAGAAAGAGAATGCTCAACAAAAATAATACGGTAAAATATAAAAATTTTGACATTTTTTAAAATAAATAAAAATCTAGATTAAAAATAAATACTTTAAAAAAATACAATTGTAAGCAATCATTTAAAAATTATATTTACCATAAAATTTAGAAATTTTGACATTTTATCAAAAAAATAAGTCTAGATATAAAATAAATACTTAGAAAAACAATTCCTTATAAATCATATTTAAAAATTAAGTATAATATATGGTTTTCCTTGATCGTTATCTAATTTATAAAATAAAAGCATAACCTAGCCAAAAATAATTTATATTGTGGCTATGCATGCATTACTAAACGACTCAAAATGATATGAAAAAAACAAATTAAAATTTTTAAAATAAATATTTATCGTAGTTTCTGAGAAACTTGCTTAAAAATAAGCATATCATGTTGCAATTCTCTTTGGAAAGTTGTCAGATCAGGCCAATTTCCCTCCTCTCTCTTGGAAATCCTCATCAAGCTACAACAATTAGAAACAGATATTATTTTTCTCTGAGCTTTATATAAGGCCGTGAGCACGGGAAAATATTGTTTGCAATAAAGATATTAAAGTTTTTGAGATAACCAATGATTTGAATTAAGGATCAGCTTTCTTTAGAGTAAACAAAAACTAGGGACCCATCAATGAAATCCCTACAATTTACTATTTTAAAAATTATTATCATTTTTCTATTTAATAAAAAAAATTATTTACTAGAACCCTCAGAAGAGAAAAAATTTATGATCGCAAACTGAAACCATTTTTTTTTAATACATACAAGATCCAGAAACCAAAACAGGCAACCATTTGTGGGGAATCTGTTCGGACATGTTTAAAATTTTGTGTTTAGATTGTTTATTTATTGTTTTTTTAAGTCTTTTCTATTGTTTTACCTGAACATGAAACCCTCTGAATCGGACAACCTGAATTCACTTCAAACCCCGTTTTTAGTCTAGATTTTAAACTTTGATTAATTAATTCTTTTACAATAATAAATTGTCTTCTTGGGATCAGCCAGCGGTATGGGTATTTATATTATCAGCTTTTATATCGGCACGTCTCAGCCAATGCCTTCCACTAGGTCGTTTGACACAGTATTGTTAGCTAACAATGACCGAATATATCCAAGGGATTCATTATAAGACTTAAGCATTATGACCGTGTTCTGGTTCAACTTATTTTTGATGTTTACTTATGCTTAGCCCAGATAACATTTGAACTAGGACATCCTATTTTAGTTTGTTTTAAGTGTTTGGCGTGTTATTTCTCGTTTTTAATCTTACATTTTAGTTATTTAGTGGCTTACAAAAACGACCCGATTAAAATTTTAACCAAAATAACATTATGTAAACCCGGAGATTTTGCTCATATATAGCAGAAAGATTCGGACCTCTACTTTCTAAATCTCTAGTCTTACATTAATTTGGCTAAAATCTTAATTGGGGCGTTTTTAAAAATCGAACCAAATCGCACAATTTAACACTTGGACACGCCTCATGTATTTCTTTTATATAGCTTTAGATGAATTAATACTTCTTTATTATCCCTTCCTCCTTTCGTGTTTTTAAGGCCCTTTTTTTAATATTATGATTTTTTATATTATCATCATCATTTTTACTTAATTAAATAATGGTATAAGAAATAATCTCCCCTTTTTTCTTTTTTTTAACTGAGTACCGCATTTTCGGAATCATGTTTGTATTTTCTGCTGATAATAAGCTTAAAATAAAGAATTTTAATAAAGATCTCAATAATATTTTTTTTTAGAAAAAATCCACAAGCGTTAAATTAAATAATTTTGATGGAAAATATAATTGTATTTAAAATGAATTTAGATAGTTTTTGATTAAAAAAAACTAATTTATCCCCATTTTTTTGTATTCTTGCAATGGCGCAATGGCTTATCTTTTTTACTTAAAACTCTCACGTTCTCTTTTTTTTCCACACAAAAGAATTTGTCAAAATAAATTGTACCAAAAAAGATATAACTAAATGGGTAAGTCTCCTGATAAAAGTTTTCAATATTTTCCCTCAGTGTCTCCAAACTTTTAAAATATATTATTCTAATAAAAATAATATTCGAAAATACCTGTCATTATAAACCTAAGAAGAATAGTGGATCAAGTGATAATTGTTTCTTGACCTTGATAAAACTTGCTAATTCTTTGTATGTTATTTATATATATATTAGAAAAATGATAAAATATTAAAAGGGATCTAACGAACATGACAACTATTTATATATACAAAGAGAAAAATATGAAATTGAAAAACTTATTAAGATCATTAATTTTTCAAATGATTTTAAAAGCGATATTTATTTTATTATAACAGTACAAATAATTGAAGTGGTTTTTTTTCGCCAAATTATTACAATGACGACGACTTGGATATCAATTTGCAAAATCAAACAACACATATTATAATAAGTAATATCTTTTTAAAATTAGATTCAATCAAAATAATCGATACATCTACAAGTTGTGCACCCTTTACTATCTATATTTACCACAAGTTCATTAGGGCAATTTAGTACGCTGCAACTGTTAAAGCATGGAGTGACTTGACCTAAGAATACATTTGCAGGCATCATTAATAAAAATAATTACCATTGTCATAATCCCTAGGCAATCCATTTGAGAATAGTAGAGGGATTAACAGTAAAAACATTACGATATATTTTGGAAAAATTGACATTTTTATTCCTAAAAAATTCCTTAAAATAATTATTATAAAACAAATGTGGTTTTAAGTGAACTGATTTGGTAAAATGAAATTATTATATTGTTATAGAGAAGGAAGCTTTACATCATTTTTATATATATATAAACATATACGTAATATATGAATTAAAATTAACAATCTAAAAGTGATTTCAAATTTTACAATATGGAATACCGAAATTTCTGGATCATTAAATCTTATAAATAAAATTAAACTTTAATTAGATTTTTCCCAAATTTAAATTTTATAACGTTATCAGGCTTATAAAGATAATACTATTTTAAATAATATTTTCCGACTTGAATCTTATATTTATGCATTGTAAATATATAAAATAAATGGAAGTATAACGCCACCCTTATACGCCCTCAGACTTTAAAGAATAAATGTGTATGTGGTTTGGATATATCTTTCAAAAGAGGAGTGGGACAAAGCAATGGAAAGAAGGGAGAGGCTTATTTATTTTTTTAATTAACATTTTAAAATATGATATTTATGAATTTAAAAGCTAAATATGATATTAAAATAAAATTGATTAAACAAATAAATCAGCAATTCTTATTATTTTAAAAATAATGAGCAAATAGGCATTGGGCGGAGTGGAGGATTTTTTTAAAAAATTATAATCTATCTGGGTATGCACCTGGCTCTGTGAATTGATGTTCGAGCTGTAGTTTCCTACTATTTCATAAAATCTAATCATGATTGGGTTCGTAGAGGACGTTGAGGCTTAATGCATTCATATGTTTTGCATCCATGACAATATTCTATGCAATAACCTATTGATAAAGTTATATAGAGGCAACCCTCTGCAACATCGGTAATGTACTAATCCATTTGAATAATATAGAGAGATAGAAAATATAGCATGTTTTAGCGAGAAATTATAGTATATATTTTGGAAAAGGAAGTAAGCGAACAAGTTCTTTATTTATTGTTATGCATGTATTTAAAAATATGTAACGATAAGGAAAACATTTATTCGCCTACATAATAGATGTAGATTTCATTCATGACATAACATGGTAATTTTTTTCGGATTATATATTTTAGCAATTTGAGCATATACAAGTTCAAAAGAATTTTTTTTAGCAAGACCAAATAATCGAAAAAGTAAAAATTAAAACCTTCATTTAAATTTTAACTTTTTTTCAATTTATACTATGTTTTCGGGTTTAAGTAACAAAATATATTTTATAAAATTGGCAGAGTAAACTTAAACTAATAAAGTGGCTAATAAAAATACGTTTGACATTATCAAGAGCGCCCATAGATTTTTTATTTAGAGGGAGCATTATATATTTTAAAATCATAAGGCTATCAAGAAAAAATTGTTTATTGATGGAAAACTTTAGGGCTATTAACTATTTACACTAGTATCATACATATCAAACCGTTAGGCCATTTTAGTAAATCAAATAAAATAGTAGCTTCATCTATAAAATGATTAATTTGGTAACGTTTTAAATGTATTTAAAATAATTTTATCCTATTAACTGGATCAGGTCAAGATGTGTTTCATCATTAAAATGAGCTTTAGGTGCTAAAATTAGAGTGGTCATTTGCATATTTTTTTCAGAAGATGGAATATGCCTATTTGGGCATGACTTATTAAAATATCCTTTATATACACAAACTAAAACTAAGTAAAATTATAAGACAAGTAGGTTATGAAATTATAATAAACTTACTAAGATTCACTTTCATGAATTAGTTGTAAAAGATTTAGAAGAATGTTTTTTGTTGACTTCGTTACAATATTAATTTTCGCACATTATATGTTCCTCTTGGGAACTTATTTCAATATATATATTATGTGTAATTTTTAGTATTTAAATAATGATAAATTTTTTTAAATTGTGAATTAAATAAAATAAGTAGCAATTATATTTACATTACAACAATATAATACAGATTCTAACGTAGTACATTAATATATATAAAAATATGTAGGTTTTTTTCAAATTGTATTCGATATGAAAAAATTACCTGATTAGGTTAAAGTTAATATAATAAAATATTAATTTAACATATGATTTATGCATATGTTGTTCAAGGTAATATGCTATTTTTTGCATTTAAATCATTATTTGGGCAAGTATATAATAAAATACTTATTTAACATATGATTTATGCATATGTTGTTCCCGGTAATATGCTATTTTTTGCATTTAAATCATTATTTGCGCAAGTTTTTAAACTAATTTAAATGTACTACATCATGTTTGGAATGTCTACCCTATAAATTTCAGGCAATTTTGCCATGTAGGAGAGACTGAGGCTAGTTGAACCGATTTTTACAAAGTCGGCTACAACTCCTAATTTTTAAGATATTATAAAGAACAATATATGAATCGATACCTATAACTCTACTCTATCAAGGTGGCTTATAAATATTTCTAAAAATTTTTGAAATATTATTTTTTTGTAAAAGTTGAAAATTTTACTCAACAAGCCCCAACAGCGGGGGTTAGACATTCCTAAATTAGTTTTATTGAATTGTAATGCTTTTTATTTATTAATAATGATACGTATAGAATCATTTTATTATTTTATTGTTCAAAATTTTATAATACCTTTAAATTGTGCTATATAAATAAATTTAGTTAATTTAATATACATTTTGAACATATAAAAACAAGGATCTTAAGGAAAGATAGGATTTCTTCGCATATTCCCTAGATACCCATCATACACATCCATGAAATTTTCTCCAAGTTTTTAAAATATTTTCCATATTAACTGCCATAATTGATGTATATATGGTTTTAGCTAGCCCGGCTAGCTCTAAATTGACTAATCATGATTGAAATAATATCTAAGCAAAATAAATATTCTTAAAACTTTCTCAAATTATAAAAGAGGGTTAAAACTTTGTTGACATCAAAATTTTGTTTTCATAAAAAAATTTAAAAAATTAATTATTTCAAAAGATTTTTTACCTATAGATGCGTAGTAATTAAAGCTATATTAGGATAAAATTTAAACATTCTAGTCTATTTAATTTTAAAATGAGATTAAGTAGTTGCCAGGCCCATAAGTTTACCTAACCCCAGTCTCCCCTACTTTTGAACTTAACATAATTTACATTAGTTCCTCCATAGATTTTCCATACAAATTATAAGCGATTCATAGATTAATGGCAAAATTATATACAATTCATAAGATAAGATAGTATTCTAAACATGCCAGAATGAATTTCTGGTAATATCAGATTTTTAAATTTTAAAAAACGCACTCAAAAAAATGATTTAATGTAAATTAACATTAAGATATATAAAAATAACATATACATATAATATATAGATTAAAATTAATAACAATCGAAGAAATAGTTTAAATTTTACAATATTGAATAATATCACACCGTTTCACTGACTCCAGAAATCTTCTAATTAAAATTAGATTAAATTTCTTAAATTTAAAAAAGTTGCTATTAAATAACTTTAACAGGCTTATAAAGATGATTCATTTTTCAGATACCTGTAGAGTACCCATATACTCGGCCTGGCCTGTTTTTAAAAAAATATAGCATAGGCGGATGGGGAATTTTTTTTCAAAATACTAGCATTATATTCTTATTTTTGCCAGGTTTAGAAGTTCTGCATAATAAAAATTTTTAAACATTACTTTATTAATTAAAGCAATATCAATAACGATAACATAATATATTACACAATAAATTAATATATAAAAGTTGTATAATTTTAATATATATTACCCAAGATTAATAAAAATTTTGAATATATTTTTGTTAAATAAGATCTTTGATGCACTGGCATGTTGGGCATCTATTACTATCCAACACATTTCCATTAGGACAATATATCATGCAATATGGCCGGCATTCAAAGGGCCGACCTATTGATAAAGTTATATATAGGCATTACTGATTAAAATACTTTTATTACCCCTTGTAATATAGGTATGCGCTAATCCACTTGAATAATATAGAAATAGAGCGGTGAGATAAAATACTATAGTAAATTTTAGCAATTTCGACATTTTTTTTTAAAAAAAGGAGTAAATTTTGGTATAAAAGAAATAATTTAACTTAGGAAAATAAATTATAGTAAATAATATTTTAGAAAAGCAGGCTTTATTTTAAAAACGAACAGGATGTTTTTATTTATTGTTTTGCATGTAGCCTTGGAAAATATGTAACGATAAGAGGAAACATTTGTTGGCCAACCAACTTAATTAAATGTATATTTAAATCATATGACATATTTATAGAATTAAAATAGGAAACATAAAGTTTAGAAAAAGTAGTAAAATAATTAAAGCTTTCATTTAAATGTAAACTTTTTTTCCAATTTTTAAAAGTTTTGGGGGTTTATGGTACAAAATATAATATATAAAAATGGCAAAGAAAACCTATATACTTAATAAAATGACTAAGTATAAATTAAAATCAATTTAGTATTTATTTAAAAAATGATGAACGTTTTTTTTAATATTTTTTCTTAACATTATCAAGAGCACTCTTAGTATCTTATAAGAGATACCCAATTGACTATTTTAGTAAATCAAACAAAATACTATATAAAATAAGAAATTTAGTATAGCTTTTTAAAATATATTTGTAACATTTCTATGTTACTAAAGATAATTGCATCATATTTAACTGGATTAGGTTACTGGGTAGATGCAAACAAGCTTACTGGGTAGATGCATCGTTTTATCATAATAACAAGCTTTAAGTGATAAAATAAGAGTCATCGTTTGCATTTTTTTTCAGAAGTTGGCATACCAATTCCCTCTGTATACAAAAGAAACCTAAGTAAAATTATAAAACAAGTAAGTTATGAAATTTAAAAAAACCTTACATAGATATATTTTCATAAATTGGCTTTAAAAGATTTAGAAGAATATGTTTTTTTGTTGACTTCGTTAGTGATGTATCCAGGATTTTCCAATGATACGGGGGAGGGGAGGGATATTGATATTTAAAGAATAAATAAAGGTTATAATCAAATTTTTTATTATTTTAAGTTAGGTATATTATATTTAATTAAAAAAAATTTAAATGTAAAATTGAAATAAATTTTAGTGTCATTTTTATTATAAAATTTGCTTTAAAAACTAGCCTCAGCTTAAATTCTCATATAATATAAGTCAAATAAAATATTTTTATTGAAAATACTAATTGTAGGATGTATAAAATATCGACTAGAAAATAATTTTAAAAACAAGCTTTTATGACTTTTTTTATCAAATACAATATTATGCAAAATATTTATTAAATACTATAAATTTTTTAAATGGTCATTGCTTGCTTTATTTGAAGTAGCTGTTTTAATATGTTATCAAAATGTAATAACTGAGTTGTAAAGTAGCGGCGTTCCTGGAGCGCAGCTAAACTTTAGCAGAATCACCTGGAGCGCCACTCCTTTTAAAAATCAGGAGCGGGAGAGGGAATCAGCTCCTTTTAGGGCGCTCCACCACTCTTTTAAATTTAATGTATAAATTAAATTATGTTTTAAATATTAATACATCTATTTATTAATTAATATTCAACAAAAATGAATTTTTTTTAAATTTAAATTTATGCAATTTTAAATGTAGCCGAGTTTTATATTGGTTTTTCATCTGATCAGTTAAAATATTAAACTACAAATTTTTTTTTTATATTGAAAATTTCTTGGAAAATCTTGTAAGCCATATTAATAATAATTTTATAGATATATGATAAAATAGTTTTTGATATTTGTGCACAAAATATCAAACTAATATATTAATATACATTTTTTAAGAAAACAAATTCCTGATGCAAAGATAGTAGTTCACGGGAACCCTGCTTAATTTTGGGATTCCATGAAATTGATCATCAGGATAATATTTGGACAAATACTTTTTAAATATTGATATCAAAATTACTATTTTTGATAAATTTACTGAATTGAAATTTTTTTGATAAAATACAATACACGGCTTCCCTCTAATGCTCCTGTTGAGCGCCTGTTTAGTATTGCTAAACAGGTTTTAAGGAAGCGTAGAAGCTTTAGATTCAAATTTAGACATTTTATTACTTTAAAAAGCTAATAATAGAAATATTTTGATATATCATTTAATATAAATAAATTTCTTTGATAAAAAATATGATTTAGTTTCGTGTACTTTTCTAAAAAAATGAAAATCAAAGGAGCGGGTATGAAATGGCACTCCATTACTTGGAGCGGGAGCTAAATCCTTTTAAAAATATAGTAGCGGGAGACTAAGCTAGCTCCTTTTGAGATGGTAGGAGCGGGACTTACCTACTTTTTAAAAGGAATGTAATATATAATTTACGAAAAAGAATAAGGGATAAAAGAATGAAAATTATGAAGTCCCAAACCAGGAGTTATCCCTTGACTAAGGAAGGACATTCCATCAGGACGTTTTCCATCGGTTCTAAAAATGTTGGTTGGTTCAAGTCCAAATGGAATGCCTGCGGATTTGAGGGCACGTAATATGATATCATTGCATTTGGTGTGCCGTGGAAAGCGGCCTCGACAAAGGAGGCAATGTCTGCCCTTGCGATCAATGCTGGTTTCGCAATGTTTGCATTAGTACGGTCGAACAATTTCGTAATTGAACCGTAGTCTAATAGCAAATAGCTCGTCATTGGAAAGTAACAAATCAAGGTTGTTACAGAGTATGGTTTTCAGAAACTCGAAACCAAATCCTTGGTTCAATTGGTGAAAAACTGTAGATCGTCGGCTCGATTTTAGATAAGCGACGGAGCCTTCTTTGATTTTCATTTTCGTGGGATATTTGCCAATTCATAAAGAATTTCATTTGTCATTGGAACCAAATCTCTGTGGATATTTAACAGAGGTAACCCAAAGCCGAGATTCAAAAGTAGTATTTCGTAACTAAGTTTTCAACCATTCATTCGTACATGTTGTGATAGGCACTCATGCAAGGATATAACAATGTCAAAATATTTGGAAATTGAGCCAAGTTTCCTTATACCGAACTCTGCTCCATAAAGATGTCTTATAAAATTTTTAAGAATATAATCATGTTTTTGATATGTCATTTTTTGTAAAAGTTGAAATTTTTTCCAACAGGCCCCAACAGCGGGGTTTGGCAAACCACTGCAAGGGCCTTTCTAAACCAATTTTGGTTTTATTAAATTTAAATGCCTTTTTATTTATTAATCATGATACGTATAAAATAATTTTACTATCTTATTGTTCAAAATTTTATACTTTTAAATCTGGCTATACCAATCATACACATCCAGGTAATTCTCTCCAAGTTTTTTAAATATTTTTCATATTAACTGTCTTATGAATGTATATGGTTTTAGCTAGCCCGGTTAGCTCTAGAAATAATATCTAGACAGAATAAATATTCCTAAAACTTTCTCAAATTATAAAAGAGGGCTAAAACTTTGCTTAAAATTTAATTTAGATATGATTATATAGCAAAAAAAAATTCTGTAATATAAAAATGTTTTTGAATTTGACATCAAAATTGTATTTCTTGAAAGAAAAAATTATGATAATTAATTATTTCATAGATTTTTTTATCTAAAGATGCATACAATTAAAAGCTATATTATAATAAAATTTAAACTTTCTAATCTATTTAATTCTAAATGAGATTAAGTCGTTTTCCAAGCCCCGGGGTTTACCTAACACCAGTCTCCCCTCCTCTATTTTTGAACCTTAATTTATATTAGCTCCTCCATAGATTTTTTATATATAAATGAATCAAGGGTTAATGACAAAATTATCTACAAATAGGTATTCTAAACATGCTGGAATACATTTCTGATAAAATCAGATTTTTAAATTTAAAAACCAGCTCAAAAATTATTTAATGTTGAAAAAATAACATATTGTCGCTAAGATATATAAAAATAACATATATGTATATAATATATAGATTAAAATTAACAATATAAAAGTAGTTTAAATTTTACAATATGGAATAATATACCTTTTCAAATTTCTGACTCCAGAAATCTTACAATTAAAATTATATTAAATTTTTCCCAAATTTAAAAAGTTGCTATTAAATAATTTTATCATGCTTATAAATAAATTCATTTTTTCAGAGACCTGTAGATGTTACCATTTGCTCGGCCTGGCCTAGATATTTTTAAAAAAATATAGAATAGACAGAGGGAATTTTTTTTCCAAACCCGGATTGTGAATTTATGTTCGAACCTTATGTCTTATGGATTTATTTGTCAGGATTAGAAGTGTTCATGGTTAAAACTTTTAAACATTACTTTATTAAATCACTATCAATAACGGTAATATAAGATATTACACAATAGATTAATATATAAAAGAGGTATAATTTTTTAAAATATATTACACAAGATTAATACAAATTTTGAATATATTTTTGTCAATCAAATCTTCAATTGCACTCACATGTTTTGCATCCTCTACTATCCAACACATTTCCATTAGGACAATATATCATGCAATAAGGCGGACATTTAAATAAATAACGACCTATTGATAAAGTTATATATAGGCATTACTGAAAAAAATACTCTTATTACCCTCTGTCACATAGGTATGCGCTAATCCAATTGAATAATATAGAAACAGAGCTGTGAAATAAAATACTATGGTAAATTTTAGCAATTTCGACATTTTTTTTAAAAAAAAGGAGTAAATTTTGGTATAAAAGAAATAATTAAACTTAGGAAAATAAATTATAGTAAATAATAATTTAGAAAAGCAGGCTTTATTTTATAAACGAACAAGATGTTTTTATTTATTGTTTTGCATGTAACCTTGGAAAATATGTAACGATAAGAGGAAACATCAGTTGGCCAACATAATTAAATGTATATTTAATTCACATGACATTTAGACCTTTTACCAAGAAAGAGCATTATATATATTTTTAAAAGTTATCGAGAAAAAAACTTTCTTTATTAACGAAAACTCTTAGCGCTGTTTATACTAATATAATATAAGGGCAACACTTTTGATTATTTTAGTAAATCAAACAAAATAGTATGTAAAATAAGAAATTTAATATCGCTTTTTAAATTTGGAACATTTTTATGTTACTAATGATAATTTCATCCCTGGGTAGATGCATCGTTATATCATAAACGTGAATAACGAGCTTTAAGTGAAAATTAAAGTAGTTATTTGCATTTTTTTTCTTCAGTATGCCCATTTGGGCATTTATTAAAATGTACTCTATATACAAACAAATGCTAAGTAAAATTATAAAAATAAGTTATAAAATTTAAAAAAACCTAACATAGATATATTTTCATAAATTGGTTGTAAAAGATTTCGACGAATGTTTTTTTTGTTGACTTCGTTACAATACGAGTTATCGCACATCAATATAATGAACTGCCCTATCAATACAATCCTTTGAACATTAGGTCCTTATATGATATTCTACTTGTTTTCATATTTTGATCAAAAATATAAATCCATTAATACCGGTAGAATTGAAATATATATTTTTAAACAAAACTTGCCTACAAAATATTTTTCACCAGAAAACTTTTCTCCGTCAAAAAAAACAAATTTGCATTTTCAAATATATTCTTTTTGGGAACTTAGCGCAAAATAGATGTATTATATTGTGATTTTTAGTTTTATAATAACAATTAAATTTTAAATTATGAATTAAATAAAATAGGGAGTAATTATATTTATTATCTGCACATCAAATACAATACAAACATTTATAATTTAATTAATAAATTAATATAAATAAAAAATATGTAAATTTTGACAAATTGGATTTGATAAAAAAAAATACCTGAAGTTAAAAGTAGTGATATATAGATAGCATAAAATAATTATTAAAAATATGATTTAATAAATTTCATTCTTAACATTAAATACAAAATGAATATTATAAAAAGAACAATTACACTATTCAAAAAAATTGTCAATATGATTTCATATATAATTTACGGTAGGCTTCATATATTGAGTAGTAGCTTTGAAATCAAATGGTCAAGTTTTAATGGGACTGATTGACAAATTTCTAGGGAATTCTTTCGCTTTATAAAAATTGGAAGGTACTGGATTTAATATTGAACTACTTGTATCTGATTCTTCAGTATCGCCAGATGCCACAGATTGTTTTGGAGGGCTAAATGTGAACGGTATTTGCTAAAATAAATTAAAAATAATAATGTGAATTATTAGGTCGAGAATTTAATATTTTTATTTTAATAATTTTATCCTTACATTTTAAAAATATTTTTTGCAGGATAAAAAATAAATAAAACCTTCGGAGGAGTCATTTTCTCATTGACTGCAAGTTCTTCTCGACCCCTATCTGTTCCTAAAGAAGGTTTACTCGAATCTTTGGCAGGGATGTGATCTTTGTGATGGTTAGTTTTGTTAAAACCACCTTTTACATCCCTCACTTCATCCACTCTTTCAGAAAGCGAAGATTGACTAGAAGTTCTGGGTGAAGTATAAATTTTTATAAAAAAGTATATAACATCCCTGCCTTAAAATTTGAGTCGCTACTCGACATTTATATTTAGGGGGTGTGAAATTTAGCTTTATTTGAATAAGGTAATATAAATTAAGAATAAACCCAATTAAAATATGTTACGTGATTGTATTGTTTTTAAATTTAGACGTTTGAAAAGTATTTTCTCAAATGATATATAAAAATAATATAGTAAAATAGCTCGTCTTTACCATAGTTGGTAATAGCCGATTTTTTTTTGGCATTCTAGGCTAACGTCAGTCAGCGTTTGGTAAAATATGCTTATATTTATGTAGTAATCTCATATATATTTAACTTTTTGTATATTAATCTGCTTTAAGTTAACTTAATGAGAATTTATATATTCACTTTCTTTTTGAGATAATAATATATACTAAATTGATTTGAATTTACTTCCTTGTTAAAATAATATTCAAATATATTTTATATACAATTAACTTTTACCGAAATATATATACTGATAAATTATGATAAACAACATTATTTTATTATCTAAATAAATAATTTTAATTCTTATCTAACTTATCCTTAAAATCCTAAATTTATTTTTATTAAAATTATTTATATCTATTTATTTTATTTTGATTTTTATATTTATTGTTCAATATTTGCTTTTCTTTTCTTTTCTTTTCTTTTTTAATTTTCTTCAAAATGGGATCCATACAATTGTCAAAATTACAGAGGCATAAAACTAATGTCACACTGTCTTAAGCTCTACGAAAAAATAATAGAAAAAAGGTTGAGACAAAATCGAAATAGGAAACTCAGTTTCTCTTTATGCCTGGAAGATCAACAACTGATGCTATCCATGCAATTAGGCAAATGAGTGAAAAATACAGGGAAAAGAACAAAAAGCCACACATGGTCTTTCTCGATCTATAAAAGGTTTTCAATAAAATCCCAAGAAAATATATCTGGTGGGCGCTACGCCACAAAAAGGTTCCGGAAAAATACATAAGAATAATACAGAATATGTATATGGGCCATATATAACAATGGTCCGTAGCACAACAGGTACTTCAGCAGGCTTCACAATAGCCGAGGGAGTTCATCAATGGTCGTCTCTCAGCCCACTTCTCTTCATTACAGTAATAGATGTATTATCACAGTCTCAAAAAGTCCCGTGGAATATGATATTTTGATACTTACCGAATCCAAGGATGAAATGAAAGAAAGATTAGTGAGTTGGATAAATATCCTAGAAAAGCACGGATTAAAAGTAAATAGAGAAAAAGTGTATGGTGATAGGAGATGAAACAGCCAGCATTGATATAAATGAATGGCAGATATCGGCAATTGAAAGCTGCAAATATTTGGGCTCCACTATACAAACAAACAGCACAATAGAGAAAGAGATAAAGAGTAAAATTAATCCAGGGTGGTAGTGGAGATCATTATCTGGAGTGCTCTTTGACAATAGAATCCCACACAAATTGAAGGGAAAAATTTACAGTTCCATTAAAACCAACTATTCTATATAGTTCGGAAACATTGTCAACCAAAGAATCAGACGAGAGAAGTCTACAAACTATAGAGATGAGAATGCTGAGGATGATTGCTTAGGGTAACAAGAAGGGATAAAGTGTGCAGTACAAGAATACTAGGAAGTTTAAAGCTAGTGCCCATTAAGAATAAGATAATGGTAAACAGACTTAGGTGGTATGGGCACGCAATGAGAAGGCCTATGATCTACATAGTAAATAAGGTTGAGAGTTAGGAAGTGATGGGCAAACGTAAAAGAGGAAAGCCAAAACTTCAATGGGGCCATAAAGTTAGAGCCAATATGAAGAAGTATAAATTAGATGAAAGAGATAGTATGAATAACATAAAGTGGAAGAGATACTGAAGGAGCTTACCACCAGAAAAGGTGAAAGCTAGAGGAAAAAAAGAAGTTAATATCTCAGTTGCGAGCGCTTCAGAGAGGTTTTCCATGAATAAAGTTAATCAAACTCTATTTGATGTCAATTACTATGACGAAACAATTATACTGCATACCAATATTGATAGAGACGCTTATCAAATAAATATATATATTTATTGATAATTATTTTATTTTTTAAAATTTTTGAGGGACATATTTTCAAAATCAAAAATAAATTTTTTTAATTAGATTTAAACTGTCAAATTTAGGTAATTTTAGATTAATGAAATATAAACGCTAAGCGTAATATTGGAATGAGATATGAAAAGCGTTTTAAAAATTGGGATCTTTGCCAATCCAAACCTGATCATTTTCTCACTATTTAAAGGTAGGAATAAGTATATATATAAAATGAGATAAACTTGGTTTCCTTTTCAATATTTTTCTTTTCAGCTTCTCCTAAATTTGTATTTGCGTGTTTAGGGGGTCCTGTTGTAACGATAGAAAGTGAAGAAGAGGATGATGAAGAAAATGATGTCTTGGTGCTTAGGGAATTGGTATCAGATGCACTGTTATCGCGATTCAATTTATCTCCACCTTTTTTAGTCTTGACAGGTGTCGATTCATCGTTAAGAAAAGTCTTAAGATCTAAAGGCAAATTATCATCTTTGACTATAGCGTCTCTAGGTTGAAGTTTATTTCTGATAGGCTCAGCAATGCTGTCCTGAAATTTTACAACTTTCCTTGTGTCATCAATACGGCTAGGTACATTTTGGGATTTGATAGATTTGTTATCACCGGAAGAGGCGGAATAGCTCGAGGCAGTATATGTGGAATATTCGTCATCGGAGCTAGTAGTTGATGATTGAATTACTTTTTTATATTTTTATATATTAGATAATGTACAATTAAAATAAAATAAACCTTACTTATTTTGTGAAATCAAACGTAAATTAAAAATTTTACACGAACCTTTGGGTGAATGTTTTAATTTCATGCCTGGTTGATGGGAACTAGAAGGGTGTTCCAACATTTTTGTGATGCGAGATTTGATATCCATGAATTTCGGGTACGCCTATAATAGTATAAACATTGATTAATTTTGGGTACGTTAAAAGTAAATTTGATTATTAAAAAATAAATTTTCAATTTTTAAATATAATTACAAAATATAGATGGCGCTAAATATTTATGGTATTGTTTATATTAATTTTGGGAAAGTGAAAGCAAAGAAATTCGGGAAAAATAGTTAATATCAAAGAATCTAATTAGCCTCGAAGGGTAAATTTTTTTCTAAAGATACTAATGACGAAAAAATAGAGCCCAATGCTATAAATATCACAAAAAACACCAAATGTCAAACGATATTTATTCCTTATAAATAATGAGTCGAAATATTGTACAGATTTACAACATCAGTTGGGGTCAACTTCTGACCGAAAGTGGCGATGATGAATGAATTCCATTTCAAAATAACTCATTATTCCTTTTTTTTAAAAGGAATAGGATTATAAAAATGGGTCTCAAATCTCATAGCAACATTTCCTGAGCCACCTTTTTTAAAAAAATTAAAATATTTATTTTATATAACTTAAGTTTATAATGCTGTTTAATTTTTTTTTAAATAATAACAGGGGACCAAAAATTATAATTAAAAGTTAACAAGGTTTAATATAAATCATAATACAGGCAAAACATGGGAAGTTGATAGTTATTGGTGAAATAAACACCCAACGATGCCTAAAAATTTGCAAGATTCAAAATATTTTATGGGAATGATGATAAACATTTTCACCCTAACCCTCAAATGACTTCCCTCTCTATTAAATACCATGTGCAACAATTGTATCCTTTCGTTTACTCCAGGGAAGGAAATGAATATATGTTTGGTTCAGATAAAAATAGCGGTTCGGTTCATAAAGAATAATAATATCGATTTAAAGCTTTTTCGCATACATGTGTATTCGAATCGAATTATGTTTAAAAAAATTCTTATTTTAAATATTTTCGAGATTCTCTTTTGTCAAATTTTATACATAATGAAGAAGAATGAATTTTATGATTGAAAACACTTTGATATGTTGGGTAACTAGAACCGTCAAATAACAATACACAAAAATGTCTAAAAGTAAAAGAGTTAAAATATTAAAAAGTTCGAACCTGTATTTTTTTTTAAATTTCTATTCTGATGAAAATTTTTTAACTGTTCAGGTTTTACTCTCCTTATCTAACCCAGATGGAAAAAATTATATATATAAAAAAACCTGTTTAAGCTTATTTTCTGTTCTGACTAATCTGTTTGATAATTGATTGAACTCCTCATTGTTAATTTGAGATTTCTGTAAATTAAGCAAGCATTTTGAAAAAGTTATAAACATTAAAATGAAACTTCATCGTATTTTTCGTCCAATTCGTTCAAAATGGAGATTAACAAGTTTGAAGTGATAAAAATGTTATTAATTCATTTGGAATGGTAAAAATTTAATTTTTAATGTATTATTTATTATATTTAACAGGTTTGGAATGGTAAAAATGTTATTAATTCATTTGGAATAGTAAAAATGTAATTTTAAATGTATTTATTTATGTTATTATAGGATTTAATTTCTACAGCAAATTAAGAAAGCATTTTATTATTCAAATATGGATTATTAATAATGTATAAGACAAATATTAATTAAAATGTATAAAACAAAGAAATATGATTAAGAATACAATTAATAAATATAAATTATTCAATATTATCAAATACATTTGAATTGTATACTAATTTAATATAAGCTGATGATTTATCAGCAATGATTATTATATTGTGTAGTCAGCTTTTCCAAATTTCTTTCTTTTAGGATATATTTGGAATTTGTTTTTTTAGAGTCATTCCTAGATCGATCTGAACCTTCTTTAGCTTGAGGTTCCTATGATCCAATTGTATAAGCTTTATAAAGGAATAAATATTTGGATGGGACGACTTCACCGACTTATTTAAGGCTGAATGCCATCCTTCAAGGTGATTGTTTGTCCGGGGACCATCCATTGCATATCTACTACACATCCCTCGAGAAAATTGAATTGTGCCCTATAAAGAAAAAAATAAATAAAAATAATATTTTTTTAAATTTTACCTGGCCAGGTTTTATCCTTATATAGAAACAAAGGATTAAGGTCAATATTATTTACACGAGCCAAAGTTTTACTAATATCTAGAACATCATCAATATCATATTACCAACAGAATAGACAACATTTGAAGGGGAACCATTTCTCTTAGCCAATGATAATAATGAGATCCTAATATTATCAACACATGAATATATTGAATCCTTGCAGAGGCTGAAACCATCTACATGGATGGCACCTTTTTCATTTCCACCAAAATTTACAAACAATTATACACTTTTCATATTTATTATAAAGAGCATATGGTAGTAGCCATATATGCTTTATTGCCAAATAAAAGTAAATCCACCTATATAAAACTCTTCCAAATGATAAAAAAGATATGTGAGGACTATAACTTTATACTTAGTCCAAAATATGTTCAATTAGATTTTGAAAAGGCAGCCATAGAGGCCTTGTATAATGTATTTATAAATTTACAAATCAAAGGTTAATTGATAATATTCTTTACTTTTTTTTATCCTATAATTTGGGTGTTTTTCCCATTTAACTCAAAGTGTTTGGAGAAAAGTTAGATCTTTACTGCTAAAAAAAATATATCATGAAAATCCCATAGTCAGAAAAATTGTAAGGATGTGCATTTTACCTCTTCTCAAGCTTGAGGATATTGATGATGTCCTAGATATTAGTAAAACTTTGGCTCGTGTAAATATTGACCTCAATCCTTTGTTTCTATATATGGATAAAACCTGGACAGGTAAAATTTAAAAAAATATTATTTATATATATTTTTTTCTTTATAGGGCACAATTCAATTTTCTCGAGGGATGTGTAGTAGATATGCAATGGATGGTCCCCGGACAAACAATCACCTTGAAGGATGGCATTCAGCCTTAAATAAGTCGGTGAAGTCGTCCCATCCAAATATTTATTCCTTTATAAAGCTTATACAATTGGATCATAGAAACCTCAAGCTAAAAAAGGTTCAGATCGATCTAGGAATGACTCTAAAAAAACAAATTCCAAATATATCCTAAAAGAAAGAAATTTGGGAAAGCTGACTACACAATATAATAATCATTGCTGATAAATCATCAGCTTATATTAAATTAGTATACAATTCAAATGTATTTGATAATATTTAATTTATATTTGTTTTATACATGTTGAATAATTTATATTTATTAATTGTATTCTTAATCATATTTCTTTGTTTTATACATTTTAAATAATAAATATTTGTCTTATACATTATAAATAATAAATATTTGTCTTATAAATTATAAATAATCTATATTTGAATAATAAAATGCTTCTTAATTTGCTGTAGAAATTGAATCCTATAATAACATAAATAAATACATTTAAAATTACATTTTTACTATTCCAAATGAATTAATAACATTTTTTCCAAATGAATCAATCATTTTTACTATTCCAAACCTGTTAAATATAATAAACAAGTTTGAAGTGATAAAAATGTTATTAATTCATTTGGAATGGTAAAAATTTAATTTTTAATGTATTAGAACGAATTGAACTAGTTGGACGAAAAATACGATGAAGTGTCTTACGATCAAAGGCATCCCCCCCCCCCATAAAATCAAATAAAAGAAATTCTTCCTTGCAGGCTAATTATAATTTCTTTCTATCATTCAGTTTTATTGTTTTGGATTATCTTATGATTGTATATATAATTATAATTTTTTTTTATTTTATAAATAATTTAATAATAATAAATTAATGAAAGGAAAAGATACAATTTATTTGTTGATATGTTTTAAAAAAAATAGTTAAAAATTGTGCACCACAACAAGAAGATTTGAAAATATCTAACGAGTTTGTAACTCAATATTTTGGGCAAAAATATATTAATCATGCTTATTTATTTTGCTCGTAGAGGGCAGAAGTTTGGACTTCTGTTGGCAAAATTTCGAGATTTAGGTAATAATAGAGCTGTTTAATAACACTACATTCACTAAACATTGCTAATATTTTAAATGAGATTAATAACTTTTTGGAGAATATAAAAAATGAAAGTTAGTTGGTTTTTTAAAAAAATAGAATATATTGTCTATCACATTGGTTCAAAGATAGTTGGTAAATAATAATCAATATAAATATCGGTTAGATATAGGATCAGTTTTTCAATAATATCGGATCGTATTGGTGAAAAATTTGTGGATCGACACAGCCTTAATTATAATACAGGTATATATATATACATAGATTGGGAAACATATAGGAAAGTAATTTACCGAGGCCACCTTTAAGAGGATGATTTATATAGAAGATCCTTTTGTAAATATATTTATCAAATATTCCTTTTGTGAGTTAATTGAAATAGGAACAAAAATAATTTAATATACTCCTTTTTATTTAAATAAATAAATAAATATTCTAACCAAATAGAATTATAATAATCCTTAGCCCTAGATAGTATTTTTAAAAAAAATTTTTATAATAAATAAAATAATACTTCATCTATTCCATAATGCTTCATCTGATTTGCCACAGATTTCATAATCTTAGGCCTAACTCTCTCCATATATTCCTGCACCAAGGAAGGTCCCTGGTACGACAATCTATAAGCATAATTTCGATGCGATGGATTCAAATATCGTAAAAGAGGGTTTATAAGCCAATTCGGGTCTTTAACGATAGTTTTATCGAATTTTACCATTTCCACATCCTTCGAATTCTCATCATTTTTATGATGATGTTTTGGGGTGGTAATTGTTTTTGCGGGTAAAGATTTAGGGGTAGAAGTAATTATAGAGGATGTCCTACATTTCAATAAAAATACCATTTAAAAAAATAATGATAATTTTTTGCTAAATGAGATTTTATAGGCATGACTAAAATACGCGTCCTACGCGTCCCCGGTCAAACGGATTTAATTTATATAATATTAATAAAAAATCTTATTTAGCTTTATAAGATGAGTTAAAAAATGTTTTTTATGATTTAAAAAAAAAAAATAACTTAGTAAAATTTTTAAAAAATTATTTTCTTAAATGAAAAACTACGCGTCCCCGGTCAAGATACAGTTTTTTTTAAAAAATAAAAGCAGATTCATATTTAGCTCATTAAATGGATACAGAAAATGTTTTTTTATTTTAAAAAAAAGTGATAACTTAGTAAAATTTTTAAAATACTAATTTTTTACATGAAAAAACTACGCGTCCACGGTCAAGATACATTTTTTTTAAAAAATAAAAGCAGATTCATATTTAGCTCATTAAATGGATACAGAAAATGTTTTTTTTATTTAAAAAAAAGTAGTAACTTAGTAAAATTTTGAAAAAACACTTCTTTTTTCATTTTTTGACTAAAATACGCGTCCACGGTCAATATAGATAATTTTTATAAAAATGAATATAGAATCGTGTATAGTTTATCAAGGAGATTCAGAAAATGGTATTAATAATTTTTTTTTAAAAAAATATTTACATTAAAAAAATTTCCAAGCCAGTTTTATACACATAATAATGGTGGTAAAATTTTCTCAAGCCTACAAAGCGGTAGTGGTATCAAAATTATGATAATAATACTAGTTAAAAAATATTGATTAAATTAAGTTAATTTTAATAAATCAAATATATATGAAGAATTATAACAAAATATTAAGTTAAAGGGGGGCTGAAGGGTATTTGTCTTCGTATCGTTAGGTCCTGAGTTCGAATCCCGGAGTAGGAAAAAAATATTTTAAAAAAAAATTTAACATTACACTATATAGTCTCCTTAAATTTTAAATACATTAACCCTTCACTACATAGGTGGAAAAAACACCCGCGGTTACATAGGTGAGGTCTATTTTATTCTAAATTTTAAATAGATATATCTCAGAAAATAATAAAATTTAAGACCTAAAATTTTAATTGTAAAAATATTAGAGATAATAAATACAAAATTTCTAGTTCCATTTACTTCTAAATAAAGTTATGGTATTTTTACTATTATATTTTAAGTAAAAAATTTATATATTTTAAGTAAAAAAATTTATATATTTTAAGTAAAAAAAATTACTTTATTTTTTTAATAAATAAATTAAAGAAATTTTTTTATATAATATTTATTCCATACTTTTTTAAAATAAAAAATTTTTCTGTTTAATAATTGTAATTGTATTATTGAAAATTTATAAACATTTTCATTTAGCTCAATAAATTTTGATATGGAACTTTCTAATCATATGAAATAAATAAATATATTTTTTATAGTTAAATAAATTTTAAACATCAGTAATTAAAAAAAATATTTGATAGTTCATGCATCTTTTTTAATTTAAAAACATTCACTTACCCCACCTTTGTAGCGAAGGGTTATGGAGATAAGAAAACGTTCATTTCTTGATTACTACGATTATATATCAGATGTAAATCGTTAATATTCAATCCGCAAGATGGCGTTTATCAATTTAATGTAATTTATAAAAATATTCTAATTTTTTTCTCATTCTAAATTATCAGTAAAAAAAATAGGTAGGTTGAATAAATTTATTTTATTGTTTTCGAACTATTTAAATAAATATATTAAGAAAAAATAATAATTAAAGATTGAATCGATACTTACCTGCGAACCAACTTATGTTTTTTTTATCATCCTCAGGTTATTATTGCTACAAAATACACAAATTTCTTATAACTTTAAGACACTACATCTACTTAATAAATTTTTTACTTTTGCACGGATATTATAAAATCTTAATATATTGGGAATAATGTTTTTCCTCCTTAGTTTTATTTTCAATAACTTTCACAAAATTTTAAAACTAAATTAATTTTTTAAATGGTCAATTAAAACAGATTAATTTAATTTCATCAAATTTATAAAACAAATAATTTTATTTATCAGATATATAAACCATTTATTATTTGAATTAAAACATCATTTATTAAATATAATATGATTTATATAACATATTATTATATGGTATAATTTAAAAAAGATATTCTTTAAATAAAGTTGATAATAAAAAAAAATAACTATAAGTAAAATAAACAATTATAGTTACCATTATATTGTATACATTATACATTAAAAAGTAAGCATAATATGGTTAAAAAAATAAATATCATTTTTTCGTAAAATAGTATTGGTGTTTCATTCCTAATTGTCTTTAAAGATGTTGTTAAAATTTTAATCGTTATCCAATGGATCATATGACTAAGGTTTCGTCTTACGAATGTTTGATAAGTGTATTATGTTTGAAGACGATATCTGTTTTCTTGAATAATTATATAATTATTTTAAAAAATATTTATTCAATAAGCATGATTATTTTGATAATAATATTAAAATTTATAAATATCTATTTAACTTTGTATTAATTAAAGAAATATTTTCTCTATGATGGTCTTAGCCATAAAAAGTTGGAAATAATTTATTTACACATTTTTATGTTTCCGCTCTTAGCCACGTGGAGGCAACCATTTTTAAGAACTTTTAGGTCTTAGTTTAAAAAACTAAGACCATGGATATATTAGCGGGTTTAAAATTTTAAACCTGACATTATATTATTAGATTTAAAAAATTTTAAATTTATTAATTAAAAAAAAAAATTACTACCCATAATCTAATAACTCATCATCTGTATGATGATCATTATTAGACTTGGGATTAATATCTAATCTAAACATCCGACGCCAAGTCAACACAGGGTTCCTGGTTACTTGGTGTCGGCGCCGTTACGGGAATAGGCATTGTGGGTATAGGCGCCTATACGGGGATAGGGATTATGGGAATCGGCGCCAATACGCGAGAGGGCACCGTGGAATTAGGCTCTCGGGCACGGCTCTCTTGACAAAATCGGACGATATGATCGCCACCGCATCTATAGCATCCAGATGTACATCGAGAGCCTCTCGAGGAAGATCCTCTTACTCCGTACCAATAGTTGGTACCATAGCCCCTCCTAGGGCTACGCGACCTGCGAGACCGTCTGTCTCTAACAGGCCTCACTATATTGAGCATTTGCCCATATAGTCGGGAAGCTTCCAGTCTAGCTTCCTCCAACAGGTTATCCAACTCGATCGATCAATCATGCGGATTGATATCGTTATTACAAAGTGACCGACCCGAAAAGTCGAACTCATCTAAAAATAATAAAATAAAGGGAAGATACAAATTAAATGTTTAAAAATTAATATCCATATGCTTTACTTTAATTTTTTTATATTGCGTTGGTTTTTTAGACCCTTTATATTTAACCAACTTTAATTGACCACATGTCGAAACTATATCATCATCATTTAAAATCCGTCCTTTCATCATTGCGATGAGACGATGACGACGTTCTTTATCACTTAATTTATCCCAATTTTTGCCCAAAATAAATTTCTTATAACTTTCAACAACAAACTGCCCGTTCAAGTTCTTTCTCTTGTACCCTATTCTTATTGGTTATTTTTCTATTAAAGTGTGTAATGGGGAGGTCTTTCTATCTACTAAAGACTTTAACATACTATTAAACGATTCACAATCGTTGTTCGACCATAAATTAATAATTATTTTTTATGTAATGGCTTATAAATATAAGAAAATAAATTATCTTCTAATTTTTTATTTTAATAATTCATTGACGCAATATGATTTTAATTGCAAAATTCTATGATGAAACATTTCATCATTAATCGAAAATACAATTCTTCTTTGCCAAAGATATTACGTAAAATTTTTTTGCGATGTTTTACATCAACTCCTTCTTTGTCTCTCAAATATTTAATCATATTTCTTCTCACATGCAGTAAAATATATGTGTCATAGACTTAAACCTTGTATATTAAGTGTAGATAAAACCTACAATTTATCTGAATTATTTGTTATGGCAAATATATACAAACATAAAGCAGTTTGTAGAAAGCAAAGAGGAAACCATCCGATATATATGGGTCCTATATTTTTGCACGGTAAATCTAATTTAGAGACGTTTAATTATTTCTTTTCTCATTTAAAGCACCTCTTTACCGCACATGATATAAATGTTGATAATCTAATAATTAATAGCGATGAGGAATTAACGAAGATCGCTGCTATTAGAAATAATTTTAAAACATGGGATCATTTATTATGTTAATGTGAGAAGAAATATTATTAAATATTTGAGAGACAAAGAGGGAGTTGATGTAAAACATCGCAAAAAAATTTTACGTAATATCTTTGGCAAAGAGGGAATTGTATTTTTGATTAATGATGAAATGTTTCATCATAGAATTTTGCAATTAAAATCATATTGTGTCGAAAAAAGATATAATTCATTTCTGAATTATTTAAATAAAAAATTAGAAGATAATTTATTTGCTTATATTTATAAGCCATTACATAAAAAAATAATTATTAATTTATGGTCGAACAAAGATTGTGAATCGTTTAATAGTATGTTAAAGTCTTTAGTAGATAGAAAGACCTCCCCATTACACACTTTAATATAAAAAATAACCAATAAGAATAGGGTACAAGAGAAAGAACTTGAACGGGCAGTTTGTTGTTGAAAGTTATAAGAAATTTATTTTGGGCAAAAATTGGGATAAATTAAGTGATAAAGAACGTCGTCATCGTCTCATCGCAATGATGAAAGGACGGATTTTAAATGATGATGATATAGTTTCGACATGTGGTCAATTAAAGTTGGTTAAATATAAAGGGTCTAAAAAACCAACGCAATATAAAAAAATTAAAGTAAAGCATATGGATATTAATTTTTAAACATTTAATTTGTATCTTCCCTTTATTTTATTATTTTTAGATGAGTTCGACTTTTCGGGTCGGTCACTTTGTAATAACGATATCAATCCGCATGATTGATCGATCGAGTTGGATAACCTGTTGGAGGAAGCTAGACTGGAAGCTTCCCGACTATATGGGCAAATGCTCAATATAGTGAGGCCTGTTAGAGACAGACGGTCTCGCAGGTCGCGTAGCCCTAGGAGGGGCTATGGTACCAACTATTGGTACGGAGGAAGAGGATCTTCCTCGAGAGGCTCTCGACGTACATCTGGATGCTATAGATGCGGTGGCGATCATATCATCCGATTTTGTCAAGAGGGCCGTGCCCGAGAGCCTAATTCCACGTGCCCTCTCGCTTATTGGCGCCGATTCCCATAATCCTCATCCCCGTAACGGCGCCAATTCCCATAATCCCAATTCATGTATCGGCGCCGATTCCCATAATCCCAATCCCGGTATCGGCGCCGATACCCACAATGCCTATTCCAGTAACGGCGCCGACACCAAGTAACCAAGAACCCTGAGTTGACTTGGCGTCGGATGTTTAGATTAGATATTAATCCCAAGTCTAATAATGATCATAATACAGATGATGAGTTATTAGATTATGGGGAGTAATTTTTTTTTTTAATTAACAAATTTTAAATTTTTTAAATCTAATATAATGGTTATATTTTAGGTTTAAAATTTTAAACCCGCTATATATCCATGGTCTTGTTTTTTAAACTAAGATCTAAAAGCTCTTAAAAATGGTTGCCTCCACGTGGCTAAGAGCGGAAACATAAAAATGTGTAAATAAATAATTTCTAACTTTTTATGGCTAAAACCACCATAGAGAAAAAATTTCTTTAATTAATACAAAGTTAAATAGTTATTTATAAATTTTAATATTATTATCAAAATAATCATGCTTATTGAATAAATATTTTTAAAAATAATTATATAATTATTCAAGAAAACAGATATCGTCATCAAACATAATACACTTATCAAACATTCGTAAGACGAAACCTTAGTCATATGATCCATTGGATAACGATTAAAATTTTAACAACATCTTTAAAGACAACCAGGAATGAAACACCAATACTATTTTACAAAAAAATATTTATTTTTTTTAACCATATTATGCTTACTTTTTAATGTATAATGTATACAATATAATGTAATTATAATTGTTTATTTTACTTATAGTTATTTTTTTTTTATTATCAACTATTAAAAGAATATCTTTTTTAAATTATACCATAATAATATGTTATATAAATCATCATATATTTAATAAATGATATTTTAATTCAAATAATAAATGGTTTATATATCTGATAAATAAAATTATTTGTTTTATAAATTTGGTGAAATTAAATTAGTCTGTTTTAATTGACCATTTAAAAAATTAATTTAGTTTTAAAATTTTATGAAAGTTATTGAAAATAAAACTAAGGAGGAAAAACATTATTCCCTATATATTAAGATTTTATAATATCCGTGCAAAAGTAAAAAATTTATTAAGTAGATGTAGTGTCTTAAAGTTATAAGAAATTTGTGTATTTTATAGCAATAATAACCTGAGGATGATAAAAAAAACATAAGTTTGTTCGCAGGTAAGTATCGATTCAATCTTTAATTATTATTTTTTCTTAATATATTTATTTAAATAGTTCGAAAACAATAAAATATATTTATTCAACCTACCTATTTTTTTTACTGATAATTTAGAATGAAAAAAAAATTAGAATATTTTTATAAATTATATTAAATTGATATATGTCATCTTCGGATTGAATATTAACGATTTACATTTGATATATTATATAATCGTAGTAATCAAGAAATGAACGTTTTCTTTCCTTAATGTATTTAAAATTTAAGGAGACTATATAGTGTAATGTTAAAAAAAAATTTTAAATATTTTTTTTCCTACTCCGGGATTCGAACCTAGGACCTAACGATACGAAGACAAATGTTCTTACCATTCAGCCCCTCTTTAACTTTATATTTTGTTATAATTCTTCATATATATTTGATTTAAATTAACTTAATTTAATCAATATTTTTTAACTAGTATTATTATGATAATTTTGATACCAACTACCACTTTCTAGGCTTGAGAAAATTTTACCACCATTATTATGTGTATAAAGCTGGCTTTATTAATACCATTTTCTGAATCTCCTTGATAAACTATACAAGATTCTATATTCATTTTTATAAAAATAATCTATCTTGACCGGGGACGCGTATTTTAGTCAAAAAATGAAAAAAAAGAAGTGTTTTTTCAAAATTTTACTAAGTTACCACTTTTTTTAAAAATAAAAAAAAAACATTTTCTGTATCCATTTAATGAACTAAATATGAATCTGCTTTTATTTTTTAAAAAAATGTAACTTGACCGGTAGTTTTTTCATGATTAGTATTTTAAAAATAATACTAAGTTACCACTTTTTTTTAAAATAAATAAAAACATTTTCTGTATCCATTTAATGAGCTAAATATGAATCTGCTTTTATTTTTTTAAATGAAAAACTACGCGTCCCCGGTCAAGATACAGTTTTTTTTAAAAAATAAAAGCAGATTCATATTTAGCTCATTAAATGGATACAGAAAATGTTTTTTTATTTTAAAAAAAAGTGATAACTTAGTAAAATTTTTAAAATACTAATTTTTTACATGAAAAAACTACGCGTCCACGGTCAAGATACATTTTTTTAAAAAATAAAAGCAGATTCATATTTAGCTCATTAAATGGATACAGAAAATGTTTTTTTTATTTAAAAAAAGTAGTAACTTAGTAAAATTTTGAAAAAACACTTCTTTTTCATTTTTTGACTAAAATACGCGTCCACGGTCAATATAGATAATTTTTATAAAAATGAATATAGAATCGTGTATAGTTTATCAAGGAGATTCAGAAAATGGTATTAATAATTTTTTTTTAAAAAATATTTACATTAAAAAAATTTCCAAGCCAGTTTTATACACATAATAATGGTGGTAAAATTTTCTCAAGCCTACAAAGCGGTAGTGGTATCAAAATTATGATAATAATACTAGTTAAAAAATATTGATTAAATTAAGTTAATTTTAATAAATCAAATATATATGAAGAATTATAACAAAATATTAAGTTAAAGGGGGGCTGAAGGGTATTTGTCTTCGTATCGTTAGGTCCTGAGTTCGAATCCCGGAGTAGGAAAAAAATATTTTAAAAAAAAATTTAACATTACACTATATAGTCTCCTTAAATTTTAAATACATTAACCCTTCACTACATAGGTGGAAAAAACACCCGCGGTTACATAGGTGAGGTCTATTTTATTCTAAATTTTAAATAGATATATCTCAGAAAATAATAAAATTTAAGACCTAAAATTTTAATTGTAAAAATATTAGAGATAATAAATACAAAATTTCTAGTTCCATTTACTTCTAAATAAAGTTATGGTATTTTTACTATTATATTTTAAGTAAAAAATTTATATATTTTAAGTAAAAAAATTTATATATTTTAAGTAAAAAAAATTACTTTATTTTTTTAATAAATAAATTAAAGAAATTTTTTTATATAATATTTATTCCATACTTTTTTAAAATAAAAAATTTTTCTGTTTAATAATTGTAATTGTATTATTGAAAATTTATAAACATTTTCATTTAGCTCAATAAATTTTGATATGGAACTTTCTAATCATATGAAATAAATAAATATATTTTTTATAGTTAAATAAATTTTAAACATCAGTAATTAAAAAAAATATTTGATAGTTCATGCATCTTTTTTAATTTAAAAACATTCACTTACCCCACCTTTGTAGCGAAGGGTTATGGAGATAAGAAAACGTTCATTTCTTGATTACTACGATTATATATCAGATGTAAATCGTTAATATTCAATCCGCAAGATGGCGTTTATCAATTTAATGTAATTTATAAAAATATTCTAATTTTTTTCTCATTCTAAATTATCAGTAAAAAAAATAGGTAGGTTGAATAAATTTATTTTATTGTTTTCGAACTATTTAAATAAATATATTAAGAAAAAATAATAATTAAAGATTGAATCGATACTTACCTGCGAACCAACTTATGTTTTTTTTATCATCCTCAGGTTATTATTGCTACAAAATACACAAATTTCTTATAACTTTAAGACACTACATCTACTTAATAAATTTTTTACTTTTGCACGGATATTATAAAATCTTAATATATTGGGAATAATGTTTTTCCTCCTTAGTTTTATTTTCAATAACTTTCACAAAATTTTAAAACTAAATTAATTTTTTAAATGGTCAATTAAAACAGATTAATTTAATTTCATCAAATTTATAAAACAAATAATTTTATTTATCAGATATATAAACCATTTATTATTTGAATTAAAACATCATTTATTAAATATAATATGATTTATATAACATATTATTATATGGTATAATTTAAAAAAGATATTCTTTAAATAAAGTTGATAATAAAAAAAAATAACTATAAGTAAAATAAACAATTATAGTTACCATTATATTGTATACATTATACATTAAAAAGTAAGCATAATATGGTTAAAAAAATAAATATCATTTTTTCGTAAAATAGTATTGGTGTTTCATTCCTAATTGTCTTTAAAGATGTTGTTAAAATTTTAATCGTTATCCAATGGATCATATGACTAAGGTTTCGTCTTACGAATGTTTGATAAGTGTATTATGTTTGAAGACGATATCTGTTTTCTTGAATAATTATATAATTATTTTAAAAAATATTTATTCAATAAGCATGATTATTTTGATAATAATATTAAAATTTATAAATATCTATTTAACTTTGTATTAATTAAAGAAATATTTTCTCTATGATGGTCTTAGCCATAAAAAGTTGGAAATAATTTATTTACACATTTTTATGTTTCCGCTCTTAGCCACGTGGAGGCAACCATTTTTAAGAACTTTTAGGTCTTAGTTTAAAAAACTAAGACCATGGATATATTAGCGGGTTTAAAATTTTAAACCTGACATTATATTATTAGATTTAAAAAATTTTAAATTTATTAATTAAAAAAAAAAATTACTACCCATAATCTAATAACTCATCATCTGTATGATGATCATTATTAGACTTGGGATTAATATCTAATCTAAACATCCGACGCCAAGTCAACACAGGGTTCCTGGTTACTTGGTGTCGGCGCCGTTACGGGAATAGGCATTGTGGGTATAGGCGCCTATACGGGGATAGGGATTATGGGAATCGGCGCCAATACGCGAGAGGGCACCGTGGAATTAGGCTCTCGGGCACGGCTCTCTTGACAAAATCGGACGATATGATCGCCACCGCATCTATAGCATCCAGATGTACATCGAGAGCCTCTCGAGGAAGATCCTCTTACTCCGTACCAATAGTTGGTACCATAGCCCCTCCTAGGGCTACGCGACCTGCGAGACCGTCTGTCTCTAACAGGCCTCACTATATTGAGCATTTGCCCATATAGTCGGGAAGCTTCCAGTCTAGCTTCCTCCAACAGGTTATCCAACTCGATCGATCAATCATGCGGATTGATATCGTTATTACAAAGTGACCGACCCGAAAAGTCGAACTCATCTAAAAATAATAAAATAAAGGGAAGATACAAATTAAATGTTTAAAAATTAATATCCATATGCTTTACTTTAATTTTTTTATATTGCGTTGGTTTTTTAGACCCTTTATATTTAACCAACTTTAATTGACCACATGTCGAAACTATATCATCATCATTTAAAATCCGTCCTTTCATCATTGCGATGAGACGATGACGACGTTCTTTATCACTTAATTTATCCCAATTTTTGCCCAAAATAAATTTCTTATAACTTTCAACAACAAACTGCCCGTTCAAGTTCTTTCTCTTGTACCCTATTCTTATTGGTTATTTTTCTATTAAAGTGTGTAATGGGGAGGTCTTTCTATCTACTAAAGACTTTAACATACTATTAAACGATTCACAATCGTTGTTCGACCATAAATTAATAATTATTTTTTATGTAATGGCTTATAAATATAAGAAAATAAATTATCTTCTAATTTTTTATTTTAATAATTCATTGACGCAATATGATTTTAATTGCAAAATTCTATGATGAAACATTTCATCATTAATCGAAAATACAATTCTTCTTTGCCAAAGATATTACGTAAAATTTTTTTGCGATGTTTTACATCAACTCCTTCTTTGTCTCTCAAATATTTAATCATATTTCTTCTCACATGCAGTAAAATATATGTGTCATAGACTTAAACCTTGTATATTAAGTGTAGATAAAACCTACAATTTATCTGAATTATTTGTTATGGCAAATATATACAAACATAAAGCAGTTTGTAGAAAGCAAAGAGGAAACCATCCGATATATATGGGTCCTATATTTTTGCACGGTAAATCTAATTTAGAGACGTTTAATTATTTCTTTTCTCATTTAAAGCACCTCTTTACCGCACATGATATAAATGTTGATAATCTAATAATTAATAGCGATGAGGAATTAACGAAGATCGCTGCTATTAGAAATAATTTTAAAACATGGGATCATTTATTATGTTAATGTGAGAAGAAATATTATTAAATATTTGAGAGACAAAGAGGGAGTTGATGTAAAACATCGCAAAAAAATTTTACGTAATATCTTTGGCAAAGAGGGAATTGTATTTTTGATTAATGATGAAATGTTTCATCATAGAATTTTGCAATTAAAATCATATTGTGTCGAAAAAAGATATAATTCATTTCTGAATTATTTAAATAAAAAATTAGAAGATAATTTATTTGCTTATATTTATAAGCCATTACATAAAAAAATAATTATTAATTTATGGTCGAACAAAGATTGTGAATCGTTTAATAGTATGTTAAAGTCTTTAGTAGATAGAAAGACCTCCCCATTACACACTTTAATATAAAAAATAACCAATAAGAATAGGGTACAAGAGAAAGAACTTGAACGGGCAGTTTGTTGTTGAAAGTTATAAGAAATTTATTTTGGGCAAAAATTGGGATAAATTAAGTGATAAAGAACGTCGTCATCGTCTCATCGCAATGATGAAAGGACGGATTTTAAATGATGATGATATAGTTTCGACATGTGGTCAATTAAAGTTGGTTAAATATAAAGGGTCTAAAAAACCAACGCAATATAAAAAAATTAAAGTAAAGCATATGGATATTAATTTTTAAACATTTAATTTGTATCTTCCCTTTATTTTATTATTTTTAGATGAGTTCGACTTTTCGGGTCGGTCACTTTGTAATAACGATATCAATCCGCATGATTGATCGATCGAGTTGGATAACCTGTTGGAGGAAGCTAGACTGGAAGCTTCCCGACTATATGGGCAAATGCTCAATATAGTGAGGCCTGTTAGAGACAGACGGTCTCGCAGGTCGCGTAGCCCTAGGAGGGGCTATGGTACCAACTATTGGTACGGAGGAAGAGGATCTTCCTCGAGAGGCTCTCGACGTACATCTGGATGCTATAGATGCGGTGGCGATCATATCATCCGATTTTGTCAAGAGGGCCGTGCCCGAGAGCCTAATTCCACGTGCCCTCTCGCTTATTGGCGCCGATTCCCATAATCCTCATCCCCGTAACGGCGCCAATTCCCATAATCCCAATTCATGTATCGGCGCCGATTCCCATAATCCCAATCCCGGTATCGGCGCCGATACCCACAATGCCTATTCCAGTAACGGCGCCGACACCAAGTAACCAAGAACCCTGAGTTGACTTGGCGTCGGATGTTTAGATTAGATATTAATCCCAAGTCTAATAATGATCATAATACAGATGATGAGTTATTAGATTATGGGGAGTAATTTTTTTTTTTAATTAACAAATTTTAAATTTTTTAAATCTAATATAATGGTTATATTTTAGGTTTAAAATTTTAAACCCGCTATATATCCATGGTCTTGTTTTTTAAACTAAGATCTAAAAGCTCTTAAAAATGGTTGCCTCCACGTGGCTAAGAGCGGAAACATAAAAATGTGTAAATAAATAATTTCTAACTTTTTATGGCTAAAACCACCATAGAGAAAAAATTTCTTTAATTAATACAAAGTTAAATAGTTATTTATAAATTTTAATATTATTATCAAAATAATCATGCTTATTGAATAAATATTTTTAAAAATAATTATATAATTATTCAAGAAAACAGATATCGTCATCAAACATAATACACTTATCAAACATTCGTAAGACGAAACCTTAGTCATATGATCCATTGGATAACGATTAAAATTTTAACAACATCTTTAAAGACAACCAGGAATGAAACACCAATACTATTTTACAAAAAAATATTTATTTTTTTTAACCATATTATGCTTACTTTTTAATGTATAATGTATACAATATAATGTAATTATAATTGTTTATTTTACTTATAGTTATTTTTTTTTTATTATCAACTATTAAAAGAATATCTTTTTTAAATTATACCATAATAATATGTTATATAAATCATCATATATTTAATAAATGATATTTTAATTCAAATAATAAATGGTTTATATATCTGATAAATAAAATTATTTGTTTTATAAATTTGGTGAAATTAAATTAGTCTGTTTTAATTGACCATTTAAAAAATTAATTTAGTTTTAAAATTTTATGAAAGTTATTGAAAATAAAACTAAGGAGGAAAAACATTATTCCCTATATATTAAGATTTTATAATATCCGTGCAAAAGTAAAAAATTTATTAAGTAGATGTAGTGTCTTAAAGTTATAAGAAATTTGTGTATTTTATAGCAATAATAACCTGAGGATGATAAAAAAAACATAAGTTTGTTCGCAGGTAAGTATCGATTCAATCTTTAATTATTATTTTTTCTTAATATATTTATTTAAATAGTTCGAAAACAATAAAATATATTTATTCAACCTACCTATTTTTTTTACTGATAATTTAGAATGAAAAAAAAATTAGAATATTTTTATAAATTATATTAAATTGATATATGTCATCTTCGGATTGAATATTAACGATTTACATTTGATATATTATATAATCGTAGTAATCAAGAAATGAACGTTTTCTTTCCTTAATGTATTTAAAATTTAAGGAGACTATATAGTGTAATGTTAAAAAAAAATTTTAAATATTTTTTTTCCTACTCCGGGATTCGAACCTAGGACCTAACGATACGAAGACAAATGTTCTTACCATTCAGCCCCTCTTTAACTTTATATTTTGTTATAATTCTTCATATATATTTGATTTAAATTAACTTAATTTAATCAATATTTTTTAACTAGTATTATTATGATAATTTTGATACCAACTACCACTTTCTAGGCTTGAGAAAATTTTACCACCATTATTATGTGTATAAAGCTGGCTTTATTAATACCATTTTCTGAATCTCCTTGATAAACTATACAAGATTCTATATTCATTTTTATAAAAATAATCTATCTTGACCGGGGACGCGTATTTTAGTCAAAAAATGAAAAAAAAGAAGTGTTTTTTCAAAATTTTACTAAGTTACCACTTTTTTTAAAAATAAAAAAAAAACATTTTCTGTATCCATTTAATGAACTAAATATGAATCTGCTTTTATTTTTTAAAAAAATGTAACTTGACCGGTAGTTTTTTCATGATTAGTATTTTAAAAATAATACTAAGTTACCACTTTTTTTTAAAATAAATAAAAACATTTTCTGTATCCATTTAATGAGCTAAATATGAATCTGCTTTTATTTTTTTAAATGAAAAACTACGCGTCCCTGCGCAAAAAACATTTTTTAACTCATCTTATAAAGCTAAATAAGATTTTTTATTAATATTATATAAATTAAACCTGTATGACCGGGGACGCGTAGTTTCCGGGGACGCGTATTTTAGTCATGCCCGATTTTATAAAATACTAAAAAAAGAGAGATAAACAACGTTAATCAAATAATGAAAGGGAGAGGTGAAAAGGAATAAAAAACCTATTCGACTTAGAATTTGATAAAAATCTTGTGTTCGATAGGTCATCACTAGAAGTTTCGGAGGAATAACTACTTTGTCTACCTACTTTTTTAGCACTTGAATCTTCTTGTGTCTGAAATGATTGTTTAAATAAATCAAGTTTGATTAAAATATTGGTATATAAATTATATGGCATGAAAATACAGGTAAGCAGAAATATCAAACAAATTTGATAATCAGAGCTGCAAATTACGAGTAGATACTTAACACTATAAATCAAACAATTTTTATATTATAATTTTACGTGTTTAGGGGTTCCATCATTTAGCTTCTTGCGGTAAATTTCCTCCAAACGGTCCATTCTTTTTTCCCATTCTCTCTGTTGTTGAAGCAATTTTTCATTATACGAAGACTCTAATTGCGTTAGCTATTTTTATCGGTTTCATATGTTTTAGTATTTTAATTTTTCCGGCTATGCCCGATTCCAAACAAAATATTTTTTTATTTATCCCAAAAAACCCGGTTCGAAATCAAAATCAATATATTTTTTTAATAGTAAAAATAATATTCTACAAATAAAAGATATTGCCTTATTTCTTACAAAAATTTTAAAATATGTCGATTTATTTCAAAAAATTAGATGATGTAATATTAAAATTTTAAGCTCAGTCGAATTTTAAATATTAGGCTGGGCTCAACCCAATCAAATTTTTTAAATAGGCCCAACCCGAAACCCATTTGGGCCGAATTTGGCATATTTCTAATATTTAGTCATTATTTAGGAGTAAAAATAGTCGATTTTTCGTTAAAATAAAAAATATATATATAGAATATGAAACTTGTGCGTCTAAATTGTTAAATTTTTCTTTGGCAACGATATTGCTGTTAAAAAATTTATAATAATTTAATAGACATTTTAAGGTAAGCATATTATATACTACGGTTGGCAAGTGGTCAATTGCCTGGTCAAATTCGGTCCTGACCGAATGAGTATTTAACCTGATCAAATATTATCAAATACACAAAATGTTATCTGGGAATAAATAATATTAATATAATTTATCTAAATTAAGTTTGTCAATTAACTGGGTAATTTGTATCCATCGATTTATAATTAATTATAGACAATCTTAAAGCGGAAAAAAATTAGAGATTTCCATCATTTCTTTACGCCGAAAATAAAAGTCCATTCTCCGTTTCATCTTTTCTATCTTTTAGATTTTTGGAATATTAAAAGTATTTATTTTTACACGAATTTTGTGGATACTAACTTATATTATTATAAAATGTAAAAAATCTGAGGTTCCTACCATTTTTTTAATAATTATATCGAAAATAAATCTCAGTTTAGTCATTTTTAAAAAATATTAAAATATTCTAATTTTTTTAAGATAATATTGTAGATGCTAACTTATAAAAGGTCATAATTAAATAACTTATCTTCTCCCAAAACATCAATCCGAAAATTTTTACCTATAATATTTATTAGAAATTGTTATTTGCGAAATATTATAATCTAATGTATAAATATTATAAATATTCTATATATATATGCTAAATATATAAAAATATAAATAAAATATATGAATATTAATATCAATTTTGTATAGATAAGGTTGTCATGTTTTTTTTGTATTATCGTGAGTAAATTTCTCATATTTTGGAATTACTGAATATTAATAACTAATATTTTTATATAGATTTTTTATTATTTATATTTATCTGCGATATAATATATTTTCGATTATTAAGTTAAATATAAAAAGAGATAAAAAAAAAAAGGTAAAAAGGATCATTATTTTATTATTTTAAAAAATATATTATTTCTTTTGACTTGTCTTCGCATTTACAATAAAGAATATATTAATAAAAGTTTAGCGGTAAGTAAATATATTAAATTGATATATTAATAAAAGAAAAGTTCAGCTTATTATAATAAAGGTTCTAATCACTTTTCCCCCTAATTATTTTAAAATATATATTTCTCTCTCTAATAAAGTTGCCATTCAAACTATAGCCATTTTAAAATACCTACTATAAAAAAACGTAAATATTTATTTACGTCGTTATATACCTAAAAATTATTTTAGATTAACGTATTCGACATTTTTTTTTATATTAAAAATAGCTGTAAATATACCCTGTATCTATAATATTATTTTAAAAAATAGAATATTTTAATATTTTTAACTAAACTGAGGATACTTTTATTTTCGGGATAATTCTATATAATTCTTTTTATATTGATAAAATGCAAAATTAAAAATATATTAACTAATCTAGCAGATATTTTTCACTAATAAATATAATTATTAGTTTACTATAATTTTTCAAATTGCATATCTTATTACTGAATTTGTATAAACCAAAAATCGTCAGATAAACGCTTATAGATATTTAGCTATTAATTAATTAAATAATATTATTTTAAAATCGATAAATTTTTGAAATTTTTATAAATATGATTTTAAAGTTTTAACATTATTCACGAAAAATTCTTTTTAGAGTTTATATAATAAATTAATTTAAGAAGAATAATATTTAAATATTCATGCCATGTGTGTCAGTCATTGTTCGACAGTATACTTTAACCATTTCTATGAGTTAAAATATTCCTAAATGAAATGAATACTAATGGTATTTCTCATTCTCAACATGTTTTATGCATCATCCATAACTATGTTTACAGGACTTATTTTAGAATGATTTTTTTTTAAATTGTAAATATTTGATTTTTTTATATTTGTAAAATGTTTAGACTTTAATTTTTTGATGTAATTTAAAAAAAAATAAGAATTCCTCTTTAATATGAATAAAGAATCCCACAAATAAGAGTATATAAAAATCCCATTCATAAATCTTAATGTTTAAGACTTTGATCATATAAAATCAGATTAAAATTTTTTTTAAAAATAATTTTTTGAACTTTTTAAAAAAATTAATGATAAAATAAAATGGGTATAATAAATAGGATTAAGCTGGGGAAATCACATTGTGATATTATTTTTTTTGATTGGCCCAAAACTGGAATTGCTATATAAATTAGTGCATATCACAAAGGCATAATATTAATTATGATTAAATTAAGCTTGACATGTATCAATTATATTAGGTTATATATAGTTGAAAAATTATTCACTTAGCATTGGTAATGCTTTCTTTTTTATCTCCTCTAAATATCACATCAGGTTTTAATGCATCCAGCTGAATTTCATTGTTGATATCCATGTCCTTTGAAGCTATCTTTATCATTTTAGCTGTTAGAATTAAAATTAATTAAATTTGTTCACTGGGTGGGGCTGGTATACAAATAATTAATATTACTTCTCTTTTATATTAGATTTATAAGTCTAATAATAAATTGTCAGTTTGGTGTTCAAATTATTATTTAAAAAAATAAATAAACTTTAAATTAAATTTTCAATTCATATATTTTTAAGACAAAAATTTCATAGATTAATCCAAACATAAAATTTATAATAATGATTTATATTTCTAACCTGTATTTTCTCTATCTTTGATATCTCCTATATTTTGTATATTAAGATCTTTCAATGATTTATTAGATTTTAAGGAATGTCTTTTAGAAAACTGGGTAGATAATATAGATTTATTGTTTTTAGGGCTTTTATTGGGATTAAAGGTTGTTGTAAGGCTACCCTGATAATTTTCATTTGGTATAAAACTCTTTGTAGTTAATTTGTCCTGTACTAGATCAATGACATTGTCGGCTACATATTTCATTTGGAGATTCAAGTTGTCTTTAAAATATTTCATTTCCTTCAAATATTTGACTTCCTGTAATTGGCACAGTTGATTTATAGCATTTAAAGTATTTTCCTCCGAAACTCTAATATCTTTTAGGGAAGTCATAGATTTATCCTGTTAAATAAATTTATATAGGATTTATAGTCTTGCATTATATTTATGCAAACCTGAGGACTAATGGAAGGGTTAGAATTCAAATTATCTTTATTTTTAAGTAGCTTTATATTATCATCCTCTGATTCATCTATTCCAAAATCATGTTTATCCTTTTTAATTTCCTTAGGTAATATTTTGCTACTATGCCTATTAAAATGCCTTCTTTCTAAATGAGATGTTAAAAAATCATCAGAAACAAATGCTTTTGTACAATAAGGGCACTTAATGAATTAATATAATATAAAAAATAAAGTTATAATAATTACTTGATGAATTAATCCATTAATATCCTTTTTGTTTATTCCACATAATACAAATATTTCTTTATATGATTTAATGATTTGTTGTTGCTTTTTTATTTCCCTTCTTGCATTAAACAACCTATCCTTAGTTGATATTAAGGTTTTTTTCTGATATAAGGCATTCTAATAATCAAAAATTTCAAAAAATTTTTAATAATAAATATACTTTATATAATTCTTCAAATCTTTCATGTATAAGATTTATTTTTTTTAATAGTCTATCCTGGGTAAACTAAATAATCATAAAAAGGTTTATTATAATGCTAATATATTTATAAAATAACTATATAATTATAAAATTATTAATAATCATTAGAATTCAATGTTCTGTAAAGTAATATATAAAATCTATATATTAAAAAAATGAGCTTTTAATAATATGTATTTTGCAAATAAATTAATATAGTATTGAAAATATAAGCTTATTTATTACAATTATCATGTAAAATTCATACCAAGAGATACTCAATAGTGTATTGTGATATTTTGAACAATTTAATAAAATTAACATTCAAATTTGTGGTACCCTATGAATAAATAAATAATTATAAATGAGAAAAAAAAATTTTACAAATTCATTTTCAATATCACAATAAGTTATATTAAAAATATTTTGTTGAACTTTGTCAAAATCCTTATCTGGCGAAAATGTGTCAAAATCAATAGAAGCTTTTTTTAAAAAAATTAGTAAGAAATTAATTTTTAGGAATAACCAATTTTTTTCCAGTCTATTTTAATTTTTCTTGGTTTAAAAAAATATTGTTCTCCTATAATTTCATCTTTTAAATTAGGTATTTTGCAGGTTTGTTCTCTCATTGAAAAAAGTGTGAATGTATGAATGTACGAATAACGACTGTTTGAATTGATATTACAGGTGGACATCATATAGCAATTTGTTAAACAACGACCATATTTAATTTTAGATGCCACAATTTATTATAATTATGGGTAGCAAGATGATAACAAACTATATCATGAGATAGCTTAAAAGAATGAATGAATATCTCACTGTTTTCAAGTGCAAATGGATATTGAATTTGAACAATTGATATGTGAAAATAATTTTGTTTATATAAATTTATAATAAAAAAATATAGAAGTTAAATAATATATTTAATTGTATTCATCATATACATTTGATATAATGGAGATATATTACATCTTTAGAATATTTATATAAAACAAATGGATCTTATTACTATGAACATAATTGTAAACCTATTAAGCTTCAATTAAGTAAAAATTGAATTTAACTGTAAAATATAATTTTGGTTTAATGCGGATATGGGTTCTTTTTCCTATGTTTTAACGCTCATAACATTTAATAATAAAGCTAGTCTTTATATGCGAGCAGAAAACTGCCAGACCAAAAATGATAGATGATTCTTGCCATTTAAAATTAACTTCCATATCTTTTTAGCCAGTTTTATGGGCGTGAGACCTTCAAAAATAATTATATCGGTTAAGTTATGGTTCAGATATTTATATAAGTTTAGCAGTTTATTCCGGTTCACTTCGGGTTCCTGGTAATTTGTCAAATTCAAAGCTAACTCGGGTAAAATTTACAAATATTCTAATATCTGTTGAAAATAGGTTTATAAAATTATATAAAAAAATAACTTCAGGGCGCAGGACCGAATCGAACAACGAAACGAACCGTTACAATTTTCTAAACTGGAAGTGAACTGTTATAAATAGGTTTAAACTGGTTCTTAAGATATATTTTTTAAATTATTAACCTAAATTTGAAATATGTAATTAGATAGATAATTTTAAGGCTTCTGAACTTTACCGAAAGTCAAACATGATCTATTATTTAAAAAAAATAATTAATATATCTCAAGTAATATTTCGTAGGGATTATTAGCTTAGTCAAAAAAATCTTTTAATTTTCTAAAATATTCCTGTGCATTTGAAACTTTATTTTTCATTTCCTTGTAACCAACCTTAAGATGCTAAACATAATTTAATTTATTTTTTTCTACCAATAAACGATTATTTAATTTACTATGTATTTTTTAATTTAAATTAACATTCTTCAGATCAGCTTAAATTCATTTTTTTTTATTTGCTTCTTATTAAATAGACGTAGTTTAGCCAAAAATATTTTTTGGAAATATGCTAAACATGATTATATATTTATTTTTTTTAGATTAGTGCATAATTATCGAGGATTCGTAGGTTTTGTTGTTATTTATATATTTTAATATTTTACCTATTTTTTTTGTAAAAACTAACATTAACATTCTCTGAATCTCTCAAAGAATTTAACGTGATTTTATAAAATTCGCGCATAATTATAAGGGGATTCCTAGTGGCTTAATTTTTTATTCCCGCCCATTTACGGCTGCAAAAAAAACATGTTCTTTCATGCCTGTTGTTAATTTTTTTTTAACAAAACCAGCCCGCTCACGAAGGACAATATGTTGTCTGACTCAAGTGGTAAAATAAGTTCCTAAACTTAAGTTATAAAATTCGAGCTATGAACTCAAGTCGTGTGAACTCGAGATATGAACTAGAGGAGAAATATTTTAATCTTAATTAAAAAATAATTTTTATTTTTGTGTTTTTAGAAATAAAATTAAAATCTGTAGCTAATTTTTTGGATAAGATACCGCGTTTTTTAATGTGATAAAAAAATTAAATTATATATTTGTATATGAATTATTAAAATATAACAATTAATTATTTTAATTATATATTTCTATATAGATGTGATATCAGCTCAATAAATTTTTTAGCACAGTATCTGTTTTGAGATACATTTGTAAATGTATCGGTATATAGATACTTTTTTAAACGATGTATCTAGTAATTTTAAATATGCGTAACTCAGTATTTTATCTAAAAAATATTTAGTTAACCATTTTTAAGAATCAGCTCAAATAGGGATATCCTGCATCGCTAGATGTATCTATATTTAATTCTATTTCTATACGATATAACTGGAAACATTTTAGAAGTATCTTTAATAATTCAGCTTCCGCAAGGATAGGGTAAAATTTTATACCTATTAGAAACCTGTAAAACACGGCTCGGCCCTGGTGTATTTTTTATATAATTTCGGTTCGGGTTAGCTCTAATATTTTTTTAAGAGTTTTAGGCTTAGTATTAATTTTTAAATAAGATATCATTATATTTAAATTGATATACTTCTGAATTTTTGCTGGTAAATAAAAACGCAAAATAATCAGAATTTAGTTATAATGCTTTATTCTAGTATATTGCCAACTTTTTTTAAAATAAATTACTATGTATCTGGTATAATATAGGATTTAAGCTATACTACTTATGTTTAAAGAATAACTGTTGGCCCATTCTGAATTTGTGCAAATATTAGGAAGTATAAAATACATCTTTCAAAAAAAATTGAAAGTAAATAAAAGAAATTTTTTTATTTTATAGCCATTTCCGACTTTTGGCTATAGGCTTATTTTCAATAAAGTAAATAATTTTATATCATATTAAGGAGCTATTTAAATAATTTAAAGGGTTTGACTAAACTGCAAATGCTAAGGTAAACTGCAAATGCTAAGGTAAACTGCAAATGCCAAGGTAAACTGCAAATGCCAACGTAAACTGCAAATGCTTAGGTAAAAATTTTCGATATATATTCTATTAATTGGAGTAAGATTCATTTTCTTATAATATGTATAATTTATATAAATTATATTAATAGATATTATTTTTTTTTTATATTTGAAATTTCAATCATTTCAACTTGGTTTTGGTAATATTTTTTTTTTACCAAGATTCATTATTATTTTTTTTGTAAAAAAACTGATGGAAATTTTTTTATTTTTTGAAATTATAAAATAATTCGTTTATTATAAATAATTGATTATTTAAAAAATTTTAGAATAAAAATATCGTGTTGTTACAAAATAACTGTCTTGAGTTAGTTCCCTTAAATTGTAATTTGAGTATAGTAAAGGATTTCAAGTAACGTTTTATTTTTTCTCGTAGTCATAATATTTATATATTATACTATTTTTAAATAAAAATATTGTATTTGCAAAAATGAATATTTATTAATAGTTGTATTTTCTTTTATCTCATAATAAATAGTTTAAATTCTTTAATATAAATAAATTAAAAATAATTATAATTTCATTTTAAATTTCATTAATATTAAATCCGCAAGTTGGCCTATTATTATTTTAAGAAAAAAAAATTACAAATTTTCTTTGTTTTAGTATATTTTAAAATCATATTATATTATTATTTAAAAAGGTGTTTGGACATGTTTGACTAAACTGCAAATGCCAAGGTAAATTGCAAATGCTTAGGTAAAATTTTTGGACATATTGTCTATTAATTGGAGTGAGTTCATTTTCTTATGATATGAATAACTTATAAAAATTATAAAATTATATATAATCAATAATAAATGAATAGACATTAATAATTGTATTTTCTTTCTCATAATAAATAGTTAAATCTATTAATTGTTGCATTTTTGCGTTACAAAAAAATGCATTATTTAAATCGTTAACAAAAATAATGTTTTATTAAAATTATTAAGTTATTATTTAGATCCCCGTCTATGTAAATGAAAAAAAAACGAGTGATAATTGTAGATTTTTTTATACTTTAAGAGTTTTAACAAGTGGGATGTAGAACTTTTTATTTTTCGCTTGGGAGACTATGTAAATGTTGATTAAAGAAAAAGGATATATAATGGAGAAATTATTATGCGAAAAATTATTTTTATTTGTTAACTTAAATTTTAATTTTTTACTTTTTTACTTTCATTTTTCTTATATTAATTTTATTTATCATTTATTTTGATTATGATTGTTAACTTTGTATTTGATTATAGTTATTTATTTAATTAATAATCAGATTTTAGTATATATAATATATTTTTTAATATTTTATTAGGTTCTGATTCCCAATGTCAAAATCTATCAATTGTGACCATGGTGTTGGAGAGAGGAGGCGACAGGGCAATTACAACTTTTCAGTCTAATGCAAATCAATATATACGGTGGGACAAGGAGACGTGTCAAACTGTATTCTAATACAAAAAAAAATTCCAGAAGAACGTAAGAAAAATATGTAACTAAAAGTAGGAAAAATATTTAGAGAAGTATTCTAAAAAGAAGAAATTTTATATTTTAAAATAAAAATTGGATAAAAAAAGATTTAGATTTATTTTTAAAGATGTAGGTTGAAAAAAAAAATTATTTGGATAAGATTATGTTACTGTAGAAATATAAAATCTAAAATTAAAAACAAAGAATTATAAAGGTAGCATTCATAGTAAAGATATAAAGAAGTTTGTGTTTAGTTATTTAAAGGTGATAATTAGGAATTTTATATTTAGAAGATACTGGTAAACTAAAAACAATTTGAATTTTGAAATTTTTAGAGACTGATATTTTAGATTTTAGAATTATTATTAATTGATCACTAGAAATAACTATGACAAAGAAAAAGAAACATAAATTGCGAAGGTTAATATTAAACTAATAGTTTGTTAAGATATAATAATTTAAAAATTCGGCGAATAAGATTAGAATATAAATTTATTGTTAGAAAATAGTTGATGTTGTAATTAAATTCTTATTGAAGATTCACGTTTAACTTTTATTTTAAGGGCTGCGAGAGATAAAACAGCCTTAAGGATTTGCTATGTGAATGTAGCAGTGGCGTAGCTAGGAATTTTCCTTAGAGGGGGTCCATACATATAAAATCCTGGGGGGGGGGAGGCGATACCTCCCAGACCCCCTTTAACAGGCCTTCGGCCGGGTTTATCTTACTAATCATAACCATATCTTCGATAATATATAATAAATATATTTTTTAAATGCATAAATAATTTGTTTTATAATTTAGTAGATTATTCTTTTGACTTTATAATAATACTATCCAGAATAATTTCAATAGTAATATAATATCCTTCCACAAACATCAAAACCAGAAAAATATAAATATTATTGGTATTTATTTGATATAAAGTCCCCACTTATAAGTCTTTTGAACGTATAATCTAAAAATAAATTTTTGCTCTGGGAGGGGTCTAAACCCGAAAACCACCCCCGTAGACACGCCACTGGAATGTAGTATAATATTAGGTTGTAGATTAACCAAAAATCTTCATAAAGAGAAACGGCTTTCGTCATTAGAAAATTTATGCCGCAATCGAGTTCAATTGGGGATCGGATTTTTATTTTTTGAATCAAATAAGATTTTAAGCAATTAGGCAACGTTATTCTAATAATAGTAAAAAGATAAAGAAATACTAAAAAAGAAATGATAAGATTTATTTTAAATTGTTTTAATCGGTTTTAGATAGAAGAAAATATCGTGCAGGATGAAGAAATAATTTTTTTTTAATAATGATATGGATATGAAATACTTCGGAAAAAAGAGACTTTTTTTTGATAAAAAAAAAGTAGGAGAATTCAGGATGTTTTTAAAAGAAAAATTTTAGTGTAAAATACTGATATATAATTGTGAAATAAAAAGTACGTTTTTTTTAAACAAGTTGTGCTAGAATTAGAGAATCATAATTTTGTGTTTTAAAATTGATGATAGACATAATTGTGAGAATCATAAATTATATGGAATGAAATTGATGATATACACAATTATGAGAATCATATTTTCAGATGGAAGGAAATTGATGAGACATAATTATGAAAATCATATTTTCAGATAGAATCAAATTGATGAGAGACATAATTGATTTGTTTTTTAACAAGTCTGCGAGAGTTATGAGAATCATAATTTTGGTGTGTTGAGAAACAACGTGACTTGCGAGAAGATAAGTCATTTGGTGAAAAAGAATAAAAAAAGATATTTATTCCAGTTGTTTTTGAACAATGGACGTGAACATCATAAAGAAGAACAGAAACAGATATTTTAGTTTTCTTTAAAGAACAGGCGTGTACCACAAGATTACAAGATTTCTTTTAAAAATTTAGAACTAAGATCTTTTTTAGATTCAAGATATTCAAGAGAATTTTAGATATAGATTCAAAGGTAGATAGACATGTTTGACAAAGGATGTGGATATTACCTACAAATGACTCAAGGAAGATATGGATTTGGGCTACATTGAGGGTAGAGGGGTGATAGAATTTGACATAATAGTATAATTAATTTAGCGTATTTTGACGATGTATTATAATTTTAAAATTTAATTATAGAAAAAAATGAGCAAATATTTCGAATTTAAGAAATATAATAGATTAGGCAAAGAAGAATTAGATTAGAGGCGATAACCTTAAGACGAAGTGGAGATATGATATATTCGGTGTAGTTCAAATTTGAGAATAAATATGTAAGAAAAAGGGATAAAATATTTCAGAAGTTATAAAGGGTTAAATAGATTATTTTAGGTCGAATCAGATTATTGGGATCTGAAACCTTGAGACCAAGATCAGGTGAGAATAAAGACAAAGTCGATATCTAGGAACTGTCGTAAGATCTATACGGTTACAAGAATTAGATGCCTAGAACTTCAAAGACAAGCGACTAGATAGAACAAAGGGTCAAGACGTTCGAGTGCAATCGTTAATCGCTGACCAATATAGCCTAGTGTTAACTGAAACTCTAGTCTAAGATACGAAAGTCTACGATATAGAGACAAAAATTCGTGGAAACAATAGTAATCGCAGACAAATTATCGCCAATCATTTACCGAGAAAAAGCGTTAATCAATTACATGAGAACATTTTAAACAAGAAATAGATAGAACAAATGTTCGAGACATTCATGCTGCAATCGTTAATAACTTACTAATATCGCCAATTGCTGACGGAAACTTTAATCTAAGATACGAAAGTTGATGATCATAGAGATTAGAATTCTTGGAAACAAATTATTGTCAAACGTTTACAGAGTTAAAGAGCCAATCGGTTAATACAGAAGAACGATAGAAATAGGCGACTAACAAGAACAACTGGTCAATGCTGTCAAGCTACAATCGTTAACAAAAGTCGTCATCGTTTACCAGATAATATGCTAATTATTAATTACAGAAACCGTTAGAAACAAGCAAAGACTAGGATAATTTACCAAAGGAATTAAAACAAAATATAATTAAAAAGAGACTAGAAGAATTCATCGTGAATCGTGATAACAGGCGTGAATCGAGTTCGTCAATTGCCTATAGAGATCAGAGATAAAGAGCTATACCAAGAGTTGACAAGAAACAGAAGATAGAAATCATGAAGCTGTAATTGGATACGAACGGTCTTAGAAACTAAGAATACTTGACAAGGAACCGCCGTCGTTACAAATATTAAGACGAAAGATTTGGTGGATATACAAGATCTGTAAAGTCGAAATCGAAAGAAGTTGGTCATTCGCTGATTGGTGGGTCTAACTTAAGTGAAGGGGTGTTGCATTTTTGCGATACAAAAAATTGCATTATTCAAATCGTTAACAAAAATAATGTTTTATTAAAATTATTAAGTTATTATTTAGATCCCCGTCTATGTAAATGAGAAAAAAACGCGTGATAATTGTAGATATTTCCATTAGTGATCTGCACGGGCCTAATTTTTTAGGCCCGACCCGGCCCAAAATTTTTTAGAAACTTTTGCCGGCCCGGCCCGAACCCGAATTTTTTAAATTCATCCTAAAGTAATAATTATATTTTTTTTAGCTTTTAGTTTATTTTTTATATTTAAGATTTTGTTTTTGCAAAAAATATCTTAGTAAACAGAAAATTTATTTAGTATTTAATTATTTATTTAAATTACTATCAAAAATACCTATAAACCAAACAATAATTATAATGTTAAATTACACAACTATATATTAGATTCATATTTATAATTATCATTTAAAAATATCAAAGCATCAACATTTTCTGGTGACAGTCTATTTCTTCTTTCGTCTAATAACCTTCCAGTCTTTGAAAAAGTTCTCTCTGAAGTTGTGGACGTTGCAGGAATTGCTAGAATTTTTCTAGCCAATTGTCATCTTTTGTAATCTAATTTCATTTTTATTCCACCATTTTAATATATCTTTTTCTGGATCTATATTTTCATTATTCTCTTTTATATTTAAATTCTTATAAATTTCAAGCTCATCTGTTTCTTTTTTTTCATATTCTTCCTCATTGTCCTCCCATCTTTCATATTCATTGCCTGATATATAAAAATAATATAAATAGAACAATTTTAAATGTACCTTTAGATCTTTTAGACGATTCCACAATTTGAGAAACGCCTTGAATATCCAAATCTATAATATCAATTGAAGGACAATATTCTTCAGATTTAATTATATTTTTGACTGAATTCTCTACTTCTAATATTTCCATTGATGATAACATTCTTAATTTTCTATATTTGGGGCATAAAAATGTCGCTATTTTATGCAAAATATTGATTTTAAATTTAGATAATAAAAAATTTTTTAAATTGGTTTTTATTTCTTTTATTTCATTGTTTTGATAAAATGAATCATTTAAATCCTAGTGAAGAATATTATTAAAGCATAGCAGTACTTTATGTAAAGTAGGCATAATATCTCCTTCTAGTTCTTTAGTAGCTTTATCAAAAGGATATAAAATATCAATCAAATTTTTCAAAATAGATTTCTCCAAGTTTTCCATTTTATTAATATCTCCCTTGGATGATAAAAAATTGACGATGTCATCATATTGGTTATAAATAGATTTCAACATATTTAATTTTGAATTCCATCTAGTTTCGATATCTTGTTGTAATGTTTTGTCTAAATATTGATTCATGCCGGTTTGTTTAAAATACATGGTTAATTTTTTAGCAGAAATAAGGGTTTGATATATATTAGGAGCGATAATTTTCAAAGATTGTTCCTTAAAGGTATTTCGAAGAACAGTATTTAATAGATGTGCGCTGCAATTTAATCTGGTGTATTTTTCTAGGGCTTTAATTATATTAGCTCCTTGATCAGATATAAATATTATATTTTTCACTTGATCGGGAATTATTCCAATTGCAGCAAAATTTTGTAGCATTTCCTTATGTATGTTCGCGGCGGTTTTTTCTCTTCTTTAAACTTATTCGTAAATAAAACATGTTTATATAAGGTTTCACCTTCGATATAATGAATTGAAACAGTTAAATAGGAAAACTTTTTAAAAGAATCTGTCCACATGTCTGTTGTAGCAGAGCATTTTTTATCAAATAATTGAACATTTATTTTATTAACCAAATTTGTTCTAATTTGATCCGTCATAACTATAGCATTTCTCGATAAAGTAGTTAGATGGGGAATAATCTCGCTACAGTCAATATTACCGTAAATGGAGCCAATTTGAATAAAATTTTGAGCCATTTTTATAAAGCCATCTCCAGTTATCGAATCAAAGGCACGCATGTCCTTGGCGCAATAATAGATCAAGGTATCACATAGTTTCTTTTTAATAGTTAAGGAAGAATTTAGATCTATTTTCTTTTGAATATACCTAGTTATTTTAGGAATAGAGGAATCGTCATTCTTAACGCACTTGTGACGTCTTAAAATTGTAATATACTATTACATTTTTTACATTGGACGTAATCAAGTTTTTTGTTTTTATCATCAAATATGTCTTCAAAATTTTCCCATAATTGCTTTTATTAAATGGGGCATACAAATATATGTTCCATTTTGTATTTGTTTTTTTAAAAAAATTAAATTCATTTTTAAATTATATTTAAAATTTAAGTTTTATAAAAAAACATTTAAATTATTTTACCCATAATAAAATATATATAACATATGGCGTCTACTTTCTAAATAAATAAAATTAAATATTTATATTTTACAAATAAAAAATGTTGCCGCCTTGTTTCTTAAAAAAAAAGTTTAATTATATATTTATACCAAGAATAAAAGATACATGCCATCATATGGCGTCTAGCTTCTTCAAATAAAATTAAATATTTTTATTTTACAAAAAATATTAGTGCCAATATTAAAAATTTTTTTAAGGCCCGGCCCGACCCGGCCCGAATTTTTTTAAAAAATATTAGGCCCGACCCAACCCGAACCCTAATTTTTTTTTTAAAGTAGGCCCGAAGCCCGTTCGGGCCAGGCCGGGTTCGGGCCGGGCCTACTTTTGCAGATCTCTAATTTCCATACTTTAAGAGTTTTAACAAGTGGGATGTAGAACTTTTTATTTTTCGCTTGGGAGACTATGTAAATGTTGATTAAAGAAAAAGGATATATAAAGGAGAAATTATTATGAGAAAAATTATTTTTTTTTGTTAACTTAAATTTTAATTTTAACTTTTTTATTTTTTACTTATATTTTTCTTATATTAATTTTATTTATCATTTATTTTGATTATGATTGCTAACTTTGTATTTGAATATAGTTATTTATTTAATTAATAATCAGATTTTAGTATATATTTTTTATTTTATTAGGTTCTGATTCCCAATGTCAAAATCTATCAATTGTGACATTAATATAATTATCTTAAAAAAGTATTATAATTACATTTTAAATTTCATTAATATTGAATCCGCGGATTCAATATTAATGAAATTTAAAATGTAATTATAATTATTTTTAATTTAATTACACTAAAGGATTCAAACTCTTTATTATGAGATAAAAGGAAACACAACTATTAATGTCTATTCATTTATTATTGAATAATCTAAGAATATAATTTTTATAAGATATTTATAGAATAAGAAAATGAACCTCGTTCAATTAAGAGAGAATATAACAAAAATTTTCACTTAAGCATTTGCAGTTTACCTTGCCATTTGCAGTTTACCTTAGCATTTGTAGTTTAGTCAAACCGTAATAATGATGATTTTAGTTTAATTACTTTTTGGATATTTAAAACGAAATTATAGTGTATTTTGGAATTTTCGCGTTACTAAAGAGGGCCATATCTCATGAATTATTTATATATTTTTTAAAATCTTAGTTATTAGTATATTAATAATATTGATCAAATCGGAAATTTTAAGCAGGTGAAATTTGTTTATAAAAAAATAATAAATAAACATATTATTACTTAAAAAAGTAAAAGAAATATATATTTTATTTATAAATTTTTAATTATTTATTTCTTTTTTATGGTGTCGGTTCGGCACGTAGATTTTTTTTTAGAATGCTATTTAATTATATTTTTATATTAACTTATTATTTAAATTTGAATATTAACATTATTTAAATATGAATTGCATTGGTATACATTAAATTGAAAAACTAATTGAGCAAAATTGTATTTTGATATATTGTTTTTGATGATATTTGATTATATAAACAATAAATAAAGTGATGAATTATTTTCTATATAAAAATTAAATTGTTTAAAATATAGAATTAAACGATTATTGATTCCTTGTTAAAATTGCCTAATTCCATTTGAGGATTACAATTAATCATAATCATATCAATCAAAATTTTTTTATATAATATTTTTTTATAAATAATTTTCAGAAGCATTTTTTTAAATATACTTAAATTAATTTTTTATTTAATAAAAAATTGAGATAAATATAATATATTATATAATTCTATTTTTAATTAATATTAATGGGAAAAAAAATATGAATTTTTCAATTTTAAAATTTAACAAATATATATCCATAAGAGGGCGTTAAATGTGTATAAATATAAAAATATCATTTTAGGAAACCCTAATGATTATTGGTTAGCGTGTTTTTTATATAAGTGTAAATACATATGGAAAACCTAAAAATTATTAAAAAAATGATATGTTTCTTTGACATTTAATTAATGGAGTATGTTAAGAATCGAAAAATAATAGAAAATTTGTAAGGAACATATAATTTCTTCATTTTTGTTTCCAATGCTTATTTTTATGTGTTAAGTATTATCCTAGATATTTTACTGCCTGAGGCGTCATATTAACCTAAATTATTCTATTATATCAAATTCGTTCATATCTATTCTTATCGTTATCCCAACATCCTGTAGGATAGTGGTACCAGCTTGTGTGAAGGGAGACCGGATACATCTCTCGCGCGTCTAGTATAGGACTGAAGACGACGAGACGCTTATTAAAAGAAAGATTGATGATAGACTTGATATAAAAAAGAGATTTTTGGTTTGTTCCTGCGCGAAATTGTATGGTATTTAAGACAGAGTTGGGTACTGAAAATTTTGTAATAACACAATTTTTTTTTACAGTCAAAAAGTCTTTTAAATTTTTTGTTGTTGAACATTTAAATTAGTAAACCTAATTTTTAATAACAATTTTAAACATTTTAATGTAATATATAGTAAGACCTGTTGTAATAATATATAATTAAATTTAAACCATTATTGGTAAATATTATTATATTATATCAATTAGCCTGTATTTAGTATAATTTATAATTGTTTATGTTTACGGTATAATTACGAGAAAAATCTATTATGACTAGCTATATTGACCCATCCCTATTAGCCCATATAAAGTGTAATTTATAATGTTAAGGTTATAAATATGAAAAAAACTATAATGTATATCTATATTGACCCCTCCCTTTCCTAACCATTTTCTTTGATTATTTTATTCTTTCCCCAATAAATCTACTTATGTTATACAAAATTTTTAATGTTTTTGGATGTTCGAGTTTTTTATTATTATTTTATTGTTTTAATTAGTGCACGTAGTTATATGAGTGTAAAATAATACTTGATTGCTTATATTTTAGTTACATGTTTGTAAAATAATATTTAAATATTTATTTTTTAGTTATATGATTTTAATGTTTTTTAATGTCTGGGGCGTCAATTTAGTACCAGATATTATGTTCAATTTATTTTAATAATTTGACGGTCTGATGTAATACATGTATAAAATATTGTGATTATAGAACTTTAATAATATTGCTTTTAAATATTAATCTAAATTATTAGATTGTATCAAATTCGTTCATATGTATTCTTATCGTTCCCAATCAATACCATATCAAATTCGTTAATATCTATTCTTATCGTTCACAATCAATGTTGTTAAACGGCTCGATTTAAGCTGATTTTTAAAAACGGCTAACTCAATATTATATCCAGAAAAATATTATGCGAGTTTAAAGATTTTGCGCATCGATGTCACATAGGATTGAACATCTATTGGCAAAATCTCGACTATAGGCAAAAAATCGGCTCAAATCGAACCGTTTAACACTACAACCAATACTACCGCTCACCAAGCTAATCCCAACAAACATAATAAAAACAAAATGTCCGATAATAATTAAAAAATCCAAATTTATTCTCGAAAATATAATTGACAAAACGTGCATAAATGTCAATTACAAATAGACAGATATAACACTCCCCCATTTTTTAGAGAAATAAAACTGGGGTAAAGAAATACAATTTACAAAGAATAAAGTTCTTAACGATATAGCGCGAGGTTCGAGTCAGTAAAAATATATTTTATTAACTAATTTCTTTTTCTTTTCTTAAGGTATATATACATTTTCTATAAATATAAATTAGAATACAAACGAAAAACAAAAAGTAAATATATTATAAAATATAAAAAGTAAGGTTACGCCGAAAGTTAAAAAGTTATAAAATTAAATTACAAAAAATAATAAAAATTAGATTACAAAAAACTCAAATGCAAAAAACAAAAAGAATTAGATTATAACGCAACATTCTCCCTCTTCTGATAATTTCATCGGAGTCATAGAGAGTTTGTTGTCCAAGTGGTTTATCGTTTTGGTAATCAAGTTGTATCACAAATCATCATAACGTTGGCTTGTCCCAATCGTTGGTTTGTTTAAATCGATGTTTGTTCGTTTTTGTTTAAATCGTGAGCTTGATATCCATATCGAATGTTTTACAAATCATGACGTTGATATTATTATCATTTTTCAAAATCATTATTATCATCAGTAAGTTGCGAATAATAAGAAATAATAGTTCATCAAAATATAAAATTAAGTGAAGAAATGATAAATCAATAAGATTTGTTATATTTTTAGCGTTTTAATTTTTCGCGTTTTAATGACTTTTATTTTTTCGCGTTTTAGTGTTTAATTAATTTTTGCGTTTTAGTATTTAATTTATTTTTATTTATTTTCAATCTCCGAGGTTAAAATATGCAAATAAAATATTATTCACATTTCCCTCTCTTTAAATAAAAAATTTAAATTTCACACCCTAGTTTTAATTCAAAAAATTCTTCATAAGATAATTTTTAGAAAATGATCTCATCACATCATTTAAATATTTATCTAATCTTCAAAAGCTTTATTTCAAAAACATTTTTATCATCATTATGATTTTACATTTTAGTGATTTTAAAAATTTATAACATGCCTTTATCCTGGCATAAAATCTTAATTTTTAATAACTTTTCTTCATACGTGGATTAGAATAATAAGTAATCATCATTGGTCTCACAAAATAGAATTCATAACCTATCGTTCAACTTCCATATCAGTTCTTTCTAGGTTGTCACATTAGGTTAGGTGCTGGTTATCATATTCCAGTCCAACATCCAGAGCCAGGACACCATGAAGAAAGAAGCTTTTCATGAAAGAACGTGCTAAGGTTTGATTCTTGGTCATCGCCATAGATTAGGCATTGGTATCAATAGATTAGGCAGTCACAATAAATAAGGTAGTCATAATTGGTAGTCATCTCCATAGGTTAAGCAGTCTCCATAGGTTAGATAGTCATCTCAGTAGATTAGGCATTGGTCATATCAATAGATTAGGCAGTCACAATAGATAAGGTAGTCATAATAGGTAGTCATCTCCATAGGTTAAGCAGTCACTATAGGTTAGATAGTCATCTCAGAAGATTAGGTAGTCACAATATATAAGGTAGTCATAATAGGTAGTCATCTCCATAGGTTAAGCAGTCTCCATAGGTTAGATAGTCATCTCAGAAGATTAGGTAGTCACAATAGATAAGGTAGTCATAATAGGTAGTCATCTCCATAGGTTAAGCAGTCTCCATAGGTTAGATAGTCATCTCAGAAGATTAGGTAGTCACAATAGATAAGGTAGTCATAATAGGTAGTCATCTCCATAGGTTAAGCAGTCTCCATAGGTTAGATAGTCATCTCAGAAGATTAGGTAGTCATCTTTTTCTAGTCCACCACCCAGAGCCAGGGCACTATGCAAAGAATAAGGATCTTAACGATATAGCGCGAGGTTCGAGTCAGTAAAAATATATTTTATTAACTAATTTCTTTTTCTTTTCTTAAGGTATATATACATTTTCATAAATATAAATTAGAATACAAACGAAAAACAAAAAGTAAATATATTATAAAATATAAAAAGTAAGGTTACGCCGAAAGTTAAAAAATTATAAAATTAAATTCCAAAAAAAATAAAAATTAGATTACAAAAAATTCAAATGCAAAAAACAAAAAGAATTAGATTATAACGCAACACAATTTATATATATAATCCAAATAAATGTCTATATAAAGTCGATAAATGATCTAAAAATTATAAATTTTTTAAATTTCTTTTTCTGTTCAAAGAAGCTCCATATTCTTTTTCCTTACCATATATAAATGTCAAATTTTAATAGTTAGTATGACATAACTTGATTGACATTAAATCTTAATTGTTAGTGGGTCATAGCTTGATTGATCCATAGCATCATTGGTCCGTCATTATCATTCTATCTTAAGTTGGTGATTAAACCAGCAACATAGTGGTTGATTGGACAGAATATTTACAATAAGTAAGTCAGTCAAATGTGTTATTTAAAGAATTATATCCAAATTTATTTTTTATTCTTTTTAACATGATCCTAGATATATCTTCCTTATCAGTCATACTCATAATCCTAAATTTCAGATGTTAAATTTCTAATCCCAATATTCACATGAGGCCTTTTATTATATGATAGACTACTTTCCCCCTTTCTTTGGGTCTAAAATAATATCAAATTGGCAATCCATTATTTATATAACCTCCAAAAATTTTAAAAATAAATAATATTTTAATATTATCTAATGGCCCCATCCATTACCCTCTTTATATATAAATCTACATTTACACATATAAAATCAAAATATTTTTATTAATTTACCTTATCTATATAATAGTATAAATATAAACTCTTCAAATTATTATTCTTTTTAAAAACTAACTATTTATGATCCATTCTTGATTTTCAATCCATTTTTAGCACATGTACAATATGTAACTTTACTTATTTTTAATCCTAACTTTCATATCTGCTGGGATTTGCTAATTTTTATTTCATCACATTATTTTTTATATTTAATTTGTCAATTCTTCATTTTCTATATTTCACACCCATAATTTTCATTTCATCATTTTTATTAAACATAATCCATAATTTTCATCTATTTTTTTTAAAAACACTAACAAAATGTATCCATAATTTCCATTTCATAATTTTTTAAAATCAGATTCCTTTTTTTCTTCACATTATACTTCAAAAAAAAATTTATTCATGCTAATTATAATCTCATTATTTAAATATTAAGCAATCTTTTCTGTCCTGCATTACGTGAGGTCTTTTTTTTCTATGATGGATACGTCTTAATGTTTACAAAATAAAACTATTATCAAAACACTGAGTTTAAAAGTTAAAATCAAAGGTCTCTGGTATATAGTAAAGATAAATTAAAATATATTAAATTTTATTACCAAATTTCCATTGTTAAACGAGAGGTTAAAGACTTTCAATTATTTATTCAAATTTTATAAGACGGAGAAAAATAATTTGTTTATAAAATGACCAATTTTTTTTAATTTTTATTATAATTATAAAATTGAAAATTTATATTCATGAAAAAAACAATTTTAAAAAATTAATTCATTTTCACGCCCAATCACGCCCGACAAAATTCTTGGGAAGACCCGTCTCGCCTAATAATTTAAATTTTTTAACACGCCCTGACCCATCGTGTCACGCTTAATTTCACTTCCTGCACCCACCTCTCTTCTAATTCGTAGTTTAATCAAAAATAATGTTTTTTTCGATGTTTTAATAATTTGCAAATTTTTTTAAAAATGAATATTAAATTTTTCTGAATAACATTGAAGAGTTAAACATGATTCTATGTTTATTTTTAAAAATAGCGAAAAGTAAGGATTTGTAATTTAGTCAAGAAAAGTGTTTTTTAGATATTTTATTAATCTACCAATTTTTAAAAAAAACCAATATTAACATTTTCTAAACATGATTCTATGTTTATTTTTGAAAAATAGCGCATAATTAGCTAGGATTCTTAGTTTAGTCAAAAATTAAAATTGTTTTTTTTTCGATATTTTTTTAATTTATAAGTCCTTTTTAAAATTAAAATTTTTATCATCATCTTGAAAAGAAAAACATAATTCTATAATTTTTAATTATAATTAGCGCATAATTTATGGTGATTCTTACTTTAGTTACGCCCTTTAAATGAATGTTTATGAACTATAACAGGCTGTGCCGATATTAAATATCGGATCGGCACCTATATTTATCGTTTCAAAAAAATATCGGACAGGATTTTTTTTAATATCGTTTTTGGTTATTTTATGATTGTATATACAATCATATAATTTGTTTTGTTTTATAAATAATTTCATAATCATGAATTAATGAAAGACTAAAATACAATTTATATGTTGTAATGTTTAAAATAATAGTTAAAAATTTTACCCTATTTTTTGTTATATTTACGGAACAAGAAAAGCATTTTAAAATATCTAACGAGTCGCATTCAGCCTCGATTTAGCCAATTTAAAAAAACCGTAACTCAAGATTTTGATCAAAAGTAAATTACTGAGGCTTATTGATTTAGCCCCCGGATGGAAAGAGGTTGAACTTCTATTGGCGAAATTTCAAGGTTGGTAATAATATTTTGGTTAAAATATTGACTAAGCCCTTTTTTTAAATCGGCTAAATGGAGCTCTTTAATTTAACAACACTACATTCATCTATAAACATTGCAAATATTTTAAATTTAATCATTAACTTTTGGAAAATAAAAAAAAAATAAAATACACTTAATCATTTGTGAAAGTTAGTTTGTTTTTTTTCAAATAGAAAATATATACAATGATAGATGGTAAATAAAATTCAATATAAATATCGTATTGGTTTTTAAGTAATATTGGAAAATATTGGATTGGTGAAAAATTTCATTTTTTTATTGAGGGTTTTCCCCATTGTTTATTTAAATGGAAGTTATTCCCAGAATTACTTATCATGGATATTTTTCTCTTGGGTTTATTTCCCCATTACTGGTATAGAGACATTGTTACTACCATCAAGTAAAGGTTGAAGGCAGATTTTTGAAAGTGAGGTATGCTTATAGATAAAAATTGTTTATTTTAATTATTCAAATTATTGATGAGATATCCTCATAAATTAATCCAGTTATAAAGTTTCTTTTATAATAAAAATTTAGGTTTTAAGAGTATTATCATAGGTTTTTTTAAAACAAGTTAAATTTTTTTTAATTCAATAATTAGTCGGGTGATAGGATTAATATACAAATATATTATTTTTTTATTACATAATATACTTTAAAAAAAAAATAGAAATATATATTATACAGCAATAAATATTCACAAATTAAATATACAATAACATTAGTATAAATCAATTAAATTTTTAGTACACTATTTATAAAAGAGAGCTCTACAAAGCTTGGAAAATACTTTCAGTAGGATGCAAAAATTAATAAATATGATCACATTTACATATATAATGTACATATAATTGTCCACTTGAACAAAAATAATTGCATATTCTATTGTTAAAAAAAATTATTTGCTTAATAAATATAATTATTGATACCTTTCCTTTCATCAAGGCTTAATTTATAAAAAATGACTAAAAGATAAATGCCATATGCCATAAGTGTTACAGACATCATAATTGTGATAATTAACAAGATTAAATAAAGGCTATTGTAATAAATCATATAATATATCTAAAATAATTAAATTACAAAAAATTTTGATCTCTGGCCACACAATTATTAATGTAATAGCAATGATGATCCCATTTTGGTACACATTTGTTACATATTCTACAGTGTTTAGTGCCTAGATCACTATACAAAAATATCAAACTAAGAATCAATTTAATAACTTACACATGTATATTACATATATTACAATAGTCATTATCAATAACCAGGGGATATAAGGTAACATCTAATATTATAATTTCCTCTTTAGCTGGTCTATATTTTAACAAGGGATGGTTAGTGGGATAAGATGTTATTGTACATATTATTATTACAAATGATATTATGATAATAATTGTGTACTAAAAAAAATTAATATGATAAAAACTAGATTAATGATTACTGTTTGAAGCAAAAATTTGATATCTCTAGGAATTAGAGGGTAAAATGTACCAATATAAAATACTATAATTAAAACCAGATAAAAGCATAAAACAAACTGACAAGGATCAAGTGGATATGAAAATCCATTTAATTTTCGATAATCACTTTTCCTATACCATGGCTAAAATAAGAGATTAAAAAAATTATAAATAGTAGTAACATTTACTTCCTGATATAGCCCTTTAGAATTTTGTTTTTGCAAATCAATTATTTTGTGATGTGGTGGGAAAAATTAAAAAACATATGTTCAAATTCTACATTAATAAATTCCACTTGGAATAATAATAAAATAATATTTGTTTATTTTTTTCAATTATAATTATAATATAAATATTATAAAAAAATGATGGATAATATTTATTGCCTTTTCCTTTCTTGTTTATAACATGTGAACCACAAGCAAGGTTTCCAACTCACTAAGCTGCTGACATTCTAAAATGGATGATTTTTTGATCTACATATGACACAATCTCATTAAGAAATTATGGAAACTATGGGAGAAACCTTCCATTCCCCAATTAAATCCTTCCCTACTTCAAAAATATATAAATTATGCCCCTATTTAGGTATAATTTTTAGCCTATAAATTTAAAATTCCTGGCCAGTTACTAGCAAGTTATAAATATAAAAACTATATATATTCAGATAGAAACATATTATTGATTGCATGTTATTAATTGATCATGATTCCCAGATTTCAAATGTGATTGAAGGTGTCATCTTATTTTATATATTTATTATATTAACCATATAAACCATATGGCTTATAAGGCGATGAAAATTTTACGACAAACGTAATATAAATAAACAGTAACCTATGTAATAAGAATTTATAGTTCTTTGTGGCATAATGTTGAAATGGGGCCGCCTGATGCCATTTTGGGAATTACTGAAGCATATAAAAAGGATACAAATTCACAAAAAATTAATTTAGGTGCTGGTACATATAGGGATGATAATGGGAAGCCATATGTTTTGGAAACTGTTAAAAAAGTATTTCATTTTATGAAAATATATAAGTGATAAAATTAGGCCGAAAAAATGATGCTGGCTAATAATATGGATAAAGAGTATACCACAATTAGTGGTATACCTAATTTCTGTAAATTATCTGCGAAATTAGCATTTGGTGAAGACAACCCATATCTTAAGAATGATAAAGTAATTTATTCTAGTTTTATTTGTAATTTATATAGATCACAACAGTTCAAACTTTGTCAGGTACAGGTGCATTAAGATTAGGGGCAGCTTTTTTGGTAATTTTTAAAATAGTGCATCTTAAAAGTATTATACAAATTTTTTTAGCAAAAGTTTTATCCTGGAAATAAAGCAATATATATGCCATCACCTACTTGGAGTAATCATCCTAACATATTCAAACATGCTGGTTTTGATGAAATCAAATATTATAGATATTATGATTATAAGACTAATCAATTAGATATAAAAGGTGTTCTTCAAGATATATCAGTAACAATCTTTTATATACTTTTTGTAACTTTTTTATTTATATCATTTAGAAAATCCCTGAAAAATCTATCATTCTTCTTCATGCTTGTGCTCATAATCCTACCGGGGTTGATCCCAATGTTTATATATTTTCTTCTATATTTTATAATAAATTAAGGAAAAAGAATGGAAAGAAATCTTGGAAGCTATTAAGGATAGAGATTTATTTGTATTTTTTGACATGGCATATCAAGGTTTTGCCACTGGAGATATAAATAAAGATGCATATGCTGTAAGATTTTTTTTGGAAAATGGTTTTACAAATATGGCATTAGCTCAATCTTATGCCAAAAACATAGGATTATATGGTAATAAAAAATATTGATCAATATGTTTTATAATTTAAAATATATATTATTATTTAAAGGTGAAAGAGTTGGTGCCTTATCATTTGTTGCAAAAGATGAAGAAGAAAGTTCTCGAATAATGTCACAATTAAAAATTTTGATCAGACCTATGTATTCTAATCCACCAATTCATGGAGCTAGGATTGTTGAACAAATTCTTTCCAATCCTGATCTGTATTCTCATTGGTATTGAAAAAATAAAATTGATATTTTAAAAATCTATTTTTAAGGCTTCATTTAATTGCAAAAATAATGTTAAATATAGAAAAACACATTTTTAAATATTATTGAATTAAGAGTGGCTATTAAAAATGATTTTATAAAACTCACAATTTTATCTTGTGAATATTTTTGCACGATTTCCTATAGTTTTTCAGGGCTCTGCCAAAGGCAATCCACAAAATTTCCACAATTCTGATATTTTCAGATGATCATACAAAATTTATCTAATACTGATCCAATATTTAAATTAATTTTATATTTACCATCCATCTTTGAACCAATTTCACAAAAAAATCAATATTTTCTAACTGATAATCATTGGCAAAAAAAGTTGCTCAGGTGATTAGTACATTATTGTAAATTCACCTCATTTAACACTTGCAAGCAGTGTTTTTTGCTGAAATTGACTCATATATTTTTGAATCCTTTTTTGTTGCAATTGCAAATAACATTTAAAAAAAAATAAACATCTATATTTTTCCTTTAAAATAATTCGATTTTTTTTAAACATTGCAAATAAATTGAATTTCGTTTTCTTTTATTCATTTATTATTAATAGGATATTTATTCTCTAAAAATAAAAAAATATTATATCATATAATATACAATCATAAAATAATCAAAGCAATGGATATATCTAGATTTTTATAAACGGCAAATATCGACACCTAACCACTGTTGTTAAGTGGCTCGATTTTTAAAAATGGCACCCTATATTTTAGACTACAAATATTACAAAAACCTGGAGATTTATCTCATATATGTTGGAATGGACATCAAATCGAAATTTGGAGGTTTACATAAGATTACCTTTGGCTAAACTCTGCTAATCGAGCTGTTTGACATCATTATCTTGACCCTATATTTAATATCGGCACAACTATTTAAATTCAGTGTTATAAATGTTATTTTAAAAATGTAACGTTGTTACTTTTACATTACTGTCCGAAAAGGGGAATTCACAATCAATTTAAAAAAATCTATAATTGAATATAGAAAAATGCAAAATAATTATTTTAAAAAATTATGGCTGGGGGGTAAATGTAAATTTGAATATTAAAAAATTCTAAAAAACAGGAGATAATCTAGGTCATGATGTTATTAAAATAAGGGGATATTGACATGTGACTCATTATTTTATTAACATAAATGTCACTATTTGATTAATAAAAAATGAATCAAATCACGTGCCTTCCTTATTATTGGTCTATTTGCCTAACACTTTCTGATGAATTTTTTCTATTTTTAAAAAAAATGTTAGGCTCGTGGAAGTAAAGGGCATGGCACAACGGATAATAAATATGAGGAAAACTTTGGTCGATAACCTCTCGAAGCACTCGGGAGAAAGAGACTGGAGTCATATACAGAAACAAATAGGCATGTTTTGTTTTTCTGGCCTTACGCCTGAAGAGGTTAGTTTTACTATCTCCATTTTAGTTTTATTATATAAATTGGTTTTTTGTAAGCCCTTCGATTGTAGTACTAATTAATAAAAATTACCTTAGATAATTTACAATTTTTGATTCATATTAATTAACATATAAATTATGAACCTTGTTTTTTAACTAATTTTTCTATTTACCCTAAAATTTTCAAACTTATAAAATATATCCTAGTGGTCTGGCTTATTTAAAATACTCGATTAAGTTCAGTGTAAAATTGTAAAATTATATTTAAAAAAAAATTAATTTATATATTTTAATAGATTCAGGCCAGGTTTGACGGACAAATAATTTTTATTTTGGGACGGACTATTTTGAACAAATTATAAAATCGTCTGAGATTAGGCTGGTTCTGACAAAAAAATTTTTAAATTACGAGATAGGCTTGAAAAATTAAGCCCGATTCATATTACTAATATATATACATAGTAGGGCCCGAATCGCCCGTTGTAATTTTCCATCAAATTTTTTGGCAAACCCACCATATTTATAACTCTGCCCATAAAATATATTTTTGTACTCCAGCCTGACCCATAATAATTTTTTATGGAGGAAAACAACATAAATTTACTAAATTAACAACTTTAAATTTTCAAAATTTTGACCCGGCCTGTACAAATATTTTGAACAATTTGCCCAGCCAGGTCTGAATATTTTTTTCCTCGGTATGGCACTTGGGGCAAGCTATACTAACATAATGTATTTTATATTCTTTAAATTGTATAGGTGGAGAATTTGAAGAAGAAATTTTCGATATATTTGACCAACGATGGCCGAATATCAATAGCTGGGATTAATTCTAAAAATATTGATTATCTGTCCCATGCAATTCATTCAGTATGCAAAAAATAATACAACTTTTGAATAGATTTCAGATCAACTAGTCAATTTATTCTTTCTCTTATAATATGAATTTGGAATTTTTATAAAAATCATTGAAAAATTTGATTTCCATTTTTGCTAAATTCATAAAAGAATCGAAATTATTATTATATTTTAAGTACATTTTTTTAATATATTAATTTGTCCAAATCAAAATTATTATAGTAAATTTTAATTTTATTTCACAATATTTATTTTATTTATTTAAAATATGATATTTTATATTATGCCGTTCGGTCAATTTTTTACAATTTTTTTTATGTTATATTTATTTAGACTATTCTTAAATCTTAAATTAAAATAAAACAATTATTAAAATATAATTAAGCAAATTGTATATAAATTTGACATTTATATATTAATTGGTCTATAATGTTAGGCGTTAATATTTTTTATTTGTTTCTAGAGGGATCAAAAACTCGATTATGTTCAGTGTAAAAAATATACAACTATATTGGAAAAAAACTGTAATTTATATATTTAAGTAAATTCGGGCTTGGGAGACAATTCGGGTCGGCGTGACAAATAAAAAAAAATAGGCCTAATGCAGATCACAAGTTGAGGCAGCCTGATCTTTTGTTTCAAAAGTTTAAAATTTTCGATCAGAACTCTCTTTTTCAATCCACCAATTTATTAGGTAGGATTATTGAGAAAATTATTTCTTATCACCCTGATATGTATTCTCCCTATTTTTCTTTGTCCTGATTCCTAAGGTTCGCCCTCAAAACAAATAATCTGACAATTGACCTTTAATAATCAATTTAATACTAATTTTAGTGTCCATTCATAACAAAATAAGCAAGGCAGACAAGTATTTTTTTCATAGAGTTGAAATATTAATTTACAATAAAGAGCATTTTAAAATTAATTGTTAATCTCTTTTTTAAATGTAGAAACTATCTTCAATTTAAAATAACATGCACGCTATTTTAACATCATAGCATATAAAAAATTTAAAAAAAAGGCTGTCGTTGAGATGCGAGAAACCCCAGATAGTTGGATCGGAACAGCTGTTTATTAAATCAAATTATCAATTTTTCTAATAATTTATCATTAAGTTGCCATTCGTAGTACATCTTGTGCCAAAACTAAATAGCCTTGAAAATAGTCCTTAACGGAAGGATATTATTTAAATGTTTCTACGATTTTTATTACCATCCAAAACATCTTGCTCAATGTTTTTTGTATTTAAACTCATAAATATCTGTTTTACTAAAATAAAGTAATCTTCATTTACTTGATTATTCATGGTTAAATCTAATAGCGTTATCGTTTGATAATGTACTATTACATTTATGGCTTATTTTAATATATTTTGAAAGTATCAGACCCAATCCATAAGTTCTTAAAATATGGGCGTGATGATGTCGAAAATTCTTCATTATATTCTTCAGAGGAAAAAAAAATTCCTCGGGTATAACTAAAAAAATTCTAAGTGAGTTATTCAAGAACACAGTTTATCATTTGCTCAAAATTCAAAAATCTTCAAAGATCCTTGCCCTTTTGAAGATCAAAAATGTGAAAATTTATTTGTGAAAATATTTTGAGTATGCTCATAGAAGATCTTTGAACAAAATAAATTTGTTTTTTCCTTTGATGTTTTTTTTTAAAAGAATTTAAAAAATTTTCCTAAGTCATTTATATCAATGAAAGAGAACATGAATCAGAAATTGCCAAGTTGAATGAGTAGCAGAGTGTGCATATAGCCGTTAGGCATTTCTTTTAAAAGGCCTGAAGTCAAGTGAAATCTCCATTCATTGCATGGGATCCGTTATACTTTTTCAAGGTAACTTGGATTTTGAAGGATTTTGAATCTCATAGAACTGGTAAAAAGAAAAAATTATTATATCCATTATTTAAATAAATTTTAAATCCTAAATATTAATTTTCTAATGTTTTTACTTTAGCTTTGTGGTGAAAAAGTTTAAATGAATTGGTGGGAAATTTTATAATGGTAGATAAATATAATGCCAATGGAAATTTTTAATCTATAGAATAAATTATTAGAATATGATAAATAAATGTAATTTGAAATACATATGAGATAAGAAACAGGAATGATTATAATATATAAATTAATAAACATATAACAATTATATTTAAAAATTCTTTTGGTCGGCATTTGAAATTTTTTTAGCTTCTGTGGAGGCCCACACACCCCGCTTACTCGAATGCCAAGATTATTTTACATAAACCTTATTCAGTAAATGAAATGACTAAATTGGAGGCCTTATCTGTAATTGTAGCAATTAGCCTCTGCTATTTTTTTATAATTATATGTTCCAGGAATTATATTAAATATAACCCCTTTACCGGTTTTTTTACTTCTATAGGCATTTATATTACTTAATATTTTTTTTACTATAATTTAATAAGTCTAAAATATTAAGATTTCAATTTAATTCAGTGTATTTTAACTCCATAATCCACGACCCTACCTTCTTTTCTTCTTCTTCAAACGGCTCATTTTGAGCCGATTTTTAAAAACGGCTAACTCAATATTTTATTAGGAAAAATATTATGCAAGCCTTAAGATTTTGTTCATAAGTGGCACAAAGGTTTGAACATCTATTAACGAAATCTCGAGGCTTAGACAATATTTTTTTTGCTAAAATATTGAGTTAGCCGTTTTTAAAAATCGAGCCTTTTAACAACACTAACCATGAGTGTTAATCATCCTATAAATTAAAAAAATTATAGAATGGTGATTCGAGGTCTGTAATGATTGGATTTTTAACTCACAAGCCCACCCGCCCATGGTTCAATATATTAACATACGCTCGCTCATATAAAATTTTAATATTCCCATTCTTTCAATTTTAATAAGCATCCAATAAGAAAAATGACTCAGTTCAGCATTACATCCCTAGAAAAAAGTTTTATAATTTAGAAAAAAAATATTCAATTTAAATTACGGATAAGGAATTTATTTGATCAAATAAAATATTTGCATAAAAATATAAAATTAATATTTATTGCTATATAATTATAATGCGATGATATGAATCCACATTTTCTGGATTCAATTCTTCTTTGTTTCAAAAAACCATGCTAAATACTCTTTCAGAAGCACTAGTTGCTGGAATTATTAATACTCTATCTCATCTTGATAGCTTTGGTAAAATTTTTTTCTTGTCGTTTCCATCAATCTCAAGTGAGATCTTTAAATAAAAAGTAAAACCATCAATAGTAAATTTAAAAAAAATAATTTAAATAATTGTATATAAATTATTAAATTAAGTAACGTAAAATTTTTGCTAAATTATACAAATCAAACTCGTTATTTTAAGATTAAATATATAGTTCATTACGTATAGTTGTCTATTCTGTAACTAGTGTTGTTAAACATTAGTTTTGAGCCTTAAAAACGGCTAACTCAATATTTTGTCCAGAAAAATAATACGCAAGCCTGAAGATTTTTCTCATAGAAGGAACAAAGGTCTAGACATATATAACCGAAATCTCAAGGCTTAGGCAAAATTTTTCTGGCTAAAATATTGAGTTAGCCATCTTTAAAAATCGGCTCAAAATGAGCCGTTTAACTACACTATCTGTAACAACCTCATCCTCCTATTTGTTCTCCAATTTTGTGGATGCTATCAAATTCAAACATTGCATTTATGGGGAAACGGGTAAATCAGATTTTCATCCACTTTGATATTATATACTTCCATACAAATCAATGTGTTTTCTATATATTTTTATACTTCATTAATTACTTCCAAAAAGCGGGAGAATTTATTCATAATTCAAAAAAAAATATTTAAAATAAATAATATTAAATTTTTTCCAGCGATTATTTCATATTTAATATCTAATATTCAATAGCAAAATAAAAGAAGATCGTATATTATAATTATTTTATAAATAGATATCTTATTTTAAAAAATAGTATATAATTTGTTATTAATTAAATTTTTATATTATTTTAAGATATAATATACCAAGGTGGTGCGACAATATATAAAATCTTAATTGTTTCATAATATAATTCTGGTCCTTATTTTATAGTTAAAAAATGTTTCATTTCTAATATGGCATTGCCGTGTAAATAACTCCAGGCTTACATCGTGAGTGTCATGGCTATTACTACGAATTAACCAGCATCTATTATTTGTGTTGCTATGTAATTTAAGATTATTACCACAACGGCTGTGAGCATATGATTGCATATTTTAGATAAACAATAATGGCCAACTGTGTAGTCATTTATATATCATTTAAAATGGAAGATAATCTTTTAGACTTTAATATCTCACAATAATTTTCTCGATTATTTATCTAGCTTCCATCATGTCAGGAAGCTCTAACCACCATATAGTTTATGATTTGGATTGGTCGTTTATACTCTCTTCTTCAAAAATTGTTGATTTGTTTTAGACATATAAATTTTTCCTTATTAGTCCATTCTATAAAACATTGTCTAAAATGGTAACAGAGAGTTATATTAGTTTGATAACCTTTTGTCATTGTAAGTTGCTAAGAATTATATTATTTTATTATGGGGTTTTTAAAAGTCATTATCAATTGAGTTATATATATGAATTAAAAAATCTTTTTTATCACTTGTAATTCTTTAGATGCAATTTTTTTTTATATCAGCAATCTAAAATATTTTATACTGATAAATAGATTTTGCATTAAAAAAGATTATTTTTAAAAATGTTTTGTATGTTTTAATTATTTATATTTTTTTTATATGCAAAATATAATAAATGACAATATATGAAATTCAGAATAATTGTTTAGAGTTAGCAAATTTAAAAAAAGTATAATATACTAATATAAAACCTGGCCAAAGGCCGGGCAAAATCGAGCAAAATGAAGGGTATGAAGGGGGGGGGGGTCGAAGCCCCCCATAAAATATTTTTTAGTTGAGCCCCTGAGATTGTGAAGGCTAACGACGCCCCTGGAATTTGATATTCAAATATATTCAATATTAATAGAATTCATGATAACATTTAAAATAATTTGTGTTAAATATCTATTAATCGATGAAATTTACAACAATCATTTATAAATGATAATTATATTATATAGTATTCAAAGATGTTATAGGAGTTCGATTGTTTTTTATTAAAAGAATACATTCATATTCCATCAAATAAAAATACTATCCATAATTAATTTGCACTATATAATAATGATATTCTAATCCTTTTTTATCAAATATGAATAATATTTTAAGATAATTATAAAGTCTTTAAATTGAATTACATTAAATAAAAAATTAATTTTTGAAAGGAAGGTTCAGTTCGGTCGAAACATTTTTTGCATTCGTTCCTTTATGTCTGATGAAAAATCGGGAACAGCTGAGATTTACATCAAGCAGGACGCATGGATCAAAGCTATATTGAATCTCCGAGACAATGCTTTAATTGTTCGCTTGCCTGATGACTCTAACTTATATAATGATTATAATAAATTATTCACGGTTAACAATGCTGATACTCAACAGAATTGCCTATTAAAATCAAAAGAAAATCCAACTTCTGAGACATTGCCATTTCTAAATTACAATAATTTCAATTTAAATTATTCTAAACGTAAAATAAGAATTATAAAAGAATCATCTGATTTAGGTTTGGGTTTAAGTATTAAAGGAGGAAAAGAAAATAAAATGCCCATTTTAATAAGCAAAATTTTCAAAGGTATGGCTGCTGATAAAACAGGCACACTTTTGATAGGAGACGCTATAATAAGTGTGAATGGAACAGATATAACGGGCTTTACTCATGATGAAGCAGCTCATATTCTTAAAAACTCTGGCGATGTTGTTGATTTAGAAGGTAAATTTTACAAAATAGCATTAATATTTTAATTCTTTCTATTTTTATGTATAGTACAGTATTTGAAAGAATTTACACCATACTTTATTAAATCCTCCATAATAAATTCAATTGGCTGGACCACTTATGACATGCCTTGTGAATTTCTAAATCCAAATATTCCCATGGCTGATATTACCTGTAATTTGGATTGCAAAGCAATTCCTTTATTGCTTAGTTTTGTTTTTCTTCATAACACTTTCAGTAAAACAAACATTAATAGTGCCAGTCAAAATAATGCTAAATATTCAAATAAATATAACAATGATTATAATATTATTGAAGTTTTATCACCAGATTTATTAAATTCTATCATAATTCGTTTTGATAACTCATTCCAAGCCTTTGAATGGATGTATGACATTCATTATACCCAAAAAAATTTACTTTACAATTGTATAATTTATGCCAATGATAATTACCCAGCATTAGCTACAGATTTACCGATAATATTTATGAATTGGTTTTTGCAACAGGTAAAATTAAATGTTATCTATTTAGAAATTAATTTATTACTTAATTATTAAAAAGAAAAAGTTGTGTTATAAGTTTTAGATAATTAGTTTTGATGCCACCTAAAATTTCAGCTTAATAATTTTAAGGGGATATGCCTTGCTAATATTTCTATCATGAATATATCATGATGTTATATTTAAATTACCTAATATTCTCAGTTTTTTCCAAAACGTTCATAACTAGAGATACATCAATACTCACTCTGCTATGGAAGAAAAATCATTTACAAATTTATAAACTGATATAAAAAAAGATATTAAAGACCTGCATACCTGGAACCCGGCCTTAACTGAACCAGCATAAATGGTATTATTATAAAACTGGATTAGGCTTAAAAGTTCAAAATTAGAATTAGGAAAAATTTTAAAATCCAGGTCAATTTACAAAATAAATTTAAATTATATCAATTAATCAGTTGGAAAATCATATGTTGAAGCTTTTAATATGCATTTACTGCTCATATTTTTTATTTCCCCAATTTGCAAAACAACCAAAATTTTCTAAAATAATTAAATTTTTAGAATTTTTGGCCAGTCCAAAAAATATCCAAGGTGGGGCTTAAAAATAAAAAAACATTAAAATTCAGGCTAGACTTGAAATTAATTTTATTTTATCAAATCCAGACTCTAAAATTTTTACCTCTGCAGGTCTCTGATAAATACTTATTTTGTTATCAATCTTAATCATATCTTCATACACTATGTTAGAATGTTATATTAATTAAAAAGATGGAATCAATGCATCTCTGATAGTATTGTTATTATGCCCATGAGAATTAATATAAATTTATTAAGGGAAATTTAGGACAATTATATTTGCCTGATTTTATATAATATTCTATTTTATCAAAATCTGAAACTAAATTTTTGTGTTGGCATCATTGTTTAGTCGGGAGGGAACACAATCTCCTTGAAAATGTGGAAAAAATTTAGTGTGTCCTTTCCATAAATTCTTGAGATATATCTAATGGTTATTCTCTTTGTGATTTTTTTTAAATTTTAAAGAAAAATTTTATAAAAACAAATTTAAGAAAATATCAATTAATCTATATATTTTTAATGGGGTACATGCATAGGCTATTTTATTTTTTAATATTTTACTTAATATAATACAATTGGCTTGATTTTATTTGCTTCAAAATTAAAGCCATACTTTAAATCATATTAAAACTCCTGACTAAAAAAATTACTTAAATAATTTTTGATGCAAAATTTATCACTTCATAATAGATGTAATAAACTATTCTAAAATATTAGCCTTTTTATTATTGAGCAATTTTATAGATATGAATTTATTTAAAAAAATATATATTATTTAATCAAAATGAATTCCAAAAAATCAAAATGGTCGCCATAGCTCTAATTCTTGGCATGTGGTCTTTAATGATAGAGGGCATTAATTCATAGGCAGAATTGGGATAAAGTTTCAAACTTTCTTTTGGGAAAAATCCACTGTTTCCTTATGATTTTAAAATAAAAACCCAGTTTTCTATTGCATTAAAATTGGAGCTATGCAGACATACAGTAAAGTTAAACCATATAAAAATTTTTGGCCAATTTTGATGTATGGCAGCAAACCATACATTCGTCAAATGAGCTCCTTCGAAAAAATATCTTGATATTTAGATTAATAAATAACTGATTCAGCAAAACACTTTTACCTAGACCTTTTCTCTTTACATCCTTATCACATAGCGCTTATGGAACCTTTTAAAATATTGAGATTTAGGTCTCCTCTGGGGTTCATACTATATAATTCTTTATAATTGAATAATCAATCGAAATCTGTTTTTATCACTGGAAATTATAAGCATCCATTTGAATTCATTCCAGGATTATGATGTTCTTCCATTTATTTGAGTCTTTTTTTTGCTTTTGCACATGCTAAAAAAGGCTTAATTTCTTTGCCTTATAAAATTGAGGAATTTCTATTAAAAAATATCATATAATATAATATATAAAATGTGAAACCTATAAAAATGAATTCCATTGCAGGTACTGATAAATAATTCTTAAATAACAAAACTTATGAAGTAATTGCAAAGATACTTTTCCTATAATATGAAAAAAAATTATTTATTTTCAAAAAGAAGGATAAATTAAGTAAAATTAAAATAGATACCGGACATATTTTTAGATCAAATATATTTATAGATATAACAAAAGAAGGCATGCCCTCTAAAAAGAGGACGTCAGGTAACCCTAAATGACGATAAAGTTCGAGAAATTGAGAATTTATTAGTTATTAATAAACAAAAATATATTAAATTAAGATAAAGCAGACATAGAATTTATAATGTGAACAAGAAATATATAATAATTATTTAGCAACCCTTGATTTTTTTTATTGATATCTTTTAACCTTATGAACTCGAACGATCTGGTATGGCCATTAGTGCTGTTAAACGGCTCGTTTTGAGTCGATTTTTAAAAACGGCTAACTCAATATTTCATCCAGAAAAATATTACTTAAGCCTGAAGATCTTGCTCATAGAAGGAACAAAGGTCTCGGCATATATTATCGATCTCGAGGCTTGGACAATATTTTTCTGGCGCCGTTTTAAAAAATAGGCTCAAAATGAGCCGTTTAACCACATTAATGGCCATTAAGTTGATACTAAGTTTAATCTATCTTTTTCCAATTTTCAATATAAAATTTTTTTAAAATTTGAATGAATATATAAATAAAAATTAAGTATATTATTGAGAAAAAATTTAAACAAAAAAATAATTGGGTTGGAAAAGTTACAATCAGGATAGACAAGGATGTGCCATATCAAGTGTCTTTGTAAAAAATATTTATTTAAATTGTATATAAAAAATTTTACTTGACCTTAACTATAAGATGTGCTCACAAAAAATATATTTGAAGTCTATATAATTGAGTGTAATTATTAATTTTTGATATCATAAATATCATGAATGAAATATATTTAATAATTGCGAGTTAATTCGGTCGTTATATTTTTTTTTAAAATGCAAATAATTATAGTGTGCATGTACATTTTATCTAATTCGAAAGTAACTAGTAATAGTTAGCCTATGGCCTGACAAGATTTGAACCAACATTCACGTTTTCGAAGTCAGGCGTTTCATTAGTAAAATAGTGATCTAACTATACGCTCCTCGTATGCAAATAATTATAGTGTGCATGTACATTTTATCTAATTCGAAAGTAACTAGTAATAGTTAGCCTATGGCCTGACAAGATTTGAACCAACATTCACGTTTTCGAAGTCAGGCGTTTCATTAGTAAAATAGTGATCTAACTATACGCTCCTCGTAACTTTGGAAATACTAGTTATTTTCGATATAATATTGAAAGAGAATTTTTTTTTTATTTTTTTTTTCATATGTATTAAAACTTTTATTATTATAAATTTTAATGAAGAACCTCATTAGATTTCCAATTTTTTTTGGTAAAGAATCAAATTTAGTGTGCACGCGACTCATTATTTTCATTGTAACATGGTTGAGTGTTAATGCCGTTTTTGATCTGATTGGCTGTTTTAAACTTACTCATAAAATAATTGTTAATTTATATACACAATATTTTATTTTGGATACCCGTATTTAAATAAAGATTTTATAAATCTGTATGACCTTATTGGCATGCTCTTATACTTAATTCCTGTTTGGAGAATAACCTAACGCTCCGACTCAACTTACCTCAGGGTGGTATTACGGAACTCTTTTCATTGTTGTCTATTCTAATCATAATCCGACGCTTAAATTAAATTGAATCTTTATGATAAGAACTACGTGTAGGGATCACAATTCCGTGATCAACATGCCAATACTATTCGTCCATCGATGATTCCTCTATATCTCTAGTCCACTCACATATGAGCTAGCCGGCGTCCAAAATAATATAACTATGATATTCATCGTCTCCCCTATTAAATATTTTTTTAAAAATAGCAAAATAGTTCTACCCCTCAAAAAGAATCTGACCTTTTTTTACTCTACAGAATTCTTTTCCACTTTACCTGTAACAATAATAAAAACGAATATTGTTATTACTTTTAAAAAATTATCTCATCTTACCATGGATTCATAAATTTTTATCGAAAATAAATTTTCTTTTATGAATTTCCTGAAAATAAATCCAATATTTACGTAAATCAGGAAAGAAAAGAAAAAAAAACGAAAAGAGAAATATAAAAATCGAAGAATAAAAATTATTATAATTAAATCAAATATTGAACAAAAAAAAAGATGGATCACGAAATGGCGTTACTTATTTGAAGGGTGCTATAACATTTTAAATAAAGTTATAAATTGGGTATGATAAATTCATGATCATCTGCACGGGCCTAATTTTTCAAGCCCGGCCCCGAATTTTATTTGTTCCTAAAAGCCCACCCTCAATAAAAAATTATTTAGCCATGCGGCTCACCCCGAATTTATTTAAGTATAGAAAAAATTACTATTTTTTTTAATATAAAAAATATATATCCTACAACAAAAAATGCTCCTTGTTTCTTGCAGGAATTTTATAAAACATTTTTATTCCACAAAATATAGCGATAGCGTATTTGAAATTTTAAGCACAACCCAGCCCAGTTCGAATCCGAAATATTATTAAAAAATACTGGCCAGGCCGGGATTTGCAGATTGTTAAAATATCTAACCTTTAAATTGAGATAATTCCGTTTTAAAATTTTACGATACATATGGTGATATATAAAAATATATTCCATGCTGTTGATCAAATATAATTATGTATTTCGTCCTAATAAAAAAATGTCTAGACATGAAAATATAAATTAGCATCTAGCAAATTCTGATATAATCTTATTTTTGTTTCCAAAAACTATCAAAATAGTTGATTCCAGAATTCTAAAAAATTTTCTATCAAATTTTTTTTTAAAGTGATTTCATTTAGAAAAATTTTTTATGCATGAAAGTTACAAAAGATCTTGGCATTTTTAGGTAAAATTTGATCAAAAATAAATCTTCAAAGATTGTTCAAAATTTTTTTAAGAATTTTTTCAAACTCTGATTCGCTTTAACATGACAATATGTTTTTTTCTCTCCCCTTACCGATATAAGTTGTTATAAAAGAAAAGGTTGAATATATATTTATATCATTTTTTTTTCAAAGCAAAACGCGAACGCCAAAATTTTATCGCCTTAATTCGATGCAAGGTGTCCAAAGCTGATTTTTATTAATATCATTTTTATAAAAAAATTTTAAAGTTCGGTTCCTAAATTTAATTTTTTGATTGGACAGTTTGAGATCACTGACCAAACATACCGATTTATGAGCGAATCGAATCCGGGGTAATTGCGGGGCAGGTTCAGACCTATTTCAGAAAATCGGTTATCGTTTAAGTTCCTGTTCATAATTTTTTCTGAATAAAGTTTAAAATTCCCCTGACCCCTAATTCGGGTACACAACCCTGAAATAAAATTATCTTTCAAAATCATTCATTTATTCTCTTCCTTTTTTTGCTCTCACTTTTAATTATTTTTTTTATTATAGGTCAAAACAAGCAGCGGTTCTTTGATATGGAAACCCGTGTTCCTAACCCTAAACGAGAAAGATATAAACGCTTATGATAAGGTTCCTTGGGTTGAAGAAGATTGGGCTCGACCTATTTACACCATTCCATTGCTATCTTCCAGGTTTTCTTATATGCTATAATCTTAAACTCTACCCTTTTCTTATCATCACTTATCTCATTTAAGTAACTTACTACGAAATTGGGAGTTAATATGTGCCTAGATCGGCATTGTCCGAGCCCATCCTTCAAATCGGTTAACTTGTGAAATTTTTCAGGCCGTTTGATCTGTATAAAATATTCTACAGGCTCAGCCGGAATATTTTATAATTATTTTAATAAAGATTTATTATTTTTACTTCTCAAAAAATTAGGCCAGGCAACTTGTACATTACTGGCCGGGTCGGAAATACTAAAATATTCATTAATATCAAAATCAAAACATTTAACATTACATATATTTATTTTATCAATATAAACTATTTTATATAAAATAAATCATAAAGAAGCGATACTATCCTAGCATATTAAAATAGAATTAAATTTTTTATAAAAATATAGCTCTTTTAAAAAAAATTTAAAAAATTATTTTATTTGATAAAATTAAATAAATTAAATATATGGACGTTTATAGCGACCAATAGGTTTTAATTAAGACTTTATTGGTGAAATTTAAGAAAATATCTAGATGACTTTCTTTATTTAATTTTAAATACCTTTTAAAAATGTTATTTTAAGCAATCTCTTGTATCTTATTCTATAAAATATGAGATTAGTTATTCTGTCTATAATAATATTTTTCTATATATTAACTCTTTACGAGATATGCCTACTAATGAGTCACGTTCTCGTTTTTATAACCTAACTTAGGATATATATTATTCCCGAAGCCCGACTCAGGTTGGAACTCTGGTATTGAAAACTTTTTCTCGGGGGCCCGACTCAGGCCCGAAAATTAAATATTAGAAATATCCTCGATTATTATTTTGATTAATCGAAATGTCAATCAGAATTACATCATTTTTCATTTAACGCATTTCACTTATTCATTTTCATAATTTCCATTTCCAAAATTAACCACATCATTGCTTGAAGCCCTGATAAACTTGATTCATCATTATTTAAATTTTTCATATTGTGATTCTATTCATTATTAAATTTAAAAAAATGTTATACTTGGATTTGCAACTTTATGACAATTGATAGCCTAGTTAAATATATTTTTATTTAAGGAGACAATATCTTGTGAATAAATACGCGTAATTTTTTAATTTTTCCATAGATATTATAATATTTCAACTCAATTCCAATTTTTTTAAAAAATCTTGCTCTTGTCGGACTCGCGCAAGAAAAAATTCTTTTATAAAATTTTTATGTTTACTTAATTTACAAAGATCTGCAAAGCCCGGCCTTCCTCAAGTTATATATGATATGATCCATTAACAAATACACAATACAGATATCAAATACGATTGATTTATAAAATGGTTGTTTAAAAAAAAAGATAGCCTTAGAGGAGAGATTAGAATCCTTAATTGACATTGGGAAAGAATTAGATATAGGTATTAAAATGGGTGGCCGGAAGATTTTTCGTAAAATTCTGACGGTCCTGATTTAATTATTTGTAAAATATTGGGTAAATTTTAAAAAAAAGCGGGTAACTTGTGCAAACAAAAATTCTTAACGAGCCGGGCTTTACAGAGTTCTAACTACCAATCAAAGTTGGCCAATCACCAATTTTCAAAATCGTTATTTTTGTGTAATTTTTAATTACATTTATTTTATACCTTATTTCATTTCAGTTTTTCTAACAAAAAAATTAACCATATTTTTTTTTATATTTATAATACAACTAATTAGATTATAGATTTTTTTTTTTAAATGATAGCGCTATTGGGGGTAACTATTTAATTATTTCTCTATCTTTAACAGACTAAAGAGAATTAAAATCAAGGGGAAATATTTTAAACATCCCTCCAAATTATCTAAAATTTAATGAAAAATTTTGGTTTTTAAAAAAAGAAGAATAATAATTATATAATCGTGTAAGGGTATTAATTCTTTTATAATTTCGAAAAAAAAATAATGAAGTATTTATCTATTATAAGAGATATTTTAAATAGATCTCCGAATTTCCGCTTAGCGTGTTCTACCAAATTTTTCCAAAAGTTATATCTAACTCCTACCTCATTATATTTTTTCTTCTTTTTATTTTGAAAAAAATGGTTATAATATAGGGATCCCTTATTGGCAATTTTTAATTGGCATATTAAATTTTCATGTCCATATTAACCTTTTTAAGTTATTACAATATCTGTTATAACTTGATGGGGAAGTGGAACAAAATTCTTTTAACAAATCGTCTTTTTTTCCCTAGGTTACCGTCCTAATGAAAAATAACTCCCAAATGGCGAAAATGATAAATGACCAATTATTCTTTCTAGGTATGATTTATGAATCCGTTTATGGAAAAGCTTTTAAAACGCCTATAAATTGAAATTACGAATTTTCCTTTTTTTTATTATTCCTTCTTATTATAAAATATACAAAATCGATAAATCATTCGTTATTTATTTGGATTGGGAGAGATTTAAAAGGAATAGTAAATAAGTTTTTTTTATAATACAAGTTAAACTTTTGTCGTTTTGGGGAAACTACAATATTTTTACCAAAATTTTTAAGCCTCCCGCCAATTAGACCCTAGTAAGTCGCAGGGATATGAAACCCGAATTATGGTTCAATAACATAAAACTCTATTATGTGAATTTTGATAACAAGAACTTAATCGAAACCAATTTTCAGAAAGAAGCCCGAACCCGTGTTCTGTGAGCCCATAAATCCGTCTCGGTTTCGTGTGTGGTTTATAATAATTGGGTTTAACAACTCAGGTAAGTCATTCCGATTCAGTTGGCTCTGTATTTTGCTTTTTTTTAAATTATTTTCTAAAACTTAAATTTTATTTATACGTAATCTATATTATTCCAAAGACTATTATAATCTAGAAATTATTAATTAGTGTACCAATGTATTATTTCGGGCACCTTATATATCCGCATATCTCTGGTCGACTCATGAAACATCTGAGCTAGCCGGTGTCCAAAATAATGTAACTACGATATTCCCCGTCCGATGATGTTCAAGCAAGCAGAATTATTTTTCGCTAATTTTCTCATTTTACCGTGGATTCATAAATATTTATCGGAAATAAATTTTTAAGAATTTCCTTAATTGAAAATAAATCCAATATTCGCGTAAATTAGGTAGAAGAAGAAAAAAAGGAAAAGAGAAATATAAAAATCAAAGAACAAAAATGATTATAATTAAATCATATATTGAAGATACTGATTTGCAAAATAAGAAGAGGGAACACAAAATCAATAATTTAATCACTTACCTTTTTTTTGAAAGATCAAAATTCACTCTTTAAAGAAAACGTGCTAAATGAATGAATGAATCCTTTTTTTTTAAAAAAAACAACTAATTATTAAAGTCAATCAATTAAATTTTAAAAATTCTCTTAGACAATGTTAAATATGTGTGATTGCGAAATGTATAACGGACCAGGCTATTTTTTTTTTCGATATTATGCTTATTTTTCCTTTTATTTTGTTAAAAAGATTTTATATATAATAATCATTATAACAAAATATGTGAATTTCTTCTTTTTTTTCAAGGACTGATGAATGAATGAATTAAAGTTTTCATATCGATTTAAGTATTTTCTCTTGGCGTTATGGCTTGTTAATATAATATTTTTTAAAAAATTATTTCCTTAAAAGTTGTGAAGGTCAACCAGACCTGCTCAGATCTTTCCATAATTCTAAAAAAAAAAATTAAGTAATTAGCTGCATTTAGATCGAAATTTAAAAACGAAATATATTCTAGTCATTTTGTTAGACAACAGATTTTGTAGTTAAGTTAACATTGATCTAAATCGAGTTTCAAGTATTTTTGAATGGTTGAGCCGTCGGGTATGAGAAAAAATGAAAATAAATTCATCATAATTCCTTGGCGGTTTGGCTAGAGCTCTTATAAATGCGTTCTTGCGTAGAAATTTAGCAGTAGCTTTTTATTTTTTCTAACGAACATCTACGATGTTCAAATTGAAGGGATATTTTTAAACATAATCTTTTTTTGCGTTTTTTTCACGCAAAAAAAAAATCATTTACGCTTTACCACTTGAATTCATTATTTTTAAGATAGAAAATGGAGTTTGGTAAATTATTTATTCTCTTTAATTTTAAAGAGTTTTATAATAACGGGGAGGGGGAGGGATGAAGGTATGAATAGAGACAAGGATGTTAATAAATCTACTGAGATGGTGCGATATAAATGCCAGATTGAGATCACGAATAAATGATAAGAATCTCAATTATTTGCAATAATATTTAGTCTTGAATTGGCAAATGAAATTTTTATATTTCGCTTCTTTTGAGTTGTGGTCGGGATTGATAATTAGACATTATTGTTATATAATGGAAAATTTTATCATTTACTTTTGATATTTAGTTGTGCAACTTTTATATAAAAATAAATTATTAGGAAAATGGAAAATTTTGTAAAGTTTCTTTTGGTAGGTTAAAATTTAAATTTGTATTTAAAAATTTTCATGAGCAATTTTGCGTGAAACATTTTTAGAACCATTCAAGCCTCTTTATTTGGTTAAAATTTCAAATCTCAAAGTTTTAGTTTTAAAATTATGAGATGAAGTTACCTGCCCAGGGATAACACTACCTTCGGTCTCTCCTAGATAAAAATATGAACAATACTGGCTCTTTAGCCTCATAATAATTGGAATTTAAAATAAATATAAATTGCCCAATATACGGATAATGACGATTAATTAATAAAACCCTATTTAAATTTTTTTATCACCATGATTAGAACCTATATGGAAAATTACTCTAAGTCATTCCCCGAATCGCAAACTATAAGAACTACTCCCAATCATCGAAATTCGTCCGTGCCCAACGTCGTTATCAATGATGATTCACCCATCCTTGAAAATGCTCCTTCCGATATTAGGTACTCCCCCCCCTTAATAAATTTATAATGCAATTGTTTTACTCTAAACAAAACACAAACGCTCATAGTGAAAATGAATTTTAATTTGAGAAATCAAACCATAAGCAAATTTTAAGATAATACATAATTCCATTTCCCAATTATTTTATAATCACTTTCTTAAACGCAGTTTAAATAATCTTTAATTGAGAGTTAATTGGTCTCGCACTTATCAATCCCTTTTAATTCCAATACGACAATATTCATGTCTTCTGATCAGAATGTCAGATTTATTAACAGCCCACTATTTATTTTTCTTCATTATAATATTTATATTTACTAAACATTAAATCAAAAAGGGATGAGGACCATCGGCCGCCCCCCGAAAATAAAAGTTCTGAATCCCATATAGCCGAAAAGATTCCTCCTATGGCGTCCGGCATGGCGTCTGTTCTCGACGGGAAAAAACGGGAGTTTTATGCGCGTCACGAAAATATTCGCTTCACTTGTCGTGTTGGTACCCAGAGGGGCACTCACGCCATCCGTTACGAATCCGCTCCCCTTGGTGGCGAAGATAGCCTTGAGTGGTGTCGCACGGTTAAAGCGGCAACGCTTCACGCTATAAAAGAAGTGAGGGAGATCGTTTGCGGTAAAAAAAATAATTTAATACTCATGAAAATGATCCGATTTTTTATTTTAATTTCTCCCCCTTAAATTCACATAATTTTACAGGAATTTTAAACGAAATTCGCATTTTAATTTGCTAAAATTGATATGTTTATGGAAACATCTCTATATTTTTCAAGTTGTCTCATTTATTCATTATTATTTGTATGGGCCCCTGGGTTTTATATTTTCAGGCCCGGCCCGGACTTTATAAAAATATATTTAATTTATTTTTAATTTTTATAGCTAATTATGGCGACTAAAATATTTGGTTTTGTATAATTTTTTTAAAAATTTTAGGCCCGGCCCTGGCTGCAGGTCTCTGATTTTATTGATAAAATTATTACTTAAAAATAAATATAAAATGTGCAGTTATAATTTATTGCTAAAGCTTTTGAAATTTTTTTAGAGATATTGGTAAGCTTGGCCTGTGCAATTATATTATCTTTTATTTTGCACTGAATCATATTTCATTATTTCTATTTCAGTAATCTATTTTTATTTGACAAATTTTTAAATATAATAATATCTTTTTTATTATTATATGTATAGTATATTTTACTTCATTAATTTGAATACAAAATGTAAAAATAAGCTCATTTGATATAACAATAATGATATTTATTTTGACCCTTGAATCCGATAAAATTACCTATTTACTGGATGATACAACCACTCTACCGAAATTGTACCATATTCAGGGATTTAAATATTTTAATTTTATTAGTGAATGGACTCAAAAATTAATTAGTCAATGTCATGCAAAACCTCTATATATAGACAATGTGATTTTTGTCAGTACTTTTATCTTGCTCAATCATGTGAAAGATTATTACAATATAACTGTTATGTTAATTTCTTTAACATTTTTTTCGAAAAGCGAATTCTGGCAAAATTTAAATATTAGCTATACTGAAACGACAAGCACACAGCTCATTTGATATATTAATAACATGGACTCCCCCTAATGAAAATTCCTATCTACACCACTGCCTTGCAATTATAAGTAAGGATATCTTATTTTATCTTTTCCTAACATTGAAATATGCTATACCACATACTATTAACGGATCTAAGAAGGTTAGTAACTCACTATATATAAGGCTTGAGTGCTGCACTCTCAAATTTTTTAATTTTCTACTCAGTAATACATTCTTTTTTTCTTTCTTGTTTTATGTGAAAAAATTTGCCGTTGGCTATATCTCCTTTAAAATAATAATACTTACGAAAACAATCATTTGAACCTGTTAAATTACGTTATGTGCTTATCACATTCCATGCCTCATCTATCTTATATTCTTTATGGTCTGCATTTTTTTTGGGCCCCATAGTAAATATTGAGCGACATCATTAAACTCAAACATTCATTTCTAACTAGTTTACGAAAAACATGATTGCGAAATTTAGGTCGCGAAAATTCTTAGCCAATTTTATTTACTTGAACGCATACGTTTAATAACACTAAAAAAAATTTTTAGTCGAGTTAGGACGAGGTTATAGAAAAAAGAACCAACCCATATGATTTTTGATAATAACATTATATGGTAAAAAAATCTCCATAAGGGAAAATACACCAAAAATATATCAATAAAAATTTTTAATATACTAGAAAAAAAATGGGCTATTTTGATTTAATATTAATAACTATATTATACCACATTTTTTCCCCCTAAAAACAAATATATGATACAAATTATTAGCATTGTATCATGAATAATTTTTTATCCGCCATTTTAATATTTCGGATCGGCCAGTTCTTATAAATAGGAATTGTCAGGCCGATTCGATAGTAAAAAATCGAAACCTTAGATTTTATAAAATTCCAATTTCCATTTCTTTTTTTAAAAAAAAAATTATATAATTTTTTTTCCTATGTTAAGTTTGCACCTGGCGAAACGTCGATTGCAAGCTAGTCATAAATTGCGCTACCGGATTTTCTCTTTACCAACTCAAACTTCCATTGTCCCCACCTTCCACACCAGTTTCCAATTTTAACAGTGATCTTTCCAAAATTATCGAAGCCAATCATCCTTATGACGATAAGAATATCCACGGAAAAGTCAATCACACCAAAGACGAAGCGCGAAATAGTACTTCTGATATCTTAGGAAACGGAAAGTTAATTTGGCATTACCCGTTCCAGGCCCTGATAGCGTCTAGCGATAACGGGGTGGACACCTTAAGCTTGCGTTTCGACGAACTTCAAAAAGACTGTAATAATAGTACTAATAAGGCAAATGGCCTCCTTATCGATTGTTCCAGTAAAGCCGAGAATGTTACTCTTTGCGTGAGTTTTTTCTTTTTCATTAGTTTTTTTTTAAATTTAAAGCTTAATTCGTAAGAGATACCGGTTTTTAAAGCCTATCCAATATTAACGATTCGATAACATTACGGGGGGGGGGGTATATATGGGGATAAGATCGTTAAACCAAAAATATTCTTATTAAAAAGAAAGAAAGAAAAATTTGCATTTATAAAGCAAATGGGACTATTGATTCTCTTTTTTTTTCACTTCCCTTTTTTTGTTGTTAATTTTGATTTGGATCTCCTTTTCTTAGAGTTTAGTTAAATTTTGGGTTGACGCAGAATGGCTGCTAAACACTTAACACGGCCTTAGTAGGAAGAAGTGTTGTTAAAAGGCCCGATTTGGGTCTATTCTTAAAATGGCCCGATTAAGATTTTAGCTAAAATAATGAGTAAGCATCAAGATTTTGCGAATAGATGTCGAAGCATTTCTACTAGCTATGAGCAAAATCTTTAGGCTTACATAATGATTTTGGTTATAATCTTAAACGGGCCATTTTTTTAAATCCACCCTAATCGGACTAGTAGGAAGTATATCTTTGTTATTTAAAAAAAAAATTGGATAATTATTTACTATAAAATAAAATTATTACTCTCAATACTATATATAGGACATCAATCTCAAGTCCAATCCAAAGCCAATAGTATTTATTCTACATAATTTCTTGTACGCCAAGCTGTTGAGTATGAATGAAAATGACATTGAATAAAAAATAAAAAAATATCCACTTAAAATTTCCTGAATTATAATTTATGTTTTTTTTTGTAAAAAACAAGAGCTTGATTTTATATCATCATTCCTCTCCTGCTTCTAAGTTCTATCTATTAGATAAAAAAAATTATAAATACTCATTGACAGATTTAGCAATGTATCTTGTAGTTGTTATAACATTGTATTATCTCCTCTTTTTTTATTGACCCGACCCTTTAACACCAAAGATTTATTATATTTAATATACTATTTATTATTATTGAAGAAATATAGTAATTATATAGTATATTTTAAAATTTAATATCAAAATTCACAAATTTTAAGGTACTTTCGATAAGAGAATCTATCTAAATAATTCTACATATCTAAATATTATTAATAAATTTTTTTTAATCACTTTTTATATTATATAATTGTAAAGTTTTAAATCAATATTATAATTATTTATTTTGTAAGAGCAATTTTTAACTAAGGCCCGTTTATAGTAATGAAATGTAGTGATGTCACTCAAACGATGCGTAAGGTTGAATTCATATTAGTATGATCCGACACGATTTAACAGCTAGTCGATTTTTAAATCTGCTTTCTAGATTAATTTTCTTTAATATTAATTTTGTTTTTATTTTTATTCATGATAATAATAATTTAAGAATTGTAAATATTATTAAAGAAGAATTGATCTCTTAAATTGATTTTGAAAGCCGATCAGCTGTTAAATCATGTCGGATCCCACCATGAATTTAGCCTAATTTACAAGGTGCATAATTTTAAATACTATAGCTATGGTATCCTTTAGAGAGAATTAAGAATCTCTTGACGCGATATCTTGCTGACTATACACAAGGCCTAAGTCAATACTTAACAATTTTGCAATAAAAAAAATGATATTTATACGTTTGAAGGCATTAGCACCTTATTGGAGAAAGTTTATTTAATGCCATGACTAATCTTAAATAATATTTCGTTTATATCATTGTAATATATTTAAAAATTTAGACGTCGTCATATATATTTTTTTTATAAATCTTTTCAAAAAGTCATTCATTGTACCAATCAAAGATGTTTTTTTTTAATAGTCAAGATTAAATCTAGTGAATTGTTTATATATTTTTTTAAAAAAATCTACATTCATATTTGTATTATAAAATATTTTCCATATTATGACTTGAAATCCTATTTAAATAATAATAAAAAATTTATATATATACTGGAATTAGTTGATAATCTATCTCCAGATTTGTTGGTCGAAAAATATATATGGTTTGTTTATATTATGCGGTAAAATACATTTAACTGAGTATCTCTAGTGCAAGGATGGAATGGGAATGGGAATGTTGAATCCCCTGGAAAACCTTTCAATGTTGTAACATTTGCCCCCCCCCCCACATCGCTCTCTTTATTTAAAAAGAAGCAATTTTACTAACATACTCCATAATTATAGTTAATGTAATTATAAAATATCATGCAAATAAATATTTATTTTATATTAAAATAAAATTTCATTATCAAGTTATCATATATTATGGATGGCCTAATTCAAAATTATTTCACTAAATGTAAACTCGTTATGTTGGTAAGATTGAATGTTTTGTTACGAACATCGACATTTTTTTTCACGTAGTAGGCTTTAGTTGTTAACCTTTTATTGAGAAGTTCTGGAAGATAAAAAAGTTCTTAAATTATTGAGAACAAGTCAAAAATTATTTTATTTTTTATTTTAAAAATACATCTTTATGTAAAGGTTTGTCGAAGATTCGATATGGTTTGAATATATATATTACATGAAATTGTATGAGCATTATTAACAAAGCCTTGTTTTATATGAAGGAAGAAGAAAAATAGGCCCTTTTTTCAAGTTATTGAAAAAAAAATTATTTACAATAACGATATGATCTTAAGCCGCATTTTTAATTCGTAGATAGATTGGTCTCGACCCTGTCGATGAATGTCTAAACTAGCAGAGATTTAAAAAAATACACTGAAAATTTTGAGACAAAGGAATACATAAAAAGTTGTTATAAACTGGCCAGAGTTTATAATGTTTTTGTAGAATCGTGTTATGTCATATTAGGTATTTAAAAAGGTAAAATTATAAATAACCTCAGACACTCAACAATGCATGATTATGTAGGGTGTTAGGCAGAACTGAAGCCGACTCAATTAAAAACAGTTGTTAAAATATTTTAATTTACTAGCCGGTTTAAATAAAAGCAATAAATCAGTAATGATTTTCCAACTGATTATTTTTATCTATTAATTTCTAAAAGCGGGTCCGGGTCTGGTATTGTACAAGGTAAGTTAGGTATTTTTAAGATTATATTATTTCACGGCCCAGACTTGCCCGGTATTACATGTCTGAAATGCATCATATATTGAAGATATTTCCCTTTTGTCAAAGGCATTGTGGTTTCTAACATAATTTACTTATTGAAAATTGATCGTAAATGTAAATCGGAAATTCAAAAATATAATTTGGGGCTTTTTTGAGATGCTGCTTTGAATCGAAAGGGAAGCATATCAATGGGTCCCATTTCAATTTGATCTAATAAAATAATTACTCATATAACTTGCCAAATTAATTTAATAGAATGCTATAGAGGTTTAAGAAATATTGAACCTGTTCGCCAATCGTCTTTAAAAAAAATTAACCCGCCCAGCGTTCATTTATTTATAAAAACTTATTTACCCCTACCCTCACACGCCATTTAATAAAAATTATGGCCAAGGCCATACCAAAGCTGTTGAGAAATTGAGAGGTTGGGAACAAAATAAAAACTATATTCTATTTATAACAGAGTGTCCAAATTATTGAAAATAATATTTCACAACGCTCGATTTCTGGCTTGCTTTCTTTTGATATTTGGTATGAGCTTAGCTTATGAAATTTTTTTTCCGAAAATATTTCAAGTTTAGCCCTTCGCTTGTAGTTTCAAAAAATATTTATCGCCCCAATGGATAAAATTTTGTAATCCACCAGCCCATACCCTTTACTAGACTCTTGGCAACAAAATATTTTTAATTTGTTAACAATACGAGTGAATATGAGTTTTGAGAATTTAAATAGTCATTTTAGTTTATTATAATCCATTTTATTAAGGGAAACAAAAATTTGCACATTTATTTAAAAATAGACTAATATGATCTCCGAGTATTCGTGGATAATTATAGAGACTGCGACCTATTATTCCTAACGCCATTGAAAAAGCAAAGAAATTCACAAATATAATTTGAATTATAAATGCAGAAGAAAATTCCAATTCAGATGAAACAAGCAAAAGATAAAAATTCACTAATTGAAAACATATTGCCGATTTAATGACGATACCTTTTTTGAACTAAATATTTATAAAAATTTGGATGGCTCTTTAATACCCTGACTAAATGATTTTAGGCTCACCGCCAAATACGAGAGTTACCCAGCATTCACAGTTTCCACGAATTCGCGTAGAAGATACAAAAATATATGTAAAATAAAATTATATTTATATCATATTTTGTATATTTTACCTGTGAACGTAGGGTTATGCTGATTCTTAATAGCGGATTTAGAATCACGATTCTTAATATGCAAAAATATTGTGCACCTTAATGTATTTAGATATAATTCATTTTGCGATCCAAAATCCGATCTTAAGGCACAGCCTTAGGAAAACGGATAAAAAAATATGAATCTAATATTCAACTATATAATTTGGGATTTTGTTAGATGAAATTTTATATATAAAAAAAAATTGAATATTTTATTATAGAAAATACTATTTAGTATAGGATAATAGTGCAACTCATCAACTGAAGGCGATTTATCAATTGGATGTAATGTATTTGAAGTTAAACAAGTATCTGAAGTGAAGAGTAAGGTTAAAGTTTGAAATATGGATAAGGATTAAGATAGATTAAAGTTTATTTTAATAAAATCTATCATTTTTATTAATATGTCAAATCTGACAGGTAATGTGATTATTTTTGGCCAATAGAAATTGAAATAAATCAGCTGTTGTAACTACAGTTTACTAGAGTTGGACCATAATCGTATTATAGTAATATATTATTTGTATGTTAATATTTTACATTAATCTAATTATGATTTACGATTTATTTTTAGTTTTTTTGTAAACGGTTAAGAAATTTGGCAGCACAGAGTTTATATGTTTTTTAAAAGAAATAATTTATTAAAATATCATCGTGATATAAAATATTATTTACCTGAACAAAAAATATAATATACAAAATAATAAAAAATATCCTACCCTTGTATTCAATTTTAAATCTGGTAAAAACCACCTTTATATATTTATCATTTGCAAACATTTACTTTTCACGACCTAGTTTGGCCTTTGTTTAAGTTTTTCTTTTTAATACTTTAGAAGTGTCTATTAAAACATTTTAAATTATTTATTTTTTGGGAAAAATTTTTTTTAGATATATATTTTTTATTAAATGTTAGCAAATTTCTTCTGTTATTTGAGTATAAAGCTAGTGGAACTTATGCGTAAGTATTAAACTTAAATTAAATGCATCATATTAGTAGTATATATTGCTACAATAATTATTATACACCTCCATTCTACATAAATATATTAATATGTATAAGATGGAATTGGAATATTATCAGCAACACCAACCCCAGAAGTCCATGTTTGCGGTAAGGCATTTGCAAGAACAAATACTCCTGATTGTCGTTTGGCCTCACAAGCTATAATAAATGGTCAAGATGCTAATCCTAAAGCTTGGCCATGGCAGGTTTAGAATAACTATATAAAGTATTATTAATAACTCATAATATTAATATATATATATAGCTACATATCACCACCAATAATACCGATACCTGTGGAGGCATACTTATTCACCCGAAATATGCTATAACGGCTGCTCATTGCATAGAAGAAGGGTAAAATATATTTTTATATTTAAATAAATACTTCCAAAATTGAATATTAATAGTTTATATTTTAAAAAACTAAAATAGGACAGTGCAGCACCACGTTTACGGAGGTTTATTAGCTTTAAGCGAAAGACATAATACAACAAATAAAGGCAAAACATGGTGGGAATCACCTGTTAAAAGGATAACAAATCATCCAAATTATATTCGCGGTAAATGCGCTCATGACATAAGTTTAATGGAGCTGGAAACACGTCTACCTCTTAACGAGAGATTAAACCTAGTTTGCTTGCCTGAAAATGGAGACACCCTGAGGGTTGAAGACTCTTGTTATGTCACTGGATGGGGAGATACCGAGAGTATCACACCATATTTTATAACTTGAATTTTTTTTAACTATTTTAATTTAATTTTCCTTTTTTTCAATAAGATTTGGCATGGGCTATAGCAGTCTCTGTTTTTAACTGCTTTCCATTCTTAATAAAATAAAATATGATAAGCTTTAGTTACACACTTTTTATTACTTTTATATACATATCGGTAGATGTTCTTTTATAAAAAAAAATTTTTTTTGGCAAGATGGTGCAAAAAATGCTGCTCAAATATTGCAAGAAATCTGCCTACCTTATTTACAGCAGCTCGATTGTATTAACAAAAATAGAATCCTTGGTGATGATTTTTTTAATAATGGTCTTATTTGTGCCGATACTACTAACGGAAGATACAGAGTTGGTAAGGTAAGGTTATCAAAATATAATTTATCCCCTAAACATTTTTTCCAGCCCTGGCAATATTTGAGATTTTGGGCCAGGCCTGGTTGCTCTGATTCTAATAAAAATACGCCATTTTAATTTTTTTTAAAAGATTTTAATAATAATCTGATATTTATTTTGAAGGGTGATTCGGGAGGTCCATATGTATGTCGAAAAAATGGAGTTTGGAAATTATTTGGTGTTCTATGTGCCAATTCTCTCAGCAGAGGACAAATTTTTTTATCCAGCATCGTTGAACATCATGACTGGATTCAAAGAAACATTATATAATATTAGAGATTAGTCTAGCATAATTAGCCCATTTTGTACCATATAATATAATTATACATAAAACCCTTTGTATTGATTATCCTTATCCATGATCTTTTTATATTACTTACTTTTTCAGATTGTAAAATTACAGGTTTATATTAATGTAGTATATATTATTTTATTATATATAAATTGTCTTTTACTTTCATTTTCTATCTCATCAATTTTAATTTTTAACCTTGTACTGTTATATTTTATTGTCTTTAATCATTCGTTTTAATATTCAACTATCCTGTACATTGCTAGGCGGTTAAAAAACATTCAAAATTTATTTGAGAAAAACACGCATTCGAAGTGTAGACAAACAATAGAAATGCCTTAAATAAATTTAATAAAATAAAAATGTAGATGAGTTTATTAAGTGTCATGTTAGACTTTTAGTAACGCGCTATAACTATAACTACTTTCCCCAAAAAGTGACTTCGCTACATTATAGCTAATTTCTCGAAAAAATAACTCGTTTTTAAATGTAGCGTCGTTACTAAAAAAAACCTACAAACACAAACTAAAACAAATCTAAAATCTACCCAAACAAATCCTAGAAACTTAACCAAACTTTCTAAAAAACGAATCGTCAAGAATTATAGGAAATTATCAAATCAAAAGACAAATAAAACTACAATATAAATCCAACAATTTTATTCAAAAGAAAATTCATTTCTTTATAAAAAAAATATCCGTAATTTTTATAAAAATTAATTAATTCAAAATATAATAATAATCCACATATAATATATTACATCTAATCTTTCTATCCAAATCAACCTTATTTTAATTGGTTGATTGGCATTTCGCGTAAAAAAAAATATAAAACGTTCACGTATTTACCAATACGACATGCCACCCCTTTATGGGCTCATGGCATGTCGGCATATATATATTTTTATTAAAAAAATAATCGATATATAACGGTGTTGCATGATCAATCAAATTGCTATAACAAATTTATAAAATTTTATAAAGTCCTTCAATTTTATATAATTAATTCAATAATATCATGATTACCTTGAATATTTCAAAAAAATAGCTAATTTCAATGTGAATGATCCATTGTGATAGTGGATATAGCTATGAGAAACACCAATCCGAAAGGAACAATGGATATTTCCTAAAGTATTCAATTTCAGAATCGTCATTAATATTATTTTACACATTAACATTAAGTTGTTTTGCCGGTGATAATAAAATCCTTGTCAAATCATCTGCTACGTTTCCTGCTTCCTTTTTTTCTTTTGCGATATCCATTCATAATAAAGAATGTTCATTGACTAATCATTGATGGAACTGTGATATTCCTTCGTGTACTGCTCAAATCAACGACGCAGAGAAATATAGCCGGGTGGTTGTCATTGCTCCGATTAGTTGATTAAACGATAATTCATGAGCATTGGCTTGATAATTAACTTGACACGAGTTTGTTAAGACTGTAATCGGTTAATACGAGTTTTTTGGGGAATTTAAAAAAAATAAACAATTTTATAATTTAAAAAAAAAAATCTTTTACAAAAAAAATTAAATTAAATAAACACTTTTATAATTTAATTTTCATAAAAAAAATTAACACTTCATACACAAAAACAAAACCAATTCATGATTGCATTCCGAAACATAAACACATTTTAAACTTTTCATACTTCCTTTTACGGCATTCCACACATACACGGACCATTAAATTATAAACAAGAGAAAAAAGGGGGGAGAAAAAAAATAAAACAAAACTTTTTAATTTTAATTCCTCTTTTACAAATGTATTCCTAATACCAAATAACTCAAACACGCCGCACGTGCTAACCAAAAAAACAAATTTTTTTAAAAAAAAACTTTTTAATTAATTATATCTTTTTTTGTTTAAAAAAAAAATATTTTCCCAGTACCAATACCAATGTTCAACAACCGTGATTTATCCTATAAGGCTATGAACAAAAATCCTATAAGGCTATGAACAAAAATGTATTCACAAAATGAATTACAACTTTTCTATTCCTTTTATTTTTTTACACTTTTATTCATTTACAATACATATATTACCACAATTTCAATCTTTTTTCCTTGTTTATTACCGACAGCCGGAACATTAAACCAGTTTAACTTAACATTACATATACATACATATACTTCAATTTCTCGTAATATTACCGAGATAACCTCCTTATTCAATTTCACTTTTTTACATAAACATCTATCAATAAATTCTAATACCATCATATAATAATACATAAACTCAAACAAAAAGGTTACCGACCGTTCACGTACATTTTACTCCTTCATGCTTTAACTTGGCATAAATATATATATTTACCACTTTAAGATGAGCCCATCTCCTATTTGATCCTTTAACTTCCCATTCTCACATACAATATGTTACCTAAACCTTCATTTACACATTATATATTTGCTCGGAAACGAGTCTAATCCTTCGGGATGCACCTTCATTTTATTTATATATATATTTTCATATTTATATTATCATATGAGGTACCTCAGATTTACTCCCGCGGTCGTATATGATCATTGTGGCGCATAACTGTGCCGCCCATTTCTAATTGAATCAAATTCAACTTTGAACCTCTGTTTACCCCAACAATGCCCTTGGCCCATTTCTTGCCCCTCCCGTCAAACAAACGAGTCCATACTTTTTCTCCAACTTCAAACCTAATCTTTCGGTCCTCCAAAACTCCCTTCTCGTGACTCTCGGCCCTTAGAAAATCTAGGGGAACCCTAGTCCTCCGACCCAAAAACAATTCAGCAGGTGTCACTCCCTCCTTATTCCTAGAATTGAGGTAATACAACTGGGCCAAATACACCCCATTCCCCTGATTGCCGGCCTTTCTTATCCAATTCTTAACAATTGCTACCATCCTCTCAGCTTGACCATTTGAGCTGGGATGATAGGGCGGGGTCAAAATGTGTCGAATCCTAGACTCTTTACAAAACTGCTTGAAATTTTCGCTAACAAAGGCAGGTCCTCCATCAGATACAATGGTATCCGGCAATCCGAACCTGGCCATTAATGCCCTCAATTTCCTTACAACAATTTTCGTGGTATATCCATGTACCTCCTCGTACTCTATCCATTTCGAATACGAATCTACTACTAAAAAATACGACCTTTTATCTAAATCGAAAAAATCAACATGTAAGCGTTCCCACGGTTTTCTCGACCTGGGCCATATCTGACCCACCTCCTTCCGGGGCATCGTCGCGCACGAATTACACGGCTCACATTTCCTTGTTATATTTTCAATATCTTTTCCCATACCCGGCCACCAAACATATTCACGGGCCCACGATTTCATCTTCCCCTGACCCTGATGTCCAGCATGTAACAAATTTAAAATTTTACCCCTTAATTTGAACGGAATTACGGCACGATTACCCCTCATTAAACAATCATCTACCACAGACAACTCCTCCTTCACCTTTTTAAAAACTTTACAATCCTCCTCCCAAGTCTCTTTCCCCATTACACATAACTTTATCCTAGTCATTTCTCTATCTCTCAATGTACTCAACTTAAGATCCTCCCAATTGGTAGGACCCCCTTTGAGCATATGCGAAAGCGAACAAACCAGGGCTTTTTCACTGTTTCGAACCTTATCCTTGTTCCCTTCATCATTTCCTTCATTTAATCCTAATCGGGACAAACTATCAGGCAAACAATTCTCTTTACCGCAACGATATCGGATCTCCACATTAAAGCTGCCCACCAACAACAACCAACGTTGTAACCGGGGAGACATCATTAACTCCCGATTGTTTTTCCGAAATAAGTGAATTAACGGTTTGTGATCAGTAAAAATTACAAATTTTTTACCAATCAAATATTCACGACATTTTGTCAACCCGAAAATCACAGCCAGGGCCTCCTGTTCAATCACAGAATACCTGGTTTCCACCTCACGAAAAACACGCGAGAAAAACAATACGGGTCTCTCCAAGCCTTCTATTACCTGTAATAACGCATCACCAACTCCTTTATTTGAGGCATCTACCGCCAAAACAATTTCCAAGTCATTATCAAAACACACCAGAACTGGCTCTTTTCCAATTTTTTCCTTTAAAATTTCAAAAGCAATCTGCTGTACATCCTTCCACTCATAATGAATTCCTTTTTTCAATAAATCATACAACGGCGCCGCCACCTTTGCAAAATCTTCCACGAACCTATGGTAATAATTGACCATACCCAAAAAAGACTGCAACTCAGCCTTAGTGTCAGGCCGTTTCATGTTCGATATATTCTTCAAATTTTTATCCAAAGGTTTCACTTCAATTCCATTAATCCGATGACCCAAATATTCAACCTCCATTACCCCCAGAACACTTTTCTCCTTACTAGCTCTCAAGCCTTTATCACGAATTCTCCTAAACACTTCCTCCAAACGTTGATTATGCTGCTCCGGCGTCACGCCAGTAATTAACACATCATCCATATAATAAAATACTCCTTCCAATCCTTGAAAAACTGACGCCATGGTCCGTTGAAAAATGGGAGCAGATACGCTCAATCCAAATGGTAATCTACAAAACGCAAACAACCCCTTTGGAGTCGTTATCGTCAATAATTTACGGATTTCCTTTCTCAAAGGTAACTGCAAATACGCCGACGAAAAATCCACCTTGGAAAAATATTTCGCACCCTTCAACTGAGCCAAAATCTCCTCAATCCTAGGCAATGGATATTTAACCTCCACCACCCATCGATTTACCGTGACCCTGAAATCGGCACAAAGTCTCAATTTACCATTTGCCTTTTTAACAGGCACTAACGGAGTTGGCCAATCGCTATATCCCACAGGAATAATAATGCCGTCCTTCACCCATCTATCTAATTCCTCACCGATCTCCTTCCTCCATTCGAAAGGAACTCGCCGACAAGCCAAAAAGATCGGTGAAAACCCCTCCCTCAGTTGAACATCAACTTGATAATCATTTAAACAACCTAATTTTTCATCAAAAATAATGCCATACTGCCTTACTAGAATAGGAATAGCTTGATTAACCTTATTCCAATCCTCTTTTCCCCCGGCCACAATTTGCTTCTCATTCCCCTCATCATTAAAATCCAACTTGCTCGATTTCTCCATCATCTCCTCCGAAATTTCACAAATTTTATTATCGGTATTATCCAAATTTTCACTCTCTCCAACATCCACTATTACATTATCACTAGTATTAAAAATATTCCAATAATTATTGGGAGGACCAAGCTTGGTAATCCAATCCCAACCCATAATAGTCTCAACATTTTCCTTTACTACCCATAAATCAAGGAAAAATATAGTATCATTAAGATTAACCCCCAATTTAGCCTTTCCCAACACAGCGACTTCCGACCCATCAAACTGCCTGACACACATAGCCTCTTTTTCCAGTTTACCCCCAGGCCAATACTTATAAAAATTCTCCTGCGACATTAGAGAAATACTAGCCCCGGTGTCAAATAGCATTACTATATTCCTATGATCAACCTTCAAACTAACCCTCGGACACAAACATGGTCCATCTAATTTTTCCGTCATTAAAATATCATATGTTTTAATCGGAGAATCAGCGTTTATTTTATCTAAAATAATAATTTCATTGGCATTCTCATTGCCCCTTAAATTCAACTCGGAATTTAAATTTTTATTACTGACAATTACATTTCTTTTAACAAGATTTGTGGGACATCTTTCCCAAATAAAATTCTTAACATCCCTTCTAAAAGAATAACGAACAATATTCCTCGGATATTGTTCCCACCTAAATCGACGGAAATTACGAGAATGATTTCTTATTTTAATTCTATCATTTCCCTCATTTCGACTAATAATATTAAATGTTTTATTATACACATTTTTCCGAACTCTCGGAGCCCCGACTCCTATATGATTCACCTTGCAATCATATAGTCAACACGAATTTCGTGATACTTCCATGCAGTCCACAGCTACATGTCCCAGTCTTTTACATTTAAAACATATTCGAGATTCATTCACCCGAACCACCTTTACACTAGCATTTCCTATTTCCGATCTCTTTAACGGAAATCCATCTTTAAACCTTTGCTCTGGGACCACGCAGGTATCCCTTTTATGTCCTCGCCATCCGCAACGATGGCAAATGATCATTTCAACAAATCTTTTATTTCCTGACACTCCTTTATTCTCCTCGTAATCATTAAATTTCTTATTCATATTTATATCACCCACCTGGCTCTTAACCGGACCTTTGCTCTCCTTCATCAACGCATTGATGGCTTCTTTCATTTCTTTTATTTCCAGGAGGATCCTATCTGACCTCTCCCCAACATTTCCAGCCTTGATTTCCTCTAAAACATCTTTTAGATTACTTTCCAAGTCTGCTATTTTCTTCCCATAAATATCCGATATTAAATTAAAATAGGTTTCCTCCATTTTCTTCTTATAAACATCTGACACCCCAGTGTCCTTCTTCCAATTGCAATACATGCCTGCCAGTACCGCAGTACCCCTTTTTACCAACAATTTCAATATAATAATCAATAAATACATCATTAATAATATTCCCACAGTAATCAATTGTTTACCTAAATCCAATTCATTAAAGTTCTTATACATAACTTTATAACCCAAATCCTTATAAAAGAGAACCTTATCCCCAAAACTATGCTCCCCACTAGGCCTAAAAAAATAAACCATTTGCTCATAAATTTCTTAATTAATACTAATAATCAATTACAAAAATTTAAATATTTGTAGAAAATATTAATACAGCACCTTAAATAAAAACTTCTCTATCAGAATCGTATAATGGTTAGTACAAATGCGCAGTCAAAAATTTTTAAAAAAATTATATAATTAAAAACTTTTTTGTTTTACCTTCTAAACCGAATAACTCCTAGGAAACTATCAGCGTCACAAGACACCACTAAAAAAAACCTACAAACACAAACTAAAACAAATCTAAAATCTACCCAAACAAATCCTAGAAACTTAACCAAACTTTCTAAAAAACGAATCGTCAAGAATTATAGGAAATTATCAAATCAAAAGACAAATAAAACTACAATATAAATCCAACAATTTTATTCAAAAGAAAATTCATTTCTTTATAAAAAAAATATCCGTAATTTTTATAAAAATTAATTAATTCAAAATATAATAATAATCCACATATAATATATTACATCTAATCTTTCTATCCAATCAACCTTATTTTAATTGGTTGATTGGCATTTCGCGTAAAAAAAAAATATAAAACGTTCACGTATTTACAAATACGACAGTTACTTAAGTAGCTACTTTAAAATTTATGCCTAAAATTTCTTCTTTTCTTAAGAACTTATGAAATATTGCAATCCCAATTATATATATTTTAATAAATACAAAAAGTAACTGACAATTTTTCAGAATATCATGAAACATGAATTAATATGATTAGAATGATATTTATATATATTGAGATAGGCCATGGTTGGTCATATGACAGTTGGTCCTCTTAATTATTTCATAATTATTTTTTATTTCGATTAAAACAAATGCAAATAATTATAAATATTAATATTTATCGTTGTAAAATTTTAATTTTTAATAATATTTTTTTTTTAATTTTTTGTTATAAAAATTTCTTATAATCTCTAAATTCAATTTAAATTGCTTAATTATTGCTTATTTTGATATAATCCATAAATTAACACACTTTAAAGTCTCTTGTAACATAATTATCAAAAAAAATTAATTTTATATTGATTTCTGTGTTATATGTGGAGCAACGATCTTAGGATTCAGAAAATGTTTTATTTATTCAGATTAGTCGAGTATTATTGCATTTAATCAGTAAACGAAATGTGTCCCAACCATCCCTGATTTCCCTAAAAAATTTGCTAATTCCATTTCCGAGATTTCATGAAGAATTTTATAGACCCATGTAGCCCCTCTTCTTCGCCATTGAAAAGGCAAAGAAAATTTCAATAATTTGAATTAAAAATGGAAGGAGGTTTCAGTTCAATAAATGAACAAACAAAGGATAAAAATTTACTAACTGTGAAATTTATAACAGATTTAATTGCGATACCTTCATTAACTAAATTTTTATTAAATTGAGATAATTCCGCTATTTTTTTTTAAATATCCTAACTTTCTAATTTTAGGCTAGCCACCAACACGCCAGTTAGATTTGTATCGGATTTTAAATCGCAATTCAAAAGGTAGTTTACACATTTTAAAAGGGTAAGATGCAAAAATATTTGGAATCGCGTAAAAAGACGCTTTAAAGTGTAATTAGATGCAACTTATTTCTAATCGCGATTCAAAATTCGATATTAAGACCCGATATAAACTAAAAAATGCGATTTCACCAATATAGCCTTTTTACATAATAAAAATTAAATTATCAGCTGCTACGATTTATATTTTTTTGAGAATCGAACTACGAATCGAATATGCTGGGAAGCTAACATATTTCTTTCAAAATTTAAAGAAACCAAGAATATTTTTTAAAAAAGGGTTCACCTTGAATTTGCAATGCTTTTGTTGGAAAAGCTTGATGAGCAGGGATTTAAGATTGATCAAAATATTTAACATATAATATTCAATCAATGACATTATAATAATCGCTAGACTAAGAATTCATTCTTCTAAAGCGTTGTTGAATGCAAATCAGCTGGAGACCATGTGACACGCCATTTTGGTAACCTATATAGGATCCAGAATATGTTTCAATTATTTGAATTTGGTCTACTAAATACATATTTTCTTGTGAGAATGGCTTTGGAATAATTGTGAAGTAGGATACCATTTTACTTTGTTTACATTAAAATTTTAAATTTTTTATATATGCTTATGCGTAATCAAAATGGTATCATAATGGCGTCCTCGGCTGTTTTTCATTGATGTACCAATTTAATGAATACATCGTCAGTATAGGTGTTATTATATGCCATTGGTTATATTATATAGCTTATACCCTTTCGCGGTGGGGAATATAAAAATATAATGTATTTTGTAAAATCCTCCGGGAATTCGAGCTGAAAAAAGGAGTTACAACTTAAATTTAAGGTTTATATATCTTAAACGAAATTAAAGAAAATGTCAAAAATAAAGCTTTATAAAACAACATACGATATTTGAATATTAAAGAATCTTATAAAGATATAAATAAACGAATATATTAATTTATATATGTTAAAGACTATATATATATATATGTGTTTCCTAAATTAAACTAAATCCATATGTTTTACTATTAAATCGATCAATATTTCGGATATTGCAACAGCTTTTCAGGGTGAAACCTATTTATTATTATATGGTAGATCCGAGTTTACTTTGCAAGAAAATACCCCATGGCTCAAAAATAAAATATCGCGTTTTTAAATATTCATAACTCTAAAAAAAATCATCTTTTTCATTTATTAAAAAATATATGAAACTTAATATCCCCTAAATTTTCTTAGAATTCGATCGAGTCATTTTTTAGAAAATAATTTTAAGAAGCAATTTGACAAAATAAATAACTCAAGACTAGTGTTGTTAAACGGATCATTTTGAACGATTTTTAAAACATCCAATATTAGGAAAATTACTATGCAAGCCTTAATATTTTGCTCGTAGGATGCACAAAGGTTTGAACATCTATTAACGAAATCTCGAGGCTTAGACAATAAATTTCTGGCTAAAATATTGAGTTACAACACTACTCAAGGCCCTGAATTATTGAATGGACAATGGTAGGACACTTCTTTTTTTTCATAAAATTTTTCCTAATCAAATTTTAGCATAAAATATTTAAATTTTATAAACGCCTAACATTCAATAGATCCCCGCATCAAACCTCTTTTTTTATCTCTGTCCTATTCAATACTGACACAACCCTATATTCTTTTTTCCCAAGGATCAGGCCTCCCTGATCCCAAATTTTATAGTGACGATTCGAAATGGATTGTGAGTTAGATTAATCCTTGCAAGGGCTACGCCTAAAAGGAAAAATCAAACGATATTTTTTTCCAATTTATAATGTGACTGATAAAATATGCCGCGAGGAGAAAAATTGGAAAGGCACCAAGTTTGATCCCTAAATTCCCTTAGAAATATTCGTGTAGATGAATGAGTTTTAAAGTGACTTCAAAATTACTGAATTATATCCCAAAAACAAGGCCCTTGATCTAAATCCACTGTATTATCAGGTGTGTAAACAATCAAATACTTTCATTTTTAAAAATAATTTTCAACCCTTTGGATCTTTAAGAAAAATTTTTTTAAAAATCCTTAAGTGTGGCTCTAAATTTTGTGAGAGAAAAATAATATTCGCATTCGATCAGTGAAAGAAGAGTTGTTAGCTGTATATTACAAGAAAAGTAATAAAGATCTAAAAGAATGCTTGTGTTTTTGTATTATAACCTATGGGAGAATTCCGGCATAATCAAATTATAAGGAAAACCCTTCTAGCTAATTTTTGAAAAAAATAAAATAATTGAGGATCTTTAGTTATTTTTTGTCAAATTTTAGTTTTTTCTTATCCTAATTTTAAATTCAAATTTTTAAATAAATTTGAAGATATTGAGTTGCATAATATTTATTAATAAAATACGAAATGTGATTTTTTTAAAAAAACGTATTTTTAGAATTATAGAGATTTAAAGATACTATGTTGGTAGAACAAAATTGTAATAACAAGATCATCAAAATGTGTTAAACAATTATTTTTTTATACACTAAACCCTAAGTGGCAAAACATCTAGTTTAGATAAATAATAAGACTATCAAAAACAAATATAAAGCTCAAATTTAAAATGACGTTGAGCAATATGTAATATTTTTTATTACATAAACATTACTTCATGCGAAGAGTATTACAAATAAAAATTTTAATGTTAATTTAAAGCTTAAAGCTTTTATCTTATTTATTTTCCTGTTATTGTCAGGTCATTTGAAAATTTTCATAAAACTTTACCCACTCTAACCTTTACCGGTAAAAACTTTTTAAAGGTAAAATCATAAAATGGCACCATATACATTGAAGCAAACCCACGTTGGAGCATCAAACGGTAAATTTTTATTTATATATGTATATTAATTACAATTACAATTATTATAAATCATCAAATTCATGAAGAATGCAATGACAAACATGCTAATTTTATTGAGGCCGATTTCAGTTTATATCAAGAACTCTTTGATTCGAACGGAAAAAAGCACACGACAAAAAAATATGATAAATCTAATGATGATTTAGAATTCTCAAAAACGATTGATAACTTGTCTGTGAAGGATTTTGCAAATCTATTAACAAGTAAATCAAACGCAAGGAATCATGTGAAGCCTATATCGAATGTAATGATTTGGTACAACATGGTAGATTCTTATTCGGTTCCTATCTCATATCAGCCATTTAACCAAGGCGGGAGAAAAACTAAAAGTGTAACAGTTCAAAAATTAACTATGTGTCCAACATGTAGAAGAAATACTTTGATGACTAGTGAAAATATAGAAGTTCCAGACCCAGATGCCATGGCTTCAACGATTACAAGATGTCCAACATGTCAAGCGGAAATGATGACAAATTCAAATTTAGGAATGGGCAACTCTATGGTCGTTCCCAAATTGAAACAATGCCCTAGCTGTGGTAGGAATACTTTAATGTCTCAAGAAGTCATGAACATGCCCCAATCTCAGCCAACCATGTCAATATGTAATACCTGCAAGCAACCTATTACGATGAATAATATACAACCTTATTCTCAACAAATTCCTTTAAAATCAGAGAGTTTTATTAATGATTCTATGCTAGTTCCCAAAATTACAAATTGTGGCACATGTGGACAAACTTTGATGTCATATGAAAATATTAATTTATCAACTCAGCCTCAAATACAATCAGTACCATCAATGATGACTCAACAAAAGTTAACTCAATGTCCTGAATGTCGAAGAAACACATTATTGGTTAATGATATGGTCGTTCCCGGGGTCAATATGCCTATTCAGAGTCAACTAACTACTCAGTCTACCATGGCTTCCATTCCCACGTTGACCCAATGCCCACAATGTAAAAGGAACACTCTTATGACCTATCAAAATCAAGGAATGCTTGATCAAGATTCTTTTCAATCTTCACAAATGCCCACTATGGCGGGAAATATGTATCAACAACTAGTAGAATGCCCTACTTGTAGAAGAATGACACTTTTGGTTAATAAAGAGATGAATGCAACACCCCAGAATACAATGCCCCAAATAATGATGCAGCAACAAATGGAACAGCAAATGCAACAACAGTTAGGACAACAAATGGAACAACAAAGGCAGCAACAATTGGAACAGCAGAGGCAACAATTGGAACAACTAAGGCAACAACAAATGGAACAAGAAAGGCAACACATGGAACAATTAAAACAACAACAAATGGAACAACTAAGGCAACAACAAGAACAAATAAGACAACAGCAAATGGAACAACAAAGACAAGTACAAATGGAACACCAAAGACAACAAATGGAGCAACAAAGGCAACAACAAGTGGAACAACAAAGGCAACAACAAATAATGGAACAACAAAGGCAACAACAATTAATGGAACAACAAAGGCAACAACAAATAATGGAACAACAGAGGCAACAACAAATGGAGCAACAAAGACAACAACAAATAATGGAACAACAAAGACAACAACAAATAATGGAACAACAAAGACAACAACAAATAATGGAACAACAAAGACAACAACAACTGGAACAACAAATGATGGAACAACAAAGACAACAACAAATGATGGAACAACAAAGACAACAACAACTGGAACAACAAAGGCAACAACAAATGATGGAACAACAAAGGCAACAACAAATGGAACAACAAAGGCAACAACAAATGATGGAACAACAAAGGCAGCAGCAATTGATGGAACAACAAAGGCAACAACAATTGCAACAGCAAATGGAACAACAAAGACAACAACAATTGCAACAACAAATGGAACAACAAAGACAACAACAATTGCAACAACAAATGGAACAACAAAGACAACAACAAATGGAACTACAAAGACAACAACAATTGCAACAGCAAATGGAACAACAGAGACAACAACAATTGCAACAGCAAATGGAACAACAAAGACAACAACAATTGCAACAGCAAATGGAACAACAAAGACAACAACAATTGCAACAACAAATGGAACAACAAAGGCAGCAACAAATGCTAATGCAACAACAAATTCAACCTATCAAAAAGACATATTGTGAGACATGTATGCAACCGCTGGATAGTAACATGTATTCTGGAGGAGATACTGGGGGAACATTTACACAATGCCCAGAGTGTAGAAGAAATACTTTGTGGTCAAATAAACCAGTAAACTATGTAAGTAACCTACCTTTGATTCCTTCTATGTCGCAGCAAAATTTGTTTAGCACAGGGCCTGCCTTATGTCCAGGCTGTATGAGGCCTTTAGATTCAGGGGGGCCGACTATGTGTCCATTGTGTAAACGGCCTACGATCTATTAGGTCAATATTTCATATCATTCTAAGTAAACATGACATAATTAAAAAACAAAAAAATTATATTACACTTACTATGTCTTTCTAATGATTTCTTTTTATAATGATTTGCTTATTATAAGTGACCATATAAATGATTTTAAAAAAATTGTCAATTGTCATACTTAACCTTCTCAACCACAATTAAACATCAAGTTTTCTTTTAATAAATGAAATTAAACAAGATATAGCAGAGATATGATAATGACGAGTACATACTAATATTAAAATTTGATCGGCCCGATATCATTTGAAAACTGATCCGATTTAGTTTTTTTAGATAATAAAATAATCGTATATTTAATAAATCATGTTCTTATTCCTGTCATATCCATTCTTATATTATTCATATAAAGATTTTTGAATTCGATTTCATAAAGGGGAGACCGGGGTAAAATGATTGACGGGGTAACAATGTTTACGCGAATAACTTTCTAACCCTTAAGTATAAATACCAATTTGGTGTGAATATTTTTATATCTAATTTCTTACCTATGTTCATTTGAAATACTATCCTGATTTGACATATTTTGCCAAAAGACCTATTTTTATATCTAAAAATTTGCTTTCCTAATTATTTTATTTTGGGCATAATATATTATGCCTCAAAATTTAAAATTTTGTAGAGTTCCTTAAAGCCATAGCTATGAAATAATTTATCGGAAGTTTATGGCTCAACTAGAAATCACGCAATAACTATTTTTACAATATATATCCCCTTGGGGTAGTTATGGGTAAGAAGGCGGTTCAGTTTGATTTAAGCAAAAAGGTCATTTTCAAATTTAAACGTCTACACCGTATAAAAAGTTAATTTTGAGCAAAAAGGAAAATTAATTTATAGCTTGTGTAATTTGAAATAAAACTTTAAGTATAGTTCGCTAAGGGAATGAATAATTGAAATGTTCGCTATACCTAAAATGGGCATATTCAAATGTGCTATTTTTGATATATTTTTTCACATTCTTGTATTGTATTGATTAGTTTATATTAAAAGTGATGAATAGATGTCAAAATTGCAACTATTCGTTATTTTCAAATCTATTTTAACCACTTTAACGTGATTTAGCCACTTTACCCTGGGTAAGGTAAAATGGCACACTTTACATAATTTATCATAGCTCCTAAAGTATTATAGGCAAAAGGCTACACCTATTTATTTTTTTTGAGGGATTTGACTACTGTTAAAATAATTTATAATTTGTTGTTTATGTTTCAAAATTTTATGATAAAATTTTAAAATATAAAATATTCATATATAGTGATTCATCATTTTCTTTTTTCTTTCTTTCTTTCTTTCTTTCTTTATTTCTAATTTGAAATAGATTCTAAAAAAAATATACCTTCTTCTAACATAAACTTAAATCTTGGAACCTACTAGAACTTAAGAAGAGACCCTTTAAAAAAAATAAATAGAGAAACACTTTGGAATCCCTATTTTTATAAGAAAAGATAGTAAAAGAACAATTCTGATTTAATTTTTTGTTCTAACATTTCAAAAATCATTCATTGAAGAGCATTTATTTTAATTGTAAATATCTAATTACCGAGAAAATGTATTTCAGCAAATAAAAAAATATATTACTTCATCTTTCATTCATAATTTTAACGCATCATATTATTTCTAATTATATAATATATTACATCTTTATTTTATGGTATAGAGATTAGTGTTATTAAAAAGCCCGATTTGGATTGGATTTTTAAAAGCGACCCGATTGATTTTAGCCAAAATAATATTATATATAAGCCTCGAGATTTTGGCAAATAGATGCCCAAACCTTTCTGCCAACTATGAACTAAATTTCTAGGCTTACAATGATATTTGGTTATAATCTTAATCTGATCGTTTTTAAAAAAATCGAACTGAATAGGGCTTTTTTAACAACACGAGTAGAGACCCTGTTAATTTCTCACAATTTCGTTATCAACTTTTGAGTATATAATTAGGTTCCCGGAAAATAAAAATGTCCGAAATTCACATTGTGGTAATTCTATACATGCTTAATTATATTTCCAATCAAATCAGATTTTTAAAGTGTAAAAAATCACCCTGAGAATGACTTCAAATTGAGATATTCCAAATCCTAATAAGACATATGATTATAATTAAATAATATGGTGACTGTTTTCATTTTTTAAATATATATAATTATGCTTCATAGATGACAAGAAATTGATCATTAGACCTAACCGGCTAGTATGGTAAAACAAAGTCCGGTCAATTTTTACATAACGTCCCGATTAAGGTTTTAGCCAAAATAATATTATCGTAACGCCTTCGAGATTTGGCAGATAGATTTCTAAACCTTTCTGCCAGTCTAGTGAACAACAATTTCTAGGCTTAAAGCATAATATATATTTTTATGATCATAATGAGAGCCGTTTATAAAAATCGACCTGAATCATGCCTTTTAAACAACACTACATCCGGGAATACTGGGGTATTAATATATATCAGTCAATTAAAATGTGATACCACCATCTTTGATTTAGTAGATTCTTCTCAATTTGCGCAGAAAATAAACTTAAAATAATTTCCATTTTGCAGGTTTTGAGCTGACTCTAAAAAATGCTAAACCAAATTTTTGCGAAACTGTCATCTTAATCTCTATCGAGATTTTAACTTAAAGGATAGAAAAAAAAAATTAACTATTGTCTCAAGACTAGACTATCAGGATATTGAATGATATTTTAAAAAAATTAAATTATTTAGGAATATATTAGGTAATTGAAAATAATTTTCTTATTTAGGAAAATAATATGAAAAATTTCGATTTGTTAGTAGATCCTTTAAAAGGGTCGAATCAAGAACTTTCATCAAAAATATGGATCGAAATCCAAGAGCAAATTTTTTTTTTTAAACAGGGACCACGATTTTATAGATAATAAATGTTTTTTTTCAATGAGACATATTTTCTATATTCTAGATTACTTAGTTTGCAAACTCAGGAAGACATTTTATGCCCGATGCAAAATTTAAAAAAAAGATTATATATATGTTGTTGATTTTTCCAAATATTATTTTATAATTCAATAATTTTACATTATATTATAACTGTACTGTGGCATAACGGAATTGATTCAATAGGTGTTATTCAATTTTAATATATTTTAGCGATTTAACTTGGTGAGTAAAATTCCTCGAATAAATGTAGAGATTATTAATAAAATGATATCGAAATTTAGAATAAAAGAGAAATGGAAGCACTAAAACAATTATAAGAAAAAAATTTTTAAATCTTAAAAAATTACTGTCATTCTCATTATTATAAAAAAATAAGCTGTTTTATCGTATTTTAAAAATATGTATTAAATATCTCTAACTGTAGCCTTGAAACTTTTAGAGATAGTATAAAAAAAAAGTAGACCAAAATAAGAAATATTTATTACGGTTGAAATTGAAAAAGTCTACAATAGAATAATTTAACCTCAAGGGCTAAGATAGATTGTGAATAGAAATAGAGAAGGTCGGTCAAAGTGATTCCATAAGAACTACTATAGCTTCTTTGAAATGCTTCCCATTTTTTAATTATTTTCTGTAATTTATAACAAATGTTTTTTTATGGGAAAATTTGATTATAAAATGAAATGTTCATTTTGTTATTGCATATTTGAAAATTTTTTTTACGCACTATTTTAAATGGAAGAAATTTTTGAAATGATTTAAGGAAGGGATAAATCTAATTAGATATTGTATAGAACTATTATAAAAACGCAATTTTGCCTAATTATTTCGTAGAATTTTCCACCCTGATCTCTCCCCTCTGTTCACACAGATTTTTATTTATGGCAATTGCAACTAGAATACAACTAAAATTTTATAATCATACAGTGGTCACTACATCGGAGAGGGGGTGTTCGAAGCAACTGCTTCTTAAAATTTAAATGGGGGAAGGGGGGGGGGACTTTAATAGAAAAAATAATTTCCATTTTTTTTACCTCACCCATCCAAAACCAAAAGATTTCTTGTCTTATAAAATTATTTTTACAATAATATGCCCAAAAATACTAATCAAAAAATACAAATGCTTTAATAATAATTGCACATGGCATAATATAAGAGATGATAAATGGCAGACCATAATTGATGATGAGGTAGAGAGTTAAATAAAAATAGGAAAGCAAAGCAAAATGATATTTATTTTGATTTTATTAATTCAAAAATATAACTAACTAAAAATCTAATAAATTTTATATCTATATATATACTTTACAATATTCAATTTAACAATTTACTTAATCGGTTAATATAAAATAACAATCATTTAAACAAACAAGGTATTAAAGAAACTATTAAAATTAATATTATATAAAGTGAAAGAAATAATAAAATCAGTCCGTAAGATAAATATAAAGTTAGTATAATGTAAAATAAAAGAAATAATAAAATCAGTCCGAATATCTTAAAAATAATAGAAGAGACATGGCTTTAAACGATATAAAGAAAATCTTTGAAATAATAGCCTTTAAAGACAATTATTAAACTAATTGCAGATTCGGAACCTGTCCTCAAATTGTATATTCAAAAAAATGAAGAAAAAAGAAATGAGAAAAAACAAAAGGGTTTTTATAACAAATTATATCTATCTAGTGTCGTTTAATAATATAAATATTCTCATTGAAACCATCATAAATATGGTTATAAAAAAAATTAGAAAAGAGATTGAATTTTGTTGGAATTGTGTTATTTCCACGTTTTATCATAGATAATTAATTCACATTTTTCATTGATTATCATTTTATTTTTAATCAGAATTTAAATTTTATTATATGATATATTACATTTTTATTTTCAAAGATAAATTACATTTTTTTTTATCTCTTTTTTAACAAAAACCATTCTCTTTATATATCTTTTTTTTAAACAATAAAAAAAATAACTAATACAAATTGATGTATAAAAAAATGTTAATATAAAATTTTCACCGATCAAATTTTACAAATTGATATATAAAAAAAATAAATCAATTGCCAAAATAAATAATAAAATAACATCGATCAACATATTCAACATTCCACCCTCCAAAGAAATTCGGCTTATGATTTCCTTGGATATGTTGAGTGGTAACGTCATTAACATTCATGATCACCACGCAATACGCCACCCATGTTCATGGTGCAGTCTTCTTTTCAAACGAACGATGGCTTGGTAAAGTAAAGACAACCTCTAGCTAATTTCCTAACCGGATCGCTTGTGCATGGCATCGGACATCTAGATTCCTTTCGAGCAGGGTTTATTTTGTCGTGTTTCAGCCAGCAATCCAATTTCTGAGTCGTTGCATCGATCTTAGCGCACAGAATTCTCCTTGAAGGTATGATCTTAGGCACAGCATCGGGCTTCAAGTGAACTTTCTCTTGTCTGACCATTTTAAGTTTGTAGGAGTAAGTTGATTCGAGGTCTTTTTTTTGTTGTCGAGATTATCTTCTCGAGATCATTCTATACATTACCCACTAAGAACGTTTTTAAAATGTTGTTGAAGGTGTGGAGCCACATACGTCCTAGCAGGGGATCTTATCACAATCCACTACAATGGCCTCCAGTGTATGTGAGTTTCCTTAATACTTAACGTTCACATTGGCAAGACCTAATATTTTTGATAGCGCTGCCGTCATAACCAGTGAGTCTCATGTCCGTCTTACGTATCGCGGTTATGCCTACAGTCTTAGCTGTCAGCTTCGGAAGTATACTGTACCAGTACCGGTGTCAACTAGTGTTGTTAAACGGCTCGTTTCGAGCCGATTTTAAAAAAGGCTAACTCAATATTTTAGCCAGAATTATATTTCCTAAACCTCGAGATTTCGATAATATATGTCTGGACCTTTGTTCCTTCTCTGAGCAAAATCTTCAGGCTTATGTAACATTTTTCTGGGTGAAATATTGAGTTAGCCGTTTTTAAAAACGGCTCAAAACGAGCTGTTTAACAACACTAGTGTCAACTTGCATCAACGTGGGTATGTTGTTGATGCTCACTGTCACGTTGTACGCGTCATATGTGGTATCCTTGACCCCCATATTGTACACTTCCAAATTCTGCAGATTATATTCTTTAAGGTCTGTGTTTGAGTCGTCGGCATCATCTATTACTTCAATATTCGTAGCATGGTTCGTATTCAATTGACAATCACGATCTTTGTAATCAGAAGATCAATTGTAAGTATTATTGTCTTTTTTGTACTGGTTGGGCCTCAACGAATATTTCGGAAAACCATTAATATTTTGAGGGTTGTGTCTGTGCTGACCACGACGGGAAGAGTTGGTTAGGTTATCACCTCTATAGCAGTCATCCCGTCGATCATGGCTTTGATAATGGTCACAATGATAGACGTGACGATTGCTATGGACGTTGTACCCGCTATTGTTGTATCGATCGTCGTAGTAGTTAACGTTGCGATTATCGAAACGGTTGCGGTTATAGTGACAATTATCGTAACTTTGATCAAAACGATTGTCGTGGAAGTTTCTGTGCCGTCCGTTGAATCGTTTGTCCCTGTCGTTGTTGTAGCGTCCGTTGAATCGTTTGTCGCGGTCGTGAGCTTAAATCGTAACGTTCATCGAAATGCTGTGCGGAGCGATTGTCATTGATGAACTGGGGTTGCTTGATAAGAGATTTACCATGTGCGTGAGAGTCCTGAATGGGTTTTGTTGTTACGTAACTATTTTTGACTCTGCCCATGTGATTAACCTCTTGAACACCAGGTGATTCATTCAAATGAAACAATTTCATCTCGCCCTTGATGCCACTTGGCTCCGCGGTGTCTTCCTCTAGACCTAGATTGTAAATGTCTTTTACAGGGATCCAAACCGAACCTGAACCGAACCGTTAAACCGCTAAAAACCTGTATTTTTTATCGAACCTAAACCTCTAAAAAATTACTAACCGAACCTGAACCGAACCGCTAAAATGCCTCTGAAACGGTTCGAGTCTCATAATTTTATGCTTATAAAATAATGTGTAAGTTATTACTAGTAGTATATATCGCAAATATTTTAATTATATTCAAATTGTTTTAAAAATTATTATCAATCACATTTGATTGATAAACGTCAGTCATAATTTTTATAAACTTTAGTGTATTGCCATTTTGCAATATTTTTTAAATATTTTAAGCTTATAAATTATAATGAAAAAATTAAATCTAATATATAAATTATTTACATATAGTATTATAAATGACACATCAAATCTGATATCATACTGGCAATGCCAGCTACCCAAGTTAGTGTGTTAAATTTATATTATCTCCTTATAGATGTAATATGAGTGAGACGAATTTTGAAAATATATTAATTGTGCAGCTTAATAAAAAAAATTTAAGTAATTGTTCATATTTAAATTAATCATTGATATATTTATTTGTTATATTTATAAATTAAATATTATTTTATAATGTGCAATTAATAAAAATGATGGTTTTTATTTTAATTATGAAATAAAAAAAAATTTTCCTGATACATAATCTTAATGAAGGTTTGAATACAAATGTGTTCAAACCGGTTTTTAGAGGTTCGAACCGAACCGATATTTTTATTTTTTGCGAACCGAACCTGAACCTTAAACCATTATTTTTATCCGAACCTGAACCGATATTCGTTTCGGTTTGGATCCTTGGTCTTCTATAGTCATAGAGCCTTGACCGCTTTCCTGACATCTTTGGAATTCGAAGATACTCTAACTTTCTTAATAATTCTCTGAATGCCATTGAATTTACATTCTTTATTGAGTCGTTATATGCGCGTGACCCAAGCCGAGAACGTCTCATCCTTGCCTTGAGTTGCAGCATAAAATAATGATAGTTTAACGTTCTCAGTCTTCAATGGATGTTGTAACTTGAATTTGCTAAGCAGAGCGATTGGGTCCTGGAAGTCTGCCTCACTGCAAATTGCCCCAATATTATTAAATTCGTCATCAGGAAGACTTCGGAGAAATAAAGCGGCCTTTTCTCCGTTGAAGATCTTGCTGGTGTTGAAGAAATTCTGCAATTTCCCTATGTAGGCGCTGTCACCGCTACTAAATTTAAGGAAATCCAGCTTGACAAATTCAGTCATATATGTGGAATTCTTCAAAGCATCCATCGTAAGAGAATAATAATCGATAAAGGTGTAAAATAGAATAAATGTACATTGCAAAATCAAGTTCAAATTTTGAGATAATACTTACGCAGAGTTCAGACGTAGATTGGCCTCCATGTTGGAATTGTGTTATTTCCACGTTTTATCATAGATAATTAATTCATCACATTTTTCATTGATTATCATTTTATTTTTTTTTATTATAATAATTTACAATTTATTTTTCCAAAGATAAATTACATTTTTTTTTATCTCTTTTTTAACAAAAACAATTTCTCTTTATATATCTTTTTTTTTAAACAATAAAAAAAATAACTAATACAAATTGATGTATAAAAAAATGTTAATATTAAATTTTCACCTATTAAATTTAAATACAAATTGATATATAAAAAAAATAAATCAATTGCCAAAATAAATAATAAAATAACATCGATCAACATATTCAACAAATTTAATAAATGTTTTTCAATTATAATTGATGGATGTTTCCAAATCAAAAGCAATAGGTTTGTTAGTAAGTTATATTGAAAATGGTAACATGACTGGTCTTGATATTAAATATGCAAATAGTTCCGTGAATCTACCTCTCGAATTCTTAATTGGGCAAAGTTCTGATGGTGCTTTAGACATGAGTGGAAAAAGATCATAGGAGTAGAGACTTTAATCAGATCTGAGATCTCAAAGGCAGCTTTTATTTGGTGCTATCCTCATCGATTAAATCTAATAATTGATTATGCCAATTGATAAAGGAACTAGGAAATGTTTTAGGGACCTTAGACCTGATTCATGTGTATTTCAATGGTGTTAATATATATGCAGGGCTCATAGCATGTCATAGGGATGTACTGACAAAATCGGAACGATTTTTACATATCAAGAATATCACTCGGTAATATTTTCTTTTTTGTTTAGATTTAAAATGTTTATTTTATATTTATAGAAGCTGGCTATCATCATATAAATGTAATACTTTGTAATACCTGAGGGCTGCTTTAAAAAAATTAAAGGATACTGTAGATTCTGCCATTTCTACCATGTTTTAGAATAGAAAAATTTTATTTTATTTTGTCACTTTGTGTTTTGGATAATATTGTTGATAACAAGATTGGTTTGTACAAAATCGCAAACCGATGGGTATCGAATGGGGTTTGCAGTAAATCAAATTCAATTGGCAAAAGATTGCCTGATTAATTTGAGAAGTATCATTTAAATTATTGTCTTGTATTATTCATTAATTCTAATAGATAATAACAGAGAATTTATGAAAGTTTTTTCAAAGCACACGATTTTATGAAGGGGAGAAATTTGGGAAAATAGAACCTTCATAATAAAAAGGCAAATGGGCCATACCATGTCAAATCGATCAAAAAAGGCACTTTTTCGGCGACCCCTTTTAAAATTGTTAAAAATTTCTGGAATTATTTAGATAAGCCATTTATTTGAGCTCGCTAGCACACCTGGTTCTCGAGATATATGGGCTCAAAGGTACAAAAAAGAACCACTTTGGAATCTGTAAAATTTTTAAAATGCTTATATCTCAAAAACTATTTATAGTTAAAAATATTATAATATATCAATTTGTAGGTAAATAAATTATCTAATGGGCTAACAAAGAATAATAAATATTGGCGCCATTATAGACTTTTAACATCCGGTTTACCTAAATTGCTTTACCTGTATTTTTAAGCAAAATAGTGAGTTTGTTTTCGATTTTTTTTTATTGTTTTTTATTTAGACACCTTTGCTAAATATATATACTATATCAAAACCTTGGCGACGCTATTGACTCCAAAAATTGACAAAAAATATAGATGGCGCTTTATGAAATTAGGGATTATGGTTAAAATTTTGCTGCTAACTTATCAATAACCAGATATTTTCACTTTTTATATTAAAAATTTTTTATTTTCTATTAAATATACTAATTAACTGAGGAGCAGAGTGGGAATATGCCCATTAGACACTTAATAATGTAACAAATTTCCAATAATAATTATCTTTCATATAATTTTTTTAATTTTTAAGGTATCTACAATTTCATCAAATTTTTCATCATTTGATGAAGAAAGATAATAGTATAATTTCAGTCGTTAAAACTTTTTTTTACTCTAGGTATTTTTTTCTTCGGAGATTTCTTTTCACATAAGCGTTTTCTTTTAATGAGAGATTCCCAATTTGATTGTAGGGATATATTAATGTTAACAATAGCCTCTTGATTAATTATATGAAGGGGAGAATCAATATCTACATTGTCATTTGAAGTATAAGAAATGTTTGATAATTTTTGTCGCCATGAAGAGCATATTAACTTATCTAAATTGAATGATAAATTTTTTTGGGTCATCCAGGGTAGAATCTTTCTTAGATTCTCGCGATAATAAGCATGTCTCTGTAGATTAAATGGGTTGCAACATTTTAATATTTGGTACGTCCATCTGTGATATAGAATAAAATTTGATCTACACCTAGAATACATGTTTTTGCACTCTCCAAATCCAGATTGTTATTGGTAGACAGACGATAAAATTAATCTGAACGGACAGGTTAAAATTATTTCTCAGAAAGAGAGATCGTTTTAAACAATTAATTTTGTAAAATATAATCGAATATATGCCTAATATTTTTACTGCAGCTGTTATATATTATCGAGCTAATAAGTCATTCGCTCGCTATAGAAGCAAAGTAGAGATCTAAAAAATGTAAAACATTTTAATGATAGTGGGAGGGGGGGGGAAGAAATGGAAAATTTTATCACAATTCTTATAAACGTATTAATATTTTCATTTTCCTTAAGAATAATATTTTTCAACTAGCGCCAACTACTTTTTTCTTCAATTTTTGGTAAAAATGTATATTATGGAAAAGTCGATAGCGTCGTCAAGGTTTTGACATCGTATATATATTTATAAACGGTGTCTAAATAAAAAGCAATAAAAAAAATTCGAAAACAAACTCACTATTTTGCTTAAAAATACAGGTAAAGCAATTTAGGTAAACCGGATGTTAAAAGTCTATAATGGCGCCAATATTTATTATTCTTTGTTAGCCCATTAGATAATTTATTTACCTACAAATTGATATATTATAATATTTTTAACTATAAATAGTTTTTGAGATATAAGCATTTTAAAAATTTTACAGATTCCAAAGTGGCTCTTTTTTGTACCTTTGAGCCCATATATCTCGAGAACCAGGTGTGCTAGCGAGCTCAAATAAATGGCTTTCTCATTTTTTTACCTATCTAAATAATTCCAGAAATTTTTAACAATTTTAAAAGGGGTCGCCGAAAAAGTGCCTTTTTTGATCGATTTGACATGGTATGGCCCATTTGCCTTTTTATTATGAAGGTTCTATTTTCCCAAATTTCTCCCCTTCATAAAATCGTGTGCTTTGAAAAAACTTTCATAAATTCTCTGTTATTATCTATTAGAATTAATGAATAATACAAGACAATAATTTAAATGATACTTCTCAAATTAATCAGGCAATCTTTTGCCAATTGAATTTGATTTACTGCAAACCCCCTTCGAAATGGTTTGCGATTTTGTACAAACCAATCTTGTTATCAACAATATTATCCAAAACACAAAGTGACAAAATAAAATAAAATTTTTCTATTCTAAAACATGGTAGAAATGGCAGAATCTACAGTATCCTTTAATTTTTTTAAAGCAGCCCTCAGGTATTACAAAGTATTACATTTATATGATGATAGCCAGCTTCTATAAATATAAAATAAACATTTTAAATCTAAACAAAAAAGAAAATATTACCGAGTGATATTCTTGATATGTAAAAATCGTTCCGATTTTGTCAGTACATCCCTATGACATGCTATGAGCCCTGCATATATATTAACACCATTGAAATACACATGAATCAGGTCTAAGGTCCCTAAAACATTTCCTAGTTCCTTTATCAATTGGCATAATCAATTATTAGATTTAATCGATGAGGATAGCACCAAATAAAAGCTGCCTTTGAGATCTCAGATCTGATTAAAGTCTCTACTCCTATGATCTTTTTCCACTCATGTCTAAAGCACCATCAGAACTTTGCCCAATTAAGAATTCGAGAGGTAGATTCACGGAACTATTTGCATATTTAATATCAAGACCAGTCATGTTACCATTTTCAATATAACTTACTAACAAACCTATTGCTTTTGATTTGGAAACATCCATCAATTATAATTGAAAAACATTTATTAAATTTGTTAAATATGTTGATCGATGTTATTTTATTATTTATTTTGGCAATTGATTTATTTTTTTTATATATCAATTTGTATTTAAATTTAATAGGTGAAAATTTAATATTAACATTTTTTTATACATCAATTTGTATTAGTTATTTTTTTTATTGTTTAAAAAAAAAGATATATAAAGAGAAATTGTTTTTGTTAAAAAAGAGATAAAAAAAAATGTAATTTATCTTTGGAAAAATAAATTGTAAATTATTATAATAAAAAAAAATAAAATGATAATCAATGAAAAATGTGAATTAATTATCTATGATAAAACGTGGAAATAACACAATTCCAACATGGAGGCCAATCTACGTCTGAACTCTGCGTAAGTATTATCTCAAAATTTGAACTTGATTTTGCAATGTACATTTATTCTATTTTACACCTCGATTATTATTCTCTTACGATGGATGCTTTGAACAATTCCACATATATGACTGAATTTGTCAAGCTGGATTTCCTTAAATTTAGTAGCGATGACAGTGCCTACATAGGGAAATTGCAGAATTTCTTCAACACCAGCAAGATCTTCAACGGAGAAAAGGCCGCTTTATTTCTCCGAAGTCTTCCTGATGACGAATTCAATAATATTGGGGCAATTTGCACTGAGGCAGACTTCCAGGACCCAATCGCTCTGCTTGGCAAATTCAAGTTACAACATCCATCGAAGACTGAGAATGCTAAACTATCATTATTTTATGCTGCAACTCAAGGTAAGGATGAGACGTTCTCGGCTTGGGTCACGCGCGTATAACGAATCAATAAAGAATGTAAATTCAATGGCATTCAGAGAATTATTAAGAAAGTTAGAGTATCTTCGAATTCCAAAGATGTCAGGAAAGCGGTCAAGGCTCTATGACTATAGAAGACCAAGGATCCAAACCGAAACGAATATCGGTTCAGGTTCGGATAAAAATAATGGTTTAAGGTTCAGGTTCGGTTCGCAAAAAATAAAAATATCGGTTCGGTTCGAACCTCTAAAAACCGGTTTGAACACATTTGTATTCAAACCTACATTAGGATTATGTATCAGGAAAATTTTTTTTTTATTTCATAATTAAAATAAAAACCATTATTTTTATTAATTGCACATTATAAAATAATATTTAATTTATAAATATAACAAATAAATATATCAATGATTAATTTAAATATGAACAATTACTTAAATTTTATTTATTAAGCTGCACAATTAATATATTTTCAAAATTCGTCTCACTCATATTACATCTATAAGGAGATAATATAAATTTAACACACTAACTTGGGTAGCTGGCATTGCCAGTAGTATAATCCTGCATTTACAGTTAGAGCGAATTTGCGGTGAAGTATATAAAAGTACCCAGCATACGTGGCCACGAATTCGTGCTATCTATGAATGCAGGGTGACCTCTCATTGATAGTTAGCTACCAATTTGCGGTGGAGAATACAAAAATAGAGTGTATTTTTTATACTTCTTGAATTATCCTAACTATAAATGAGGGATGTTGAGCTTGAATCTTGGGTGAATTGCTGCAATAATACTGAGTACGTGTAATGAAGAAAATTCAGATTAAGAATTTATCCGTTTTCCGTTTCTGATAAGATAAAATCTTATGGAGCTGAAAAAAAAGATAAAGGGTTTAATTTATGTCATTGTGATTTTCTTCCTCTCCACTTCTTCGTTATTTCTTGATTCAATTCAAATGTTTGACTCAAATAATTGTGTTCAAATCAAATACATTACAAATAATTTACTTTAAGCCTAATTTTTAACATGAATTATGTTAGAGAAATATAAACCTTTTAAATTTTGATTTCAAAAATAAATATGAAAATTTTACTCCATAATAAATTTTAAGGGTTATTTATGAGTAAATTTTTACATATTATTTTTAGGGTAAATTAATTTTATTATTAGAATTTAAGTTTTTTTTTATAAAAATAATACACATTTATGTTAAAAAACATATTTTCGAAATTAAATTTAAAATAAGGAATTTACTATTTAAAAACATGATAATTATATTAAAAATTTAAATTTTTTATTGCAATTTTTCTAATTATTTAAATTTAATAACTAATTATTTTATTGTTATAAAGAATAGAAAATATTTATGGTAAAAAACGTGTTTTCGATCTTAAATTTAAAATAAAATTTACTATTTAAAAACATGATAATATTTAAAAAATTTAAATTTAACGTGTTTCGACTTAAATTTAGAGATAAGTTATTTTCCAATAAAAATTGATAGATATTTTTATTAAAAGGTTCTTTTCATATATCCAGATATCTTATATTATTAAGCATCATTACACATTTTTGACCATATTTTTTTCTTTTATATTATTAGGAAGCATATTTATACCGAAGAACTTCAAAAACTTGGATTAATTTTGGCCAATAAAATGAATCCAACGTGAAAGAGATTTATTTCAATCACGAAAACTAGATGGCGAGCTCTTGCTTGTGTGCCAAATTTTTTAATTATAATTTATGAATATCTAACACCACTAGCTGTTAGGCGTAATATTTATACGTTGCCTAAAGAGGCAAAATCGCAATAGGCCGAAAAAAGGAAGTGTGGAAGAATGACAAAGACTAAGAAGTCCTTAGCCCATGTCATGGTACAACTTATTTTTGATATTTATTAAACACTCTATTTTGGTTTGTTTTGAGTATTTGGTGGCATTTTTTTTTCTTGTATTTATTTTCGTTATTTTTCTTTTAATCTTCAGGCTGTTTAGCCAAAGCTATAGCCAGATGTTTAGGAATAAATTCAACTGGTACACTCCCCTAGTCCCGCAATAAATTATGATATTGTGAATGTTAGTTTTTGAAACCTTTTATTTTTGAAAAACTTTATACGTGAACGAGTTCCTTTTTTGTCGAACAGGTTGATGATTTACGCTCGTTCAATTTAAAAAAAATCTGATTCTTCATTTGAAAAAATAATATATTAATTTAATATTAACCCGAATTTTTATAGAAAAGGGGTTATTTTTTTAATTAGCCGTTTCTTTTATCACATTTGAATTTTTTAACCCACCACCACTATTTCTATCCTATAGTAGAGTTTATTAACTTGTATATTTTTATTATATGGATTAGCATAAGCTTGAATGTTATAGCTTCATTCGGAAAACATGGCTGAAAGATATTAAATGCTTTACAGTAACCTCCTAAATTGAAGAAATAAATTCTATAACTACAAAATGTAAAATGTGCCCAAAGAAAGAAAAAGAGAAAGAAGTTCTAATTTAAAGATTTGTAATATTTTATATAATATAACAATAAGTCACCAATTAATAATTTTTCTTATATAGTTGTATTTCATAGGCTTGTTAAATTATTATATTAAATACATATAGTAAAAATCTCTGACTATTTTACATTATATTCTATACATAGATATTAAATAGTTAATACCTTTTAGAGTTTATTTATATTTAGTGTGATTCTTTGAAATTATAATCTAATCACTAATATTTTCAACAAAATAAAATTACTAATTTTGAAATTGCTAATATATTATGTTAAAGAATATGGCTTTTAATTAATTTAAATGAATGGAATAGAATTTTTTTTAATTTTGATAATTGAAATTTAAAATATTATTTTGAATAATTATTTATTATTTACGCAAATAATATTTAGGTGACATTTTGTGGAACAATTAATGCCATTTTTAAAACATTGGCATCTCTTATTGTTGCAACTTTTTTGGCAATTGCAAATTGATTAACAATTACCATAAGAAGATGCACTTCTTGATGCTGTTATTATGGAGATGATAAATTTTATTGATTTATGAACGTTCGTTTTTAAAAATGGGGAATCAATTTTCAAATTAGTTCCAACCCATAATTTCTCGCCCTCCTTTTGGATAATTTCGACTTCAATATTTCTGGGGCATAGATTTTAAATTTATCTAGAAAGCTTTGAATGCAAGTAAAAGCATTCCTTTTTTACAGGTAATTAGATTTTTTAAACGCGTACTATTTTTTAAACGCGTACGATTTTTTAAGAAATGTTTGCGGCACTTATAAATCATAACATAATTTTAAATAAATTAATCATTCCTAAAATAAATTATATAAGATATTTTACTTTTTAAAAATATACCAACAAATTTGGTAGGGGAAGAATGTATCAATGTTTATATTTAATATTCCCTCTCCACAAATGTGCCATACAGTGAGTTGAAAATTAGAAGTAATATAGCTATTGAAGTAATGTAAATCCATTCCCATCTCTCAAAAAATACAGTAAAACTGTTGAAACAATCGTTTCTTTAAATTTTGTTTTTAGTATTTATTTTATTTATATTTTAGTATCTATTAATTTAAACGATTTATTTTCTTAATTATTTTATTTTTACTAAATAATCTATTAACTTAAAAATAACTTTTATTTTTTTTTGTTAAATGTATTTAAAATTTTTAAAATCGTTTATATATTTTTTTAATTTGTATAGAACTCTATATTAAATTTGTGAAATTATTTTTAAAATATATTATAAATAAAGGATATTCGGAAGAAAAAAACTTGATTATCTATATATATCAAATTTATTGATATAAAAATTTATAGCCCCCTTTTTAAGAAATACACAATGACATTATTATCTGTTATTGCCACATCAATGAATATGATACTATGTCAACCTGGCCTATCTAATATCGTATCGTCACCTAAAAAGTGTCAGATCTGACATGACAAAGTCGGACGTCGTTTATGTAATGATGGTATAGTCATCTTCTATAGTTATAACAGAATTTTCTCAAAGTTTCTTTCGCAAAATGATAAAAAGTGCAAATCCAAAGATAAACAAGTTATTTATAATCTTTTTAAATTTTTTTTCCCGTTTCTATTATTCATTTAATGAGCTAATAACCTCAAAATAAAACAAAAAAACTATAAAATATAAACACTATTTTCTTATTATATTGTTTACTTTGAACTTTTTGCCAATATTAGAAATTTAATCTTACTAAGGTTCTATCATATCTATAATTAAATGAACCATCAATAGGGTGAATTTTTATCAAACAGTAAATGCTAATTCACAGCCTTGGTATATCTTGTAAGGGGTTGTGGAGTGCTCATTTAATTGTGAAATTGCCCCTTTAGTGTACAATAATACAATAAAAAAATATATACACTAATATAATATTGATTTGTTTCAAACATTCAATTTTCATGAATTATTATACTTGGTTAAATTTATTTAGTAATGAGGAAGAAAAAGCTCACATGGATAAAGAAACTGTAGACAAATGGTATCTTTCATTTTCAAATGTTGAAGAAATCAGTTATGATGATTCATTAAAATTAAATAATTATTCTCACGCTACACATTGCATGATTTATGCACCTTACAATGTTTTAACTTTCAGTAATTACTGGACAAGAGCAGCAATTTTTGTAATTTTGTTTTAAATTATACCATCCATATAGATATTAAAATATATTTTTAATTTTAGATGCAGATTAGATTTGATGGGTTTTTGGGATTTCCAGGTGGTTTGGTTGATAAAAGTGATAAATCTTTTGAAATGTCTCTCATCAGAGAACTTGAAGAAGAAATTGGATGGGACTGTAAAAAGTGTGAAATACATAGACAAGATCATTTAGTATATTAAATTTTTTATTTAAAATATTTTATCAACTTGAACCCTCTTTCAAAATTATTTATTCTTATTTTCATTAGATGTCAAATATTATTAAAAATCAGGAGTTATGCCTACATTTCTATGTTATAAAGATTCAATACAAAGATTTTATGGAATTAGAGAAAAATTGTTTGACCGCACATGATTATGGAAAAGAAGTAATTATATTAAGCATGTTTATTTATATTCTATTAAATTATAAACCTAACAAGGATGAGTAATAAATGTTGTTTTTGTATTTTTACTAAATTTTTTAGCATCCTGTGAAATCTTTATAAATTATTATTGGTTTAAACAGAGTTGTTAAAGTATCGAGCTAGCCCACTATCTTTTTTAGAAGCTATAGCTAATATTGGCTACTTTTTTTGTAATTATTTAATTTTTTAGAGCGCTACTTTTTTTGAAAATTGCTTTTAAAAAAAATAATGAAGGTGTTAAAAATTTAAATATAATATCATAATTTTTATTGATTTATTATTTAATTTTGAAATTGAAATATATTTTCAATTTGTAATTTATATTTTAATTTGTATTATAAACCTAAATCATGTCTTAATAATTTAAAATGTTATCGTCTATGGATATCCAAATTGATGAAAGTGATTCAGACAATGATATTAATGAAATGGAAGATACCAGGGAAGACAATGTTTTTAATAGCTAATACAAATTTTCCATTCCTTAGATTTGAAAAAAAATTTTAAATAAATATAAAAACCAAAACTGGCTTCAAATTTATTTGTTTAAAATGTAAAAAAAATATTTCCTCAAATCAATCCAGTTATAACCTCAAGAAACACCTAAAGGTAAATTGTCATTTTTACATTCTAATAGTATTTATTTTATAAGACTGTTCATGCCAATTGTTTTAAGGAAATGGAGAAACATAAATAATTTTGGTATAGGTGACCACATCCAAAATGACTAATTCAAACCAAATTAATTAATAATTCAAATGCCAATATTTCTCAGAAATTGGCTGATAAAGTTATTGTTGATTTTATAATTGATACTATTCAACCAATATCCTTGGTTGATAATCCATCATTTACCATGATGATTAAAACTATTCCCTGGTACAACAATTTTATGTCGCCAGACACTAATGAATAAAATAGCAGATAACTTTAAAGTGATGAAAGATGCTCTAATAGTAGAGTTATCAGAGATATCATATATATGTACCACGGCAGATAGTTGGGCACATAATACAAAGTAAAAACTTATATAAAATGCAACAAATTACCATAAATATTTATTTTTATTACATAAATTTTTTTATAATTAAAACTAACTATATTTTAATATTTATAAATGTTGATTTTTATATATTCACTACACAATAACATTATAAGCAAAAAATAAAACAAATTTGTTTCTTAATTTTTTTTTATAAAAAGTAGCTATTTTAAGTTAGCTCATGAATTGCAATTTTTAGTATTAGAGGGTCAACTTCCACAATACAAAGGAATCGAAAAGAAATAATGATTTATATTTAAAGGATAACTACATCTATCGATCTAACAATAAACTTCTCGATGTTAAATATTACAAATTCAAGTTTTAAAAGTTACAAATCTAACAATAATGATTACACAGGGTCATTGCTCTTAAATCCATTGTATCGAAAATCTTATTGATTTTACTAAAAAATTCATTCATTATTTTTTCTAAATACATTTTAACATATTGCCCATATAAGAACATAATGGAACCAATATTGGCATTGAAAACTACATTGCCTTTTTACTTCAAATTTGTGATTTCAAATTGGCTTCCAATAACGTTCTCTTATGTAATAAATTAAATGTGGTATATAATATAATAAAAATCCTTAGAGCCCACTACAATTGTTTCATTTCCTTTAAAATTCATTTAGTAACCCCAACGTTTAGGATTAAGTAAGGTGTCAAACAAGGCTTCTCCTTTGCTGTTTAATTTGGTTATGAAAAATTATAAAAGATACATTAGGTTATACAAACTTATTACGACTAAGGTCCAATGATATATGGCACTTAGAACATATGGTGATTCTTAAGCTGATATAGTTATGATAATAAAGAGTTTGGATGAAACTATCTGATCCAACACTTTAAGTTAGACACAAAACATTTCCTAAAACTGAACAATAAAAGATGGATAAACTCCAAATCAAATAACCTAAATTAATCTTAATCTTAAAATTTTTTCCCATAATACAGATTAGTTTTTGCTATTACTATTATTTTTTAACCCCCATCCATCGCACCTTTTATTTGAAGACCTGCCCGAGCTTCGGGCTCAGAATTGTAGACATTTTTTATATTAGAAATATTCTCAATGATCATTTTGATTTAGCGAAAAACAATTAACCACGTGTTATTTTAAAACTTACTAATTCATTTGCATAATTTACATCTGAAGAAAGGAGTACTAGTCTGAAGCCTGATACTCTTGAGTTATCAGACCGGATTCTTTTGATCTGTCTATTTAATAACTTCATTATTATTATATATAGAGATCTGCAAAGTTATATTTAAAATAATCGGGTTTGGGCCGGGCCTAATATTTTTAAAAAAAAATCGGGCCGGGTCGGACCTTGGAAATTGTTTTAAATATATCAAAATTTATTAATTTTATATTGAATTTTTTATGTAAAATAAAAAAATTTGGTTTTATTTATTGAAATTATACGCCATATAACATGTATTTTATTTTGAGTAATTATAAAAATTAATTTCTATATTTAAATTTCGGGCCGGACCAGGCTTGAAAATTTAGGCCCGATGCAGATCACTAATTATATATATATATAAATTATATAAAATGTTATACTTGGTTTCGCAACTTTATTTGGCAATTGATAATAGTATATTCATGGTGGTTAAGTATACTTTTATTTAAGGTAGCAATATGTGAATAAATATACACATAATTTTTCATTCTATATTAGAATATTTAAACTCAAATTCCAAAATATTTTTTATCTTATAAATTGTAGTTTTGTTGAACGGCTCGATTCGAAGCGATTTTTAAAAACGGCTGACTCAATATTTTAGTCAGAAAAATATATCTAAGCCTCGGGATTTCGTTATTAAGGGTTGCATAATATTTTTGCTAATAAAATATTGAGTTAGCTATTTTTAAAAATCGGCTCAAAATGAGTCCTTTAACCACACTATAAATTAGTCCTTAATTAAAATCTTTAATGCATTTAATTTTACAAATAACAGGTAATGGGCTTTTGTAGGGTTCCTTTATACACAATGAATGATGGATATCGAGGTTTTCCAGCTTTTTTAAATCAGAATTTTATCGGGCATTCTAAATATCAACTACTCAAATCCTTATCTTCTACTGGTATAATGAGCGATTCTGAGATTAAACAAGCCTCTTCGCCCAATCCTTATTCCATAAAAATATCTCACACAAATAAATGAACTTAATATTCTAAGGGCTAAATATAATAGAAAATTTTTTTTGCAATACAATTTTATTAATTTATGCGAGATATGTGTAAAAAGAAAAGCTTGGATAACTCCTCAATTTCACAATCATTATTTATGAAAATAAGTTATTATATCACGTGATAAAAAAATTCCATAAAGCCATAAATTTCTATGCTCAAGCAAGCATTTTTTTTTAAATGTAATATATTTGATTTTCCTATTTATTTAAATTATATTTTTGATAGTAATAATTTTTTTGAACTCATTATTATATAAATAAATTTTTATAACTTTGGCTGAAAATGTATTATATTACCCGTTATATTAAATATCATTATTTTTATTTATTGAAAATAAATAGCCTAAAAATAGTATGTAACGCAAAACGACTATATTGAAATGATATAAAATATTACAAACACATAAAAATATAAACTATTTACATTACAGTTGCCAATATAAATTTTCTATACATTTGTTGATATTCTTTTTATAAAAAACTGTAACAAGAAACTTTTGTTAATTATCTAGTCAGTAGAATATCTTGATTAGAACTCTGTGCAGTTCAACTGAGTAATTATATATATATTGGTGGATCTGTAATGGATTCTTTAGTCTGGCTAAATCTTAAAATCCCTTAGTCCGGCAAATGTTTTTACAATTTGTTTAAAGTGGTAGAATATAAATTTAAGAATAAATATTTAGCCCTTTTAAATAGATAACTAAATTAGATATGAAGTTGGGCGGGCTTGGAGATTTTGGAAAAAAAACCTTGAACAAACATGATTGGATAAATATCTACATTTTAAAAAGAAAGTACAAAGTTAAAAATGGTAATAAAAGAAATTCCACAAAATAAAAAAATACACAGGTTTTAAAAAATTTGTGGCTATATTACTTAATCCCTAAACATTTTATTATCTTAATTTAAAGTACAGTTTCGTGCAGGGCTCTGATTTAGACAAAAAGACCAAAAATTAATTTAAATAATTTGAAAAATACGAGCTATTATTATAATTTAATATTTCTATGTATAATTATATATTATTATATAAAGTCTTGTAAGAGAATATTTATTTAAATATACGGTGTAGGTCTCGAAAATTATTTATTATTGTACTGATGTGAGTAGCACATTATTTTTTTTTAAGTCAATCTTTGAACGCTCCAGATTAACCAGCTTTTTGCCAATCAAATATCTATAAAGGGGGAAAAAAATTAAATATCTATCTCTAAATATTTCCTATTAGATATAAATGCCTGAACTATTAGGATAAATTAAACAATATTAACAAGAAAGTTCCTCCTAATATAAAATCCCTTCTATGTTGTATATTAGTTATCGATTTCACCTGAAAGCTTTTATATTTAACCATATAAAATATTTGATCGATTTCTTAAAGAATTAAAACAAAAAAAATTAAATACGAGATGAATTTTGAGATATGTCAAATTAAACGAATATAATCAAATTAATTGGTCAAATTTTTTTATTAACCTTTCATCTTTTATGTGCTGATATAATTTTTTGAGCTGTTTGATTTGGTAGGATAAAAAGGAAAGCATAAGTAAAGCTGAAAGCAAGGACGGATAAATATTTTTTTCCAATCGACTTCTATTAATCTCGCTTAAGCCTTTAAAAAATATATATAATAGTTTTACAACATAAGGGCTAAAAATAAAAACAATGTATCAAGATTGATACCTGAATTAAAATTGAGAGCCTATAAGGATAGGTAAGACATTTCGAAATTATGCCTATTATTATGGTTTTAAGTTATAGTGATACGAAAGAAAGAATAATATTCTTAATTTTTTTATATTCCTGAGCCAATATAAAAACCGATGGATTAGAATAACTTAATATTCGTAAATTGAGACTTAATTTGCATGATCATGTAAATAAAGGGTATTGATTTTTATTGAAATTCGCAAACTATAACGATTATTAATTTATAACGGGGGATGATTATTACACTTGCATAATTTTTCTGGTAGTCGCCTTGAGGAAGCAGAAAATCGATTTAAATTAAATGTCGTGTCACTCTTACGAATGCAAAAAAGTAATTAAAATTTCCTTTACCAAATAAAGTAGCCACTCCATGAGCCACCACGTAGGGTAAGGCTAGAGCGGTCCCCAGCCATTTAAGGCAAGGCCAGGCTAAGCCGGTCCAAACGGGTCCTGTGAGTGCGGTAGAGGTCGAGGACATGGTGAGTAAATTTTCGTAAAGCCTTCGCAATTCCGGTCTTAAGGCATCACCAGAGGGAGGGAGCACGAGACTGAGAGCTACGCAGGATTTGACTAGTAGGAGCCCAAGCATCCAGTCCTGGCAGGTTAATTAAAACATGTTTTAATTTTTTTTAAAAATTTGTAGTAATATTATTCTACTTTATATTTTAACGGTCTTTTGTTTATAATTTTATATTATCTATTTGTATATTGTTTTACGGTTATAAATCAATATTCAAATGTTTTTTATATCCAATTAATTTTTAGCGAAAGATATATATATATACTGAAAAATTGTGAAAAAGATTATTATTTTACCACCACTTAAATAAATATCTTGTCTGAATCGATGATTAAAATCCCTATGTTTACTTTAATAAATTATAGGAAACTAGCTTACTAATGCCTTAATTTTAAATAAAGCACTTTTATAAATTAATATATCAAATACTAAAAAAAAGATAGCATTTAAATATATTTTTAAAATGAGCCTTCCTTCATTTAGATTATAGTTATATGGTCCATTATTAAATACTAACCCTGCCAATACCTAGTCTATATTTTTTGTTCAAATCAGTCGAATGCATATGGCGATTTGAAATATTATTCATATTAGGATAAATTTAATTAATGCAAAAGAAGATCCATTGAGAATGAGTTGCTTACCAAGGTTATTTTATTCTTAAGGTGAGTTTGCATTTAAAAAAAACAATGTCATTAATCCGAATCATCATTATAAAGGGTTAATCGGAGTGGTGACACAAAGATCATAATTCAATACAAACCCATCCCGTTTTACCCAAAATTTTATTTAATAAAATAACTAAAATACATTTTAAAAAATATATATCATTTAGGAGCAAAACCTGAGACAAGAGTATAAGGGCTGTCCGATCTCCAGGCACTCGCAAAGGCACGACCAAGCAAAGATCCAATAAAAGCCCGGCCAATAAGGGTATACACCCAACAAGTATGGAGATGAAAAAAGTGAGTTTCAAAATCTTTATCAAAGTTGAAGTTAGACGTCGCCAAAAGGTGCCCAATATTTCTTGCAGGTCTTCGTGATTGTTGATAGAAGTTATTCCATCGGTACTATAAAAACATCACATTTTTTTTTTAAATATATAACATACTATATTTTACAAAATTTGTGTAATATGAAATCAAATCGAATAGTAATTATTCGTTTTGTTCAAATACGTTTAAAGAATTATTAAAACTTGAAGAAAAAAAACAAATGCGTTTTTTTCGAATCGAATATTCCGAATAATTATCAATATATTTAATAAAATTTTATCATTTCTAATCGATAAGCGATCAATCTGAGGGTTGATATGATTAATAAGGTATACAACAGCTTGTGAAAGACTTATCTTAATTGGAACTACTAATTTTCTGTCAAAATATCGCATATCTTAATAAGAAGAAACAATAAGAAAAACTCTTTGCCTTAAAAATTTTAATTTCGTTAATAACTGGATCGCGTGTTCTTTATCATCAGATTAATTCTGTAAGATATATTTTATTATGAATTATTTTATATTTTTTAAACCTAATTCACTAATTTCATGTTTTAATAGCGTTAATACTAAACTCAGGAGAGAATAATTGAGTTTAAAGTTTTTGTTTGATAATCATATGAAAGATTTTGGATGATATTTCTTCCATTTTAGCGATTTTTTTAAATTTTCAATTAAATACAAGTGTTTAGTCCCCTATATCTATTAATATGAATTTCAAATTTACTTTAAAAATTTTCTAGGAGATATAAGCCAGGTTCCCAATTTTTAGCGATTTTTGTTTTAGCGATTTAGAACGGGAACCAAAATTTTTGGCATAAGTGACGGAAAATTTACACTTACTTGTCTCTAAGCCACAAACTTGACAATTGTGGGGATAGTGTTCCTTTATTATAGTCCGTTGCGGTGGTTATCTTCCATTTTTGCAATAATTTAACCTAGGTTGAGTCAAATTTCAGATAGAACCCAACATAATGTCAAGAAATTGGCTTAAGACTTTTTTCAGTTATTAACTAGTATTTATTAGTGCAATAAAACTCTAAAATGTCATCTATATTTTTCCCCATATTAGGAGACAAAGTTGGACTATCTATGACAGTCTTGATTGAATTATAAGATATTTGAGGTGTATCCTCATGGATTTTTGATACCTGGACAACTTTTATTTTGGTTTTGGCATATAGGAAACTAATGCAATTTTATTTTTACGTTCTCCCTTTAACCTTGTACAAGATGAATTATATTTTGACCAAATCTTTTCTGAAATGTTGAATGGCTCTGATAAATATGGCCATTTTTTCTATCTATTTTTTTAAGCAATAATCAAATACAAAATATCCTAATTTTTCAACCAAAATCATGTTCCTTAAATATCAATTTTCTATATAAAAAAAATCCCGTATCACAAATAGAAAATTAATCAGAATTGTCCTCAAAAGAATTTTATTAAAACATTATTAAAAAAAATAACTCTGCTACAAATAAAATATGCATTTTTATTCTTTTATTTTTAAAAAATGCATATTTTTAAATAACAATAAAAATGATACGTGTATTTTTTTTAAAATTTCCATATATGAGTGGTGGGAAATAGTTAAAATCAAACTTTCTAAAAACTATGCGTCTAAAAGCCTCAGGTTTAATCAATTAGAGTTTAAAAAAAACGAATAATTAGAATCGAATACAAATAATAAATTTTCGTGCAAATTCGAGTAGTAAATTATTAGATTCGTTTAAATTAATTGAATACGAATATTTATAAGTTTTTCGAATTTTATCAATGCAATAACTTAGGTTAGGTCTATTAAACCACCTATAAAAAAAATTTCGGATTGGGTTGAGCCCCACATTTAAAAATTTGATCCTAACCAGGCCTCCAAAAAAAACAGCTCAGCCTAAAATAAATTAATATGAAGAAGAATTATATTTAAAAAAAATTTAATAAGATTTTTCTAGGTGATTTTGTTGGCCAGTAGTACAAAATCTAGCTATTTTTATAGGTATATTAAAATTCTTAACTTTTTTATCCTTTATAGTTTTTAGCATAATATATTCGCCTAAAAAATGATCTAATTATATATAACCTTGTATTATTTTCATGGCTATTCACATTGGTAGACGCATTAAGATTGCTACTATCATTATTCATGAGGTCCACATTGACATTTTGATTCATATTGATATTTTGAGGCTCAAATTGTCTAAAATATCTCCACATAAACCATAAAAAATAGGTTCCAGCCAAAGCGGTGTATAGATCTTGAAAATCTGTTTCGGTTTGGCCTAACAAATTTAAATCTTCTGCTGTTGGATATGTTGTGGTGTTGTTAATATGTGAGATTGAGGAGTTATGGGTAGTCCCGTTTATTATATTTTCGTTGTTGTATTGGTAATATGAGTAAAGGACGTGATCGGAGGATAAGAGTAAGTAACTACCAATATCCCAAGGGAAACGCTTGACTATAAGGCGACCCAAGAAAACTGTAAAAAAAAAAAATTATATTAGTTGAAGATTTGGTGGTAGGATAAGATAAAATTCCATCGAATATTTAAATATTAAAAAATCAACCTAATTAATCCGAAATACCAAAAAATATATATGATGCAAGTGCAAGGTTTATAAGATTCGTAAAAATATAAATTAGTTTAGGAAACAATTAGAAAAGTTTGGGAATAACAGTAAATGGAGTTCTTGATCAGATATTCTTTTAAGTTTTTTTCCCTTAGTATTATATTTTCAGCGACCTATCCAGGTCCAATCAAACCAAATACGGGCTGGTGTTCAGACAGACATTCTCTCAAACTCGGCCAGATAATTGGTTTTAAAATTTTAAATTCTCATAAATATTTTTTTCCAAGAATAACACCGGAAGGTATCTTATTTTTCAATAGTCCAATAATCATTCTTTAATTTTTTTCAGATCAAATCAGACCTATTTCTAAAATAGAAATTATCAGATTTGAATCGAGAAGAAAAAAAATTCCTCTGGTCCTTTAAAAATCGGTTCCGATCCATGGCTTCTAATTTTAGTCTAGAATGAAAATTAAAGTAATATGCTAATCTGAAAAAAATATGGAAATTACCGGGCAAGGTGAAGAGCATAAATGACGATGTAACAATGGTGAGAGCTATAGTTATTATCAAGGCAGCTATTCTTAAAGGAAAATAGGTGGGCCTATTATAATTCAGCCCGGGAACAATGCGGGGGTTATTACTTCCGCCATTATTTTTAGGTGGTTCTTCCTTATTTGAATATATTTTATCCGTTTGGTCAAATTTTGTATCGTAACTCTTGTTGGATTCGTTATTTACTACATCGTTTTTCTCGCCATTATTTGTGATTTTACTGGTATTGCTAAGATTTATTGGATTTCCTTCATTATCATCTGATATTCGGTTATGGCTAAATGACAGAGAATCGTCATTTATATAATTGATATTTTCGTTATTCAATATGTTTCTACTATCACTGATATATTTAACACCATTTGTGGGTATATTCGCTTCTTGTTTATTGTCATGATTATCATCAATCGTTACATCATTCAAGATCTCATGATCGTTCGTTATCCAGGCAGATGATGTCGAGGCAATCTGTGATTCGTCGTTTGTTATGCTAGAATCAAAGACTTGGGAAATTTCGTCAGATTTGTCAACATTTTCCGATAGCTTTTCAGAATCATTATCCGGTTTATGGCCTTTTTCTTTCTCGAAAGCTTTCTCCGATTTACCCTTTTTATTCTTTGGTTGCGTCCGCTTATTTTCAATGTTTTCCGTACTCGTTCGAACATGACCGACTGTGGGATTTCCTAGGAGATAAGAAGTAAGGCCTAGCAGTTGTCCTACATGACGAGCCCACCATGTTATAAGGAGAGTGCCATAATGTCGAGCTCTATTTTGTTCCATCAGCGAAGGAATAACTACGTGGAAAAGAACTAATTCCAAAGGTAATTCGGCAAAATAAGAGTCACTTCAAGAAAAGTTTAATCAGAAATATTTATTTAAAAATTGTATAAAAAAAAAATTCAAATTAGATTGGTTTAGTTAGAAAGATGAGGGATTTAGGAAAATCCTATTATAAATATTTTAAGTTATTTAAATAACTTTCTGTGTAAAATTTAAATAATATAAGACCATTTCCAAACAGAAAGTTTTTTTATAAGCGATTTTCATGTGTTTTATTAAAATATTAAATAGCGTAGTAATTTAATTCTTATATACAAAAATTTTTAATTATTTCGAGTAGGGTCTGTGGCCGAGTCGGTTTAGTACCTATATCACGATTCGATAGTTCTGAATTCGAATCCAGCAAGGGTCATTTTTTTTAAAGCTAACTTGGTGGTTCCTTTCTTGGGGGGGGGGGGGTGATATATAGTAAACTCGACCACGTGATTCCGTTAATATATAATAAAAAATAAATCGGTCTTATTGCATCTTAATAAATCTTGGTCGTTGTTTAGCAAGTGAACTAATGTCATATATCATTACTCCATGTTTCCAGCTAATTTTTTTATTTATTTCCAAACAAAGGGTAATAATTTGTCGAATTAATTTTTTAGCATAACAAAATATTTTTTAAAAAAAGACATATTGCAATCTCTCCCAGACGCCATTTAATCTTTAATAAAAAAAACAACGAGTTTTATTTACATTAATTATTTAATAGTGGGAAATTTATATTATGAAAAAAAAATTAATTCAACAAAATATTGTATTTTGTTTAACAATAAATAACAAATTTGCCTAAAACATGCTATAAAACCGCTTTGAAAAAACGTTGACTGGAAATCGCCTAACATAGTATAATGTTGTGGTTGTGAGAATCGCCAATAGAGTACTGATTAACGTTTGATATAATTGTAAGCGTGCGGAAATGAATGAATGATACACTGATTAAAAAAATATATACTTGCACGCATACAATTATATTAATGACAATCAATACTCTATTGACATTTCCTGCAACTACAACACTTCCCCCCCCTTAACTAAACCCTCTCACTGAAATTCAATCAAAGTATGACTCCTGGTCATTATCATTACTTAACTTATAATAATATTTAGCTTAATATTACAGAGACTAGGTAATTTTTGAATTTATAAATCCGGGCCAAAATAAAAAATCTGAGCTGGCCATAATATTTTGCATAATATCAGAGAGACTAGGTATCCAATTCGTTTATTTTATAAATATTGCTTTGTTTAATTTTCACTAAACCTGGGTTTGGGATAAGTCCATAACATTATACATTATATTATTTATTAGTATTAATTAATCATTTAAGTTTTTGTTAGGTTTAATATTAATAAAGTACTATTTTATTTTGAAAATTTTTATTTGGAAAAATTTTACAGGAATTTTTGACGATTTCCTCAAAAAATATTTTAGGGATTTTTTTCCGGGGATATTTTTTCCTATATTGTTAATTTTATAAAAATAATTTAATATTTTATAGGATTTAAAAAATAGGGGAATTTTTTTCCGGGGAATTATTTTCTATAGGAATTTTTTCCCGGGGAATTATTTTCCAAGGGAATTGTTTTCCGGGGATTTTTTTTTCCGGAGAATTATTTACCTGGGAATTCTTTTCCTGGGGATTTTTTTTCCAGGGAATTATTTTCCTAGATTCATCTTCTATGTTGTATGTGAACCATTTTATATATTTTTTATCTGACATAAAAATTCGAAAGTGGTAATAAATGATTAACTACTTAAACAAATGAGTTGGTTCGTAGATGTATAATGATTTATATTTGATAAATAATATTACTATGAAGATATAAAGTTGAATGGCAAAAATTTTGGAAATAAGAATCGTATCAGTTGAGTAGGTACGTAAACGCTTAGGGTGATCAATGATACAAACATCAACTGTAAATAATGTAATTATTAAATTCTATAAATTTTTAAAAGGGTAAAATCTAGAGTAAGTAAGGTGATCATATATACTATATAAACAGCCTTAAGTAGTAAATTTATATGAAAGTTTAATATTTAAAAAAAAGGCAAACTAATGCCCCTAAAATCATTCTTATGACACTATTAACTCCTTAAATATGAAACTATATATGTTATACGCTACTGTATATATCTTTTATCTAAATAACACTCACTTACCCAGGATAAGCAAAAACGTCTAAAGTGTTCCCGAACAGGGAATAGTATCATTTCCTTGATGGGGTTGAACTCAGCTAAAATAGCGGCCTGAATGGGAATACGTTGTTCTAGATTTTCATCTACTCCTTGAGCTGGGTTGTCGTCTGATTTTTAAATATATTGATTGACACAATAATATTTTTATTATTTTGTTAGATATTCCGTAACACATTTTATCACTAATTAATTTTTTTATTTTATTTTGAACATTAATATTCAAATTTTAACTTAAATAAATCTTTTATTATCAAAATAAATAAAATATTTATTATTTGTTTTACTCTATGAATACAAAATGTTTTACTCTATTATCATGAAACCCTTTCCAGGCATCGTGTATAACATATTTAGATCAAGAAGTCTATTAAAAACATTTTATTTTAATCGTTTATTAGATCATTTAAAAATATTTCTATTTAGTATTTAATTTCATATTCATTATTCCACATTTTTCACTTAATACTTATCTACAAATCTTTAACTCTGAGTTGAAAAAAATTTAAATAAGAAAAGACCAATAATCTCTCCTTTTTCCACTTATATTCAAATAGATAATTTAAATACATCACCATTAGCTCGGGCATTATTATTAAGAGCACCAGATGAAGCCCTCAAAAACCAGACGATCCCAGGCCTTAAGGCTTCCCGACAAATGGCCACACCAGAAGCGAAATAAAACACGTAAACCACCCCGAAAAGCCAGTGGGCTAAGGCGGAAGTGGCCGGATTAGTAGATAGAGTGACAAGACGATCTGAAAAAGAGGAACCAAACAATTTCTATTTTTTATTTTTATTTTAAAAACAATTAAAATTAAATAAAATAAATTGATAATTTTCAACTGAGTTATAACTTACTTAATAAGTATTAATCATTACTTTATAAATTGTTCTCATATATTATTATTATTTTATTCAACAGTAAGGGTCATCATTTATTATCAACTATTTAAACAAGAAAATGTTTGTTTAAATAAATACTGGAAGATTTAATATTTCATAAAATGGTTAAGGGAATGCTAAGCTAATATGGCATATTAAGATGTATAAAATTATGTTTTATAATACAAAATTATGATATTTTTTTGAAGATGGGTGTCATAATTAGCGTTTTTTTAAATTATTGTATATATTTTGTTTTTTTTTGTTAATTTATTATATGTATTTTTATCACGCGCAATAATCCGATTTGTTAACTTTAGCGCATTAATTTGTTTTTGGGATCGTGAGACTCATCATAGTCAGTTTTTATATATATAATTTGGAAAAGAAATTTTGTAAAATTAATGACATATTTTTTTGTTTCTTGTTTAGAAGAAAATAAAATTTTGTAAAATTAATTAATATTTTTTCGTGTGTTCTTGTTTGAAAAATAAAAATAAATTAGTTAATGTTCTAGGCATATGTTTGTTTATTTATTATTATTAAAATATTATTGATTTTTTTAATGTATTAAATATATGATTGATTTTTTTTATTGGTTTTAAAAAGAAAATAAAAGTTTGAATTTTGGAAAATAAAAAAGTATCTCAAAAGTATCATAAAAAAAAACTGAGATATAGTTTGGTAAATATGTATATATATAATTGAATAGTTAGAAGTATGTAAAGGTAAAAGTAAGAATTGTCTTAGTATATGAGATAATATAACTGAATATGTTGAAAATTCGTTTGGTTTAACAAAAATGTATATTGCAAGTCATTTTTTTGGTTTTATTAAATATTTGTTATTAAGTGAAGTGAAGTGAAGCATATCGTGGTTAATAGTTTTTTTTCTTGTGTTAAAAAAAAACAGTTGAGAGATAAAAGGAAAAGTTGAAAAGGGAAATTATTTTATAGTAATGTAGATTGTGTTAACTTTTTAAATTGATAGAATGTTAAAATAAGAAATCAATTTATTTGGTGAAGAATCGATAAAGAAAAAAATAAATTAAACAACTTATGGATTATTATTGAAAAAATGAAATTTATGCAGCAAGAGGTTGATTTAATGAAGTTTGGAAAATATATGTTTTGAAATAAATAATGAGGGTGGTGAGTGGATTAAAAAATGTTATTTGTTTATCAAATTAATTGTTTATTGTGAAAATAATAATTAAATATAAGTTGGAATAAAAAGAAAAGTTAATAAGGGAGTTTGTTAGTAAAATTGAAAAATGGTAAAGTACATTTTTAAAAAAAAAAAGAAGTTCGTGAGTCGATTAAAAAGGTATGTTTGTGAAAAATTGAAATGGTAAAATATATTAATTATTTTAAATTAATAATAAAAATAAATGAAAATTGAAGGATAGATTATTTTGTTTCAAGGAAAAATATAATCGTTGATTATGACTGAGGAAAATTCTATTTACAATGATTTCGATAATATTACACCAATGATTCAGAATAAGCGATAATAAGACCAACTATCAAACTATCCACAATGACGCGATAATCAACTTTCAAGTTCGGATGCAGCCAATCATTTAACTACCAACTTAGTGATCGATAATACGATAACTTTAGATGATGCAAAGCAAATGATCCATTATGCTATGATGTACTAACGAAATTGCTAAAGACCGATAACTCGACGATGAAAAAATGATGAACAATACGACCGATCAATTAATGGTGTCAACAACAATATGAAAATTGACATATTACAAAGAATAATAGTTTTTTTTTAAAAAAATTTTGAATTCGTGTCCTGAGAATGCCTCTTAAAAATAAGGGAGGTGTTCTAGGCATATGTTTGTTTATTTATTATTATTAAAATATTATTGATTTTTTTAATGTATTAAATATATGATTGATTTTTTTTTATTGGTTTTAAAAAGAAAATAAAAGTTTGAATTTTGGAAAATAAAAGAGTATCTCAAAAGTTAATAAAGTTATATTATTCAGGACGGTCTCGGATTTATTCCCAAGTTAAATTATTCAGGACGGTCTTTGATTTATTCCAAAGGGCACAACGTAAACAATGGGAAATATATTTTAAAAAAGTTACTCGACTGCAATGTATTTGGGGAAGCACGTAGCCGCAAGGAGACAGATCTCTTCCAGAGCAAAAAATGTAGACAATTAAAATATTTAGTAGAAGCCTTCGTCATTAATTATTTTATGAAGTTAGAGGAGCGTATAGCATAATGGCCTAAAAAACATCTATTCAGAGTACTTTATTGGACTCGATATTTTCTTTACATCTGTATCGACAATTAATAATCGGGCCATTCAATGTCAAATTGATCAAAAAATCATGATTTTCGGGTGACCCCTTTCGATTTTTACCAAATTTTGTATAAAAACAAGGTTCGTGTAACTAATATTTGGGGAAAATTTGAGCCTTCTAGCTACTGTTAAATTCCATATCAAATCAGTTCACCCACTCCAAAGCCTCATCCATTTACCAGGCAATGTTGAAAATGTTGTGATATGACCTTCTATATCATATCTTATTTAAAAAATATCATATAGGAACATTATTTATCATTTAAACGGATAAAATAAAATAGGTCATCTTTGTTTAAAATTTAATTTAATAGAAGCGATCCATTTTTCTATTATTTGGTTTATTTTTGGACAAAGGACAAATATTATTATTTTTTTTATAATTTAAAAAAAAAAAATTATTCATAAAGTTTTGAACGAAAGTCGTGAAGGCGTTCCTTTTTTTTGAAGATGAACTTTAAACGCGAATATGTTAAATTTCTGTTGATTTTTTAGAAAAAATTAACCACTATATATTAGTAACTGTCAATTTTTAAAATCATTAGTAATATTTTTTTCCGGTCATGGGTTACTTTATTTGAATATTTACTGATGATTTGATGAATTTTTTTATAAATAAATTATACCACCCCCTCCCCTTAAGAAAATTATTGGCTTTGCGCCAGAATTTGGGTATTATAATTTATTTTATTAGAAAAAGCGTTGTAAGTTAACACTTACTCCAAGATAGAATTTTATAATAGTTGTAAATGCATATCCCATAAAAAAAACTATAAAATAGAACTTCTTAATTTATATTATTATATTTTATAAGTTACAACACTTCTTAGCCTTGTAAATATATATAATTTAAATATTTTAATTATTTATTTATTTATTAATTCTTACCAAAGAGCAAATGTCCAAAAACCAACCACAAAAGAAAGGAAAGATAATGATCTCCAAAATGAGAAGTAAGCAAACTTTGATAATGATGTAGCAAACACCGAATACCATTTTTAATCTTAATATGAATATAAAAAAATTATATAACACTATTATTTTGTTAGATTGGGTATTCCCTGATAGTATAAACAAGATATTAAAATAAAAATCTAGGTTTTATGGGTGATCCTTATCATATTTTCAAGCATATACGAGCATATAATATCTGTTCCGATAATGTTAAAATATATAAAAATTTATTTCATCTTTGTTTTTAAAATTTTTATACAAATTTTTAAAAGAGAGTATTGTGGATTAAAATTATAAATTTTACAACTATAAAAATTGACTATCTCTTGATTGAGGAACCTTGATTAGTGGTTATAGATTCTATAAAGTATATTTGCATAAGTGTTGTATAGAAACAATTTTACGATTAATCACGTTATCTGTTTTATTTTCAAAAAAATCAATTTCTTATATTACGAAATTAATTGTTAATTAAAGTGATTAATCAATATTGCCCTCTAGGATATGTGTATCTACTATATTTTTTACTTGGAGTGATTAAAGAAAGCCGAGAATTTACGCCCAATTAGAAAGACTTGAGCTATAAGAACGTATCCAGTGTATATGAATATGGTGGCATCGAAATTGGTATTGGATATCTTTAATATAAAGACGTTAAATTTTTCAATCAATAAATATATATATAATATTCCTTTTTTCTTTCTAATTCTTCCGTGATTATAACTTTACCAGGGGAACCATAAATTTAAAACGTTAAACAGATTCGTATATTATATGATTCCCGGGATATCGTTAAGATCTATAATCCGGTCCAATCGGCGTGGGTGGGTGTAATTTTGTTCTGGACCAAAGATCGAACCGTGGAATTCGCTATTGGGATCCAAAACGCACCCAATGTTATAAGTGGGTTCTATTCAGCCCCAAATATTTCTTTATTAATTTTATCATATATAAATAGTAGTATATATGTTTTACAAGCTTCTTACCTTTTTTTCAAGTCTAAACACCTTGAAACAAAGTTTTCCGTAATGATATGGCAGAAAAGCTTGAAATTTTTTTTCCAAAAAAAAAAAAAGGAAAAGGATATATTATTAAAATATTAACTTTTAAAACATATTTGCCTAAACCAACTATGCCTAAATTTCCGTTATGCAATATATATATTATGGACAAAAAATAGGTATAATTTTCCCAATCATTAAATATATAATTTATTGTTTAATGAGAGTAATTTATTAGTTTTATAAAATGTGTTAATATTTAATAGCTTACCTTCTCAATATTCAATTTATAATTTCATTAATATTCAAAATACGTTTTATTGTTGTCTCTAAAAAAAATTTAAAGTTAGATGTTTTGCAGGTTACCGGCGACATAATACATGAACAATAATTAACAAACTCGTTATATAATCTTACAAGAGTTATTATTATTAATAAACTATTATTTATTTGCAAATGAGTTGTACCGAATAAGAATATGAAGAGAGCATTAAAAACGATTATCCACAAGGCATGTTCCTTTAATAATAATAAAAAATATATAAATTATATATATAAGTAAAATTAATTAGAAGTAAAATGAAAACAATAAAACTAAGTATACATTAATTAATTACATTTGCATTTAATTTGTTTTAAAAAAATTATAATTTGTACCAAGAAACTGTATGTCCCGTCAAGCCCCAAAAGGTTTTCCCAAGTTAAATCTTCGACGGCCCGATCCCAATCGATATTGTTCAAATTGAAAACTGATAGAAATACAAAAAAAAATATATTTCCATGTATTTTTTTTTTATAAATATTTATTATTATTCTCTACTTTTAAATCTTTCGGGTTTAAATCGGGTCTAAGAGGATTTTAGTTTCCGGATTTCTGATTTCGGTCGGGTTCCGAAATTCGGTCTTAACCATTTAGTTTAATTAAGATGACAACTATTTTTAATAATTTTTAAAAAAAAATAATTATTGTCTTAATAAAAAGTAATAATATCAAAAAACTTAAGTCGTGAAAAAATGATAATTGTTATTTATTAAAAAAAAATCATATTTCTCCCAAGGGGACCAGGAAACATAAAACATATTAAAAGGGGTTGACAAAACTTTATCTTATGAGACAACATATTATACTAAATTCCTTCTTTAATTATTTGATAATAGCTCAACTCATGGAATGTTCAACTGAAGAAAATTTTTTGACTTGGATGAGATATATTTAAAATTAAACAAGCTATCTGAAGTAAGGAGTAGGATTAAAAGTCAGAGAGATATGGGTTAGGATTAAGATGCGTGAAAAAAATGGTTTTTGATAAAATTTAATAAGTCTTTTTAACAATAACCTTTCAAATCTGACAGGTCATGTAAATTTAAATAAATCAGCTGTTGTAACGGAAATTTCCTTGAATTAGAGTATAATCATAATATTTAACCAACTCCATTCATTGAATCTAGGAAAATAATTCCTTGGTAAAAAAAATCCCCGAAAGATTACTCCCCGGGAAATAATTCCTCGGAAAATAATTCTCTAGGAAAAAAATCACCGAAAAAAAATTCCTACAGAAAATTATTCCCCGGAAAAAATTTCCCCGGAAAAAATTACCCCGGAAAATTATTCCCCTATTTAGAAAATTAACAAAATAGAAAAAAAAAATCCCCAAATAAAATATGTAAGATTTTTGAGAAAATCAACAAAATTAAAATAAATTCTTATAAAATTTTTCGAAATAAAATTTCCCAGATAAAATTGTTAAGCAAAATTATGAATAATAACTAGTTATTAATATTAAACCTAACCAAATTAAATTATTATTAATTAATCCTAACCAATATAATGTATAATGTTATGGCCTTATTCCGAACCCAGGTTCGGTGAAAATTAAACAAAACAATATTTGTAAAATAAACGAATTGGATACCTAGTCTGTGTGATATTAGGCAAAATATTATTATATGCTAAGTAATGATGATAACCAGATTTTTATTTTGGGTAGGATTTATAAATTTATACCATATTTTGACCTGGATATGCAGTACTTAAATTAAATCAAAATGTTTTTTAAATTCAAATTCCCTAGAAGACTTGAGGAATAATAAAACGAAAGTTAAATAAATCTAGTTCACCTATTTTCATCAACTTTTAGATATTATTGAAAAATCAAATTTTTAAAAAAAAAATTTATTAGGCTGCATTCAAAGTGGAGACTGATCCGTTTTTTACATCCGTTCCGTCAAAAGTAAATCTCATTAAATTTGATATATATTTATTTTCATTTTTAAAAAATTATAAGTAACTTTATAAGCTCTATAAAATTTGCCGGATCAAAAAGTCATGTTTTGACTTCAAAATTTGCCGGATCTTTTTTTAAGACGGAAGGTATCGGAACGGATGCACTTTGAACATATATATCATTTTTAATGAGATTGACTTTTGACGAAACGGATGTAAAAAACGGATCCGTCTCCACTTTCAATGCAACTTTATAAAAAAAATATTTATTTATACACAAATTATTTTCCATAAAGTTTTTAGAAATATATTAAAAATTTAAATCATTGCCTTCAAAAATAGTTAATAAATTTTTTATTTTGTTATGTAATATATGAAGTCTTTTGCTGATAATTTTTAGAATATAAAATATATTGTGTTCTATATGACACAAACTTGATATTTGTCATTAGTTGACGAAAATAATTAAAATTTATAATCAGATACAATTTTTAAAATCAATAGTATTGTATTAACATAAAAAATTTCCATTTTTTTATTTTTGTCTGGGATTCAGACTAATATAAACGTACGTAACAGAAGAGTGTTCTAATATTCATATTTAATGTTATATATATCTATTATTTAACCTTAGTGGCGTGTGGGTTTGAAATACCCCCCCCCCTCTTCATTGTAAATATAATGAGGTTAAATGATCTGTTTTTATAATATATATTGAAATCCAGGTGAAAAGTAGATCATAGAATTAATCTCCTTCTTTCTAGGAAAAAAATTTGTTTTCACTTTTAAATTGCAACCATAATTTTTATCTATTTCTATAAAAATCTATCATATTTTCTTTCCAAGATGTCACAAAATCTACACTTTCATGCTATCTACTAAATTATAAAGTATCAAAGCTACCAATCGATTTATAAATTCTTATATTTTAAGATTGCCCTTTATCGCTTAGAATTAAAACAGAAATAATGCTCAAAAAAAATCCACAAACGTCGAGACTTAATATATTTTTTTAGAAATGTTTTCGTTAATTAATCTGCAGGGTTATATTTGATAATTTTAAAAAAAAATTATTCGGAGAATTTTTTTCCGGGGATTTATTTTCCCCTATATATTAAATTTAAAATCTAAAAAATGGCGAATTTTTTTCCGGGGAATAATTTTCAATGGGAATTATTTTCCAGGGGATATTTTTTCCTGGGATTTTTTTTCTGGAGAATTATTTTCCAGGGAACTTTTTTCTAGGGAACTTTTTCCCGGGGAATTTTTTTCCTGGGAAATTATTTTCGGAGATTTTTTTCCGGTTTTTTTTCCGGGGAATTATTTTCCGCTTACCCCATTCATTACATGCTTATTTAACGTTAATATTCAATCAAATTCGGATATATATTTCAAACTCAAAACTAACAAATTAAAAAAATAATAATGCAATTTATTTTGTATTTAATTTTTTTTTTAAATTATAAAAATAAATTAATAATCGATTGTAACACTTCGAGAACAAAAAAAAATACGAAAAAATGTGATCATAAATAATTAATTAAATATCCCCATTTACGATCGTCTGCCGCCGATCGCAAAACACGCTAACATTATATTATCGATTTAATTAACGCAATTACTTTATTTTTTTTAAATGGCAAACAAAAAAGGAAATAGGCAGACCTTATATATTATATATTCGTTAAAAAAAGAAGCTTATAATTTAATTTATATAAAATGATAATCGTCAAGGTGATAACCGATATTTAAAATGGCAGAGCGGACCGGACCAGACCGTTTTAAGAATCATCGAGATCCTTCTTCCTTTTTTTTGACTACACAAGGAAGTCAGTAAATTTAGCCGACCAAGCCAACAAAAAAAAATAACTAGTCAGAATAAAATTTACAGTGTTGAGCATTTTAAAATTATTAGCCGGAGTTATGATTTTGATCAGTAAGCTGAATCCCTTTAGTTCGTCTTTTTTCAAATTTTATATATATAAAATAAGATAATATTTTTCTTTGATCTTTTTCAATTTCTTTAATGTTTCATGTATTTTTTTTATAATTAAGATAATGGATCAATATTTAAAAAAAAAATAGTAAGTTATTAGCCAGTCATTTAAAATTGAATATATCTATTAGAGAACTGCAAAGCGGTATAGTTAAGTAATTAATATATTATTTAGCCATTTATACCATTAGCTGAAAATTATCACATTGGTCTCGCGATTTTTTTTAAAAAAATATATATAGTAGCTAACATATAAAGGAAATTAATATAAAAATGTATTAATGTTAACGAATTACCTCCGGCACGGTTATGTAGATCGAATCAGCCTAAATTTAGCCATTACCCAACTATACGGGCTAGGCATAGGCATGGCAATCGTGAAAAAGATATTTTAGGGCCGGGAATGGGATTCACAATTTATTTACAATATCAGGCGGGGCCTAGCGAATTTCAGATTTTCGGTAAAAATTTTAATAGGCCACCCCAGGTATCAAAATTTTGATATTATATTTTTTGAATTTCAAGCTAATATTTTGATCAATTTAATAATTGATAAAGTATCGATTTATTTAATTCATATTACTTAACTATATTATAATTATAAACTATAATATAATAAAAATAAACACGCTCATTCTATAAAAACGTAATTGTGACTAAGTTCCCCCAAAAAAAGAATAATAATATATTAAAATAGTATGAATTTTTTGTTTTTTAAAAAAAATTAAGGTTCTTTTTGACATACGTCCAAAATTGTTAATTTATAATATTTATTTTATTAGGCCATATCAACTGGATTAGAATTTTATGATCTTTTTTTACAATAATTTTTTGGCAGCTTTTAATTTTCGCAAAAAAATATATTAAGTACATCTTTTGCGATTTTTATACATTAAAAATCTTTATAATGAATATTAAGCTCAAAATTTTATGCAAAAAAATTTTTTCACTCAAACTTTGTTTGAAAATAACATTTATAAAAAGCATGCCGAGGTTCAAGTCTAGTATAAAACACATTTTTTTAAAAAATCGTTGTGTTAATCTGACCGATTCCGAGAAAATATCTGTCCAAGTTTGACCAATTGGAGTTCAGTTAGATCGGCGAAATACTATCTGGCTGTGCCCCGAAGCGTTGTTGAATGCCATTTTGGTTTTACGTATACAAAAAAACATTTTATAATCTAAGTAATTTCTGATTTTTTTTCATAAAATTTTTAAAGTAAATTGTTTATATCAGATAAAACCAAAATGGCGAACCACCAGCTAATATGTATTGAAATTTCGATAAATGGTGTGGATTAAATTTGGACTCGGATTGACCGGCACTTAATATGAAATAGAACTACTCAAAGAAAATTTACCATATTTTTAAAAAGAATTTTTATAATTATATTTTTAAACAAAATTTTATTCACCATTTAATGTCTGATTAGCCAATTTAACGATGTAAGCTGATTACTAATATTTAGGGCTGCACCCATATTTAATATTTGATTGGATCAAAAACGATATTTTCAAAGAAGCCAATCTGATCTGATATTTATCATCCTTTTTATTATTTATTTAAGAATGTAATCTCATAATAGTAATAACCAACATTTAATATATCTGTAATTGCAATGTTTAAAAAAATAAATAATTATTTTGAAAGTAAAAGTATCTAAATAGTGATATTAGTTTCCCCAACAAGACACGAATTTTAAAATATTTAACGAGCCATATTTTAAATGGGATATTAACCCCTTTTGGAGAATAGAAAATAAAGTATACTTAATTAATTGTGATAATGCATCAAATATTGCTTTAGACCTTAGTCATAAGAAATGGAAAATATCAATGTTTCTTGTTTTGTCCAGTTTATATTCACATTTAGTTATTTTTTGCATAAAAATTTTTAATTTTTTTATAATATTGGGTTTAAAATATGGCAAATAAAAACCTATTCAAATACTGGATCATTATTGGTTATCAGATCAAGTGTGTATCATTATTGGATTAAAATTTTGTGGATGGATCGGTACAGTCCTATTAGCATTCTTAAAAATATGAATGAACAATTAAATCCAATGTTGAATATGATACCTCCCTAGAGATAGATACTAAAATTTTTAATTTTTTATTTATTTATCATTTTATCACTATCAAGTCCAGCTAATAAAGCAGGTGCAGGTTGGACAGGTTGAATTGCTTGTACTGGAATTTCTCTTGGTTCATCGCTTAGTGTGGCACTGTCTTGGGTTGTGGCTGCATCATTGTCAGTAGCTGCCAAATTATTACCATGTATATCAGTTGAGATTTCAAGTGGTTTCTCAATGACTTTGTCACTAATTAATGAGTTTGGTGAGATATTGATGTTAAGAGCAGATTGTGGGTCAGAAACTTTCAATGAATTTTCACATAACTTTTCTGGGAATATTTTATCTATTTTTAGTATGTTATCATGATTTGGAAAACTATTGAAAGGTTGATAACTATTTTTACTATTTTCAAAAGCAAGTCCAAAATCTTTAGATTCTGCAATTGTATTTTTATACATAATATTGTGGTTTTCAATATTTTCAGGCTTTTCATTTGTATTTAAATTATTGTTGTTGGAACTTATTAAGTAATTTTTGGATGTAGATGGCATATTCATGTCCAAATCTCTGGTCTTGGGTAAATTTAGAGGCTAAATATTATTTATTTTAAGTATTCAATTAAAAAATAAGGCATAAATAATATATTTAAATTAAGCTATAGACATTTATATTTACTTTTTCATTGTAAATTAAGTCCGCATTTGATTCTTTCACATTTGTATCAGGATTTGTAGGTATTTCAATTTGATCATTTATTGCAGAATTTGTTGTAGGGATTGGTGGAGATTGAACAGGTACATTAACTAACCAATCATTTATTTCTTCTGTAGAAAGTATTTGTTCTTTCAACCAAACTATACACATAAACATACATAGACCACATACAACTATTATAATTCCTTGAGCATACGACAATAATAATTGTTTACTGTAAACAAAGTAAATGCTTTAATGATCTTATAATATTGTAAATAAACCTATCTAAATAAGTCAATGATGTTGGAAGCAAAGCTGAGGCATTTAGGTGAAAAATAGCAGTATATATTCTTGCTAAAAAAAAAAATTATATGAGAATAAAATACATTTTATTATACATGCAGCAAATGGAACCATAACTAACCATGCAATTATAACCAAAGTATAATGAAACCAATTTTTAAACACTTTAAATATTGTATTTAAGATTCCATAAATAATAACAGATAATGGTATGCTTTTAGGCATATCTGTAGCATATACTAATATTTTAAATTTATGGTTAGTTATTGATTAATATCTTAAACTTGGAATAAATGTAAATGGATGTTTACAGAGTTCACAACTTTCCTTTTTGCTATATTTCAGCCATTGAACAAGACTTTAAAATAAAATTATAAAGATTATCAAATGTTGATTTTACCAATCTTGATGAACATATTTGATTGTGCCATGGCAAACACAAGGATAGAATAGAGGATTATCTAAACTACCCTCTGATCTACATACTCGACATATGTCATCTATAAATCAATAAAAAAAATAAGTTTAATAAATTTCTATATAAAACTATATTAAATTTATACCTGACTCCTCATTTATATCATTTTTCATTATTATAATTTATAATTTTACATTACAAAAAAAAATTCAGGATAGAGGGCATCATCGACTGATCAAAAAATAGATGTAAGTATGCTAAATCATGGCCAATAAAGGATAATCATAGTGTGTTTAAAATTTAAATGGCTCGAGAGCCGATTCTTAAAAACGACTAACTCAATTTTTTATCCAATTACACAAACATTTGGGCTTACTAATAAAATCTGGAGGATTAGGCAGTATTTTTTTGGCTAAATCCGTTTTTACTAATCAGCACAAATCTATCCGTTTAACGATACTATGCTAATCATTCCACCTCAAATTCATCATATACTTTCTTGTTAAAGAATTATTTGTTTCAAATTTTATTATTTTAATAATATAAAAAGTAGATGTATTACCATATACCATCTACACGGGCGGGGTGATGGAGGGGGGGGGGGTAGGGGGGGAGGAACAGTTTGCTTTCAATTTTTACTGAGTGGTTTGATGGTTTTATGGTGAGAATAGGCGAGAGGTGGGATTAATTTATTTGGTGGTTATCTATTAGAAATAGGGCGAAATTTATTTCTGTAAAAATTTATTCCTATTGGTTTAACCTTTAGCCAAACCTACCTGCGTTTGTTGGATAATAAATTTTTAAAGCCAATAAATTTTTTAACTGATTCTCAGCCCTATGATATTGTTAATTTTATTTATGGGCTGGATTTTCCAATTCTATAGTTGTTTATTTATAGATTTTAATTTTCAGAGATTTAATATTACCTTTCGGTGTGTTTTTTTCTGGATTATTTTTTTCATGTGATATGTTTTTGAGACGAATTTTTTTTCAGATTTATTTCTCAGTGTTTTCCTTAATAAAATAATTTAATTTTATCATTTTTAACATAGTCTTTATAAAATTATACCATATGTCCAAAGCGGTTTTCAATAATTATTAATTTCTGTTGACTCAATTTTATTATGATTTAACAATGCTTGAAACTGTAACAAAAACGTTAAATATTTAAGAATAAAATTTCAAAAATTTGGACGTAAATTTTTTTCTAAATAATAATTTATCAATCTATGTTATGGTAATATTAGTTTTGCTTACATCAAACTAAAAACTGTATAAAAGCTGGCAAGTAATTGAAAATTATGGGCCTGGTTATAGATTTTTTGAAATCAAACTCTTCTATGCTAAATAAAAGAAATAAGATTTAAAGATTAGAGAGATATTGGTTAAGGTTAAAAATATATTGGCCCGGTAAATACCAGTTTTTTTTTCATAAATCCAAATTTTAGATGATGTAAGATTAAAGGGTTAGCTAACGTAGGGTTGGGTTAATATTTAATTTTAATAAATAGAAAACAATATTCTATTTATTCTTACTTTTATTCATAAAAAAATTGTGAATAATGATTAATCAGTATTAGCTTCTATTAGAAATCTGCAAAGCTCAGCCAACCCGAAACCCCGACCCTAAAAATTTAACGAGCTGTTTAAAAAAAATTAAATATAAATTTTAAATTTGAAGCTAATATTTTATACATTTATAAATAATATTATATGCTTATTTTTTTCTATTTTAGAAGCTGTTTAACAAAAATACTAAATCTATAAATAATATAGTAAATTCCCGAGTTCTTAAAAAGTTTTCAAATGGATTAAAGGTACGTCATCTAAAAATATATCTGTATTTAATTACCTTTTTTACAAATATATCTATGTATAGATTAAATTTTCTCAAGAGACATTTTTTGTTATAATTATGTAGAGTGTACATATACCTTAAGATTCCATTGTTAAATTTTGGAAGTGAGCCAAAATAATTTTTTAATTGATTATGTACAAAATATATAATTAAATGCAATAATTATTATATTTTAACAATGCATATTCAAAATATAGTTATCCAATTGTTAAAGTTTAATCATAAAGCATTCTTAAAATTTATGCATTAAGACACCCCTTTTATCTGTAAAGACATTTTTTTAGCCACACTAAAAAGTCTATCTACTGGCGCACTTGGCATGTGATGTTATATTTTATAAATATCAACTTTATCTTAGGATGATCTTTAAATATACTAAAATCCCGAAACTTATTTAAAAAAAATTATTCAAAATTTTATGAATAACAAAATATATATCATTATTCATATCCTCTAAGGGGTGCTGAAAAAAAACTTATATTTAAGTTTATTTGACTATTAATCAAATTTTAAATATATGAATTATATTTATTATATAACTCAAATTAATCGTAGTTAAAACTTATCTAAATAAATAACATAATATTAATATGTGTTAAACAGATAAATTATATAAAATAAAATGGTAGGATAATTTCGGTTAGATAGCCTATTAGATTTAATTTGTATCAATAAAAAGGTTAAAATTATTAGAGCATAAATTATTCCTTATAAAATGCAATCAATAAAATTTCATAATTATTTTGAAAGAATATTATGTTTAATAAATTCTTCTGTATAACCTTAATTGTTTTTAATTCTGATTTAATTTGGTTTATTAAGTAGATAAAATTTTCAAACGGGTCCAAAAATAAAATTGGAGATATGCCCTTGCGCATGAGTAAGTAATTGTCCTTATTCCTAAAAATTTTAGGCAAATTGGATAAAAGGAAGGAGTTCTTAAATCTCAAATATAATTAAATTAGACGGTAAATGTTCATTTTTGAGACTTAAAATTTGTTGAAATGATTAATTTTAGAAATAATATTTATTGATAAATCATTCTATACATAAAATACTTCTCTTATAAAATAGTTCTATGTAAAGTAATTCTATATAAAATCATTCTCTATAAAAAGTCATTTTATAAATGTTAGCTAAAAAATGGTCATTTTGAAAATAATTTTTTTTAAAAAAATTGAGCCACCTGAAATCATAAAGGTTAATGAAGCCCCTGCTTTATAGGCGTTTCCTCTATAAACGTTTTTCTATAAAAGAAATTTTCCAAACAGTAATTTTACCAATTTGCACCATACCATTTGAAGTGCATTATTTGCGTTTGCATCGAACCATTTTAAAAAGGCAAACTAGTTTGTTTCAATATTTTTTATAATTTAAAGGCTCGTAAATTATTTCCATTCAAACTAACATATTCTAATATAAAACTAGAAATCCAGCCTCGATTTAAACAAACGATGCGTTACCTTCTTATTAATAAAAAATGTGCTGCAAAACGTAAAAGCTCAATTTATGCGCACTTTCTTAACGAATAGAAAGAAATTATTTTTACCGTTGGACCCGATTATTTGTCAGGCCTTGCTCAAGACGATATCGATATATGGCTAAGCCTTTACTAGTTTCTAGGGCTGTGCCAATCCACAAATTTTTGACCGATCCTATATTACTAAAAACCTGATCTGATTCCGATACTTATATTGATTTTTATTCACCATCTATCTTTTGTATCAATGTAATAAAAATTTCAAATTTTCTATTTTAAAAAAAAAATTAACTTCACGAATGATTTACGTGTATTTTTTTTTATTAAACAAAACAAAAGTAAATAATCTCATTTAAAATATTTGCAATGTTTATGGGTGAATATTGTGTTGTTAAACAGCTCAATTTAGCCGATTTTAAAAAGGACTAAATCAAAATTTTGACCAAAATATTATCACCTAAGCCTCAAAATTTTGCCAATGGAAGTCCAAACCTTTCTGCCATATATAGGCAAAATCAATAAGATTAAGTAATTTAGTTTTGGACATTATCTTGAGTGAACCGTTTTTTAAATTAGCTAAATCGAAACGTTTAGCAACACTCCTTTTCTTGTTGCAGATATTATAACAAAGAGTAGTGTAAAATTTTAAACTATTATTTTTTAAACATTACAACAAATAAATTTTAGTTTAGTTCTTTTCATTAATTTATTATTATAAAATTATTTATAACCTAAAAACATATGAATATATAAAATACAATCATGTAATAACCAAAAACAAAAATAAATACTGGCCATATTTTTTTGAAATGCTAAATGTGCCGATCCAATATTTAATATCAGCGCAGCCCTACTAGTTTCTAATATAAAATTATTAACGAGTTTTCAGGTGTACTTATTTAAACCTCGATATTAATACAACTCTTGTACAATTTTGAACACATACAATCTAATGTTTTTTAATGTTTATTGTACAATTTTGAACACATACAATCTTATGTTTTTTAATGATTATGAGTTTTTACAAACTTATATTTATTATTTAAATTTACTAAAATAAAAAATAAAATTTGACAAATAGTGTGTAATAAATATACTTTTGATAAATAACAAAATAAGATGTTGATTAATATTGTTTCTCGATTTAGACAATTTTATCAATACGCAAGCCTAGATATTTTCTTAATAGATGTCTAACCTTTCTGTATAGCTGCAAAATCTTTATGCATAGGCCAAATGCACTTCAAAATAAGATTTTTTTTAGTTTCAACAAGATATTTGATCAAATATTTTAAATAATATTCCAAATCTTTTGTGATTTTTATGCATAAAAAATGCTTTATGATGAAATAAATTTTTATCTTTTTAAAAAAAATCTTAATTTTTCTTCAAAGATTTTTTGCCAAATACATTGATATGTGGGAAAAATGGTTGTAATGATGACAAAATACCATTTTATGGAATAAAATGTCCTAGTGTGGGAGAATTGTTAAAAAATAGCAAAATTAATTGGAATAAAAAATCATAAATTTTTGGAATAATTTAGGTAATCCTCCACTACTAAAATGAGGTTTTCAAAAATTATGAATAATTTAATATTCACATATCAAAAAAATTAAAATATTTTCTGAGGGGAGTTCCATGGGGGTTTTCAGCCTGGTGTTAATGTTTTATAACATAAATAAATCAATCTTAATAAAATAGGAATACTGCTAAGAATTATTTCTACTCAATAATTTGTAAATCAATTTGTGTATAGTTTTCATTCTTGTCAGAATTTTATTATTAATACAATGAATCAAATAATTAATAAAAATCAACAATTATTTAATATAATTTTGGAATGGTATTAAAAATTTTGCTACCAAATAAATTAACATAATCCAACTAGTAAATATTGATTTAATATTATTTTTGGTATAGAAAATCATATAAAGGCATTTAAGGAATAAAAATTTTGCTCTTATTTATTATATAAATTTATTAACATATAATTATTTAACATTTATGAAATTATTTAAATCATTTTTATGATTTAAATTTATAAGATAAAACAAGAAATAAAAATCAGTTCTTTTTAAGATTTAATTTTAGATGTTCTGGCAAATGGAAATCTTTAAAATGCTAAATTAAATATAGTTCAAAATATTAAATAATAATTTACCATTATATTTTGCATTAAGTGTTGTAAAATATAGACTAGAAGAGATAAGATAAACAGTTTGAATATAATTTTTCCAATCTTAGGTAATATAGATATAAAAAAGAAAAATGCATAAATTAATGTTATTTTTATTGAAATTCCCATTTAACATATGTTCATCGCAATCATATGATATTTGTTAACGAGATAAATAATTCTAAAATTAAATATTGAGTTTGAATATTTATAAAAAAAAATTGATTATTTTTCTAAGGAATATTTGTTATATGCTAAGTCATGTCATCGCTACACATAGGCTCATTCCCCTAAACTCATAGTTAGCAATCGCAATTTCTATATTGAATTTTATTCATACTACAAATATCGAATTTAGGTGCTGTTTGTTCATCCGGTGCAACAATTTGAAAAATTCGAGAAGGGTTATTAATCATATAAAATATTATCATTTACTAAATACCTTCTATATTCATTATATTTAATTTATTAATACTGATGATAACATAAACATCAACATGCTATAAAGGCATTGGGTCGCTATTTTCAACCAACAGAATCTACTCATTTAACATAGATATCTAGTAATAAAATTGTCCATTGCTTTATAAATCAATTAGATATATATTAAATTGATGAGTGTTGTCTGTGTTTCTCTATTCTCTTTTTAATCAGTCCACAGACATTTAAGTAATAGTTCTAGGAATATTTGAAATTTATATATGTTATCATATATTTTAAAAACATATAAAAATCAAAAATATAATAATTTTATTAGATAGGAACTAGGGCTAGGCCCTATCTCGGCCGTCGGTTTGGGGGGGGGGGGGTTTTAGCCTGGGAATCAGAAATGGCGCTATTATATTAATAATGGGAAGTTAATTTTGCGTATTCGTTGTCATTTTTTTTGTTAATATATTAATTCATCATTATCATTATCATGCTAGAAAATTTTTAAAGTAAATTTGAAATTAATATTAATGGATATTAAGGAAGTAAATTCTTGTATTTTAATTGAGTTTTTTTAAATCGCTATAAATGAGGGAAATAAGTACACATTCTGAATATGATTCTTTCCATCATCTATATATATTATTTTCAATATTGCCTTTAAAGTTTTAAAAGATATAAGCGAGATTTACAATTTTAACGGCAAGGGAAAAAACGAGAATAGAAAGGTAAAGAAAAGGGAAAGAAGAGGGGAATGGAGAAGCAAAATGAAAAAGCTAAAAGAAAAGGAAGAGAAATGTAAAAGAAATGTAAAAGAAAATAGAAAAGTAAAAGGAAAGGAAAGTAAAGGAAAGAAAAGAAAAGAAAAGAAAAGAAAAGAAAAGAAAAGAAAAGAAAAGAAAAGAAAAGAAAAGAAAAGAAAAGAAAAGAAAAGAAAAGAAAAGAAAAGAAAAGAAAAGAAAAGAAAAGAAAAGAAAAGAAAAGAAAAGAAAAGAAAAGAAAAGAAAAGAAAAGAAAAGAAAAGAAAAGAAAAGAAAAGAAAAGAAAAGAAAAGAAAAGAAAAGAAAAGAAAAGAAAAGAAAAGAAAAGAAAAGAAAAGAAAAGAAAAGAAAAGAAAAGAAAAGAAAAGAAAATGGGAATGAAAAGGTAAAGGTAAAGAAAAAAAAAGAAAAAGGAAAAATTACAGGGAAGGGGAATGAGAAGATAGGGGAAGGTAATAATAGAAATTAAAAGGGAAACAAAGGAAAGAGAAAGAAAATTAAGATGGAAAAGAATTTAAAAGAGAAAATGGGAAAAGGAAAAAAAATAGGAAAAAAAGGAGAAAGAAAAAGTAGGGTAATGAAAAGAAAAAGGTAAAGAGAAAGAAGAAGAAAATGAAAAAGGAAAAGAATAGGGAAAGAAAAAGGAATGTAGGAGAAGAAAATGTGGCAAGGAAAATGAGAATGAAAAGAAAAAGGGAAAGGGAAAGGAAAAGAAAAAGGTAAAGAAAGGGGAAAGGAGTCGGAAAAATAAAATTAAAAACGAAAAGAAAAGAAAAATGTAAAAAGGGATAGGTAAAAAAAGAAAAATGATTAGTGAAATAAAACGGTAAAGGGAAGCGGAAGGGAAATGATAATGGAATAAAATAAAATAAAATATGGAAAGAAAAGAAGAAAGGATATAGAAAGAGAAAAGTAAATCGAAACGGAAAAGAAAATGAAGAAAGAAGAAGGACGTCCTTGGAGAAAAAGTTAATATATTATTTTATCTCATTTTATTTATCTTTTTCATATCATATATATATAACATTTTTACAAACTAAAATTAGAATATAATATTAAAAAGGTTAACATATAAAAATAAAAGGTAAAACTAAAATAAAAATATAATTTGAATAAGTTATTAATTAAATGAATGCGCGATTTGAATAAACATAATTAAATGAATGTGCGTTTCATTATAAACATATACTATTTATTAACCAAAATATATTATATATTAATTTATTAATTTCTATAATATAACATTCTCCCTCTTCTAAAAAAGCCTTCCCATAAGTTTATTTAAGCAGTCATAGAGAGTTTGTTGTCTTAATGGTTTATCGTTTTGGTTGTCAATGTTGCATCAGTCACATCTTAATCGTTGGCTTGTCCAAATCGTTGGTTTGTTTAAATCGTAAGCTTGATATCCTTATCGAAAGTTATCTCCATAAATCATGATTTTGTCATATAGCTTGCTTGGTAGTACTCAGTTGTTATTATTATCATTTTTCAAAATTGTTATTATCATCAGTAAGTTGCGAATAATGAGAAATAATAATTCATCAAGTTGGATATAAAAATAAGTGAAGAATGATAAATCAATAAGATTGTTATATAATATTTTTAGCGTTTTAGTGTCCAATTTATTTTTACGCGTTTTAGTGTTTATTTAATTTTTTGCGTTTTAGTATTTAATTTATTTTTATTTATATATTCAATCCACGAGGTTAAAATATGCAAATAAAATATTATTCACATTTCCCTCTCTTTAAAAAAATTATTTAATTTCACACCCTAGTTTTAATTCAAAAAGTGTTTTTTTTTAAATAATAATTCTTCATAAGATAATTTTTAGAAAATGATCTCCTCATCACATTATTTAAATATTTATCTAAAATGAAGATGTTACATAACCTCTTGTCTTCAAAGCTTTAAATTTCAAAAACTTTTTTATCATATTAATTATTACTTATAAGAGTTATATTAATTTTATAATTTTTTAAATCAATCATATGATTTTTATCTTTTAAATCTTTTAATTCATATGTTTAAATTACATTTTAATATAGACTTAAAATTATAGTTTTATCTTCTTGTTTAGGATTTTTAATGGTTTAACTTTGTAATATTTTTAATTATATCTAAGAATTAATCTTTTGGTAATTTAGTTAATTTCCACAATTGGTCATCAAAAATATGAAAAATATCAATAGGCATTTCACTAAGAAATCAACTGTTAATTCATTATTAAGTAAATATTTTTTAATTGTATCTAAGAATTTATCTTTAGGTAATTCAGTTAATTTCCACAATTGGTCATAATTCAAGAAATCAAAAATATGAAAAATATCAATAGGCATTTCGCTAAGAAATTCAACTGTTAATTCATTATTAAGTAAATATTTTTTAAGGCTTTTTATGTATTCAAATATGTCCATTATGATTGATTTACATTTAAATTATTTTAATAATTTATACCATAATAGCGGCATATAATTTTAATTTATAACTTTTCTTCTTACATGGATTTTAGAATTATTATTAAATCATCATTGGTCTCATTATATAGAATTCATAGCCTATCGTTCAACTTCCATATCAGTTCTTTCTAGGTTGTCACATTAGGTTAGGTGCTGTGCTGGTTATCATATTCCAGTCCAACACCCAGAGCCGGGGCATTATGTAGAAAGAAGCTTTTGGCGTGAAAGAACGTGCTAGGGAATTTTTTTGGTTCTTGGTCCTCATTAGGTTAGGTAGTCACCTCATTCAAGTCCACCACCCAGAGCCGGGGCACCATGAAGAAAGAAGAAGGACGTCCTTGGAGAAAAAGTAAATATATTATTTTATTTCATTTTATTTCTCTTTTTCATATGGGTGGGGGGGGGGGGGGGTTATCTATTAAATTTTGAGATCAAATAGGACAAAATTTATTGCTGTAAAAATTAATATTTTTATTATAGACCTATTATAATACAATTCATCAACCAAATCTATATATTGCAAACAATCATACACATTATTTTCCAAATAAAATTTTCTGAAGTGTAATTAAAAGGTTTACATTTTCAGCAAGCACATAATGCTATAAATAATATATAAATTGCAAATGATGGGGCTTTTAATTGAATTTATTATCTAAAAAATAACTTCTTTATATTCACAAAATGTCGATAGTTGTTAGTAGAGATAAAATAATTTAAGTTATTCTTTTTAAATTTTCTGAAAGAATATCATTATAATTAAAAAGGTGAATTTAAAAATAGGGAAACATCACCGCCTAAGAGGGCAGAAATTTTTTAGGGGGGTAGGCAGGCTTCGCCGTTACATCCTTTAACTTTTTCCCTTTATAGGAAAAAGTGGATGTAACTGGATATCTTGGCCTTTATGGCTTTGACATCCCTAAGGCTTTATTAATGTAACTAATCAAAATTTTTTATAAGACAAAAATCAAGAAAACAATAATGGATAATAACAAGTAAATATAGAGTATTTATATAAATAAATATAGAGGGATGATTCGTTCTGATTGTTATTTATTGTTGGGATTTTGTTTAGTTGAAGGTTAGATCTTTGGAGTGATTGAGATGTCCTCCCATTTGTATGATATAGTAGTGTTCATACTGGGCAGGTCGGATATAACGGATGGAGTGTTTATAACTGATGGTGTGTTTATAACTGATGGTGTGTTTATAACTGATGGTGTGTTTATAGCGGATTCCTCGCCGAATAACGAAATGTCGTCTTGGTTAGAGTAACGGGGCCCGTGAGGATTTGATCACCGAATAAGTCCAGGTGCTCTTGTTGGGCCATCCATATACGTGATGGTTGATCCGCCGGGTTGTCTTTGAATGGCAACCTTTGGATATTTTGTGCAATGGTGGTGAATTTTTCCAGACCCAGTTTTTGCAAAATTTGCGTTAATACGATCTCGATGGATCTGGATCCTCCTTTGCGGAATGAGTAGTATGTGACCGTAGAATCTGTGTAGATCATAGGCTTTTGACCGTTACTGAAGGCTAGGACGGCTCCCATACCGGCAGCCAGGACTTCCTTGGCGTTGATGTGGGCGATGACATGTCCTGGAACGTTGAATAGTAAGCATGCTTCGTTGTAAGAAAGCGACGTGTATTCGGAGTCCCAAAGACATATACCGATATGGGAGTTGGACGCGTCTGTGTATACGGGTGTGTTTGCATAATATCGCAACGAGAATGGTTGTTTCATTGCTTCAATGATTATGCTGGCCTTTCTGAATGCTAGGTAGGTATCGGTTACCGGGGCTAGGCTAGAGTTATTCACGGTTAGATAATACGGGGAGAAGAGCCTTGACATCCCGGTAATGGTGTAGGCATAGTGGTTGACTACTCCGAGTATCTTAGCGGCTAGTAACCTACCTAGCTCCAGATGTTAGTAGGAATGGCGCCGGAATATTTGTAGACACTTTTCGAGCCGTCTAGTGTTAGTGTCAGCCTGGATCGTTTTGTTTGAGAGGTCTATTGGTATTCCTAAATAGGTTATGCGATCCTTTGGGTCTAGGACTGACTTCTCCGGCGCGATCTGCAGTCCCCATCCTTCGAGTGTACATCTTAGCGATCTGGTTGACCATTTTAAGTCAAATTCATTGTCGCCGTATATTAAGATGCCATCTAGGAAGACATTGTAGTTTGCTTTCCTTACAGTTTTTGCGCTAGCATCTAGGATGATGGACTGCAGGCAGTAGGGGCTGAACGAAGCTCCCATTGGTAACACTTTGTAGGCATAATTTGCATTGTTGAATCGAATGCCGAAGAACGACCTTACTCTGGATGACAGGGGAATCGAGAAGAAGGCAGATCTTATGTCAATCTTGCAGAGTATTTTGCTTGCTCTAGTTTTGTTGACATCAACGGGATAGACTTTAGCTTGAAAGGGTAGTACAGGAAATTTTTGGACACCTCCGAAAATAACTTAAGACTTTTGGGGATCTGTCCGCCTTGGGTATTACGTATAGCGGCGAGCAGATTTGTGAAGGTGATGTTGAGAGTTCGATAATGTCCGCGGCTAGTAGTTGCTGGATTATATCCCTATATTTCCTGTGTACCCCGACTGGACCTTGGTGACGAAAGAAGGTGCTATTATTATTGTTGATTTTTAAGTGGTCCAGTCTTGGTAGAAATCCCCTCCTTGCGACTCTTCGTGTGAAGTTTGACATTAGTGGTCCGTCGGCAAGGCGGGCTGTGCTGATGTTTAGCGTTGGAAGGGCCTCGAGCTGCTCGTCAGTAAAGATCCCACGGCTTCCTGGTCGGTTGATACCCGCGAGGATATTGGTCAGATCCGGGCTTGCTGTGGATCCCACCTGGGGCACACCAGCATCATCCGTGCTATAGATTGTTGACTCTAGTTCCGAGATGATGGACGCAGCTAAGTCGTAGCTTCCGGAGCTGCTTGAGGGAAGGGAGGCGGAAAGTGGACTAGGTGTCCACCATTTGGGAATCGCTGATTCCTCCGACAAAAAGGATAGGGTATCCGATTCATCTGCAGCGTTGGCCGTCGGACTTTGCAACAGGGGATGTTGATTATCGTCTTCCGGTATTGATATCACGCTAGTACCCGCGTCCGAAGATGAGTCATCATCACTAGGAGAGAACAGCTGATGCCTAAGCATCCGCAGGAATTTGTTTACTTTGGCCAACCATGATGGATGCTGATCTGTTCCCCCTGCTTGGGCCAGTGGTCCGTTGCCCGTCGTAGCCTCCCCCGACGGAGCTACGTTGGTAGAAGTAGAAGGAGAAGGAGAAATTAGAGTAGTGGAAGAAGGGAAAACGGTAGTAGAAGTGACGGGAGTGTTTTCAGTGGGATCACTTCCTTTTCTTGCCCCTGGCGGAGGCCGGTTCCTTTATGTCCGGTCTCCTATACGCCCCCGATGTTGAGGGGCCGTAGCCCCTCTCTTAAAAGGGCCGGGTGTCGTGAAATATCTTTATCTCCTCACCACCTAAAAACTTTTCTTGGTACGAGGCATCGTTGTTGATGGCCGTCTGCCAATTTCAGTGTATCGCAAGGGCTAGCACTCGAATGCGTTTGGTCATTTCTTCCATTAGTCTCGTGTCCGACGTTTCGTTGAGGATTTCAAGCACATTGGCTATGTGCTTGATCTCATGGCGAACCCGTACGCTGGTCTTGCACTTGGGCTCTAGAAGGTAGTGTTGTTAAATTGCTGGGTCGGGTCGGCTTGGCCGAAAACCCAGCAAGGTTTGAGCCGAAAAAAACGACCTTAAACCCGAGCCAACCCATTTAGCCATAGATCAGACCCGACCCGACCCAATGGGCCTCATGAGCCGACCCATTGGGCCGACCCGATGAGTCGGCTTGCTGGGTCGGATTGTTGGGTTGGCTTGATGGGTCGGCTTGTTGGGTCGGCTTGTTGGGTCGGCTTGTTGGGTCGGCTTGATGGGTCGGCTTGCTGGGTCGGCTTGTTGGGTCGGCTTGATGGGTCGGCTTGATGGGTCGGCTTGCTGGGTCGGCTTATTGGGTCGGCTTGTTGGGTCGGCTTGCGTTAAAATTTGTCATAATCGTCATCTTTAGGTTTTTTCGAATTTTTTTGAAGCAAATAGGTAAAAATATATGTTGTGAACATGTTAAATTAAATTTTTAGTGAATATGTACCTTAGAAAAGTGAAAATTGTCATAATCTTCATTTTTAAGTTTTTTCGAATTTTTTTGAAGCAAATAGGTAAAATAGATGTTGTGAACATGTTAAATTAAATTTTCAGTGAATATGTACCTTAGAAAAGTGACAATTGTCATAATCGTCATTTTTAAGTTTTATCGAATTTTTTTGAAGCAAATAGGTAAAAATATATATTGTAAACATGTTAAATTAAATTTTCAGTGAATATGTACCTAAGAAAAGTGACAATTGTCTTAATCGTCATTTTTAAGTTTTTTCGAATTTCTTTGAAGCAAATAGGTAAAAATATATATATATTAACATGTTAAATTAAATTTTCAGTGAATATGTACCTTAGAAAAGTGACAATTGTCATAATCGTCATTTTTAAGTTTTGTCGAATTTTTTTGAAGCAAATAGGTAAAAATATATATTGTAAACATGTTAAATTAAATTTTCAGTGAATATGTACCTTAGAAAAGTGACAATTGTCATAATCGTCATTTTTAAGTTTTGTCGAATTTTTTTGAAGCAAATAGGTAAAAATATATATTGTAAACATGTTAAATTAAATTTTCAGTGAATATGTACCTTAGAAAAGTGACAATTGTCATAATCGTCATCTTTAGTTTTTTTAAACTTTCTTTTAATCTTAGTGGTTTTTAATATTATAAAGTTCAAAAATTTTATTTTTATAAAGATATTTCTATTGCCATTTTTTTTAACACCATTGAAATGTAAAAATTAAAAAAACATTTTATTTATGTTTAAAGTCTTGTAAAAAGTTTTGGATATTTAAAGATTTTCTAAAACCATTGGATCTAGTAATAAGGTGTCACTTCAATTATATTTTATTCCAATGAGGAAAATATTATTTAAAATTGTTTTAAGCCTATTTAAAAAAATTTTGATATTGGAAAGATGTTATAAAATATTTGGATTCAGTAAGAAATTTTTTCTTTCATTACTTTTTGACTCCACCCTTAAAAATCTAGAAATATAAAATAAATTATACTTATTTTCAGACTAGTAAAAAGTTTTTATAATTAGAAAAATATTTCTAAACCTCTAATATTGATACTGCTATTGTATTTCATTCTTTTTTTTTTAACTTGAACTTAGTTTATAATATTTGCTATTAGATATGAGTGGTATATCATTTGAAACTTTTTAAAGGATTGGTAGATAATAGGAAAATACAGGGAAAATTGAGCAAGGAACTCATTTTTAAATTTAAGACATTCAGATACATATATTTTTTCTAATCTTATAAAAATATTAATTAATATGTAACTACTATAAATTTTTTATATCAAATTTGATTTGAAACACAAGATTTTAATTATTATTTGATTTAAGATCATGGATATAATTCTTGACATTCATAATTTCTGAGTTTTACAAATATTTTGTTTACATATCACGATTGTTAAAGCGAGTGTTAGCGGGCCTTGCTAAACTCACTAAATACTTTCTACACTATTGCATCATTATAAATTTTAATTGATTTTTTTTCTTTGGTAATTGTGGATGACTTATGCAAAATCCAAATATTCATACTTCGTAGAAAAAATTTGGAAAACATTTAGATCTTCAGAGATACTACTAATTAGGAATTAAAAATTTTTTATCTATAAACCCCCCCCCCCCTTTTCTTTTTAGAAATATTAACTATTATTTTTTTAAAAATGATATATTTATTATTCATTTATCGCAAGTAGGCTCTTATATTTTATAAGTAAAAATTTACAAATGCAAAATAAATAAGGCACATTTTCATATCTTTATTATTTTCATAAATAAAAAATAAAAATTATATGAAATCAAATATCAAATAATGGAAAAATAACAAATTATACAAAAAATTCGTCACGCAAATTTAAAACATTAAAACCCCATGAATTTATACATAGGCATTGTTTTAACGTTGAGGCTGACATCCTATTCCTCTTCTTAGTAATGGTTGCGCTGGCTCGAGAAAAAATACGTTCGCTTGCTACGGACGTAGTTTGTTCGCATAAGTAATCCTTGGCCATTGTCGACAGCTTTGGAAAACGATTAGCGTTTCGAGACCACCAATCTATAATATCAACAGAGGTTTGAGCAACCGGATCTGTTAAATATTCTTCGATTTCTTTTCCGTCTAAATTTGGCATAATGTATGATTTCCTTAATATAAAATATTTAAATTAAATTAACTATATATTATATAATCAAATCCATTGTAAAACCTTGTAACAAATGAATAATATTATTGCTTACAAATTTTTAAAGGAGATGGATGGAAATGGAAGTTAAATTTAGGGGGGGGGGCTAAATATTTAGATGAAAAGTAGTTTTATTTCATCAAATCGAAAAATAAATAACATTAAAAAAAATAACATCAAAAAATAAGAAAAAAGAATAATGAAATGAACCTACCAAAAGGACTAACCAGAATTTAGGGGGAGGGGGGAGGGCTAAATATTTAGATGAAAAGTAGTTTTATTTCATCAAATCGAAAACAAATAACATTTAAAAAAATAACATCAAAAAATAAGAAAAAAGAATAATGAAATGAGCCTACCAAAAGATGCTCTTGTGTCTAACGGGACGGTCCGGTTCCACAACACGGTTCTGTGGTCCGGTCCGATTGAAGACCGATTAAAGAAAATAAAAGTTTACAATACTATGATTAAATTAAATTTTTGGAAATGATTGAATACATAAATCCTAATATTAAAGTGTTCACTTATAATACCTTTCGAAAAAAAAAATTCTAAACAATTACCTAAGTAAAATGAGTCATGTTATATTCATACTAGCAAAATTGCCAGGAAAAACTTTTGTAGCTTAATAAAAAAAATTATATGGGACCGACCGGACCGAACCGATAGTCACACGGTCCGGTCTCTCCATTTAAAAAGTATCTGTTAACAACTCTGATATAATTGATTATTGAGTAGGTATTTTATATTTAACATGTATATTTTATTTTATAGTGCAATATATATCGTTGTATATTTAATACAAGATATATATGTGCAATGAATATGATTTTAGATGATCAATTTTAAACAAAATATATAAGTATGATGTCATACTATTATTTTTTTAAAAATGTAAATAGTTAGTTATAAAAATCATATAATTTGAAGAAACCATTTAAGGGAACAAATGAGGCCGTTATAAATGAATGCCCACGAGGCCGTATCGTAACGAGTCCGCCCCCTGCCGGCGCGGTTTGAATTTTTTAAATTATTAAGCCCGAACTAAATTATTTTTATAAAATAGGTCTCGGGCCAGGGATGTTTAATATATTAACTTGTAGTTATAAAGAATATTTGAGCAACCTAATTTAGCTAGTATACTCATGTTCTGAATAAATTTTTTCACTCAAAATAGCGATGGCACACTATTTCTACATAATTATAATTTAACTTAAATCTGAATAAATTTTTCACTCCAAATGGCGATGGTACACTATTTCTACATAATTATAATTTTAAAAATTATTAATCAAAAGTAAATTTTTGCTGAAAAGTCGGCTTGAGCAACTCCTGAGCCAACTCATATGGCTTATTGAGCCAGCTTGTATCTGAGTAATTTTTCTACTCAAAAACTGGCTGAGTTCGGCTTAGCCCTTTTACAACACTAATATTTTATTACGTAAAAACAAAGGTACAATAAGGTAAAAAAAATATATTTAATTAAATCATTCGTTAAAAATTTTTATGCTAATTTTACGTATTTTATATATTAAAAAAAATTTACTTGATGATGTACTTATGCGAAAAATTTTTTTGACACAAGGATCATTGGAAGATTTCAGCGGAACCAAACTTTGATCTAATATCTTTTTAAAAAAAATATCATTTGTATGATTTATATATGGGTCAGGATTTTATGTAGCAGTCACTTTAGCTAACTGCAATTAGAGACCTTCATGAGTCGGGCCGGCCCACGGCATTATAAATTTTCTAGAGGGCCTGGGCAGGGCTCGTTGGAAATTTTTGCAAAAGGGCTTGGGCCAAAATTTTTAAATTCAAATTTAGCTTATTTTAAGGATATTTAATAGGACAAATATAACAAATCATTCTGATTTTATTAGTGTTATTTATCAAATTTCCTATACACCTTGGGAGAGTATATATTTTTTAAATCGGAAATTGGTATAATTTTACTTAACTTAACACAACGGCCTGGGCACGAAACAGCGAAAAAAGAAACAGCGAAAATCAGGGAATATTCCCAAAAATGTTCCCAAAGATGACCAACATTTTCGATATGACATTTATTTTCCCAAGTTAGCGTCATATTCAAAGCAAAATCCCAACAGTAGCAGAAAATTTAAAAACAATTGTTAGACGTAGACAAATAGAATAGATATTCAAGTAAACTTTTTATAATATTTGAAAATAAAATTTAAATTAGAGAACTCAAAAAGGACATAATTTCATAAACTATAAAGGTTATGAATATATACATACACCATAAAAAATCATAAGTATGAAACATGATATATCTTGCAAATCAAATCAAGGTACATAGTTATCATAATCAAATTATTGCAAAAAGATTTTCTTTTAGAGTTTTATATTTATTGTAATAAATGTAATTTAGATGCAACTTTAATTGAATTGTAAATATTCCTTTAAACAATTAATCAAATAAATCTATCCATACAATTACAATGTAAATATTCCATTCACTTTTAATTTACATATTATTTATAAATATTGTTGAGATGATATATTATTACTAAATAAAATATTTCAGCATAAGTTAAGTATACATAAAATAATTTTATGGGCTTGGGCCGGGCTTGGGAAATTTTTTAAATATTATAGCGGGCTTGGTAATTTTTTTAAATATTAAAAACGGGCCGGGCCTGGGCTTAAAATTTTTTTTTACGATTGGCCTGGGCCGGGCTTGGTCCTAAAATCTAGGCCCATCAAGGTCTCTGACTTAAATATAATTTTACCTGAAAATCTTCACCAAATTGAGAATGACTTGAATTTTCAAATGGGGAATCCAAAAAAGATAGAATGTCAGATGGAGAGGAATCCATAATAAAAAGTAAAAAAATTTTTTTTAATTTATAAGAGTAAGGAAAAAATATTATATTTTAAAAGTAATAAAAATATTATATTTTAAGTAATATAAATATTATATTTTAAGTAAAAAAAATTAAGTAAAAAAAAATTAAATATTTTGAAATAAAATGACGGTTTATGGTATGGATAAAAAGGGAAGATTTGAAATGTAATTTTGTTATTTATTAAAAATAAGTCATAAAAAAATATAAATTGTGCATACCACGAATAAAATGATTATTTTATTGTTGACCATTTTTATTTAAAAGAAAGGAAAAAAAGAAATGTGTGTTTTGAGATAAATAGTTACAATAGGTCATATTGAAAAGTGATTTGGTTTTTGAAATTAAAATTATTAATTTTTACCATGTTGGTACAATAAGTTAAAGTATTTATTATAAATATATCATATTGAAAAGTGTTTTGGTTTTTGAAATTAAAATTAATGATTTTTACCATGTTGGTACAATAAGTTAGAGTATTTATTAAAATATATCATATTGAAAAGTGTTTTTGTTTTAAAATTAAAGTTAATAATTTTTACCATGTTGAATACAATATTTTAAGTCTTGATGCCTTACTAGCTGAATAACTATGTTTATAAGATTAACTATGGTTGATATAGTCCCAAAAAATGCTATGGATGCTCTGCATTATTTCAAACATATTTTAGATTAAATTCCCAATGTATTAAAAGGGTTTATAAACTCTTCCCATTAATAAACTAATGAGAGAACATTCTCTTTTTTAAGAAGAATAACAGAGGCCTGTAGAAGTACCATTTGCAGGTAACGACCCGGATTTTTTTTAAAGATTTTTTAAGGCCCGGCAGGGTTTTATTTAAAAAATTTTCAGGCCCGGCCCCGCCTTTTTTAAAAATTTTTAGGCCCGGTCCGGCTTTTTTTTAAATAAAATTTTCAGGCCTGGCCCGGCTCTTTTTTAAAATAAAATTTTCAGGCCCGGCCCAGCTTTTTTTAAAATAAAATTTTCAGGCCCAGCCAAGATTTTTTTTAAAATAAATTATATTTATTTTTGATTTTTATAGCGAATAATAACGATTTCAAATATAGGCTGTTCTAAAAAATACAGCCCGGCTTGGGTGTTTTTTTAAAAATTTTTAGGCCCTGGTCGGGTATATTTAAAAAAATCAGGTCTCCGAAAAACATACCAAGAAAAGGTTTGATCTTTTGAATATTCATAGGCATTTGACAACAAGCAAGAATGAGATAATTGAAAAATTAGCTCAATCACAACGAAGATTGGATTTTACATTGTAAATATATAACATACAAAATGCAATTATTCCTAAGCAACTTTTTGTGTAAAGGCTCAAAAAATTCAAATTTCTATTTTGGGTCATTTAAGTGATTTTTTACATATAATTTTTTTATAATTCACATTAATTTAAAATTGTGTATTAGAAATAGTTATTAGTCCTGATAAATGTATGCTTGATATTTTTAAAAAACAATAATATTTCTTCAAAAATTTTATTATCCCCCCCCCCCCAGACCGAATTCCGCGTACGCGCCTGAGTCGATATATTTGGTATAATATGGGATTCAAACTAGCCTATGCCCTGCTATAAAAAATTATTCGAAATATTTTAACATCCTTACAATATATTTTTTTATCTATTTAATTTAAAAAAATTCGAAAAAACTTAAAAATGACGATTATGACAATTGTCACTTTTCTAAGGTACATTTTCACTGAAAATTTAATTTAACATGTTCACAACATATATTTTACCTATTTGCTTCAAAAAAATTCGAAAAAACTTAAAAATGAAGATTATGACAATTGTCACTTTTCTAAGGTACATATTCACTGAAAATTTAATTTAACATGTTCACAACATATATTTTACCTATTTGCTTCAAAAAAAATTTGAAAAAACTTAAAAATGAAGATTATGACAATTTTCACTTTTCTAAGGTACATATTCACTGAAAATTTAATTTAACATGTTTACAATATTTATTTTTACCTATTTGTTTCAAAAAAATTCGAAAAAACTTAAAGATGACGATTATGACAATTCTCACTTTTCTAAGGTACATATTCACTGAAAATTTAATTTAACATGTTTACAATATTTATTTTTACCTATTTGCTTCAAAAAAATTCGAAAAAACTTAAAGATGACGATTATGACAATTGTCACTTTTCTAAGGTACATATTCACTGAAAATTTAATTTAACATGTTTACAATATTTATTTTTACCTATTTGCTATCAAATAAATTCGATAAAATTTAAAGATAACGATTATGACAAATTTTAACGCAAGCCGACCCATCAAGCCGACCCAGCCAGCCGACCCAACAAGCCGACCCAGCAAGCCGACCCAGCAAACCGACCCAACAAGCCGACCCAGCGAGCAGACCCAACAAGCCAACCCAGCAAGCCGACTCAACAAGCCGACCCAGCAAGCCGACCCAGCAAGCCGACCCAACAAGCCGACCCAACAAGCCGACCCAGCAAGCCGACCCAACAAGCCGACCCAGCAAGCCGACTCAGTGAGCAGACCCAACAAGCCGACCCAGTAAGCCGACCCAGCAAGCCGACCAAATGGGTCGGCTCAACATGCCCATTGGGTCGGGTTGGGTCGTAGTCGATTTTTCAACCCTGGCTCAGGGTTGAGCAGATTTCTACGACTTCGGCTCGGGTTGTGGGTCGTAAAAAACCAACCATTTAACAACACTACTAGAAGGTCTTGTTGTAGGCCTGCCCAAACTTTGCGGAGCTTGTCGTACTTCTCTAAGGGAGTGAGAGGGACGATTGGTACGGCAGGGGTGACAATGGTGGCGGGTGCGGGTGGCGGTGGTGTGGGTGCACGACCGTCTTGTCGTCTTGGCGTCGAGGTATGTGGGGAGGGCGATCTGATTCTTTTAGCCTTGCTCTCCCGCGTTAATTCGGCCATTTGCGTCGTGATTGCTTGCATGGCTGTGACGATGGCTGCAATGGTCGGATCGCTAGCGGGGCCCTCCAAAGAGTTATTGGGCGTTAGCTCTTGATGAGGGATAAAAAATGGTGCGGGCTGACTCTGATTTCGTGTTGGTGGTCGAACCATAATTTAGCGTGACAAATTTTGTATAAGACAAAAATCAAGAAAACAATAATGGATAATAACATTGAGGGTTTTTGAATGGAGTTTGCATCCAATGAAAATCCTGTCATGTAGACGCTAGAGCGTTTTTTCCTCAAAAGTTTTAGTGGATATCTCTTTTCCTACTTATTGTAGGATTTTGGCTATTATTAAATTTTTATATAAATAATTTTGGGTTTTCACTATTATTTTTTTATAAAATTGCTTTTTTCTAAATATTTTGTAATATAGTGGTTATATTAACTTTTTCTAACTTTTCATTAAAATTCTTCTTTTTAAGTAATATATTGTACATATTTTTAAGGGATAGTAAGGGGCTGGGTGGGAAGGTTTATTCGCTTAAAATAATATTTATGAGAACAGGCAAATTTCCGAAAGGGTATTTTACCTTGCCCATCCCCCTTGTTACCCCGATAGTCAGAAGTATTTTATTTTGTACCCAAATATTATTGGTTTTATATTATAAACGTTTTAAATATATATTTCCATTTTTATAGTTATATTTGGAATGAATGTGAAAGTTATAAAAATACAGAAGACTTAGCATCTTCTATAATTTCCCAGGTTAATAAAATATTTTTAAAAAAATTATTTGAACACATGCAAACTGCCCTATTATTTCAAAAAAAATTAGTACTGATTTTTTAATTTTATAGATTCTTAATCAGATAAGCTACCGATCAGGTTTTCCCTTAAAACAATTTACTCTAGATACTTTAGAGCACTTATAACGGTCGGGAATAAGTTCCCTTCACCACATAACTGCCTAAAAGTTTTTCCTTGTGTTTACATCTTTTTCACCTACCAATCTTTTCGAACTATCGCAGCATGCTTTACCCAAATAAATTAATTAAAGGATAAAAAATCATTTTTTTATTTGATTCATCATAATCAGCTGGTGTCTTGTATGCTATGTAGTTTCAAACTAACTTGTTTGTACTTTATGGCCCTTTTTAAAATTAGATTTCTCTCTTTGGGTTGAATTTTAAAAATTGATTCTATTAGAATTTTAGCCTTAATATTATTATGGAAGCCTGTAAATTTTACTAACAGATGGCAGAAAGATTTTGGCCTCTATTTTCCAAATCTCCAGGCTTATATTTTGGTTAAAATCTATGGTGGTGGTTTTTTAAAATCGATCCAAATCGAGCCTTACCATGATAACAAACCGTACATAGCAATTGTATTTGATAAATTTTATAAAGCCTCACCCTTTTATCGGAACGTTTCCCCTTGCCCTTACGTTCTCATTTGAAAAAGGTCTCTAAGTGGTCTCTTAGTATTTATCGTTTTTTTTAAATATAATTCATGTCATCTCATAAATTTTCATAATTTGAATACTAATTTTTAAAATTGCTAGATGTTTCATTGCGGTATGAGCTATCTAGTATAAGTTTGATTACCTAAAACCTTTATATCTCAAATATTTTACTTATGAATATTATTGTGAATCTGTTTATTCTCTTTATTTATTATTAAAAGCTAATTGATTATCTTTATAATGAATTCTAAAATAATGTTTAAAAATGTAAGGAGCAAAACTCGTCTTTCAAAAGGGAAAATTATTTTTTTTAAATAAATAAAACCCATAAAATATATCTAAATGATAATCAGGGGATTTATTGCAAGGAGAGCTCCGGAGGTATAATCCCCGTGTATATTTTTTGATTTTTAACCCTTTTTATAAATTTTGGAAGGGCTGAACTCCCCTGGCCAAAAATGATTAATATTTTCACAAGTTACAAATTTGAATCTCTTTTCTTTATAATATTCTTATAAAATTTAAAAATATGTGTTTTTTTCTTTTTCATATTTTTTTTGTAGCCGTATAAGATAGAAAAAAAAAGTTTTATTTATCAATATTTTTATTTAATATTTTATTATCAACTAAGATTAAAATTTTTAATTTTTCATTTATACAATATTTATGGATATTATTAGAAATTATCTTCAGGTTAATAAAATTTAGAAAATATTAATTATATTTAAAGAATAAAGGCTAATAAAAATTTAATAGTTAATGTATTAACAATTAACATTTATGTCAGATTTAAAAAAATTTAATTTATAACAGTGGTGTCAACTACAGGCAGCGGAACTCTCGATCTATTGAGATATTCTATAAATATGATATTATTGACCCATAGATGTATTTAATAAAATTTTATTTGAGAAATTTATAATTTCTATACATTGGATATTTAAAGTACAGGGGTAGATTCACTATCAGCAAGCAGTGGTAATATATGGCTCCATTTTCAACAGGTTTTAAGCTGACTAAAAAGGCTAAACCTAATCTAAGCGAAACTATTATCATAGCCTCAATTAAGGTTTAAACGAAAGATTACTCAATCTTGAAAAACAAAATACTCTTGCCTCAAAGATTAGGGAATTTTTTCGACTGTTAAGATCATAGGCATAGCCAGGATTTTCCTAAGTGGGATTAGGGAGGAATCAAAAAATTACTAGGGGCTTCGCCCTCAGACCCTGTTTTGGGCGGGCCTTCGGGCTGCTTTTGCCCGGCCTTCGGCCAGGTTACCTTAGTTTATATATAGTCATTAAATATGTTTACAAGTAGGAGGTTACTTTTAAATAAAAAAAAATAAGCCTGAAACAAATATGAAATAAATTTTTATTAGTTTATAAAAAATATAATAAATTACTTGTATATACATTAATATAAAATCATGGTAATAATTTCCAAACAAGTATAAAATATTTATTTAGAAAAAGTAAGTAGGCATATAGTTGATATTCCTCTATTATAAATTAGTTACAAAATATTAAGTAAAATTCCACTTTTACAGACATATTTGACAGTTCGAGAATATATTACAGTTAATATTTTAATAAATTATACTAACTAATCAATGCTGATAATAAATATAGCAACAATTTGCATTCAAATATTTAACGCAATCTATTTATTTTAAATAAAATATTAAAAATTAATCTTCATATTATTTATCTCACAATGTCTTTAAAAGATATTTTCTGATGTCCTTATCAATATTTTATATTCTGTAAAATATATAATTCGCTATATTGGTAAAAATTACTTGATTGTCATATGATAATTGATAAACGACATATAATATTCCACTGTTTGTATTGTCCTTTAATTTTTTAAATTAATTTATGATTTAATTTTATCAATAGTTTTATAATTATATTTTACTTTTATTAAGATAAACAAATTAAAATTACTCACTTTATAAAAAATTCTATTTGATATATTATATTATTAATAATTATAATACATTTCACTTTTGTCTTAAGACTTATCTTATATTCCATTTCTTAAAAAGCATTTTTGGGTCACTTTTTTTATATATAAATGCTTTTTTCCAAAAATGTATAAAATATGATGAATATTTTTATAAAAAATATTAACTTTTACATTCTTTCTTTCAAATTATTGTTAAAGTTATATGCATACATTTTTGGGGGTCAGGAAGTGGGGGAGGACTAAGGGGGATATTTTTTTATTAGCTTAAAATGATATTCACAAAAAAAAAAATTCTGAAGGGGGGGGGGGATTTCCCCTTGTCTTCGCTAGGCCTATGTGGAGCCTGCGAATTTATCATTAGATGATGGCCTAAGACAGATGGTTTAACTTCTGTGCCTTGGTCTGTAGATAAATCCTTAATTTGGGAATTCACATGCTTCTCTTCATCTCCAAAAAATTTAAATTCTGACCCGGTTGATATAGCCGGAAAAAAAACAATTAAATATTCCAAGTTATCAAATTATATTTTTTTTACCAATCGTTAGCTCTTCCCTTCGACATATGTCATGCGGAACTTTAAAATTTTTAAAAAATATGGGCAGCAAAATAAGAGCCCTTACATCATAACCTAAAGAATATTATTTTTTAAAACAAAATATAAAAATTGCAATTTTAAAATACTATGTTAATATTATTTTATATATTTTGGTAAAATTTTTAGAAAAGATAGAAATATTGTGGACATTTCTATTTCAAAAAATCTGCCAGACCCATGAAATGAAAGGGTTCCAGCGTTTCCGGTCCCGTCCCCCGCCTTAAGCGAGTGAATGGCTAGAAGATCTTATAATAGTTCTTCTATGAGGGCACCTCACTCCTTTTCTCGCGAAGAGCAATTCTGCCTTTCAACCCAGCGACACAGCAATAAGTCACTGGAATAATAGATGATGAGGTCTACTAATTTACTCTTTTTCATATACATTCGCACCGGAAAACCGAACTTAAAATTCTCACAAATGTTAATAAATATTATATATTAAACAGATTTATTACAATATTAAAACATTATATAAGCCTACAATATTTTGTGTCCACGTTATATATTATAAAAAGCTTTTTAAAATATAATCAATAAAATATTATATTGATAATTAAAAACTATTGAATTTTGATAATTACATTAATATTTCTTAACCGAACATCATTTAACACAAATCAAACTTTATATTCGCATCATTTCAACATTTTTCACGTGCTGGGCCACTTAAAAATATAAATCATAATAACTTAGGTAGATATGACGGGTAAGAGAAATAATATGATTCCAAATGGCCATTTCCATAAGGATTGGAAGAATATGGTTAAAACATGGTTTAACCAACCTATGAATAAAAAACGAAGACATAAGTAATTATTTTATTAAATTTACCAGCTTTATTGACCACTTGTTGATTATAAGTATTTACTGGTTGTACACAAAGCTTATATTAAATAATTATGGTTCGATATTTAACTTACATAAGATAAATATTTCATTATTTAATTAATATAATTTTATTTAGAAAGAGAACAGAAAAAGCTAGAAGATTAGCTCCAAGACCAGTTGCAGGACCGTTAAGGCCTGTTGTTAGGTGCCCTACTATTCGCTATAATAAAAAAATTAGACTTGGAAGAGGATTTTCTATTGAAGAATTGAAAGTTTATATTTTATTACAGTAAAATTCTGACCAAAATATATTAACTTAAGACTGCAAAAATACCTAAAAGATATGCCAGGACAATTGGTATAACAGTAGATCATAGGCGCAGGAATAGATCTGTTGAAGGCTTGCAAATCAATGTTCAGAGACTGAAGGAATATAAATCAAGGCTTATTTTGTTCCCATTAAATATGGCTAAACCGAAAAAAACTGATTCATCAGTAAAATTATTTGTTAAAAATTTTATTCATGGATTTGCATTGTTACAATTAGTTTCATTCAATACTTGTACACTATTAATTTTAGTCAAAATAATTAATAGATTCATTTATATAAATTAAATTAGTTTTCTAGTTTAATATATATTGTTATGGCAAAAAATTTACTTAGTAATATCTGAATTATTTTATAATAAAGCCTGAAGACCTAAAAATGGCTCTCCAACTGAAAGGTACAATTTTGCCAATCAAACATACAAATTTCAAAAAAGAAAAGGCCAGACTTATTACTGAAGTTAATAATTATATAATATGATTTATGGAATTATTTAAATTTTAGGAAGAAAAGGACTTTAAGGCATATGATACATTAAGAATGACTCGATCTGATGTGAAGTTAGCTGGAATAAGACAGAAAAAAGCCAAGGAAATGGAAGAAAAAAAATAAATACTTTAAAAATAATTACTATTATATAAAGGATATTATATTTATTTGCCTGATTAAAAAAAGATAATAAATTATGGTTTTCAAATTTTTAGATAAAAAAAACAATCACTTTCTATTAAAACATTTTTATAATTGAATTAAATATGCAGAAAAATTTGCAATCTTATGTATATAAATATGTTTTCCTTCAACTTTCCAAAAAATAATGATTGATCTTTCATAAAAAGTAGGACTCAACCAAAAGAAAAAATTTATTTGATATGAAAAACAAGCATTTTTGAAAAAATTTGTCAATTGACTTTGTACTCATTTGAGCTGATTTTTTAAATATATAATGTTTTAGCCAGAGAAATATTGCCTAAGCCTCAAGATTTACTTATAAATGTATAAAACTGTAAAATATATGAGCAAAATTTTCTTGCTTGTGTAATATTTATGGATAAGTTAACTATTTTTTAAATCAGTTCAAATGGAGATTGCATCCCTACCCACCCTTCAAGAGTACAAAGTCAGTTGACAAATTTTTTCAAAAATGTTTTAATAGGCAACTATTAGCCATTAAAATAACTATCCATTAATCATAAAAAATAGCTGCAACTATGGCCCAATTAAGTTTTAGCCAAATATTTTTGTATAAGCCTCAAGATTTGGCAAGTAGAAACCCAAACATTTCTGCCATGCCATCTATGAGCAAAATCACCAAGCCTACACAATACTATTTTAGTTATAATCTTAATCAGGCCGTTTAAAAATCGGGCTTTTAACAACACTAGTTCAGGGTTTGGAGACCAGAAAAATAATAACTTATAAAAATTAATTATAATATAATACAATTTAAAAATAATATTTCTATTTTAAAATTTTTATTCAATCGAATTATAATATCGTCATTAAGACTTCACTATTAAATTTTTTTTTCAAAAAGAAAATAGCTTGTACTATGAACCTTAAATTTTTAAGAAGGGTTTGAGTTCTCAACCTTGGTAATATCAATAAATATTACATGATGAAGGCGTTTTCACCCTCTGGTTGTGGATACAACAGAGTTATGCTTGGTTTTCCTCAAAATCTATCAAACTTTTAATTTAGGGGGAGAAAAAATGAGGAGCCCTTAAATTTGTGGGCAAGTCACATGAACTTGGGAAAAAGTCATTAAGAATATATTTAACTTCTCTTGAATATTTTAATCTTGATATTCTATTCTTGATAAATATCAATTTTATTTTATTACATAAATAATTTATTAGATCAATTAAATTACTTATCCGTAATTTAAGTTGATTATTTTTTATGGGGTGGCCTAATGGGTAAGATGTAGGCTTGGAAACACGAGCATGAACAAGGACGCGGGTTCAATCCTGGTAAGAACCATAAAAACTTTCAAGTTTTTCTTCGATGACTGATGTGTAAAGACATATGGTATGATGAATTTCGGAGCTTAGAGATGACACCCCGGTCACCGACAGGCCTGGACAGCCGGGTGCTAAGGATACCTGTCCAATAAACAAAATGAAGGACACAAATGAAAATATGAATATGAAAGCTAGGGCGTTCCCTCCATGCGACGCGCAGGGTGTAGACCTCCATCCTGTGAAAAATAAAGTAAAGGTCAAAGCAAAGAAGACAAGACTGGCAAGTTTGAATATTGGGACGCTTAAAGGTAAGACGAGAGAATTGGCATCAATGTTGAACAGGAGAAAAGTTGATATAGCGTGCATACAAGAGACGAAATGGAAAGGACAGAAAACTTTGATGATTGGAGATGGGTATAAATTGTACTATAATGGACTTGTTAGCAATAGGAACGGTGTCGGCATCATCCTCAGTCAAGATCTAACCTCCTCAGTTGTAGAAGTCAACAGGATCTCTGATAGACTAATGAAGATAAAACTCTGCATTGGTCAATCAATACTACACATCCTTTCAGTATATGCTCCTCAAACGGGTTGCAAGGAAGAAGAGAAAGATGACTTTAGAGCTATCCTTGATGAAGCTGTAATGGAAATCCCTAAGGATGACCTAGTCATAATTGGTGGTGACTTAAATGCGCATGTGGGGAAAGCAAGAGATAGCTACAAAAGGCATCATGGTGGTTTTGGATACGGAGAAAGAAATGATGAAGGAGAGCACGTACTGAAATTTGCGCAAGCCTTCGACCTTGCCTTAACCAACACCTACTATAGGAAAAAAGACAGTCATTTAATAACATATGAAAGTGGTACTAGGAAAACACAGATAGATTACATGCTAATCTCTCGCAGAAGATTAAAAGATGTAATAGACTGCAAAGTCATCCCAGGAGAAGATATCGCCGCGCAACACAAGCTACTAATCATGGATTTACAAATCTCAAATAAATCCACTCAAAATAAGATAAAACTGGAACCATGCATCAAATGGGGCAAATTAAAAACAATGACAGATGCCTTTGCAATCAATGCAAACATTGAAACAATAAATTGCTCACAAGTCAGTGAAAAAATCTGGACAGACCTTTCATCCAGATTAATAGACACTGCAAAATCGACGCTAGGCTTGACAAGAGGAGGCAACAAATCACACAAAGAACTATGGTGGTGGAATCAAGAGGTACAAACCACTATACAGGAGAAAAAAGCCCTTTATAAAATATGGTACAAATCCAAAAATGCAGATGACAAGTCAAGATACAAAAAATCCAAGAGATTAGCTACAAAGGCGGTGGCTAGGGCCAAATCTATGGCATACGATGACATGTACGAAGATCTACATACCAAAGAAGGGCAAAATAAAATATACAGATTAGCCAAACAGCGAGAAAAGAACTCTAGGGATATAAACGGAGCTCCGAAAGTAATCAAAAATAAAGATGGGAAATTGATAATAAAGGAAAAAGAAATAATGAATAGATGGAAAGAATATTTTCAGGAGCTTCTCAACTTTAATTCCCACATATTGCATCTCGACGAACACTCCCCTTGTCAAAACCTTGTACAACCTATAACAGAACAAGAAATAATCACATGCCTCAAGCATATGAAAAACAACAAAGCTAGGGGTCCAGACGATATTCCAATAGAAAGCCTTAAAGCACTAGGAGATGATGGAATACATCTCCTCACAAATCTGTACAATAAAATACTTGGAAATGAAGAGGTCCCCCAAAAATGGAGGCAGAGCTATCTAGTTCCTATCTTCAAAAATAAAGGGGATCCACACAATTGTCAAAATTACAGGGGCATAAAACTAATGTCACACTGTCTAAAACTATACGAAAAAATAATAGAAAAAAGATTAAGAGATATAATCGAAATAGGAGAGACACAGTTTGGCTTTATGCCTGGAAGATCAACAACCGATGCTATCCATGCAATTAGGCAAATGAGTGAAAAATACAGGGAAAAGAACAAAAAGCTACACATGGTCTTTCTCGATCTAGAAAAGGCCTTCGATAGAATCCCAAGAAAACTTATCTGGTGGGCGCTACGCCACAAAAAAGTTCCCGAAAAATATATAAGAATAATAGAGGATATGTATATGGGACATACAACAATGGTCCGTAGCACAACAGGTACTTCAGCAGGCTTCACAATAGCCGAAGGAGTTCATCAAGGGTCGGCTCTCAGCCCACTTCTCTTCATTACAGTAATAGATGTATTAGCACAGTCTATACCTCAAACAGTCCCGTGGAATATGATATTTGCAGATGATATTGTGATACTTGCCGAATCCAAGGATGAAATGAAAGAAAGGTTAGTGAATTGGATAAATATCCTAGAAACGCACGGATTAAAAGTAAATAGAGAAAAGACGGAGTATATGGTGATAGGAGGAGATGAAACGGAGAGTATTGATATAAATGATTGGCAGATATCCGCAATTGAAAGCTGCAAATATTTGGGCTCCACTATACAAACAAACGGCACAATAGAAAAAGAGATAAAGAATAAGATTAATCAAGGGTGGTTAAAGTGGAGATCTTTATCTGGAGTGCTATTTGACAAAAGAATCCCACACAAATTAAAGGGAAAAATTTACAGTTCCATAGTACAACCAACTATTCTATATAGTTCGGAAACATGGCCAACCAAAGAATCAGACGAGAGAAGTCTACAAACTATGGAGATGAGAATGCTGAGGATGATTGCTGGGGTAACAAGAAAGGATAAGGTGCGCAGTACAAGAATACTAAATAGTTTAAAGGTAGTGCCCATTAAGACTAAGTTAATGGTAAACAGACTTAGGTGGTATGGGCACACAATGAGAAGGCCTATGAACTACATAGGAAATAAAGTTGAAAGATTGGAAGTGATGGGCAAACGTAAAAGAGGAAGGCCAAAACTTCAATGGGGCCATAAAGTTAGAGCCAATATAAAGAAGTATAAAATAGATAAAAGAGATTGTACGAATAACATAAAGTGGAGAGAGATGTTGAAGGAGCTTACCACCAGAAAAGGTGAAAGCTAAAGAGAAAAAAAAAATTTTTTATGCTTAATAGAAATTTCCCAAATTATAAAACTTTTTTTAGGGATATAATGCTGAAAATATTTTTTTTTTAATTAGATGCTTAAAAGAATTAGCTTATTTAAATTTGATATGGGTGGCTGGGTAAGGAATTTTAGACTAAAGGGTGAGCGGTTATATTTTTTATAAAAACTTATGGCGGATGGGTTAATTTTTTTTAAAAATATTGGATGTGCTATCTTGTGGGCTAAAAACCCCTTATTGCAGACCTCTAGGATCCATATAGGCAGTGTAAATTTTTTTTAGTGCGAATAATTTTATTTAAAAAACAGCTTTAATTTAGAAATATAATAATTTATACAAGGTAAAAAAGAAAATATATTTAAAAAATACATGATCTCATGGTTTATAAATATATATTAATAATTATATGTAAAATATTAAATAACAATAAAGATATATTGTACATATTTTCTACAATAATTAAATTAGATATTATTTATAAATTTAATTTAATAATAAAATTTATACTGTTAAACGAATTAGATAGTTTTAAAATTTTAATTCTTTTTTATAATTTTTAAATTAAAGAAAAATCGTTTCATTTGGTAAATATAAATAGCATGGATCATGAAATGAAATATACGAGAAAATAAAGGTGATCGCTAATGTGTCTGGGATTGAAAGTTGTTAACCTAGAGTAGTTTCTAAATAGTCCAATCTCATATATTGATGCATCTAAGATTGAGGAATTTTATAAAATAAAATTTTTATATTCCCTATTGTTACACATTTATATTTCAATTAAAGGATAGATTTATTTTCACAATTTTATATTAAGAAGCTATTATTTTCTTTTGCTGGTTGAGTCCGAATACACTTGAAATGCGAGAGGATATTAAGAAAATCTCAGTTTTATTCTGATGATTTATCAGGATTGTATGATAAGTTACTCTGTCATGTATAATTTTGGTATAAAAATCTTAACCGAAAAGTGTACTCTTTGAGACAAAAAAAATATGTGTAATTGCATTTTAGATTCCCTGCCTAATATAAAAACATTGCTTTTTATTTTATTTACCTTATCGATTAGTACCTTCACTAATGAAAGGTCTTTCAACTTTGAAAAAGTTAACTTATTTAGGTAAGACAGGTGAAAACAGTATTAGCCATACTAAAAATTTATAAGGAGATTATTCTAGATAAAAATTTGATTCTAGATGAATTAGCCAAATCGAAGAGAAAAGTATACCTCTCTTTATAATTTCAAATCATATAATTGCCCAGTAGCGTAGCTACGAGGTGGGGATCGGGTTTAGACCCCCCCCTCCCCCAGAGCAAATTTTTTTTTTTAGATTATATGCTGAAAGACTCAAAAGTGACTTTATATCAAATAAATACCATGAATATTTATATTTTTCTGGTTTTGATCTTTGTGAAAGGATATTATATTACTATTAAAATTATTCTGGATTGTATTATTATAAAGTCATAGAGAAAAATCTATTAAATTATACTAACATATTATTGTTGCATTTATAAAAAATATATTCATTATCCCCAGAGAAAAAAAAAATTTGGATCATACGTTCAAAAAATACTTGTTTAAACATTATTCATGAAATCTCTAGTCTTGAGCAATATTTTAAAATTTTGAGTTAGCTGTTTAAATCGGCTCAAATCGAGCCTTTTAACAACACTAATTAAAATGATCAATAATTCTAGGACTTTTATATTATAAGAAAAACAAATATAATTTTAAAAGGGGGCCTGAGGGGCTTTTATATGTATGGACCCCCTCTGAGAAAAATTCTTAGCTACGCTACTGCTATCTACCATTTTTTTTGTTTTTTCCGATTAAAATCTTATATTTTTCTTTGTCGTAGCTATCTCTACAAAATTCGGTATGAAACGATTATAATAATTTATAGTTCTAGGAACGCTTGTTTTTCTGTCTTATTACTCGGTGTTCTCATGCTCGTAATCATATCAATATTCTCTAAAATAGGATAAATTTAATTCCCCTTATTACATGTCCTAGTGCATTACTTTCTTTTCTCCAAAAACACTTTTTTCATATTAGCTCTTAGACCATTTTCTTAGCTTATATCTAACACTTTAATTAATCTAATATTATGCTCTTGTTCTGTTAACCTGATATCAAAACGTCATCTAAATAATATATCATTCCACTTAATGTGCCCATGTTCTTTGAAATCTGATTTTAACCCAAAAGACAATCTGCAGAATGCAAGCAATGTCTCGTAATGGTTAATATCTTACTAGCTTTCTCATTCACCTTAATTAAAAGAAGGCATTATAAAAATCTATTTTCGAAAAATTGTTGCTCCCTTTAGATTCATTTTCTTATAGGGACAAATAGTGTGCCCATACACTATCAACTGTTGTCTTATTATAGCTTCTTTAAGCCATTTGTCTAGTACTTTATCTCTTTACTCTATTCTAAAAAAGTAAACTTCTTATGTCACAAAATTTAGGCAAGTAATCTTCCACTTATCTTACATCTACCTCAAGATCTTTTTGAGTGCCTTATTAATCTTAAAAAACAATATACTCTTTATTTCACTGCAGAACATATCCTCAATTATATCAGATTCTACTTTATAATTAATTATTTGTTAAATATTGTTTAATTTCTAAACTAAAGACCAGCAATTATAATCAGCACCTATATTCTTGTTAAAACGAATGTTCATTTTCTATTATTGTTATTTTAATCCACGGGCATTCTTCTCTTTATTATCTCTTATAATTCAATTTTACAAACAATGTCTTTTTCAATTTCTCTTCCAATAATATTTCCATCTTTAAAAATATTTTTATTACACATTTTAAATTAATTATATCTTCATTTTTACCTAAATTTATATTGTTATTAAAAAATCAGGCATACTATTAATTTTATTATTTATAGCCTTATTTCTAATCTCATTTAGCTATTTATTACATTTCCCTTGTAAATTCCGTCCTTGTCCGCATTTTGAGAACTTCAAACTATTATCAAATCCTTTCTAATTCGTATACACGTGACTATTATGTCCAAATTTCGCGCCCTTTAGATGCATTGTTAACTCGCATTGTCACTACATGTGTCTGTGCTCCATAACTATAACAAATAATCGGTTTGTAAAAATTGATCTGTCTTGTCTTATTTATCTCCTATAATACTCTTAATTTTTTATAATTCTCTATTTTTTATCTTTATATTAATGACATATTGCTTTATATTCGCAGTATTCCATTCTATTGTTATTTCCAATACAATAAAATTATCACGAAAGTAATATTATCATTATGTCATCTAGTAATAAACTCTACATATTTATTTGCCTAATATACATTATAATGTGCTCGCTCAACAAGAATCTAATTATAAATAATTTAAATACTCTTATAAAATTAATTGAATATAAAAAATTAATAAGCATAACACTATGTAGATGAATCTTTTTATTTTAATAATAGATACCAGCTAAGATCTTATAAGTCTCAAAATTAATTCCTACCAAATTATTTTATACTTCCCTTCCCATTACGATTAATATAATCTAGACCACTCATAGGCGTAGCCAGGATTTTCCTAAGAGGAGGGGGAATTAAAAAATTACTGAGGGCTTCGCCCCAAAACCCCCTTTGGGTTACCTTAGTCGATATATAGTCATAAAATATTTTTACAAGATATGAAGTTAATTTTAATAAAAAAAATAAGAAACAAATTTGAAATATATAATTTATTAGTGTATATAAAATATAATAAATTACTTGTATATACATTAATGTAAATGCATGGTAATAATTTATTTCAAAAAAGTATAAGAAATTTATTTAGAAAAAGTAAGTAGGCATATAGTTGATATTCCTCTATTATATAGAATTAGTTACAAAATACTAGGTAAAATTCCACTTACACAGACATATTTGATAGTTATAGAATATATTACAGTTAATATTTTAACAAATTTTACTAATCAATGCTCTTGATAATAAATATAGCAACAATTTGCATTTAATTATTTAACTCCATCTATATATCTTAAATAAAATATTAAAAATTAATCTTCATATTATTTATCCCACAATATCTTTAAAAGATATTTTCTGATGTCCTTATCAATATTTTATAGTTTCTGTAAAATATATGATTCGCTATATTGATAAAAATTACTTGATTGTCATATGATAATTGATAAAAATAGATAGTAAATCGACATATAATATTCCACTGTTTGTATTGTCCTTTAATTTTTTTATTTATATGAATTAATTTTATCATTAGTTTTATAAGATAAATAAATTAAAACTACTCACTTTATAAAAAATTATATTTGATATATTATATTATTTAGTAATTTTATGGATCTATTATTAATAATTATATTACATTTCACTTTTGTCTTAAGACTTATCTTATATTCCATTTCTTAAAAAGCATTTTTGGTTCACTTTTTTTTATATATAAATGCTTTTTTTCTAAAAATGTATAACTATTGATGAATATTTTTATAAAAAATATTAACTTTTACATTCTTTCTTTCAAATTATTGTTTAAGTGCATACATTTTTGCGGGTCAATGAGTGGGGGGAGGACTAAGGGGGATATTTTTTATTAGCTTAAAATGATATTCAGGAAAAGTAATAAATTTCTGAAAGGAGGGGGGAGGGGAATTTCCCCTAGCCCCCCCCCCCCTGGCTACCCCTTTGTGACCACTAATTTATACTATTACACAATTGCTTAAATTTTAATTCTTTGTATTATTTTATCGAATTTTTTCCATATTTTTAAATATAATTTGAGCGCTGGTTAGAATCTCATATTTCCTTATTGCTTTGTTTTCCAAAAGGCTACAGGGAATCAGACATTTACAATTGTTATTAGCACATTTTTTCGGGGATGTTAAGATTTTAATATCAAATTTTATAAATGGGTAAGTCTTCTATACTCAGTATTAAATGTGCATATGAATACTCATATACTATAAGTCACAAATGATAGTCTGCTAATGAAATTTATATAAGCCTTAATATGCTCATTTTGAATTTAAATGCTGACACCCAAATTAGTAGCAGATTAAGCAAAAAGTCTTATTCATTTAAATATTATGAGAATTTCAATTTTTAATGTTTTACAATAATATTATATATCATTATTGTTTTACTACTTTCCACGTTAGTTTTCCCAAATTTGACCCAAAATACCTATTATTATTATTATCATTTTTGACAAACTTATCTCTTTTTCTAAACTATAATGATTGGATTATTTGATTCCTGAGAAATGAAGGAAGATAAGATATCTGTAAATAAAGGGATTTGATTTTTTATGGGCATGGGAAAAGCAATAAAATAATTTAAAATTCAATTTTATTTTATTGTAAAATTTTTTAGTATAAATACCAATTTTGTTAAAAAGCTGGATTTTTTAAAACTGCCCGATTAAAATTTTAGCTAAAATAATATTATGTATGCATGGAGATTTGGCAAATAGATATCTAAGCATTTCTGCTAGCTATGTGCAAAATCTCTATGACATAATATATTTTGGTTATAATCTATCTCGGACCGTTTTTTAAAATCACCCCGAATTGGGCACTTTAACAACGCAAATAAATACACAGCTATAATGGGAATGCAATATTTGCTATTTTTTTATTCATTGAGAAAACGAATTTAAAACAAATCAAAGGTGTGTTATTTTATAAAGCAATTTCTTCGTAACCACCTCCTCCTCCTAGCCCTGATGTTACGTATATGTTTAGCCCTAGCCAGAAATATTAAAGCATTCAATGATTATAAAAAATAACCCAATTATTCAAACATTCATAAAATTTGTTTTTAAATTTTGGCATGGGTAAAAAACGAAAAAACAAAGAGGCTAAACAAGAACGTTTAAATGCTAAAGAAGAAAAGTTATTAGATAGAAAATTAAACAAAGAAATCAAAAATGCGGGAGAAGTATATATTTTACAGATATTTATGATATGTTTCTTAAAAGGAAAATATAGAAAGTATTATTTTAAAACATCTTAATGATACACCAAAAATTTTTAAAATTGAAAACATAACATATCCATCTCCCAGGTAAATATTAAGGCGATTAATTTGTATATATATATCCACAGAACCAATTCAACTTTTATTTCACATCCAAATAAAGAAATTATATACTTATTTGGAGGTGAATATGACAACGGAAAAGAAGTAAAATGTTAGTTTTATATATCTCTAAATTATATTTGTAATTATTTTTTAATTATAATTAACATTTTATTAAAATCATATAATAATTGTTTATGTCTGAATTTTTTTTTAAAATCATTTAATTATACTCTTTCACTTTCATGCATATATTATAATATTTTAAAAATTTCAAGGTGACATTTTACAATGATTTTTTTTATTACACACCACACAAAAATGAATGGTTTCAAATATTCTGTGAAATAATGCCTCCACCACGATCTTCACATCAAGTAATTTTTTTATATTAAGTTTCATTGACATAATACAATATGTCCATATGATTATAAGAAGATTAATCCCTCATACTTAACCATTATTTTCTAAGAAATGGGAGGCGTTTGGGCAGTACTTCTCTTTATAAATATTATTTGAAAGGTCTTTTAAATAAATATATTTTCTGAAAATTAAATTGAAATTATTAAGTTATACTTGTTAAAAAAATGTTTTTAGTGACATTATATTTATTTTGGAAGAGAGGGAGATATATAGGCCTCACTTTTTTATTCCAGGGAATTTTAATTATGGGGATGATCATAAAAATGATATTAAAAGATAAATTATATTTTTTTAAATTTGTTTTAATGTATATATTTTAATAACTCAAAATATATCCTTATTAATTAATTGCAGTATAGTGTGTTTTGAAATAAAGGACCAATTTTGAGAAATTTTTACTAGTGGTCATCATATTTGGATTCTCTTTATATACAATAACTAGCTAAATATTTTATAGATGGTGAGCTTCGCTCATTCAGGTGGGCAATTATGGCTATTTGGAGGGGAATTTATAACTAAATCTCATGTTCAAATCCATCATTACAACGATCTTTGGCTTTTCGATATAATTCAACAAAAATGGGAAAAGATAGAGTTTTCATTTTTAAAATTAAAAATACTTAATTTCATTAAAAATTAAACCTATTAAAAAATTATCAGTTGAAGTAAGAATTTGTAAAATTAAGGTAAACCCATTTTTGATAGCAAAATATTTTAGATATCAACTCATAAGATCTAAACAAATTTTTTTAAAATAAAATATATCAAGAGATAAAGTATTAAAAAATGCATATCGTTTTATACATTAAAATTGATTATTTATTATATTAGTTCACCCAGAGCGCCCTCACCCAGGAGTGGACACAGGATGGTTGCTTTCAAAAAAATTATCGTTTTATTTGGAGGATTCTTTAACAACGAAAAGTTTCAATATTAAATTGAATTTTTTTTAACACCATATAAATTGTAAATAATAATTTTATAATTTTTGGGAGTAATTATTTTATACCGAAATGAATATTTAAGTTAACAATGTCTAAAATAATGTATTGAAAATATATTTTAAAAAAAACTATGAAAAACATATTAACCAGTTTTATCTAAAATTTAAACTCCCACCTCATTTGAAAAAAAATGATACAATTGTTTTATACGGTTTAAAAAAAATACAAATTTGAGCCATTTAAGATATCCCGAAGAAGTACTCTAGCTTAAAAATAACCGACAATTAATACCTAATTGGACAACTATAATATGGAAATTTTGTAATATGAACGAAAGAGCGCATTATTAATATTCTATTATATTATTCTTTTCATTATTTATTAGCTTGAGAATTAGATTATTCTAACTCCACTTTTTTTTATTTCAGGAGAAGAATTTAAAAAATCAAGTTTATATTATTTTCGATAGGATATTTAACCTTATATTGGCTATAATTTGCCTTATTTTATATTTCAAATTTTTCTTTATATATATAATTGTATAATTATAAAAATTTGATTTATGTAAAAAAAGTCACTTTTGACAAAAAGTGGATATAGAATAAGCTAATTCTCAGGCGGCGATTTGTAGAAATAATAAAATTAACCATTTGTATCAGATTCGAATAATTTGGTTTTTTTAAAAATAATATATTTTAACTAATTCATACGAAAATACTTTGATAGAAAATTTTATTTTTTATTTCACAAAATTTTAAACGGAAAAAATTATTATAAAAATTGGTGATATTCGATCAAGTTTTTAACGAAATTAAAATGCATATTAATCTAATTTATAATGCTAAGCTAATGGAAAGTAGTTTTTCTTATTATTTTCTAAAGCATACTATTTTTTGACAACAAATTAGTTCCAACTAAGTCAATGTACCTTGTTAATGATATCACTTGTCGGATTAAAAGGTTATCGATACAATGATTAAATTATATTTAAAAAGGAACATATCAATAATTATTCCGAAAAATATGATTCGAATATTCAAAGAATTCCATTCGAAGAATTATTTATTCTTATTCGAACAAAATGTACTATTCGTACTCGTTACTATTCAATTCAAATTAGTCAGAATTAATTGAATATTCGATTCTTTTTTGGTCTTTCTATGTATATTGATTATATTATTCTTTCACAAACAAGTATTCTTATAATTTAACTTTTTGGGTAACCACGCACTAGGACCCTGCAATTTCGGTTGGGCTAGGGCTTAAAATTTAAAAAAAAATGTGAAATAAGTAGAAACAGACAACAAGGATTACACTCCCCTAAACCAATGACAATTTAATCACCCTCCTCAGAATTTTTACCTCCTATCCTAAATCTTACTACCATATCAAAATTAGCAAAAAAAGAAAATCAAAATAAAAACAACCCCCCCCCCCCCTATCCCTCCAATTTTATTCAAATGATGATAGCGTACTTCCCTCTAATCACAATGATCACCTTTCATCTGAGAGTAGAGGTCAAAATTTTAAGCCCAAATTTGAAAAAAATGACATTTTCGACCCCGACTCAGTATTTTTTATTTCTGATTATCTTATGCCCCGCCCGGAATTTTTAAGATTTATTTTGAATAATTTAGGCTATATTTTGTAAATTGTTTCAAAAAAAAATTGATATGACAGTAAATGAATATTAATCACCTCATTATAATATTTTTTTCAATGGATTTATTTGTATAATTGTACCGGTTTTTTATATTTTCAAGCTAGACTCTTTCAAAGAATACCATTTTTTTAATCGGTCCTTGAAACCTGCGATAAAAAAGCACTAATTTAAATATTTTTTAAAATAAAATTTATTTTCGGATCTGGCTCGAAGTGTAAAAATAAAAATACTGGCTGGACCGGGCTTAAAGATTCAATTTGACAGAGCGCTAATCACACCTATATTTCGTTTTCTTTAATCAGGTACTGTCAATACTTTAACGATCTTTACTTGTTCCACACCGAAAACAGGGTTTGGATGAATATAGATATCAAAAATCAGAAAGGCATACCTCCCTCGCCTCGTTCGGCTTTTCACTTCTTACCGTACAAAATCACTGATAATAAATTAAAAAATATTACGTCTCTCGATTCGTCATCGACGCTCGATGAAAAGACATCTAAACAACGCGAAACAAATAAGGTTTAAGAAAAATAAAGGAAAACAACAAAATTTTATATAGGTTGCTTCCAAACTTGATTACTTTGTGTCCAAAATATCAAAAAATTTGATTAGCACACTTTTGAAGCTATTAAAAAAGAAGGTATAAGCTTTTTTTTAAAAAAATATATAAATAAAAACATGTTAATTTCAAAAAATTTCAAAATTTTATTAAAATATTAAAACTTTTCGAATTTTTTTAAAAAAATTTGGACATAGGCTTATGAAAAAGAAGAATTATTACTAAATTAGTTAAACTATCGATTGAATAGAAAAGAGAGGGATATAAGTTTATTAAGAGTTAAAAAAAGGAGCTTACAATAGCTATTTTTTAAAAGTTTTAAAAGTTATTTTACCCAGTTACTCGTTAAATCCTAAAAAAAAAGTAACCAACTTAATTTACAAAAATAACTATTTGCATTGCAAATTACTTTATAAATAATTAACCCATCAGGTTAAAATATAATCTTATTAATTTATAAAGTTAAATACAATATAAACAAAAACTAATTGCACTACCATTGAACAAAAAAATATAATGATTATAATATATATTTGCACCGAAAAGATATAAAAATAAATCACACAAATATAATATTTATTTTTCATAAAAATTTGACCTAATCTTCCCTAGAATAAACAAACGTTCTACAGGTACAGGACCGCTTTATGTAAATGCGGCATTATAAATAGCCAGTGATTTTAAATTTGGAAAATCATCAAATAAAGATAATAAAAGCTATGTATATTTATCAAATATTAAAAAGTAACGATACTGGTTGCATTTTCAATTACTTATTCGCAGGAATGTGACTAATTACTTTAACAACACTGCTATTTCTTACATCTAAAATATGTCGTATTTAAAAAACGGTAATCAAGTCAGGATTAATGCCATTTAAAAATAAAAAGACAAAATAATACGTCTGAACATAGCCTTTAAAAAAATACTTTTAAAACATTGGGAACAGGACACAGATGAAAATGAGGGTATTTTGCTCTTTTGGGGCTACACCGTGAATTACGGGAAAGGAAGTTCAACCGAAAATAAGAAAAATTTGGAAGTGGGGACCGGTCAAAATTTAATCGATATGTACAAATTGGTTCCGGATTTAAAGAGTAAAGATATTATTTTTTTTAAAAAAAGGGAAATGAAATTGTATATTTTTTTAAAAAAAATTTTTCATTTATAATTTTCTCCTATATACGTGGGAAATAAATTTAAAATATATTTAAATTTATTAGTTTATCTTCAACAGATTAATCGACATTCAATGCCCATCTAAGAATTATTTTATTTCTGGTTCCTATAAATTTTTGAAGAGAATATCCGGTCCCGGTTCAGATATTTAAAAATCGGCGGGTCTAAAAAGGGAACCGGATTTGATACATTTCCACTCAGTTATAAAATAAATTTTATTTTATCAGACATCGACAAAAATACAGCCATACCAATGGTATGGAGATGGACCGCGGTTAAGCAAAAGATGGGTGGATGTCTGCACAAAGATCAAAGTCTTTTTCAGAGATGCGGGGCCGTGTCTGTTAATTATGGAACCGATAGAGTATTGCTGTTCGGGGGTGTTTTTGACAAGGAACAAACGGAAGAACTTATATGTGGTTTTAGAATTATTATTATTTTTTTAAAAATTAATATTTTGAATGTTTCATTTTATTTTTTAAGCAGGATAGCCATTTATATTTCTTCAAACATTTTTCATAGATATATGGCTACCAACAAAATCAGAATTTGGAATCTGAACTAAAAATGGTTCCGGTTACTAAAATTTTGAAAAAGTTCCGCCTCCTAAATTTGACACGGTTCCGGGTTCTAACAAAGTCTATTTATTCAAAAAAAATTTAAATAATAAATAAGCCCTTTAAAATGAGTGACACAACTTTTTAAACATAATATAAATTACAGATTTGTTAGAAATGGCTTCTTGAAAATTTTTATATGGGTTCTGGTTCCCATAAATTATAGAAGATAGTAGGGCTCTAGTTCCGGTTTCTAAACTCTGCTTAAAATATAACTTATGTCTGATTTGATGCATTTAGACGAGTTTTTCAGATTGTTTTTTTAAAATATTTTTAAATTATAGCACGCTAGACCCTACTTCTTAAAAATTATTGATATCATTTTGGGTAAAACGTGTATAATGGATGAAGCCAGAAAACTTAATATTTAAAAATACATTATGTTGTGTTAAGAATGATTTATCAGCCCACATCACACAACTGAAAGGTTATTATAGTGATCTTGAAACAGATTTTCTTAAGTGAATTTTTTCTTATGATTTACAGATTTCTTGACACCTTTTTGTACATTTAATTTTCGATTTGAAATCTTTTTAGGAAAAAAATGACTTTAAGTTGGGGGTGATTATACTAAAATCTTGATGCTTTCTTATAATTTGCAAAAATCTAAATTTCAAAATGTGTAGATTTTTTAAAAAAAATAGGACAAGTTTTAAATAAAATTTTTATAAAAATAAGATTTGGAAAGTAAAAATGTTTTTATAATATAAAAAAAAATGCTTTGTGTCTCAATTTTGCACGATATAAATTATAATAATATATTATATTATCTTAATAAATCTTAAAAAATATTTATAAGAAAGCGTTTTCTACAACGACATATACCAATTCGACGTATCTTCCTCTACATGGGTACCTTTCCCCATCCTCAAACGACACATCAATGACCCTACCTCATATTCTAATACTGCTATCGCTCAACTATCCAAAGAAAGCGAATCTTTACCTTTCAGCTTGAAACGGGTCAAATTATTACCGAAAACGGGAGAAAACGGAAGATTTATTTCGGACGAAGAAGATCTTGACGAAGAGTTTGACTCCGTAAATTTAACATCGAACCACGGAGATTTAAATAATACAAATAGCATCCAAAATAGTATTACTAATAATGTAGACGAAAAAAAAGATATTTCCGATAGGTGTGATCACGTAAGACCTGGTCCGAGGATGAAATCTTGCGCAACTGTCTTACGTACTTCTGCAGGACAACTGACCCTTTTCTTACTTGGGGGAATGATTGAAGCGAGCGCCATATTGGAACTCGATGAGGATACAGGAGGAAAAAACAAAAAAGGAGATAGTGATAGGACGCTTATATTGGACGATTTTTATAAGCTGGATTTGAACGTGGGAAACAAAGGGTTTATCTTCTAGTTATTTCTTTATTCTTTTTTGAATCCCCCCCCTTCCTCCGGCGATCTTAGAATTCATTAGATATTTAATAAATTAATATCTCGAAATGATAATAATTCTCCAAAGTTTTATTTAAATGATTGCATAAACAAAAAATTTGATTAGAAAAAGTATTTTCCTTAGTTTTAGGAATAAAAAAATTTTTAATCGATGGATTTTTGAATATTTTATTACAATTAAATTTTATCCATAATTATTCTCACTCATTTGTTAAACTTAAAGGCGAAAAAAGAAAGGTACTCAGAGGATAGAAAGATGTTGGGTACAAATTCACGCTGGTTCTGGCTCGAATAGGATAGGAGATTTCTATTCTTCCCAATCTTCTTCAGATTCTCTTTCAGGTGAAGATGACTCATTTACTGATCTTGATTCTAGTTAATGAATGCCAGTCCAGTTAGATAATTTGTTTAAAAAAAATCACTGAAAGGATTATTTTTAAAAATTCTTTATATTCCTCATATATTGAAAACTCGATATTATATTTAAATTTTATATTGAATTGATTCATATGATTTTTAACCAGAAACTAATCCTATGTGATTTGATTCATATGATTTTTAACCAGAAACTAATCCTATGTGATTTGATCCGACGAAGATATTTTTAGTGAATTTTTTGATATGTATTGTTAAATGTAATCAATCAATTATATAATTTAATATCTGTTATTTATAAATAAAAATGAATTCTCTTCATTGATGGCTTTTTTAATATTAAGGTTTCTTCTTTATTACTTAATTTTTATGTAAAAAGATGACGGCAATGATTTTAATGACAAAAATGGTTGATAGTCCTCATATACAGCATTATTAGACTAAGAATATTTTTTAAAAACTGCTTAAACTACGCAAAATACAATTAATACTCCACGCAAGATCACAAAAAAAACTCAATTGAGTATTTTTTTTAATAATTTTTAATTTATTTCTCCAGCGATTATTAATTTTTTTTAAATTTAAAAACAATTTTTTTAGATCCTTTTATTTTAACCCAATTTTTAAGATTCTCTTCCCTTTACCTCCTTTTTTGACCCTTTTCGATTTTCTTTCCTTTTATACCTCATTTTATTTGACCTTTTCCCTTACTTTTTTAAAATTTATTTCCTTTTTTACCTCATATTTTTATTTTGATCTTTTTCGAGTTTCCTTTCTTATTTTTGACCCTTTTCGATTTTCTCTTATTTAAAATAAATTTTAAAAAGTGATTTTCTTTTATGTTAGTTATTTTTCGGAGACTTTTAAAATGTTATTGAGTTCAGAAAAAATTTCCAAAAACCCGGGTGCGCTATATACCGAGCTCACAAATTTTGTATACAAACATAAATTTTTTAATAAAAAAAAGAGTATCTTGTATCTGAGACATTATTATTACGTAAGAAGGTATAAGTATCAACATTTTTTTTTATTATTTAAAATTTATTTAATCCCCATTCTATTATATAAATTCAAAAAATAAATTACTATGTTCAAAGAAATCATATGATCGATAAATTGTAATTATTATGTTATAAACGCTCAATGATTGATTGTGATTTAATTCGTTGAAAATAAGTCAACTAAACGAGAAGAATTTTTTAAAAATTTTTTTGCTATAGCAACCCCAAAATGCATCAAACACCACCTGATTTTAGAGCTTAAAAAAATGACCTATTTTTTACGCCTTCCCTTTTTGTTTATACAAGCCTTTTCATTAGAAGCTACTCTTTGATTGACCGCATCTCCCTCAACAAATTTCTGAAACTTTTGTCGGAGGGTTGGATATAAATTTTTAAAACAGTTGGGCAGAATACTGGTTTTTTTGTGAAATCTTTTGCGGCCAGATTTATCGGCGTCATGATTGCGATTTATTTTTACGTAACTGCGGTAAAATTTTACTAGAGTGACTAGGAAAAGAAATATTCCTAGTAAGCATAAAGATTTGACGGGGACGAAAGGGAATGTCGGAGAGATCCGGAGATATGATAAAAGATAATAAATGATTCCGATGGAATGGTTAGTATCCAATAAGCTTTCCTCACCATAATTATTTGGGGCATAATCGCGAATTAAAGGAGGAATGGATGAAATGTCTCGAATAGATACGGGAGTTGTTTGTGCCAAATTTTTCATTTGTAGAGCAATCTTTAATTATTTATTATTTTGTGCAATAAGTGAAAATTAAAAATGATTTAGTAAATAAATAAAACGTTCGTTCGTAATATTACCCCCCCCCCCCCCCAAAAAAACAACTAAATTTATATTTACCAATAATTCTAATTTAAAATCCTATTGCTCATATATTTTTTAAAAAACTCACATTTATCGTATCTTTAACTTCTTTAAGTATCGTAGAATCAACTCCCTTTTTATCACCACGTTCCGCTAAAAATGTAGCGAAGGGCCCGCGGAGATGTGAAAGTTGTTGACTAAATTTAAGGTCTAAAGGTCGGCCCAAGGCTGGAGAGAAAAACGATAAACGCTTGGAATTCTCCTGGCAGGAAGGTAAAGGTTTCAAATTGAGGGGGATCGTTTCCTGGCTGCCATTATTATGGATTATGTTATCGTTGACATTTTTAAGGATATTCATATGTAAACCCACGTCATCGTTATCGATCGTGACATTTTTATCTTTATCCTTTTTTATGATATCAGTGTTTCGTTTTTCCTCGTTATAGTTTTTATTAGCTGTCATAGCGTTATTTATTTTTTTATCATTTGTAAGTTTTTTGCTGTGGTATGTATTGGCTTTGTCAGAATCGTCCGGATGGGGTGTCGATACCAAATTTTTATCGGGATGGGGAAAGGCAAGCTTCTGGTCTAGTTTTGTATATATTTTTGGTTTATACATTAATGGAAAGGGAAGCAAAAAATTGAACGTATAATTTAAACTAGCAAAGGTCATGGTTAAGTCCGGTTCAGAGAGGATATTTAAAAACGGAACAGAGAGACAGATTCTAAAGACCAAACCCTGAATCTGGTTTTAAATACACATATAAAATTTCATCTATTTGTAAATATATGTAGTAACCGCGATGTCAATTACGTGATAATTCATTGTTAAAATATGGCATAAGCTGTATAATTTAACCTTTGGTATTTTGAAAGTGATGCGATGTCCCACTATTGTCGCGTTTGCTATAACTAGGCCTAAGCCTAACACAACAGCAAAAACATTATTTAGAATAATAATATAATCTTCAATAAGGTTTGATGTAAAATTTTAGATTATTCCATTTTTGAGCCTAGACCCATATAATAGATTTTATCCTTTTGCTTGATAATTTTCTAAGGTACTAGGTCGCCTGCTTTAGAGATTGCTTGCAAAGAACCATAGTTGTTTGAATTTTCAAATAATCCTAGCTAATAAGAATATTCCAATTACACAGGCAAAGATAGATATTTAAATAAAGGATAAATATAAAATAAGATAACCACTACTAATATTACTAATGGTTATGCTCTATTGTATATGATATATATAAATGTATTCATAAATCATAATTTTAATCGAATCTAATATACCTTTTTGAAACACTGACTTTAAATTCTTTTTGCCAAGTGAGATTTAGAAATTATTTAACTTGAATTTCCAAAATCTATTTATATATTTTATCACAGTTTAAGCTTACATTTTAGATTTTAACGTCGTTAATGGTAGATAATATTTAGTAAGAGTACACTTAATATATGAATAAAAAGGTAGGATCTAGTTTAGCGTATGAATAAAACTTGAAAAGATTCTGAGACTTCTTGATATTATTAAAATTTATTTGATAATTATTTTTTAAAAAATGACAATATATAATTTTTCTTTCGGTTCAAACCAAACTGAACCAAAGACATTACAAAAACAGATCGAGAAATCGGTTTTAAATGGTTCGGTCCAAATCGAGAAATCAGGAACGTTGACCATCACTAAAACAAATACATGTTAAAAATCAGAAACGCGAAAAAAATATAGAAACAAACATCCCATTTAAGGTCTGTGAGACAAAAGATCAAATGGTAGATGAGGCAAAACATAAACAGCGTTCATTAGATATTAAGATAAAATCTAATTAAACTTTATTAATTTCATGAAAGATAGTAAAAACATCACTAAAAAAATTATTCAATTCAAACCAGGCACTTGGAAAAAAGGCCTTTTAGGTTCGTGTTTTGTTTCAAAAAAATGTTCCATTCAATGTATCAAAAACATTCCGTAATTCTTAAAAATCATATAATAATGCTAAATGATGGGTAATAATATTGTTATGTGAATAAAACTGGAATTAAGAAAGTGAAAAACGAATTTCTATGAGTTGCTATTATTATTTTTCGGAACGTTCCCAGGATCCCTGTTATTTTCATTTCATGTTCCACTCCCAAATTCCGTTCCCCGAAAACGTTTGGTTCCAGGCCCCTGATTTAAACCCTATCTTATTTTTAAAATTTAAATCAAATAGTTTTTAAAAAAAATTTAAGCCTCAATATTTTTCTAACTTTATTACGATTTATGTAAATATTTTAAAAAATATACAATATATGATAAATTACTTTCCAGAGTGGGTGTAAAACTTCCCACAGAAGCTAGAACTTTAGAATATCTATGCAATTTATTGCCAGGAAGTCTGGTGGGGAAAACAACGGGTACATCGAAGGTGTAGTTGTCAGCATTAGCTATAAGTTCGGGACTTAGAACACCTTGAGTAGCATAAGTTAGTAAGTCGTCCAATAAGCCAAAACAATCTAAGGGTTGTTATATAAATGTAGAGTTGTTTGACATTTTAAATATCATTTGGATCTGTTAGAGTTAGAATAGTTTCATAATAAGCATTTATCCTAGGGTTGCCTCGAGAATGGGCTTCGCCGGTTTGATAACACAAGATATAATGGTTATTTGATTGAAAATGATGATATACGAAAACAAAATATGTATTAAATAATCCATCATTGTATCTTCTTATAATAAAAATCGACATGAAAGGGATAAAAAAATTTAATATAAAAGATTATAACCTTTTGTCATTCTCAAACTATCCAAACAATTAGAATCTCCATAGACAACTATCCTGCCTGGTTTAATCTTGCCTTTAGTATTTGTATCCTTCTCATTGTTTAGCGTTTGATACAAACCCAAAACTGGGACGGTCTTTACTATGAATTTTAGGGAGTTTTGTTTAGAACCTTCGTTGATAACGGAATAACCTTTTAGCCCCATAAAAATATTTCAAAAAAAAAAATTAAATTTATTTTGGAACTTCAATTATGCAATTTTTAAAATATGTATTATTCATCACGATATCGTCCAAACATTAAATACCTTGATCTTTAAGATTCGGTGTGAACAGGTAAGAATTATGGGAAGGAAAATTTGTAATTGAAGTACCGGAAGAAAAATGGACTATATGTTTGGCGATCGAAAATTGACCCTCGTAAACTTGATCCCCCAAACTTATATTCCAGGGGGAGAGTAATTCGTTAAGGGCTGGTACATTAGCCCCTCCAGTGTCGGGAATCCACCAATGCCTTTTTGTTATAAACACAAAAAGTTATATATATTTAAAAAAAAATCTTTCTTTAATTTTCTCAATTATTTTTATCTCTCTCAAACTAAGCGAAACTTCCATATAATAAGGTGACCACATAAGAGCGGATTGATGGCTAAATTTTGATCAATATATATAGATTGATTAACATATAAAATAAAAATAAGACTTTATAGAATTGCTAACTTGAATTTTTGGACATTAACTACCAATTATAATGAATATATAAACAAACCTGGTATTCTCGTCGTAAAATTTGACCCGTTTCATAACGGTCGTATTATACCATTCTCCTATGACAATTAAAGACAACCCTGCATTTTCCACATCCCCGCGAAGTTTATGCACCTCTCCAGGCCAGAATTCTTCCTCGGAATCAACCAGCAGTAGTGCTCCGTAGTCAAGTGGATCAAAGCACGTGATAGGTGACGCCAAAACTTCCACGTAGTAACCCTGTCTACGCACGTGATTGTAAAATCCACGATAATTAGTGTGAAGATGATCACCATTCCAGTCCATTGGTTCTTCTTTGTGGAGTAAATTATCACGGGGTAGATAACCTTTTTTTGAACATATAATGTTATATTATGTATTATATGTACTAAAGAGATTTTACTGATCTCTATGCTAAGGTCATAGCATAGTGTTTGAAAAAATTGGATAATCAAATCTACTGTTGCATGAAAATCCAAAAATTTTAGCGATTAGATATATGAAAACCAAAAATACATTTTACAAATATTGTTTAATGCAAGAATGGGAATTGAAGTGATTGGAGTGCCCATGAGAAGAAATAAACTTAGATGGTTTGGACACGTGGAACGTAAGATAAAAGATGACTGGTTAAATAAGTAGGAGGATCAAGTCCTCGAGGAATGCCTAAGATGACGTGGATAAAGGTGAAGGCGGCGGATATGAGAAAAATGAATTCAAATATTGAAAAGAAGAGTTTAAAAATTATCAATTAAAATTTTATTTGGATAATATTATAAATGTTAATTAATAATATAAAAAATAGTATAATTAATTCTTTTTTTAGATCAATCCAGAAAATAATATCAAAATTAGGTCCAGCTCGCTTAGGTCTATTGGAGATTAATATATATATATAATCAACATTCATTATTTTAATTATGGATGCTCATTTATCTCTTTTATAATGTTTAGGGTGGGTTTACGAAACTGAAATGAACAGTTATAAATTTCGGACTTTTAGAGGGTTTTGATAATATATTTTTAATTTTAAATAGTAACTCGATTTGAGCCAGATTTTTAAAGGCTAACTCAATATTTAATTCAGGAAAAAAAATATTACGCAATTATTAAGATCTTGCGAATATATGTCCAAACTTAGTGCCATCTATGAGCTAAATCTTTAGGCTTGCATAATATTTTTATGTATAAAATATTAAGTTAACCGTTTTTAAAAATTGTTTAAAAACGAGTGATTTAACCACACGATACTAAATAATACTTTTTTAAATATAGTATAAATTTATAACGTACTTATGATATATATATTAGAGGTCTGCATTGGGCGGGTTTTTGGACCTTAAGCCCGCCCACTCAATGTTTTAAAAAATTTAACCCGCCTGTCCAGCCCGCCCATAATTTTCAAAAAATATACGCGCCAGCGCGCCCAATAGTATAAAATTCCTTAGCCACCCGCCCATTAGTATAAAATTCCTTAGCCACCCGCCCATTAGTCTAAAATTTTACCCGCCCACCCATTATTTATAAAAAAAATTTAAAATAAGCCCGCTATTATCAAATTTAATTATGGCGATTCTTTCAATTTTTTAGGCATCTAATAAAAAAAATTTCAGATATTCTATAAAAAGGTTTTAGGAAATTACTATATTAAGTAAGCATTAAAAAATATTCAATTTAAATTATGGATAATTTATTTGATCAAATAAAATATTTATGAAAATATTATAAATATAAAATTGATATTATGTGTAATTAATAATGTAAAAATAATAATGAATCAACATTTTCTGGATTCAAACACGTTCTTCTTTGTTCTAAAACCCTTCCAGCAATGCTAAATCCTCGTTCAGAAGAAGCACTAGTTGCAGGAATCGCTAATATTTTTCTTGTTAATCTTGATAGCTTTGGCAAATCTCTTTCTTGTCGTTTCAAACAAAGTAGTTTTAAATATATAAAAAAGTTTTTATGATACCAAAAAAGGACATTTTAATTTTTAATATTCAAAAAAGTTCATATGAACAATTTTTTATTAATATTTACTTAAATGATTTAAAATTTTTTTAACCCGCCTGCCCATTGTTATTCCTTAACTCACCCACCCACCTGCTCATAGTTTGAAATTTTTTTAACTCGACTGCTCGCCTGCCCGTTTTAAAAATTTTTTACCCGCCCACTTAGATGGGTGAGCGGGCAGGCCGAAACTCCGCCCAATGCAGACCTCTAATATATATATCATGTAATTTGTTATTTCTTATTCCAATAAAATAATTTTGTTTGCCTGTTATTTGTAAGTAATTTTTAAATATTTTTTTATCACATTATTAAGAGTCAATTAATAAAATATATCATGATTAATTTAAAAAACCCAAAACTTATAAAAACCGTAATAAACCTGATTTATTAAACAGATATAAAGTTGTTCAAAAATAATCGAAATGGAACCAAATCGTTTTAAAATTTCAAACTAAAAACCGGAATAGAACTGAAAGGTTATACCCATCAGTTCGACATGCCCATAAAAATGTCGCCAACCCTGCGCCCACAGTTAGCACGAATTCGCGACGAAGTATACAAATATTATAGAAATATAATATTGTATTCTTCGCCGCTAATTGTGAATATAGGTTAAACTACCGTATGAAAAAAGCAATGTCCATTTGCTAAAAATATGATTATTTATATATTTACCTATTACGTCATTTATATATTAAATGGCAAAAAAAATATACAACTACCCGCATGAAAAAATTTTGAATGTAAAAACGTTAAAAAAAAATTCTAAATTTTTTGAAAAAAGCATTTTAAAACGTTCAATTTTTGTTTGTATATTTTAAACATTATTATGGGACTCGAAAGCTGCGTTATAATCTAAGCCTCCTCCGAAATATTATTAAGCAATCTAACCTATTCCAATATGAATATTAAAAAATATATGTGCAAAATAAAAACTGAAATTAAGTTATTTATTCAAGGATGTTTTGAGATAATTTTAAGGTGGCCACTACTGTAGAAACAATTTATTATACAAATTATATCTTTATATTCAAACTCTTCACTCGTAGATGGTGAAGGCTTTGCATTTTGTAATATAATAGAAATCAAGTTTAAAAAAAACCAGGAGGATAATTGAGGTTATGGAACTGGTCCCATAGAAGTCTTTTATCACGAGGCGGTTTTCTTACAATTCTAATTCTCAGTGGAAATATTACTGTACTAGTACTGGAAACAGTATCGATATCGGCTCCAATATGGCGTAAGGTTAGATTGATTTGACCACAAGCTACTCCTTCCCATAAAGGTGGGGCTGTAAGCTGGTTAACCGTCACGCGAATGGCTATCCAACCGGACCAAGGCCATAGGACCGGGGATGAGTGAGCCACATTGATATGTAAGTATTTGCCATTTTCGCGGGAATAAGGATGCCAGGTGGGTTTATCAACTAATGTACTGGCAGAAGCAACGGGATTTAATATGGTAATATTAACTATCAAGGGCTGAGCGGTTAAGTAAATAGGTTGAGAACAAAATGGCCACATATAAGGACATTCTGAAGCACCGGCCGTATCTAAATAAGGAGGAGAGAGAGAAGGAATCAATCTTCCATATCGAATCTTATAAATTTTATCGAGAGTTTTAAGGTTTCTTATATGAGTACTCTCAATTATATTAATAATCTTTTTAGAGTTATTTTCGATATTATCGGAGATTTTTTGCGAAATTGTGACATTTTTAACATTTTGAGCATTAGATTTATCATCGTTAGTGTCATCAAAATTATCATAGGAAGAACTATTATGACCATTAAAAGAAGAAAACGCGTAAGCTTGAAGGAGTTGATAAGATTTGAGCAAATCCATTTTTCCATGTCCTTGATCGAACATGGAAATTGAGGGGAGGCGGGATGCGCCGGCCATCAGTAATTGTTTTATGAGGGCGACGTTGTGAAGTTTTAGGTTGGTTTGACGGGTATCGTTATAATATTTAAAGATGGCGCTAAGTAATAAAGCTACAGCTCCTGTAACCACTGGTGAGGCAACGCTCGTTCCAGACAAAGATCGGCAACCTCCGTTAATTCCGGTACCGTAAACAAAACCGTTAGTTAATATATCTGGTTTGACCCTGCCATATCCATATGGCAATTCCCAATTAGTCATTCCTCGAGATGAGAATGGAGCTAATTTGTCATTAAAAACGATGGCCCCCACTCCTATAACGTCTATCATATCGGCAGGATTATTTAAAGATCCTGCTATTGGACCATCGTTCCCAATGGAGGAAACCATTATCATGTTGTTGGCGCTCATCTCCCAAACTTTATCGAGAAATGGGTGATCCAGAAAGTCGGGACCTCCTATGCTTAAGTTCAAAACGTGAATTTTCTTGATGATGGCATAATTGAAGGCATCCAGATACCACGATGTGTAAGATATTTGCGAACCAGTAAAAACTCTAAAAATATAAAGCTCGGCATCAGGGGCCAGCCCAGGGCACACATCGGAACAGCCTGCAATAACCCCGGCCACAAATGTTCCGTGACCAAGGGTATCGACCCCAGCTGCGTGCCGTCTGCTCACTGCTCCTACAATTTCCGGCCCACTATTTACAAATTCGTCTCTATTATCAAATGTAGGGCTGGAAGTGAGTGATTCGTAAGTCCAATCGGTGACGCCTGCGATCCTACGAAAGTGAGGATGGTGCGGGGAAGAAAGACCTGTATCAAAGACGCCAACCCTTACACCACGTCCTGTTACATTGAGGGACCATAGAATGTCGGCTCCCAGGAGATGAGATATCTAATAATATTTGTTACAATTTATTAAACTAATCTTTGATTTGTCGGATAAAACTAAAAGTAATTCATACAATAAATTAGACCTATAAATGATTATTGCTGTCATTTTAATTTTTTATATATAAAATAATGTTTTCAAAGAGATTAATTAAGTGTGAAGTTGAAAAAAAAATTATACTTTCTGCTCGAATTGACTATTCATTTGAAGAGGACGTCTCATTTTATTCTTGTTTGTAGAAGGAGAAAACCAACTCTTAAAGTCTTTTTTATCGGTGTATCTGTCATTGGAATTAAAAGAATATGGTAAAGACATTCGTTTCCTCCTTCCCTTGAACTCATTTTGATAATAAAATATTTCAGTATTAATATCGTTTGGGGAATGTAAAAGTTTTCGGGTGACTCTAAAATGTGGAATAATTTTTTTGACACGAGGATCTTGATTAAAGCATGCGATTTGTCGTTCAATAAATCCAGACGATATGTTGGTTAAGTTTAGAGCGATCTGATTGATCCATTTTAAAGTTTATTTTTGATTTATACAATTATGATTGATTGACTAAATGTTTATAAATTTCAATTATACGCTCAATAAAAAATGTTCATAACTTAAAGGTTAAATGTATAATCATATTTTATTTATATATAAAATATAATAATTAAATGCTTACTATGTCAAAGTCGCTTGGATATTTGTAAGCAAAAGGATTATTTTGTTTACGAGCTATTATATTCCATATGGTTTTATCGCGAGTTAGATCACAGGATAATGATATTTCATATAACAACTCTTTACGCTTGTTAGTTGAATGGTAATCATTGTAAATGATTATATATTCTTTTAAAAAATTCAAGTAATCAAATAGAATAATTAAAAAATGAAGGTAGATATCATAAACTTAATAAAATTTACGATTTAAAAAAAAATTTGATTCTCATAATCATAAATATTAGTATTCAACTAACCAGAATCGATAATATGAGCATCGTATGCGAAATAAGATTGATCATTGATAAGTTGGTCTGTGATATCTGGCTTATGTGTTTTAGAAGGCTGATTTTTATAAATTATATTATCTTCACTACAATAAGGGTGTTTGTTAATACTATTATTTGAACTGAAAATTGTATGATCTTTATTATGACATATATCGAAATAAATGGTCGAAGCAATTACCAATAAAATATGTCGGAATTGCCATAACAAAACTGAATACAGAATTATTTCTCGGTATATTCTAACGCACGGCATTCATTAAAACATAATTACAAACTACATTTTATAAATTCTCTTTCACCTAAGCATTTTCGACGTTAAAGGGTTTTACATCAAGTCATGTAACTTTTTTTTCTAATATATCGTCTGCATTTTTCTTCTTCTTTAATTGAATATGAATTGGCTAGAATGTAATTAAAATATTTCTTATTAAGCTATTTATCATTATTTTGAAATAAGATTATGGCAATCATGGTTCCTGAGCAAGGGGTGGGATAGCGGAAGCGAATAACACCTTATATAAGTCAAAATAAAAATACAAGAAATAATTAAATAAAATATTGAATGAAGAAATATTAGATAAGTGAGTAGCGACGGAATCATTTATTATTAAAGAAAAAATAAATAGCCCATCCCTTGTGATACACACTTACCAAATATTAAATATATAATATAGATTATGGGGAAAAATAAATAAATAAATATAAACGATAATAATATTGTATAAGGTCAAAATCTCCTGTCATTATAATTCAGTTTTAAATATAATATATTATATAAATATACTTTATATATATCATAAGAGATACAACTTAAATGTTAAAATAATGAGATTCAAATATGGAATATCGAGAATTTAATAAGGCCAGATATTTTTTTTTTAAAAAAATTTTTTTTATTAAATAAATATAGAAGGAAATTAAACAAATATACTCCTTTTATTTAAGTGTATATAAACAAGTTTATATACCGTTATTATGCAATTTCCGTGACTCCTTATTAATTTAGTGTTTAAAATTTAATATATATTTTTTTTTCTAAAAATGTTTTAATATATGAGATGCCTAATTTGTCAATTACCAAAACAAACAAATAATATATTTGCTCCAACATAATTTTAACTCTGTGTGTGTTACTATATTTACAGCAGAGTGGTTAAAGTAGCTGCAACTCTTTTTTTGTAGCGATAGATGGGTAAAGCGCTATTTTACTATAATTCAATTTACATTTAATAAAAAAATAAATAATATATTAATTCGAATCAAAGCAAGTAATAAAAATATAAAAATAACATAAATGTTATACAAAAAAAATAAAATTTGTAAAAAGAGAATTAAAAAAAAAATTAGACTAGCTCCTTAGGAAGGAAGCTTATGAGACTGATGTGATTGGATTTATGAATGGCGATGGAAAGTCTTTGCCTAAGGTAAAAACCTTCCTTGGGTTCATCGGTAACTTTAAGAATATGAGAACCGAGTTCCCTGAAGAAGATTAAAGCACAGCCTAGAGGAGATTATAGGTATAAAAATGTGTTCATTGGATATTTACGAATATTTATTAATTTTGAATAGCTCTTTGATGTCAAAGATGTTTGTGCTAAGTGGGGCTAAGGGATCTAAACAGGAATAGTCAAAAATCAGAAATTGACCCCTCTTCTAAGGAATTTGTGTAATGCCATTTGGTCGTTTTCCATCATCCATCCTCTCTTTTCGTCAATTCTAAATGGCTCTGGGCACGAGCTCCTCGAAATATCCCTTTTGTTAATCTTCAATTACAACTCATCAAAAACGAACACACACATCCCATTGGAATTCGTCTCAATTGATCAATCCAACATCACCTTTGCTCTGGTTGTAGTGTTCCTGTTGACTCGAAGGGATGACAAAGCCTGCAGTGCTGTTCATGCAAAGGACGTATTCCTAGACACGATCATTGTAAAACGTGCCCTTAAATCTGCGATATCATCGATCCTATTTATATGAAAATTAATTTATAATTTCATAATCAATTCATTTCTTTATTAATTTTTTTTTATATCTAATTTAATTTTGCAATTTAAATACAAAATTGTAAATTTATGTTTCCGAAATTTGAATAATAAATTCGATACTGATCTAAATAGTATTTAAAATGTTAGGAACAAAGATGGAAAAGACTGGAATTAAAACCGTAAGAAATATAAGTAAAAGGGTATATTGTGCGGTATGAAAAGAATGGATACAAAATAGATGTAGCAGTGGAAAGGCCCCTGCTTTAAAATTTTAATTTTCAAGATCTTACTTATATTAATGGTATTCCATGTCAGATTTGCAAGAAAATCTAAATTTTCGGCTGATTACTTTCAATTTCTATAAAAATTTGTATGCACGTTATATATATGTTCTAGTAATATCTGAAACCAAATTTAAGCTCATACGTAATTATATTATTTGAGCTAATGGGGATTAAAGGTAAATAATTGGGTGTTTTAACTTTTTAGTGATGTCAAATAATTAGTTTTAAATTAAAAGCTAAATTAGTTTGAATATTGAATCTAATATTAATAACAAAGTCAATAATTGATAATTATGAAAGGATCATCAAGATTAAACTTTTTCAAAATATTGCTATGTACATTTTAAAATTTATATTTTGAATATATTATGAACTTAAATTTAAAAAATTTTTATTTTCTTATAATTCTTTTACTATTTTTCTAGCAAATTATCAATAATTGCAGGCTCATTATTTAAAGATTAAAATATCGTGAATAATTTATAAAATAACGTATAGATAGCGCTATATATAAACATTTCAATGCAGTAAAAAGTCTTTTCCATCGTTACATTTTAAGGCATTATAATTGATTTAAGAGTAATATCATGATTATAGAAAATAAATTGTTCTTAATAAAATTTATTTATTCTTAAATATGTGGCTAAAAAAATTTATTTAATTAAATAAGCATATTACTCGTAAATCAATTTTAATGCCTTAAAATGATTTTAAACGATAAAAAAAATGTTCATATATAGCGCTATCTATACGTTTTTTTGTGCATTATTTGAGATTTTTTTAAATATAATTATTAGCAAAGCTAATTATTGGAAAAATTATTAGAAAAATAGTAAATAAATAGAAAAAAAAATTTAAGAAATTGAAGCTCATATCATTTCGAAATATTAATCTTATATTTCTACTGGACATAAGATGACCAATATTTAAAAAAAAATTTTTTTGATGTTCCCCTTAATTTGCAATTTTAGTTATTAATATTAGATTCAATATTGTAACTAATTTTTTTTTAATTTAAAACTAAATTTTCAATATTAGTATAAAAAAGGCGTTTTTTTATTAATTCCCAATATCTTAAGTAATATAATTGCTAATGAGATAAAATTACGTTTCAGATATTACTAACCTACAAATTATTATCGAATCTGAAAGGGGTTGACCAAAAGACGTTTGATTTGTCATGGACTGACATATTAAAGAAATTATTTAGTGGTCAGATTTTTTATATCCCACAAATTAAAAACTATTATGGCCTTTCCTATTTCATTATTCAATAAATCATCCTTCAATTATAAGTATATTATATAAATATTTTCTGCAAAACAATGATTTTTGAAAAAAGAAAAAAAATGTAATTTGTGGTAGATTTCAGAAATTGCAAAGAGAATTGGTATTTAGTTGAGTATAGTGGATTAGATCTTTATAAAAATAGAGGTAGTCTACTATTCAATGTGGTAGACCTGACAACTCGAATAGTGAATAGCATTTATTGTATCTGATATTATTGCATTAATCATGTTTTTTCTTTAATTCTGATATATGTTTTTCATTCCTACCATCACCAGGTTCATAGTATTCAGTCTGAGTTACTCAAATCCATATTTAAAGTTCCCAATTTAATATTAATAATTAACAGGCCAAAAATTTAAAACACTTATGGAGCTGATCTTACTGCCCATTTAAATTAAATGGGCAATAGAAGAATTATTTGATAGGTCTAGGCATTTTAAATTTTTGGTTAGTTAATAAAATAATTAATTCTTAAGTTTTTTTTATTTTTTTGATTAATATTACCTTATTAAAAAACTGCCTAATGATCTGTCATCATTAAATATATTATAGATAAATTTATTTGTTAAATATAAAGAGAATTGATTTATATCTATCATAAAAGATGGCAAAAATTCTCTACTTATGTATGCTATTAATATTTGCTATACTAAATAAAAAAAATTTCATTTTAATTTTATTATTTATGTCCATTGAAGGTATAATTTTTCTTCATGTAATAAAAATAAAATGTCTAGATTAATTCTTTCTAATTTATAATTATTTATATTTTAATTTTTCCAGTACAATCAAATAAATGCATTTTAAATAAAAATATAAGTCTTAAACAAATAATAAAAATCAAAAACAATTGTAAGCAAAACCATAAAATTAAAATTTCAAATGTAATTTTTATAAATGGTTACCTTCCTTATAATTATGGTACCATTTTATTAAAAACTATCTTAAAATTTTTTTATCAATTAAATTAATGAATCATAAAATAATAATATAAGGTTAATATAACATTTAAAATTTATAGAATTATATTGATTCAAGAAGCTATATTAATTTTGTTACTGCATTAAAAAATCATGCAAATATTTAAAGTCTGATAACTGTATACAATCTAATTTTACAATAAATATTTGATTTCATAAGACTCTGTGAAAATATATTAAAAAAGGAAAAAACCCAAAACATATTTGTGAATATTTAAGCTTTATAACATTTGATGCAACCTATATAAAAATTAGAGAATAATTTTATAAAATAAAAACATTTTCAAAATTATTTATCTAAATATTTATAAAGACTATTTCATTCAAATGAAGATTTTTTAATTATTACTCATCTTATATGGTTTAAAACAAAATTGTGATATAAAATTATGTGTAACAATAAAAAAAAAATATATTAACATAAGTGAAAATCCCATTTTATAGTATTTTTATAGAAAAATAGTAACTAACCTGCTGAAATGCTGAATTTTTTAACCGAACTTACCAAAAATAAAAATAAATTTGAGTAGTGCTAAAAATAACCTCACAAATATTCATTCATATTGGTTGATTTATTCTTTTAAATTCTGATAAAATAAAAGCCAAATATTTATATATATATTCACTTTATTATTATAAACCTTCCATATTATAGCTTTAGAAAAATATGACAGGTATATTATTTTTAATTTTCTAAATAATTTATTTTAGACGCAACTTAGTATGTTGCCGATTTAATTTCATTAAAGAAGATATTTTTGCCATGATATTAAATTTATTATATAGAAATGCATATATGATACTGATTAGCTTAGGCGCAGCAGGGATGTGGGAGGGGGAATCCCCCCTCGAAAATTTGGCGTCTCTGTTAAATATAATTTTAAGCTAATAAAAATTCTCTCCTATACACCCCCCCCCCCCAGCCCCTTCCCTCTCAAATATGTATGCAATATATCACTATACAAAAATTTGAAATAAAAATAAGTATATAATAATTTTTTTTAAATAACGACTGTAATTAAATTTTATAAGACATTTTATAAAAAAAAAACTGAAAAAATAGAAATTTTATATATTAAAAAAAGTATAAAAATAAATAATTATTATAAAGATAAAATAGTCAAAGGTCTACAATCATTGAATCTATTTTCCAAAAATTATTATGTGAGAAAACCAATAGTCTACAATCATTGAATCTATTTTCCAAAAATTATTATGTGAGAAAACCAATCTATTAGTGACTCCTCTAGCAAAATCTTGGATACGTTTATGGAAATTAGATAGAGATTCTGCACAGCCCTAGTATATGTTTCATTTAACCAAAATAGAATTCTACGTTTGCAATTAGATCTTCAAAAAATGCAATGATTGGAATTCTAACCTAGATCTCAGGAACGTAACAGAGAACGTTGGCTTCTAAATATTTGCTACCTGTTTGGATTATATTTGGTCCTCAGGATCCTAATTCTAAATTTTGTCATTCCAAATAATTTTAGTTACGAGTAGTTGTTACAAGGAATATATTTTGATGGTCATATGGTGCGCAAGTAAAATTATCTTCATTATATGCCTTATTTACTTTAAACGTTAATTTTAAATCCTACAATACCTCTTTGTTAGAGTAAGAGTAAAGGTTAAAGGGAAAACTCAGATGTCTAGCAGAGTAGGTTAGGTAAATGTTAAGGGGTAAACATAAATGCCTAAAAGGGTTAATATATATATATACAGTATATAATATAACGTCTATGTTTTGATTGAAATTATATAATTGTCCATTTTAGATATGTAAAAATATATTTTGCAAATTCATGCTTCTAATAGAATTGGGTTTTTTTTTAAATTTTAGCTAATAAAAGAAAACGCCCGATAATTGACACCTAATTTTATTTGATGGTCTAAAAGAAAATCGAAAGCATATAAATCAGCAAAGGCAGGCATATATTTATTTTTAAATGATGAGAATAACATGTATATGACAAAATGGCGTAAATTTTATTAAAAACAATACACCATTTATATGATTTTTATTACTTTCGTCATTTTACTGGGGTTTTACGCCATTTTGAATATTTTGCATGCTATATTGCCAGTTCGCGTGCGCAAATTGGTAGTATTGGCGGCAAGAATTAATGGATTTGATTGTATATAAGGCGTTAGGAGAGGAGCAATGATGTGTTTTTATAAATCCAGAAATTCGTTATTATAAACTTCTGACCAGATCCATCGATTTTTTTTTTGTAATAGATTATACAGCGACCATGCCTTTGTTGCGAAATTCGGAATAAAGTGTGATAATATGTAAGGACTCCAATAAAGGTTTGTAATGCTATTATATTTTTTGGTTTGGGCGCATTCATGTTACATGTTTGATCGTGGTTTATATTCCATCCCCATTTATTTTGTTCCCTTGATATTCTATTTCATTTGCCTTAAAAACACATTTATCGTAGTTTAATTTTAAGTTATTGTTGTCTAGTATTTTTAGTACCCTCCATAAGTTTACATCATGTTCGACCGAATTTTTTCCTGCTACAATATCATCAAGATAAGCACATGTGCCATAATAATAAATCTAGGGCTCTTTGAAATATGGCAGGAGAAGACTAGACTTCAAATAAAAATCTGTTATATTGATAAAGGAACCTTTTTGACTTATCATCTAAATCGAGCTGTAATGAATCCTTCATGTCCAATGTAGAGAATATCTTGTTCTGTTCATGACAAAATATTTTGTATTGTAGGTAGTCGGGGTATCCCGTCTTTACAGAGAATCTTTTATAGAGAATGCAAATATAGGGAAACTTTTATAGAGAAAACAATTGTAGAGAATGTCGTTTATAAAGAATATCGTTTATAGAGAATGATTTTATAGAGAATTTATTTTATAAAACTTTTAAAGAGAAAACAATTATAGAGAATGTCGTTTATAGAGAATCTCATTTATAGAGAATGATTTTGTAGAGAATATCGTTTATAGAGAATGATTTTATAGAGAATGATTTTATAGAGAATGATTTTATAGAGAATGATTTTATAGAGAATGATTTTATAGAGAATGATTTTATAGAGAATTTATTTTATAGAGAAACTTTTAAAGAGAAAACAATTATAGAGAATGTCGTTTATAGAGAATCTCACTTATAGAGAATGATTTTATAGAGAATTTCGTTTATAGAGAATGATTTTATAGAGAATTTATTTTATAGAGAATTTATTTTATAGAGAAACTTTTAAAGAGAAAACAATTATATAGAATGTCGTTTATAGAGAATGATTTTATAGAGAATATTTTACAGAGAATTGTTTTACAGAGAATTATTTTATAGAGAATATTTTACAGAGAATTGTTTTAGAGAGAATTATTTTATAGAGAAGGATTTTATAGAGAATAATTTTATAGAGAATGATTTTATAGAAAATGAATTAAGTATTATTTTAGAAATAAATTTTCTCAAAAAAAGCCAGATGCCGTCATATAAATTCTCGGAACCCTTGAATAGAAAAAGGGAAAAAATAATCATTAAAAAAAATTATTCACATTCCTGATTTGTATTGCCTATGAATAATTATGATAATATTTTTGAGTTTCCTCTTGTTATTTTTTTTAAAATACGCTGAACAATTAGAAGTAGTAATACTAAAATTATGAAAATGTTTCCTTCTTTATCAGTTTCTATTAGGTGCTTTGCTTTAACTAGTAGAGTAACCATTTTAAAAAAAACTATTAGCAACAAAGCCAGCCTTACGCCAATTGTTTTAAAAATTTTGTCAATATTTAGTTGCTTTGTGCATTATTTTAATCTGCTTGGCCCGGCCCCGATTTTTAAAAAATATATTATCTATTTTTAATTTGCCTAGATAATAATGGTGATTTAAAATATTTGGTTTTAAAATATATGGCCCGGCTCGAGTTTTTTAAAAAAAGCTTTTTTTGACCCGGCGCGTGTATTTAAAAAAATTAAAATACGGCCCGGGTTTAAGGTCGGGCCTGTAGGTCTCTGATTTATAGTGCGCTTTTATAATTTCCATAATATATCTGATTTTACCAATTCCGAAGAGAATCTACCATGGGAATTTCATACGATTGCGCCAAAATATTTTTGTATTTAATAATTTTCTTTTGTTCTATTTTTTCATTTTAAATCATAAATTGAGCGCGTTTTATTAAATTTTATATCTGATTTTGCCGAAAATGCATTATAATATGTGTAGAATACCCACCCTATAAATTTCAGAAGATCTTATATTGAACTTTTGAAGAAATTTTAATTTACATTAATCTGAAATTTATAAGTAGTGTTAGTAGCCTAAAAATCAGCTAAACATAATTTGGCTTAACAGAAAAATCGCCTAAAACTAATTAGACAAAATGGGAGCTAGGCTAATCGCCCGTCAGCGTTACGCAACACTAAGCCTAGCCTTTATTAAAATTATTTTATATATTTATTATGTAAGGATATATGACGGGCGATTAACCGAGCTCCTTAGCCGATGCAAAATTTTTGAATAATTAGTTTTCGCTATTTTTATGCTAAGCCTAATTATTCTTAGCCGATTTTTTAATCTAAAAACTTGGCTAACCGTTTTGGAATTGCCTAAAATTAACCGATTGCGCAACATTAAGGGTGGGTATTCTACACTTATTCAGGTGCATTTCTGGCAAAATCAGATTTTTAAATTTAATAAAACGCACTCAATTAATGATTTTAAATGCAAATAATAACAAAAAATAAAACATTACCCATTAAACTATCGCCTTACCAAAATTAAGTTTAGTTAAAAGATCATTAGAGTACTGTCTAATATTCACAGGGTAGGCAGGGAAGACCAGGGGGTGGTTGGATCAATTTCTGTCAAAATCGTCATAGGTCCAAAAATAATTGTATCTGAATTTACAAAATACAAAATGATAGTTCAAACCCTTACCTAAAAATTATACATCGACAAAATTTAAAATAATACACTTTTTTCTCTAAATTGATTTTAGTAAAATAAAAATTTCTTATTACAAGCCTAAACTCCTTAGGAGTGTAGAGAAAGGTGAATCAAAAAGTTTAAAATGTTTTTTATAGGTTTTTTGAACTTGTTAAACATTCCGAAGATCAGACTTTTAATATTTATAAGAAATTTTTTATTTACATATAGGGATTATATTTATTGATACCAATTTGTTTAAATATGGTTGGTTCACAGGCAAACTTGTCATCATATGATTATAAGAAGCTTTGTATCATGATATACACTGATTTATCACATTGTAATGTCTTTCTTTAAAAAATATCGAAGCTTGATATTTGCAGCAGATTGCACAATATTTTACTAACTCTTTTACACTTAGAAGTTATTTCAAACCTAATTATCAAAAGATTTTTCATCATATATTATAATACTACCCCCTTCTTCCCCCACTCTCCTCATTTCCTATACCACATCAAAATTAGAACAACGGAATTCCAAATACAAACTACCCATTTTAATATCAATGCCAATCATGAGTTATAACCCATTCCCCTGTGGTAAAAGGTCCTGTTTAAAATTGTTTGAATGGTTAAGCGTCTTTTTATTATTGGTAGTCGGTCCATAGATCTGGTTATAAGCAAGTATAATTATCATTAATATTTAAATTTCTTCGTATCATTAGGGCTAATTATTTATTCAAACTTTTCTGTTGGGAGGAGGGGTGGATGTTTCTAAAATTTTCATGATTAAAGCAATATTTTTATTTTCAAGCATAGCATAAGGATTTTCATTATCTAAGCTTCCTGAGACAGTTATATATAAAGGCATAGAAAATGTAAAAAAGAGATATTTTCCACCTTTCGATTTTTTAGGGTTGTATCTACTCCTTGAAGTACAACTCACAAAGTAAATATTTTATTCCATTAAATTTTCTCATCTTCAGCGATGATAGTAACGTCCAATCACTATTATCGCCACTCTAATAAAATTTATGACATTCATCAGATTAATAAAATATAGCAACTGAACTGAAATGGAAATATACTATAATTTGTTTTAAAAATAGCTAAGTTATTTTTAATAATATATGAGGCATGTTCAATTCATTCAATTTTAGCTCTACTTATATTTATTATATTTCTATATCCATTTTTATATAATTTAGTCTTTGATCACATAATTGGAAAAAAGACTCGTCAGGAAGCAAGAACTTAGCAAAAATCAATTAAGGAAATCAATAATCTATTTTTTTACCAATTCCTAAGTCACAATACTGGCAATTTCATCATCAGAGATTACACGAATTAAGTACTGAGATGGATAGTAATTCAATTCGGCAATCTACCTATGATGCTGAATATTGTTTCATGTCTTGTTGTGATAAGCTTTGACCTTGTCTTTTTGATTAAACAATAAGAGAACTTTATATAAATTTATTATCAAAAAATGTTTATCAAGTCCATGCTAAATCCCTCACTAATTAAAGCATGCTTTGTCAAAGAATAATATAAATCCGAGGTCTAATTATCTTTTTGGCTCAATGTTTAAAATAAAACTTTTTTTTTAGTGCCTTGCAAATTTTATTTATATCGGCCAAAGCTCCATCCAAAATCTTTATTTTTAGGAGCCTAGCCATAATTTTAAATTTTAGGCCTGAGCTTGTCCTGTCCCAAATTTAATTGAAAAATATACCTAAACGCATATTATACAATCAATTAATATAAAAATTTAATTCCTTTACCCTAATCTTTAGAGAAATCTATTTTATTGCTTAGAATCTTTTTTATATTTTTTGAGTCAAAAAAATCAAAAGCCTTAACCCTATTTTAAAAAAATATATTTTTAGACCCAAGCCCAACTTTAACTTAATTTCCAGGTTCAACTATGTCTGTCTAAAGGCCGATAAATATAAAATTGTAGTTTTCATCAAACTCCATTCCCGATATAGCCACTGATGTAATTCATTTGAGATAATGCATTCGCGACAATGAATTCGCGATAATACATTTGCGATAATGCATTCGGTATAATATTTTCGCTGTATTATACTCGCTATAATGCCGCGATAATGCGTTTGCTATAATACATTCGCGTCAATGCATTTGCGGTAATGCATTCGCTATAATATTTTATATAGAAACCTTCAATTTACGGTTTTGGTTTTTTAGGAAGGACAATTATGGTGCTTATAAATCAAAAATATTGGTTTCTCTATAAATATGTGGAACCCCAAATAGAGATCGGCACTTTTCGACACTCAATATATTAAAGCCATCGCATACATCTAAATGTGTTTCATTAGAGATTAATGAATTCTTAGTTATCTATATTAAAAAGATTTATAATTTGTATAATAAAATAGAAAGGAAATTATATTTAGAAACGTGTTCCGAAACGCAGAACGAACGGGAATGTGACATATTTTTCACCCAAACAACTAGTTAAAACCTTTTCTTAATTAAAAAAAAAATCAAGATTCTCGTCTGTCATATTATATCCATAAGGGTAAAGTTAAGAACCCTTCTATAGGCTAATTTAGGTAGCTGACATATAAATGCAATATATAAAAATTTAAAAAATGGTTAGTTCAGTTTAGATTCTCTTTAATAACGGTTAATACATATTTAACAAATCGTTTCAGGTTTGGTTTAGCTGAGTTAATAATCAAGCTAAACCTTGATATGAACTAAAAAGATTATACAAAAAAACCATTGTTGAAACAAATAAAGTCATCGAAAAAATACAACAAATAAACTGAATTGTATTATTAAAATGTTAATTTTGATATATTTTTCAAATCCCGCATAAATTTTTTGAACTCTACAATTGTCCCATATATAATATTTCTCTATAAAATCAAGATCTAGAAAATAATTTTCCATAAAATAATTCTCTACAATGTAATTCTCTACAAAATGATTCTCTACAATGTAATTCTCTACAATGTAATTCTCTACAATGTAATTCTCTACAAAATAATTCTCTATAAAAGTAATTCTCTTTAAAATCATTCTCTATAAACAACATTCTCTATAAAATCATTCTCTTTGAAGTCATTCTCTATTAAGGACCTTCTCTATAATATAATTCTCTTTAAAATCATTCTCTATAATCGACATTCTCTATAAAACCATTCTCTATAAACGTCATTCTCTATAAAATCATTCTCTTTGAAGTCATTCTCTATAAAGGACATTCTCTATAAAATAATTCTCTTTAAAATCATTCTCTATAAATTACATTCTCTATAAAACAATTCTCTATAAATGCATTCTCTATAATTGTTTTCTCTATAAATGTTTCTCTATAAAATACATTCTCTATAATGGTTTCTCTATAAAGATGTGGAACCGGTAGTCGGTACTAATCGATCATATATTCTTTTATAGTATGTCTGAAATCTACAAATTTGCATGGTTCAATCTTTCTTTTTGATAGGCATTATAGGTGAGGCGATATTAGAATAGCATAGGGGAGGCCAAGGCTAATCGGGAAATCTTTTGTCAAAATCATCATAGCTTCGAAAATAATGATAGTATAAGATTCTGCAAAATACCAATATATACCTTAAACTAAAGGTCTGCATTGGGAGGGTTTTTTGATCATTATCCCGCCCACCCAATGTTTTAAAAAAACCAGCCTGCCATAAAAATATACCCGCCCGCCCATTAATCTAAAAATTATTTTTACCCGTCAATCTATTTATAAAATTTTTTAACCCAAGCCTGATATTATAAAATTTAATTATGGCTATTCATTCAATTTTTTAAGCATCTAATAAAAAGATTTCAGCTTTACATCTCTACAAAAAGTTTTATAATTTAGGAAATTACTATATGAAGCATAAAAAAATATTCAATTTAAATTTTGGTTAATTTATTTGTTCAAATAAAATATTTAAGAAAAATATAAATATAAAATTGATATTATATGTAATTATAATGCAAAAATAATAATGAATCGATTTCTTGGGTTCAAACAGGTTCTTCTTTGTTCTAAAAACCTTCCAGCAATGCTAAATCCTCGTTCGAAGAACTAGTTGCAGGAATTGACAATATTTTTCTTGCTAATCTTGATAGCTTTAGCAAATCTTTCTTGTGGTTTCCACCAAAGTAGTTTTAAATATACAAAAAAGTTTATATATTTTAAGAAAAATTTTTTTATGATACCAAGTATACCTAAAAAGAATTATTTGTTATTCGATATTCGACTCTGTCACAACGACATGGTTGTCATTGTGCATCAAAACCTAAATATAAAAATAGAAAACAAATATATATATATAAAGGAAATTAATAATAATTAGGAATCACGAAATCATAAAATCAACTTTAATTCTTTATTCAAAATCATAATAGTAAAAATCATAAAAAAATAAAATAAAATAAAATATAATTAAAAAAATTAATAATTTAAAAAAAACAAAGATTTTTTATATCGTAAAAATTTGCCTTTTTATACTCTTTTCAATCTTCTTATAACTAATCATAACTATTCAAATATAATCTTTTTATCACGCGTTATAACAATAAATCCACAAAAATTCTTTATGCAAATTACATGTACAACAAAATCCAAAAGAAATCTTTATGCAAATTAATTCTACAACACCTCCCTACTTAAATTAGACCCTACATTCTGCGAATGATCAATCTTCTTTCGATCTCGACTTATTCTTCTTAATTTTTGCTGTCTTCTAAGTTCTAACGAAGGCTTTGTCGCTTGAAATTTTTGAATTCTATCTGTCGCTTGTCACCCTGGGAAATGATCAGCTTTTTATCTCTGTAGGCCACTGACGAACTTGATAAACGCTTGTTTTCCACGATCCACTCTTGATGAACGATTATCAATGCCATCCAGTTTCATCGTAGCTTGTTTTCTATCATTCTCTTGTCATCCACGATTAGCTTTTTATCTCGATAAACGATTGGTCTGCGATAAACGATGGTTTTCACGAATTCTTGTTCCTATGATTGTCGATTTCCGTATCTTAGACTCAAGTCTCGATAATAATTGGCTATTTTTGATCCGCGATTAACGATTGTAGCATAACGTCTTGACCCTCTTTTCTATCAATTTGCTTGTTTTCCCCCTTTCTCTTGTAATTGATTGGTTGTTGCCTCTAATTCTTGTAATCGTATCTATCTTTCAGACTTTCGGGTCTTCTATGACAGTTTGCCCTTGCTGAGATATCGGGTAATCACATCTAATCTACTTCTACCTAAAATAATCTATTTACATATCTACATTTATCTCCTCTAAACTAATTCTGCCTTTAATAAATGGCGTAAATTATACTAAATCTTAAATTTTATAATACGTAGCAAAATATAATAAATTATATAAATATATCACATTCTATCACCCCTCTCCCCTTAATGAAGCCTAGACCCATATTTTCATTGCAAAATTTACTTGTACTCATCCTTTAGCTATTGATCTCATCTTCTTTTCAGCCATGTCTAAATTTATATCTAAAAATCCTATTCTAAAATATATATCAAAACCTATCTTTTTAAAAAAATTATCATTGTGTACTATTTGACACTCAGTCTTTAAAAAAAACTGCTGAAATATATAAATCTCTTTTCATACATACGTTGTTGAGAAATCAATGACCTAATCATAAAAGTTTTCATACTTACGTTTATGAACAACCTCTTAATTCTAATCACTATGGTTTTCACCCCACGTCTTTGAAGAACTTATGAAATCTAATCATTATAATTTTTCGCACAACCGTTGTTGAAAACTGATATGTATATTTCTAAAGCATGTTTTTCCTTTTGTATTATTAGAATAGTATTGTATGATTCTTCTTAAATCTTATTCATGATTCAAAATAAAAATCCGATCTCAAATTGAGCTCGATTGCGGCATAAATTTTCTAATGACGAAAAGCCGATTCTCTCTATGAAGATTTTTTGGTTAATCTACAACCTAATATACTAATTCACATTAATCCTTGAGGCTGTTTTATCTCTCGCAGCCCTTAAAATAAAAGTTAAACGTAAATCTTCAATAAGAATTTAATCAACTATTTCCTAACAATAAAGTTATATTCTAATCTTATTCACCGAATTTTTTAATTATTATATCTCAGCAACCTATTAGTTAAATATTAACTTTCGCAATTTATGTTTCTATTTCTTTGTCAAAGTTATTTCTAGTGATCACTTGATAATAATTCTAAAATCTAAAATATCATAGTCTTTATTAGTTTCAAAATTCCATTGGTTTTTAGTTTACCAGTAACTTCTAAATATAAAATTCCTAATTATCACCTTTAAATAACTAAACACAATTATCTCTATCTACTATGAATGTTACCTTTGTCTTTAATTTTAGATTTTATATTCCTACATAAACATAATCTTAACAACATAATTTTTCCTTTTCATCTTTATTTACATATTTTTCTTACGTTCTTCTGGAATTTTTTTTTTTGTATTAGAATACAGTTTGACACATCTCCTTGTTGTCCCACCGGTCACAGACTGAAGGTTGTAAAGGGCCGGTCTCCTCCGCTCTCCAACACCATTGTCACAACGACAAGATTGTCATTGTGCATCAAAACTCTTTTATAACTATTCAAATATATCTTTTTATCACGCGTTATAACAATAAATCCACAAAAATTCTTTATGCAAAATACATGTACAACAAAATCCAAAAGAAATCTTTATGCAAATTAATTCTACAACAGACTCGTATTTTACGAATGCGAATAACACAATTATTAGATTCGAAAATTCGAATAAGGAAAATTCGAATCGAATAAGGAAAATTCGAATCGAATAAGGAAAATTCGAATCGAATAAGGAAAATTCGAATCGAATAAGGAAAATATATTATTCGTCGTATAATTTTTTATCTATTATTCGATCGAATTATTCGATTAAAATAATAATATTGAAAAATAATCATATATTAGTAGGAATTATTTGCAATTATTCCTATTTAATAAAATTTCCTAGTGGAATAATGAAGAAACATTTTATATTTCAAAAATTGTTGTTAATGGCTGTTATTATTTAAAACTTCATAATATAAAATTAACATCAGAAAATTGTTTTATGATGGACGAAGAAAGTATTTATATTTATATGCAATTTATAACATATATATAATTAAAATAAACTAGTAGCCATCCTGTCAAGAATGACGGGCGAACCAGATATTTCTCCGTCGTTTGATGATGGAGAAATCATAAATTTTACTTTTTGCAAAAACTTTTTGTTTAAAAAATTTGTTGTTAGTATATTTGTCTTCTACATGATTGAATATTATATTGATTTTACTACACTATATATAAAAATACTATATATATATATATATGCTTCTATATTATCTTACTAATAAAATTTGTTTGTCTTTTATCCATAGTTAAATTTTACAAAATAAATTTAATATTCTATCTTTTTTAATTTATGTTTAAATAAAATTTTCGAATTGAATCGAATAATTATTTTATTATTCGTACGAATACGAATAATGAATTATTCGATTTAAAGGAATACGAATAATGAATTATTTGATTTAAAGGAATACGAATAAATCCATTATTCGATTCGGAATTTAGTATCGAATACGAATAAAGCAATTATTCGATTCGATTGGTATTTTTGTAGGTATAACCAAAAAGGACATTTTAATTTTTAATATCCAAAAAAGTTCATAAGAACAATTTTTATTAATATTACTTAAATGATTTTAAATTTTTTTAACCGCCCGCCAATTGTTTAAATTTCTTAACCCACTCATATTTGAAATTTTTTTAACACGCCCGCCTGCCCGTTCTTAAAAATTTCTTGCCAGCCCCCTTAGATGGGGGGCGGGCCGAAACCCTGCAATGCAGACCTCTACTATAAACACTTACCTATAAATATATACATTTTTAAAATATTTAATCGTTTATTCTCAAAAAAGTTTTAGTAAATTTGTTTTCAACCTAGTAGTCCCAAACCCGTGGTTAGTCGAATCATCGATGGGATTAGTCGAATCAAGTCATTTATTAGGGTTCCTATGAGGCATAAAAATATTTTACTCAAATTATCATATATGCTTTATATAGTATCCTATTTACAATTGTAACAAATAAAATAGCAATGGCACAGGACCCATGCACCCAACATTTACATACTCTGTATTAAAACCAATCTTCAAAATTATGAAATTTTTTTTTTAGTAATATTTCAACAATGTGTATTTTTGATTTTTTTATTCTGCTGTTTTTATAGAAGCTGTTTCTTGAATGGCGATGAGATAATCTCAGCTATAATTTTTTTAAATCCCTTTATAACAGATAAACCATAAAAAGTTTTACTTCATGAATTAGATATTCAACCATTTTATTCTCCTCCTCATCATTAAATATTTTCTGTGTATTATCTTGACCTATCTTAGGCATAGTGCCAGTATTTTTTTCCCAAATATGGATATCAATTTTAATTTATAATCGTTACTGGGTTTAAAATAAAATCCACTGAGCTGATTAGCCCTGGTGTCCCCTATTTTGCTGATAATTCCTTGCTGTATTCGTCGATCTATCGCGTATTTATATTCGTTTTTATAGGCATATGGAATTTGTCGGGGTCTGGAAAAATTATTCTCTGGTACGTTGGTCCTCAATTGTAGATTCGCTTTGAAGTTTTTTAGGGTACCAAGCGTATTTTCGAATAATTTTGGGAACTCTTTACCAATTGCACTCACCTATTTCATTTGCCTCGTCAATGCATTGTCATAGTAATCTAAATTATAATATCGCGTCCTATATTTTTACCAGTTCGTGATATATGGAAAATTTGCGGTTGAATTGAATTGGCTATTTCAATAACTAAATCTGTTTTTCCCTAAAATCCCTATGGAATTCTCCGAATATGATTTTAGACGAATAGATTTGGATTATAGTATTAGTTTTTATAGTCAAGTTTCTTTAGAGAATATCAATTAGTTCTATCAAAAATTTCTCCTCTGGCTTAGTAGGGGCCCAGATATAATACATTATTAAATAGGCTGTGACCCAGGATAGTTAGAAATAGGGATCTTTTTTGTATCTTCTCGGTAATGTTTACGGCTATACAGAAATTTTTAAACCAAGATAATTACGTTTCAAAATCTTCCCTCTCTTGTAGTGCCATTAGAACATTTGTATTTCTCTTCATTTTTTAACTCGCAGCGTCAATTCGTCATGTTAAGATTTAGAAATAATAGAATTTGAATTAGAAGTAAAACAATGACTTTATTTTAAATACTGGTTTTCTTTTATAGCCAAAACTTAATAAGTTTATTTCTTATACAAAGTGATAAAAAAGTATATTCAAATTATAAAAACTAACAATGTTAAGATATTATTTAAGAAATATGATTAAAAAACTATTCAAATTATAAGGAATATGTACAATAATAAAACTTAGAACTTAATATAATAAATATGATATTCAAATAACGATAAGTTTTCAAATATAACACTTATCTCAAATTTAATTAATAATAAATTTTACTGAGAAAAATTAGAAAAAATAATTTTATAGGGGCAACCTGTATTAAGGTATGTTTATTTTAAGTATGATATGATTTTTACTCTAGTTTATCATTTATAGTGTTTGTTCCCACTTCAGTGTTTTAATCAGCAACTATATTTACCTTTGATTTTTATACTGTAGGTATTTTCTGGGTTATCGCCCCAATATCATTGTAGTTATATATTTTTAGTTAAATACCCTCTAACTCTAACCTATACTTTAATTCTTACATATTGTTTCTTCCAGACCTCGTATCAACTCTTGAACTTACTACTATATATAGGGTTGAATCTCTGAACTTTAAATAACAACCACATTTACATATATTTATTTCCCGATCTTTAGTTTGTGCCCCACTCTTTATATTTCCAGCAAAATAGGGGATATACTATATTATGTATAAATGATTATACTATTTACTAGCAGATAGTCAAGAGTGACGAGTGAATATGATAATTATCCTTTATTTGATGATGAGTACTTCCGAAATTTTAGTTTAATGAAGTATGAATCAGAAATTTAGCTTTATTTTGATAAAGTGATTCCAAAATTTCCCATTATTTTGATAAATGTTTTAAGAAGTATATAATTAGGAAATCTTCAATATGAACAAATAATTGCAATGTATTTATAAATATACTATTTGTAATATCTCAAAAGATTTTCTTTATGTGTCCTGGAATATGGACTTCATGGGGATCTCTCAATTTTATATTATTTGTTGAGAAAGATTTTTAAAATCTGATTATACTGGAAACATATTCCAACATGTGTAGAATAGCTACCCTATAAATATCACATAACCCCTTAAAATTTTATATGAAAGATTGATATAAATTAAGAATATTTTTAAAATTGCAAAATTATCTAAAATTCAGTGTAGGTACACTATACATTTTGTAATATATTTATGGTCAAATCAGGATTTCCAAATTTTAAAATCGCGCACATTCAGAATCTCAACGAATTCCATATTCCAATATGATGTGTGCCTAATAATAAATCTTTAACTACGTTTTTATACATTCGCTGTAATTTATGATATAAAAAAATTTAATTTTGTTTCTGCATGGCAATAATAACTCATCAAAATAAAGGTAAATTTTTGATTCATACCTAATTTAAAAGACAAATTTCTGATTCACCCGTTATTCCCTATGAACTATCTGCTAGTTTTAATATAATAGGCAAACAATTCTTTTTGAATTTATAATAATAAAGAGGTTTTCAGGTAAAATAAAAATTACTTATTATACAATTTTCTACAAAAAAAAATCTAGGAAATTGGTTAAGTAAACAAAGTATACTATACACTTTACTGATAATGTATATTTTAATTAAAATGTAATAACCTAGTATAAATTATTTATCTTTTATGCGCAGAGTATATATTATATATATAACTGTTTTTCTCTAATAATTTACTTTAGTTCATTAAATATTAATGAGAATCCCAAATAGGCAGTTATAAAAGCCATATATTTTTGATAATATAATCGTATTATATAGTTTGTTTTGAACTTTCCCTGTATTAAATTAGCACGATAAATTCAATTTTTAAGGTGATTTCGACACTATAATTATGTTTTTTATTCGTTATTGGAATATATTAGTTTTGTTTAAAAAAAATTGATAATATTTATTAACATAAAATGTAAAGTATTTTATCTATATAAATGATAAAAAAACAAATAATGACAAAAACATCGACTATAATGATCACTCCATTCTAGCTGTTAGATATCAATAATGAAATACAATAAAATAATAAGATTATATATCACAGAGAAATTTTTTTTTTGAAGATACTCGAAATTAAAAATAATCCTTTCCCTTTTAACAATCAATATAATATAGTGATTTTTAAGACTAATCCGATATATAATTGGCAGGTTTTCACAAACATTAATCAGAATGTGCCAATAAAATAGGATAATGAAAACTCAATGAATGATTAAAATTTAATATGGACCCTTAAAAAGTTTCTTTTTATTTCTTAAAAGGTTTATGGGCAAAACATCCATTCTTTTAATGAATAAAGAAAACCCGCAAAAAATTATTATATACAAAATAATTTGTTTTTTAAATAAATTAAAAAAAATAAATATATAATTGACACGAGGAATTGAAAAATAATTTAGTATCAAATTTTTGCATATTCAATATCGATATTATGGGAGGGGAAGGGGATGTTTATTTCATTTGTTGAAATAAAAAGCTTTAAAAAAAATAATTCGGAAATTTTGCTTCGATACATTTCACCTCAGGGTAGTGTCATTATTTATTTTTAAGTGGGGCGGGTGGAAGGGGGCTTACTAAATATGTAAGGCAGACTGATTTATAGTTTTGACATTCTTTAACGTTATCCTGCAAGAGTTTCGGAGTAAACAGATTAGGCTTCGCCCAAAGCTCAATTTACATTTCGTAAACAAGAATGTGCTAAAATATATTGCCCAAACAAACAACTTATACAAAAATTAAATGAACTATGGGGCATAGACATACATAATTTACAAATTTCTGGTTAGTAGTGGTATATCTTATATATGGGAGTGAGAAGTGTGTAAAAAAAATATAAGTATAAGGTAAATGTTGAAATAGGGGTTTTTTTTCTTATTAAAAATATCGCTTTTCGCGTCAAAATCTTCTATTTTATGATAAATCAAAAAAAAGAAGAAATAGTAATATGAAAAATATAGTAGTATACAAATGAGCAAGGGATATTTTTTTTTGCAAATATTTTATATAAATTTAAATATATATTATAGATTTTTTAATCGTTAAACTAATAGTGAAATTAAAACGAAATATCATCTTTTTAAATTGCAAATATAATATTTTTTAAAAAATCCTATATAATTTTTTTTTGTGTTTGCGAAAAAAAAATGAAAAATGCAATTATAATGAACAAATCTATTTTTCCTTAAAATACTGTTTAATCAATCCACGGGGTGTTCTGGACAAGAACGACTCTTGGTAAACCATTTATCTATGCATCTGCAAAATTAAAATAATAAAACGGGGTAAGAAAAGTAAATAATTAATTTGAAACCGCCTAAATAATGATAATTAATTTAAGATGAGAATACAAATCTAATGCGTGTCCTTTAAATGTAAAATGCTGCTTTTTTTAACGCTGCGAGAATGGCTATATTTGTATTTAAATAAGGACTGATTTATAGGAGTGTGCAGATATCAAAATGACTTGTTTATAAATGTGTTTATATTAGAATTGGCACAAGATTAGCAGCTAATTTTCTATGTATAAAGTATAAACATATTGGAATATCGGTATAGTATTAAAACTTATTATAAAACATAATTATTATAAGGAGGCGTCAGAATTGACATATCAAAAATTTTTTCTGGATCGGATCGGCAAAAAAAAACGATCCACAACATGGCTCATTTAATTTGCCGAACTTTTCCTTAACATATTTTTGTTTGATAAATTATTTTAAAATGCATTAAAAATTTAATGCTTATCTTGTGGCAATTCCAAGATAGGCATATTTAAATCATCTCATTTTATTATCGGCACAGCTCTAAAAAAAATGATATGAATCTCGTGTCTAAAGGAGTAAATAATGTCCACAATTTGGATGAAAAACTAATCCAGAATTCTCACGTAATGATTAAGAATCTCTCAATTTTAAACCCTTTCTCTCTTAATTCAAGCATTTATAGAGAAGTCTGGATAAATTTCTAAAAAGTTTTACAGCCCAGCCCGTAAATTTTTATTATGAAGGTAAAAGATATAAAAGCAAGCTTTAAATTTTTGACAAAATTCGGATACGACCCACAAAAATATTTAGTATGAACTATCTGGCCCAGCTCGAAAATTGTTTTTGCTCGTCAAGTATGGAGTAATCTATCCCATTCATTTCAGAAAATTTCGCCATATATATATATTTTTTTCAAATTTATATGAAAAATCGATAATTTAAAAACAAAAAAATTAAATTAAGATTTGCTCTTAAAGTTCAAGGCAAAAATTTTCTGAAATTTATAAAATTCATTTCCGATACAAATTTTTTAATATTAAAAATCGCCCGGTAAATGGATTAAAATGGAAAGATTCCGAATCACCATGAGATGATTCTTGATTAGTCCTTATTTCAGATAAACCTACCTTATAGGGATTGGGGCAGCACGGCCCGTAAGGATGGGGCAATTTTTTTTTTGAGATGGGCCAGACGAATTGTGCAAAATATGCTAGGGTGTGGCTGAAGTTTTGAAAGTGTTTTTAAAGCTGATAATTAGGCAAATTTATTTCGTTTTCCTTTATAAAAAATTATTATGGGTGGGGCAACTTGCACAAAATATCTTTAACAGGTCGCGTAAAAGTAATGACGGGTCGGAATAAAAACCCAGATAGAAAATTCCAAGGACCGGTTCGAGCGCCCGCGCCTACCTCATGTGTTATATTTATATTAAATAATGGTATACTCTTTGTGATAAATGCATAGGCAAGGTAATCGAGCGATATCGTGCCCTATGGACATATCTTCCAAGCATATGGTACATTCGCCTTTGTCATCTTTGAGAGTTTCACCTGGGGGGGGGGAATTTTATTTATGTTTTTTGGAGAAATTATTTTTACTTCTAATTACATCTTTATAAGAGATAAGTATAAAATATAATAGAAACAATACCGCATCAACAGGATTTTTTTAAAAAAATAAATAAATTCGGCGCCAAGTATAATAATTAAATTATTAAAAATGTTACTATGATATCTTAAAATAGATTATGGGCTCACTCAAGGAAATTGCTGTTACCTAGGTGGCTTTATTTAAATTTTTAATTCGTTCATTTATAATAATAAAAGGGACTAAATTTTATTAAAAATCAGTCTCCTAACCCATATCTCTCAAACATTTAAAGGGCGGGAGTGAACGTGTGTTTATTCCTATTATTCCTTACTTCAGATACTTGTTTAATTTTAAATAAATTTCATCCAATTAATAAATTTCCTTTAGTTGAACATTCCTTGAGTTAAGCGACTATAAGGATATACATAGATAAGTGTTGCCCTGCATTCACAGTTAGCGCAAATTCGCGGCGAAATATATAAAATCATCATACTGTGGGTGCATTTGGTATACTTCGCCGCGAATTCACTCTGTGAATGAGGGGTTATGGACTGATAAGAACGCTGTTATTTATCCATTTTTAGAAATATTTATTTAAAAGTATCTTATATTATATAAAATTATAGAATTTCTGAGTGATTGACGATATGATGTATATTAGCAGAGTTGTTAAAGGATCTAGATCCTGTATCTAGATATAAAAATAAGGTATCTGTATCTAGATAGATTTTTGATCAAATAATCTGTATCTAGATATTATTTTAAACGTTGTATCTGTATCTAGATCCATTTAAAAAGTATCTTTTAACAACTCTGATAAATAGCATACAGAAAAACCCATTTTAATTAATTCCAACTTTTTAAGTGTATGTATCAGAATTTTGATATTCATTTTTTGTTCAAATTCAATCTTATTTTAAAAAAGCGAAGAGATAAAAATAAATATACCGTTGTAATTGATTCGAGGTTTGGTTAGGCATAGGATGAGATGATATTCGATGTCGTCGGACGGGAGTTTTCGAGTGCAAATGGGACATTTTAAATCTTAAAAAAAATGATTCAAATAATTTGTTTTGTTTTAAAAAGAAAAGATGACATTTAATAATAACCTAGAGAGACGATTCATTTTTTAAAAATATGCATATTCAATTATTAAAAATTACAAAATTAATAAAATAGGAGAAAAATTTCCCTATAAATATATCCACGAAATAAAATCTTATAAATTTAAAAATTTTGAGAAAATCAGTTCCGAGGAATTATTTTGTAAAAATTATTATTGGGGATTTTTTTTTCCGGGGAATTATTTTCCGTTTACCATATTCAATGGTGGGTTTCAATGTATAGAACTTTCTAACTATAAAGAATCCTTAATCAAGATTAGTAAAATAAAAAAGAATTGATTATATAAATGCTATTATATTATATATAAATAGGGGCCAAGTCTAATATGTTGTCGATATCAATATTTATGAGGGCCGAAGCGGAAAAACAAATAAATAAAAACCAGTGGCCCAAATTAACAAGAGAAGGCATAATAAACAAAACGTATTTTAAGGTAGGGCAAAGGTTTATGATATGTAGGATTGACGAAAATAAATGGCATACTGAAGAAGTGACTCTGGCCAATGTCATTAACAATAATGGTCATCTCAAACACAAAAAAAATAAGTGTTTTAAAAAAAGAAAGCTAATTAAATAAAGTTGATAGAAGTTTATAATAAACTTGGGGAATTTTGAAGAAATCTTGTAGGAATAATACATATATGTTATATAGGATATGAAGACAATAAACAGTATTTATTTATTTAAAATTTATATTTTACATTCATCAATACTAAAACATCATAATATTAAATACATTACGATATCAATGGACATAATTGAGGGGATGTGAAACTAGGTATATAGAATTTAAAGAAAGTATTTATTATTTTATTAACGCATGCAGGGGTCGTACTATTACTAACCAAGTGATTATCTTTTTTTATTTTAAAACCATTTCGAGTTTTTAACAGGGTTTAACATTTGCTCAAAATTTAAAAGTTTTCAAAGATCTTGCTCTTTTGAATATCAAAAAATGTGAAGATGTTTTTATAAAAAAAAATGAGCATGCTCAAAGAAGATTTTTGAGTAAAATAAAGTTTAAAAAAATATCAAAGGGAAAATTCATAGAAGATTTTACATTTTTTATTTTGCTCAAAAATCTTCTTTGAGCATGCTCAAAATTTTGGGCGCTTATAGTTCGACCATTTAAACTCAATCCTATCATTTCTTCCATTTTTTAGATACGCGAAAATAAGAATAAATTAATGTCAAAAAAATCCTTTAAGTTTATATTTTATAAGAAATTTGAGTTTTTTAAAAAAATTCATTTTTCGTAGTGTTTACGATAACCTGGGATTTTTGAAATTGTTTGTTAATTATTGTTCATATTCATCATGCCCCCATTTTATTTGAAATGATAGATATTGCAATTATTAAAGCATGGGTAATATTATATAAACAATTTCTCATATGATGAAAATTTTGAAATTATTGACATTAGTCGTCATTTTTATGATAGTTCAGTATTAATGAAACATTTTGCCGATATATTAAAATATCTGTTCCTTCCAACAACTTCCTTTTATGCGGGATTCTGCTAAATTAGCCAATATTTTAATTGAACTATTTTATAACTAAATTGGCAATCGTTAAATATTACCAATATTATTTGCTTTAAATAAATAGAAGGCAGGGCAACAAAATTTCTTCTTCAACCAAATAATTCTATTTTTAAGTCGATATACTGTAGTGTTTCTGAATTTTGATAAAATTTAAGAGGCAAAAAAAATGTCGATATAAATTAACGCGTGAAAAAAATAGTAAAAACACTACATAGCTATTTGATTCTTGTATTGTTATCATTTTTAATAGAAAATTAATATATAAGAATTATGGGGAAATTTCCCTTGAAAAATTTTATAATTTTTTTTACAGGAAATTTGCTTTTAAAAAAAAATTAGATATAACATGTTATAACAATTGATTTGGACGCGTAAATTTTAATAGGCAAAGATTTAACAAAAGATTAAAATAAATTTTATTGTGGTTACAATCAATACGAGAATAATAATTCTTCTTACATACATTGATTGTTTTAATTAATTTTCTTATTATTAGCCATAGATTATAATCTTGAGCAATTAAATCGATATTACAGATAGCAATTGTAAAAATAAAATGTTATTTTTCAAGGAGGTATATTTTCGGATAAATTTATTTAATTTCGATGTTTTCAATGAGGAAGTGCGGGAACTCGATGCCGGATATCTCACCTGGCCAGTTTTATGAAAAATTTTAAAATGAAGAAACAAACCATATCGTCGGCTGAGTATTATATTGTTCTATATCCATTTTTTAAAATATTTTTTCAGGAGAGAAATTTATAAAAATAAATATATCTTGCATTTAAGTAGATAGGAGGCCAGACCATAAGAATGCAAGTAATGATTATTCTAGTTATATTTTACCATTTTTATTGTAATATGGAAGAATACAGTACTGAAGGATTGGTTTATAGAAAAAGAAAAAAGAGTAGATAACCGACGATATATTGCTAACCCTCTCTATATAAGTATAAACACTATGGCCCCTCTCTTGGGGTAAAAAAATCACCTCGCTATGTATATCGAAGGCGACTTGTCATAGATACTGAAATGAGCGATTTTGCATTACTACATTAGGCTATAAATTTATAAACCGATTTTTAAAAAAAAAACAAAAGACTGTTAAAACATGGTTTCCTATTTATTTTAATTTTTCATAAATTAATTATAAAATGATAAATAAAATAAATAACCAAGATTTTTCGTTTAAAAAGAAAACAATACAGCAAATAAAACGTTAGATGGTTGTATAAGGCTATAAAAAGATGTAAACGAGCTCATCAAATTAAATAACAATAAATAAAAAACCACTCTAGATTTTTTTCTTCTCTTGATATTTCAACAATCCCCAATGAATTCCTCAAACCATGTTTTCCATTAATCGTACAAATATCCAAAGGAAGAAAAGTTTTCGATTTTTTTTATAATCATCGAGCTGAATTTATATTTTATAACAATTTAACTTAAAGTCTCATACCCCCCCCCCCCCCCACTTAAAGCTATTAAAATGTATTGTAATTCTTATGTATAGGCTGTGATCTTTGTCCTCCTCCCTTGAACCCAACATCCAATACGTTTAAATAGTAGTTAGCCTCTTATGCGTGCAAGTAGGTGTGACTTGCTCATAAACGTGTAGGAAGTCCTTATATTATAAATTCCCACATTTTAAAATTGACTCAAAATGTTTTCAAACTTAAACTTTTTGGCTGCCGAGTTTTATTGATAATTAATATTAACTTTATCTATGATCTATTTCTATCTAAATTTGTTAGTCATTATTTATTTTAATATAGCAAGTATATTTAAATGGGTCATAATGAATCGTGCTTTTATTTTAATTACACCTTCCTATAAAAAAAAGTCCCTATGTACATTATCCGCGAAATTTAATCAAGGGTTATAAAATATTAATTATATTGAGAGCGTAAAAAACAATTTTTGATCTAATTTTCAAAACATGTTTTTTTCAAAAAAAAAATGAAAGATTTCAAAAACCCAAAATAGCACAAATATTGTCATTAATATTATGAGTATGACGCAAACAGGTTATATTTTCTTTTAGATTATTATCCTGTAATATATATTAAGCAAGTTTGAGTATTGGGAAAAATAATATTTGATAAAACAAAAAATAATAATATTAATTTGATCGCTATATTAGGTTGTGTCCAAAATATCAAAAATTTAAATTCTCAAATTTTCGAAACTTTAATAAAAATAACTAAATGAGCTATTTTTTAAATATAAAAACATGTCCAAAACATAATTTTAGAAAATCATCTTAACATATGATTTCATTAAAATTTTAATATTTACAAAAAAAGATTTTGGACATTAGCAATAATAAGTAGCAACCATTGATTAATATAATACACAGATCTGCAAAAATCAATCAGAATTTTCTAACATTTAATTACGTACCGGTTTATATTTTTATAAATTTTTTGCTGTATATTTTATTTTCTAAAAAGGAAACTGAAAATGTGGGCAAGCTTAAATGAGCGTTGACAAGTCGTCAAGTGACTGAATAAGGTCAATTGATCGTAAGTATATTTTATGGGTCAAATACTCTAAATTATATCTCGAACGAGTAGTTATCTAATTTAGATGTATACATTATTAAAAAAATTATTTTCATTTTAAAAAAAATTAACATATACCAAGTGCAGTATTTTTCAGCTACAGAAATCAAGATGCCACATTATCTACTTTAAATAAAATTAGTTTAACGAGGTAGGCGTCTTCAATAAAATGTATACATTTTCCAAAGAGCCTTTAAAGCATCTATCGTTGGTCCAAGATGAATAAGTAAGAAGAACAATTTTGGATTAAAAATTTAGTTTTTGAATATATTTTAGAACAATATATTATTCAACCATGCCAATACCCATTATTTTCCCCATTAGAAGAAAATTATAAATATGCTTGAAATAAGAAAAAATGGATCTAAATATAACTGCTTATTTTGTTGCCTACTTATAAGATCCCCAAAATTAAGGACAATACCCATGATAAATGAGTCCAATGAAACTTGTGATATGATTAAATAAAACAAATTCCCTCGCATTCTTAGGTTAGTAAAATTATCTTATAAAAAAAATTCGGGTGACAGATCAATTTTAAGATTAATTACATAATTTTTTTTAAAATAAATAAATTCAAGGTAACTAATATTCTACAAAGAGTTATTTAATAATTCAATTTTATTCTTTTTTTCACGAGTAATAATTGATTCACGCAGTTTAAGAAGAAAAAAATCATAATTTTTTTGTGTATACAACAAAACACCCAATTAATAAGCCATTTTTTTAAAAAATATAAATTAATTAATTACTATTTTCCGCGTGACAAAAATACATTAATTTCAAATTCTCTCTAGTGCTAGTATCATGTATTGGGAATTATACATGATATAAAATAGATGCATCCATTATAATTGGTGTTTTAGACTGGATTTTTAAAACGACTAACCTATTATTTTACCCAAGATATTACACAAGCCTGGAAATTTTTCTCAGAGGGCATGGATATCAATTGACAAAATTTCGGGTTGCGCAATATTATATTGACTAAAATATTAATTTAATATTGGCTTATATCTAGTCTTTTAACAACACTAATTACAATTTTATATAATAAAAAAGCAATTTAATATTAGCACTTAGATAAATGAAAGATAAACATTTCCCATTTTGCCTCACCCCAACATTTATAAAGGTATCGATTTAGTGTTTGAAAAAACAATTTTGATCTCGTTTGTACAGATGATGGCATGTAGGCTCTGAGATATTTCAACATTAAATTATGCTGAGAATAAAAATCATGACTTGTGTGTTCAAATCTAAACAAAAATCTTCTTAATGCTGATTTAAGAAACGAGAAAATTTTATTAAAATAAAATAATGCCCACTTTTTTTCTAATATATTATTAATAGAATCATGCGGTTGCTTTAGATATTCAGTGTATCATACCCCGTAGCCTGGGACCGCCTAGTTGGCTTCAAAAAAGACCTGGTCCTTGCTGGATTTTAAACCCAGCTCGACGGTTATAAAGCGATTCTTCTATCAACGTCTATAGCAACTGAGCCATAGCTACTTGGAAACAATATTTTTTTATATATAAAGTTAAAATTACGACACTATCTAATATTTTAATAAAACAGATTTTAAAAAAATCAATAACGTTCAACGCTATGATTTAAGATAGCATTTTTAAAATCTTTTAAATTGGATTATGGTGGTGAAAAAAATTAAAATGCTATTTGGCATGTTAATTGTCAAATATTTTGTCACCAACTACAAATCAAAATACTTTTGCTTGAATATATATCTATCATATTTAGCCATTTCGGGAAAATTGATTTTGATATTTGACCTACAATTTGTTTTTTTAAAGTGGAAATTTAAATATGGCAAATATCAGGAACTTTAATTTTGGCAGAAATCTTTCATAAAATTAAAATGATTACTATCGTGTGCCTCTCCATAAATATATAACATATTGAAACTAAATAGCTGAAATATATATAATCTTATCTAATTAAAAAAATGTTACACAGTTGTTTCAAAATGATCATAAGTTTTAAGAACGAAAGGGCTTTAAAAAAGGCTTATCTTTCTCTAACTTTTATTATTTTTTATCTTTATTTTTTTTCCTCTAATTTTATGTGCATCGAGTAGATTCTAAACAGTTTTTGTAAATGATCAATCATGCATGATAGGCCATTCTGGAAAACATCTTTGATGTATGTTACATTTATATTCTTTTTTACCCGGACAGCCTCTGGTAATGGCTAGAATTTAATATAAAAGATAAAAAGAAAGAATACCTTACAAAAAATTATAATTTATTTTAATAAAATATTTCAAAATCTTGATATTTTTTAATTGAAAAAAATCACGTGTTTTGGCGCAATATCTTGTTACAATTATAATTGTAAAATATATTATTTTCTTACTGCCATATGCCGTCTTGGTTTAAAAGTTAGTGCGCTTTTAGAAAATATCAATTAGAGAAGTGGCACTACCCCAGAGTGCCATTATGACAAAAAAAAATTGGAGGTGCATTTGCTGTACCAATGTGAATGAAAGGATACACTTTTTTTTTTGAAATTTATAGATATTAATAAATTATAAATAGTTAAAAATATTTATTAGAGGGCAACCGACCCCAGTTCAGATTCAAAAATTTCAAGTTCACTCCGGATTTTCAAAAATATTATTTTTAACTCGACAGCCCATATTTTTTTTTATCTTAAAGCCTGGATCCTTTAAATTACATAACTCCAGACTGAATACACGAGCATATTTATTAAAGGTCACGTGGGTCTTAACATATCTTTAATTTAGGTAAAAATATTTATATTTTTCAAATTTTTATGATAGTTTTACAATTTTCAGTGATATATCTAGGATTTTGCTTCTGGGGTAGCAAAATCTTTACCATTTATTTTTAAAAATATTAGAATACCGATATAATTAAATAATTATCTAGAAAATCTTGGCCAATATCTTTTGAAAAAAAATAAATTGAGAGGGACAAATGTTCCCCTCTTTCTCTACCCCAAACAACTGTGGGTTTTTACATTGAAAATATAAGGCGTTGCCAAGGATTGATCAAATTTATAGATAATAAAGGCAAACCAATATTTAAAAAAAGTTTACAATACGAAATAGGGCTGAAACTTTAGAGTTAATTATATATTTACTATCCCATATCATACATATTAGACCATGGTAACTTTTCAACAAAGAGGTCAGTCTTACTTTTAAAAGAATCCCTCAAATTTTTCCGATATTTTTTCAAAGTTCTCGGTTTTACCTAATTTTTCCCTTAGCTCTCTTATAAAATAGAATATGTAATTAAAAACCAAGAGAAAAATCCTGGTTTATTTAAGGTTTAAATCACTTACATAAAATTTATATTTATCATAACACTATTAAATTTTTGGGCTCCTTTAAAGAAAAATTACAATAATAAATGGGAGAACTGATAAGAAATAAAAAATTGGAAAAATATGTTAGATGATCTAGTTTATCATTCATTTATTAATTTCATCATCAGAGACGCATCGTTTCCAACTTTTGGCCGATACGCATACTTACCGATATCAATATGGTATCAGCTGAATTTCTGTCTTAGTTTTGAGTCAGATTTTTCAATACTTGTTTAAATCAATAAAAGAATAAAATTATTGAGTATGTAAAGTAGTAGGTCTATTCAAAAACGAATATTAATAGTAAAATATACTATTCTTATTCGATTGGTATAATTATAAATAGTCAATTCGTTAAGAATAGAATTTACATTTGTGTCAAAATCTAAGGCTATTGTCCAAAATATTTTTTTTTAAATTTTAAAGAAATCGTAAATTTTTGGAGATAACCTAATAATGTAAAATATAATCACAAAATTAAGAAAAAAGTGAATTTTAGCAAGTAATCATCCGATTACGTGAATGAAACTTTTATGGGGCTCCTATAATTACTAAAAATTAAAAATATATAAATACACAACTGATTTTTTTTTTAAAAAGTTAAAAATATGTTTTTTAATTCATTAAATAATCCTAGCCTTCAAAATACTTTTTTTATGACATTATTTTGGCTGATTAATTAATCATTTATTTAATATATATTAAATTAAAAAATTTAACGCGTTAATCTTAACATTGAAATAGTTTCGTACTCGCGTATAATTGTTTTCACGATAATTATTATCGAATATTGTAAGATAAAGGTAAAATAAATGGCAAGCTCACGTAGATAATGAGTGAGATAGAGCAGGTAGTGTAATGGGGAATAAATTTAAAACAGGTTGTAAAATTAGCTATTTTCCCAAGGAAAAGTTAGGAAAAAACGTGTTATATAAGAAAGCACAATAATTTTGTAAAATAACTGGGTATAAAATGTTTTAATTGGTTGATTTCGAAACCATTAAAAATTCTTGTACATTTTGATTTAGATAAATAGGGTTTCCTAATGAGAAGATATCAATCATAGATATGGGCTAAAAGGTTAAGATCTTAATGAGGGTAAAATTTATATATAGTTAAATTTTTAAAAGTGTTATTTTCCTCTCAATCAAAAATCAAATTTAATGGGGAAAAAAACCTTTTAAAATATAGTTATTTAGAGGCATATAAATCTGAAAAGCTGGGGATCAAGTTAGAATAACTAGTCATTTTTTTATAAAATAATGTCACGTGGTTGTATGGGAAAAGTGGATTTTAATTACGATTTTTTGTGTATCAAAAAAATAGATGTCTTTCGTATGAACAAGTTTACCATTTTAAAATTCAAAAATCAATATTACAACCCCACATGATGTTTAAAAGAAAATTTAGACTATCATATTGAAAATTGGTAGTAATAATTTTTTTATATCAAAGACCTGAGGTGTATGCATTGTTTTGAAAAAAAAATCACTAACCCATTTATTTAAAAATATTTAGCCTACCCCCCCCCCCCCACTATGGTCAAAAATAATTGGTTGTTTGCCTTTTATTTATTTGAATATAAATCAATTTTTTAAAAATAATAGGCCCCTCCTGCTAATTCTGCACACAAAGAATTTTAAAATTCTAGCCATCCATTGTTTTAAAAATAATTTTTACTCAGCCATATCTGCTTAATTTCTTAACCTATTTATCCATGTGGGCAGGCACCTCTAAGACAGACATTGATTTGCCATTATAATTTAATCTGAGTATTTATGTAAAAATATAGCCTCTCAATTTTAAAAACAACCCGAGTAAGATTTTAGCCTAAAATTATATTATGTAAGCCTCGATATTTTGTACATAGATGGCAGAAAGATTTATTGCCAAATCTCGTGCCTTAGTAGTTTATAATTCAATCAACTACTCTAGCCTCAATGTTAACATATGTATAAACCCCATTACTATTAATACCTGCAAAATCGATTTTTTTAGATGGCCTAATAGTAAAATTTTTTAGATCTAGGCGGTTTTTTTGTGGCCCCTATGGGCCAGTCCAGATGTATATTTTATTGTTGATGTTATAGCCAGTCCAGCCCTGCATGACTTTAATTGTATGTCAATTGAGTATAAATTAATAGCCATACATTATAGTTTAAAAAAAGACTATAAGATTATTTATGAAGAACAACCTACATATATATTTCCATTTTTAAAGATATATTACAAATAACCAATAGTCACAAAAAATGCAGAAATGAGATGGATAAGAACAAAATTTTTCATTGGTATGACTTAAAAAATTAAATGACTCTAACTACAAGTTTTCAATTTGGACATATAGATAAAGACTGCTAAACCCAATTTTTTGAAAAAAGAATGATTTAGCTTGAAGGTATAACAGGCAGATATGATTTAATATTTACAAGTTGTTGTTTATTCAATAAGATTGGTTTAGTTAGTCCTTATCTATATGTTGTCACAACTGAAAAGGATTGAGCATCTATTTTTTTAAGTCATTTCATTAAAAAAAAACTGTCATCTAATTCATTTCTGCATTTTTTTTCTCAATTTAATGTGCCAATGTTGTTTATTTAGAATATATCTTTAAATGGGAATTTATGTGATCTTATTATAAAAATAATCTTACCTTATAATCTTTTATTAAAAAAAACTTATTATAATGTATGATTTAAATAAAATTTAATTTTCAATTTAAAACATAATAAATTTTATTAAAATAAAAATTGCCAATCTTTCAATATTAAGTTGGTATTCAAATACATTATATATTTACCTTCAAATGTGAAAAACGAAGAGGGCAAGGATTGTGTTAGGGCTAAAAATCTAGTAGAAAGTAATGAATTGATGGGTGAATTATCATCAGAATTATTCAAAAATGAAGGTGATGTTAAGGAGGATAAATTATTATTTGAAGATGAGGGGAAACTTAAATCATCAAAATTTGTATCATTTAAATTAGAAAATAGGCTTCTGGCACGGGGTCTGTTATTAAGTTGGGAGGAATCATCTAAGGTGTTTTGATCCTGAGGTAATATACTAGATGTGGCAGATGAATAATGATAATATCCATCACTATTTCTAACTCTAGGAGAACTCTGTTTGCCTCCCATTTTTAAACAATCTGACTGTATATGTTATCAATGAAAAAAATTATATAATGTGATAAATAATATTGCAGTGTTTTTGTTCATTTTTCACTAATTTTCGATTTGGATTTAGGATTTATCGATATTGCGAATGAAAAGTCATTTAAAAATAATTTGATTGGTTATTAAATAAAAATCATATGATAAAATAAAATAATTTTTGCATATAAAAAGGAATAAAATGTTTAGCAATTTTAAATAAATGATTTTAATATACGAAGGGGTTAACCATTTTAATTACCTTGTTCAAAGCTTCTTTTAAAAAAAATAATATTAGCTCCATTCGACTTTTATGTAACAGACCTTAGATGTGCAACATAGGACTGTCACATTAAAGCCCAATAGAGCTAACCAATAGTATAAAACATTAGGTTCGATAAACAATATTTATTTCAATTGATTGATTTTATATATTATAAATTTTACTATTCATTTTTATTATAGAAAGATACCTGATTATTTGATTATAAATTTCTTTTTAATAGATTAAATTTATACATTAACTATATACAATTCGTACAAAGATTTGCGAATGATAAAAATAATATGATTGTGCAAGATTTGAGCTAAATATAAGATTGCCACCCAGGAAATAACCGGCAAAGATTCTGTGGGTCCATAGCTTCTCGGATTAAATGATAAACCTAAAATGATTGAATAAAATTTTAGCAAATAAAAAATAAAATTTTATCTATGTTAACCTGGCCTTGAATGCTCATCAAATGACCTTCTTCCATTCCTTGTAATTTTTGTTTCATCCTTATTATAACTCGTTCAGCAAGTATGTTAACATCTGATAAAGATAATAAACAATTTTTAAGACGAGTAAAAATAAAAACCTTTATATATATGAGTTGATTTCTCTCCCGAGCATATCTTTGATATTGTCGATTGATTTTTCAATAATGAGGCGTCTGACATTTTTGTATTGTCCCTAGTGGTTCTCAATCGCTTTGTATTACTATTTTTAGAGGTCTTTTTTTCATTGGGCAGTTTAATTTTCGACAAATTAATTGTCTCTTGAGTATTATCATTATCAATTGTGCATTTATCTATATTGCATTGATTGTTAGCCTGTTTTTGCAAAATTTGCAAAGGTGAAAGGGACCAAGAGTACAGAGGGTCGTATAACAAAACTTCCACTATAGTTAGCAAGGATTCGTGGCACTGCCTTAAAATTCCCATAACCCTTTCGCAATTTCTGCATTAAGAAAATATTAACCTTTCATAAATAAACATTTTTTAAAAATATTTATCAAATGCATACCAGGGTAGGAAAGTCAGTCAATTGAAAGGTCAAATTCAGTCGAATGACCGAAAGAGTATTTGACTTGGCAATTGACCAGTCTATTGACCGAAGGAGTATTTAACTTGGTCAAAAACTCTAAAAAATTTGAAGTAAAAATATCAAATATTTTACAGCAATATATTTTGCCCTATTTCATCTAAAAATTGAATTGATACCTCCGCTCTCCCTCACTATTATTCTATTAAATGCCTAACCACCTACCCTCCTGGAAAAAATCGGAAGCAAACTACACCTACTCCTTCCGCTCATGTAGACGGTGAACGCTTATTAAAAAAGGTATATAAAAACTGATAAAGAAATGGATAAATGTAAACTAACCCTAATCATACCGGCTCTGGTAACATTTTATAAGAAAGAGTTGAAAATAAAATATCTTTAGTGGATTGTAAAAATTTAGTATATTTTGGAAGCAGAAAATATGAAAAATATATCATCTTTTTAAAGTAAGGGTTCATATCCAGTTTTAAAAATAATTTGATTGTATAGGATGATGTAAACTGCAAGGGTAGAAGATTTGACACCATAAATAATTCACCCTATTAATAGGGTTTAATAGGGTGAAATGGGGGTTGTCTAATTTTAGAAGTAGATATTGTCGATAAATTATTCTATGATTGTTAAATATTATAGTCTCTAGTTATATGTTCAATACCCCTGGGCCCAGCCTGATAAAGGGTACCTCTGAAGATATTAGATAAATAAAGGAAATATATAAGATCATTAATTTGCAATTATAACGGGAATTTCAAATATAGATTTTAATTCTTTTGCCATTTATCAGAGACCTGCAAAATTCGAAATACTTTAATTTACGGCCCCGGCCTGGATTTTTAAAAATTTAGAATATAAATATTGTTTTGCAATTATTTCCAAATGGAAATTCAAAATATGAGGGGGTAAATGGAAGGTTGTTAAACGGCTTAATTTCTCAAATTTTAAATCAAGATTTAGCCAAAATAATCCTTACACAAGCCTCGAGATTTCGTTAATAAATGTCCAAAAAAAAAATCTCCAGGTTGGCGTAATATGACTAAAATATTGGGCTAGCCGTCTTTTAAAAACCGAGCCGTTTAACAACACCTGATTTTCTTACTGATTAAGATAATAAAAAATATTTTTTTTAAAGAAATTTAACAGAACTGGTCATGTCAATATTTTTCTAGGTCAAGGTGGGGGGTGGGGGAGGTGGGTGGGTTATAATTTTTTCAAAAATATTTTTGAGTACGACTCGGTCCAAATTTTTTAAAATTATACTATTTGATATGTTTCTTTTATTTATTAAAAAAAACTTCTCTTCTTTTTTCGTAGTAGATAGTTTTAATTAGAATTCTCGCCATTTTTGAAAAAAAAATCCTCGTATCCGGCTTGGAAGGTGAGTCAAACCTTCAACCATAATTATCAATTATTTTTATTTAATTTATAAAACTAATCAAAAATAAGTAAAATGTATAAAAAACTTTCTAAAAATTCCTTCTATCCCGAATATTCCCATACCATCGACAATATCCCTCGTGAGCCTGAAGGGAACTGACTCGGGGGTAGGCAGCAATTTCCCTTGTTCAAACGCGACTCCTAAATCGATGTGTATAATTTTCCCGTTAATCTTGCGTAATAATATATTATGAACGTGACGATCTCCGAGACCCAATACGTAGCCAGCTGGTATATATAATTCAATTGTCAAAATTTATAAATATATATTTATAAACCTATGGACGCGGTTGCGACACTATTTATATAATTTTTTCTGTTTTGATACCATAGCAAAGGATCAGAATAATTTTCGTAAAAATAATTTCTTAAAACGGGTTGAAAGTTTTCGCATATCGTTTCAAAGGCGGATAACTTATCGGTGGCGTTCTATAGAAATTTTTTAAAAATAAAATAAAATATAATACATTTTAAATATGCATATTTCCCCCTCGTATTTGTCAAAACAACTACATTACTCTATTGAGTGAAAAAATATTCTGAAAATTCATATGACATAATAATAAGATTTAAAATAAAACTAAATATTATTCCATGGCACTATAGAATATGTTATATAATAAAACGAATAAAAGAAATATAATTTTTTTTTATTAAATTGCAGATAGAACATTATTTTAATATTAAGAAGAAAAAATATTAAAATATTCTTGAGGCCGTGTGCTAGGTAGGCTTATTTGGATTAATTGCTTTTTAGTATAGGCCAAAAAATGACCAAAGACCCCTATTTTTGGTTTATTTTAAGTAGACCTTTGCTATTTTTTGTAATTTATTCTAATTTTTTTGTTCTGTTGGTTGTTTTTTTCCATTTTTTAAGAAATAATGTTCTTTTGCTTTTTTGTCTATTTGCCGACCTAGGACACAGCTTGAGCGTTTAAAATTGAAATAGATGAAAGAGATAATTGATTTCTGATATTGATTAAATTTTGAACCCACAAGGCGAAATCTAAACATTTCGATTTAATAAAATAATCGAGTTTAAGAGTTGACAATAAAAACGTTAACATTATTATTATTATTATTAGTATAATATTTGTATAGGTTTACTTGACCTTTACACACAAACTTATTATGATTACCACTAGGACTTGCAATGTTACGTTTAACAAAATCAAAATAATAGTTGAACTAAATATTATGGCTAAATGTAAATATTAAAAATATAATGATATTAATACCGTGAGAATTTTTCTGCACTGCAGGGCGCTGTAGTCGTTTAAATGTGATCTATAGCGGTGATGAGCCCCGGACGTCTCATCCCTCGGATTGCCGACCAAGTAGGCGCCTAAAGGAATGGTATCCTCGCACCATTCGACTATACCACTTTTTTGGGACATAGGAATGACTCTGTAGGTTTCTAAACTTAAATTGCCATCGTTCATTGGGTCGAAGGAACTTTCGTGGTCGCATTTAGCTTTCCTATATTCCGGACGGTCCATGTATTTGTCCATGAAACCGCTGCGTGAGCCTATTTTGTCGTCTATCATTAGAAGCGAGTTTTGCGGATCTTTAAAATCGTCTAACGAATCGAGATCGAGATTGTTAAAATTTTGGGCACCTCCAGTTTTGTCAGAAGAACTTCGGGTCAAAAGAGAGTTTACCAAGCCAAAGACCTGTTGCATTATGGCGTCTTGTCTCATATCATCTTGACCTTTGACCAGTATCTTACGCTTAATACCGTCAGACCCGAGGCATGTAATTATTTTGGGCAAATTTACACCTCCCGCTAGTTGGAAAGTAGAGTCTAAGCTCATTATGCGAGGAAAATTATCAAAGGAAAGAGTGGAAATATCGTTATCGGCTGGCAAGCATATAGGAATCACGATATTATTGAGGGTTGAATCGGCCGAATTATTTTTGATGATACGATGCAAATATAGATGGGACGGGATAGCGAAAGCCTTTTTATCGTTCGTGAGAGCGTCTTTTTTATTGTAATCGGGAATTATGTAATACGCGAATTCTATGAGCGCTACGCAAAGCTTTTGCACATCGGCTATTAAATCACGCAGTTTAGAATCCTTCTTAACAAGTTTGAGTATCAAGTTGTGAGCAGCCAGCGACTTATTTTGAAGATGATTAGTTAATTCATTGCTGGATCGAATCGCATTATAATAGGAGCTTGCGTTAACGTCACTACTGCGTAACGCCGAAGAATTAGGATCCAATACTTTATCGATATCGGAATTTTGCAAAGCTAGTAGTGGATAAATAACGAGCTGGGGAAACGCCAACGCCATATTTTCCACGAGTTTTCCCAGCAAATAAACGAAGCTAGTGTTGTCAAAAGAAATGCTATCGTTATTAAGGGAAAGACGAGCTATGATCTGATAACGCAAGGGTAGCCATTTTTTGACGGGTATTAACCATAATTTTTCGCTCATTATACGATTAGCTTGAGGATTTTGACTGTTGGCAAACCAGAGAGAGATTACTCGAAATATATCGTCTTCCTCACCATCGTCAGATAAAGCCAAGCAGTCCGCGTAACACGATAAGGCTTTATCTAGATAAAGTGATCTTTGGGTTTCGAGACCCCTTAACTCTTCCATATCAGCTTCGTTTTGCTTTCTCAAAGTGATTGACAACCTGGATGGACCTAATCCGGATTTACAGTGTACCTCCTGAAGTGAAGCATAATCTCTGGAGTTATTTTTTTTTGTCAAGATTATTCATATACTTAAAAAATGAATCGGAATTTAAAATATTTTAGGCATATTTTTTGCTTCCCCACAAATGTTTATAAAAATGCATTATTATTCAAAGAAGTTAAGGGAAATGTGTAAATTTCGAAAAGGAAGCATACCCTATTAAAATATCACGTTTTGTTTTAATTGCGCTCCTATTCCCCTTCTTTTATTAAAATTAATTCATTGCCCTGTCCTATAAGTTAGATTTACGAGAAGAAAAAAAATTGGGCTGATAGGTGTCTATCAGAAAAAAAGGAAATAAATATCTAGGGCCATTTCCAGAGAGAATGTCTTTTTTTCAAGGTGGTTTTTGAGGCATGTTTCCAGCAATTTTTTTTTCATTTTCAAACAAAGGATAATAATTTATCAAATTAATTTTTTTGCATATTATAATATTTATTAAGGCAGCACCGATCCACAATTTTTCACCGGTTTGGCCCGATACTCATTTCAAAGGGCACCAATACCGATCCGATACCGACATATTGGTTTTTTTTGCCATTTTTTTATTATGATATTAGGTAATGAAATAATAAAAATATGTGTATAAATTTTTTTAAAAAGGGTTTTAATCAGAATTATTCACTTATCCCGCCTCATCAAAATCAAAAAAAAGTCTCAAAGCTTTAAAATTTTAAAAATATATCTTATCTTTAAATTTGCAGAAAGGTTTGATTTATTTATAAGATATGTAAAATAATTTATTTTATTAAGTTATAGTCTTTAATGAATAATTATACATGTAGTTCCATATTATTTATTTATTTATTTAAATGATGATCAGAATTTTCAGTTATTTATTTTAGTTATAATACAAATATATATATATTTATATGCTTAATGCTTAGCACACTATAATGTTAAATTTTCTGTAAAACAAACTATGTTTCTTTATTTGAATAAAAATTAAAAACAAATTAAATATCAATTAATAAAAAAATATAGTTATGAAATATAAAATAATTAACATTATAATATTGGATATTGTTCTTTAAAAGATAAGAGCCTTAAGTTATGTGATAATAAGCTTCTCCTATAAGGGCTATCTATATCACCAGTTGTGCTGAAGACTGATTGCTAGAACACTTGTTTCAGAAAATGCCAAATACTTATGTATAAGGTTAGCCAAATTAAAAAACCTTTGAATACTTACTTAGAAATCAAGAGCCATTCATTAATAATGCATTAGCGTCGCTTAAAACAAATCAGATAGTAGCCACGCCATCTTGGTTTCCCCATATAATTTTTATTTTAAATTATAAAATAAAACTCGAATTTTTTTTTTTAAAAAATGAGAAGAAAATTTCATAAAATTTGATAAACAAAATTGAGAGCCACCACCTGATTTGCATTGATACCCATTTAAATGAATAAATGAATCATAAGTAATCATGTTTCGGTGTTCAAATTTAAGACCAGGATCAAAGCTGCGCTAACCCTGCATTGACATTTGGCGCGAATTCATAGCGAAGTATACAAAATATGATGTATTTTTGTATTCGTCATGGCCCATTTTGTACATGCCGACGCGAATTCACGCTAACTATGAATGCAGGGTAATGCTTTTTTTTGAAGATATATGGTAATCGACCGATACAATTTTTTTTAAAAAAAACTTAAATATATTATAAGATTTATCTCACTCTCTTATTCCCACGAAAATATTTCTCGATTTCGTAATATTTAAAACATAAAAAAAAAGGTTTTCAAATATTTAATGAAGCTTGTAGTCGTAATTTATTTTTTTGCATTCCACATTATAAAGTAAATTCTAAAACAAAATTTTTTTAAAGTAAAAAAAAAGAAATAGGAAAAAAATTAACTTCGCTTTGTTGATTATTAATATATCGGTTTAAAATGTAAATTATTTAAAAAGTTGTAAGACATTAGAGTCTAATATTTTACTTTTTTTCTTTCTTTCTCTCTCTCTTTCCTTCCTTCCTTCCTTCCTTCCTTATCTATTTAGAAATTTGTAGATCAATTATATTTGCTTATAAATTCATGGCTAAATACTTCAATTTAAAATTATTTTTTTTATAAGGATTAATTATTATTTTGGGTATAGGTCACCACATTGACTTCTTTCTTTCTTATATGTATTGATCGATTCATTTCTAGCCAGGACGAAAGGGAACCTTTACCATAACTATGATAAAATGTGTATTATCAGAAAGCCCTAATAAATAATAATGTTTACATATTTTACCTTGCGAGACCCCGTTTACGTTCGAAGGCATCGGATTCGCAAAATTTACCTATCCTTTGATATTGAGCGTCGGCGAAAACAGCGATAGAGTGCGATACGCGGGCCGACATTGAGGAACCTTTATTTAAAATGAAGGAGAAAGCTCGGTCGTAATAAGAGCTTAAAATAGTGGCCGGAAATTCTAGTTTAGCCTCGGAAAGCCAGTCCCCACATAGTGTTAAAGTGTAAGCGGTGTAACTGTGTTTAAATTTTTTTTTATTTATTTTAAATAATTAATAATATTTAAATTGAAGTGCTATATGGGTCATTTAAAAATGAAAAGGACATCGTTTCATGGATATCTTTCAAATAAAATAATATTTTGCTTAATTGTTAAGTACGTTGTGAGTAGGGCTGTTGTACCGATATAAATTTCGGATCGGTAACAATATTTATTGTTTACAAAAAATATAGGATCATACCGATATTTTTTAAAAAACCCGATCGATACGATATTTTTATTGTTTTGGGGTTATTATATAATTGAATATATAATTATATATATTTTTTATATTTTATATATAATTTCATAATAATTGTTTGTTATTTAAATATTTAGCGAGTCATATTCAGCTATAGAAAATATTTATATCTTTATTGCATTTGATTCAAGAATGGATGGTAAATAAAAATCACTATAAATATCGGATCGGTTTTTAGTGCTATCGGATCGTATCGGTGAAAAATATGTGAATTAACTCTAATTGTGAATAATAGTTTAGTTAATTTTTTTTATAACTTTTTTAATTCCCGAGATTTAAGCAGGGATGTGAACCCGGCTAAATTTTTGCCCGGGTTAAAAATATTCTATATTTAAATCATAATTAAAAAAACCTAAACATAGATTTGGTATAAAAGATAACTTTTTTATTTTATTTATAGGCAAAATATAGTTAAAAATATTTAGACGTATTTCTTTAAATTAACAATATCCAATATAATAATTTTTACATTGACTTGTTCACTTTCATTTTCCTCTAATTAATAATCTTTGAGAATAACTTAAATATTAAAAATAAATGGCGTAAGTGAATATTAAGTTGTTAAAAATTTATAAACACTTCACTTAATTAGAAATTTGGAAATATTATAAAATCTCATTAAATTATTAATATTTGTATTTACAATTATACAAATATCTTATATGATTTTATTCGGTTCGGGGTTTTGAAAATTTTATAAACGGGGTTCAGGTTCGGTTCGGGTTCAGATTTTTTCCAAAAACCCGGGTTTTCTTCTCCAGGTTCGGGTTCGGTTCGAATCCCTGGATTTAAGGGCTTAAAGTGCCATCTTTTTCGTAAAACGCATAAAAATATAAAGATTATTTTTAAAATTTTTTTCTTAAATCTCCAATATTTTATCATTTCGGGAAAAGGGTGGATTTTTTTTTGTAAATTGGCCACGCGTTTAATTTTTTTTAAAATTTTGTCTAAACATGTTCATTAAATTAATGTAAATTTATATTTAAAAAAATTAGCTTGAAATTAGTTTTCGAGTTTATTATAATTTTTTATTGATAAAAAACATCGATATAGATGGCGTTATGCAAATTAGATGGCGTTGTGCAGATTAAATTGTTCTATATACAAAATCAATTATATTTATTAAGAACGTGTTTCTAATCCATTGTTAGTATTTTATGTAATCTATATAATCAATATTAAACTTATTTTTCATATTTTAAATCCAGGACATTCACCACACTCCCATTAATAATCTAGGATGTATGAAATTACATATTCTTGTAAATATAATATAATTATAACTATTTAAAAGATATTAAACATTTTTTCATTATTTAAGGTATAATTGAAGCATATGACATTAACTTTATATTTTATCAATAAAATACGGTTTTTGTAAATAATATTATATTCTAATAGAAGTAATTTCTTTTAAATTATTTGCATAACGCCATCTATATTAATTTTCTTTATAGATAAAATTTTTTAAAAAATTTAAATTAATCTCCACCCTAATCTAATTTATATTTACACTCATTTAATCAATAACGTATCAAAAATTTTTAAAAATTAAAAAGAGTCGATGATAAAAAAAATATCACCTTTACATTTCCGGAAATGAAAAAAACTGAGATTATTTAAATAAAGAACATCAGGAAGCTACATAATGATACTAATTATTGAATAATTTTTATTTTTTTGACAAAAATAGGCAAGGCACCATTTTTACACCTTGAACCCTAATACCTAAAGAACTAATTAGGTGTTTTTTTTAAAATGGCATTCCCTCACAACATAGTCAACAGCTATGCAAAATGTCATCTAATTTGAAAGATGTCTCACAAAAGGCCTTATTGCCGATTTGTAATGGAAAGACCCTTATTTATTAAGTGTTCATATTAACAAAGCTGGATGGGGGGGGGCGTTATTACACTATCTGGATATTGAACCTTAAATAAAATATTAAATACTTGTTTAATTTGGTATTGATATCTTGATCTTTAGCTAAATTTGAGTCTCTAAGTTCAAGGAAAGGTGATTCATTTTTACTCACAAAATAACTATTCAATGTCTCCGCTATTTTTTTTAGCCTTGAGAGGGCCGAGGGTTTATCATCGGTTAACCAATCTAGGTTGGCCCTTTCTATATCCCACCTAAGCGCGTCGAGATTTTCGATCACGTTTATGGTGATGGGACGGTTTTTATCGTAAATTTTTTGCATGGATTGGACGATGAAAGCGGAGTTAGAAAAAAGTTTCAAATTCACGGATAGGTCTAAACACTTTTTAGCAGTCCTCTTGATAACCGATTGCAGCGCTACGCATTCACGCAAGCCGAGCGTGGACGATCCCGATTTTTCTATAACCATGTCCAAGAGAGCGCACGAGGATAGAAGACGAGATTTAGAGACCCCGTGGAAATTAATCAAACTTGGTTCGAATAAATTTATTTGAAGTTCATTTGCATCCCTGGTCATATTCGCGGCTAAAATGTTGCTATAATCACCTGATAGACGGCTTAGCTTGCACATATCGTTGATAGAATATAGGTAGTTTAAAAGAAATGAGTGACGTTCCGTTGTATTCAAAATTAACGGGGTGATGACATTGATCAATTTATCGCGCGCTACAAATAAATGATCGCGCTGATTCTCGTGGAATAAGAATAAGCAGTGTTCGAATGTCTTCAAGATGGTTTCCAAATTTTCGCCCGTTTTTTCGTCTTTACATTCACAGTGATCTTCGATAGACCATTCAGACATTTTATCCAGTTTCCACTCGGTAAATATATTGAAAGGATCTTCGATACTATGCTTCACTTGGCGATAAGCATTGGATGCCCCTTTCATAGATGAAGATTTTGCGTTAAACGCGAAACTTAAATAATCGTATCCAGCGTTAACAAGGCTCAGAGATAACTTTCCCATCACCCCTTCAGTGGTATTAATCCCACTTTCGCGGATAGATAAATCGTATTTCAATAAGCATTTTTCCCAATTTCTTTCCAGTTCGTGTATAATCAATTTTTCTTCCGAGGATTCGGGGTACATGTGAATATACGCGTACAATGGATCCAATAAGCCTATCTTTATATAATTTTCTACGATATGACGTACGGATTGTTTTTCGTTCATCCAAAATTCCCGTTTGTCACTTCCGGTATCAGATAGTTGTAAATAAAGTTCGCCCAGGTAAATTGATGTTTGGTGAAGTTTATATTTGAAGGCTAGTTTGGAAGACGCCAACATTAAGTTCAAGATGCACTTCCGAATTTCGCCGGTATTCGCGGGTAGTTGAGCACGATTAAACTTCCTTTCGGTGATAAAAATTTCGTGAACCCAACCACAAACGAAATCTATCAAACAAATGATAACTTTTCTCAAATCAAACTTCAAGGATGAATCAACATTAGCGATTGACAAGAGCTTATCAAGCGTGTTCAACTGATTTTCTCCTCCCAGTTCGATACCCTTAAATAGCTCCGAGTTTGTCTTATGCGAATTTTCCAGAAAGAACTCGAATATATTTTGCAACGTTACCAAATCTGTCGTGACATTAAGTTTAAATACCGAAGTATTTAAAATCGTTTTTAAGATTGGCGGTAACAAAATAATACTGAGATTAGGCATGGACGTTAAGTAAATAGCTGAATGATGTATACTGCGATAGAGATCGTCATTTGAAGATAGTTCGTAAAATGATTTCGAGCCAATAAATCTGAAGAGTAATGCATTAAGACTAGATTGAAGGGAGAATTGAACACGATCTTCTGACACCCAATGGGTACTTTTGTTAATACTGTTGACAATTTCGAAAATAAAGCGTGTCAAAAAATCGTTGGCCTCGAAAGTAGATTCTTCAATTTTATCGTTATTATCAACTATAATTTCGGGTTGATATACCAGCTTAGTTTTTAATAAATTTGGATTGCATTGTAAGAGAGTATACGCGACACTAAAAAGACATTTTTTTTCGGTGAAAAGGTTAATTGAATCCCCGAACTTTATAAGTCCCCCTTTTTTCGTGTTCATAAACACTATGTATAGCTCTCGTTGCAAGGACTGAATGGCGAATAAAGCTACGACAAAGCGATTAGTATGTTGGGCATGTCCTCCGTAGTATTCCTGAGAAGGCTGCTCTTCGAAAATCAAGTTTTCCAGCTCAAGCACCAATGATTCGTACACGTTACACGATTTATATAACCCACCATTTGTCTCGAAGACCGGATTAGTGTTATCGGGCGAATAAAAATAAGGGCCCATCATAGCGATTATGTTGATCAGGAATTTTCGCACGCATTCGTTGTTTAGTAGTACTAAAAGTTGACTCAATTTAAGGCTCACAAAATAGAATGTAACGGAAATGAACTTAAACTCATTTGAAGTGGGTCTTGAATGATAATTCTTGGCCCGTAAATGTGACTGTAAAAAGGGCCAAATTTTTGAAAAATTTATTAGGTAATAGATCGTGATGTCCCGACAATCTAATTCGTAAGATAAGAAGTATAGGTAACCAATCGCGATATTAAACGTTTCATCATCGTCGATCGTTTGATGATCAATTGTCCCTTATAATAAAATATAATAATTTATTTTTAAATAAGATGGTTAAGTATTTATGATATTGGTAACCATTATTTCAAAATTATCCTTAAAAAAACTACTAAAAGATTATTCATTCAGGAGAGATTTATCGAGCGAATAATATTGATTTAAATTGTATATTATGTTACTGTCAGTTGGCGTTTTGACAGTTAAAAATGAGTCAAACTTCAATGATCAAATTGTCTAAAAATTTATAGGATTTGTATATTCTATAACTCCTGGAATCCATTTTAGACAAAATCATATTTGAGATATTTACCAACTTTAAATCCATTATTTAGCTCTTTTCCGGAAATTCCAGAATGTGTAGACTACCAAGCCTATAAATTTCCGGCAATTTTGTATTTATCATATTGACTAAGGAAATACGCGTATAGCCAGTAAAATGGTTCACGTTTATAATTCAACTTTTTTTAAAATTTATAGGATAGGTATTGTTTAAATCCTTTATTTTTTAGCCCACTTTTTTTAAAAATAAGAGATAAATCTTAGGTTTCCTGGAAATTCCAGTATGTGTAGGATACTTAATCTAGAAATATTTGGTAAAAATATTTCCCATATTGATTAAGGCAATACGCATATTGAATGTCACATACTATATAAAACATAACCTTATATATTAAAAAAATTTAATTTATCGGTATAGTTCAACTTAATTTCTAAATATTTAACAACAAAAAACTTATATATTTTATAAAATCTTTACCCGTTGGTTGATAGTAAATGATAAATTCCGGGCAACACTTCAAAATTGTTTCCAAAATACATTGAAGGTTAAACTTTATGCCATTTCTAATGAATGATGTATCTTTATCACTCTCAGTATTTATCATTAACATGTCAATGAACTCCTCATTTTTCTCTGGGTTTATAGAGTGATCTGTAAAATCCTCATTTTCATTGAGCCTGTTGTAAATGTCGTATAGAGCAATATATAATTTTTTGGTAAAATAGATGCAATCGTCGTTACCTTTCACCCCTGACATAATGATAGAGACCAACAATTCAGTTGCCCGAGACAAGAGCGTGATATATTCAGTCGAGATTAATAGCGATAATTTTGAATTCGTAACGACGCTACTGAATGCGGCATGTGGACTAATAGCCACCATAGGGTTAGGTGCCTGGTCGAACTTTTTGACGAACAAAAAACGATCAATACATTTCGGCACAACTTCACAAATTTCCTTAATAAAGCACGGATTAAAATCGGCGGACAATTTTTTAAAATTCATTCCGATAGAATGATTGATTTTAGGCCCCTTATTTTTTTGGACATTGGCGGAGGTTTCTGACAAGACCCTACAGTCATCGATTAACGAATGCGACGCGATTAAAATGAGATGGGACAATACGCAATATTTGAGAACGGTCATATAAATGTTGAAAATATTTTCGCGGCGTCTTATTGAGGAAACAAAATCACGCAATTCTAACAATATAGCGTACGCCGTTAAATGGTTACCGTCAATGATATCGATTAGCTCTTTCATATAAGAGATATCTTTAATATTAGCACTCAATTCGTGCAACATTATAGATATGTGATTCCCGTGAGATGTTACGATGTTTCGTTTGAGCAAAGGATTCGCTATCGACAAGTAAGGGTAAATTTTATTTTGATAAGCGTGATCGTATATGAAATGTATAGTCAACGTATCTAACACGGATGAAAGGAGTATTTTAACAGTTTTAGGGGTTAATACTTTGCATTTAAAACTATCTTTAATTAAGCCTTGTTTTGTAGCAGTGGGTATAATATCATTGTTGTACATGGCCACGAATTCTTTCATTACATTTAAAACGAAATTGGAAATGTAAGCACAATCAATATTTGGTAAAGCCTTTGTAAAGATTTCATTTACACCTTTCCATTGGTAGAGCGGTACAAATTTCTCGAAGTAAAGTTCCAAAAACTGATTAAGGCTACTGCAACCGAAAACCGGGTATGGAAAAGATGTTATCTCGTATCCAGCGTGCAACCAAAACGAGAAGCAAGAGGAGGCGTGAAATTTCATGAAATCGTGATTGTCCGAGAATTTTATTCGCTTATTAAGGATTCCAAGCGTTTTGACGATAATTCCAATGCCAATCTGACTTGTGTGGGCTATTATTAAAAAGTATGGAATAGCCAAAGACCGTATTAAATTCCCATTTTCGCAAAGAGCAATAAATATATCGGCAAAAGTAGCGATCTCCAATATGCTTTTATCGTCGAGCGATGTTTTAGCGTTAGCATTCTCCAATTTTTTGAGATTTGAAACGCATACGACATTTAAAAACAGAATCACATTATGAAATCTAGTAATGGACGCGAAGTTTGGTTCATTGGGAGTTGTGGAAAGTTGGAAAAGGTTAACGATTCCCTTTACCATGGCTAACCTAACAGCATAATCTCGATCTATAAGACCAATATGAAGGAACGATTCGAAAGGGGATAGACTATCTTCGTTTAATATGTTAAACACATCATCAGAATCAGCTTTATAAAACAATTTATTGCTATCGTTTTCAGCCGAAGAGCAAAAACGCCAAAGTTGAAAATCGCTTTCGAAATTAACGACAAAAATCCAAAAACATGTGATCAATTTTAACTTAACGCCTCTGTCCATGAGAATCATAATAGTGTTGCAATCTTGAATAGAAGTTTTATGAGTATTTCCTACGCCAAACTTATCCAAACTTTGGGCATCATCTGGAGTGAAACTAGAGTTATGGACGGAGTACAATCCTTTTCGATTATTTGTGTCTTCATTACGCTCATCGCCATTTTGAACATAGATAGAATCTTTCCACAATTTAGCAAAACCTATCAATAAATGGTAACATAATTCCTCGAATAAATGGTCGTAATTATCGCCCTCATCCCTATCAAACTCTGATTCGAGCTCGGTATCATATGATAGCGCCTTTTCCTCTTTTATGTCGCAAATCACGATAACTAGGTAACGCAGAAGACTTTCGTAAGCGTCCAAAAGCGTTTCCAATTTTCGAGAATTAGTTTCGAGGGCGTTAAATTTTAATGCCAGTTTAACCGATTCGAAAATGGCCGTTTTGAAATCGTGATCACTTTTTAAGATGTCGACCTTGTTGGGGTTAAACTTTTGAAAGATCAATAATGATCGGGAGATAAAATGGAGAAGTTCAATCATGTAAAGATCCTTGTAGATTCTTCCGTTATCTTGGATTAGAATCTGGTCCTTATCGTCCACGAAATAGGAAATGAGAAAATTGGGAATAGTTCGATGATCCTTAAATGAATTCTCGATGGTCATATCATCCGTATCACTGTTTTCTTCTTTCCCCATTTCGTCTTCCCAGTGGACGGGGAGAATTCGGATGGAAGACAATTTTAAAGCTTGTATATAATCAAGAGTTATAGAAATTTTAGCTAGCAGAAAGATGCAAGTGGATCTCTTATCCCTGACAACGTTTGGATCAACTAATGTTTCATCGTTCAATATTTCCTCATCATTTTCCATTCGAATATCATTGATCCTTGCCTCTGTGTCATTACCGTGTTCGAGTGAGTCGAATAAATTCGCGTAGTGAAGCTGGAACGAGTTCCCCAAGCGATAAGATTCGTATATCAAATGCCTGAGGGATACAATCGGTACCAATCGGTGATAAACCTTCATGAATTGATCAAAGTTTGTGGCAGAATTAAGGGGCGATAAACTATTACCTGGTGTTTTATCAAATATTTCGAATAAACGATAAAGGATCGATAATAAATGTGCTAAGCTTTGGTAATCTGACTCCGTTAAATTTTCGCGCGAAATTGATGGGAGAGACAATTTGAGAAATAATTTTCGAATATATTTGACTATGTACCGATTCATATAAGATATGGATTTGGAATTGTCATAGGTAATATGGCAGCCAGTTGAGATCATATTAATTAATCCCTAAAATAATTTTACAATATTAACTAATAACAGATGGGATCGATTAATGCAAAATAATTTTCTTTACCAATATCGGATCAGATCGATTAATACTTTATATCGATTATAGACCGATATCGTTAAATTGGCCGATCCGATGTATAAAAATGATGATTAAAAAATTGTTCGTGATTGTTAATATGAATCAGAGACGCGCATAGGTACCATTTGCACGGCCCGGATTTATTAAAATATATTATATATAATTTTTATATCTAATATTGGCGATTTAAAATAATTAGTTTTAAAATATACGGCCCAGTTTGGGTATTTAAAAAAAAAATTTTTAGACCCCTCCCGGGTATATTTAAAAAAATTAAAATAGGGCCTGGCCGGGTCTCTGATATGAATCATGTAAAAAAATTATTATAATATTTTAAAATTAGAATAGTCCATTTGTTTAATATTTATTTTATTGGTTTATTATATTAAAAATCGGATAGGCTGAAATTGGTGATTGGTCATCAATTTGATACAGGCAAAATCGGATTGGTTTATAAAAAGCATCGATATGAGTCGGAAAATCGCTCACCCATACTTTAGCGTAAATTTTTGGGTTCGATTTATATTTAAAACAAAGGGCGGGGATGGCGGGAGGCATGCGGGTATATAAAATTTAAAACCATGGGCGGTTGGCTAAAAATTTACCTATTTAGTATCCTTTTTTCAAAAATATAGTGTTATTTTGTATATATACAAATTTTGAATAGCGATAAAATATCTCTGAAAAATGACCATAATAAATATATCCAACAAAAATATAAGATCTGGAAAATGTTGCAACGTAATTTTTTTATATTAGAAGTATCAAAAATCTTTTAAATTCTGGGACCCAGGTTACGATATGTTCCGTTCTAGTTTTTTTTAAAAAGTTCAGTTTCCGTTTCCTCCCAATTCTTATATTATTGAAATCCGGAACGTTCTGAAACCTCCGGAAGATATTTCATATGATTTTTATAATTCTATTCCCATTTCTGCCCTAAAATATGGTATATTTTGGTTCCAGAACATTCCAAATCTTTGCTTAATTTATACCCTAAATATTTTAATTATTTAAATTATATCAAAAATTTTATAGTTAAATAGTACCTGGACCTCGATGTACAAGATATTGATACAACTCAATACTTCACTGTAAGAATAACGTGGCCTGTTGCGTTTTAATTTGGCCTCCAGCTTTTCCGGCAGAATTTTATAAATTGCATCGAATACCTCCGACACAACTTGATTGCGCGTAGCGACATAATTGAGAGCTGAAAATTCTTTAGTGTTTTGATTATTATTACTTAAACGCAAATCGTTCAAGTATTTTAAAGGCAGCATGGCAACACAGTCAAGCGCTCGAGCAGGGATTTGAGCGAAATCATGATCTGAAGGGTGTTCCAGAAAAGTCAAGGAATTGCTTTTCCTAATTTCGAAATGATTATCTAAGATCGATCCGCTATCAGAATCGTTGGTGGTAACGATTCCCCCGTCTTCTTCCGATTCGAGATTGCTTAAGACAAAACCGAAAAAATTTCCCAAAAACGTCAAAATTGTTTTACTTTTAAAACCTTTGGTATACTTCGTCAAAAATGGGTTCGAAATAATGGCAGAACTTTTAAAGGAATGAATGGATCGCAAACGATCAATGTACTCCTTCGATGGATGATAGGAAGGACCTCGGGATAGCAGTGATACAAATAATTCGTAATATGCCGGATAAATTATAAATCTAGTGGATAAGTCTGGGTCAATAAATAACTCCCAAAATGTATTTAAAAGATCGAAAGGTGGGTCAATATTCAAATTGACAATGAATCTTAAGAGACATAATAGACACCCGAAAACCGATTCGTAAATGTTTTTATAGATCGGATAATTTAAAATCGAGTTTATATTGACATTCAAATTGGTTATAGACTTCCTCAACCCTAGTACATTGATGAAAGTCGTATTGCATAACTTAGACTTGAACAGCGTGGTTAGACATCCAAGACATTCCGTGATCAAGGACGTCGCGTTTTCGTTGTTTATCACGTTTTTGCCAATTTTATTAGCGAATATGGACTCCAGGGTTAGGTTGATAAAATTTAAAATCCAGGATAAAGGAACGTTTTGATCCAGAAAGGCGTGGTCTGACAAGTAGCAACTAGCGAAATGTAGTCCCATATGAATTTGATAGCCTCTGTGTTTTGAGTTATATAGATGTGAGGATATATCTAAGCAATGTTTGATTCGCTCCCAAATGTGAACGGGGTTGTGATATTCGGGTCTGACAGGTAGATACCGATCTAAGAAGCGTAGAGATAATTTAGAGAGCAGGGACTGGAATGAATGACAAGCAACATAGTTTATAGGATTGAGAGTTGATTTGCATGCATTCAAATTGCAATTGTTATAGTTTAAAAAAATATTCTGGGAGGATAGATGACCACAAATTAACGAAAATAGAACCCAAAGATGGCCTTCTAATTCATTCATGCTTTTATGATTAAGTCTAGTCGATGGTTCATACAAATTTATTAGCATGGGTCTTTTGACGTCCCCAAAATTCGAAGTTGATATAGATTTATTTTGGAATAAAAGTGTCTCCACTAATTTAAACACCGCCGAAAATGAATTGAGAGATTTATTGATATCGATGTGTGATTCTGGTATGTTGGCAATGTTTTGGTTTAATAATGTATTTTTGATTTTGCTGGTAAAGGCATTCAAAAAATTGTTATCTAGTAGAATCATATTATAATCGAGCTGAAATTTTGAATCTTCTGTGTAGTATATAGAATTGATTACTAAATCATTAACAAATATGCTTTTGAGACAATCATTGATTAGTGGTGATATGTGGTTAAATATATCGGTTCGTTTTGTAATACTGAAACAAAATATTTTGGATATATATCTATTAAGGGCAGGTAATACGTTAATCATTATACATTCACATACTTCCTCATTTCTCTTATTTGTATCTTGAATACAGCACCTTAAAATTTTAAATGAACTAATAGCGAATTGCTTGATAAAATGATCTAACTCAACATAATTTGATAAAAAGTCAAGATGTTTAAAATTATAGTTATTAGATATTGTAAAACTCAGGGAATCAATATGGGAAGCCATTTTAAGAAGTATAGAAATCATTTTAAGTCCTATGTAACTGCGTTTATTAATAACTTTCACTAGATTTAAATTACTATCGGGAGCATAATCACTGCATATATTCATTATATTATTTGGCAAATAATTTTCCTTAAGACTATCTATTGTGCAATGTTTATAATTGGTATCCATTGATTGGTATATTATTCCCAAGTTTTTACCAACCCAATTATTAATTATAGCCAAAATTCCAATAAGTGAATGAATAGGTGGATATGAATGATAAATTGCTTCTATATTATTGTTGAGAAAATGTGTATTGCATTGAGGATTGAAATATAACTTTTCAAAAAATTTGTTAATTAAGTCTATATATTGATGACCAATCAATAAAAATGTATCATTAAATGCCAATATATCATTGATAAAGTGATTAAATATTTGAGACCAATAAATATATCCTGGAGGATTTGAATTATTAATCAACATTGTGGACTCATATATTGCATGTTTAGTAAGCAATCTATGATAAAATAATTAATAAAAACTATAAATTATTAACATTTCTAATATTTTTTCATAAAAAAGCCTAAATGGTATAAAATTATCTCAAGAAAAACATAAATATATCATAATTATACTTCAATAAAACCAGGTATTCATTAATTTTTGTTTCCAATGTCAAAGAAAACAGAAATTTTTTTTGATAACTATTATTTTTTATCATTAGTTTATGACTTTCACATTCATAATAAATTAATTTCTTATATATTTTCCAAATTGAAGTCCAAGATGGTTTTTTTAAATTTTCTATTATCAAATTATAGAAAATAAAATATTTATAAATACTTGAATTTTGATTTAAGCTGCCTATAATATATTTGCATTCTAAGCAATTTTTTAAATCTGTTAAGCATTTTCTCCTTACACTTAATTTAGAAATATCACATTTCATGCAAACCACCACAATATCCATGAAATTTAAAAAATTCGTCTGCAGTAAGTTTAATAAATATCCTCGAGAAAATAATATCTAATAAAATTCTTATAAAAAAATCAACCAAACTATATATTATATTTCTTTCTCCGTCAGCTAATTCATTACCTATTTTATGTACAGCAGGCAGGTATTCATAACAAAATTCTGAAAGAGCATAAATGAGAAAAAATGAAATGAAATCATATCAAATCTAAGATAAACAAAAAAAACATAACCTGCAAAAAAACAAATAGAAAAAGCAGATTCTACAAAAATGAAGTAAGTAGGGGCAATTTTAACCCGCATATCTTTCAGAAAGTTAGAGCGTGTTTCTAAGGACATAGTACCTTTATCTTATTATATAACATCAAATTTACTACTTCATAAAGCATCCATCAGTTATATCATTATACACTATAGCTCTATTATATATTTTATTTAATCCATTATATTATAAAAGAAGAAAAGAAATAACTTGGCATGTCATAATTCATTTATAAATGATTGACATATTTTGAATGCATATTATGTGATAATGCTATGAATTCCTTCATTACATCTGGGGTACAGAATTATATTTTATTCTAATTAAAACTATATATTTAGTTTGAACATATAAAATCAGATTATCTAAAAAAAAAGGCTGAGTTAGAGAAGTCAAAGAAGAACACAATATCTGTTAAATCTGGTGATGGATCATATGACGTTATTATAATAAAACCTAAAGTAAGTATATGTTATTTATGTAAAATAATATATTTTAAATTTTACAAGGATAAAGAAAAATTAAGAAATAAACTAAGGAACCGCGATGCCAATTACCGGGCTAGAAAAATCGATTCAGAGGATGAAGATGATGACAGATTATCTTTATCACAGTAATATTTTTGAATGATAATTAAATGTAACCCTCTATATAAATGACAGTTTTTAATTATATTAAATTCAATTTATTTGATAATTTTATTTTACAAAGTCAATCATAATTATATATATATCCATATAACTCATAATACATATTCTTGTACATAGGAAAAGGTTACAAATGAAAGCCAAGATATATGACAAATTGTCCAGTGCCCTTCCTAGTAAGTTATTTATATTATAAATTTATCAGTTAATAGAATAATTTAAAATAAAAAATTTAATTTTAGGTGATGAAATAAATGCCATTTATATGGTAGACTTTCAGAGAAAATATATTCATGACAAGGATGACACCAGGCCAGAGTAAATATATTTGATTTATTTATTTGTTCTCTATTTGTTTCTAATAAAATGTGAACTTTATTATTGACATATTTGACTATTATTGAACAATTTATTATACTTTTAACTGTTTTAAAATATTTTGTACTTCAGTTTATATATCTTCAACAAATCAATCTAAATACATCAATTAATCATCATACTGGGCTTTCAATTTGGAACGGTATAAATTGTTTTCTTAACCATTTTGGATAATTTCTACTTGTCCTTTCATTCTCTACTGCGAGTTGATCTGTCTATCGATTTCAATCTTTTTATTTATGATAATGGATAGTGTCTTTGGTTATTGAATCTTGTATAGAATCAGTGTCTTTGGTCATCTAGTCTTGTATAGGTTCAATGTCTTTTGCTATCGAGTTTTGTATAGGATCAATTTCATTCATTCGTGGTATAGTTTGCATCATTTCTCTTCTTCCTTCCTCTCTATTTTTTAAATTGGAATAATCGAACCTATATTTTAACTGATTAATATGTCTTCTCCATAAACCTAGTTTATTATCTGCTAGTCATTGGTCCTGTTCTTTTAACGATGATATCTAGTATTCAAATATCTTTTTTAAAATCTTTTGCATATATTTTCTCATTTATATTAAGAAAACCTGCTAACTGGGGTATGTATGGATAAGGATAAATTCGTTTTATTAATAGGGTCCTATGGGTTGAAATTTAAGCATAATTGAACTTGGTGATTGTTTTTTGGTTATTTGTGGCATATTTCGATAATTAAATAGAAAATCTCATATTTAAATAGAATCATGTTTTTTTTTAAAAAATTTAAAAGTTTGTACTAACTGCTCCGCTTCTTCATTGAAATTAGGATGGTACGGGGCACTATATACATTTATAATTGGTAATTGTTTACAAAAGTTCTAAACTTTGAAATGGGGAACCATTATCCATAACAATCATATTGGGGTAATCGAAAATAGCAAAAAGTTTTAACAATATTTTTCTTACTTCAGTAAAATTATTTGTCGACAGTTTTTGTATTTCGGTCCATTTACTAAAACTATCTATTATTACCAGATACATACATCTCCGTTAATTGTTCCGGCAAAATCTAAATGAATTCTTCTCCATGGTTTATTTGTGGAGGGCCATTTCCCTCTGATCGTTTTACCACCAGGATTATTTGTTTGACATAATTCACAATTCTTACCATGTCTTCGTTCATATTTGGCCACCAAACGTTCTCTTGGGCCAATAATTTTGTTTTATTATAACCCTGATGCCCCATATGTAAAAAAGATAAAATATTTACTTGTATTTTTTTGGAATTATGGTTCTTAATTCCCATAATATACACCGTGCCTCCAGCTTGAGTTCATTTCGACGCTGGAAAAACGGTTTTAGATTTTCCTCTATTAACTTCGGCCACCCAGTTGCAATGTAATGTGAAACCTTTGATAATACCGGGTCATTTCTTGTGTGTGATTTTATATCTAACGCTGAAAAAAATTGTGGATCATCCGATACTATTAAATTAATATCTAACTCTTCCCAAGCAGATGGTTTACCATCAATTGGGAAACGGGAAAACATATCCCCATTACTATTTTTTTTCTTCCCTCGAAGTTGCAATTCTTAATTTTACTAGTAGTAATGACCATCTTATACTAATCTTTATGACATATCTCTTATTCTTTTATGTGGATTAAGTACCTATATAAGTGGTATGATCAGTAATTATAGTAAAATGTTTACAAATTAAATATTGTATAAATTTAATTAATCCAAATATGTTTGCTAAAGCCTCAGGCTCTATCTGACTGTAATTTCGTTCGGCGGCATTTAATGTTCGAGAAGCGAATCCAATCGGGTTTTCCTCGTTATTAATGTTAGAACTGATCCTATTCCATGTTGAAACGCCATCTGTTATTAATTTTTTAAATTTATTAATTAATTTTATTTCATTATCTGTCCATTTCTATGGCATATTTTTGCTTAAAAGCGTATAACGGAGTAGCTATCGTCGAAAAATTGTTTATAAATTTTTGATAATAAGTAATTATACCGATAAAAGCTTGTAATTTTTTAACGTTTTTTGGTAACGGTGCGTCTAAAATTGCATTGGTATTCTTATTTGTTGTTGTGATTCCCTCTTCGCTAATGGTATGACCTAAGAATCAATCTTTTCTTTAAAAAAAATTACATTTTTTTTAGATTTAATATCATGCCATTTATTTCTAGCGTTTTTAATACATTTATCAGATTTTTTTTATTAATCTCAATTGATTCCCCAGTAATTATTGTATCGTCCAAATATACCGATACCCCGTAGTCCATTTAATAACGAATCCATTGCTTGTTGAAAAATGGCTGGCGCTGAGGCTACCCATAACGGAAGTCGTGTGAAGTGATACTATCCACTTGGCGTGTTGATTACTAAAAGCTTTTTTGCCACCTCATCTAGTCTATTTGAAAATACGATTCTGATAAATCTAATTACTGTATATGGATCCATTACCTTGTGTGGCTAATAATTCATTAATTATGGGTATAGGATATTTATCAATCAAAATATTTGCATTAACCGCCTGTCGGAAATCACCGCAAATTCGTAAGGATCCATCATTTTTTAGTACAGGCACGGCGAAGCGATATTAGAGTATTTAGTTTTTCTATAACTCCCATGGATTCCAGTCGTTGTAATTCCGTTTCTAGTTTTGTTTTGCACACAAAGGGTATCGGTCTGCTTTTAAGACATTGAAAGTTAAGGGTGGGTTACCGACAAACTCGTTATAAAATCTTTCAGTAAACCTAATTTCTTAGTAAATAATGATAAAATTTTTTTTCAATATTCCCCCCCCCCCCAAACCTCATTAACTATATTACATTGATTTATTATTATTAAATTTAATTTGTTTATTAAATTTCTACCTATCAAATTAATCATTGTTTACAATTATAAATTCATGATATATAATTTTATTCTTATAATTAATGGGTAATATTAGTGTTGTAAATGAACGCGTTCGTGAACGAAGTTCGTTTTTTTTGAAAAAAATGATGAACGGCTTTCCTTTTATTTTTGACGAACTTTGGACGTGAACGCGTTCCTTTTTTATGACGAACGCTTTCGAATTTAACGTTCGTTCAATTTTAAAAATATTTTTTTTTATTTATTTGAAAAATTTAATATTTCCGAATTTTTTTAAAAAATATATTATTTATATTTTTTAATCGGCTGTGTATTTCCTTTTCACATTTCAATTTTTAACAGTTTATTAATTTGAATATTATTGTTTATATTTTAATTTAATAGATTAGCATAAGCATGGATATTATTATTTAATCCTCATCATCTGATTCTGAAAATCCAAAATCAGATGAATTATCATTACTATGGCCAAATATGATAAATGTTTTACATTAACATCCTATATTGAAGGAACTAATCCAATGCTTACCAAGTGTAAAATGTGGCCAAAAAGTATTATATTGTCAAAATCTTCAGGTTCCAATTTAAAACAACATTTGATTTTAATATTAATTATTTGATTTTAATATTAATTATTTGATTTTATATGATATAACTAAGTTAAAAAATCATTAAATTTGAAGAAATAATGCATTTGGGATATTTGACCTCAACAATAACGAGTTATTTTAAAATTAAAAAATATAGTGGCCTCAAATATGGTCAACCATTAATAGACGTCGTATTAAATGGGATTAATAAAAGGTATTAAACCTATCGATCTCAATTGATTACATATATTTTATTTTTTGATTTGAAGAACATATATATATAAGGATCAATATGTTCTTTCTGCAATTATACATCCAGCGTTCAAACTTTAATGCCCATGGATAAAAATTCCACAGAACGAACCTATTAAAAATAAACTTATAGCGTTATTGAAAAAAATGCTTTGAAAACCCTAGAGAACTGTTAATTTCGAGATATCCTTTTTTTTGTCGAGAGTAGAAATGGATTGGTGGAGGATAACTAATCTCAATTTTTTACAAATAACAAAACAATATGTTTTTAATTAATTCTCCACGTTAAAAGAGCTGTTTATTAAGTATAATACCGCAATCCCCTCATCTGCCCCTGTAGAGCGTGTTTTTAGGCTAATGCCGTATTAACTGCCAAGTGTTCCTATCTATCAGATAAATATTTTGAAAACAATTGTAATTAAAATTTAATAAGAAAAATTTTTTATAAATAAAAATATCTTTTTATTCGCTATATTATATTATAGTTTATTTATAATTATATTATCAAAATAAAACTATATTATTTTTTAACATGGCTAAAATATATTGTATTAAAAAATATAAGTTTATTTATATTAAATTAAATTTTAAAAAAATTTATCATAAAATTTTGAACGATTTTATGAACGTGAACGCGTTCCTTTTTTTTGAACTTGAACGTGAACGCGTTCGATTTTTTTAGAAATGTTTACAGCACAATATACATTTACCTAAAAATATAGATCATTACATTAATATAAAATTTTAAAATAATATCCGTTTTTGTTACTGGTCTTTTTAAACGGTAAACGTCTTAAATATTCAAAATGGAGACTGCCGATCCTGTGTCAATTAAAAATCTAATATATATTTTATCTATTAATAATTTCATCTCAAATTTTTTTCGCGAACTCCTCTGAGTATCCCATTCCTCAAAACTATTTCGCTCCTTTTCTGTTACATCTATCGTTCGGATATATTCTTTTTTTTACCACCATTTCTTCTGCATATTTTCTGTAAATGTCCTTTTATTCCACAATTATGACAAATTGCATTTAAATTTGGGCACTTAGGTTTTATGTGGTTTTCTAATTCATAACAATAACAAATAATTTTTAATGCTGGTTTATACTTGTCATACTGCTCCCTTGTCACTGTTTTTGCAATTTTATTTATCTCCTTTCCAACAGATAATTTTTCATACGAAATCATTTCCGTTGTCTCCATTGAGGTAGCGATTTGAACAGATGACTGGAGTGTTGATTAATTTCATTAATATTTTTTCATTTGTAATTCCCGACACTAATTTATTCCTCAATACTGTATTATACATCTCTTTAGAATTACACGTATTTGCTTTTATCTTTAATTTATTTATATATTCTGATCGTTTCTCCTTTTTCTTGTTCTGTTTTGAAAAAATAATATCTTTCTTCGATTAATATTTTTTTAAAAGTTTAATTATATCATCATTTGATATTTCATCTAATGTCTTTGGTAAACACAAAGTAAATAATTTTGAATAAACCTCTAATCCTATATTTGCTATTAAAAACGATTTTTGACTTCTATTTTGGCGATTTTAAAATGAATTCCATCTTTGATAAATAAACTTCCATCTCGCACTCCTTTATATTAAATCTCCATTTAAAACTGCGCCAATGATATATTTGACTATTATTGACCAATTTACTATATTTTTAACTGTTAATATATTTTATACTTCAATTTATATATCTTTTACAAATCACTCTAAATACATCAATTAATAATCATACACAATTAACAATATATTTTAATACAATTAATCATATTATCAATTGCCTTTAAAGTTAATTGATTTTATTACAATTATAATTAAAACATTATTATATTTAATAATAGGTCAGAACCTCCAAAAGTTTACAATGATGATGAATTAAGGATTCCTTCAGAGGCTGTCCATTTCCAAGAAGTCTTTGGCGATGGTAATTTATTTAATATAAAATTTATGAGATTTTGGTTAGAATAAAATGCTATTATGTTATATCACGAGAATTTGAACTCTTATGGGTTTTCATCAAAATTCTTTATTTAATGAATTATCAAAATATATAATTTGTTACTTTTTTAAACTACTCAAAATAATATTCATTAAAGAATTATGAATTTTACATTTTAACAAAATTTTAAAACTATATATCAGAGATGTACTATATACTATTATTGATAGTATTGGTATAGGCAGGTACTTTTATTTTTTATTGATATTCAAGATAATAACTATCCTTATTCCTTATAAAAAATAAAAAATAGGCCTATTAATTTCAACGAGAAAAAATGTATTCTTAATTTTTTCTAAATTTTAAAAAAATTAGTGGTATATGGATGACACCTCTTGCATTGATTGCCCCCCTTCCATTTTATTAAATCTGTTTTAATCAAAATAATCATTTAATAGCTTTAAAACATAAAATCGTATATTTTTTTAAATTTTAATATTGGTAAATTTAAAAATAATAAATGTTATATTTAATTAACTCATGTTACAAATATGAATATTATATAACTTGTGTACTAAATTGGAATATGATTAAATATAGTTTAAGTTTTTATATTTTAGTGGTTTCAATAAAGATGATCTTAGCATTAAGTTTACATTTAATATTTTGTAAGTGGTTTCCAATTTATAGCATCCTGCCTGAAAGGTAATCTCTGTATTTCTAAGAAACAAAATTATAAATTTTTTAAATTGATTATAAAAATAAAAAAAGCGTTGTAAAAGTAAAACATTAGGCCCATCATACTGTTTATTCAATGCTTAATATTTTACTATTAATATATAACCATCATAAAAGCAATATTTATAATAAAGAAAGTGTTATTAATCTTACTTTTAAAATTTTGTTAAAGAATTAACCTTATTAAGAAAATAAATAAAATTTAAAGGTTATCGCTTTAATTAAAGACCAGAAATATTTTGGTGGAAATAAAAATGAAGAGTAGAAAGCAAAAAATATTTTCTCAAATATAAGTTTTTTTATAAAAATTTATAAGTTTTTTTATAAAAATTTATAGACAGAAATGATATTAATGTATTTCTAATAAGGTGTTGAAATAAATAAATTTTTATCATCAATTTATTTGATTTTATATTTATAGCACCAATGATATATTTATCTGCTAGATTGGGGATTCATTCATTAAATACATTTAAAAGCTTCCATACATAGGAGTCAGCTGTAGCACCATTTTGTGGTTTGCACGCCGATTAAACGACATAAATGTGCATTTATATGATGATAAATAAATAAGATAATTATCGATGTGCTTACCACGAAATGGCTTTACAGCTGACTTATATGTATGTAGAATCTAGCATACAGACATGTATACATCATTGTATACAAACAAATTAAATATTAAGATATTAAAATGAAAAACATATTTTTAGTCCAAATTTGGATTGGACTTGGCCCAAAAGAGGAAAACATCTTTTGGCAGTTGTCGAAGAAGCTTGTACACCAAAGAGTCTATTAAAGATTAGTATTATTTTTTATAAATACCTTTGGTAAAATATTTTATCAATATTTTTTCGGCTTTCTTCCCAAATTTAACTTATTATTAATCATTGACTTAATATGTTTGCTATCCGTTAATGTGTTTTTTCTACCCTCACTAGAATCATTTAGAGTGCAAAATGATTATTTCTAAAATATTTATTTCTACACTTTTTACCTCTAAATCATTAAGAATAGATTGAATGTATAACAAGCACTATATGCTAAAATATTTCCAAAATTAGAATTAATACTTAGTGTTCTTCATCATGTTTTATGATTATCAGTAACTAAGCATATCATTGTGCAATTAACATCATTTTTTATATTTTATGATGAAACCTATATTTACAAATTGTAAATTTAATTTTTTTAAATGTTTAAATTAAATATGAAGGTATCTCCCATTTATGAGTAAAATAAAGATATCATATAAGATTGTATTAAAATGGTATTCAAAAAACCCCAAGTTTAAAGCTTTAGTCTTATCAAATACTATCTTTTTTTAAAAAAAATTAAATCTATTTAAATTTTTAAAAAAAAATCAGATATTTTAACCAATCAAAAAAGGTATAATTTATTATTAAAGGAAAAATTGTTATTTTTTATTACCCACTAATTTTATTCACCAAAAAATATTTGTTTTAATTATATACATAAACTTTAAACAAATACAGAGGCTCGCGAATTGGGTGTTGGCTACTTCAAATTTAGCACTGATGAAGCTGAAAGACAAAAACAAATGGAGGAATTTGAGAGGATGGAAAAAGAACGGGAAGAGATCAGAGCTAATAATCCATTGCTGCAAGCTAAAATCAGGGAAACTTACAAAGACAAAATTATGGCCAAGTTGAGAAAGAAGGAGAGGCGTAAAATAACGGCGGAACTGATGGAAGAACTCATAGACCAAGAGCTCGAGAGGGAGAAAATGGAGAGAGAAAATATCAAAAGTAATTTTTTCTATAGCCAACTTCATAAGAGGATTATTATTTTAAAATACCAGTTAAATTAATATACATAAGAAGAAAAAAGTTTAATTTAAATCAGACCGTTTAATTTACCCACTCTACTTCATGATCCGTATGCATTATATATTAAGTCTACCTCTATGATAAAACAAATGCCACTTATTATAATGTTTTAAAATTACGAGATATTTATTTAATGGCATATCTATAGTATATATATATATGTTAACGGATGAATAATTTAATGTTTCATCATATAAATCGCTAATTTATAGCATTTTTTTTAAAAATATAAATTATATTTATATTTCATTATACAGAGAAAATGGAAGATGAGATGTTGGAGTACGAGGAATATAAAAAGAAACACCTAAGACCCTGGGATAAGTATAAATCAGAACATGGCGATGATCCAGACAAACTCCAAATACCTAAACCTAATTATATAAGTAATTTACCACTTTTTTAAACATTATTATTTTCCGAATTAGATAACAAAACTATATTATGTTGTTTATTTCGCTAACTAACATATAAAGTGAACCAGGAAAGATGGGTAGATAAACAAAGAGAAGAACGCAATCCAGATTTTGCACCCCCCTCCGATTTTTATTCTTCCAATTATTCGAAACACAGATATTTATCTGACAAACAATCATCATCAGGTGCCAATAACTCTCGTAAACATAACCTATCCAACTCTGACTCAGATTCTAGTTGTGAAACTTTAAATCGAAATAATAATGATAATAAACCTAAGCCCTTTAAAAATAAATTTCCCCAAGTTGGTGTTGGACTCGATAAATCTTCAAAGTTATCAAATAATTTTTCTACGAGTAATTTGAATAGTGATAAAGCTATCGGCCGCGAAGATGAATTTATTCAAAGTATCCTAAATCCTTTATTAGCACAGAACACGAAGCATTGATATTTAAATTGCATGTTGTTATTATTTAATCAGTTACAGATTTATTATATATCATAATGTCCCTTTGCGTAATATATACAATAAACTTGTAAAATACAAAATTATGTAACTTTATAAGACAATTTTAATACTTATTATTATAATCGATAAAATTTGAGTATTCTCTTGAATTACCAAGAAGAGCCGAGGCTGTGAGTCCTCGTTAAATAAAGGGTTTAATAAAAAGTTTTTTTCATGAATTAGGTTCTGGGTTTGGAATAGAGGTCCGCAATAGGCGGCTTTTAACACCTATCCATATAAATTTATTTAGCTTCCAAACCTGAAGGTTTAAAAATTAGTTGATTTGGTTCTATTTATTTTATATTTAAACATAAAAATTAGCTCTATTAAAAGATTCTCGTCATTTGCCCGAAAAACATTTCAAATTTATCCGCCCACACATCTTTTACAAATATCTTTAACCCGTCTGCCCGAGTTAAATTGTTTAATCTGTTCATTGCAAACTTCTAGTTTTGGGTACTTAAAAGTAAAGTACGTATTTAATTTAATTAGACAAATACTAGTTTTATATATTATCATAACAATTTTTTTTTAAAAAACAATTTTTATCTCTATTTTTAAAATTTATTTGAAAACGAATTATCATTATATCTTCCAAGATATCATTATTGAAGCCTTTAAATCTAAGAATATATATTTTTATAATTATTACACTAGGGCTGCATCAATATTTTGCCCGATATTTAAATGGCTTGGTTATAAGTATGTATATTTCGAAATTGGCACAAGAATAACAGATATTTTTTAATATTTTCCAGTTTAGAAATTTAATTTGTAGATAATTATAAAATATTAAAATTAAACAAATATAAAAATTATGATGTTCAATTCAAACATAAAATTTTTATAAAATATTTAAGTATATCTTAGAAAAACTATTTCTCTAGGCTATATAAGTTCTTAGCTTGGGCCATAAAATTTGGTTTGAACAACCATTAGGTACAATGTATGTTATAATATATTTAAAAAGATTCATTTAAATAAATAATGAACCTTTTATTGGGAAATATTTATAAATATTCCTGAAATCGTAATAATTCTTATATTCTTCAGTTTAGAAATCTTAACTTGATTATAATTATAAATAATTCTAAAATTAAATAAACCATAAATAATTTAAACAACATTTTTCAAAAATATTTTGGCACATATAGAAAAATATCAAAATACACATGAGCTTTGCATGTTTTTTTGACAATGATTGAATTTAACAGGATCTTAAGGTTTTCGATACTCAACACCAGCAGGGTAACCCATAGACATATATTAACCTAGATTTTAAACGCTTAAAAAAACAAAGTAATTAACTTTGATTAATAAGAAATCGAGGCCAAGGCGATAGTCAATTTCTATTTTAGACCTATCCCTAAGAGAAAATGAAGGCAATAAAGGATATCACATAATTTTCTATTTGTTTAAATTACGAGTCCCCAAATTCAGTAATAACCACAGCGCATATATTGGTGAAGAAATTCTTTTTTTAAACATGCAACAATTCCAACGCTGACAAGTCAACTACATTTTAGCAAAACCTGGCGAAGAATACATCAACATCGAAGCAATTTGGACTGAAGTAAATTTCGCTGACCCCTTAAAGCTAATAAGGAAATTCGAGCTATTACTTACAACCGACTAAGGTGACAAATTCCAAGACGGCTGAATTCTATGATGTCCAAAAGATGGAGGAAACTTGCACGAATTGGGTGGCCCGCGCACTTTAGGATGCCTAAATGATTATCAAGTGGATGTTAAACTTAAAGGTTTTTAGCACATTTTTTTATCATGTGTATTTTTCGAATTGGGAAAGGTATGAACTTGATAATTGGTCAAAAGATGGTATTGTGCCTATCAAGTATAGTGATTGGATCCAATCCGTTGTTTCCAATAAAAAAAATCGAATGGAAGATTAAGATTGTGCTCCAACTTTATATAAAGCTAATCCATGGGTTGTAGAGATTAAGTACCCTCTTCTCCGAATTGAGAAAATTTCGGTCCATTTAAAGGGTGGTAAATATTTTTATAAGTAGATTTTTCGTTGACGAATTTACAGTTGCCTTTAAGGGAGGACATTGGTAAATTTGTCAGCGTCTATTTTCAAAGTAACATGGTATCTATGTCCAAAGTTTGAAGGGCGTTTTTTATTATATGGAAGATGTATTAACTATGTGAGTGAGGCCGACAATCTAACTATTGAAGAAGGTAAGTAACCGCCCTATGGCAACTATTGAAAAACAATCTATAAAATTATTCACGAGAACTATTCACTCTTTAATTACTTTAGTATTTAGCAATAAAATATATATTTTCCACAACAAAAGAAATAAAAATTATTTTCACAAAATAAAACTAAAAACAAATACGAAAAATAAATACAATATTCTTTATTTTTTTCTTCAAAAACCATGAAAACATATATAAATTTCAACCTTATACAACAAAAAATAATTTAGAAAATAGGAAATAATTTTAAAGAAAATAATATAATATACAAGATACTACAATAACTATATCATCTTGAAGAAGCTTTTAAGAAGATTCTTGAGAAGGGTGTTAGAGTGAGTCTAGATAAAAATGTTATAGGGGTACCTAAATTGTGTTAGGTCATAAAATAATGTATTTGAGATGGGTCCTCTAGAGAAAAATTTTAAAAATATAAAAAATGTTCGCTAAAGAATAAAGCGGAGAAGCAGTCTTTCTAGGTACGATAAAATATGATCATTTTGTGGGAAATTTGCTTATTAAAAAACGATGTTCATTTTGGGTAGCAAGGTGAACAACATATATTCAGAATTTAATTTGTTTTTAAAAAAAATTGGAGAGGAATCAATTATAGTTTGTTTTAACAACGATTAAATAATTTTGGCTGTAAATGTATCCAATAAAGTGTAGGCAACGCTTTATTATATGTAAAAGATGGGTTAACCTATTATTTTTTTCTCATGAACCTCTAAGGAAGCTGAGACGCGATACACTGCAAAAGGCAAGAAGCGCTAGCAATACTATTTGGTCTAGCATTGTCGCAATTATTTGATCGGTAAGAAATTTATTATTCTGATCATAAGTCGTTTCACCTTTTTAAAAAGGACAATATAGAATTAATCATATTCCAGAGATAGCAATGGTGTATGTTGTTTGTAAGACAGTTACAATTTTGAATTAAGACATCGGCGAGGTAAAGAAAATTACCTGCCAGATATTTCGTCAAATTTGGGATTTGATAGTGGAGATCCTGATAATACCTAAAATGATATAGCAGATAATAACAGATAGGGAAGAAGTATTGATTAGTTTTCTGTCTTATATTTTGAAAGGATGTCCGACTAATTGTGAGGCTTTAAAGTAAATACGATAAAGGATTAAGTCAGTTAACATTGCATTTAACTGTTGTAAAACCGTGGATTACAATTATAGCACCTATAAAAATTGAAAATGAGTTGTCTGTCGTAGATGATTGTGTGATGCGGGGACATCGCGAGCTTGTCCGATTTATATTGAAGAGAATAACAATTTATTGGATAGTTGAAGTCTTGGTGCTCCCGAATATTTGTTGTGGCTGAGCATGAATAAATCCTGTACAGCCATGAATTATGAGAAGGTCCATGTTTTAACGATATAAGTTGTCATTAAAATGCTACAAAGGTTATGATTTCGGTATATTATAGATCATTATGTCCAATAGTCGCAAATGGACATGATGAGAAGATGGTAGCGATTAAAAATTGGATATGGAAATATCAATTAGGGAAAAGCTGTGTGGATTGCCATTTTGTATTATGATACTAAGTACAAAAGAGAGGGATTAATTTCCACTGAATTATTTTTAGGTCGTAGGACCAAGATTTTATTTGAGTTATTGAAACTGAAAGGAAATATTGAGCTTCGGACCATAAATTCAAATAATTAAAATTTTTGATCGAACTTTGATTCAGGATGAATTCTTGAATTTAATTTTTTTAAATATTATAAAACCAATAAATTATTTTTGAAATGCTATTAGGCGAATATTATCTTTGGAATTTTATTAGCGGTTTATAATGGCTGAATCATTGTAAAGGATTTTTTTTAAACTATGTAATTGTAGTAAAGAAGTAATCTATTGTAATATTTTATCATATTATATATTATATTTGCCAGTTAGATATGATAATTTATATATATATTTTCGATTAATATAATAGGTGTTGTTTAACTTCCTAATGTATTATGTACACACCCATCCATTAACATGTAATTATACGCCATTTGTAATTAAGTTGCACCTTATGGTTAAAGTATACTGAATAAAATGTCAATGAAAACTGATACTTATTGTAAATGAATTATAGAAATAAATAAATGTAAATAATCGTTCTACCTTCATTAAAGTAATGATATTTATTTTGTAGAATGTTATCACGCCTGTAAAAGGTGGCGTGTAATGGATATATATTCAGCGGCTACATTGATGTAGGTAGGAGGGGAAGGTAGGATAAGTTAGCAACTTTTTGTAAAGGGTAGGGGTGTTTTGGCGCCTTTTAAGCGGCTAGGATAAATTTATTATGTGGTAATTTTAAAATTTTTAGATGAAATGGAGCAAAATATATTGCTGTAAAAATTAATACTTTTATTTAGATGAAATTGTTGATCATCGACCAAATCTTAATTTTGCATATACATTATTTTCCAAATACATTTTCTCAGAAAACTCATATTTATGCCAAACATTATATTATCTTCTTATCTTATCTTATCTAGCACGTTGGTCATGGACCTGCCCAAAATGAGCGAACGTGAATTACTATAGAGGCCCTATCCTCCATAATAATTATGCCGATTTTTTTCCTCAAGGATACCAACAAACCTTGTAAAACATTATATTATAATGCCTTCATTATAAATGAGGGGGTTTTTAATTGAATTCATGATCTAAATATTATCACAATATTTTGATAGTTGGTAGTAAAGCATAAATAATTTAAGTTATATTTTTAAAATATATGAAGGTAGTATTATCATTAAAAAGGTATAAGGCGAAAATTTTTGCGGTAGTCATAGGTTTTTGAAATGGCTTGCATCCAGTGAAAATCTGGTTATGTAGATGACATTTATTGAATATAATGTGCCAATCAAATAATTTATGCGTTTCGTAAATTTGAATTATGTCATATGTCAGGTTTTAAAAAGATAAATATTAGTCTTTAATTTTTAGTTATATTTTTGGCGATAATAGACTTTGAATAAATAAACCATTTTACCTATTTTATTAATATGGATACAAATATTTTTAGTATTCTGGTATAGTATGTTGGCTGAGTAAAATATGGGATTTCTGCTGTATGTAGCCAGTGTTTTAATAATCGTTGCTTGGAGGAAATGTTTACGAGCTATTTTTATTAAATATAAATTGGAATTTTGCTTATAATCAACTTAAATCTCACTTTCTGCATTTATATCATACTTTATAAGCCTTAATGTCTCTAATATGTTCAAAATATCTTAAAATAATTTTTATTAATAAAAATGATTAAATAAAAAAAAATTATATAAGATAAATTATCTGCACTTCTGTAATTGAAAACTTATGGTCAGGCCCTTTTTGGATTTTTATATTGAAAAATTTTTATTTGAGCTCTCAGATTGAATTAATACACTTAAATTAATTTTGATCCCTTTTGTGAGAAAAGAAATTTAACAGAGTCTATGAATAGATTTAATAATGCCAATAGTTCATCTACTAGAACTCATTCTATTGATAAAATTTTAAAGCTTATTTTACATAGTTGTTCAAATTGAATATATGGTAGTTTTTAACATGTAGGTCCATTAGAATAAAGATAAGATATGATTTATATATGCATTATATTTTTTATATTAACTGAAATATCAAACATAATTATATACTAATACTGTTTTATATAAATTTGTATCATTATAACGTGTTGAATTTATTTTTGATATCACTTCATTCAGCACTTTATAGCATAACTAATATATTCTCATAAAATTTATAATTAGTTTTGTTTTTATTATTTTATCGCCTAACTAAAACAACATGTCGTTTACATTATCGCGTAACTTAAAATGTTTACATTTTGTTGTATTTTATTATTTCGTAACTTAAATAATTAATTATTCTTTTAACTTTATCGATAATTTTAAATATTATTTAATTAAAGATTAAAAGATGTATATATATATTGAATATGTTCTTTTGAATAGTGATAATATATGTATTTATATTGATATAAAAAATTAGTTAAAGATTAAAGAATTTGATTTAAACATTAACTATTTATTAGTTGAAGAATTAAAAGAATGCGATTTATACATTAAACATTGATTTTCATATCCAGTTTAAAATATAATAATTTAATAAATAATGCTAGTTTTTAGTAATAATAAATAAATGAAACAAAAAAAAAATTGTATAAAATATTGATCATCAAATATCATTTTAAAATTTTAAAACGCGGTGCCGACACCCTAAAAGTTTGTAACAATAGTAAAGAAAAAATTCAAATTTAACACTTTCAAAAAATTATTAAAAATTTTCGCATAGGACTCAGCCCCTCCTCAAGATATACAAAGGTAGCATAAAGAATAACAGACAGGGGCTTCGCTCTCTGTATCCCCCCTGGCAATATACCTCTGTTCTTGACAGACTCTTTGATTTTCACTTTATTGTATACCAATAATCTTTTTATAAAATTGGTAAATGTCTTAGGGCATAAAGAATCTTAGAAGTGTTGAATTAATTTTTAAATGAGAGTATTTGGTTTAATGATAAAAATTATGGAAAGTTTTAAGGATTTACAAAGAGAATTTTAATTTTTATAAATTTATTAAATTTAATTTTTTTTAATTTAAAAAATAGGTTAGTTTGTAATTTTCTGAAAGCCGTCGCTTCACGTTTATATAATATATATGAAACGATTCCATCAATTAATCATAGCATTATTATTACTATTATTCATTTTTTGCTTATCTTATACAAAAGCTTTTTCTCGGTCTCATATTCTAAAGAATTTTACTTTCGTAAACACTAAAAAAATATTATAATATATATTTATTTTAGATAACACCTATTCTTATCATACTCGCTTTTGGATTTTATTTGTTATCCATTCTAATATATCAAGTAATAACATTTAATAATTGCCCGGAAGCAGCTAAAGAGCTAAGAAAAGTTATTTATACATTTATGTTTTGTAAACATTAAATTTTAGCAAATTCAACAAGCTAGAGAAGATTTGGGAGAAAAAGGAATTAAGTTTTGAATTACTTTATTTATAACCAATAAAAATTTACAATAAATGAGGCAATTAACTGAACATGAAACCAAACTTTTATTTTCTAAACTATTAAAATACATATCTCCAGAAAGTATTAAATTACTTGTAGACAGACCTGACAAGAAACAACACCATTTTAGACTTATTAGAGAAAATCGTGTGTATTATATTAGTGCTGATATTACAAAATTAGCATCAACTATCACAAAAACTAAACTTGTATCATTAGGTATAAGAATGGGTAAATTTGACAAATCTTTTAAATCTTTCAGACTTTCAATTACTGCATTATCATTATTAGCTCCATTAGCAAAATATAAAATATGGTTAAAACCATCATCCTCAATTCAAAATCAATCTTTACAAGGATTTTTATATGGTAATAATGTTACAAAATCATCCATATCCAAGATGTCAGAAAATATCCCAAAATATTCTGGTGTTTTTATATTTTCCTCTTCTACAAATGTGAATTATGAAATCCCATTAGGCTTTGGAGTTGCATCTAAATCAACCCAAGAATCAAGAAGTTCAAATAATCCACAAGATATTATATGCTTTCATCAAGCTGATATTGGGGAATATTTGAGACATGAAAATGAATTGTGTTGATTTCTAATAAAAAATATCATTTTTATATCTAACATTTAATTATTATTAAAATTTAATAATTTTTTGATGTCACAATGAATAAATCATACCTATAATGTTAAATAATACACCTTATAAACCACGTGATAACTCCAATATACAATACACTAACATACATCAAAATTATGAATTTGTTCCACAATTTAAACATAAAAATCAATATACAAAGAACCATAATAGTGGTCTAACAAACAATTCTTATCTCAATGGTGTAACTAATAATGAAAAACGAAGGCATCCCATTAATTTCAATAGTTTTGAAGAAAAAAGAAAAAAATTTATTAAATGTATAAATGAATCCCTTCCCCTCTTTCTTGCATGGATTCTTTTATTTGGTACAGCAGTGGCTTATGCATATGGACCAGGACAATGGCTTTGGTTTTCACCAATCTCATCTAATTTACATGCCATATATAATCACAAGGGAAATAATAGTCACATTGCATGGTTAATAGATCTTTTAAGACCCCTCAGACTTGTACTATACCTTCACTCTACCTTATTTATATTTTTGATGATAAACTTTCTTGCTTGCATATTCATTGACCCTGGTATTTATCCTAGAGCAGGACAGGAGGAAGAGTTATATAGAAATGGTAATTCCAAAGTAATTGATGATTTCAAGGCCCCTCTTTATGAAAGAATTGATATAAAAGGAGTTACAGTTCAGCTCAAATGGTGCAATACCTGTAAATTTTACCGGCCCCCTCGATGTTCTCATTGTAGTGTTTGTGATTCCTGTATAGAAACCTTTGATCATCATTGTCCATGGCTTCACAACTGTGTAGGAAGGGGAAATTACAGGTTAATGCTTGTCTTATGTTTATTTATATATATTGGTTAACATGTTTATTGGTATCAGAAAAGAAAGCTTTAGAACTCATATTTTTTAAAATATCGTTTTTGAGCATCTATTTAAAAACAGCTTTTAATCACCCTTAAAAAAGCAATTTAAACTTCTCAATATATAATTTTGATAAAGTTTTTAAATATTTCAATTGTTTATATCAATCAATTTAAGATTGCATTTAAATTTTGTTTGTTGTGTTAAACCAATTTGAAAGAAAAAAAGAAAGGAAAGGAATCAGGTGCTTTACGTTTAAAAGATATAAAAGTTTAAACAAAATTAGAAAACAAAATATTTAAATATCAAATCATATGTAATTTTAAATTTATTTTTTGAATAAATCTTTTCTACTTTTAAATATAATTTTCTTGAATCATACAGATATTTCTTCATCTTTCTTGTTTTACTTATGCTTCATACCCTGACTATACTCGTCTTTAGTCTAACTTTCCTGTTTCACCATTTCAAAACGCTTATGACCTCCCCAGGTATAGTGACTATATGTCTTTGCACCTTAGCTTTTGTTCTATTGCTTCCTATAACTGGACTATGTGGCTTCCACTCTCTTCTCATAATCAAAGGAAGAACTACAAATGAACATGTTACAGGCAAATTTAAAGTACATACATAAATAATTTTGCAAAGAGATAATATATTATTAAGGTGAACTTCCCCCTCTCCCTTAGTTTATTTTCAACGTTCATTGACAATTAAATTATTTATAAAATATACAAATTTGTAATACTTTAAATTGTGTTCAACTATTAAAATGTAAAACCATTAATGAAAACTTAAATGAAATATTAATTAATCACATTAAAAATCAATATATTCTAAAAGATGTTAATTATTTTATATCTATGTTTATAATATTTACTTTATGTATCTATTAATTAATAAGCCTATAAAATACAACTATCAAAAATAATAAATAGATGATGATGAAATAAAACAATGATGCTTACTTTAATTGACAAAATATAAATAATATTCAAATTAATAAACTATACTACAAGACAGAAATAGTGGCTGGTAAAAAAAATCAAATGTAATAAAGGAAACAACTGGCCTTTTTTCTTAAAAAATTCGGATTTATATTATAAATAAGATACTCTGATATTGAACAAACCTAAAAAACAAACGCGTTTATCAAAAAAAACAACGCATTCACTCTCAAAGTTCGTCAAAAATAAAAGGAACGTCGTTCATCATTTAAAAAAAAATGAACTTCAATGAACGAATTCGTTTGCAACATTACCCTTTAATTATATATTTGCAATACAAAATTCTTTTACTTATTCATAACCTATGGATATGTTTATAAAATATAACATGCTGTGATATAGTGTGATATTTAGAAATAAATAGAGTGATATGGATAACCTGAGTATATCGGTTTAAAGTATCCATAGGGTTTGGGGGCGCTCTCGCTCCTTCAGACCCCGTCGTTTATAGTAAGCATATAATACCGCTATATTGTTTAAGCAATGCGTAATTCGTTTCTAAACGATAGCATGGCTTTATAATTTAATATTATGTATAATTCCGGCTTGCTTTAGCTTCAGCGGTATATCTCGCTTTCTAAAAACGAGGTCTAAAATTGAGAAATTTCGAATCACAACGGGAAGGCTCCGAATAAATCGTTACCACATATATATACAATTGAAATGAATTAATATCTTTTATTTGTTCTCAGTCCGTAGACAACCCCTACAACGAAGGTTGGGTCAATAATTGTTGCAGGACACTTGCCTCTTCGTCATCCTTTACCAGACTCCGCTGCTTTCCTAATTCTTTTTACTTTCGCGCTTGGGATCGAAAAATTTATAAAAACTATCCTAAAAAGTTTAAAAAATTTAACGACATCTACAATAATAAGCAACAACGGTCCATCGAAAAAAAAATCCGAGGCTATATGTACACTCCTGATCTTGTCTACGATAAATACGCGCTATCCACCCATAAAAATGCTAAAAATACCGTGGTGGATATCGAGGGAGTTTCGAATGAGGATAATAATAGAGCAGTAACCGTTTCTTTATTACCCAGAATCAATAATGTAATGAACGCTGAGACGACGTTTGCAGACGATATGGAAGTTAAAAATATTCCGGAAAGTTCGAAAAGTAGCATTTACCACGTTCAACAACGTTTGCCGCCAACCAAGCGCACCGAGCTAGATTTAGATTTAAAATACATTCAAGTGTGAAGCATTTTCTTATCGAACTCAAGAAATTGGGGGAATTTAAGAGAACGTTTGGGGATTTATACAATTAATTTTTTTAGACATAAATTCGGTAATTTAGAAAAAAAGAATTTTTACCTATTGTTAAATTGTTGGCGATATTTGAAAATTTTTGTAAAATATAATTCCACAGATTACGATTTGAATTGGCTATATAAATAAATATATACCTTTTTTTTTATTCGAAGCAAAATGAATTAAATTAAATTGCAAGATGTTTGTTATAGAGCTATTTCTTTTTATTACCCATTCTATAAATTTCACTAATTTTGTGACCAACCTTTGAAGAAACCTTAATTTATATGAATTTTGTAAAAAATTATGAAAATTGAAATCTCTAAAAGTTTATTATAAAAATGTTAGAAAATTATATGGCGGGTATTATACACCTATTGAAATGCATTTCCAGAAAAATCAGATTTTTGAATTTAAAATAACACGCTCATTTAATATGCAAAGAATAAAACAACATCCACCAAACATTGGCTTACCCAAAGTTTGATATAGGATAAGCAGGGTTTAACCAAAAATTTGAAACAAAAAAAATCTTCACATTTTTTGATCTTCAAATGAGTAAGAATTTTTAAAGAATTTTGAATTTTCAGCAAATGTTAAATCCTGGATAAGAACATAAATGCGAAAGTTAATTTTTTAAAAGATAAAATAATAATTAGCCTATCCTTTTATAATAAATTAAAATTAGCATATCTCCTCATAAAACTGTCTAGCCAAGATTTAAATTTACTGCTCACATTATTTTTTTTAAAAAAATGATCTTCGCTAATTCTAACAAGTTACCTTCCATTTCAAAAATTATAAAAAATATATTGTAAAATGGGGAATTTTTTAAGAATTAGGGGTAGAATGTTCATTCGGCACCCATTTGAGTAATCCTAAAGTATAGAAGGATTTATTACAAGTTTGATTTTTAAAAAGTTTAAAATTAAAAAAACTTAATTATTCATGTTTTCTGACAATAATTTTAAAGTAGAAGAAACAGGTGGTAACCTAATATATAAAATGGGCCTAAGGTCAACGGTTCGGGTTAGTCTTTATAATCGGTTCCACTATTCGGCTTAAAGAATTGCATATCTTATTTTTTATAATTATTAAATAAATACAATCAATCTTAGAAGCCATTCTTTAAGGCATAAAATATTCTTTTAAAATTCTATTTTTGGTAATCTTAATTTTGCCTACGGAAAACGCTCACAAAGGTTGTATAAAAAGTCCTGAAAAAATAAATAAAGTATTTGGCTATTTTGAACTAAAAACAGGGAAATTGCTTCCAGTACAATAACCACTATTAGGAAATTTATGTTAATATCTTGCCCCCCCCCTTAGATATTAGCACCCTTCGTGAAACTAAATCAAAATTCACCAAATATTTTATCATTAAATATATATACTCTTTCTGACTGCATAATCTTATAATTTATAAATATTTGATGTTAGTAAATAATAATTTTGCAAATGTCCGAAAAAAATAGAATATATAATTTTGGCCTTCATATAAAAAATTAAAATTAAAGAAATTCGTGATAATTTTATGAATCGAATAATTTTCAATATGCCTATTTATAATGTATTCATATTCTTATCATTAGAACCAATGGAAAGATTTTTAAACTTTGCTCTATTAATAAAAAAATAAATACAATCCTACAAAGGTACGAATGGATTCCCAACCCTGATATAGGGGGTATAAAACAAATTTTCAAAATAAAAATGCTTGCTCATAAAAAATTTTCATTATTAATTCGAATACTTCATTGAAATTTATTTTTAAAAATTGGTATTCTTACTACACATGCCTATATACATTTCCGGAAAAAAAATTATATTATTTACATTTTAAAATATCGCTTAAATAAATGAGTTAAAGTTGGTAAATAATACAATCATTTGTTAGATCTTTTAAAAATTATAATTGTATCTTGCCTAAAATGTATTTAATATTTATAGAAAGCCTATCCCATAAATTTCAGATAATTTGATCATAAAACATTGAATCATTTTTAAATTTATATGCTAGTAAAACGCGAATTGTTTAAGAATTAAATTAGTCAATAATCAGTGAGGCAAATTTTATAGGGAGACTGGCTCTCCGAACTAAGGATTTATTATAAACACGATTAATCTAAATAATCATAAGTGTTTATTAATATAGAACTAAAACATTTAAATTAAAAATAGACCACATCATTTTGAGTTTATAAAAGAAATCTTTACCAACATTTAAAAGACCATTTTTATTTAGTATTCTAGATGAGTCGTAGGCTCCCCTTCACCTTCAATGTCATCGTAATTTTTTTCCAGCCACCCTAAATTTTCTCTAGCCTCGTGGAATTCACCTTCTTCCATTCCTTCTCCCACATACCAATGAATGAAAGCCCTTTTTTTGTACATTAAGTCAAATTTGTGATTGATCCTGCTCCACAAACTTTTGACAGATGTTGTATTGCTCAACATACAAGCAGTTCTGCTGACTTGAGCTAATTCGCAACCTGGAATCACCGACGCTGGTTGATGATTAAAGCCTATCTTGAAACCAGTTGGACACCAATCTACGAAACGAATTTGCCTTTTGCATTTTAATTGCGCTATGGCTTGATTTACCTATGTAGAACAGGATATATTAATTCATATATTTATTGATATAATAATTCCCCCCCCCCCCTCAAAGTTCAGTTTTCCTTTTCTTAAACAGGATTCTTTGGTCTTCAAATTAACAAAATAAACTGGCGAATAGTCTTTCAGACTACAGAGATGGGGAGGGGGGAGTTAGTATTATAAGAACCGATTTTTTTAAAGAATAAATTATATAAAAATTTTAGATGATCAAAAAAAATATATATTTCATAAAAATAACAAACATCTTTAGGCAAAACATCTCCACGATATAGTAAGCAACATGACATGTATTTTCCAGTTTTAGGATCGCATTTTGCTAATTGATTATTAGCATCGAAACACTCGGAGGTTATTTGATGCGACGAAAGCTGCTCATGATTTGCTTTTTCTACAGATATCAATGGAGATAGACTTGATATCGGAAAATGAATTTTCGGGTAAGGAACTAGATTCGTTTGAAACTCGCACATATCTACATTTAGTTGTCCGTCAAATCTTAAGGATGCTGTTAAAGATGATAAGACCTGGCTGATTAAGTTATTGAGATTTGTGTAAGTCGGCCTTTCCACGTCCAACTTTGAGTGAGATATATTGTAAATAGCTTCATTATCCATAACAAACGTACAATCCGTGGTTTCCATAGTGGAATTCGTGGCAAAAACTGTGTTATAAGGTTCGACTACAGCAGTCGATACCTTAAATTAAAATAAGTCTGCATAAATATTATTGTATTAAAAATATTATTAAGTTTTATAAAACAAACTTATTTATTCAAAATGCCATTTGTTTTTACAAAATTTTGATATAAATTTTTATAAAATTTAATTAAAATAAACACCTATTTTTATCAATTTAACAAAGTAATAGTGTGAAATAAAATATGATAAAAACTATTTTTTTTATTACTTGTGGAGCGGGAAATATGGCGATTTGCAACTTGCATTTCTTATTAAAGTCTTCCAATTTTTCCAACAACAAAGACGTGAACCCAGCGCCGGTTCCACCTCCCATACTATTTATGAAAAAAAATCCTTGAAATCCATCGCAAAATTCAATCATTTTTCTAATTTTTTCTAGAGTTGGCTCTATCACATCTTTGCCTATAGTATAATGACCCCTAGCATAATTGTTGGCAGCGTCTTCTTTACCCGTGATCATGTTAGAAGGATGAAACAAATCCTTCTGAGCGCTATTCTTGATTGTATCTATAACGGAAGGCTCTAAGTCTACAAATAACGTTCTTGATTCATCACAAAATAAATGTTTTAATATATTAACACTTTTCAAAATATAAGGCGATTAAATAATAATAATTTTGACAAGTTTGCAACATTATTATACTATTTTTTATATTCCGCAACTCGCCTATTTTAAATTAAGATTTTAGCTAAAATAATATTACGCAAGCCTCAAGATATCGTTAATAGCGGAAGCGGCCCAAACTATTATTTAATCTATGAGCAAAATATCCAGGCTTGTTTAATATTTTATGTCTATAATATTGGGTTAGCCGTCGAAACTATTAAATAAAACGATTTAGCTGTTTTAATATAATTATATTATTTTTATACCTAGGGACGAATTTTCCCGTCGTGGTTTCATCGTAAAAAGATCTTATACTATCTTTAATTACTCTGTTTTCATATGCCGACTGATCGTTTATCATTCCATCCGAGCGAATGTCATGCTCTAAGCAACATAATTGCCAAAATGAACTCCCTATTTGGCATCCTGCTTGGCCGACTTGTAAACAAATGCACTCTCTCATATCTACCTCAGTGAAATGATCGTTTTAAAATATAGTTTGAAAGAAAGAATAAAAAATAAATGATGGTTTCGTTTGAGAAGTATAACTTTTTTTTCTGATATTATAGATGATTCTATTTTATACTATTAATTTTATTCTAAATTTTTTAAATCTGTTTCGTTTTAATATTACTTAAAATAAATTTAATATATTTTCTACAAAGATCTATGGGATGAATGTAATTTTTCAATATATATATATATATATATATACTTACAATATGAAAATAAAGATTATATATCCTTGGTAGTACCATCTTGCAAGTTTATTTTTTTTTCGGGTCGAGCCAGGCCAGATCCATCCTAATTTTATTTTTATACCCACAGCTACTCTAACTCAAAATTTATGCATATTTAAACCGAATATTTATCTAAGCCCAACTCGAAATTTTAAATATTGTTTTATCTTTACTAAAATATGAGATACTTATTTCTATTTTAATCTTTAAAATAAATAATATTTCTTTCTTTCTACCCTACTTCTGGCTAAGAACAGCTTCGGACCTACTTACAAATTTCTACTTGTTGTTAGCTAGTTTTCAGTTTTTCAATCTTTTTATTATACGGAACAAATATATATATAGCGTACAAAAAAATACCCAAGAAAACAATTATAAAAAATAATAATTGGATTATGTACATATTTATTAGGAATTCATTTATCGCAACAAGAACATTAGCACGTTAATATATTTGATAGCTCTTCTTAGTATTTGACACTTGCTCAATTTCTTTTCGGGAGGATGAACCGGTATCAAATTCCTGAGCTCATTGAAAGCGATGTTTACCTGTTTTTGCCTGCAACTCTCTTTGTATTCGTTAGGAGATTTAATAAGAGCCAATATCGCTGAATTATTTGAGGACCGGGAAATATTATTTGCAGTTTTGACATGATTTAATTTTTTACCCCGTGTCTTTTTACCCCTTTTTCTAGGTTTTTTGGTGACTCTTTGACAATCATACATGATGAGATCAAAAGAAGATGAGTTCATAAGTGGATTAATATATTAATGATTATTATCAATCAACAAGTTGATAATTAAGTTAAAATTAAATTTCTTTTTTTAAAAAATAGGGAAGTTATCAAATTTCAAGTGTTTTATAAGTGTTAATTTGTTTTAAATGTTTAAAATAATCAAATTTGTTATAATAAATTTAAAAATATTATTTTTTTTAAATATGTCAATCTTATTACCAAACTCATTAAACGACAAATAGCATATCGATAATATGAATGAAATAATTCTATAATTATCATGGATTAAAATTTAAACAGGATTAAAATAAAAGTGATATGACCCGGCGAATCATTACAAATAGGGTAGAAACTGATAAAATCAATTATTGATTATCATAATCATACATGTACAATTTAATATTCTAGAAATGTAAATGTACTTAGGATAGATTTTCTGGATAAAAACGAAAGGAAAAAAATTTCGGTGTGCACAAAATATCGTTATAATTATTTTAATTTTGATAAGGAAAATTGGGGAAATTTTTCCCTAAATTTCCCCATTTTTTAATCCACCCCTTTGCTTAAGCTTTCTCTTAAAATCTGAGTAATGGAATTGCTTAAGAAAATAGATTTATAAATTAGATAAAAAAAAAGATGTTAATTAAATTTTAAAAAATTTTTAATTTAAACATTTTTGCACTATAATATTTTTAATTATAAAATCAAGAAATTTTTTTTTATACGAATTAACGAGGTGTTTTTTTTTATAGATAAGATTTTAAAAAAAAATTAATTAAAATTGTTTTAAAATATGGATGGTTAACATTTTGCAAGATTTTTTTTTTAATTAGGGTTGAAAAATTGTATGAAAATATTATATTTACATAAAAAAATTTAATTTATCTTTAAAAAAATTCTTCAGTGAAGCAGAATTGCTGAAAAAATTTCCACATGGCCTGTGGAGACTAAAATTATGAATATCCTTCAATATAATATCTACTCATAATATCAAATGCGTGAATGTTGAAGCCTTTTGGAATCGATGTTGAACACATCCGAAGAGCCATGACGTATACTCTATAATTTTGGGTTAATAATTTATTCCTTCTTTATGGAAGCGGTGAGCGGCTAGATCCCATCTCGTAAGTCATAATCGATCATCAAATCATTTCTTAATCATAAATTGGTGTATTTGTTGAGTTTAGACGTACTCTTTAATGTTTTAATGTTATTTTTTTTTTACCATATCAAATTATATCCTATTAAAATGAATATGAACTACAAATAGAATATAAAAATACAAGATTTGTTTTTTTTTCGAATTGCGATTGAAATGAGAAAATAAGAAAAATAAAGGGCGGAAGACAATATATTAGTGATTTTTCTATTGAATAGAAGTGGTTAGATTTTTATAAACTCATTTCAATATTAGATAAACTTTTCAATGCAATCAGACCATATTGCTGAAAATGAAGTCTCTGAATATATTCTATCTATCCCAATTTATTATTTATATTTAAGTATAAAATAGGAGTTTGGAGTTTAAGCAACAGAAATATATTTAATATAATTAAAAGGGAAATTATAAATGTCCTCTTTTTTTCGCTTAGCATTTGACTCATTTAAAATAAAAAGCTACTATTGTTAAAAAAAATAGTATATGCTTGTTAGATGGCGGCACATATAAAGAACGCCTTGGCTTCGCATAAGGATGTCTGATTATTAATTATGTAGCGATTTCCTTTTGTTACTTTCTATGATATAGTCAATAATTACCTCTAAAATTTCTAGAGAATTTTTGAACCACCCTAAGCGATCATAGTAGAGAGTAATAATAGGGGAGAGGGGATGGTTGGGATATTTTTAGCTCAAACCTTAATAATTTTAATATTAATAGACTAATCTGAATAAACATCTTCTGAATCTCAAAAGTATAGGCTATTTGAAATAATTAATATATAATTTATAAAGACTATATTTATTTAAAAAATTGGATTAAAAAAATTTTTTTTTGTCCTAACCATGACAGACTCTGTATACGCTGGGACACACATTTGTGATAGTTGGGACAATTATGGAATGTAGGTCTAAATTAATTTAAAAATTTTAAATCAGGAATCCAGTAAGACTAGAGACTATAACACATTTGATTTTATTAATAATATTGTAATTCCTAACCAATAACTATATAAATTTTTTTTAGCAAAATTAGGAAATTTAAAAATTATCAAATTATTTAGCACAACTTCCGTGTGCCCATCCATCACTAGTAAATGATAAAATAAGCTAAAATAGCATGCCCACTCTATACTATGACCAACTATGACCGAGTCCACTAACTTTATAAATATCATCCAAAATCATATTAATTTTTTTTTTTTAATTCTGAAAGTTTGTCAGATTGAAAAATAGGGTTTAAACTTTCCTAAGATTTTTGAATCTCTATTTATAAATATAAACGATAAACGATAAATTCCAAAATACATCTTCTGTAAAAATTAAAATAGTAAATATTTAAATCTTTTTTAGCCAATCATGTATGACGTAATTATCTATGTTAGGCTCAAATTTCCAGTCTTCTAAAGCTCAAATTATAATTGGAGTGACTTAACGTTCCCCTGTCCTCAATGTACCCCAGTCTCCCCTAATTGAATATTTTAAATAGATCTAAAAAAAAATATTAGCTGACTATTTTGGCGGATAAATTGTGAATAATAGACTTATCATTAAGGCGATGCTAAAGCAAAAATATCGATCAATTAAAAGATGATAGTTTGCCTTTGTTTATTGTAAAAGGAGAAAAGGGAAGATGAAAGAAATATATATATAAAAAAAGGAAGTATAGAACTTATAATGGGCACGCTGAGTTGCAAAAACAAATAATGCATTTCAAATCATATATCTTGCTAATTTGTCAAATTCATAGATTTAAAAGCTATTTATAGAAACGCAAATTTGTTTGCCTATTCATTAATTTTGCACGTTGATCTGCCTCCCGTTCTCAGTTTTCTTCCTTATAAATGTCGAAAAAACTTTGTTACCGAGAAAAGAATTAATAAGGATGAGAGTACTAAAAAAAACCCTTCCTAGTTGTTTAATTATATGTAAATTAAATTTATTATGATTTAAAATGTAAAAAAAAATAAAATGGAATATTTAGAAATTAAGGGAATAATATGCAGACGATAATATAATTCTTTTTTTATTACTTATTATGCTGCATTTATAGTAAATGCGCTATCTTCAAGCTTTGCGTTATTTAACTTAGTGTTATTTCAGCTGATTCATTTAAAAACTAATTTAAGATAAAGCTAAATAAGAGATAATTATTTAATAATTTAAGAAAAATCATAATATACCTTTTTACTGAATTCTCTATTATTTTTAATCGTATCGCATATTTTTTGTCAACGCATCGCAACATCTGTTTTTCAAATTTTATTATAACGTTATCATCATAACGCTCCATATTTATAAATATTGGCTTTGTAATAGGGTTGCGTGCAACGCTTGAACAAAACTCGTTTACTATATATGCGGCCATTTTGAATCAGCGATACTAGTAAAAAGGCAACTTATTAAACAACGGATGCGCTACGTTTTTTTATTTTTAAAAAGGTAAGGCAAAATGCAAATGCACAATTTTTACGCGCTATCAAATTAAAGGGAAAAATTTACAGTTCCATAGTACAACCAACTATTCTATATAGTTCGGAAACATGGCCAACCAAAGAATCAGACGAGAGAAGTCTACAAACTATGGAGATGAGAATGCTGAGGATGATTGCTGGGGTAACAAGAAAGGATAAGGTGCGCAGTACAAGAATACTAAATAGTTTAAAGGTAGTGCCCATTAAGACTAAGTTAATGGTAAACAGACTTAGGTGGTATGGGCACACAAGATTGGAAGTGATGGGCAAACGTAAAGAGGAAGGCCAAAACTTCAATGGGGCCATAAAGTTAGAGCCAATATAAAGAAGTATAAAATAGATAAAAGAGATTGTACGAATAACATAAAGTGGAGAGGATGTTGAAGGAGCTTACCACCAGAAAAGGTGAAAGCTAAAGAGAAAAAAAAAAAAATTAGAATTTATGATCTTCCTTTTACAATATGCAAAATATTGCACATTATCATGGCTTCTATTTTTTCGCTAATCATTTATCTTGATATATTATAAGTCTCTGATGGCCATAAAACACGGATCATCTATGATAAATGAATCTTGTTAAAACTATTGTGTAAGTTAACACAATATCTTATGCATGTAATTCATCAAATAACTTTGAACCACAAATCGTCATTAACAGTCCGGGTGACCTTATTGGGGCCTCATAGCCCTAGGAAGCTGGTCTCTGAAATTTTTTTGTTTATATATTTATAATTGTTTGCCTATGACTAAGACTACTCCGAAACCTGGCCCTCTCATCCCAATACCATTAGAACTGGAATATAAACCGTAGTCGAGATAGTAGCGTCACTGGGAGGGGAGGCGCGCAGGGGCTCGAGCCCCCTCAAAAATTTGAAGAGCCTTTAAGAAAACGTTTTTTTGAGTTCTCTGAAATTGTAAAGGCTAGTAACGCCACTGAGTTAATACCATCCCTTCCTTCTCAATTGTTTATTGAGCATGTATGTTTTGGCTCAAACCCAATTCTAAAATTAGTATTCGTCTCTCTCTCTCGTAAAAGTTACCCTCATTTAATTACGCTATTATACTGAACACCAAGCATGAGGCCTGACTAGGGCAATGATTATTATTTTCTTACATATAGGTTGGGTAAATATTTTTCCCTTGCTACGAAATAAATAAGCAATTATCGCTGACTATAAGATTAGCTTAAAATTGTCAATATTTTTGTTGCTCAAAAATGTAACAAAAGTATTAATTTGATAATTTTAAAAAAATATTTGTCATATAATATCACCAATCTTAAATTATTATTTTTGCCAGTATTGGAAAGAATTATCTAAATCTTCAAACTGATGACTTATGCATATCATATCCAATATCAAATTCTTCTTTTTTATTATACTTAAACAAGCTAATTTTATTTCTTAAAGAAAATCATTAATGCTGTTTAGGAATTATTCACTTGACGTTACTTATATCTCCTTATTCACAAATAGAACACGACAATTCATATAATTATTCAAGAAATTCTTGCCGATATATAAATTAATCGATCGCCTATATATTTCCTTCTATTTATTTTTTATTTTTGATATATTACTAATAGAGGTACCCTCATCTCAAAAAGGCCCTTGGGCTCTACACTCTGCTAAAGCAACGAGGATATTGCCCCTAATCCCCATTTTACCATTTATCAAAATTGAAATTCAAATCAAAATAACCTCACTACCCCCTCCGATCATGATGATCTGTCATACCCTCACTCGCCACCATTTTAGAGGTCCCTAAAGAAAGTAGGGTTAGTTACTGCCCAACACTGAACACTTATCTATCAGGGGTGGTAAGGTTTCCATGTAAATAGGGTTGTCAATTATCTTGTCTACTAGTGAGTGATATTTGACATGACAAATATAAAATAGGGAGAAATGAAGTGAAAATAAAAATAAATATTTCTTGGCCTTTTCTTTGTCCCTTGGCAAACTTTATATATTTATAAGTTGATTTGTATCTTCCTTAATAATTTTTCGAATAATCTTGATTAATTGTGTTTTTAATATGTACTTTATCATTAAACACATTTCATTAATCTATTATTTGATATTTTTTTTATTTGTGTTATATATACAGAATACAGATTATAGCTTATTTTACAACATATTGCAAAAGTGTATATATATATTTCTCTAATTCAAAAATCGTCTTCATTCATTATAACTATTCATCATATAACTATTTTTTTTTGATAATATTTTCCTGTGTATGTAAATCTTGCTCTGCTGAATCGTTTGTTATTGTGAATAATGATGTGTCGTCGTGGTTTTAAAAATTACTCTTATATGTTCAAACTCTTTTGAGTGAATAAGTGCTCATTATTGACTTTTTTTTTTAAAAAAAAAACAGTTTATACAATGTTGGATTTATCGGAAGAAAATTGTTCATTCGAATATCATTATTTTTTGTCACCCCTATTAAAATTCGCTAGTGGAGGATAAAGCTGCGTCAAAATTTTCAGGGTGGAAAAAGGGTTTAAACTTGTTAAAACTATCGTAATTGTGGTCGAATTTATTGTAACGAATGGCGGAAGAGTCTTCACCCCTTGGGTTGTACCTAAGGTTGCTTATGTTGGTATATTTTTTGGTAATCGTAGCTTGTTTGAGCCTAGATTTATCGGAAGTCTCACTAGAATTGCTGAAAGATTTTTTGCCGCCATTTTTGAATACGTTGAAGGAAATCGATTTAGAGGCCTTTTGATATGTTTTGGAATTTTTGGAGGAGCCTTTGGAACAACAACCACAACACACCTTAAAAAGGACGTAAAGAGGGAAAAGTTTTTGGTCGAAAACGCGGGTTAGTAAGTATATGAGCAAGAGAAAGAGTCCCAGACAAAGGCCCAGAGAAAAATACAATAAAAATTTGTCCTTGTTGCCTTTATCAATAATTGTTTTTTTTTTCATTTTTAAAATAATTTTAAAAAATAGTAAGAACTGCATGTTTTTTTAACACTCTTATTATATATATAGAAATTTTACTTTATTAACAAGTTTCAATTTTCCTTGTTCAAACAAAAATAGAATGAAAGCTATTACCCGCAATGTGAAAAATCAGACAATACATATATTCTCTTGGTCAATATGTATAATATCTCATAAAATTGTCTGAAATTTATAGAGTGGGTATTCTATAAGTGCTGGTTCAGGCAAAAATTTCGAATTTTTAATTTTTTAAAAAAGTATTAATTAGTAATAAAATTGCAGAATCATTTGTTGAAGAAGTATCATATATTTGACAAATCCGATATCGCCTAAAAATGGATATTCTAATATGTCTTAAATTCCTATCTAACAAATTTCCTATAAATTTGGTTATGACATTTGAGTCATTTTAAATAACAGCCGAAACAAAAAATAAAAAAATATTTATCAGCAAAGGGATTCCTTTGCTCAAAAATCAAGACATTTACCAGTGAACCAAGAGAATTTCTCGTTCTACGGCAAAAAAAGCGAATTGATAAATTAAAATATAACTATGGCTCCATTTTGGGAACCCAACAAAAAAATAATTTGCCGTGTTTATAATAAGATTTTTATATTACTATATGTTTTTGAAGTGTACATATATATATATATCGATTGTAATAATATTGACTATAAATATATATTTTGCCGAAAAAAATAGTTAACTTCATAAGTTTATGTAAATACTGTCAAAATTGATTGTTAAATATATTACTTTTAGCTAACAAATAGGATCCGAAGAGGTTGATCATGAAGAAATCTTTGGTCTTGTTAAATTTGTAGGATTTGCTAAACGCGATTGTTGTGTCTATTTTTGCCATAAAATTTTAACAAAGATTAATGAATTTAATATATAATATGCATAATAGTGCTTAAAATTTAGCATTGTGATTTTCTAAAAAAAAAATGCTTAGTTGATTAAATTTAAATGGCATTTCTTTAAAATTTAAATGTGACAAAAAACAATTTTAAAGTTTTTTAACGCAAAATATGACGGTCAAAATACATTATTTGATATATAAATCGCTTATTTGTATGAAGGCCGGAAAAGTTGTGCAATATATTTTTATGGATCGAGTCTGAAAGGGCAAATTTATATATTTTTTTCTTCTTAAAAAAATATTTGAGGGCCAAGTCAGTAAATTATTTTATGATCCTAGCAAAAAATTTAAGGGCTGGACCAAGAACCCAGATTAAAAAAAATCCGAGTATAGTATGAGAATATTTTTTTTCCTCCCCTTCAGTGATTCCATTAATTTATATTAATTAATAAATATAATTCTAGCCTTTTCACTCATTATATTTCCAACTTTAAAGATTCCCTTTAAATCGAGATATAAAATTTTAAAAAATATATTTTATTTTGTATATTTAACTGTATAATCTAGAAATGTTCGAGAGGATCATATTATCCTTGAATTGTGTAGTGTTAGCTGCTATTGACGACTGTTTATATATGTAATTTTCCATGAGTATCTTTTTATGAACTATAAGTTTGTAATATAAAAAAAAATATATTAATAGATCTTTTTATTCCACTATTTAAATATGTCTCATTCATTGTTGATTCTCAGAAGAATTACTATATCTAAAGTTATTTGATTTAAAAAGTATAAAATAAATTCTTAAAACCACTAGTTATCAAGAAACTTACTAAAAATAATATTAAAAGGTGAATGGTTGAAAGTATAGCGCAACCTTTCTGACAGGTTTGATAATTTAACTTTTTTCGTTAAGTTACTCGATTAATTAAATTTATCTTCATAAAAATTGCAAACTTTTTATGGTAGCTAAGATAAAATATAAGACTCAAATACGCTATTTTAATACATTACAATTGTGTCACACTCTCAAATTTATGAATTATATAAATATTAACTACCTAAAATACGTTTTGGGTTTAATAAAAGTATTATATTAATACTTTCATCAAGATAATTTTAAGGAATAAAAACACATCTCTTTTGTCTACTTCCCTTCCCTCCTATAATTATCAAAATCAAATGAAATGCAAAATATAAATTCGAAAGAGATTTACCGCAAGAATATACTACGTGGATGTATTTTTTATACGATTTTGCGATCCCAGAACAAGGATTGCCGAATGTTTTATCGTCGATCATAACCTTACAGAACCTGTGCCCGTAACATTGTGAAATTAGGATTTCTGTCGAACTATTGGCTTCGCAATCTTAAAATATAAAAATTAACACTTCAAGGAAGTATTTTTTTACTATTAAAATTAAAATATTGATTTTATAGTAAAAAAAATCGATTAAACTTATGTAAACTAATAATTATGACAAATCTAGAAACGATTAAACAATTAGCTTTTTAATAAGGCGCTATTAAAAATATATTCTTTGAGGAATTTTAAAACGAGATTGATGACTTAATGTAAAATAAATCTCCAATTTTGTATCTTTACCATATTTTTTTTTGCCAAATTTAAATGTGGATTAAGAATTTTTTAAAATAAATATATATTACTAAAGTGTTTATCGGTCAGCAATTTGGAACACATCAAGTTACCTCCGTTTTGTATACCATAGGAAGCCAAGAATATGATGATTTTTTGATTTTTATCGCATTCGATGTTGAGTTCTTCATTTTCGCAAGTTACTTTGTTAACAAATTCACCTACAATTAAAAAATTTCAATATTTAAAACAAAAAATTTGGATTATAATATTGATCTCAAAGATTAAAACATAAAAGTTTACATTAGATTCTTGAATACTAAAAGATATTTATATAAAATATATTATATATATTATAATATAACATAACTAGGTTGGCATTTGTAAGAGACTTGTAAGTATTTTAAAACGTTAGGGCAAGGATCCTTAAACACCTTGTTGCTAGCAAATACTTGACATTCTGGTTTATCTTGGCAAACATCCACCACTTTCTAAAAAAAATAGGAAGAATTTGTGAGAAGGAATAAATTGGGATTATGGAGAGAGGGAAATTTTAAGAGATTTGAAAAAATATATATAATTATAAATATATGAAGTGCAATTAATTTTGAAAAAAAACAACCATCTAAAAATTAAGTAAATGAATCTATGTCATATGTTCCAAAATGTAATTGTAACGAACTTGCATAGAATATGGCGAGAGGCATATTTTCGATTTGGGTTTAACTATGGCGCTCAGATTGAATGCGGAGGATTTACAAATTTTATCCGGATCCATCTTTTCCCCATCCAAATTACCTTGTTGTAACATCATGCTACTGTAAGTGTATTTGTTGGGACGCCCATATATAGCCGAGGTGATGATGATACTTGTATTCAATGGACAATGAATATAAAGGCTTTGATTTTCGCATGTCGTTTCCACAAATGTTTTTAGGGTCTTGGTTGTAAAGTCTTACAAGACGATTTAAAGAGAAAAAAAGCATATATTAGAGGGGATTTTTTGCATGATGGACCTACGGGGCTTGCCCTTCCCCCAAGAACATAGGATACATAATAACTCCCTTTCCATGCTTATTTTAGCACAACAATAATATATATTTCTTATTGGAAAAAATATTTCACCCAAAAATGACGGGTGAATCAGAAATTTGTCCTTAATATATTTGTTCTTATAATTATTGTAGTATCCATGAACCATGGTTTTTGGTTTGGATTTTTATAATGCCCAAATCTGACGAATCAGTATTTTTGAAAATGATTTCAACTTTCATTTTTAATGTTTTTTTAAGATTTATATTCTTTTAATTTATATCTATTTTGGACATAACAAAATATAAACTTTTATAGAAATCTTACTCCACCCACTTCTATCCAAATCATTCCTTTTATTAACCAAACTAAACTTTAATATCGATTACCAATAGATGTTACCCTTTTAATTTCGGCCTTCCTCTATATTTTTACTAGTTGTATCCCACATAATTCGTCACTTTTTTCTTTTCGCATGGCTAAAACATCTTTGTCTATTTACAGTCAGTTTTTCACTGGTTAAAACTATGCCTGTTATCCACTCGTTTCTTGGACGTTGCTTTGCTTTTTACTCATAAGCGACATCTATACATACGACTTTTAGAGACTACTATCTTCTTTTCCTTATAGTCTAGGTCTACTGCAGTATCCACCTAAAGATAAAGGGTGAAGGAGATTTCCCGCTCCCCCTGGTTTGTACAGTAGTCTGGGTCTTAAATATAAGTAGTGGTTAAAAATGGCTATTCGGCTCAATCTAATAGTGTGTGCCGACGAAATTCCGCTAGACATTGAGTCTCAAGTTATTTCTCCTTTATTCAAAGTTGATTAGCCGAAATCGGCAGATACATATATAACCCTTAGCTGTATCACTAATCCATGCCTTTAAATTTATATGATAACATATCTTAGTTTTCTCTTTTCTATCCCACAAATCCATTTATTTTTAAAAAATATATTTTAAAAATAATATTTATAATTTTCAGCAAGTTAATAAAATACATCAATGAAAAGCGTTGGTTTAAATTTTTTTAAAAAATGTTTTAATATCTTTGACAAAATTTATAATACCAAAATAAAATTGACTATTTAAAAAAAAAAAATTAGTTAATATTTTATTTTACAAAGCAATTTTAGCTATAATCTCATTATAAAATATGGTATATTTATTATAGTATATATTACACTCACATAATATATAGTATAATAAAATAATAAATATCGGATTATATATAAAAATTATAAAAATATATATCAAATAAATGTAAACGACTCGCTATACAGAAATGTTAATATTTATTTTCGCTATAGTAGGACTAGGAAGTATTGATCTGCATCAGGCCTTAATTTTATAAGCCCCGCCCGACCCGAAATACTTTTTAAAAAAATTTGTCCGGCCTATCTTAACCAAGACTATTTTATTTGTCCAGAAAGACCCGACCTGAAATAAAAATTATTTGTATTTAAATAAATTTTAATATTTTTTTTTTGATTGTAAAAAAATAATACAAATAATATTGGCGCCATGTTTCTTGCAAGAATTTTAAAATGCATCAATTTATTTCACAAAATGGAATGATAGATATCATATTTAAAAATTTAAGCCCGACTTCATGCCTGTTTTAATATAAATCAGCTGGTGATACGCGATTTTGGTTTCCCTTAATAATTTTTTTTTATTATAAATGAAATTTTTTTTTAAAAAAAGGTAGAAGTTTTCATAAAATTTTAATGAAAATAGTTTATATAACGAAACCAAGATGGCTTGACACCAGCTGATTTGTATTGATAGGCATTTAAATGAATAAATCTTCAGGTTAGATATTATTATATGTGCCATTGATTCTATCGTCAATATTTTATCAAATAATCCCGCCATCTTGTATGCATTATTATAGAAGAAGCACTGAAATTATTATTTTTTTTTGAATTTATTATAGTAATAAAAAGGTATAAATAGGATTAAAGAGGGTATATTATTACAACACTACTTATTTCTTAATTAAGGAAATAGGTGTCACTGGAGAAGGAGAAAAAAAATCAATAAATAATCGCTTAATTTCGAAAAGGATTAATTGCCTATGCAATATTCCCTTTAAAAAAATATTTTTTTTTATAAGGGTCACCTTTTATATTATGTAAATGTATAAAATATAAATTATCATTTAGTTGATAAAAGAGTCGGTTATAATGTCAAAATAGAGGGAAATTATGTGCGAGAATTATATGATAAAGAGCAGAAACAAAGAACCATCTAATATTAGAACATCTGACCAGATGATAAAGGTGGATTAAAAAATATTAATATAATTCAAATGTGTAGATAGAATTTAAGTGGAGAAAGATGTTGGAGGTTTAGTGTAAATGTTCTTTCCGTCAATGTGTTATTCTTTTATTTTAGATTTTTGAGTGTCTTTTTTTTTTAATTTTAGAAATCTAATTTTATCGGAAATGTGTTTCATCATGTTTAGAGTAACCTACCCTATGAATTTCAGATAATTTATAGCATTTATTTTATATTCATAAACTATATTTTAATTCTTGTGAGAATTAGTGTTGTTAAATGGCTCGATTTGAGCTAAATTTTTAAAAAACGGCCAACTCCGGATTTTTGCAAGAAAAATATTGCCAAATCCTTCAGATTTCGCTAATAGATGTCCAAACCTTTGTTATGAACAAAATTTTCAGGCTTACGTTATTTTCTTTTGGATAAAATATTGAGTTAGCCGTTTTTAAAAATCAGCTCAAATTGAGCCGATTAACTACACTAGTAACAATTTATCGTTATATTATTTTAAAATTTCATGACAATTTTTCAATTTTTTTTTAGTAAAACTGACATGTATTACATTGCCATATGTAGACCTAATTCAAAAACAAATAATAAATCGAATAACGAATTATTTATATTCGATTCTTCGAATAATTTATATATTTGTAAATATATCAATCGAATAAGAGCCGTATTTTTATATGTAAATAAGAGGAAGGAAAATTATGAATTTTAGAATTTAAAAAAAATAAATTGTGTTATACTTTCATTTAAACTTACTTTATTTAAATATTTGTGATTATGATTATATTGCAGCTATATTGGATTTTATATTATTTAAGGGGTTTGACTAAACTGCAAATGCTAGGTAAAAATGGTTTTTATATATTCTTAATTACAATTTGGTATATTATACCTTTTAAAATTAAACTAAATTCAATGATTCTGGAATATCAAGGAATGGAGACTATCACGTTCAAATTTATTTTATCAGACTTTTACAAAAGCCGTTTATTTGAAATTTGTCATCTTCATCTAAACAGAACTCGATTTGTCACGTTGATTAAAATATTTTCTGAAAGCTAATCTACGCCGATGGTCATATCACGTATCATAATTTAGAGTAATAGCTTTCCGAATTTTTCTCTTCCTTGACTATAATATTTTTTATTCTTTTTCAAGTCAATAATGTATATTTTTTTAAATATATATATATATATATACATCTTCCTTCTTTGGTAATAAATTTTTAGATTGATTTGATTACAAGCTACTAATACAAAAAAATTTCATCCTTTTAAATCAAATTAAACATAATTAAAATTATAGGCTTTTTTTTAAAAAAAAATAATTAAATTTACTATTATTGTATCAATCAACACAATACTAGTGGACGGTTATAAAATTGTGTGGCAAACTTTAGTAAGCAAGTTTTATTTTTGAAATAATAAAATATATTGAATAATAAAAATGTTAAAATTTTTATCTTTTATGTTATATCTTAATTTGTCTATTCAAGTATGGCATATATAGTCGTCATGGCGTATAACAACTTTAATTGAATTTATATATATATTTTAACATTCGTAATTTGATGTTGAAAAGTTATAATTCTTATGATAAATTTTATTTATAAAGTGATAGAAAGTTAATATAAAATCATAAAATTTTGATTCTAGCTATTTGGGACGTTAACTGATTTTTAAATCAATTTTTATAATCCATAATGGTTTTTTTTTCTTTCTTCCTTTCTTTCTTTATTTTTTTTACAAAACTAATATCATATTTATATTAATGCTTTAGAAGTAATATATATTATTCATTTCACCGTGGATAATGATTTTAGTAGTTTTAGTTTGGATTGTTGTTTAGTTAATTATCAATAATATTTTTTAAATATATATTAACCTTACCCCATATCTGGCCACAAATTTCTGACCTTAACATAATAACGGGCAAAATATAATTGCAAAATTGGAGATTTCTATATGTCATCTAGCGGAATAATTATCTATTTCTAATTATTTGGAATACAATTATATAAAAATATAAAGATCTAAACCTTTTATTAATAGATTAAGTAAAATATAATTATTTATCTGTATTTCAATACTATTAAATATAGTTAAAACAACGGTTTGCCGGTTCAAAAGCTGTTTAGCTTAAGCTATAAAGCAATTAAGTATCAGAATTAAGTTAAACCAGGGCACAGCCCCAGAACTTAATTTTTTAAAAAATTTATTTTTATAATTATTTTCTTATTCTTCTTTTATTTTTTTTTAAAGTGTACTTTCTTTTTATTAATTTTTCTTTTAGGTTCTTTTAAGAAAGTTTTAGATTTGTTTTTACATTTAATTGGTTTTTGGTTTACCCATGTCCCCAGCCTTATAAATTTAAGATATGTACCATTATCGATATTGTCGGAGGAAAATGGAGTATTTTTTTAGGGGAAGGGGGACTCGTTTGCTATAAATTTAGACTCTTTGTTTTATTATAAAGAATTTTATAGAAAGTTATTAGTTAAAAACTGAATGGTATACTATAAAATTTTAAAAATGATGACAAAATGCTAAGTGCTAAGAAGAAGGAAAAGTAAAAGACTAAATGTGGAGATCTAAATCTTCAAGCCCATTATTTTTATTTTACATTATGGGATAATTAAAATATAATCATTAAAATAAAAATATTTGTATCTCGTTTCTAAAAGATCAGCGGGTGTGAGATAATCGAATTGTAGTTCATAAAATTATATATAATTATTTTTAAAACATGGTAAGGTTTCGATTTAAAACAAAATATACGTAATAGTTTCCTCAAAAAAAATCTTCAGATATTACCTGAATTTATTTGTAGTTGTCTGGAGGTCCCAGGAGATCTTATAATATTATTTTTCTAAGTTTTATCCTTTAAAATTTTTAATCCCCTTAGCAACTTCATTAACGGGTTACATTGTTATACACGTAATCAAGCCTTATATACTCTTTAAAGGCGCGTACGCAGGAATTTGGTCTGGGGGGGGGATAATAAAATTTGTTAAGAAATATTATTGTTTTTTAAAAATATCAAGCATAAATTTATTAGGACTAATAACTATTTCTAATACACAATTTTAAATTAAAATTATATGTAAAGAATCAATTAAATGACCCAAAATAGAAATTTGAATTTTTTGAGCCTTTACACAAAAGTTTTTTAGGAATAATTGTATTTTGTATGTTATATATTTACAATGTAAAATTCAATCTTCGTTGTGATTGAGCTAATTTTTCAATTATCTCATCCTTGCTTGTCGTCGAATGCCTATGAATATTCACATCCAAACCTTTCAATCTACTTTCAGATGTTGTACTTCTTGGTATGTTTTTCAGAGACCTGCAGGCCCGGCCCCCGGGCCGGACAGTATTTTAATTTTTTAAAATATACCAGGGCCGGGCCCGAAAATTTAAAAAAAAAACCCAAGCCGAGCCTGAATTATTTTTAAAAAACACCCAATCCTGGCTGTATTTTTTAAAACAGCCTATATTTGAAATCGTTATTATTAGCTATAAAAATCAAAAAATAAATATAATTTATTTTTAAAAAAGCTGGGCCAGGCCTGAAAATTTTTAAAAAAAAACCCAGGCCGGACTGTAAATAATCTTTAAAAAAATACCGACCGTGCCCTGCAAATGGTACTTCTGCAGGCATCTGTTATTCTTCTTAAAAAGGAGAATGTTCTCTAATTAGTTTACTAATGGGAAGAGTTTTTTAAACCCTTTTAATACATTGGGAATTTAATCTAAAATGGGTTTGAAATAATGCAGAGCATTCATAGCATTTTTTGGGACTATATCAACTATAGTTAATCTTATAAACATAGTTATTCAGCTAGTAAGGCATCATAAGATACTTTAACATCTTCATAATAAAAATCTAACAAATATTTTTTTTTCCACCATCTGAAAAAGGTTGGGAAGACTTTTGTGGAAGTAATATTTGCAGATTAGTAAGTGCTGCATCATGAATTAAAAATTCATTTATTGGTTATAAATGTATCTATATTTAAGATATATACTCTTCTACTGATCCTATATTAATGTTTTAACATGAGCTTGCCTTGCTACAAGTCGAGGGAGACAAATATTAAACACTTATAGCTCTGCTTTTGATTCAACAATAAAATATAAAATATCAAATTCTTCATCAACATTAGCCTTAATTTCCTTGAATTCTGATAAAATGCTCTCCGCTATTCTCATCTTCTTAATCAAGTCAATGTCATGTTTTTGAAAAGTAATACTTAAAATAGTTGTATAATTAAATAATACATTCTAATGAGAAATAAAATTTGGAATAAGCATTGAATCCAATAATTTTCTTGCTTCTGAGGAAATATTTCTTTCAGGCCATTGTGATATTTCAGTAATAGCAAATAATTGGCTCTTCTAACTCCTTAAAAGCGGTTACTGCTTGATGGCAGAGACTCTATCTCGTTGGACAAGGTTGCAATTTCTTTTTCCCTGTTGGACAAGAAGTTTCAGAAATAATTATTATTTGGCTAGAAATTTGAAAATGCTAGACAAATATTACGCCACTAAAAATTTGAAAATAATAAGTAAATATTACGCCGGAAAACTTGAAATCGAAATTAACTTATAAAATAACTTAGTAGATAAATGTGATTAAATGTAATTAAATATATATTTAATATGAGATACGAATAAATATTAACAAATATAAATTAATATAAACAATAATATTTTTGAAAAATATAACCGGCATCTGCATGTTTTGGCTGGGGGGGGGGAGGATTTGTCCCCCTGCCCCGCCCCCCCCCCCCACCCCCTCCCGCTGCATACGCCAATGACTCTTTATACTTATTGTATATAACAAGATACGAATCAAAATGAATAAATATGTTTATTGGTATTATTCGTAATAAAAGTAAATTCATTTTTAATTGTTATTTAAAAATATTTTATTAATTAAATAAATAATATAAAAAAAATCATATTAAAAAAATATCAAATTTAATTCTTTACATATAAATTAATAATATTAATATTTAATTAGAAATTTAAAAACAGTTTTTGTGAAAATATATTACTATCCTTTATAAAATAATTTCAACCAATAATTTATCCCAAAATAATAAGGGTTTTATTTGAAATATTGATTTAGAGTTAGAAAATTTCACTAACATGTTAATAAATTTGGTAAAAAAAAATTCAAGAGAAAAGGTGAGAAATATTTTTACATCAATTTGCTTAAGTAAGCAAGTATATTGTATATTATACTCGATAAAATTCATTTTGATTATTATTTATATAATAAACCCTATGGTTTTTTCAAACATTCGCTTAAAAACAGATATTTTTATGGGCTAGGTCGAATTTTCGAAAATGTTTTTGGAGATGATAATTAGGCAAATTCATGTCGTCTTTCTTTCTTGATAAAGAATTAATACGAGTCGGGTAAAAATAAATATAAACCCGATATTAAATGGACTGGACCTCTAAAAGTTATTGAAAGACACCTTCGAAGAGGGAATCGAGTAGCTTGTAAGGGGACACATTTAGTGTTTATTAAAGAATGTAAACCACATTAATCGAAAATGTAAAGTTGATCTTAATATATCTATATACATAATTTATTTAATCCACTTTCCACTCTAATAAAATAAATTCCAGCTGTTTCCTGTTCTTTATAATTATGTTTAGCAAGCAATTATTATTACATTACTGTAAATACATACACATAGTTTTAGTGTATAAATAAATAGTATTTGTATATTTATTCATAAATTAAAAATTTAAATTAACGTAAAATACAAAACATTGATGTTATAGGTTAATTAACTTATTATTATTTTTTGATATTTTTAATATTTTAAATATGAAATACAAAATCTACAATAGAAAATGAGGGGGTTGGGGGGGGGGGCATACATTTTTAGGATATTGAATTTAGAAAATTTAGTAAATGAATAAAAGAAAATAAAGAAGGATAAAAAAAGTAAAAAACATTTTTTTCCCCAAAAAAATTTCTTACCTAATTTTTTAAAGAAATTGTTAAGAAAAAGTCCATATATTCAAATAATTTTTTTAAAAAAAGGATAATAAGATTATATATGAATCATTTTTGATGATCTCTGCATTCAATAATTAAGTTCTTGTGACCCTGACCATTGTAGGGACATTATTGAGCAAAATCGTCATGTAATTGTAGGAGGGTAAGGGGGTAAATAGACATATTCCCTGCTCTTAGCGACAAAAGAAAAATTGGAAGGAAGGTTTATAAAAAGTTTGCCATTCTAATCATGGACTTCAACAAGGCGGGTTCAAATAAAATTTTATTTTTAAGCGATGCGGGTGAAAAATATTTTTTAAAACAACGAGCCGGCATATGGGTTTATTAATAAATATTATTTTTGCATATTTTATGTTTAATTAAAAAAATAATAATATTAATAATAAAGAGCCAATCAAATTATTTTTAAACATTGGATGAAAGGTGGTAACAAATTTTTAATCGGCGGATGGATACATATTTTTTTTTCTTAAGCCAGGGTCTGGCGTGTTAAAAAATTTTTTTAAAACAATGTGTGGGAATAACTATTTTAAAAAAGGGTCAGCCAAAGCTAACTTTTTAAGATGGGCAGTTTAAATGATATTCAAATGTGGTAAACGTGAAAGATAGATGATATGAGTTGGTAAACTTATAAAAGAGCATTTTTTTGGAAATGTTAAACAATTCATCCATATTTTAATTTAATTTATATAAAGCAAAAAACCCTTTTATAAAATCAATTATCTTATAAAATTTGGAGAGCCAATTTCTTAGAAATCAGGCTCTAATTAATTTTTTTTTAAAAAATTATATTTTAAAAATAATTTAAGCAATCTATCATTGGAGAATGTCACTTGGGAGAGATCTCACTTATATATTTATCCCGATACTTTACATTCTTGTATTTTGTATTGATTTAAATTATTTCTTATAAATATTCGTGTTGCAATTAATTTTCAATATAGTACATGATCATTTTTTTCGTAATTCAAAATATAAGCTTTATGATATTTATGTATATAGGGTAGATTTTATTAATCTTTTTATTTATAGTGTTTTAATTTCATATTTTATTAATTATAAAAGTTTGTTTAAATAAAATAAAAAACTCTTATTTTTATCATTATCTCTTTTTTTTAATCTTTGTTAAAGCTTGACAAAAAAAAAATTTTTTTCGTAAATAAAACTTTATACAAAAATTGTTTTATTTGAATTGTTTTCCTTTCCTTCCTTCTGTAGTTTTAGGACGATACAAAATAAATTTTCTATAGAGAATATACTAATTAATACTACTATATTTATGGGTAGTGTTGTTAAACGGCTCGATTTGAGCAGATTCTCAACATTTTATTTTATCCATAGGCAAGCCTGAAGATTTTACTCTTAGATAGTAAAAAGGTTTGGACAACTAGTAGCAAAATCTCGAAACTTAGGCACATTTTTTTTTGCTAAAATATTGACTTAGACGTTTTTAAAAATAGGTCCTAATCGAGCCGCTTAACAAACTCTTTTAGTGGATAACAATTACAATACATATGGGAGAGTAACAATAAGCTGTTTCGTCTTCTTACAGTTTTTAAATGACTTCCTACCAACCTATAAATATAAAATAAGGTAAAAAAAAATATATATTTTACTTATAAATAATCAAGAAAACTAACTTATTTATCAAAATGTTACGCTGGGAAATGTGTTAAACTGTACTTTAAATATATATATTTTTTTAATATTAATTTTTGGCAAAACAAACACTTAAAAGCTGGGCGGGTTATTTTACCTGGAGGGACATAACTTTGTGAAAATTGTTCTCACCTAATTAATTTTAATCCCGGACCTTTAAAATCAGGCAAATATCCTTTTTAAAAAATTTGTTTCAATTTCATTTCACCTAATTAAGCCTTTTCCCATATTTAATAATTTACCTTTCTCCTCGTTAATTAATTAGATGGCTTAATAAAAATATGAAATCAAAAAACTTAGAAAAATTATCAGCACTCCTCATGAAAAAATTGTTTATAATACTTAAATACTCAAAATAAAAATATTCATATTTTTTTGGAAAAATGATTAAAATAATTTGAAAGATAAATTCATTCGGAATTCCAAGAATCCCTGAAAATTAATCACGGGCCTGAAATATGCTCTCCAGAAGGTTCCAGAATTTTCCGGGTTCTCATAAAAACATTTTGGGTTTTCGAAGAACGTTTCGAATACAAAAGAAAACTTGCAAGTAACAAGAACTGAACCTGGCGGGCTTGGTCATTAAAACCATTTTTAATTTTTTCAAAGGAACTTGATTGCTTTTAAAATTTCAGGTTATTGAAATTTATGGAAATCAAACAAAAATGTTGGTCCTTAGCCAATGCTAATTATGTCACTGTCACCATGATTTTTTATAAATCCAACACGAAAGCATTTAAAAAAATAAAATAAAAAACAGAACAGTTCATAGTATAAAAAATATTTTGGGTGTGAATTAAAATTAATATTTAATGTTGATAATGCCCCCCCCCCCACTTCTTTAGTGAGTAGCAGCGAAATGACTAGTAATTAAAATAGAGTCCTTTTAATACCACGAGGGAAAGGAGAGTTACAATACAGTTGCATTATTGAAATATTAATATTAATTCATAATTTTTTTTATAAAATATAAATTACTAATAGAATTAATTGTCTAGTTAATAAGAAATAAAAAAAGGTTTAAATTTAATAAATTCCCTATTTTAATTATAATCTAATCGATTTAAAAAATTATTCACCTGCTATCCCGACCACCGTTATGATATGGTATAAAGCCGATAATGAATAAAATAGAATTATTTCGGCATAATGCATCTTTTCCTCCTTAACACATTATTTAAATTTTGGAACAATTTGTCAATAACATAAAAAACTAATTTCAATTTCAATTTAATATTAAATATAAATATATTTATTTATTTTTTTCGAATAAATTAAAATTAAAAATATTAATAAAATAAAATTATGTAAAATGATATCCAGAATTAAAATATAATAAATAATATTTTTTAAAAAAATTATGGTTAAAATAAGGATAATAAAATGGAATGTTAAATTTTCTATACAATCTCTTCGTTTTCATCTTCACATAATTTATAAAATAAATTTTAATAAATATAAAAACCCCATATAAAATATTTAAAAATAAATAATTTAATTAAAAATAAAAGTAATAGTTATTACTTATTAGTAAGTTTCTAACCGTTTTATTTGTGTTTTTAAAACGGTATACAAAAGAAAGTAGAAAGAAAAAGAAGAGAAAAAGAATAAAAATATGGCATATTTGAAATTGATAAATTATAAATTTAACATATGCAATTTATTTATATTGATAATTTTAAATTTATACTAAATTAGGTCTTCAAACTTATAATTTATGAACATAAGATAAGATATTAAATATTTTGAGATAATTAGCCGTTTAAAAAAAATATATATAAAATATCAATAAAATAGAATATCAAATTTTATAAACATAGGAATGGGAACAATCTTTTAGATTATTTGATAAAAAAAAATAAATGAAGTGAACACTTAAAAATATAAATATTTGATGGGTTTTTAAATTTTTATAAACAAAATTCAGCAAATGGGGTTGTGCAAAATGCAAAAAAAACGTTTTATTTCGTATTTTTCTCAAGGAAATTTAAGATAAAGTATAAATATATTTAATAAATGGCGGGTAAGAAAAACCAAAAACCCATTAAATGCCCCTCTTTATACAAAAGAATTTTATTGTATGAAGTACTTTCAAAAAACTTTTTATAACTCTGTTTTTTCTTATTTTTACGAGTTTTCTTGTTTCTAAGATTGTTTTCGTTTGTTTTAATCGCGAAATTATTTTTGGAGAATATAATATTCTCTTTTTTTTTAATTAAAAAAAATTAGAATTATTTGTAAGGGTCCGTGCAAGATTTAAGGGGTTGGGGTGGTCTGCAATTGGCGGGTTTTTAGCCCACAAGCTTGCTCGTTCCAATATTTAAAAAAATTAACCCTCCCGTCCAACCCGCCCATAGTTTTTAAATAAATATACTAGCCCGCCCTTTAGTCTAAAATTTTTTACCCGACCTTTATTTATAAAAGAATTTAACCCACTAAGCCCATATAAAATTTAAATAAGCTCATTATAACAATTTTTTTAAACATCTAATAAAAAAAATGATTTAGTTTCAATACTTCATCCCTACAAGAAAGTTTTATAATTTAGGAAATTGCTATATTAAGCATTGAATAAATATTTAATTTAAATGACGGATAAGGAATTTATTTGATCTAATAAAATATTTATGTAATATTATAAAATTAATAGTGCTGTAAACATTTCTAAAAAAATCGAACGCGTTCGCGTTCAACGTTCATTGACAAAAATCGAACGCGTTCACGTTCAAGTTCATGTTCAAAAAAAAAGGAACGCGTTCAGGTTTATAAATTCGTTCAAAATTTTATGATAAATTTTTTTTAAATTTAATTTAATATAAATAAACTTACATTTTTTAATACAATATATTTTAGCCATGTTAAAAAATAATTATTTTGATTGATAATATAATTATAAATAAAATATAATATAATATAGCGAATAAAAAGATATTTTTATTTATAAAAAATTTTTCTTATTAAATTTTAATAACAATTGTTTTCAAAATATCTATCTGATAGACAAGAACACTTGGCAGTTAATACGGCATTAGCCTAAAAACGCGTTCTACAGGGGCAGATGAGGGGATTGCGGTTTTATACTTAATAAACAACTCTTTTAACGTGGAGAATTAATTAAAAACATATTGTTTTGTTATTTGCAAGAAATAGAGATAAGTTATCCTCCTCCAATCCATTCTCTACTCTCGACAAAAAAAAAGGAATCTCGAAATTAACAGTTCTCTAGGGTTTTCAAAGCATTTTTTTCAATAACGCTATAAGTTTATTTAATAGGTTCGTTCTGTGGAAGTTTTATCTATGGCCATTGAAGTTTGGATGTATAATTGCAGAAAGAACATATTGATCCTTATATATATGTTCAATACTTTAAAAAAAATAAAATAAATGTAATTAATTGAGAGTGATGGTTTAATACCTTTTATTAATCCCATTTAACACGGCGTCTATAAATGGTTGACCATATTTGAGGCCACTAATTTTTTTAATTTTAAAATAACTATCGCTATTGTTGGGGTCAAAATATCCTAAATGCATTATTTCTTCAAATTTAATGATTTAACTTAGTTATATCATATAAAATCAAATAATTAATATTAAAATCAAATGTCGTTTTAAATTGGAACCTGAAGATTTTGACAATATAATACTTTTTGGCTACATTTTACACTTGGTAAGCATTGAATTAGTTCCTTCAATATAGGATGTTACTGTAAAATATTTATCACATTTGGACATAGTAATGATAATTCATCTGATTTTGGATTTTCAGAATCAGATTATGAGGATTAAATAATAATATTCATTCTTATGCTAATCTATTAAAATAAAATATAAACAATAATATTCAAATTAATAAACTATGTGTTAAAAAAATTGAAATGCGAAAAGGAAATACACAGTCGATTAAAAAATAAATAATACATTTTTTAAAAAAATTCGGAAATATTAAATTTTTCAAATAAATAAAAAAAAATATTTTTAAAATTGAACGAACGTTAAATTCGAACGCGTTCGTCATAAAAAAGGAACGCGTTCACGTTCAAAGTTCGTCAAAAATAAAAGGAACGCCGTTCATCATTTTTTCCAAAAAAACGAACTTCTTTCTTACAACACTAAAAATTTATATTTATTGATACTATAAACCTTACAGCAATACTATTCCTCGTTCAGAAGAAACACTAGTTGCTAGTGTTGTTAAACGGCTCGTTTTGAGCCGATCCAAGCATCGAGGTTTCGTTAATAGATGTCTAAACCTTTGTACTATCTATGGGCGAAATTTTCAGGCTTGCGTAATATTTTTGTGGATAAAATATTTTAGCCGTTTTTAAAAATAGGTCTAAATCGAGCCATTTAACTACCCTACTAGTTGCTGGTATTGCCAATATTTTTCCGGCTAAATCTCGTTAGCTTTTATAAATCTTTTTCATGTAATTTCCATCAAAGTAGGATATCCGGTTAAAATATATCCTCTACATAAGTGAGATATTTAAATAAATAATGAAACCATTATTAATAAATAAATAAAGGTTATTTAATTGTTTATAAATTGGAAACTTTAACTAAACTAAGTACCCTAAAATATGGCTAAATTATACAAAAACTCGTTACTTTAATATTTAAATATTTTGTTATGTCATTAGGTAATGCTCTCCTCTGTAACAGCCACATCTTCCCATCTGTTGTTGTTTAATTTTGACATGGATGCTATCTATTTCAAACATTGCATTTATAATTTAATAATCTTTGAATTCTCTTTGCTATTGGGGAAACGGGTAAAATCATATTTTCATCCACGTTGATGTTATATTCTTCCATGCAAATCATATCTATCATGTTTTAGAGATATTTTTTACCTAATAATTTCTTCCATCGACAACATCCTCAGTTATCGGTAATTTAGCATTTAAAATGTTGAAATTTCTGGGAGCATATTTTTTAAAATGTTTACTTAAAGATTTTAAATAAGAAATAAAAGTTCTAAATTTTTTAACCCGCCTGCCCACCTATGGTTTAAATATTTTCTTAACCCACCGACCCCTCGGCCGCCCTTTAAAAAATTAAACCCGCCCGCCACATAGATAGGCGGCTGTCCAATACAGACTTCTAGTTGGGGTATTAAAAGTATAAAATAGCCATTAAAATAATTCTATTTTGTTAATTATCCAAAAATAAAATGATTGTAGTTGTTGGTTTCGCACAAGGGCGCCCATTAACGTTTTTTTTCAAGAGATGGCTTAAAATTTTGGTTAATGATGCTTACTACCAAGTGAATGTATGGAAATTTTCTAAATACCAATCTAATTTGCTAAATACCGACCAAAATTTATTAAAATGTAATAAGGCTTATTGTTTAATATATTAAAATGGAATCATGTGGTCGAGTCCTGCCTCCTATATTTCATCCCCCCCCCCAATATTGGAACCACCAAGTTAGAATAAGAAAAAAACATAATTATTACCAGGATTCGAACTCGTGACCATGGGATCAGTAAGCGAAGCTCTTGCCGACAAGGCCATAGAGGCTTTCCAAAGATGACGATTTTTCAAATATATATTATAAATATATTTGGTAGTGCCTATCCAAATGAAAAATAAACAAAATTCAAATTTGATAGGTAGTACCTTAAGGTAGTAAGCATCATTAACCTAAAATTTTAATGAAATCGTAGATTTTTAAAATTTTTGGACATATTTTTATTTTTATATTTAAAATAGCTTATTTATTTATTTTCATTAAAGCTTCGAAAGTTTGTGAATATTTTTTTTTCTGTGGTTTTAGACATAACCTAAAATGTAAAAAAAAAAAAACTTGTCTTTTAAAATAGAATATTTAGAAAATTAATTATATAAAAAGGCTGACGATGATATAGCGTCTTTGGGACTTATCCAGTTTTTACGTTTTTTAATTTAAATAAGAGGGCAAAACGTAAACTCTCAACATAGGAGCATTATTATACATGCAATGCGAATTTGACATAATCGGGTTTTAAAATAAACGCAGTTTTAATTACTAAAAATACATATTTTATAAACAACCCATGACATATTACATACTTATTTAATGGTTTTTCATCATAGTTCTCCGTAGAAGTCAAAATTTCACATTATCCGAGATTAGGGAAAAAATAAAATTGTTCATTTTTAGGCCCGAACTAGCCGGATCCGGTATTTTAAAAATTTTGTTATTTTTGAATATTTTTAGCTCTATTTTTGCAAATAGTTTCAAAGGGTAGATTGAAAATATGGAACAGGATGTGAATATTAGAAGTTGAGATATAGCCTGCTTTTCAAAAAGAAATTTTTATTACGACTGTTTATGTATTTATATAGTTATATAATATTCCATTTTAAAATATAATTATTTGTTTATTTTACATTTTATATAATATTGAACTTAATTAAATGAACAACTAGGAAAGAACTTTTAGTTTTCTTCCCTTTATTTTTCTTATCTGGAAAACAAGGTTTTGTCGACTTCCTTGAGAAAAGACGCGCGTTCTCCTTAGGACGCGTCGTAGACCAACGCGCTAAATGGAAGAATATTAACCCTCCGTTATTTGCTTTTACAACATTTTCCAACTGAATTGTTGATATCTTTTAAATTTAATGGGCCTAACTCGACCCGGATTAAGCCTTGCCCGTATATTTAAAATCATGCCATTTTTTCAGGACTCTGTTCCGGGCCTGGTAAAGAAGTCTCTTTTTTAAAAAAATATTAAAATGAATATTTTTCAGAGACCTACAGCTGGGCTGGGTTGGGTCTTATTTTATTTTACTTTAATATACCCGGGCCGAGCTGAAAATTTAATTTTTTAAAAAAATACCCTGGCCGGGTCAAGCTAATTTTAAAACCGAATATTTGGAATCACCAATATTAGCTATATAAATTAAGAATAAACGTAATTTAAGGCCCCAAAATTATAAAACATGGAAAAATTTTTGGAAAAAAAAATCCGGGGCCGGGCAGTGCAAATGGTATTTCTGCAACGCTCTGATATTTTTTATAGGGGTTTTACAAACTCTCAAAACAAAAAAATTTCAAAGATTTATGACTCTGAAGATAAATAAAATAAAAATTTTTATTTTTTGAGAATGCTCAGCCAAAATATTTTCTACTAAAAATTCTTAATCTTTTTTTGTAAATTATACAAATAATGAATAAAATTGGCAATAAATCTATATCTTGTAAGTGTAGATTGCACCCTGAATTAAATCTTCCAACATCAATGTCCAGCAGTTCAAATCCAAAAAAAACACATGAAGGTAAAAATTTAAATTTTGTTAAAGACTTTTAAAAAACTGTCAATGATATGAAAATATAAAGATGATCTATAAAGCTTTTTTGAAAATCATTATTTGAAATTTTAATAAATTCCCCAAATAAAAATTCTATTTATTAAATATAATACAACCCTCCCAACCCCATCACCAACCTCTGCACCAATAAACGTGCTATTAGCACAGCGAAAGCTATGTTGAGCTTAAATGCCTTTATTTATCTGATATAAATTTTGGAAATTAATTGTTAAAAATAAATTAAGAATTGTTACAAATAACTTATCTTATAATATATTATTTTTGTATAATTTTAATTTTATTATCTATGGAGAAATAAATAAATAAAACGATAATTTATATATAATATTTAGTATTTTTTTAAGTAACGAGTAACGCGTTACTGTCCTTTCAAAAGTAACGAGTTTCTTTTCTGAATTATGCAGCACTATTTAATACTAAAAATTCGCAATTTTATAGTATTGATGAAAGATTTATGATCTTTTATTCGATCTTCTCCCAAACTCATGGGATATTTTGTTCCATCTAAGATAAAAATGATAGTTAATATTTTTAAGGCCATATGAATACATTTCGGAGGTTGCAATGCAACAAGAACAATAAATTTATTAAACCAAATAATGCTTTTTTAAAAAATTTTTATCACTTAAAATGATAATAATAATACGTATTATAAGTTATAAATGATTATACTAAGTTTTTCATTACATTTTTAAAATGTTAAAAATAAAATAGAAATCTAACATTAATCTAGATGCAATTCTACAAGATGATAGTTTAGATGATATTAATTTAATTAAAAGTAAATTTAGAGGTGTCCATGTTGAAGCGACATGGAAAAAAGTGCCTTTAAGATTCGAAGAAGGCTCTAATTTATCATATCATTATTTCGGGTTATTTAATGTATATCATAGACAAGTTTATTATAAAACTTTAGATCATACAATTGCATAAAAATTTGTTTTAATTTCAACGATCCAGTAATAGAACATTTAGTTAGGGTAAAATAATCTGCCTTTGGAAATCATGTTCTAGTATTCTATGAAGATTTTGTCGAAATAGATCATCTGATTCTTCATAAAAATATGTTTTTGGATGCTCATTAAACCTAGAAAATATACTTTAAAATCTTTAGAAGACGCCATAACTATATTAAAATAACAGTAAAAAAGAAATTATTTCTATTGTTTTGGAGTAAATGTTATTAACATTCCTGTATGTGCTTGTTCTACAGAATGGTCTTTTTAAGGACAAAAACGTCTTAAACCTTACTTACGTTCTACCAGCGTCTACATGAGCGGGAGGGATAGGAACATTTTGCATCCTATTTTTTTGAGGAGAGTAGGGGGCAGGCGGCTTTAATGGGGTTAGGATAAATTTTTTGGGGGTTATCTATTAAATTTGAGATGAAATAGGAAATTAATAGTTTTATTATAGAACAATTATAATACAATTCATCGACCAAATCTATATATTGCAAACAATCATATACATTGTTTTCCAAATTCTACTATCCTTTTAAATATAATTTAAAAGGTTTAGATATTTTAGCAAGCTCAAAATGCTATAATAATGAATTCATTGTAAATAATTGAGGTTTTAATTGAATATCTAAAAAATAAATCCTTTATATTTACAAAACAAATCCTTTATATTTACAAAATAAATCCTTATAAAATAAATCCATTATATTTACAAAATAAATCCTTTATATTTACAAAATAAATCCTTTATATTTACAAAATAAATCCTTCATATTTACAAAATAAATCCTTTATATTTACAAAATAAATCCTTTATATTTACAAAATAAATCCTTTATATTTACAAAATAAATCCTTTATATTTACAACATAAATCCTTTATATTTACAACATAAATCCTTTATATTTACAATATAAATCCTTTATATTTACAATATAAATCCTTTATATTTACAATATAAATCCTTTATATTTACAATATAAATCCTTTATATTTACAATATAAATCCTTTATATTTACAATATAAATCCTTTATATTTACAATATAAATCCTTTATATTTACAATATAAATCCTTTATATTTACAATATAAATCCTTTATATTTACAATATAAATCCTTTATATTTACAAAATAAATCCTTTATATTTACAAAATAAATCCTTTATATTTACAAAATAAATCCTTTATATTTACAAAATAAATCCTTTATATTTACAAATTAAATCATTTATATTTACAAAATAAATCCTTTATATAAATCCTTTATATTTACAAAATATTGATATTTGGCAGGTGGTAAATTTTTCAGGGGGGTAGGCAAAGGTTTTTGAAGGGGGTTTGCATCTAGTGAAAATTCTGTCATGTAGACGCTGCGTTTTACGATGAAATAGCAACTAAATCATATCGTAATTTTAAATTTTAATGAAGAAGAAGATACAATTATTAAAATATGATTAGGTTTTTTTTTGCTATGAAAATATTTATAAAAATATTTCAGTCTCCAAAGACATTTTATAAATTGGAGCCTCTGGTGCCGGGCATTGCAGACACCTACTCCCATCCTTCATATCTCCTAAATATTTATATAATATATATAATAAGCTACAATTTTAATAAATTAAAAATATTTAGACTAATAAAATAATTTGAATTAAAAATTTTTTATTTAAAGGGGATTAAATTTTATAGAAATATAGCATACCCAACTTAAAAAAAAATGTGGACCTAAAGACCTCCAACTATTACGGGAAGGATCTATATAATTAGTGCTTCCCATAGGCGTAGCCAGGATTTTCCTAAGGGGAGGGGAATTAAAAAATTACTTGGGGGTTTCGCCCCCAGATCCCATTTGGGCGGGCCTTCGGCCCGCTTTTGCCGGGCCTTCGGCAGGGTTATTTTAGTCTATATATAGTCATAAAATATTTTTACAACATAATAGGTTAATTTTAATAAATTAGCTTAGAACAAATATGAAATATATTTTTATTTGTTTATATAAAATATAATAAATTACTTTTTATACATTATTATAATAGCATGGTAATAATTTATTCCAAACAAGTATAAGAAATTTATTTATAAAAAGTAAGTAGACATATAGTTGTTATTCCTCCATTATATAGAATTGGTTACATAATACAAAATAAAATTCCACATTTACAGACATACTTGACAGTTAGAGAATATATTACAATTAATATTCAATAAATTTTATTAATCAATTCTCTTGATAATAAATATAGCAACAATATGCATACAATTATTTAGCGCCATCTATTTATTTTAATTAAAAATGATATTAAAAATTAATTTTCATATTATTTATCCCACAATGTCTTTAAAAGATATTTTCTGATGTCCTTATATTTTATAGTTTTGTGTAAAATATATAATTCACTATATTGGTAAAAATTACTTGATTGTCATATGATAATTGATAAAATTAGATATACTATAAATCTACGACATATCATATTCCAATGTTTGTTTTATGCATTTATTTTTTTATTTAATTTATGATTTAATTTTATCAATAGTTTTATAATTATATTTTACTTTCATTAACATAAATAAATTAAAATTACTCACTTTATAAAAAATTATATTTGATATAGTGATCTGCATCGGGCCTAATTTTTCAAGCTCGGTCCGGCCCGAAATTTAAAAAAGTTTTGCCGGCCCGGCCCGAACCCAAAATTTTTTAAAAAAGTTTTGCCGTCCTTGCCCGAACCCGAAATTTATTTTACCAGCCCGACCAGGCCCGAATATATTTAAATATAGAAATTAATTTTTATAATTACTTTATATAAAAGACATATGTTATATAGCATTTAGTTTCAATAAATTAAATCAAAAATTTTTATTTTACATAAAAAATTCAATATAAAATTGACAAATTTAGATATATTTTATAAAATTTCCAAGATCCGACCCCACCCGGCTCGAAATTTTTTTAGCAATTATTATTACTAATTATAATAGATTTCACTTTTGTCTTAAGACTTATCTTTGTTCCATTTCTTAAAAAACATTTTTGGTTCACTTTTTATATATAAAAATGTTTTTTTCCAAATATATATAAATTATGATGAATAGTTTTATAAAAAATATTAACTTTTACATTTTTTCTTTCATATTATTGTTTAAGATATAAGCATTCATTTTTGAGGGTCAGGAAGGGGGGGGGGAAAGGACTAAGGGGGTATTTTTTATTTGCTTAAAATGATATTCACAAAAAGTGATAAATTTCTGAAGGGGGATTTCCCTTTGCCCCTCCCTCCCCCCCGGTTACGTCTATGGCCCTCCACTTGAAGCATTCTGGCCATGCCTATGTTTAAAAATATGATAATACTTTGACAGTGCTTGTTAAAATTAAATAAATTAGACTTGAGTTCGAATACCGAAAGCTCTTCCCCGATAAAAGTTTGTTAATATCAGTAATTATAGAATTCCTTGCCTTTTCCTAATTATTTGTAATTGAAAAAGAGCATATAATTTTATCAATGAATTAATAGATTTTCAATATCCTAGTATTTTTTAGATATCGTCAATCACGTAGCCTATCATTATGATTGATTTAAATATCCTAGTCCCCTTAATTAACTATCCAGTTTGATGGATTTTTGAGGAAAACCTTAGCGTAGCTCTGTTGTATCCACAACCAGAGGGCGAAAACGCTTTTATCAAGTATCACGTAAATGGCCTGTCAAATATTTTAAAATTATTTTCTAATGCTTGCTATTAAAAATGTGCTATTAAACTTTAAATATATGTCAACTTATTTTGAGATATCAAATATAAAAAAACTCAAGTTTTTATAAAAAATATAAATAATTTAAACCAAAAATACTAGGCCCATAAAGTCTTCATTAAAAAAGTTCCAAACTTTAAATAAGGGGCCTGATTGGTCTTACTTAGGTTATTTAAAACTTGTCTAATAAATAATTTTAAAATGTAATAGATGGAAGACCAACACCATTAAATGGGGGACAATATAGAAGAAAAATTGCTGAAATTGAAATGAGTGTATAAATACTTCATTTATTTATTTTAAAAATTATTTACAGAAGACAATTGTAAAATTAAATGAAGAAATTGAAAATACCTTAAAAATGCATAATGAACAGGAAATGAATATTAGCTTAGAACGAGAAAGGATTAGAAATAATAAATTAAAACCAAAAGGCTGATTAATATCATGGATATATTTTTATTTAAAATAAGATGCATATTGTTAAGTTTGCTCATAAATTATATATGGATTTTTGTCATTTTATTATAGTTTACAATATATGAATAACTAAGAGTGTTTATTAAAATAATATAAACATCTTATAATTAAACAAAAGTAAAATAAATTGATTATATAAGTGAGAGATGCAATGACACCTAGCCCAGTAATGTTATTTGCCCTATATATGTGATATAGCTTATACCTTTTATTTTTGGTACTATGGGTGAATACTAAATTCTTCTTTAAAGCAGAGATAACTAATATAACCTTTTTTAGCCAATAATTGTCATTGATACAACTATGTATCTGGTTATGCCCAATATTAGTTCCAAAAAATGATGCATTATATTATAATTCAACAAATTATCATTTATGTGAAAAAACTAAATAAAAAAAAATACCTTACTTCCTTCAGTTTAGAGATCTTATTGAGTATTAACTGATACCATGAATATCGGTTATGTTTAGCCAATTTGTTATTGGCTTCAAATAATTGCTATTGCTAATTAGCTTTAACTTAGCTATCACTAATTAGATGTCAGTTTATAGCTAATTTTGCTAAAGAGGTGGTGGAGGTAGTGTTTGTTAAACAGCGCAATTTGAGCCTATTAATGACTAACTTAATATTTTAGTCTGAAAAATATTTCCTACCAAGATTTTGCGAATAATCCCTTCATTACAATTGTTATTCATATCAAAGTATATTATACTGAAAAATTATTTTTTAAATATTGGTAATTTTGAAAATACTGAAGAAATAAATTATAGCCCATGAAAGATAGTCATTATACTATTCAAAAAGTATATAGATTATGTATGTTAAGACTCTTAATTTAATTATAGTGTGAATAATTAAAAATAAATTTTTAATAAACCTGAAGCTTAGTTCAAGTAATTTCAAACCTGAACCCCTCTTGTTTTTCCTCTTTACCCTACTATTTAAGCGTTTAAATAAACACAAATGATCCTGAAATTTTTAAGAATGTTGAATTCTTATCAATATTTATTTCCCTTAGTGATGTATTTTTCTATATAATTGTAATGGAATTAGATCACCTAGCATATAACATAATATCTTTGTCATTTCTTAATGCAAGAGAAATTTTGTACAAATTATAATTGCCAATATCAATATGATGAGCACGCTTTTTAAACTCTAAAATGGAAGTATAAAAATGACATAGATCACTGCGATATTTTTTTTATATCTAAAAACAGATCTTTCTTAAAATTTTTGTTTCCATTGATAATTATCTAAATTCAGGGACCTAGACCATTATGTATAAGGGTTATGTATGATTTAGTTGATTAATAGTTATTTTTATAATCAAATAATTTTTGAGCTATCATAAATATAAATTCACAATAGCAAAGGTAACAATTCATGAGACCCAGCTAGGCTAGAATACCAAACCAAACGCCACAATATTAAGATCTGACCCCTTATTATGGGTATGAATACCTGTAAATATTATAAGTTGAAAATTTTCATTTATTATTCTAGAGGAGCATGACCAAATACATATGAAAGATTTTACCATCTTGCTCGATATTATTAACATTAACCTGAAAAATAATTATTCATAAGAAACTGTAATTGATTGAATTATAAAAACAAATTTTCTATAAGCCCTGACCGATTGCAAGGACCAAGCCACAACAATTCAAATTAAACAATGGTCCCAATCAAGAAAACAGGACTGGGCCTTCACTAATTTAAATTTTTTTAACGGGGCAAATACAAATACAACAAAAATTGATAAAAGTTATTCACAAAAATGAAAAATCTTTAAAAAAAATTGTGGTTATCTTAAAGAAATATCCTATAATAAAATGAAAAAAGTAAATTAAAAAGGTACGAAATTAATTATCTCTAATTTGATTGGCTACCAAATATAAATACTTCTTTTTTACAAACTTTTAGAAAGCCACAAACTCGTTTTAAGCTTGTTGAAAGAATTTATAAGAGTTATACGAGAAAGAAAATCATAATAGTTTGGGGTTTTCCCACTAACTTTTTTAATATAAAATAATTTATGAATCAACAAGACTATTTTGTTTTTGAAGTTATACTAATAAAATATTCCAAAAAATTATTTTTATTTATTTACTATAGGAATTGTAAAAAATAACAAATCTCTTATATTTTTAACATAAAATATTTATAATTGAATTCATTTATATAAATATTTTATTTGAAGGCGACATGGGAATTAACTGGCTTAAAATCATGCATTTCTTGATATTTATAATACAAATCAAAGACATCATAGCTTCCTATCTTCTTCCACCCATTTTCATCAATGTGAAACACTAAAATTTATATATAATAAAATTAATGTGGTTATTAAAAATATATTTCTTAAAATAATATATATTTGAGATAGAGTTGTTAACGCTCCATTTTTAAAAGGGGTTAGCTCCTGCTCCTATCATTTCAAAAAGAGCTAACTCCCGATTCCTGAGTTTTTAAAAGAAGCGCTCCCGCTTTAAATAAAAAAAAAGGGCGCGACTTCTTTAATTTTTATAATATAAAAAACCCAAAACAAAATCATTTTTTTATCTATATATTTTAAGTCAAAAAAATTTATGATCATTTATTTGCTTTTAACAGTAGCTAATTTTCTAAATTGGAATCTAATAAACAACCAGGCTTGTCGCCAAAAACCTGTTTAGTAATACTAGAAATGCTCAATGAGAGTACTAGAGAAAAGGGCATAATTTTTTTTAAAAGCTCATAAAATTTATTGTCACAATTTGTTAAAAAAAAATTTGTCTAATATATTAATTATTATTATCTTCTTGATAATCAATTTGATTGAATCCAAAAAAATCTTGTAAATCATTCAAGAGTATTTTCGGTGTAATTGTAGATATTTTTGTGTTAGGAATTTGTTCTATTAAATTTATTTATTTTTATCCTTACTTATGCATTCTTAATCCAATTTTATTGTAGAATGGATATAAGATTTTACCATTATAAACTTGTGAAAATCTTAGGTTATTCAAAAATATATAATTTATTATATAAAATTATGACCTTTTATCAATGGCGTGTATAATAGACTATAAAAGATTGGGAAACCCATAAATCTGCTAAATTAAACTCTCAAGAATCTTCAAGGTTTTTAACAAAGGCTTCATAACCTGAAATTTATTCATTTCGAAAAATAACGATTATATTGATATTTGTTTATATTCTCTAATAGATTTATGTTCCTGAGAGATAGAGTATAAGTTCTGTGTTATCAAATAAATTATCAAGATCACATATTAAGAATATCATAAATTCATTATATAAATTTCATCTTGTGGTATTTGGAAATATCAAATATCTTGCCAATTTATTAATTATATTTATGGATATATTTTGCCATTTAAACTGGATTTTTGAAATGAACATTGGGATACAATTTTAAATCTAATATTTTCTATAGCTTTCTCTGTATCAAATCTAATAAAGATGATATCCAAAAGTTGAAAATCTTAATCCATTTTAAGTTATGGTTAAACATTCCATCTCATTTAGCAGAGAAAACTATTTCTTGTAGGATAAGAATTTTATTTCATTCACTACAATAACTTTTATCTTTATGAATAAAATGATATCGTCTTCCATGGTTTTTCTGTTTTATAATTTGAACTTAAATAATATATAAAACTTGGTTCAACATTAAAAAATAATAAATAGTTTCATAGATTTAAATAAATATATATAAATTTTATTGTATTCAACAAATACATTAGATTATTTTATTAAAGCAATTTATACAATAAAATTAAGGAGCAGAGGAGTGCCCTAAAAGAAAATTCTTCCCATTCCAGAATTATAAAAATAGCGGTGCTCCATATGTTTTTGAAAAAATGTAGCGGCACTCTCTAACAACTCTAATTTAAGGTCATCGATGACCAGTCCAAACTGCCCCATATGAATTTAAAAAGTATTCTGGCAATGCCCGTAAATTTTTTGCCCAGCTCTCCATAAAATACTCTTGTACAAGTTCCCTGGCTCAGCTGTAATATTTTTTTATAAAAGAAAAAGTCCAAGGGTGTATTGCAAGGAGAGCTAAGCCCTGCTGTATTATTTTATTTGTGATTTATAGCCCTCTGTCCACAATTTAAAAAGTGGCTGAACCCCCTTGTCATATATTTTTTACTTTATTATTGTTATAAAAAATTAATTTTAGTCGAAAAAGAATTATTTCCCTTCTTTTTCATATTTTAATATATAGGTTTTACTTTTCAATATTTTTATTATTATTTTCATTTTATATTTTATTATCAACTAAAGTAAAAATTTTGATTTATTTCCATATTTTATTAAATAAATTCTATTTTAAAAAAATTTATTCAATATGCATGGTATTAAATGGCTTAAAATGATCTTAAGGATAAAATAGGAAGCCTTTTATTGTATTGAAATATTTATATATAGCACTATCTAAGACATTATTAATTTTTATAATTACCCAGCCATGCTAGTTATTGGAAATTATTAGAAAAGTAGTAAAAGATTATTAGAAAATAAAATTTGAAAAATTGGAGTTCATAATCTATTCAAAATATTAATTTTGATGTTTCCTTAATAATTATATAATATTTATTTGGTTATTCATACTAATTTAGCTTTTTAAACTAATTACTTAAAATTAGTAAAATGTTTTTAAAAAAGTGATTTTTTTACCTTTGATCCCCATTACCTTAGGTAATATAATTTCTAATGAGTGAATTAAAATTTTGTTTTTAATTAGGAAATATAATGTCCTAAAAATTTATACAGATAGGGGCCAACCAATCTCGATTTTCTTGTTCATTGGACATTAAATGATACTATATTAAAATTGGAAAAGGAATCATAGTAGGACAAACATTCTTTTCAAAAAAATACAGCCCAAAGAAATGAAAGATTTATGAAATTTTAAAAATCATATTTAAAATATTTCTATAGATTTAGGTGGTATAAAATTAATGACATGACATTATTTTTAAAATATAATGTAAATAAAGAATTTATTCACACTCAAAAAAAATTGGTTTTATAAAAAAAACTTTTGATTATAAAATTGTAACCCCACCCCACCAAATTTTTTAGCAATACATCTGAAAAAAACATATAATAGCCAAACTAAGGGCTCTTAATATATTTATAAGTTGTCAAGGCCAGACTACAGGATAACCTCAAATATTTATAAATAATTGCAGTGGCGTAGCTAGGAATTTTCCTTAGAGGGGGTCCATGGGGGCAATTTGTTTTATAATTTAGTAAATTATTCTCAATGACTTTATAATAATACTATCCAGAATAATTTCAATTGTAATATAATATACTTCCACAAACATCAAAACCAGAAAAATATAAATATTATTGGTATTTATTTGATAAAAAGTCACCACTTAGAAGTTTTTTGAACGTATAATCTAAAAATAAATTTTTGCTCTGGAAGGGGTCCAAACCTGAAAACCACCCCCGTAACTATGCCACTGTATCAATATCATTTTATATTTAGTGATGTACTGGATCCTAATTTTTTAAATAGCCATGCCTGGTAACTCATCTTATAGAAGATAATTATTATCTCTATAGATAGAATACAAATTTAATACAGTAAAAAAAATATAATTGCTTACATTATTTCATTTGACTAAAGATAATTTTTTTTTGTATTGCTACTTTGTTTATTAATTTCACATTAATTAATAAAAGAATATCTTTAAAAAAAAATTTATAATCCATTTAAAAAAACAAAGGATAATATATATATATTTTTAAAAAGAATAGGTTAAGAACATATTTTTTAAAAGAACCAGCCATATCCAAATAAAAAAGATATGGCACCAGTACATCTATAATATTAATATTAAAAACCCCTGTTAAATTTATATATTGTATTAAAAGTAATTTACAATTTACACATCCTCCACTACCAGCATCTCGGTAGGTGGCATGAAATATTGCCTTTACTCCCAAATTTAAAGCATCCTCAGTGGTTAAATCCTGTTTCCATTCAGTGTCTAAAATAGGATATGCAAAAACAGAACCAGAACCTACAGAAAATAAATGATGATGCAACCGGGCTGCTTCATTGTCAACATAATATATGCTTGGTCCCTAAAAAGGTGAAAATAGCTATATAATTTATAATATAAAAAAAACCTTTTTATCCCAACCACAAATCATGGTTCCCTAGATTTAATACATTATTAGATTTTAATTAAAAGAAAATTACCATAGATAAACCCATTCCTTTATAATTATACATGATATTTGCTAATGTTTTAGATGCAGCAGCAACTGATATTCTTTCCTTGCTTCTAAGTTCATGTATTCTACAAATTTTTGACAAAACTCTTTCCCAATATTGACAATCTGCAGCACCACCTGCCATTGTTCCAAGTATAAAAGGACTTATTTCCAAAACTTTATTTACAGTTTGAGAAGCTATTTTTAAATATTAAAAAATGATTATAATATATATCCTTTTTACCTATATATCCTCCTGCTGTTGCTCTAGAATCTACAGCAACTACTATTCCACCTTGATATTGAAAAGCTAATGTAGTAGTTCCATGGTTTAGCTTTATCTTGATACCATTTTTACCACTTTCATTTTGATTGTGATCATTGTGAATGTATTCATTAATATTTCCAATGGGCTAAAAGCAAGTAAGATATAAAGTAATGATATATTATTACATCGTCCGATGGAAAAAGAATAAATTTATTTGTTATTAAATCTCGTTTGCTAACTAAGCCTGTGTTTGCGGCGGAAAAATCTAAAAGAGTACTTCTTTTAAAATTGCATACACTTTCCAAAGCCATTTTTCAAAAAATTTATAACTAACACTTAGCATAAACAAGGTATGACATAGTGTGTTAGCCATCAATCTTTTAGACATTGATTGATGACATATGTATGTTATTTTTTTAGTATATTTAATAATTTTTTTTATACCTAATAAAAAGATTAGATCAAGCTAGTCTAACCATTTTATGAGCCTTGATAAGAAAGTGGTATTAAATGCTTCATATTTGGTAAAAACAAAATGGAATAAATGGCGTAATTTAAAAATTTTCCCATTTGTTGTAATAATAAATATTTTTAGATGAAGGCGAAATATGTGCTAAGCGACCTATAGAAGATGCTCAAAATATAAATGTTAAGGAATACTTTGTCCATTATAAAGGATGTAAGTTATGATTTCAAATATATATTATTTTTATTATTGAATAGTGAATCGAAGGTATGATGAATGGATCACCTTAGACAAAATTGATTTTAATTCATATAAAGATCCATACGAAGATCCAGAAGTTATTTTGCTGAAAGCTGAATTGGATATTCTTGAAAAATCTGCTGAAACTAACAAAAATATTTTAACTCGTAATCGTATGAAAAAAAGAATGTCCCATAAAATTGCTAGAGGAGAAATGGTATATATCAAATCATGCATGGAAATAATTTAAAATAATGATAGGTTCTAAATGATTTGAGAAAAAAGGCTAGAAGTGATACTATTAGTGCCACCTTGGAAAAAGAATTTAAAGAGGTTTTAAATGCTTAAAAGATTTTTCATTTATATTTTAGTTTACCAAAGTTAAATTTATAACATCAGTACAATTGGGGAAATACATCATGGACACTTGGTATTTTTCTCCTTATCCAAATGCTTATGGTAAAAGCTCAAATTTATTCGTATGTCACATTTGCTTAAAATACTTTAAATCAAAATCCACACTTTACAAACATATAGTAATTTTTTAAATTTTCTTTTATACAAATTTTTTTTTAAGATGGATTGCAATAATATAACCCCACCTGGTTGTCAGATTTATAAACATAATAATTTAGCTTTATTTGAAGTTGACGGAGAAAAATACAAGGTTAAAAAATCACAAACAAATTTTATTACCTCAAATTTATAATTTGTAAATTATTTAATATAAATTTTTTTTTATTATACAAAAAAGTTATATTCTCAGTGTCTCTGTCTATTGGGCAAATTATTCATAGATCAAAAAACAGTGTACTATGATGTGGATTCCTTTCTTTTTTATCTTTTATTTGAAATTGATCATAACAATGAAAAATACCAATTAGTTGGTTATTTTTCAAAGGTAAATTTATATTCTATAAAATATAATATTTGTTTGAGACAGAATCTCAAAGGATCAAAAATTTTCTGCATCTATAGCTTAAAATATAAAAAAAATAATAAGTAATAACTTACAAATAAAATATAGCTCTTTATTTAAAAAATCAAATCATTCTAATTTTAAAAACTTATTAATATTCATAATATACTCTTAAAATTCTAGCTTTTTAGAAATTGCACTTATAGCTGAAAATTTGTTATTTTAAAAATTAGCATTCACATAAGATTAGTGTTGTTAAACAGCTCATTATGAGCCAATTTTTAAAAATGGTTAACTCAATATTTTATTAGGAAAAATATTATACAAGCCTTAAGATTTTGCTCATAGGTTGCACAAAGATTTGGACACCTATTAGCGAAATCTCGAGCCTTATAGTGTGCACAAATTGAACTTTGCAATGCAGCGTTTCAAAACACATATAAAAAAACGTAAATGCAGCCTTGTTTAAATTGATGCGTTAAGTTTAATTTTAATATGAAACCTTTAAATTTAAACCAAAAAAAATTACTTGCCTTATAGTACACACAAATTGAACATTGCAATGCTAGGTTTCAAAACACAAACAAAGCATTTTAAATGCATTCTTTCAAATTGAGCACATTTTCATTAAAAAAAATATTTTTAAAGACAAACTTGCTTGCATTTTTTGAAATTTTGTTGAAGTGAGAATGAATACACCAACTAAAATGTAAAAATAATAATTATTAAATAATCATATTTATTTTAGAACATGGAATGTTGAAATAATAAAAAGGTTTGCAGAAATGCTGGAACCTGAAGAGATAATATGAAATCAAGAACATCCTAACCATAAAAAAACTTTCCTGATATGGAACATTTGTCTGTTATTGGTTACAGATATAATTATATAATTATATAAGAATAAAAATATAATTATTTAATTAGCTTAGCCTTGGAATTTCCTGGTTTTAATACCAGCCCTCTATATCTCAAGAAGAGGTTGAGGAATTTAAAGATTAATTGAATAAGGAGAAAATAGGTAAACCATCAGGCTCATCAGGAGGAACCCACTAATGTAAATATAAAAAATACATTAACTTCATGCAAAAAACCATGGAAGATTGCCCTACTTCAAACAACTTTAATATATCTCCCTCAAAAAGAAATAAACCTAAACTAAATGAATTTAATAGATTAATAATTGTTTTGGAAGAAAACCAATCTGAAGAAAAGTTTTTTTTATGGTTTAGGGTGTTCTTGATTCCATATTATCTTCAGGTTCCACATTTCTGCAAACTATTGTTATTTTATCATTCCATGTCCTAAAATAATTTATATATGATTATTTAATAATAATTATTCTTACATTTTAGTTGGTGTATTCATTCTCACTTCAACAAAATTTGTAAATGGAAATGTGCTCAATTTGAAAGAATGCATTGTTTGAGTTTTGAAACGCAGCGTTGCAACGTTCAATTTGTGTGCACTATTAGACAATATTTTTCTGGCTAAAATACTGACTTAGCCGTTTTTAAAATTGGCTCAAATTGAGCCATTTAACAATACTACATTAGATGGCCTGTGTCTCCCAAGGGCGATTTTATTTTTAGATCTAGACCCAGTTCATTACAGCCCATGGTCTTATTTAAAAACAATATTTATAAGTGATTCTTTACAACATATGATATGGAATAATTAGTTAATATTTCTCACTTAATTTTATAAAATGTAATAATTAATCAGGCAAAAAAGGAATAATAGAAGGAAATATAACATTGAAAAATTTTGAGCTACAGGCCAGTACTATATTTTATTGATGATGTTATCTGGGATTTCATGGCTCTGTAGGACTCAACATGTTAAGCATTTCATATATAGTCTACCTAATAAAGGGATACTTCTAATTTATGTTATTTTTTTTATAAGAAATTAATTCCTTTATAATGTTATTTTGTAAGAAAGTTTAAAATAGAGTATTTCAAAAACAACAAAAATATTAATAAAATGGGCAAAAAATAAATAAAATAAGTCTTATTTAAAAAATCCCAATATTATTAATATAATTATTACAATTTCTCTCTGAAAGATTCCTTAAAAGCTGTAGGAATTCCTAAGATTCTATACTAAATTTAGATTAAATATAATTTCATTTAGATTTAAATATAAAAAAATATTTTAAATTTGATATTCAAAGACACTGGAAATAAAGATTTTTTTTAGAATTCCTAACATTTTTTGACATTTGATTTTTTATATCTTTGTTAAATCTTCCAATAAAATAATAATGGTCTTTTATTTACCTTATAATCTATCTACAATTTGTATTTAATAATTCATGTTTTAGTTGATATTTTTTGGTCGTCCGAAAATCACTATTTAGTTGATTTGTCATGAACATTATAATACTCAGCTGACGATATGTTATATTTCAAATCTATGCTTATTTAATTTCACTGGAAAAAATAGTTCCATTAATGATTCTGTCTGATGAATTTTATTATATTTCATTAATTATTTTCATCTTTATGTTGAATGTAGAGAATTTATAAAAAAACGATTTATATAATATACATATCATTTTTTTAGAGATGTATTATAATCAATACTTCCTTATAATTTGGGTTGCACTGATATTAATATCGGTATTGGGCACTGGTATTAAATTTTTTAAAAAGAATGGATCAGCTGATTTTACCATAAAACAGATACAATACCCATTTTTTAATCGTTTTTTTAAAGTTAATTTATATAGGATTCATTTAATTTTTTTTAACAATCCAGTGCAATACTATAAATATCATACAACAATTATTTGTTTTATATAATATACAATGTTTTTTAAGGTTTATCAGAATTGGGAGATTTTAAAAAAATACACTCATTGAGAATGATACATGATAAAATATTGATAGAAAAGCTTTAAATTATTAATTATAGTGTATCGCTTTTTTTCCATATAAAAAAAATGACTTATTTAGTTGTTAAAATGCCGATTTGGATCGATTTTTTAAAACGGCTTGATTAAGATTTTAGCCAAAATAATATCTTGTAAGCCTGTAGATTTTGCTAATGGATGGCAGAAAGGTTTTGGTTTCTATTTTTCAAATCTCGAGGCTTACATAAGATCATTTTGGCTAAAATTTTAATTGGCTTTTTAAAAATGGGGCTTTTTAGCAGCACTATTATTTAGACTTTTTATATAAATATATTTCAGGCTTATTTATAAAATGATATTTATGTAAGAGTTGTCATTCACACAACAACGATTTAGGATATGTATAAATTTATGTATGATTGAACCTTTGTGCTGGCCGGCCATATTTTTGACCATGCCAAAAAGTCGTTTTTTATGCAAATCACGTCAGCCGGCGCATGAATTTATTTTAAATAAAAATTTTTTTTGAATTTTGTACATTCTTGTTCTTATGATTTGTCAACATCAATGTTGTAATTGTATAATGTCATTAGAAAAAATGGCTAAATACAATACATCTAACATCGCTTGATAGAACCGATTTATATCCCGATACCTGTTTTTTAAATTGTCGATTCCAATATAATATCAATAAGGACCCCCAATTGAGGGATATAAATGTGCCAACCAGATGGCATAGTATATTATGTTCGAAAGCATATCTAAGCAAAGTAAAAATTATAATAATATTTTAAGAAGAATTGCAAAACGTTATCTATCACTTTCAAACTACGAACTGGATCTCGTAGAGGAACTATTAATTTTATTCGAAATTTAAAGAAATATTTGAATTTCCATCTTCAATAAAAAAGGGGTCTACATGAATTTGGCATTATTTTTCCAAAGTAAAATACAAACGCATTTAATAGTAAATGATAATGATAGTTCTGAAATTATTTCAATTTAGGAAAATGTTTGAAAAAAACTTGCCCTACCACTTTCTATTTGCGATCTGCAAGTAATAGTACTTTGATTTATTTCATTTATTTTTTATTTCAAAAATTATCTAGGTGTTGGCTTTATTTTTTTTTAATGCAGTAAATAACACAAAATATGAGACTAATATTTTTTTTTCTTTTTATTTTAATATCTCCAAAACATATATTTAAAAAAATCCACCAAAAAGAATAAATAATCGAATTAAATAATACTAATATAATCACTACATACATCACGATAATCATCATATATCCGATGTCAAGATGTATACATCCAAGTTAACAACAATGAATACCCAGTATAACCGCTTACATTGAACAAGTATTTAAAAACTGAACCCAAACGAGAACCTTTTTTTAAAAAAGACAGCCCTGAAAATATCTAATAGAGAAAAATTGCACATAGTCCAAATTAATTATTAAACATCTTAAACTTATAAAGTATGATGATATTAGTATAGATTTAAACCAAGAGAAAATGTCAAATACAAAATGGTTGACAAGGTTGACAAGGTTAACAATTAAACATTCTACAATTCTAATTTTTTGGAGGAACTACCGAATCTTTCTACCCTAGCCAATAAAAATTTTGTATTCCGAAACTTGCACAGCTTATGAAAGGGTTGCTGTATTGACTTAAATCCAACGAGATAATCTTCATGCCCTGCAAATTTAAATAAATATATTTTTGTGCATCATATTATAACAAAATTGCCAAATTTATTTTGACATTAAAAATTAGTTTTTTTTTTATTTTCAATAAAGATCAAAAAATTATCCGATATTTCTGCACTATATATATATATAATATATATATATTATTTTAAATTTAATTTTGTTTTTCTTAAAAAAAAAATTTATTAGCAATTTTAAAAAATATATATGGCCGCCAGAGAATTAGAATATTCTATCTCCTATTTTTGTAATTAAAATTCCAGGTCCCTTAAAAATCGGTTAAGAATTGGGTTTAGTTTGATCGACAAATATCAGATCGTTATTGGCGAATAAGGTAGGCCTGTTCCTACTTATAATTAATAAAAAATACGTTGTGATAACTAACCTATGTTTTATTTTATTTTTTTATATAGGAGAAAGAATCAGAAGATAACAATAACATTGCGTGTATAGTAGTGTTTCCTCCATTCCAAAAGAAAGGATATGGCAAATTCCTTATACAAATAAGTTTTGATAATTGCTCATTATATGAATTATATATAGACTTATAAATATTTTTTTAAATTTTTACCATATTTTAAAACAATTCTTACACACATGCCTTGCATAAGTAACAGTTTAAATATAATTTTAAATATCTTTATAGGCATGTAAAGTTATAAAATATTATTTAAAAAAATAATAACCCTATCCCATAATAAGAAATTTTTTTTTTGAAAACAATCAAATCTAATTATATTAAACTTGCAAAATTTTTTATTATCAATATTTTTAAAAAGAAGTGTTTTATATAATAAAATCTTGCTTGTAAAAATCGTTGGTTCTAATTGTGTTGAAGCAAGCTAGTATTATGACGTAATTATCGCCTCTTATTCAATATTCAGTCCATAATTAATTTCAGTCAATTTTACGAGAGCAATTTTTTTAAAAATCACATTCTTCTAAAAAAAATTAATACCAACTGAATTTTATTCTTATAAGGTTATTTTTTTAAATATAAAAGGGAAGAGGAGGCCTCCTAAGATTGTATTTCAACCAAAAATTGAGTTAGAACTCCATAATACTTAATATGTAAAAATATTCTTTGTTAAGGTTACGAATTATCTAAGCGCGAACACATCATCGGACAACCAGAAAAACCATTATCCTATCTAGGTCAAAAATCATATCAATGTTTTTGGAGGTGGAAAATTTTGCAAATATTGGATAGATATATCCACGAAAATAAGAATAACAACGGAGAGAGCGAGTGCTTAATTAATGTGAACGATATCAGGTTTTATTTTTATATATATACGATACCTTCATAAGATGATTACATGTTCTTTTCTTTTTTTGATCTTTTTGGAAATATATATATAGAAATGATAAAATAAATTTGATTTGAAAAATATCGAAAACTTAATAAAAACTAACTGATGACTTAATACTGATGAAATAAGACTTATAACAAGAGGATGATGATTTACAGTATAATCAAAATGAATCATTTTTAGTAAAATAAAATATCTCTTTTTAAAACGACAAAAAAATATCTGAAAAAAAGAAGTCTTGACAATTTATTAATATATATGTTTTTTTTAAACATACAATTGCTACATCTCCCCCCTTCACAAAGTAAGAATCATGGGTAATCTCCATTATTTTCTTCGTTGCCATCTCCTAAAATGATTTCCTCCACCCTTTGTACCTCCAAATAAGATAGTTGCAATTTTATGTTTTAAAATTTTAATAAATTGTCAAGACTTCTTTTTGTTTCAGATATTTTTTTGTCGTTTTTAAAAAAAATGATATCTTATTTCGCTAAAAAAAACAAAATTTTATTTTGTTTTTGATTTTTTTGGAAATCTATAGAATTGAAAAAATAAATTTGATTTTAAAAAAAACTCATCCTCAGTTATTTTTGTTTACCATATAAATCCTCATCCTTGTGTTAAAAGTCTTGTTTAATCAGGATTAAGTCCTCAAGTCAGTTAGTTAAATATGTTAATCATTTTATTATGAACATATTTATACGATTTTTGTCAAGAGGATCAAAGATAAAACATTTCATTTAAAAATAACAGAAGAACTGATTATTTCGTTGAAATTATATCAAATAAAAATTACAATTAATATGCCTATCATTTTCCATCATTATTTTATTATATCAATCGTTTGTACTTTATATTAATTGCATCATTCTTATAGTTTGGAAACTAGTATCAACAGGGAGGACATTTTAAGCACTTTGGATAAACTGAATTTGTTAAACTATTGGCTAAATGATTCCCACACTGTGTGTATTCCCGCAAATCAAATAAGAGTAATTATGAACGATTCAAATTTATGCAAAAAACCACACATACCAATATATCCCGACTGTTTTATATCTACAATTTAAAGAACTAATCCCTTAGGGATTTTATATTTTAATTCCATATTGTTATAACATTTGTGGTCGACTAATAACTATATAACTCCAAGATGGCTGTTTATCATATTTTAGAATAAATAAAAGGTTTATGTCTATAAATGATTATAATTACAGTCAATTTTTATATTAATAAGTAAGAAATCCATGCGATTTATTTATAGCTTACTCATCTAAAATTAACACTATTTTTTTCGATGCATAGTGTAGTCATCTAAAAATAACATTAATTTGCTCGATGCATAGTTTAGTCATCTAAAATTTACATTAATTTGCTCGATGCGCAGTTTATTTCATTTAAAATTAACATTATCCAATTTTTATCCGTTTTACCCCTCATCCCCTTCACACCAAGTCCAACCCATTAAGACAAAGTGTGTACTATTTTTTGAGTTAAAATATATTTTATTAGCTTTTACTTGAGACCCATATCTAAATTCTTTGTTAAAATATTACTGATTACCTATGACTAATTTAATATTAAAAAATCCTATGCCAGGTCCAAGTAGTGTTGTTAAACGGCTCTTTTTGAGCCGGTTTTTAAAAACGGTTAACTCAATATTTCATCCAGAAAATATTATACATGCCTGAAGATTTTGCTCAGAAGGAACAAAGGTTTAGACATATATTATCGAAATCTCGAGTCTTAGGCAATATTTTTCTGACCAAAATATTGAGTTAGCCATTTTGAAAAATCGGCTCAAAACGAGGTGCTCACAATAATTTTGAAAAAATTTCCACAAGCCTGGTTCAAGACCATATCAATTTTGATAGTTCAGAACTAAAATAAAATTTAAAAAAAATATAATGTATTTAAAATTGCAATCAGAATCAGAGATCTTCATCGTCCTTGGTTTTTTGATCAGGCCTGGCCGAGACCTGCAAAAAAATTTCTTACTTCAATGTCTAGCCCATATTATATATTTAAAAAATTTCCAAGCGTCCAAGACCTTTAATAATTTTGAAAAATATATCCTAAGCCCTGCCCATAATAATTTTAAAAAATTCCCTAGCCCGGAGATAGTTAAATTTCTAATTAATTTATCATAAAATGAAGGGAAAAAAATCTCTGATTCACCAATCATTCTACTGGTTAGCTCTTAGTATACATACAAAAAACACGTGAATACCTAATAAGGGAAACCTTGGGTAAACCATTTAATAAATAATCAGGTCTGTCCTGATATCTTTTATAATAAATAACAAATCTTACCTCGTTTTATTGGAGATAACTCCAAAAATAAGTTATGGGGGAAAATATGAATAGAAATTGCGTCCACTGTAACAATTCTACCGATAAAATTGATTCTTTATAATGCTGAATGATTAATGTTTGCATCAATATTTGTTATCCATGAAATAAAAATATTTTATCCTTGTGTAGTCAATATATTTAATTTATTCACGTTTTTACATATAAAAAGATGATTCTTATATTTTTATTGTACTGGGCAATTAAAATTATATCTAGAAAATAAATTATTGTTTATTCCATTGGCTTATTCTTATTTTTCAGATAAATTTAGCCTTTCCGAAATTATTTATCAAAGAATTTGATAAGGGCCATATCTTTCTGCTATTTAACAAAAAAAGCTATTTAATTAAATAAAAAAATGCCATTCAATATTAATGAAACTTAATTGCAATTTATTAATATATTTTTTAAGAAATTTGTTTTTCTTATCAATCCGTATAAATTTAGGCCGATTTTTTAAAATGGTGATAATTAATTATTATTTTATCTATCTGTTAAAATTTAGAGCAAATCCTTTTTATGACATTTTAATTGAAAAAAGTGACAAACTAAATCTGGGCATTCGTTTGGAGTGTGATGAGGAAATAATTCACTCATTTTATCCCAATTAGGATTGTAGGTTAAATTAAAATAATGAAGGCTTAACAAAGCAACGTACAATAGCCATTGCTTTCTGGTATGGCTGATGCATATGAATTGAATTGGGCCACCGGTAAAAGAAGAAGGAAAAACGATTCTTCTGCCAAAAGTGTCAGCATTGGAATCCCCCTCTAAAATAGTATCATGAGAGCCTTGATAGAGATCTGCGAGTAATTTGAACTAATTATAATGTATAAGATTTAATCGAAGCGTTTTTTGTTTATCACAAGTGTCCACAATAAATTGGTGTAAATGACATTTGGATCTTAAAATAACATTCTCATCATCCTGTCTGACCATAAAGCGATAAATAGCATTCTCTGCAGATAACATTTATTATTTGAGTTTCTATAATGAAAAGATGGGAGATATTTAATATCGCTTGAAAATGACAAGGGATCGTTTGAAAAGTGGAGCTCGTTAATACGTCTTAAAAGACCATCAATAGTTCTTAGGATAATATCTCTATGGGCTTTATGATCACTGCCATTATCAGGTAATATTATCGCTATTTCAGATGAGGTTGGCTTATTTTGATAACGTTTGTCAAAACATCGAGTAGATTTTTAGGTGGTATTTAATAATGCTTGAAAATGACAAGTGATCGTATGTAAAGTAGAGCTCGTTAATACATTTTAAAAGACCATCTATATTTCTTAGGATAATATTTCTATGGGGTTTATGATCACTGCCATCACCAGGAAATATTATCGCTATTTCAGATGAGGTAGGCTTATTTCGATAACGTTTGTCAAAACTTCGAGTAAATTTTAAGTTAAGATATGTTAGGAAAGCCATTAGTGATCATAGAAGCTACTCTCATAAATTGAGAAGCAAAGAGGTTGTAGCTGTGAATAATTTCCTGCAGGGGCGTCGCTAGCCTATACAATCTCAGGAGGTTCAACTAAAAAAAAATTATGGGAAACTTTTCCCCTTATACCCTCCAATTTGTGCGCCTTCGGCCGGGTTTTATATTTATATATTATACTTTTTAAAATTTGCTAACTCTGAATAATTATTCTTAATTTCATATTTGTTCATTTATTATATTAAGCATACAAATAACCTAGCATATAAATAACACAATACAAGTTTCTAAAAATAATACTTTTTAATCCAAATATATTTATTAGAATATAAAATATTTTCGATTTGTGATATTAAAAATTTTTGCGTCTAAAGAATTACAAGTGATAAAAAAGGTTAATTAATTCATACATATGTCTCAATTGATAATGGTTTTTAAAAACCACATAATATAATTCTTAGCAATTTACATTGACAAAAGGTCATGAATAATGTTTTATAGAATGGACTAATAAGGAAAAATTTATAGGCCTAACCAAATCAACAATTCTTGAAGAAGAGATTATAAACGACCAATCCACATCATAAAACTATATGATGGTTAGAGCTTCCTATTAGATGATATGATGGAAGCTAAATAAGTAATCGGTGAGATATTAAATTTCTAAAAGATTATCTTCCATTTTTTATAATATATAAACGACAACACAGTTGACAATTATTGTTAATCTAAAATATGCAATCATATGCTCTCAGCAGCTGTAGTAATAATCTTAACTTACATTGCTACACAAATAATAGATGCTGGTTAATTTGCAGTCATAGCCATGACATTCACAATGTTAACTCATATCAGAATTTATTATGTTAGATAAATTGATAAAACAAAAACACTAAAATATTTTTTGTAAATATATTGAAGCCTAGTTATTTATACGGGATGGATACCTCATTAGAAATGAAAAATTTTAACCAGAGTGATATGATGAAAGCAATTAAGATTTTATATATTATCGCCGCACTACCTCGAGTATATTATATCTTAAATTATTAGTAGTTTGTATTGTAATAATATCAAAATTATACTCGTATTAAAAATTTAACTCAAAACTGTTTTTTAAATAAGAAAAAAAATAGCTTTCCTAAAATCACGTAAAAAAAAAGAGAAGAAAAGATATCTAATTTATTACATCCATTGTGGGATGAATAATAAGATGTATAATTTTTAATAATATTTTAAATATAAATAGATGGCGTTAGAGAATTGAATGCAAATTGTTACTTATGTTTATTTTCAAAAGCATTTATTAGTAAAATTTATTAAAATATTTAATATAATATATTATTTACTGTCAAATACGTCTGTAAAAGTGGCATTTTACCTAATAATTTATAATCAATTATATATAATAGGGGAATATAAACTATATGCCTACTTTTTTTATAAAGAAATCTCCTATACTTATTTGGACCTTAATCGTGTAGGAGGCAATCAAAACAATTTATTTTTAGTTCAAGGGGATATTAAGGAGCCATTAAAAAAAATTGTTTGTTTCAGGGGGCTATTCAAATTTTTCAGGGGGCTCATGTCCGTGCGCTCTTCCCTAGTTTTACTGACTTCTTGATCTAAAAAAGGAACCTGATTATGCCTGTATTGTATCTCATTATTACTATCATATATACATTTGGGCAAATTTATGTGTGGCCCTTAATTTTGGTAAAAGGAAACCAATGCGATAGTAAACCTGTCCATTAATTTGAAAGGTATAATTACCGAAGAGAGAATTTGATAGAGTATTATATGTATTAACTCCTAGTGAAATGAATTATAGTGCGGAATTAAATGCTTCTAAATTTGTTAAATAACCTTCCCATTCATGCAACATGTAGAAAATGGATTTTTTTTTGTTTGAGCTTTTCGATAATTTTTCACCATTTCACATTTTAGCATTGTAGAAAGCGCATATATCTGCCATGTTGCCGATCTCTAACATAGGAGATGTATGGAAAGAAGGCTTATGGATTTGGATTCTAATAATTTTATAAGAATTTTAGGGTTAAATACTTTTTTTTAAATTATTTTTTTTTATATTTTTTTCATATAATTTTTTAATACATTTATTTCAATATATATTTTTGGAATTTTATTTTTTATATCTTATTTTTTACATAGATATATTTTTTTAAATTACATAATTGTTCCAGTATACAAATATAAAACATTTTGAACTTAATTTAATTAATTACTACTTTTTCCTTTATATTATATTATATTATAAAATTTGCAATATCATTTGATATGTTATTTTGTTATAATTTCTTATTCTAATTAAAATCCCAATATAATATTACCTATAGCGAAAATTTTATATAAACAGTATTATATTGCTATTTTTTAATAGTAAAGAAAATGAAATAAAATATATACAATGTGTATTTATTATCATAAATACATATGAAGAAATATTATTACTTATTTGTCTTTAATCGGCCACGCTAACCAACAATCGATATAAATAGTTCTAATTGTCAACAAAATAAGAAAAATATTTTTAGTATAAATATTTAATCGGAAGGTTTTCAAAAATTTTACTATGTCCTTCATAGGGCTAATAAAGCTCGAAACATTGGCATAGATATTTATTAGTGCTTTCTTTTCTATCAGCCAATTTGACATTAGATATTTCTTATTTTAAAAAAGCTGAATAAAAATAACCATTAGAAAATCAATGATAATTGGTGATATTGGAAAATCTGATTTAAAGACCCCCTTTCCCACAATCATCAGATGAAATCTGACAACGTCACTATCACAAATACTACATCAATGTTAATATGCAACTGACGTAACTGTTATCAAATTACTATATGTCAGTTAAGTATTGTTTCGTTTATATTAAGCCCATTTTAAATTTATTTTTACAGCATGGGTTCTATGGATATTACAAAACATGTTAAAACATTCTTCTCTTCTGTATTAATTGATAATAAAACGTAAGTAAATTTTTTGCATTTTTTAAGACTTATTATAATCTATTATATTAAAAATTTTATATTTCCATGATATATTAGATATACTGAAAGCAATCTGGATGATATATCAGTAAATTCAAGAGAAGATAAATATTGGGAAAGAGTTAAAACTTTTTCAATATCCTTTTTATAAAATATTTTATTAATCTTTTTACATATATTATTTTCCTTAACTTATTAATATTAGACGTTATTAAATGGCCCACTAAGCCATTGTGTATATCGCCTCTAGTATGTGCTCGTTATGGTTGGCAAAATATTAAATATAATTTGTTGAAATGTGTTACCTGCAAAAAGTTATTATCATCAAATTTGCCCGATTTATGGGAAGATTATTGTAAATTTTTTTTTTTGTTTAATATAATTATGCTATACAATCATAGATAATAATCTTGTTTTGTATATTATATATATTAGTTGATCTTATATTACCTATTATATTTAATTTTTATATAACTTATTATTTAGATGATAAAGCCTTACAAAAGTTAGTCAACATGTTGGTTACAAATCATGATGCATATTGTTCGTGGCAATTCAATCCCACCCCAGGTAAATTACAAATTTAATAATTAATTTTCAATTTTTAAAAGTTCTCTTGCAGAATTAATCTTTTAAATCTAATAAAAATTTTCCAGTGAATCTATATTGCTCTTATAAAGACATAATTCACTGGTGTATCCAAGAGGGGAAGGGAACTTTTGTATGGATTTCATTATAAATTTTACAAAATATTTTAAAGTCCTCACTTTGAAGATTTTTGGCTAAATTACTTTTAGAAATATTCTATTTTGGCCATTTGATAAATTATTAACTTATAGTGCAGAGTCAAATGTTGTTTTGTAAACATAAATGATGTATTTTAAATGGTATTGTGGAAATTGATCAAACCACTTGGTGCTAAAACTAATGTTGTTAAACAGCTAATAAAGATTTTAGCCAAAATAATATTACGCAAACCTCAATATTTCATTAAAGTTGTCCAAACAATTTAGCCATCTTTGAACAAAATCAAGGGTTGTATAATTAAAATATTGGGTTAGCCATTTGTTAAATCAAGCTGTTTAACAACATTATTTAGCCAAAATAATATTACGCAAACCTCAATATTTCATTAAAGTTGTCCAAACAATTTAGCCATCTTTGAACAAAATCAAGGGTTGTATAATTAAAATATTGGGTTAGCCATTTGTTAAATCAAGCTGTTTAACAACATTAGCTAGAACTAGTGATATAAAATTCTCCATTCAAGCTGATTTGTAAAAATGCCTTATTTATCTAGAAAAATATTATGCAAGCCTGAAGATTTTGCTTATAATGACTAGCTAGAACACATTTTAAAAAATGCAGACCATTTTCTCAAAACTTTTTTTCATTTTAGAGCTACTATTTTTTTTGTTCCAAACAAACAAGCTTCATTTTTTTTATAAAATTAAATTTCTGTCACAATTTTAACAAAGGATATAGTATGTTACTTATAATTAAAAAAATATCTTTAGTGACATATTGTATTCATTTTTTATGAAGAGGAAGGTGAGGCCTCATCCTTAACACCCAGGGATTCAAACTCAAACCCAGAAAGAAAACCCGGGTTTTTGCCAGGTTTGCATCCCTGGTTACACCAGTGAGATAATTATTAGTGGGAAAAAAATAAACATAATTTTTGTGGTTTAAAAAATATTTTTTATTACTACAATACAGAGTTGTTAACGCTCCTTTTTAAAAGTAGAGCTCTTGCTTCCGCTCCTATCTTCTCAAAAGGAGTCTATAAAATGAATATTATGTCTTACAATATTTTTCAAGAAATTTTCAATATAAAAAGAATGAAAAGCTTGATGCTTAATATTTTAACTGAAAAACCAATATTAAACTTGGTTCAACATTTAATTTTGCATAAATTTAAATAAAATAGAATTTCATTTTTATTGAATTTTAATTAATAAATAAATAGTTTATTAATATTTAAAAAATATTTATATATTAAATTTAAAAGAGTGGTGGAGTGGCGCTCCTCTCTCCAGAAAAGCAGATAATTCCTGCTCCTGATTTTTAAAAGGAGGGGCACTCCAATATTTTTGAGGAGCACCGCTCCTTAACAACTAAGCTACATTTCTTCCAAATTTTTTATTTTCGCATTCATTTAAATAAAATTTTAAAGTACAATACAAATAATAGACAATCAATTCATGAATATTCTTTCATCTAGATTTTATAACCAAGTTTGTCAACTATTGAATTTGCAGTTCACCATTGTGTTGATGTAGACTTTTTAGAGAAATGATTTTTCTACATTATAGCTTCTGTTGATCTTCTAATTCAAATTAAGGTAGATGATTCCAAAAATAGTTATATTTTTCACCTGAGGCAGAAACTTCTTATATCAATCAATTTTTGTAATAAAATCTTTAGAGCTAATGCATTCCATGAGCAATGCATTTAATGCAAAAATATGGGGATAATAATTTTGAACATGTTTCCATGCTGATGCATTTTGTCATATTGTCCATAACCACAGCTGTATTTTGTTTGGACCTAGTTCTTCACTTACATTTAACAATTTTTTTTTGCCAATAAACTCTCCAGTAGGGAAATAAACAGTTGTGACTTTATAGATTTGTGAAAAATAGGCCTAAGTGATGTGATAACAAAATTTATTATAGGATTTCTCAGAATGTTGTTCATCCTATCAGTAGTAAATGAAGTGTATGTAATTATGGATATCTTTAATTTCCAATAATATGAATTCAATATATATATGTAAAAATTTTATACCTTGAGGCCAGTAGTTTTTGAAAGCTGGCCAAAGAGCTGCCATAAAATATTTGAAATATTTCAGCATATATCCAGTGTGCAAGATAATGCTTGACATCTGCGGGACACAAGTGAATCTTAATTAACTCTTGAATTAAGTGCCATTAGATTTTCTAAGGGGTATAGGGGAGACTAAGTTTAGGTAAACCCTGGGGTTTGTCAAACCACTTTACCTCGTTTTAAAATCAAATAGAGTTTAAATTTTATCCGAATATATCTTTTATTAGTATGCATCTATTGACGAAAAATCTTTTGAAATAATTAATTATTAAGAATTTTATTTAAGAAATAAAATTTTGACATAGAAATCAAAAGATTTTTACATAACGGAATTTTAATTTTTATTAAAATATTTAACCATTTATATATATAAATTAAACTATATAGCAATGTTTTAAGACTCTTTTATAAATTAAGAAAGTTATATGAATATTTATTATTGTCTAGATATTATTTTAATCTTAAGATCCTTATTTTTATATGTCCAAAATTTTTATTAAATAAACCATAATTAAGTTACAATTTAAAAGTATTATGATATTTTGAACAATAAAACAATAAATTTATCATTATTAATAAATAAAAAATTTTTCAACTCATTATAGCCTAAAAATCCAAGGGTTTAGGAAACCTCCTGAGGAGGTTTGATTAACCCCACTATTGGGGCTTGTTAAACAAAATTTTCACTTTTATAAAAAATAAAATTTCAACAATATGATTATATTATTTTTATAGAGTATAGTTATAGGTATCTATTCCAGTCTCCTCTATACTTGACTGGCGTTTAATAATTATGGTTTCTAATTTGTTATATTTTTAAATGAAAAGCTTGATATATTTTTTATTTAACAAAGATATCGTTTCTACCTTACCTTTTCAAAGTATTGATGATAATTTGACAACTAAATATATTACCCTAACATTAAATTATTTGAATCAATTACAAGTTATACCCAAGTTGAATCTAAATAAATGTTCGGTATGTATTTTGAATATATTTACCTTTTTAGGATAAGTTATTAAATGATATATTTATAAATTGACAATACCATTGAAATTATTGACATAATGTAAACCAACTAGACAGATTAATTTTTGTTTAATAATCTTAATTCTATTAATTTTAATGTTTAGTTTTTACATAAATATCACATATAATATTAAATTTATAATTAACTATTTTATCAAGGATTTTAAAATATCTGAAATGAAATTGATTTATGGGAAATTTTATGAGGGTATAGATATTAAAAACATACATAAGTTACGATTTGGGCAAAGAGAAAGAAACATTATTATTATGGCAATGTGTGGTTGGCAAAAAAAGTATACCTTTTTTCAAAAACTTTTGATATTAAATATCATTTTTTTTATATTTCGTTAATTTACTCTTTTACATTTATAAAACAATTTTATATCTCTCTATTTTAACTAAATGCATCATTTCATTTTAGAGAAAAATACCAAGACATTATAGAATGCAAATATTGTCAAAGACATGTTGGTTTATGGAATTTCGATGTTGTAAAAAAATCACAACTCAAATCTCACCCCATCAAAGAGAGCTTAAATGAATGCAAATCCTTAATAATCGCTAAAAAACGAACAAACGATGAATTGGGAAATTATTTATACGCCTCTAAAAAATCTAAACTAAGCTGTAATGGCAATCTTTCCGACCACATCAATGCTGGTGATATTAAACAAAAGTCCGGGGCTAATAATAGTTTATTAGATAACACAGATATTATTGATGCACCTCTAGAAAAAAATAATTACATAGATTCCGAAATAACGCAAATCGACGAATTAAATAATAATCAAAATTGTATAATCGCAATGATAAATGAAGTGGTAGATAATGTTTCCTCGGCTCTTAATGCTGAGGAACATTTATTGCACACCAATCAAATAATAAATCCTAACGCAATTCCAAATGTTTTGAATGAAGACATGAGTGATTTATGCCCGAAATTTTCTGTTAACAAACATGAAAACGGGGCTAATAATGCCGAAAATATTGGTGAAATCAATTTAAATGATGGAAAAAATAGCGATATGCAATGTGATGATGAAACACCAATCAACGGTTACAAAGAAGATGAAGTGCTGGTTAACGGTCACAAAGATGAAACAATAGTTAACGATCACAAAAAAGATCTTATAAAAGGTAAAATCAGGGTTGGTCTTATCAAATGCTTGGCGAATGAAGACGGGTCTACTATTAATGTTAATAAATTGCAAGAGCCCGATACAAATATTCTCATTTCAAATCCTAATTTAAGCAAGAACAATGAAGAAAAGAATGTTGTTGATAGTGTGGTGCCTTCGATAGAAAAACTAAATCATGAACAGGAAGAGGAGTCTGATGAAACGAGTGAATTAGTTATACAAAGTTTAGAACCCATATCACAGCACAGAAGTTGGTGCCCTTGGGTTAATGACCACAAATATTATGAGTTTTATAAACGCTTGGTTTTCATTTGTAAAAATTTAGATTAGAAAGGTAGGAAATAATATCATTTATTTATATTCAATTTCTCTAATAATAGTAACGGAAAATTTGCATTTTGGTAGTTAAAATTTTTTTTAATTGACAAAACATTTAACTTTGCTGCAATTTAATCATATTTTATTTTCTTGTGCTGTATTATTATCTAAAATATTGGACCAATTATTCTTATACTCTACTATGCTATATTATTGTAAATTTTTATCGATATAAGTATTTATTAACGTTAACAATGAGAAACAATTTTTATTATATTTTTGAAATTTTACATTCATATTATCGTCATCAATTAATATTAATTAATTTTTTAAAATCTTGTAAAAAAACATTCAAAGCCAAATAATAACATTACATTATAATGCTCTTATCATTTTCATTCTACCATTTTTTTCAAAGAAATTTTCTGTGATAATATATAATAATTAAAATTATTTCTCTTTACCAAAATATAACTTTTTTTTTCGTAAAACCGCATTTAATCTACAAAAAAAAGTAAAAACCATCTAATTTAGTAAAAGTTTAATTGGTTCTAATAAAATGGGCAACGATTTAATTTGAGTAAAAATTCTCCTCCTGATAGCTCTACAAATTAGACAAGTTTCATTGTAAATTTTTACAACCAAGCAAAATAATTAATATATTTTTAGCCCATTCATATATTTATCCCTATATTGTATAGTTTTTTTTAATTCATAGAATAAAAATAATTTTATATTCATTTTAAATTTATTGATACAATTTTTTAGAAACCGAATCCTGTAAATCAAGTTTATAGTGGCCAATAACGGATATCAGCTAATACGATATCACTTATTTCGTCGCTTAAGAATAAGGTTATTCCATATCCACTTTCTGTCAAAAATGGTTTTTTTAAACCTAAATCAATTTTTTATAAATATACTATTCTATTTACATAAGAAAATCGGAAAATAAAATAAGCTAAATTATAGCTAATATAACGTTATACCATCATATTGAAAATATAGGAACTCAATTTTTTAGCTTTCTCTCCTTTATAAATAATTACAAAAAGTGGAGATGGAATCATTTATTTCTCAGGCGGATATTTGTTAAGTCAAAACTCAATTATAAGATTTCTATATTCATTTTGTGGTATATAACTGGTTGGCAACAGATGTAAATTTTTTTTTAAACTATGATTAAATATTAGTGTAACATGGACAAAATTTTAATGGATTGGTCAATGAAAATAACGATACTTTAGACAATCTTAGATCTTATATTGTTTCTTAATGAGTGATTGCAAGATAGATTGATTAGACTTTTTATTATGTAAAATATTAATTAATAAATATTATTGATTTTACAAGCACTCTTAAAACTTCTATATAAGAACTAGTCATTAATAAATTTATATAAATGCGAAATTTATGATTTAAAATTTATGGATGAATCATCGAAATCAAATAAATCAGGATGTATAATCTCTTCCGGAAGATTTGTGTTTGCATCCTCAGGATAAAATGTTGGGAAAGGAGGAGCATCCTATTATAAAGAAAATATAGTTTGAAGCTTAAAATTATAAATAGCTCAAAAAAAACTAATTTGTAAAATTATCTTAAGAAATCATAATTTTATAAGGGTATGGTATTTCATAGTTATAACCACTAATGTAAAAGCCGAAACCCTTCCCGGGAATTTCGGGTATATTCACGAAAATGAAATTTAAAATTTCCGAGAATATTTTAAATATTCCTAATATTTGAATATCATTGAAAAAAAATTCAAAATATTGGCAGGTATTAAATAAAAGTTTATGCATAAAAAATTAATATACTACAGTTTAAGACTACTTTTTGGTTTTCATTCTATATCTAACTATTCATTCTAGGTTTGAAAAATTGAATATGATTCTTTGATTTTTAGGTAATTTGAAACATTTTTACAAAGTTCCTCAATATTCCCAGGGCGGGAATTTTGATTTCGAAATCCCAGAAATTTTATATTGGTAGTTATAACTATAGCTTTGCATTAGGTCAGATCTAATCTGATGAAAAATTTTTTTTTTGATAAATACCAACTTTTATTTTATAAATAAATATGAGTCCGATTTGATCCAAAAAAATATATATTGGACTGTAAAAAAAAGAGTAAGTCATTTCAAAGAAAGCGGAAAAATTATAAGCTCTGGGAGATATTATAAAAAAATTTGATGATATCTTCATTAGGAAAACAAAATAATTTGATGCTATCTTCATTAGGAAAACAAAATAATTTTAAATTTTCAATATCATCCAGCCCAATAATCCTAGCCGGGTTCGAGCATATTTTTGTCAGAACAATCCGAGTTAGATCAAATAGGTGCTGTCTATGCGGGGCTCAATTTATAACATGAAATTATTTTACTCTATTTTTTTAAATCGCTCCTTAAATGAAAGGGGCATTGTTCATAATCGTGTAAAAAATCAAATTATAGTGAAAATTATTTGTAACTTCTTTTTTATCGTGTAAAAAATCAAATTATAGTGAAAATTATTTGTAACTTCTTTTTGGCGAGGTGACTTGAGGTATATTCTAGTGTCAAAAACTTTAACAAAAGAGTTAATGGGACCAGGAACAGCGAATCCATGGATGTACATTACATTGTGTTTCGTGTTTATTCTCCAAATCTTTATTTTGCATATTATCAGTAAAATTTAGTTAGGCTATATGACAGTAAAATATAGTTGAGTAATTACTAAATTTTCAGTCGTTTAAGCCAATTTTTAGCTGGCTAAACCAAGTTTTTAGCTGAAAACTATCATGCCTCGGATTTTTTTTAAAAAAAGATAGTAGCTCAAATTAAAGAAACTAATATAAATTATAATTAACCGATTTTCCCCAGCAAACGCCTGAAGGTTGAGTCTACACAGCTAAACAAAATTAAAGTAGAACTACACTATTACTTTATCTTAAAAATTTAACGCCCTATCTTTTAAAAAGGAAAATGAATTGTTCCGTTCTTTTAATAAACAAGAGGTGTTTCCATGTCAAATCGGCTAGATTTTAAGAAATCCTATACCACGCCACATCCCCTTAGCGCCAATGAACTAGGTAGTTAAATGTAAGCCACAAAATATTTTTTGACCTATTTTCTATTGTGATAGTTATTTCTGCTCAAAATTATAAACTAAAATAATAAAAAATATATAAATTACATGATTTTTTACGGTTTAATAAAAATCTTAAATGAGCAGTTTAAGATTTTTTACCCAAAAAAATCTTAGAACAACAAAATTGGAATTTTTTTTAAAGAAAATCAAAAAAAATTGTGATTTCATCATGAATAAATTTTTTTAAGCATAAAATTCACAAACTATTATAAAAGATTTTTTACAAAAAATTGGAATTCTAGGTAAAATTTGATCAAAAATCATGCTTTTGAGCTTTCTCAAAAAAATCACCCAAGATTATAATCTTTTTTTTGAGCACTAGATCTTGCGAGTGTCTATCTTTATAGGCATAATTATGATTATATAAAAACATGTCTCTAAAAGAAGAAACAATAAGGAACTTAATATCAGAAGGAGTAGCTTTTTAAAATGTCATAATTGTATCTTATGTAATACGATTATGAATTATGTGACAAATGTTTAAATTTTTTGTTTGTTTTTGTATTAAATAAAATATCTGAAAATATTAGTTTTTTTAAAAAAATAAACAAATTCCCTTCAAGATTTATGAATAGATATTTATTATTAGATTTTCTAGAAGTCCAACTCCAGGTCTTTAATGTTTAATCGTATATTTTATGTATTATTTTATTTTTGAATTAAAAAATAATAATGATAGTTTTTATTTACCAAATTAATCAATTAAAAATAAAAAATTTTTCTAAATTAAATAGCCAAATAATTTTTTTTAAAAATTACCAACTAATCTAAGATGGTCATTCAATGATGAATCATAAAAAAATACGCAATACTTGAACTTGAAGCCAAAGATTATAAGTTTTGCCTTTGTATATTTTCAATTGGTGTTAAAGATGCTATATTTTATAAAGGTCATCGATTTAATATAATATTATTTGATTATAGAGAGGCTATATAATACTTAATATAAATTATAGAGGGAATAAAATATATATTCCAAATATGGAATTAGTAGCAAAATTTAGTTAGTGTGAAATTTCATTTCATAAAAAAAACTCTAAATCTATTGGTAGGCTATCAAGTCAAAAGAAATGTCATTGTACAATATATGAATGAGAAAATCAACTTCGATTATTCTTTAATCCTGAATTTTTATAGAAAATACTTTGGAATCAACATTACATACTTTTATGACTTATAATCTGTTTATTTTAAATCTGAAATGATTTTATACTGTAAAACGTCAGCTTCCGTTACAGAAATTTGACCATTTAGCTTTGTAAATCTGGATAAAAAAGTACTGAGAGAATTTATTCAATATAGCTAAATCATTGCTGCTATATGTCTATAAAAATGAATATGATATTGACAACGTACAAAACTCTTATTTTCCTTGTTAACAAATTCAAGCAGATAATACTTTTTTGGAGAAATCCTCGTTTAGTTTTGGCATAGTAAATAGGTTAATAATTTAAAATATTTATTTTGATATATTTAATATTTCAAAATTATTGTAAATAATTTGGTATTTTGTCAAAAGTTTTTTAAAAAAATAAAAAGAATTGAATTGATTGAATTTTTTTTCAATAAAATGAAAATAGATATGACACTTTTGAACATCTTAAAAGAGGACGTCTGATAATCCTGAGTAACTGTTTTGTGGTGGTGAATTATTTTAAAATAGGGTTATAAAGCTAGCCTTTCTAGGTATTTTATTCATTTATCTGAATGTGATTGGGCATTAAACTTCTTCTTAGCCTATGTATTATTTTGTTCATTAAATTTGGCAAATGATATGTAATGGAAATATATCAGGCTCAAATATTGATGTTTAAAAAAAAAAGCCCAAAATTTTGGATAATTTAAAAAAAAATGCCCAAAATTTTGGATAATTAAAAAAAATTGAATTTTTTTTAAAGGTTCTTAAATACTTAATTTGAGATTTTGTCAAAATAAGTAAGTGCTTGATAGAGGCCATTTGGAAGCGAATTCGAGGTGAATATAAAAATACAGCATATTTCATATACATCGCCGCGAATTTGCACTAACTTTGAATGCAGGGTAAAATACTGGTCGATTTTACATGGAATTACTCGTAACTCTAATATCAATAAATAAAAGTAAAATAACCCTGAGTCCTCGAGTACATCTACGGCGTCCTCCCATTAAACCAGCCATCTTTGTGCCTTTGTGAACCGTTCCTGGAGACTAAAAAATTTTTTTTATTGAAAAATGACATAATATTTATAATAATGATATATGAATAGACCTATGCACCCGATACTATCAGTCGGAGGTCTTTAAAATAAACAACAAAAGCGGCAAGCGGCAATATTTTCGCTGCTGTTTACCAACGTTCGTTTACTTTTTTGTTCATATAATATCTATTTTAATTGTAGTTTGGAAATCCATTACAAATCTTGAAATTGAAGCAAGAACCCATTTTAAAAAATTACAGGAACCAGTTTGAACTGGTTCTAGCAACAAAATGTGATTCAACTTAAGTTTGGAAACAGAACCTGTCAAATTCATAAAAGATTTTTTTATATTTTATTCACCTTTTCTATTTACTTAAAAAAAAATCTTCTTTTTTAAAAACATTAATTTAATTGAGTTCTTATTTAGCACAAAAGTTTTTAACTTAACTTTGTCTTCTTCAACCACAAATACCGAGCGGGAATTTTATTATTTAATAAGGGATAAAAATTTTATCGGTTATCCAATGTATCTCCTCAATTTAAAAAAAATTATTACAAAATTTAACAATTTTTTAGTTATTGAAAATTTTACTCAAAAACAAAAGATAAATATTCGCGCATTTATATAAATCTTAATATTTTGTTTCCGAAGTGGTAAACTTCACGCATCGTCACTGATAAAGTACTAATATATTTATGAATAATTTAATTTTAATTTTAAAAGTAGAGTAAAGTCGTCACCTTTCAAAAAAAATAAATAGCGCGCTATCACTAAAGTTATAAAAAAAATTATAACAACACCATAATAATTTTGTATAATTATTTTTAATAAGATTTAATTATTATGTGGGTATCGGTTAAAATTGAAATTATCGACCAATACTACCATAGTATCGATATCAGTATCTCTCATAAATTTGGCATTTTGGAGTAAAATAAAACTCAGTATTTAATTTTAATTGTTCTCCTATTAATTTATAAAATATCTAAGATATTCGCAGCACAAAGAAGATTCTTATAAAATAAACTATTCATTTACAAATAATATATAAATTCAAAAAAAATGGCTGTATATTTTTATGGTAATTTGCAATCGCAAGATCAAAAAGTTTATGATATTCGGAAAGAAAGCGAATCGAACTTCCCAAGCTTGCCAATGTTAGTCTACAACAAACTTTGTGTACGAGCTACTATCACATTTATTGGATTCATATAGAAAGCATGAATCGGAAAAAATCAGACTTTACTGATACTTTGGCTTTCATGTGGATTTTATCCCGATTTCCTGTCATATACATATATATGAACTCTACCGATTCCTATGTATTGCCCCATTTATTTTATAAACTCTCATTTTAAACTTAAATTTCATTCCAAGGTATTTATCAGATATCGATCGCTGAATTATTATCATAAATGATAAAATTGAATTTGAATTAATTATTTTATTAAAAACTCCCTTAAAAAAAATTAATCTACGATTTCGAAATGAATAAATTAATCCCCCTCCTCCACTGTTATTGAAAGGGGCTATTATAATGGTTATTTTAAAAACAAAGAAATGGTAAATGGAGTTGACGCTCCATGAATTAATGCTGTAATAATCAACAAATTTATCCAAGCGTTTTAACCTAAAAAATTGACTTATACCTTTAGGTTAAGCCTAAAAAATTGTGATTTTTTATGGCTAAGCTGTTTTGAGTAAAGGTGAGTTATTTATCAACTCTACCACCATGCGCCGATAATATTTCGAATAAATGCTTAGCTGGGCAATAAAAGTATTTTGGCATAGGTCTAGATTAAAATAATGTTTTTTAAAAGAGTGAAATAATTGAAATCAACTTATAAAAATTCGTTCGAGTAACGAATTTAAGACTTAATTTTAAAAAGTAATGTGCATTACCATAAAAATATGCATGTAATGTAATCTTAGGAATTCCTTAGCGACCAAAAATATGATTAGAAGGTCATTATGCAAAGGTATAGAAAAAATATCATAAAAAAAAATTCCCTTTTGGTTATTACCCATTTAAAAAAAATATATATAAACTTTTCTATCGCCCCTCTTCCCGCCACCAAAAGAACCGGGTCTTCTATGAGATTTGGTATTGCCGTGCGCAGCTGGGCCACCTTTAAATCCCCACCTTTTCATCACGCCTTGAAATCCGTGCTCTATTCTGTATCACGAACAATTCGACGCATTTAAAAGAAAATAATTTTTCAAATAAAATAAAAGTAAAATTTCTGCCTGAAAAAAAGGTGTCAAAAGCACATTACTCCTTCATATGTGAAAAAGACGGTTTTGTAAAATCTTAACTTTCGCCCACTTCAAGAGGTAGCAAAACTTTCCGCCTAAAAAATTGGCTTAAACCTCTACGTTAAACTCAACTTTAAAGATTGAAACAAAATTTTAGGGATAAAAACATGGCTGAGTGATGTTTAAATTGTCAGGTAATAGAAACACTAAATGTCAGTCATCCTTTAATTCTGTCTTACATTTTAAGTGCTTATATTAAGATTTCCATGAGTTAATTATTTTTAAAAAATTGTTAAATTAAAATTTCTTTCATAAAGACAATGACTTCTTATATCAAGTAAAGGGTTGATTCTAAAAGTGTATATTTTTTATACTATAATTATTTAGAAAATATGTTTTTGAAATATTCTTATGGAAAGAATAAATATTACCATGCCAACAGCCATGCATTTGATATACAAGTTATATAACGCAAAAAATATGTTAAGCTTGTAAAAAATCAATTGTTGCAATACAATAATATGTAATCCAAAAATTTCGACAATAAAGACTTATTCATTTATATAATATTCTATTCATCAATTACATAATAATAAATTTAAGCATGTAATTCAAAATTACGTTTTAGCTTCGCAATCAACGTAATGACCCACTTTGAAATGATTGACATTCAGTGGGGTGCCGGGTTGTATTGCTGCTTGAGGGGAAACAATGAACCGGGTTAATTTGGCCTTGGGAGCACTTGTTAAGCCTGAAGGTTCGAATAAACCATTATAGGCAGGGCTAAACTAAATGATATATATTATGAGAAAAATACAAAACAAATCTAATATTTGCATTATTCGTTATAGATTCGAATTATGTACGACTACGAATAATAATAAACATTATTTGAGTTTATTCGTCGAATATTCGATTCGAAAATTAAATTCTTTAAAAATATTTTCAAAAATCGATTATTAAAATTTTAAAAAGTGATTTAATAGATGTGGAAAAAAGTTTTCAAAAAACAGCAAAGTTCTGCAAAATAATTTCAAAATATCAAAATAATTTCGAAAAATTTGGAATAGTACTAATAATTTGGATTAATACGATCGAATAATATAGTGTTTGCAACGGTCCAATCCTGTCCGGTCCTTATTTTCTAAAATGAGATCGAGCCGATGGACTGTTAAGTCAAGTGAGACCAGAGCCAGACCGTATAACCATCGGTCCAGTTCGGTCCTATCTAAAAAATATATTTTTATTAAGCTATAAAAGATTTATTCTGCTATTAAAAATGAAAAGTGTTAAATTACCAATATTTTAATTATATCATCAAATTATTTTTATATTATAACAAGTGCCCAATATTAAGAATATTAAATAAATACATTTTGATATGTATATATATGCGATAGATATTTGGTTATGAAATAAAACTGACTTATATATAAATATTCTAATTAACTACTAAAAAATCAAAAATTATTCCATTTTTTTATCCATAATTCAAGTGTCATTAGAGATTGAACCATCTTTGGATTTATTATTTCGCTTTTTTGTTATTTTATCACTAGCTTTAGAAAAGATCCGCTCATGCTACTGATGTAGCCTGCCGTGGGAGATAGTCCATTGATATTTTGGCTAGAATTAGAAATCGATAATGATTCCCTTCCCACCAATCTAGTATGTTGGAATTAATTGATAAAATATCAGGTAAATCGTTTTGTATTTTATTTATATCATCTTTCTCTGATGTCCCAGTTTCCATGAGCCGATCCCTGGTTATTCTTTCCCTCTTTGAGCTCTCATTTTGATATATATATATATGCATAATTTACTTGTGCTTGAAGAATTGGGAAATATCTGTAGACATAATTTAGATGTTTTCCTACCATTATCCTTTTTAAAAAACTTATATAATTATTTAACATCTTTCAAATTTGAATTTGGTCGATTTTTACATTTACATCTATAATCATTATTTCACCATCTGAAGGGGGTGGCGGTTCAATATTATTATCAACTTCCATGATTTCAATTTCAATTTCTAAAAATATAATACTACCTACCCTACTAAATTAAATTACTTGACGAATGAATATAATGAAACGGAATAATTTAAAATATAAACGATGAATGAGATTTATAAAGTGTTAGGCATTAAATAATCATGTTTTATGTGTTCTACATTTACATTAACTAAAAAGCAATTCATAGTAAACTTTTATCTCCTTTAATCAGTCTTCGGTCGGACCGTCCCGTCGGACCCAAGAGTCAGATGAGACCAAACTGGGCCGGACAGTCGGTCCGACCGACTTCTGCAAACACTAGAATAATAGATATAAAAATTTATTCGACAGATAATATATTCTCTTTATATTATTATTGAATTTTGGAATCGAATAATTGTTTTAGTTATAGCCCAGATCATAAATAAATATTAGAAATACTTTTTTAAATATAAAAGCATTTTGAAATGGCTTAGAATATTTTTATAAATATTGTTTTTTTCAAATACCATTCTAGGATCAGAAGTTTGAGTCCCAACTACTAAAGACCCAAATTTACCCTTCCAGTAATCTTTGCAAGAATGGGATTGTGCTAAGACGTCAGGAGGTTGGTAATTTATAACATGATTATCGTGTACCTAATAATGATGTAATATTAATTCATATTTTTTTAACAAAATTGTACTTGCAGTAGTGTAACATACACCTTTGTTCCATTTTTTAACCATTGGGGAAATTGTCCAATCTTTTTAGCAATAACACCAGAACGTTTTACTCTGATAATTCATTAAAGTGAATGTTTAAAAAAAATATCTTATCAGCAATTGATGTGAATCACATACGGGTCATTCCATGTCAAATCAATCACTTTTCGGCCGACCCCTTTCGATTTTGATGAAAAATCGTAAGCTGGTTATATATGTTCCCATTAGATTAGAAATAAAATTTTAGCGGATGAGCAACTATATTAGCGGAGATATTCGGGGTTAAAGGTCTAAACGTCTTTTTTTGCTTTTTACTGATGTTAAATAACTAGTTTTTAATTTTAAACTAAATATGATCAAATATTGAATATAATATCAATAGCTAAGTTAATAATTTATGATTATGGCAAAAACATCAAAATTAATTTTTGATAAAATATGGGTCATCTTATGGTCAGTTGAAAACTTGAAATTAATATTTCGAAATGTATATGATCTCCGATTTTTAATTTTTTTAAGAAATATTATCCGCTTACTATTTTTTTAATAATTTCTTCAACAATTAGCATGGCTGGATATTTATTTTAAAAAATATTGCGATTTTTATACTTTAAAAAAAATAGATGGCGCTATATATAATAGTTTTAATATGTTAAAATTCATTTTTTTATTGATTAAAAATATTTTAATGTATATATATCATACTAAATCGATTACAATGTCCATTATATATATTTATTTGTAATTCAGATCATAAATTTTTAAAATCTTCACAAATTTAGCCTAATTAAGATAGTTTATAAATTAATTAAATCTTACTTCATCTAAAGGAACACAAAGCCTGGCTAGCTTGTGAGATTTCTTCAGGAGATAATATATATGTTCGACCGGTGGGAGTAGAAGGATTGACCAGCGAAAGAATATGAGATTTAGGTAACACTAAAATATCATCTTTCAGGGGAAATTTAAATGAGGCTGAAGGTCCACAAGGGTGTAAAAATCGGATTTTTACTTCTTCATTTGTATCATATTTATCGATTGTATATCCTAACCACCATTTATCATCATATACACATGTTACATATCCATTAATATTTTTAAATATAATTTTTACATTTAAAAACGAAACTTGTTTTATATTATATTTTTTAGAATTTGAATATATTTTGGTTTTTAGTCTATTTTGATAAATGGGAATAACCCCGTGAATTTTTAAGGTCCCATGTATGGGCAGCGCAGAATTAAATCTTTTGCGAAGGGCTAATTCCCCTTCGATATATTCTTGATTGGATATATATTCAAATTGAATTCCATTAATATTTTCTTTAGCATAATTATATAATTCTAATGGGGTTAGGATTTGATTTTTATTTGGCCTTTGAAGACTAGCTCTGGCAACTAATCCTTTGACAGTTCCCCCGATACCGTCACATGCATTTTTGCCGTGAGCAGTGGCAAAGAAATGCTTTTCGGCAGGAATATTAAAATCATATTTATGAAGGCATATGTTCAGAAAATTTTTGCGATTCTTGTATTGAGACGCGGCTCCATCTGAAAAATATATTATTTTTTCTGGTTTAGAATTAAATTTGGCTGTTAAGAAATTAAGAAATTTTTTTTGGTAAAGGTGGACTGCACTAGTATTATGGTTTAATGATTCGGATATAATAACAAAATTTATATTTTTTAAATCTTCTCCAGATTTATAATATGCTACAAATAGATGTATAGTGGCATGCACGTTGTTCCAATGAAATCCCTGAACTTCATCTTGTAAAATGAAGGAATAATTTTCAGAATAATCTAGAATTGTTAAAAATTCCCCATCTTTTAAATTTTCTTTGGAATTCTTCAAAAATAAACTTTGTTGTTTAGCTATAAACGAGTGACGCAGTAAAATTTGAACTTTTTCTAATAAATAATCGATGAAATCATCAACGGACTTTATAATAGTTTCAAGATTTGTTCTATCCACCGTGATCCATTGTTTAAACGTGACATATTCTATACGATTTCTTTGAAACAATTGGTATAATTGTCCCTTAAGAGATTCTATACCAGGGCATTGATCACAATTTGTTAAATAACATTTTGGCTGAGATGGATTACAAATAATTTGCGCCATTAGATAGTTGTAAGAATTTATACAGTAATCTTCTCCTGCTGTAATTTCAGCTATTACATTTGTCATTAATTTCACATTCTGATGAATAGCGCAGACACAAACAGTGTGTGTGCCACTAGCTCCAACTAAAATACAGTTTTTTGGTCTAAGTTCGGCAAATTTAGAGAATCCAATTGATATATTTGGGTATTCTTCCTTAAACATCTTGAATATTTCTTTAAGATTATTTAATATAAGTCTTTTTTGAACTGGTTCTTTCTCGCCTTTAACAGATACACAATCTTTTATTCCTGGCATGAGTCGGCTTATTTCATCAGAACTATAAAAATCCTTGACGAGTTTAAATGTTTTTTCGTTTAGTGTCTTTCCTGCCTTATGTTTTGGAAATGAAAGAATTCCACTTTCTTTTACCATCATTTTAGATTTTCTTGCCATGTATGATGTTACGTTGAATTCCTTTTGAATTTTATTTACACTCCATCCTTGAGGCAAAATTGTAAGAATTTGATATTGTTGATTTCCATGTCAAATGAGCAAAAAAATCAAGATTTTCGGCCGACCCCTTTCAATTTCGATAAAAAGTTGTAGACTGGTTATATATGTTCCCATTAGATTATAAACAAAATTTTAGCGCATTAGCAACTATATTAGCCGAGATAATCGGGGTTAAAGGTCCAAAAAACGTCTTTTTTTGCTTTTTACTGATGTCAAATAATTAGTTTTTAATTTAAAACTAAATATGATCAAATATTGAATCTAATATCATATCAATAGCTAAGTTAATAATTTATGATTATGACGAAAACATCAAAATTAATTTTTTATAAAATATGGGTCATCTTATGGTCAGTTGAAAACTTGAAATTAATATTTCGAAATGTATATGATCTCCGATTTTTATTTTTTTTAAGAAATATTATCCGTTTACTATTTTTTTAATAATTTCTTCAACAATTAGCATGGCTGGATATTTATTTTAAAAAATATTACGATTTTTATACTTTAAAAAAATAGATGGCGCTATATATAATAGTTTTAATATGTTAAAATTTATTTTTTTATTGATTAAAAATATTTTAATGTATAATATATCATAAAATTAGATTATATAACTTTGTAAACCTTATTCCCTTGAGATATTCTCAGGATAAAAATTTTTAATAATTTTTTTAATATTTCAATGTAAATTAAAAATAATTAAAAAATCCGACTAACATGCGAACAAAAAAGCAGGATTAAAGGAGTGCAGGAAAATTATTAAGGGAAAAATCGAAAATCATATAATTACTCGGCCTACCCCCCATCCCCCCCCTCCAGACTAAGTCATACCCATCAAGACCAAGAATGTTATAAAATTGTCATTAACCAGAAAATTTCAAAGATTTTTAAAAAAATTTTAAGCGATATAATTAACAAAAAATTAACTAGTTATAAAATTTTGGGTATCAAATGAATTTGAGCATTCTCTATAAAATTTTTGATCAAAGTCTTTGAATTTTGAGCATATGTTTAACACTGAAAAAATTAATAAAAGTAAGTCAGCTGTTTTTATCTTTTCTTAAAATTATTAAAAATAAACTGATTAGCAAAATTAATTAGCGAATTTAATCGATAAATCACAGTTGCTAAAAATACAAATTGATTTCTTTAATATTTTTTCACAAACACCGATTCATATCTTTTACATATAAATATTTTTACTTGTCGTTTAAAAATAAATAAATTTTTTTAAATGAAACCCTTAAAAGATAAGATAAAATGTTGCAATCCACTGAATAAAGTTAATCATAAAAATTTTAAAAAAAATTTAAGATCAGTTCTTCCATGGATGCTTAATATAAATAATCATTTATATCTTCAACAAAAAATATGTAATTCGTGCCGATACCAGTTAAGTAAAATTGGTCCACATATTCCCGAAGAATTTATATCCCCAATAACCCATAATCAGGATGCTTTTGAATCGATTAATGAAACATTACACAATATTGGAGAATCACCAATTAAAAGAAAACGTTTAATGGAGAAAAAATATCCTAAAAATAAAATTCAAAAGATTGAAAAAGCAATAAAGAGTAAGGTTTTAGAAATATCTGATTCCGAGATTGATAGTCCAATGAAAGAGGAAATTCTTATTATATTAAAGGATAAACAACACTGTTATATTCTAATTTTATTTTTAAATTCACATAGATCTGCATTATTATTATGAGTTATCGTCAACTAACTTTTATTATCCATGGTTGTTATTATGTTGGTTAGAACATCCCATGTTAAATTTTTAATAGCTAGTGATTTTGCTACAATATTGATGTTTTTTTATGTCGGCAGGGCAGTTCCCCAAAAATGACAATAATTAATTCATTACCTGTTTGTTTTGCTTCTTCCAAAAAAATAATTATCAGGTTAAAAGAAAACAGCTTTATGAATGGGTTAAAATCCAAAAAAAAACAAACGGTTAATGAATCAATAATTGATTTTATAGTTTAATTAAAAAACATCAAAAATTTGTGATTTTGAAAAACAAGTAAATATCAAGTTAAGAGCAATAACCACAGAAAACATAAATCAAATTAACAAGTCATAATAAAAAAATCGAGAAAATTTTAAAGGACAAAAGCTTGATGGTGGCCACGAGAAAATTATGTGAAGGGCGATGTGTAGATTCAAATTCTGATATGTTACAAAAGGATATTTTATCAAATGTATATCTGTCGAAGAGGCGTTGTTATAAAATACAAAGAGTGGAGGTAGGAGCCCAGGAATATGGGAGAATAATATTGAAATAAAATAGTAAATACTGGAGTCGTTGTATCGTTACTAAATATTCAAAAGTTGAATTTTTTACCCCAAACCCATTTAATTAAAATAAATATATTAAAAAATCTTATAAAAATTTTGTAATAAATATATTGGGTAAAGTTATTTTAACTATAAATTATATTTACTTCTATTTTTTAGAGGGAAAAATATTAAAAGGTAATATAAGACAAAAAATCATATAAATTATCGGGTGACTTATTTAATGCAAACCTTAGTAGAATCACATAATCTTCAAGAAAAAAAATGGGATTCTTAGGCCACATCCTGAACCATTATCTTGGAATAAAATAGAGAATCAATTAAATTAGTATAAAAATAGTTGAAAGAATATACTTTTCCTGTATAGCCAAACTCATATTTATTATCTTAAAAAAGTTATGACTACAGAATCTGTGATGATTTTCCCCAAACGATCAAGGCTAAATAGGCAACAGACCTTATCCTATACCACGGATTAATTAGTGTTGTAAACGAACGCGTTCATACGAAGTTCGTTTTGAAAGGCGTTCCTTTTATTTTTGACGAACTTTGAACGTGAACGCGTTCCTTTATTATGACGAACGCGTTCGAATTTAACGTTCGATAAATTTTAAAAATACTTTTTATTATTATTCATTTGAAAAATTTAATATTTATGAATTTTTTTAAAAAGTATTATATATATTTTTTTAATCGCGGCTGTGTATTTCCTTTTCACATTTTAATTTTATTAACACATAGTTTTTTAATTTGAATATTATTGTTCATATTTTAATTATATTAATAATCAAGGATATTATTGTTTAATCCTCATCATCTGATTCTGAAAATCCAAAATCAGATGAATTATCATTACCATGGCCAAATATGATAAATGTTTTATAGTAACATCCTATATTGAAGGAACTAATTCAATGCTTACCAAGTGTAAAATGTGGCCAAAAAGTATTATATTGTCAAAATCTTCAGGTTCCAATTTAAAACGACATTTGATTGTAATATTAATTATTTTATTTTATATAATTTAACTAAGTAAAATCATTAAATTTGAAGAAAAAATGCATTTGGCTTACTTGACCCCAACAATAACGATAGTTATTTTAAAATTAAAAAAATTAGTGGCCTCAAATATGGTCAACCATTGATGCCATATTAAATGGGATTAATAAAAGGTATTAAACCTATCACTCTCAATTAATTACATATATATATTTTTTTTAAAGATTTGAACATATATATGAAGATCAATATATTCTTTCTGCAATTATACATCCAGTATTCAAGCTTCAATAATCGATAAAACTTCTACAGAACGAACCTATTAAAAACCTATAGCGTTATTGAAAAGAATGTTTTGAAAACATAGAAATGATGAGGAAGTAGAGAATGGATTGGAGGATAACTTATCTCAATTTTTTGAAGCAAATAACAAAACTATAAATGTTTTAATAAATTCCCCACGTTAAAAGGGTTATTTATTAAGTATAACACCGCAATCCCCTCATCTACTCTTAAGCGCTTTTTAGTATAGCTAATGCCGTATTAACTGCTAAGCATTCCTGTCTATCAGATAAAGATTTTGAAAAATATTGTTATTAAAAATTAATAAGAAAATTTTTTTATAAATAAAAATATCTTATTGATATATTATATTGAATATAATTATATTATCAAAATAAAAATATAACATTTTTTAATATGACTATGTGTTAATAAATATAAGACATTTATTTATATTAGATTAAATTTAAAAAAAAAATTATCATAAAATTTTGAACGGTTCATGAAAGTGAAAGCGTTCTTGAAAGTGAACGCGTTCCTTATTTTTGAAAGTGAACTTGAACGCGTTCGATTTTTGTCAATGAACGTTGAACGTGTTCTTTTTTAGAAATGTTAACAGCACTACCATGGATCGATGAACTACTATAAAATATTGGAAGAGGATCGTATTTCACAATTTTCGATCTATGATCAAATCCAATTAGAGGAAGAATCAAAATAAAATATTGAACTACCGTTCAGAGTCATTTTGGCCTCACTATTTTTAATAGTGATGTAAATTCACTATATAAAGGTCCACCTAGGATAGCATTTATATGGATGATATAATAGCAAGTGAATTAACTTTAGAAGAGCACAAAGCATGTATAAATTAACATTATTAAGGAACAGTGGAATCAAATAAAATTTTGACAAATGCAAATTTTTATCACTGAAGAGATATAATTTTTTTAAACCGACAATTAATTTTTTTTAAAAGATACGTTACCCTTTCCCATATTAAATATTTGGATACAATCAGTCCTACAAACAAAATGGAAATTTAAAGCTTTTTAGGAATAATTAATATTACCATAAATATAAATCTTTTAATTTAAATAAATAGAATAATTAAAAATATAATCCTACCCAATCATTGGCACCATTGAATATGTTTTTAGCACCACACAAGTGGGTTAAGTACTTAATGTTACTGTTTTTGGATCAGAATTATAAAAGAATTGTTAAAAATAAATTAAATCATAATATTATATTTTTTTAACCTTTTATATATTATATTTATTTGGAAAAAATAAAGTAACATTTTTTGGAAAGTAATGAGTAAGGTTATTCATAAAAAAAGATACAAAGGTAAGATGAGGACAGCTACACATAATACCCAAATTGGCAAAAATAATTTTCTAGGCCAGACAAATTGTCTAAATAATATTAAAAAGTCAGAACAAGGTTTTGATAGTTTTATTGATAAGCTGATAATTAGGCAAATTTATGCTATTTCACTTCATAAAAACATTATCATTACCCTGGAAACCATTCCCCTTTTGCCCATGGTGTTTCTTTAAGAGGGCTAAGATCATTAGTATTAGTAGAATTTAAATTTTCAACCAATTTCTAATAATAAATTATATCATATGCTATTAATCACGATAGTTACATTTAAAAATTCACTATTTTCTGGGGTCAAATCACGATCTACTACTTTAGTTATAGGGTTTATCCTCAAATCTTTCAAACGAGGCCTATAAGGAAAAGTCCTCTTTTTCAATGAACGGTTAATATTTGTTATAAGATTGGAACTAAGATAAAGAATTATTAATTATATATTATAAATCGTAAACCTTATACATAAAAGAGTGCGAGAAAAATTTAAATTCATGATTTTAAAACCTAACCAAAATGAGATGTCTCTTGCTAAATGTTACCTCATTCGACAAATATCTCGATGTATATTTAATTTAATTATTATGAAAGATCCTTTGATCTATAACATTCATAAGACGTTTGATAAAATTAACAAATAAATATATCAATTATCAGAAATGACACGTCATACATATATAGTTAATTGTTGCAATTGCTAGGCTATAGTCATTTATTAATAATTTTTATTTTAAAAGGTCTTTGGCACAAATGATAATCAAGGGAATACAGAATTCACTTATTGTATTGGACTATATTCAACATGATCTTAACAAGTTTTTCGATTCCGAACTAATTAGGATTACCATTAAAGGAGTAAAATCTTAGCTTTCCCAAGCTTGATTATATCTGACAGGTTTGTTAATCAATCTTTTAAAATCAACATGTCACATATATAATAACATGGATGTTTATATTTCAATGGAATTTTTCTGTAATTAGATTACTTATTTTATCTAGGAAATAAATAGGCCCTTTTTAAGTTTATTAATAAGTTATTTTTTAAATGATCAAAAATAACTAAAATAATTTCATAATTTTTATCTGGCTAACTCAATATTTAGACAGAAAAATATTGCCTAGGCCTTTAGATTTCGCTAATAGATGTCCAAACCTTTGTTATCAAAAAAGATTTCTTATTAATTCAATATATAAAAAAATTTATATATCATATTATTTATAAAATTTATAAATTCATAATAATTTATAAGTATTGATAAAAATTTGTAAATAATAAAGAAATTTCAATTTATCATACTAAAAATAAATGTATTCTAAAAGATATTTACTATTTTATATCTATATATAAAATATTCTTTACTTTATTTATCCCAATTATAATTATTATTATTTAATAATGATGAAACCCAACCCAACAATCTAAAATAAATTATTAACAGGATACTTATAGTTTTATTTTATTATAAAATAAAAAAATATTAAAGTAAGATTTTGAAACTGATATTACACATATTTATTGAAGATAGGATGTTACTTATAAGTATTTATTATATTTGGGGCATAGTAATGTTGTATTATTCTGAATTATATAAAAATGATGAAATAACAACGTCCATGCTTAAGCCATTATATTTAATAAAATAATAAATTTCAAATTAATATACTAAACCATCGAACATAATATTCAGATGTGATGTAGGAAACAACTGATTAAAAAATTTGAATTAAAATTTTTTTCAAATAAACAAATTCGTTTAAGAACAACGCATTCGATTACAATTTTAGATATAACCTTTGCTATAAAATTCCTTTATATTTGGGTCGAGATAAAAGTTTTGCTAAATCTATTGATAAAAAAATTTTGCATAAATATGAATTGCATTTTGCATCCTTATTTTTGTTGCAAGTTGAAATTTAATATGAACATGAGTTGAAGATGCCAAATTAATTTATCAAATAATAATCAAAATCATTCTAAAAAACATAAATAAACTAAAACGTAAATGTATATAATCAACTAAAAATATATAAAACAAACTATTATATAAAAAGTTCCATTTCTTCTTTTTCTTTACATATTCGATCTCTATATTTATACTACTAAAATTTACATCGATAATTATTTTATATAATTATCCTTTAATTTGCTTATAATTTAAACCTTTCAATTACCTTTACAATTTAAACATTCTTTGCAAATTTTATATTCAAATTAACTTTTTCTTTAAATTTATAATTAACTTAATACACGTATTCGACAATTTTTAAAGAAAAATAAGAGCAAAAACGATAAAAAAAAATTTGCAATATATATATTATGAGGTAAGTAGTGATATTAAACGGCTCGTTTTGAGTCCGTTCTTTAAAACGGCTAACTCAATATTTTAGCCAGAAAAATAATGCTATACCCTCAAGATTTCGTTAATATATTTCTGCATTTTTGTTCCTTCTAAAAGCAAAATCTTCAGACTTGCGTAGTATTTTTCTGGATAAAATATTGAATTAGCAGTTTTTAAAAATCGGCTCAAGACGAGCCGTTTAATAACACTAGTAAGGAGGAATAAGATAGATTAGGAAATGTTTCAAAAAAGCATTTATACTTACCTCTTAGAATCTTGAATAAAGTTTTTTAAATTAAAGAGAGGAACTTAATTTTCTCCCAGTTATTTAGAGAAAATTACCTGCCAAATAAATTCAATAATTTTATGGATTGGGGAAAGGAATTCCACAAAAAAGGAAGAATATGGGTAAAAAGATGGAGGAATTTTCTAGATACATATATATATATATTTATCTTTTTGACCTTTCAAAGTTTCAATAGGTCCGAGTCCCATATTGAAAAAAATAAGGTAGCACCTGAAACGTCCTACATGAGCATTTGGCATCGTATTGACATTCCAGGTGCTTGCCATTCTCGTTCAAAAGTCTAAGGCAAACTATTAGGAAGAATGGCTCATATCAATTATAGCTGATGAACCTATTAAGATAGTTGTGCTACAAAAGCGGCCAATAATTTCAAGAGGAACGTGCTTACCAAATTATCTGCTTGCTAGATGCAGCACACCTCTATCAATAGAAGGAATATCATAATTTATCAAAAAAAATATCAAAATTATAAAAAATTTAATATGCGATTTATTTTATACTAAACTAACTGTATAATTTCCGTAAAATGTATGTTTGCTAATTCTATTAGTTAACATTCAAATATTTAAGTATATTATATGCATTACAGTAGTGATTTAATTCTTAGCGAGCAATCATATTTTATTTCAACTATTTGACATTATTTGATCTCTAATATTTTAACATTATTTGATCAAATTCTTATCTGCATGAATGAAATGAATAATATTTGCATAATATATTATTAAAATTATACAAATTGGAGATCTGCAAGGCCTTTTTGGTCAGTTAACAATTTTGGAACAATTATTTTTTTTAATTTGCTTGGCTTGGCATGGACATTTTAATATTGACTTTTTTTGTTAGATTATCTTTATATATTTTTTTAAACTTTACGATTGATTATTTATTTTTAATGATTCAAAATATAATAATAATAATTTGGTATTAAGTTAATAAGTTAATTCGAAACGGGGATTGAAAAGTGGTTTCAGGAGCAATTGTATCATGCAATTTGTTCAAATGATAAGTGTAAAGAATTTTGTTTGAATGATCTTCCATGGAAGTTAAATAATATATACTAAATTTTATTTATTTAGGATAAATCGAAATTCAATGGATACTCAATATCGATAATAATCATTTCATACTTACACAAAGGAATTTAAACTTAAATCAGCCACGCTCCCACCTTTAAGGTAATTAAATTATACTGAAGCTCTCGGCATTGTTAAAGTAGCACGCTACTAAATAGCGATGGCGGTTGCTCGCTACTTCAATTTTATATAATAAATACACATAAAAATTATTATAATATATAAATAATTAATTCTTAAATCATAAACTTAATATCTAATTTAATTTTGAAATTTATATTTAAAAATGTGCATTATAAACCTAGTTTTCAAAATAATTTAAAATGTCGACAATAGAGATTGATATTGAAGATAATTTTTATAAAGATCATATTGATAAAGTAATTTCCCTGAAAAATGATGAAAAGATGAAATTTCCCTTTGAATTTGCAAAATAATTTAATCTCGATAAAAAAAATTAACACAAGGTATAAATTTCATTGTAAGAAATACCGGAAGGTTATATCATCGAACAAAACTACCAGTTTCAACGAGGAAACATTTAAAAGTAATATTTAAACAAATTCGGTTTTAAATTGCTCAAAACAAAAAAAATTGGGAATTTCGCTTATAATAAATTTTTAAAGTAAATTTAAAATAAATATTAATAGATGTTAGGGAAGTAGGCACTTGTATTTAAATTGAGTTTTATAAAAATAATCGCTAAAATGATAAAATTATAATCCATATTCCCAAATATTGTTTCCAATTCGGGGAACAATGATAATATTTTCTTCATTATAGCGATTTTTGAAAAACTCAATTTAAACACAAGTGCTCTTCCTACCATCTATTAATATTATTTTCAATATTACTTTTAAAATTCTAGGAGATATAAGCAAGATTCGCAATTTATAGTGATTTGGAATATGTAGCCCGGACTTTAAAATAAAATTTGAATCAAAGATGTATCTATTATAATTTTGAGATAGATGAATTTATAAGTTAATTTTCAAGCTTAATCCAAACATGGTATGTTTCATCTGGTAATATATTATTCAAGAAATATTAAAAATTACAATATTTGATTTTATCATCAGATTCATCCATCTAATGATAATATTTTATAAATTATTATCTGGATGTTAAACATGCTTTAAATTAACCACTCATCTATATATAAATTTCATCAAAACATACTAAAAAATAATTATTTCAATCCTTTCACATTTTAACTAATTTTGAGAGGAATTGGTTTAATATATAAAAGTTAAAGAGTGGTGGCATAGCAAGTTGGCATACATAGCCATCTATCTCCCCTATATATTTTTTATTCTAACTATTACTATTATAATTTAAACTGACCATAGCCAGATCAAAAACGCCACCTATTTTTAGATGATTTTTTAAATTTTAGACATATTTTTTAAGATCTAAAAATAATATTTTTGATGATTTTTTTATATAAAAAATAGGAATATTTAATTTAATACTGCATTGTGTGCTAGCGTTGAACGATTATTTGGCCATAGTTTATACTTTCTGATCGTTACTCTAGACTTGGGGATGAGAGTTTGGAAGCGTTACAATTATTGTGATACAATAAAAAATAAATTATACATATATATTTGAAATTTTAGTTATATTTTTTATTTGTGGAAATTGAGATACATAAAAAATATTTTTAAAAAAGTTCTAAAGTAGCATAAAAATAACTAGCTAACTTTTTTTTGTATATAATAGTGATCTACCTTTTGAAAAGGTAGTGGTAGCAGTAGCTAGCTATTTTTTGTAAAATGGTGGTAGCAAGAATGCACTATTATAAAGGTAGCTTTTAACAAAAACTGGTTCGTGGTTATAGACTTTTGTTTCCCCAACTCTTTTTTCTTAGCCTATGGAGATTTAAATAACAGTTTTTGGGCTGTTATGTGTTTAAGTTTGTGCAGATCACCCAAAAACGTGTGAAGGGTTCCTCATTTTTTTCTCTCTCAAAATTAATATCCAGTTTGATGGAATATGAGAAAACCTAACATAGCTCTGTTGCTTCTCAACACTAGAGGGATTAGCATCACATAATTATAATATTTGGTGAATAAAAATTGAAAAGAAAAATTCAAAAAAGTGCAGGCATATTAAATAAAATTGCATTAAAAATTTCAAAATTAAACTACTTTCAAAATAACCAATCAATTTTATGGTAATAATAAAATTCTTGTCCTTCATAAGTGGGTGAATTGGGCTAATAATAATTGAGAATTAGAATAAAATCAACCTGAATATTTTTAGGGCCAGCATGAGTGAACAGGCTAATAAAAAAAATATACCCCATATTGACCTCTAATTTGTGTTTATATATGATATATTTTTTGAATAAATTATTTGGATCTAGATATTTAATAAAAATTTTTACAACTAATTATAAACTATCATACCAACAGGATACTGTTATAATCCAAATTAGTCCATATTTTTATTTATATAGTCCAGTAATTTATTAAATATTTATATAATTTACAATTATTATTTACATTTATTTAATATAGGATACAATCATCGTACTAAGGGGTTCAAAGGCTCAGCTTTTATACTTGAAAGTTCTAAATTTTTATCAATATCATCATCAATTTCTCCAATAAGTACTCTAAAATATGTTAAAATCAAAATTTTATATTAACTATTACATATTATCTCCACGTATTATATACAGGCCTAATACAACTTGTTCAATACCTTGATTGGTACTATAAACTCTTTCATGACTTTCATCTAATATAACATTTAGAGTTTGATCAAATCCTTTTAATGTACCCTATATAATATATATAAGTATACATTTTTATGAAAAATCATAAATATATAGTAAAGCTTTGCCATAATACATAAATTAAGCCCCGTCACTAATTAAGTATAATAAATCGGTGTAGTGGACATTAATTTTAGTGATCAAGTAGGTTCAATAGGCTTTACAGTGTATTCAAATTACATATTAAATTTATAAAAGGTATTAAAAAATGAAAAAATTCACCACAATATTTCGACCATCTGAAGTTATTATTGAAACGGTATCTAAAATACACAAATTAAAAGAAATGTATTTAAAAACTTACGATTAACAAAACTTTCTAGCGATGCCATTTGAAATTTTGACAACCGAACTATCAGGAGAAATATTTATAGAAAAAATAATAATAGTACCAATACCAATGATACAGGACAAGACAGGCTAGTGATTTACAAACTTTTCGATAAATCTTTAAAGATTTTAGATCTCTAAAGATAGTATAAAAATATAAGGAAAATAAGATTTCTGCAGAATGCTAGATTAGAATAATCGATCATATTTTGCCCAATATTCCAAAAGCGCATTTTTAAAAAAAATATCAGTTAAAGATTAATATATTAATTTAACTTCCTCGAATTTAAATTAATATCAAGCCTTATAATACTTAGATTTTCCCATTTATTATTTGTAAATTCATAACTTTTATCTAAATACGAAATGATTATTTTAATAAATTTATTAACATCATTCATAATGCGATATAATGAATATCAGATTTTATCTGTAACCGGGAAAGTTATTAATAACTTGGGCTTTTAAAGTTGTAATTTATACATTATTGAAAACATCTTATTAAGGTTGAAAAAAAATGAGAAACAGAAATTTAACTAAATTAAATAAATTTATTTTAAAAATATTTTTTAACTGGTAAGTACAATAATTTTCTAAGTTTATATAGTTTACAAAATCTATCAAGTAATTTATGTCGAATTATTGAGTTAATTTTATAAAACGAGTCCGCAAGGTTAAAGTTAATTTAATATAAAGAATAAATCTTTTATTTAATAGCTCGCGATTAGTTAATAGATAGCGATTTGGACATCACAACATTTGATCTTTTATTTAATAGATCGCGATTAGTTAATAGATAGTGATCAATTTATCATCACAACAAATCTCGACCTGCACTTGAATTTTCGGGCTACAATTTTTTAACCAAGTAATTTAATGTTGTCCCTATATTAATAACCAAGCCCAATAAGCTTCAGCCAAACAAAAATTTTTTTTATGTTGAATTGGGGTTTTTGGCATAAAAAAGAACAGCTAAATAGTTTTTATTAAGTCTTTCGAGAACCGGAATTAATGATAACGATCTTGTTGGAATTATTCGTAGAAGTTCAGACCATTCAATAACTTGAGAATCTATAATTTATTTTAAGATAGGTACCCTATTTACTGCTGAATTCGGCATAACATTTTATCGCAAATCTTTCTATATCTATTGATAATGAAGAATGCCCCTTTCTTCTTGTAATAAGAATTGTATGGCACAATATTTTCATTCAAAACTAATAATTCCGCCAACACACATTTGCTTTTTCTGAAATTCGCAATAGCGTTATCGGCACAAAAAGATGTTACATTTGATAGGGAAAGGTTACAATTTTTAAGGTTCTGCACAACAGTGTTGTTAAAAAGCCCGATTTTTCAAAACGGCCCAATTAAGATTTTAGCTAAAATAATATTAAACAACCATCGAGATTTGGTAAATAGATGTCCAAGCATTAATGCTAGCTATGCGCAAAATCGCCAAAAGAGGGAAATCTGGTATCGTTGCACATAAGAGAGGTAGGCTATAGGTAATATAAATTTATTGGAAAGTTATCTATTAATAGATAAAATATATTGCTACAAGAAATTATTTCTCTAAACGTTGGTATAAAGCCTTTGATAGAATTGTAATCGCCATTTACTACACTTATGACTTACAAATTTAAGGTTCTGCACCTATCTGCTCAAGTCCGTTCATCCCAGTATTGTATTAGGCCTTTAGATTGTTGGGCTGATCTGACATTACTTAACTATATAACTAGATTGATGATTCAATGTCAATACAAATCAGCTTATGGCACGCCATTACATATAAAATTTAATGCAAGCATATAAAAAAAATAAATATTATTAAAATAAATTATATGGAAAACAAAAATGGCGTGTGACCATCTGATTTGTATTCAACAAGGCCTTAAGGGGCATTTTTATAATTGAACTGTCAGTCTAGATAAGTATTATATGACATTGAGTTCTGTTACTGTTAATTCGCAGTTAGCGCGAATTTGTGGAGAAGAATTCAAAAATACAGCAACTTTTATATACTTGGCAGCAAATTCACGCAAATTGCAAATGCAGGGTTAAACAATTGGATTTATCTGATTTTAAATTAAGGTATTAGCCAAAATACTATTACGCAAGCCTTGAGAGTTTGTTAATAGTATGATCTATTTCTGCGTTCTGTAAAAACTAACAGAAACTTATTCACTGTTAGCAGCAATAAGTATTTGTTAGATTTTACAGAATGTAGTGGGTTTATCAATTAAACTGCTCATCCGCTCGCTCATAATAATCGCTCAAAATACTACAAGCTTTTATAAAAAAAAATATTCCATCATTTTATATATTTTTCTAACTTATTTTATATATATATTTTAAAATATATAATTTTAGATATTTTGATGCAACAAGAAAGCTATCACTTTGGCCTCGGAGCTTTTCTTTAATATATAGCAGCTCAAATTTAAAAGAAACTAATATAAATTAAATTGCCTTAATATTAACGGATTTTATCCGCAAGCACCGGTAGATTGAACCGTTGTAGCCAACAGTTAGCCATTACCCAACTATACTAACAATAGGGAAAATAAAATATTACAAATAATTAATATTCACATTTATAGAAAAATAAGTAAATTTAATAATAGAATGACAACTTTTTATATTATTTTCTATATAAACGCAGATAATTTAATTATTTATAAATTATGTATATTATTCTCAAACGTTGAAATATTAATTGAATCATAAATCAGGCCGTATGCCGAAACCCGGACCCTTAGGAGGTTCAGTTAAAGACGTTAATCCGTTGATAGGTTCGCAAGAAAATCTGCTACTTCTAAATTAATATTAAAAAAATTATAATGGTCAAGAATTATAAATCTAAAAGAATATTTACAATTAAAAAAAAAAGAAGTTACATTTGCAGTTAGAATAAAAAAGCCTAGCCAAGATCAAAAAAATCCTTTTTTCAAAAATGACTTTTTTTTAAATAAATCAATTTTTTTATAATTATATCATTCTATTTACATTAAAAAATAAGAAATATTTATAAAATAACTCAAATTAAATCCGATACTAGGTTAAATCCTATTGAAATCAATGGAAATTTATTTTTAAAAATTCCTTTCCTTTAAAATTATATTTAAAAAAAGTGGAGATAGAATATTCTAATTTTTAGGCGACGATATATCTAATCCAGCAGAAATAAATACACATCTTAGAGAATAAATTTTTATTTATTTCAAAGGCCAAGGTTTAATTTTAAATTTTTCACTGAAGTTCTAGATTCCAATTTCTTTGGAGTGAAAAGCTTAAATATTCTAAAAAAAATTTTCATTTCTCAATTTTTTTTCCTCTCTCTCCCTACACCTTCCTTTCTTTCCCTTCATTAGTTTAATTTTTGAATATATTCTATAGAAAAAAACAATTTATATAAACCTCGGTCCCGGTTTGGGCAATTTGTCGGTTTTATATATGGAATCTATAATTTCCATGGTATTCGCTGGGGTAAGGTCTTCGTAGTAATCGTCATTGATTGCCATCATAGGAGCATTGACGCATGCGCCCAGACATTCCACGCAAGAAAGGGTGAACTTGTTATCGGTCGTAGTTGTTTGACCTTCTTTTAAGCCTTTAATTCAGTATTCGGATAAAATTTCAAGAAAATTTGAAAAGTCTGTTTATATGTCTATAATGAAATATTGTAGAATACATTATAAACTAATGAAGTTGAAAGACAGGACTAAACTAAAAAAAAATAAGGTCAGATATTGAAATAAAAGATAACCGAGTTTTTTTGATCTCGCAAAACCTACATTTATACCTGCAAATAAAAATTAAAAACTATTCCGATTTTTGATTTTAAAAGGTAGGAAATGACATTTTCTTATTTTTAATGTATTTTATTTTTAAAATATTTATAAAAAATATGGGGGGGGGGGGATTTTTTCTTAAAAATGATTTTAATGTTGATGTTTTATCATTTTTAATTTTATACAAATTAGCTCATTTGGTATGACAGTTAATTATATAAAATCCTTTCATTTTATTGGTTATCAGTTAAAAAGTAGTAAATAATACCCCCCACCCCCTTTGAAAAAATGATAAATTATTTTTTGACACCCATAAATTACAAAAATGATTTCTAAATTAATAATTTAGATAAATTAGGGAAAGAGAAAGCGAAAGAATTTATAATTTCATCAATATTTAATTGTTTAAATAAATTTTTTCACATTGATAAAATGGTTAAATTATGGAGAAATGGATCTTTCATGGTACTACGAAGCCTTGTTTTAATTCATTTGATTTTACTCATGACCCTTTCGGCAGTACTTGAGGTAGTAGGAATGGTTAATAAATAATATTTATATAAAATTGTTAAATTAGAGAAAGTAGAAAAATTTAAAAGTAGAAGATAAGGTAAAATAAACGAATAGTTTTTCCAGTCTGAACCATAAGTCTCAGAATTTGCATCATCATCATAAGAAGAAGCTATAAATGTATTAGTATAAATATTTTAATTAAATAAATTTACAATTCTCAGAATCTGACAAATCTTTAGATTATATAACCTCTAGATCACGAGTAATTATTACATCCCCAATTTTCGCCCTTATAAATATTTCGAAACTTTAACATTTCTTTAAAAATTTGACATGAATTTAAATGGTAAAATTCAGAGATATCTTCGATATCATCTTTAACAATTGACTTTTTCGCTATTCCCTTTGGTGTAAAAAATGGTGTTTAATTTAAAAATTTCATCGATTCATCATTAAATCTTTCATTAAACTGCATAATAATCAAATCAAGTGCAGCATAAAACACACTGGTTTTAAAGCTAAAAAATATTATATTTAATAATGAAAGTATATATATTTCCCTCCTTTTCCCTTTGGCGCCTTCGCTCTAATCAAAGCCTCCATTCCATTGATTCTTTCACTCATGTGAGGCGCCATCATAGCTTTGCCCAACTAGGAATTCAAGGGGTAAATTCAGTAAGTTTGGATATTATATTATTTTTAATATTGAGACCAGTTGTAATTCCTAAACAATATATGTCTATCAGTCTTTCAACGGGCTTAGGCGTCTCACTGCCGCTTCCACGGATAATGCTATAGTCTTTAGAATAGAAAATTTTGATTTTATTTTATCACTTTGCCTTTAGGATAAGAATTTGATAACAAGTTTGACTTGGACAAAAAAGGCACAAGATTTTATGAAGGTTAGAAATCTACCTTTTGACTGAAAGTTCCAGACTTCAATTACAATCCAAAAAGGAGGTATGTGGTATATATATATATATACTTCTTTCACCATTAAATATACTATTTTTTTGGCTTTTAAATTAGTGTGTTTTATGCTGCACTTGATTTGATTATTATGCAGTTTAATGAAAGATTTAATGATGAATCGATGAAATTTTTAAATCAAACATCATTTTTTACATCAAAGGGAATAGCGGAAAATTTAATTGTTAGAGATGATATAAATTTTTGAAGAAATATTGAAGTTTCGAAATATTTAAAGGTAGGTGGCTAAAATGGGGGATGTAATAATTACTCGTGATTTAGAGGTAAAAAAATCGAAAGATTTGTCAGATTCTGAGAATTACAAATTTATTTAATTAAAATATTTTTACTTATACATTATTTAGCTTCTTCTTCTTCTGATGATGATAATTCTGAGACTTATGGTTCAGACTAAAAAATTATTCGTTTATTTTACCTTATCATCTACTTTTAAATTTTTTGCTTTCTCTAATTTAACAATTTTATATAAATATTTATTAACCATTCCTACAATCTCAAGTACTGCCGAAAGAGTCATGAGTAAAATTAAATTAATTAAAACAAGCTTCGTAGTACCATGAAAGATCTATTTCTCAATAATTTAACCATTTTATCAGTGGTGAAAAATTTATTTAAACAATTAAATATTGATGAAATTATAAATTCTTTCCCTTTCTCTTCCCTTATCTAAATTATTAATTTAAAAATAATATTTTTAAGGTATATATTTTTTTACATTTTATTTATATTATATATTAAAAATTTGTGCAATAAAAATTATTGTTGAAATTGATGGGAATCAAAAAATAATTTATCATTATTTCAAGGTAAAGGGGGGGGGGGTATCAGGTAAGTATTCTGCTTCCATCACTCAAAAAATGTAGGGGCCACTGTGTTTGGTACATGGATGATGGTATAATCTGTGGCTTATCCAATGAGGTCAATAAATTGATTAAAATAAATTTAAAGATCTGCTCTTCTTTAGGGTTAATTCCCAATAAAAGCAAATCATAATTTATATACAGTTCCGAAATTAACTTCCACAATTCTTAGGATCCCCAATTGAAGGCAACTCAGCTGTTTGTACATTTCTGAATTCAACCCTTGAGAGTGAGACTCGCATATTATTTTAAAACATAAAATTTTGATATAAAGAAATAAATAAATTTTAGCAAATGTAATTTAGGTCAGGGAATGACTAAAATACGCGTCCCCGAAAACTACGCGTCCCCGGTCAAAACGACTTATTTTTATTATTATCAATAGGAAATTTTATTAAGCTTTATAAGATGAGTTAGAAAATGTTTTTTTTAATTTAAAAAAAATATGGTAACTATATAAAATTTATTTTTTTAAAAAATAAACTACACGTCCCTACGCGTCCCCGGTCAAAATACAGTTTTTTTTAAAAAATAAAAGCAGATTCATATTTAACTCATTAAAAGAATACAGAATATGTAAATATTATATTTTAAAGTATTTTATAACTTAGTGATTTTTTCAAAAAACACTTTTTTTTTCAAAAACACTATGCGTCCCCGGTCAAAAAACCGTTTTTTTTTTAAATAAAAGCAGATTCATGTTTAGCTTTTCAAGGAGATTCAGAAAATTTTGACTATACTACGCGTCCCCGGTCAAAATACATTTTTTTTAAAAAAACAAAAGCAGATTCATATTAAGCTCATTAAAAGTATTCAGAATATGTAAATATTGTATTTAAAAATATTTTATAACTTAGTGGGCTTTTGAAAAATAACTTTTTTTCTTCATTTTTTGACTAAAATACGCGTCCCCAGTCAAAATACATTTTTTTTAAAAAAAGCAGATTCATATTTAGCTCATTAAAATAATTCAGAATATGTAAATATTATATATTAAAGTATTTTATAACTTAGTGATTAAAACTACGCGTCCCCGGTCAAAAAACCGTTTTTTTTTTAAAAAAAAGCAGATTCATGTTTAGCTTTTCAAGGAGATTCAGAAAATGGTATTAATAAAAAAAAATTTTTTTTTTGACTATACTACGCGTCCCTACGCGTCCCCGGTCAAAATACATTTTTTTAAAAAAAACAAAGCGTTTTTTCCAAAAATCACTAAGTTATTAAATACTTTAATATATAATATTTACATATTCTGTATTCTTTTAATGAGCTAAATATGAATCTGTTTTTATTTTTTTAAAAAAACTGTATTTTGACCGGGGACGCGTAGTTTAGCCAAAAAATTTTTTTTTATTAATACCATTTTCTGAATCTCCTTGAAAAGCTAAACATGAATCTGCTTTTATTTTAAAAAAAAACGGTTTTTTGACCGGGGACGCGTAGTGTTTTTGAAAAAAAAGTGTTTTTTAAAAAAATCACTAAGTTATAAAATAGTTTAAAATATAATATTTACATATTCTGTATTCTTTTAATGAGCTAAATATGAATCTGTTTTGATTTTTTAAAAAAAACTGTATTTTGACCGGGGACGCGTAGTTTAGCCAATTTTTTTTATTACTATTTTCTGAATCTCCTTGAAAAGCTAAACATGAATCTGCTTTTATTTTTTAAAAAAAAACGGTTTTTTGACCGGGGACGCGTAGTGTTTTTGAAAAAAAAGTGTTCTTTGAAAAAATCACTAAGTTATAAAATACTTTAAAATATAATATTTACATATTCTGTATTCTTTTAATGAGTTAAATATGAATCTGTTTTTTTTTAAAAAAAAAACTGTATTTTGACCGGGGACGCGTAGTTTATTTTTAAAAAAATAAATTTTTATAAATTTTATTTAGTTACCGTATTTTTTTTAAATTAAAAAAAAACATTTTCTAACTCATATTATAAAGCTTAATAAGATTTCCTATTAATAATAATAAAAATAAGTCGTTTTGACCGGGGACGCGTAGTTTTCGGGGACGCGTATTTTAGTCATTCCCTTTAGGTCACATTAAATACATGTTCTATCAAAGTTTAAAAACTTTAAGGAAACCTAATGATGAAGTTTTGAAAATTTCACAAATATGTTGTGGTCATATTTTTATTTTTTAATTAAAAAAGGTTTATTTTGTGTTTTTTAATAAAGTTTTAATACTTTTTTATTAAAATTCTTTGACATTTTGGACATAACCTTAAGAAAATTAAATTACCTATATAAATATTTTTTAATTTTTACAGACTAATATGTAATATAATATATAAAAACCTAGTCTTTTCTTTATAGTTTCCAAAATAATATCACTACCTACCCCTCCAAGCATACAAGGAGTAGTGGTACACAACTGAATGTGATATTTGCCCATGGGTTGTCTATATATAAAATATCACACATATTAATATTTTTAAAGTTTGCTAAATTACATAAGTATTTTAAAAATAATTAAATGTACCAAAAATGATCTAATTTAAGTTTTGATAACTCTTTTGATCTAATTTGTACATTTATTTATAAATAAATTATATAATTAATCAGTTTATAATGTTAATTAATTTACCTATTATACATTGTATAAAATGTTGCTACTTCATAAACTCTCATTCTAGGCACTTTTAAAATTTCTGCAACCTTGTGCATAGCAGAAATTGGTAACCATCCTTATAAAATATAATTATATATATGATCAAATTAACAATACCTAACTGTCTTTGAGCCATATCCAACAAAGGTAATAATGCTGCTCTTTCAAACCCTTTCGGATATTGTTTAATTACAGCCTTGATTCTCTAATAATTAAACTTTAAAATAGTGCAAATTAAATTACTTTCATATTTTCTTCAGTAAATTCAAAAGGTGTATCTGGGTTATTAAATTTATCATCTCTATGCTAAAAAATAACAAAAATTTTAAATAATTAGTTTTAAAACATACAACATACAATTGATCTGAAAGATATATTTTATCTGTAAAGAAACATCTAGATATTATATTCTAAATAAAATATATTAAATCGTAAAGATAAAAAATAAATAATAGTAATAGTACTTTATTATAGAGTTTGGGAAATTTCATAACCCGAAACATATGGTAAGAATAATAGGATGACTACCAAAATGTTAGTTTTTTATTCAATCCTATTATCTTTTTGATTCTTCTTATTATGGTGATTTAATTAAATTTTGGTTTAAAAAATATACTTTCAACATAAGCATATTAACTTTATGTAAATTATAATACGCGATGGTCAAAAAGGTATTAATTATTTAATTATATATATATCCTAGTTAGTTATTTTCAATATGACAAGTTAAACTTTCAATTTATTCATATTACAAACATCAACATAGTAAAATATTATTTGTTCAATATTTCCCCAACAACCGAATTTACTTATTTAACATAAATATACATAGTAATTTAAAATCAAAATCAGCTCTTAAGCCTCGAGATTTAGCAAATAGAGGTTCAAACATTTCTTGCTAAATGTTTAGCTCTCCGTGGCAGAGTCTTGCTCTTGTTTATATTCAATATTATCATTTTCTTTAATATTTTATTTTTTTGTTGTCGAGATCCTCAATCGATTTCTGTTTTAGTAATAATATTAACCCAAATAGACAAATTAATTTTTGAAGAAGTAGAAGGAATTGATAGTAAAATGCCACTTTGTTTAATGGGTCTGATGGACAAAGATCATTCTACTTGAGGCCGGAATTTGATTGTTTCTTATGGAAGTTACTGCTTTCCACATAATTTGCTATGAAACTGGCCGCTTTTACTTCTGAAATTAATATAGAAATATTTTGATCATAACCACCTTGAAAAATGTCTAATTCTTGTATTATATCACATACTTCATTAACTTCATACTAATAAGATGCTCACCTTGATACTGAGTTACCCAATAAATAAGCCGCATTGTGATCATATGTATTTTAGTTTTTCATCTTTCAAACATATTTTTAATTTTTTTATCTTCATATTTTTTTAGAGTATTTGAATCAGGTTTGTTTTTGTGGTCGATATTTTATTTATCAAAAAACATTTTGATTTAACGTGATTTTTTTATATTTTAAAATTAACTTTTACCTTAATGTATCTTTTAACTTTATCGATTGATGTTATACATAAATATATTTTTAGTTTTATGCCTCACGGCGTGATTTAAAACATTTTAGTTTTGTTAATATTTTATCGTGTTACAATTTACATTATCTTTATTTTATCGATTTTATCACTTTTAAATCATATTTGTTTTTGTGTAACTTAAAATGACTAATCTTTACTTATTTATTTATTAAGACATTTTTAAATTGTTGACGGAAAAAATATATAATCATACAATGATGTTTGATTTTGAGGTAGTGTTAAAAAATAAATTGTTAAATAAATTGATATATATTTTTGATATACTTAAATTAATAAATGGTGCGTTAAATACATCAAATACATCATTCACTAGATATACAATTAGTTACCAATTCAACAATTTTCTATTCTAAATATACACTAATACTACAATTTAAAGCAAATCGGTCAATTGACTGAATTAGACCTGTAAATTTACCGGCTTGCCAACCCTGATTAAAATAATAGTCTTAGGACTGCGTACAAGTGTATGCGTACAAATGAATGCGATTTGTCCAGAGAGATTTTCACTTTAATTAAGCATATGGCATGTGTTTGATATTTGGTAGGCAAATATAAATATAATTTTTTATATGAGTCATTTGAAAAAATAAATGTGATCATCTTCAAATATCGGCATTTTTGATTCTTTTTCGTTGGCATATAAAATTTGAATTTTGAAATGTGAAAAATATTTAATAAAAAATAATAAGTGTATTTAAGATTTAAAAGAATTATTCTTGTAAATTAAATATCTAAGAGGAATTTCAGTAAAAACCTTACACTAAATTTTGATTCCTAATAATTTTGAGCATGAATAAATTAAGTAATAAAATGGTGCTCCTTATAATAACATAAATCATAACGGTTAATGCCATTAAGTACATAACAAATAATTTATAAAATTTAATATTTTTGGAGAGTTTATAAATAAATATGCACATCTATTAATACTTGAATATTTTGCATTATCGTATTCTTAAATTTTTTTTAGTAAGTCTACGGACAATAAAAACAAGACGTACATATTTTTTATTAATTTCTTATAATTGAATTCTTATAAACAATTATAAGAACATAGTAAATAATAATTTACTAGTATTCGCCTTACTTATAATAGAATTTATTAGAATAATAAAAGCAAAAAAAATGAATACATAAAAATTACTGGATGAACATTTGAGAAGACCTCATGAGTCGAATAACTTCGATAGCCGATAAACAAGATGGGAAAGATTTTCCTTTAATATATATACAATTCTCTTCAAAAAATAGGCCTGAAATAATTAAAAAGTTAGAGATCATCCAAAAAATAAGTCCTGGTGATATTAAAAAAAAGGTGGGGCCATATATCTAAGAATATAACCATGAAAAATGTAAAATAAATCATTCTGCGACAGCAATGGAAAATATTGAAATATGTTTTTAACATAGCAATGGTAATAGTGTAATATACGATAATATGTGAACAAAAATGTGAAATATCGAAGCTTTAAGCGGTAGGAATACCCATAATAATAAAAATTATGGGATATTTGATATATTACAGATCATTTTAGTCATTGTATTCAAATAACTAAATTTTAAAACGGTTAATTATAATAAAGATATTTTTAAAAAAGGTTGGAACAAAAAAAATAGTTATGGCAAACGGACTATAATAACCTTAAACATCTTATAATACAGAAGATGGCTGCCAGTATGATGATGGGAATAAAAAGTATAATGTAAATAATAAATTATGTTCTCTTTTTCGTTATAACAGTTGATTTGCTTGTTGAATATAGCCAAAAAGAGTATCCAAATAATAGTAAAAATTGTAGCAAATAAATTTATTTTAAAAATATGTTTCATAGCCCAGAAAATGGAAAACAATCCTCCGCAGATAGCTTGGTTATGAAAGTGTGATAGAGTAAATATTTGTAAAAATAAACAAACAGAAGAAAAGACATTTTACTAGGTACATCATATGTTAAAATTAGTGTTGTTAAATAGCTCGATTTGAGCGGATTTTTAAAAATGTCTAACTTAATATTGTAGCTAGAAAAATATTGCCTAATGCTTTAGATTTTTCTAATAGATGTCTAAACCTTTCTGCCAGTTATGAGCAAGATCTACAGGTTTGCAATATTTCTTGATAAAATATTAAGTTGGGAGTTTTTAAAAATCGTCTTAAATCGTGATTAACAACATTAGTTAAAAGTTTTAAAGATTAAATAGTGGTGAAAATTATATAATCAGGTAGAATACTTCGGAAACCTGATATATACATCATGCGATAATAAGGGAATAAATATGATCGAGGCAATTTGTTAAAAGGCGAGGAAAATAAAAACCCATTATGCAAAATATACCAGGAAAATTAAGAAAATAATTAGAAAGGGAAAACCAAATTACGGGAGATATCAAACTAATACAGGATTTGGAAATATTCCGAAAGGCAATGACATTTTTAGTGAATAGATATTGTGAAATATTTAATGAAAAACAAGGATGCCTAGTGGATATAAAATTGATCTTTATTCAAAAGAGAATATATTAAACAATTTTTTGAATATAAAGATTGGTAAGTTAATTATTCATACTTTTTTTTCGATGAGATAAATTGGATAAGTTTATATTTTTTTATAAATAGTGAATTAATTAATTTTTTTATTAAAAGTTAGTTTGAACCCGGAAATGGACCCGAAATAAATTGGAAAAAAATCCGAAAACTATCAGAGATCCATTTTTTAGTCGATGTTTTAAACTCAAATTTTCAATTCATTTCATAGTGTGTGCCATGGCCATAGGAGTTGAAAGGGACGTTTGTAACCCTATTTAGCGCGAATTCGCGGTGAAGTATACAAAATATGATTTTTACATACTTCACCGCTACCCTACATTCACAGTTAGCGTGAATTCACGTTAACTTTGAATGCAGGGTAATGTTGAGAGACAGAGACAATAATAAATTCAGCTGTCTTTTAATATCTTCGAATTTATTTAAGCTTTTTTTAAAAAAGAAATCATGAAATATCGAACTAGGTTTGCTATTTATTAAATTAATATTTGAAAGAACTAAAATAAGAATCTTTATTTACAATTTACTTTTAAATGAGAAATATTTGGCAGCCTATAAAATAAAGTAATATTGGTATTCTGAGATTGCTGCCCCGCCTATTCTCCTGTTTAAGTGGAACTGGGTGTAAAGCAGGGGGGGGGCTCATTGACATATTTATTCTTAAATATCGTTTAAAGTCAATAAATTTATTCTTCTCCCCATTTTTTCCTTCTATTTCTAAAAAATAAATGTGTACAATCATTTAACTATGTAACTCTGACAAAGATCTATTAACGGGTTGAAAGTTATCCAATAACATTTTTAAGGGAAAAACTCACATAATACTGTTTGCCACTTCCCCCTAATATCTTCAAAATGGCTAAACCAGTTTTTATCCTCAAAAATTTGTCTAAATCTTTAAGTTAAGGATCAAATGAATTTTTTAGCTGAGTCGGACCAAGCCATATTGATTTCCCCAAGTTTAGACGATTAATACGTCCATGTGGATGCCTATAGTTAAGGCATTCATTATTAATTAAAACATTTGACACTATAACTTACTAATCACTATTATCGCTTAAATTATTCTTAAAACAATCTTCAAAAAAAAATAAATAATTTGGTTAAAATAAAATATTTTAAGGCGACAAGTTTAATGGTATAACTGCGCGTAATGTTGTTAAACGGCTTGAGAGCCGATGTTTAAAAACCGCTAACTCAAAATTTTAGCCAAAAAAAATTGACAAAACTTCAAGATTTTGCTGATAAATGTCCCAAACCTTTTCACTTTCTATAGTCAAAATCTTCAGGCTTGCTTAGTATTTCTTTGGCGAAAATATTGAGTTAGCCGTTTTCAAAAATCGGCTCAAATCGAGCGAGTAATCTTCGTTTCTAGTAACTTTATTTCTTACCGCATATAAAATGCGTGAATATTTAAAAAAAAAATCATTCATCTCCGAGAATGTTATCATTTTCAATTTTTCCTTTGCTCATTATATTTCAGACCTTAAAAAAATTCAAATTAGATAGTTTTGTTGAAAAATTTTAGCTTCATAAAATTATATAATAAAATAAATAATTGAATAAGTAAACAAATTTATTTTTTTTTGTTGCCTTTAAAAATAATAAAATAAACACAGGGTTGAGCAAAGTGAGTTGAGTTTATTTTCTTATTTATTTTTAAAATTCGATTATAATTTTTTATAAAAACAAAATAGTTCGAAAACTAATTAATTATTAAAATTATGAAACTTGTTCATCTAAAAAATAGTGATTTGAAGGTGTCGCCCATATGCCTGGGAACGTGGCAATTCAATGGAAACACTGCTGGGACATCTATGGGGACTTGGAATGCTCAAGATATAAACGTAAATTTTATTAAAACTATTAATATGTTGATTTATAACTTTTAAAATGACTTATTTTTTTTATATTTACTTTTGTATTATTTTTTTTGTTGATAAAACGCAGACGAAATTATTTGATCGATTTATAAATTGTATTTTATTAAATTGACCTTTTTTAAAATATATAATATACCTTAGGGATATCGGATAATTATTAAATTTCTTCCCCAGTAAAGTTTTTTTAAAACGTAAATTAATCAAATGAGACTCATTTAGAATTTTCGCCTTGGTAATACATTTTAACAAGGAATTACTTTGAATTTTTGTAGCTAGCTTTACGCTGCGTTTATGAACGCGCAAGTTTTGCTTTATTTAAGGAGTGTTTATTTAGTTTTAAAAACTAATTTAAAAGTAAAGCTAAAATGGAGATAATTATTTTATATAATATTAAGAAAAATTATATACCTTTTTATCGAATTCGCTATTATTTTTATAATCATATCTTTTTAACAACGCATCGCAATTCGTAACATGTTTTTCAAATTTTATCTGGCTATCATAGCACTTTATTTTCAAATTTATACCTATTGGCTTAATTTTATAATACTAAGTTTAATAACCCAACACTTGAACAAAACGCGTTTACTATAAATTATATAATGTAATAAACAAAATGAGCACTCTGATTTAATTAAACTTGTAATTTTAAACACGTGAGTTCAATTTTGGGCAGGTAGGTCTTAAACCAAAGATAATATTGTTCAAGTTATCTTTAATTTATATTAAATGTTAGGGATTGGAAAAATTAAGTTACTATAGTTTTTTTTACATGTAAACTAGAGATTGGTGAGGTACGAACCTGTCCCATGGTAATTATGGTTTTTGGCTCTGTCCGTTAATTTTGATGCATGGTTCCAGGCTATAAAATAATTTCGGACATGTTTTTTTTTGAAATCACGTGCCACATTGATCTCTTATTCTAAACCTCACCCAGTTAATATGAATATTATCAGAAGCAAAGAAAGACCTAGATCCCTGAATATTTTAAACCCGGAAGGGTGACGGGCTTATTTTTTTTATTTTAAAAAAGGAATTCAATGTGTAACAGGTTTGTTTTTTCTTCGTTACATTTAAAAATTGCCAGCGGGAGTGTTGGCATACCTGATAGTAGAGGGATAACAAACTAGGTGTGCAATGGAGCGGGGGGAGGGGGTAGGGTTTATTACCCAAACATTTTTTTTTGAAAAATCCACCCTATACGCCATTTTGTTAAACATACCCATCTGATATTAAAAAAAAATATATGATTGGTAAATTTATTTTAATATATTTATATTTAAACTTCTAATTTCGCCAGAAATAATATATTTAGAATTCACCGAGCCGCGTCCCGAATGTTTAATTTTTTAGCCCACCCAAAGTATGGCCAGCGGACAAATAATCCGCCCATTGTAAACCTTATAATATATATGGTAAAGTTTTGGCAATGACTGCATTTTTTTTTGTGATGAGCAAGGAAAAAATAATGCAAAAATTTACTCATTTTATTAAAGCAATAGAAATATTATACGAAAATGACAGCCTTTTAAATTTAATATATAATATTTCTCTCTTTCGTTGATAAGTGATCATTAATTTATATATTTGAAGAGTTTTGCGACCTAACCATAAATTAAAAGGCTAAGATTTATTCACTATACACAACAAATTTAAAAAAAATCATTATAAATTTTGAGCTTATTCTATTATGCATAAACTGTTAGTAAATTAAATCACATTCGAATTTATATTGTATTTTATAGACCATTCCATTCTATTCTATTAAATTATGTAGTTAATTATGATTTAAAATTTACATATTTATATTTTCGATCACTGATGAAGCTATTATAATTTAAGAAAATATCTTCTATAATTAGTGTGGATATACGACTAAATTTATCGACCCAAACACGACTCAAGTCGATATTTTGGTCTTTAAATCGACCCCGACATCTAGCGACATGTTCCATTGGACAAATTATATTGATCCGTTTGAACCTATTTTATTTTTTTGACTTTGGAATTACCCTAAATATATTGTTTTTTTAAAAAAAATATATATTATTAATATCTTTAAGGTCTCCAAAAAAATCGTAGATGCTGCAATTGAGTCTGGTATTAACTTTTTTGACACGGCTGAAGTACATTACTATAATATGATATTTTTTAAAAAAATAAACCATTATTTTCCTCAGCGACGGAAAGTGAATTTTAGAAGAAAAATTTTTTTTTAAGGTGGATACCATTTATAATTACATTTGGAGAGTAAAAAAACTTAAAAATAGTAACAAACTTAATAAGAAAATGGCCGGCGCTAGAATTAGGTGTTTTGCTTAAAATTTTTTTTGTTTAGATATAAAATATTTTCATGAGCACTATTTTGCCCCATCCTTGTGATGGCCATTTAGCGTCATTTAGTATACACTGAGACTATTGTTGATAAATCTCTTAGCCTCAAGATTTTTTCTCCAGAATTTGGCTCAAACCTTGATAAAAACAGGGGTGGGAGGAATCCATTAGGACTAGAAACCTAAGCGGATGATTCTTATCATACCCTTGTAGATTAGACCTATGTTAGCGCAGTGTCGATAATAAATATCGGATCGGGTCGATATTACTTTTGTATTTGGTTATTTTATGAATTGTATATATAATCACATAATTAATACAATTTATTTGTTGTAATTTTTTTAAAAAAAATAGTTAAAATTTTACACTTATTATTTTGTTAAATTATCTGCAACGAGAAAAAGATTTTTAAAAAAAACCTAACGATTCGCAATCAGCAATATTATTAAACGACTCGATTTAGCCAATTTTTAAAAGCGGTTAACTAACGATTTTCGCCAAAATCAAATTACTCATGCTTATTGATTTAAGCCACAGATGGCAGAAAAGTTTGGACTTCTATTGGTCAAATTTCGAAACTTGGGCAATAAATATTTTGTCTAAATTTTGATTTAGTCTTTTTTAAACGGCTAAATGGAGCTGTTTGAAGACACTACAATCACACTATAAACTTTGAAAATATTTTAAATGAGATTATTAACTTTTGGAGAATATAAAAAAAATAAAATATACTTTATAATTCATGAAAGTTAGCTGATTTTTTAAAAAATATGAAATGATGATTGATAATTTTAAAAAACCTTAAAAAATCCAAAATAATATGTTTAAAAAAAACCAATTGTAAATTTTAGATAAATCACTAAAAAAAGAACTCATTTGGTTATTTTTCCTAGAAACGCTCTTTGTTTATTATAGTGTTCTAACTCCATTTTTGGTCGAAATTTATTAATTTTTTTAAAATCTCTTAAAATCTCCTTTACAAAAATAATAGATAAAATCGCCTACTCTAAGAATATATACGTCTGTTTAATAATATATATATTTTTATTATAACCAATTTCGATACGCTTGAAGCTACAAAACTAGCGTTAGCATGGGCTAGAATCTAGGCTGGAATAGGAATTTTTATCATTCATTTTAGCCCATCTTTTCAAAATTTTAGCCCAAAAAAGTAATACCTATGTTTCAAGATTTATTCAGAATAGAGCCAAACATTTCTTACCATCTTTTGGTTAAATCTCAAAGCTTCTTGGCTTGGTCCTTTTCTTTATAAAAATCGAGATTTAACACTACTCTCAATGTTTAAAATTTTGTCTCTTGCTGTCAGTTATTAATTGGGATAACTTCATTACTGAATTTTAGACTATTTATCGGAATTATAACTCTGGATTCATAGTTAGATCGAATTCGTGGCGAAGTATACAAAATTGTTTTTGTATACTTCGCCTTGAATTTGCGCTAACTATAAATTTAGGGTAAGACTGTAATATGTAATAATAATAAAAAAATTTTTTGTTTAATTTGTATGAATAAGATAAATTTTTATTATAACTATTTAAAATATACAATATTTATGTTTAAAAAAACAAACAATTGTTTATATACGGTATAAAAAAACAATTCCAAAATTAAAAAAATATAAAGATGAAATATAGCGTAAAATAAATATAATAAGGAAGGAAGAGTGAGTCTGGTGAAGATCTGTGTAGAGAAGACATGGAAAGCGGCTTGACGGAATCACCCTGATCCCATGAAAATGGAGTCAGTTTCTCGTTTGGGACTATTCTTGTATAGATCTATTCGCCTTATCCAACCAAACCTTAAACTTACTCTAGCAAAAAGAACAGCTTAAAATTTCCGAATATTCTAAAATATCAGAAGATCACATCTTTATTCAATAATATCCACAACCTTAATTTCCTTTGATTAGCTTGCATTATTCTTCTTCAAGGATTTAGGATCTCACATCCACAAGCATACTGACTATCCTCGAGAAGGTTTCTTCCTCAGACAGAGACTGGCTATAGCTATCCTTAAGGCGAATTACTAATTTCAATGGCAGTCTTCTCTCAACAAATCTTCGCCTAAAGTTACTCTTCCTCTCTTATTCTACTCTTTTTATGCGAAATTTTATCTTTATATTTTTTAATTTGTTTTTTTCCATATATAAACAATTATTTATTTTTTTTATAAATATTGTATATTTCATTTTCACCATCATAAATATTATGATCTCTCAAATTCATCGCAATAAATTAGGCCTACCTAAACTCGGAAAAAGTGTTGGGCGATATATTGGATGGAAGTTATAAGTCCAGAAGATCGGACTTGGTCATAGCTTCCAAATTTGGGTTCAACGCAACTCCGGGATCGAATAAGCCTGTCTCTTATACCCCGGCGGATATCGAAGATTCTTTAAATCAATCCTTGAGGTCTTTAAAGACCGATTATCTGGATTTGTATCAAGTTTATCTTTTAAATAAATATATATTTGTTTAAAATTAAATAAGAAAGAAAGGAAAAAATTTTTAAATTGGTAAATAATTATTATTGCATAAACTAAAAAAATTAAAATGTCCCTCGTTAACAAATGCGATGTATATGCTTACGGTTACAGATTTATGATAAAATATTTCGATTACAAAAATGTTTGAATTTAAAAGGTGCATTGGCCCGAAGTTATGAATAACGTAGAAGAAACCGTTAAAGAACTTAAAAGACTACAATCCTTAGGTAAAATCAGATATTACGGCGTTTCCAATTTCGGTCCTCAAACACTCAAAGAGTTTTACGATTTCGGCGGTGAACCAGTTTCTAATCAGGTTATTTATTTATTTTTTCAGCAAGATGGGTGTCCATATATCTGAGAATGCATTTAGATAGGTTTACAAATATTTCTATTATATAATAAATTTGATTTGAGAAAAAGGCTCGCAACGTATTTTATCATCTTTTTTAAAAAAAAAAAATTGGACAAATATTTATATTTCTTTTCCAATCACTATTTTTATCATTGTTTTACAGATGCAACGACATATAATACTTACATAGGCTGACGCTTTAAATACAAATTAGCTGGTTATATACTATTTTGGTTTCTGAATAAAAAAAATTTTTTAAATTTTATAAATCAAACAATTATTTTATTTATTAATTTTTTTTTAAAAAAAAGAGTTTATAAAATTTTATTGTAAATTAATTATATGGCAAACTAAAATGGCTTGCCATCAGCTGATTGGTATTGATCGCGTTTAAAGGGTTTAATCGTCACTCAAGGTTAGAGGTCTGCAATGGACGGGTTTCAACTAAATAACTCCTCCCACGTTGTTTTGATTTTTTTAACCTTTGCGCCCACTTATAATTTATTTTAAAATATACTCGCATGCCTATTTATTTTATAAGTTTTTTTAACCAGCCCGCTCGTCCGCCGTTTAAAAATTATTTTAATGGCTTTTTTGGCTCTTTATTTATTTGAATGTATTTTTAATTAAACATATATATAATATGCAATATTATGATATAAAACTATTATATGACAATTTGGTCTATCTAGGGTATCTGTTGCACCTTTTATATTTTTGTTACAAAAAAAAAGGAAAACACAGTAAATTGACTAAACGTTACCATAATGGACTTTTTAGCCATTGATAATAAATATAATATAATGTTTATTTTTTTTAAGAAAAAAATCTAATGATATATATATATAAATGATTAAAGCTGCCTTACAGTTTACTATGGAGGTCGATAGAATACGAGATTATTCCAGAATGCGCTAAAAGAAACCTGAGTATTTTGGCATATTCTCCATTGGCTCAAGGGCTTTTGTCGGGAAAATATAATGATTCAACCTCCTTCCCCAATGGAAGACGCAGGATCAGGTTGTTTAATTGCAAAAGGTAAATTATATATCTAATCAAAATGTTATTTTTTTGGAAAGAAATTTATGTGGCGATGATGGACCAGAAGCCTATATACTTAGGCTAAGATCATGGCAAAGCGTTCGAGCACTAATTATACTAACTTCCACATTTAAAAAGAGATTGCAAATCTTATATTGCTGATAGATTCAGTAAATTGTTCCTTTTGTGAGCGGAAATAATTCCTCGGAAAAAAAATCCCCAATAATAATTCTTAGAAAATAACGGAATTGATTTTCTCAAAATTTTTAAATATATTATTTGAGGATTTTTATTCAATGGATATATTTATAGGAAATTTTTACTCCTATTTTATTAATTTTGTTATTTTTAATATCTTAAAAAACGGGGATTTTTTTCCGGGGAATTATTTTCTTAGATTCAAATATGACTGCCAAAGGCTCGAACGCTTAATATGGCCTAAGTCTTATAGTTTACGTGTAATTTTGAAATGGGAATTAGGATCTCATCCCGCTCTTTTTTCTTTTATACACCGAGTAAAATGTTTTGGTTAGCGCGAACAAGCGCGAACAACAGAACTTTTCTAAATAAGCTAAACCAAGAAATGACCATTTTTCAGAAATAATGTAAGAGCTTTATTTTAAAAAGCAGCAAATTTGTAAATTTCCCAAATGAAGCCAAGGAATTTTTACATATTGGACAAATAATTCAAAATGATTTTTTTTTAAAGATATTTATATTAATAATTTAGTCCATATCTGCAATGTATTTTACATAGTGTTATTTAACCTACCCTATGATTTTTAGAAAATTTGCCATGAACGTTTGAATTTTATATATTTTATATTTATTTTTCCATTATATAAACTATAAATGACTCAAAATCTAAAGGCAAAATTTTCTGAAATTCATAGGGTATGTATTCTAAACATGCTAGAATACATTTCCGGTAATGTTAAATTTAATTTAAAATAACGCGCTCAAAAAATGATTTAAAGTTGAAAAAATAACACATTAAGGCTAACATATATCTTTAAAGCACAATACACAAAAAAATAGAAGATTTTGAAAGAGCATATTGTATTTAAAAATATTTTTATATTCCAATATTTAGAAGGGTAAAAAAAGTTCTAAATTATTGTTTCTATAACTTATCTTTCTTGCGAGGTGTTTTAGAGTTTATTAATAGATTAAACCTCGATTAAAGGTTTTATTTCTATTTTTTTATTATAACATGACATGAGGATATTTATAATAGCCAAATTATATTATTCCATTTTTTTACTCTAAGATATTTATTTAAATTTGGAAAAAAATCATGAAATGGAAGGTCATTTATATTATGAAAAACATTTTATTTATATAATAATAGTAATATTAATTAAATTTTTAACATAAACAATGCCATAATTTTATGAACCTATTATTCACATATTTAAAATCTTTTAGAGATAAGATATTAGCAAACAAAGCAACCTTCTTTAACTTCGTTGCGATGCATTAGTTAAAATTATTGTCTCATTGGGGAGAGTAAAGGCGTTCTCAATGTACATAGCATATTATTAATGCACCACTAAAATATTTTGTTTTATAGAAAGAGAACCATTATATTTTGGGTTTCCTAATTGATAGGGAAAGTTTTGACTTGTGTTTCAAAAAAAAATGTTAAGCGCTTCTGGGTTATAAAGATATAAAACCCCAAGTACACCTACGTTTTCCGTAGTAAAAAAATTTACCAAATTTTAAAGTTAAGCCAAAAGTCCTATTACCATAAAGAAATTTGTTTGGAGAAAATTATATTGAAATTATCGTTATAGTGGAAAGAAAATATGATCAAAATATTATTTCTGTAATTTGCATATTGTTAGAATATTATATATATTGAAAACTAATCATAGTGCACGACATTTTCCTGTATTTTATATAGTATAAATTTTTCCCACCCGTAAAAAAAAACTTTAATTAATTAAGCACTCCTCTAGCAGTACACACCGAGAGTGGTTGCGAAGATCAGGTCTTTAAAGCGTTGGGGGATATAAAACAACTTTTAACTCAACTCAATGTATGTAAAAAATCAGGCCTTGACATTCAGGACGATGGAGATGGCAAAGAGCAATATGGAATGGTGAACCTATCCCTGGATTGGATACTTAGCAATTTAAACGTGGGTAGTGTCATTGTAGGAGCCTCCTCGGCTGATCAGATAACTCAAATCTGTAAGAACGCTAGTTCATCTCTCATGAATACGGTAAATCATATGCGACTAATAGATTTAATAATATGTTTTATATTTGATAAAAATTTACCAATACCACTTTTATTTAGCCAATACCACTAATATCGAAAAATTGCTGTTATATGTATTCGGCCATTTCCAGTTGGATTTTTATAAACGATTTAATGGATCCTGAGAAACACGAACAATCAATATTTTTTTAAAGATATTATATTACATCCAAAAAAATTAATTCGACAAATTATTATCCTTTGTTTGGAAATTAAAAATAAAATTCTTAGGTAACAGCTTTGAAAAAAACTTTCTGTTTGGAAATAGCCATATAGTATTTTTTTTGGAAAAATTAAGGTAATAATTCATCATTACTTATCATTTTTTTTAAAAAAATAATAAGTAATTTATCATCTATTTAATTTACGATAATTATAAAAATGAAATCTAAATTAAAAGTACCTTCTTTCTTTTTACCCGGTTAGAAAAAATTAGTTAATAATTTTAATTTATGAATACCAAGTACCTTTTCTTAGGCATCAGCCATAAAATGGAAAGTCTCGGCTACCAATGAATATTCGTATCGGTAATTATAAAAGTCTAAACCGAATATTATACAGTAAAAAAAAGAACCTGCTTTGACCCAGGTCGTTCACTCCCTATCGAAACCTCATTTTTTTAAAAAAAATCCATATATGTTGATCGCTATCTTAAACATAACTATCCTTAAGTGGTCACTTTAATTACGGTTTTGCGGGATTTAATAATATGTTATTATTCCTGTTGGATCGACATTAATTTATTTCATTTAATTATTTATATAGAGTAGTCGTGAGTTTCAAGTTTATATTTTAAGAATTTATTCAGTCAAACCTGTCGAATTTGTGCTCATGATAATTTGGGAAACTTCCTAATTTGAACAAGTTTTGAGTCCCAATCAAATTCCTATTAACTACTATCACAAAATGCCATGATAAATTGGGCAACTGTCTACTTTGAAAAGTGGACAGATTCTTATTTTTTTGTCTATTTGCGTGAGATATAAAGTGGGCATTTGATTCATGTCAAATAACAAAATTAGTAAAGACAAATACAACGAGTTATACTTTAATTAATAAAATTTAGGTCATTAAATCTCTAAATCATTATACTCAAAAAATGCGCTAAAAGATTTAATATTTCTAAAAGAACCATTTGCAAAGTTCTCAAACGCCATCAAATAAAACATATTCTACTAAACAAACAAAGTTAACATCTTATTTTATTTCATAAATTAATTATATATTTTTATTGTTATTTTGTATACAACCATTTTATAACAATTTATACATTCCTATTTTTTTATAAGTTTCTATATACATACATAATTTTCATGAATTGATAAAAAAAAGAAGAATAATTTTAATTTGTTTATATATATATATATACTACATCATTATTTTTTGGTATCTATTATCGGCTAAGAAAATGGTATTGGTGCATCTTTCATAAATATCATAGCTTTAAACTATTCAGAAAATTGGCCCCGAAAAAAATTTCTCGGAAAACTGCTCTTCCCCTCCATGTCGACAATATTAAGCCTTAATTACTGCCTATTTATTTTTATATTAAAAGAATTCTATGGTGATATTATTTGAGAGAAAGAAGGGGGAGGTGAGGGTGTTCTCGAGTTATTTGCCGAATGCCTCCCTTTTTTAGGGACCATGGAAAATGAGAGTCAGTTTTTATTTTGTTTTATTATATCTAATAAACAATTATTTATTTTTGCTAGGAAATGAAAAGAAAACTGGATGAAATTACAGAACCGATAAAGGAGGCTATAGGTAATAATCCCGACATGTGGTTTACGAAATCCAGATACAAATAATGCCCAATAAACACTTTAAAAAGACCAATTTTATCTATATAAAAAATTAATATAATTTTATATATCTTTTCTTCATTACATATACATTTTATATTACATATTAAAGCATTATAGACAAGATCAATAACTTTTTAGCTCAAAAAATTATTCATAACTATCTAATAATTTTAATTAAATAGTATATTACTATTAAGCATTAATATAATAAACCAAAAATCTTATTTCTTTTACAGTGTTATACAAATTTGGTGGAACACATTTCCATATTGATTAATTTATTTATAATTTAACTTGCAGAAATTGTTAAAATGACATATTTATATTCTTAACAATTTTTACAAGTTATATAATTTCATTTGTAAATAAAATTTAAAAAAAATATGGAAATGCTTTCCATCAAATCTGCACAACACTGTATACAATAATATTAACGTCGTTACTACTTTCTTTTTTTATAACCTCTTTCTGATTGAAAGAAACATAATGGTCCGTTTACCTGCCAAAATTTTTCTACATTAAATAAAATTAATAAGAATTAGAAAAATAATAGGGCAGATAGACGTTGATAAAAGATAATCGAATGTTTGGCTCGTAACGAGTAATTATGTTTGAGAGCAGATATTTAATGATTTAATTCTGGATAAAATTGGGAAATAGATGAGATTTCTTTTTTACAGCTCGTATAGAATCACGGGCGTGATTTTTGTAGTAAAGCAAATATTGAAAAAGTATTAGGAAATTTTATTAGCCTGTAAAATATATTTAATGTTTTACTAGAGAACATTTTAACCCGAAAATAAGGTAGATATGCGCCTTATGTCACAGAGCGAGAGGTGAACTAAGATAGAGTTAAAGAAAAATTGCTGTGACGATAAGTATTGTTATGATAGTTTAATGCACGAACGGAGGACGGCTGGAAAAATTCACTAAAATGAAAGTAATCTGGAAGAGGACCAAAGGGAACCGAAAAAGATATAATTTTGGAGAATAATATAAGCAGAGCAGATATCCATCCAAACCATTTTTTTTCGATGCTACTTGGTATAGGTTCGATACCATAGATATTTATGCAATGTTCTAGAAAATATTATTAAAATTCTATTTTGTCCATAACACGTTCAAAGAGACAAGCCGTAAGAGTCACCAAAATTAGGTAATTTTCTAATTTTAGGGGCCATCAAATTTTGTTCTTTATACTTTTAAAGGTAATTTTAGAAAGTATAAGTGACACATAAATTATTCCTAATTCAATTATTTATCGCAAATTATCTATATTTTATTTATTATTATATATTGCTTTATTAATGTAACAAGTTACTTTTTTTGAGGAACAGTTGTAATGAATTATAATTTGGCACCGATGACCTCCTCACCGACCTTATAGATTATTAGGTATTGGCAATAGATAAATTATTTCATAAAGAGTATTACTAAAATTTATGGCCCCTGACCCATAATTTTTTTTGGCTTTCAGAAATGGCCTAAAATAAACATGAGTAATATCGAGAAGGATACAGAAATATCGTCAATTTTGGTGAGCCATCAATTCGAGCATAATCATTTTGTTGGTAGGGTTTCATGACAATAACTGATGCTACAAATGAAAATATAATTTATTCCTATTTTTTTAAAACCATGAAATATTCAAAAAAATTATAACATCAATACCAATCGACTCTCAATACACAGCGAATTACATCATGGCTAAAATATTCAAGATGAAGTAGATAAAAGACATGATTTTGAAATTATATTTAATATTATGTATAACAATAGAGAAGATTCATATAGCAATAATTATTGCCATTTAACAATTATAATAAGGGTAACATATTTTGCGAGGTCTCATTCTCTATACGCAGGAGGGTTATTTTGAGCGCCAGGCCAGACAACATCAACATGAGAGAATATTCACTAGTGGAATAGCCCCCTCAACATACCTAACCTCCCCCCCCTCCCTGCAGCGATATTTTTAAATTTAATTATATCTTTTTAATTATATAAGAAATTCATATTATAAATAAACAAAATGCAAGGTAATTATTTTTTAAACAAATGAAACTTAAGTTATGTTAAGTAGGAATTTTTACAAGGAATAAAATAGATATTGATAAAATTAAGTGACAAGAAATGGAGAGGCCATTAAATATTATATTAAATGCAAACTGTTCTTACCCCCACCACTCATGTAGATACTGGTGCCTGAGAAATGGAAAAAACCAAAGCAATGAAAAAAATAATCCAAAATTTAACCTTTTCCTTTATGTTATATTTTACAAATCATCATATTAAATATTATTTTTTATATTCATAATTATCAGCATTTAAATATTTTCAATAAAAAATAGCAGAATTTTTCTATGAGTGTCTGATTTTGTTTTATTTCAATTCCTCAGATAGTAAATTGCCCTCACCCCTCATAAAATTCTTGGCAAACATCTTGTATCATAGATCCTCTTAATACCAAATTTTATATTTTTAATAAGTTAATTGTATTTGTATATAAAATATATTATTTTATAAAAACTCTGGATTTTTTTTCAAGGATCTCTTCAATTTTGATATCAACCTTTATTTATATCCAAATTCTCCACATCAATCTTGGCAAAAACAATAATTAGATTCCCTTTCTGTTTTATAAACAGACTCAATAATATAATTTTATGCTTCCTTTAAGATAAGTTATCAAAACACCCAATTTACTATAAATATCATTTTCTGTAAACATGTCCTGTCATAATTTTTAGATATAATTTTGAGAAATTTAAAATTTATTAAAACTGGCTGATTAACAAATGTCATAAATTATATTTTATGTATTTTAATTTGGATCTATATATTAGTGAAAATACATGATGCAAGCTTAAACTCCTGGTGGGTGATTTCAGTGCAATTTATGGAGTGGTAATGTTTGGGCCCAAAGCTAGCTTAATTTTTTAAAAATATTTTTTTATAAACAAGGCCCACTTTTGGGAGGATTGCAGTTTCAATATTATGCTCTTAGATGGGGGGGGGGGTGGTTAGAACTGTTATTATAGGGTTATTAATCCACAAAATTTTCCCACAATTCAATATTTAAACTACTTTTATTTACCTCAATTCATAAAAATCAATATTTTTAGGTATTATAATGATTATGTAATTATTCCTTAAGAGTTAATCATATTGTTTAAAATTTTCACAATGTTTATGGCTGAATGTGACTTCTTAAATTTTTTTTTTTAATGCTATAAAATTCTTTTATTTATTATTAGGAAATTATGTATAAAATAAAAAGCAACAAAAAGAATGATAACATTGGATCAGTGTTTTTTTAAATATTAGCCCAATACAATTTTTTTTCTTAAAATCAACAAATATTGATATTAATATAATTTTGGTGCAGCCCTAGTAATTTTGCCAAGGAGGAAAAAATTGTCAAAGCCTCATTAGTAAAATTTCTTTTCATGGCTTAAGATTTTTAAAAGTGAATGTGTTGGGTAAATACAAGCATTTGTTTTAAATACTAATAAGGCTCAATTTTCAATTAAATATTAAATGAAATAAAGTAGAATTAAACATTTAAATAATAAATGTATTTTTCTTAGCCTTTAAAATTTTTTATTATTAATACTATTTTATTGTAAATGTGATATTATCAACCAAAAATCCTAATTAGAAAGGGGGTCTCATTAATTGGTTTTTTTATGGATACATAAAATATAAATTAGAATTTGATAATTGCTTTTCAAAATTACTACAACACATTATTAAAATTGCTTTATATACATGATTAATTATAAAGTTTGCGAGCTTTGACCATATTTAAATCACGATATAGAAATTACATATAAAAATAATATCAAACTTTCACAGTGGCCTGCAAAACATAAATGTTTATTTCATATATTTGGTTCAGTTACCCCCTTGTTGTTTATATAAAAAGCTTTAAGTAAATAATATTTGGATGAAGTATATTATCAAATCAAATCTTTGGAGATTTCAATTTTACTGCCCGATTTTTGAGAACATTTCCTTGAGACATATCTAACTTTTCTAAATTTTTGGCCCCAAATTTCTGATACATATTTTCTTTAAAATTTAAATATTCGGGATCATTTTCATCTATATCCTTACATTCAATATTTTTGCTCTCAAAGTCTGGCTTAGAATCATTTGTAATTCCACTATATTCATTCTCTTTGATAAGGTGTTGTTTGACAATATTTTCCACGCCTTTGCTTTTTTTATCGTCAGCTAAAAATTTTCGTTTGATTAAACATATCAATATCAAAAGAACTCCAAATAGTATAATAGCAATATTTAAGTCCATAATTTGTTATTTTTCAAAAATTGTAAAAAGTGCCAGTTTCGTGGTATCGAACGGTTTTAGTTATTTAAAAAGATTAAAAAAACAAATAAGCTAAAATGGCTGTCTAAATAGCCCTTAAAAATTTCAAGCTAACGAATATATAATGGAATTAAAATATGCCCATTCCCAATATACATAGTTTCATAAATAGCTGACTTTCTTATTAGATCTTTGAATTTAAATTATTTTAATTGATTATAAAACATCTTACTTAAGATGGACAAATTTTATTTTAAAGATATAATTAGTGATTTATTTTGAAAAGGATGTGAAATTAATTATTTGATAAATACCATAAAATATTATTCAAGAATTATATTTTAAATACAAAATTACAATAAATAATTAATATAACAATTCATTTTATCAACAGACTTATCTATTTAATGATAATATTTTATAAATTATTATCTAGATGTTAAATTAATCAATCATCTATTTATAAATTTTATCAAAATAGGATATAAAATACTTATTTCAATTTTTAATTCTTTTACATTTTAAACAATTTTGAAATAAATTAGTTCAATAGGTAAAAGTTAAAGGGTGGTGGCCTGATCAGTTGGCAAACATGACCATCCATTTCTCATCTACATAATTTTTATTTTATTCTAATTTATGGTTTTTCCGGTATGATGGAAGATTATCTTCAAAGTTGGATATAAAGATCTAGTATTATTGATTAGCGATTTTACTGTATTTGTACTAATATTTTATTTTATTTATTCATATGTTTATTTATAGGTTCTCACAATGAATTAAAGTAAAATAAACTTAAAATCAGTCATAATCCACGCTTAAGTAATTAAATTATATTGTAGTTCTCGGGTATAGGCTTTTGTTTGGCCTAATTATTCTCTTATTAGCCTATAGACGTTTAAACAATAGTTCTTGGAGTATTGTGCGTAGTATGTGCGGCGTGCCTACAAACGTGTTAAGGGCTCCTCATTTTTCTCCCCCTAAATTAAATATCCAGTTTGATGGATTTTTGAAGAAAACCTAGAGTAGCTCTGTTGTATCCACCAGTCGAAAACGCTTTCATCATGTATCACATATTCTAATTTTAAACTTATCAGCCAGATCAAAAACGCCACCTACTATAGGGAGTATTGTGCGTAGTATGTACGGCGTGCCTACAAACCTGTTAAGGGCTCCTCATTTTTCTCCCCCTAAATTAAATATACAGTTTGATGGATTTTTGAGTAGCTCTGTTGTATCCACCAGACGAAAACGCTTTCATCATGTATCACATATTCTAATTTTAAACTTATCAGCCAGATCAAAAACGCCACCTACTATAGATAATTTTTTTGAAATAATAATGATACTATTGAAAATCCTTTAGACGTATTTTTTAAGTCTAAGAATATAAATATTTTTGATAATTTTTCTTACATAAAAGGTATATATATTAAATTTAATACTACATTGCCCTCAAGTACTAGTGTAGAACGATTATTTAGTCATAGCTTTTACTTTTTTGATCGTAGCTCTAGATTTGGGGATGACAGTATGAAAATGTTATTATTGAGATGCAATAAAAAATAACTAAATTATATATATATTTGAAATTTTAGTCATTTTAGAAATAGAGATATGTAAAAAATATTTTTAAAAGATTTAAAAAAATTCTAAAGTAGCGTAAAATGTAAAAGTAGCTAATAGCGCACTACTTTTAAAATTAGTTTTAACAACGCTATGTACAGATATAGTGTTAAGTAACTGGGTTGAGTCGGTTTGGTCAAAAACTGCAAAGTTTGAGCTAAAAAAACGAAACTACTAGAATCTATGCCAAATCATTGAGCCATGGATCAGATCCAACCTGATTTAATGTGAGTCGGCTTGATTTGAAGTTTTTTTTATCTTGATATTAATTTTATATTTAGAAGAGGGCAAACCGATAGATTCTCTTTTAAAAATTAACATCAAAGTTAAATGTTCAATTAGATATAGATAAAATATAAATAATACGATGTTTGGATTGCAAAACAATGAACAGAGAAAATTTAAATTATCGCTCCAGGATTAACCAGGATTAATAAATAACAGTCATTTAATTATATTTTATGTTAAAATTTCCATATATCACTTATTTCTTTTTTTCACAATTAAGTTAATCATATATAATTTTGAAACGTACAAACTCAAAAAAGGATGAATTTAGAAATGGTTTGAGCTTAGCGTTTTGTTGTTCGCATCACCGAATTTCGCATCCAAATATAAACGCATTCTATCGAAATTTAAATAAAAAATTTATATATATATAATAGAAATGTAAATTAACTTGGAATACGGCGAGGAGTAAATTATCATGAAAGATATTATTATAGTGAATGTGACAAACAGTAAAAGCAAGATTCTATCCATTATAAGTGCTATTTGCATCCATTCCTCTTTAATTTTATCTTTTTCATCCTGTTCAAGGATTCGCATCTCGTGTTTATCCATCATTGAGTGGATTTTTTCCAAAACGAGCAAAAATCTAATTTCCACTTCACTTCTAGGTGCGTTAAAACAGCTTTCTCTATAGCACGAATCATTATTTGTATCAATGTCTAAGCTAGATTTCTTCGCCTCCTCCCTTTTCTCTACATTTTTTTCGTCTCTTATATAATGCTTAATTCTGTTGCGGGGCAACGTTTCATTAAGAATTTGCAGCGTTTCTTGGTTCATTTTATAATTATTGCTTAAATCCAAAAATTGAAAGGGCTTAGATTTTTCAACGTTATGCGCCTCTTTCTCAATATACTCTGAAATATTTGTTATATCTGTCCTTCCCATAACGATGCCGTTTGGCTTGTTATTGTATATTATGTTTGACAATGGTAAAACATTGTGATATTTTGCGGCCAATTTTTGCAAGTTTTTTTTCTCGATAAATGCAGTTGAATCTTCACTAGCCATTTCTTTTGAACTTGTTGTCTTGCCTTCACCCTTAACAGGGGTTGAATAATCATTGTAAATGTATTTACAGTAGTTATTGGGAGTTTGAGGTGTAATAAAGTCGGAAAAACTTTTGAAATAATCTATTTTGTTAGCCTCTGATAATTCGGGAGAATCCTGGTCACAACATAAAACATATATTACATACAAATTATTTTTTAAAGTTAAAATAATTAATAGAATAGGAGAAGTGTTTTTGAAGAATAATTGCATATCAAAGTTTAAAATAATTGAATGATTATTAATTTTTTTTTTAATTACATAGGTTCGTTGTTTTTTCAATTTCTTATAAGGAATGTCATTTTTAAGATCGAATCTAAAAAATATGATTTTGGCCAGGTAAAGAAAAGCAATGCGCCTCAAAAGTGGCGGAACTTTTTTCCCTCTGAATCCTTGATGATGTAAATTTAATGTAAATACGGTCATCCCAGTAGCTAATGAAACAATAATTATCGTAACTCCATAATAGATTCCTAGTTTTTTTTGTGGGTTAATAAAGAAATATAAATAAATTTATTATTTTAAATATTATATTTTCAAAGATTATTAAGCGATATTGATGTTTCTAAATATAACCCCCACCCCTCCCCACTAAAAATATGATTGAGGTTAAGACAGGGAATCAAATTAAATCTCCCGCAATTATCATAGCGGCAACTCTTTAAATTTTATATAAAAAAAGACAAAGTGTAAATAAAAAAATTTGACCTATTAAAGGTAATTCTTCGGATGTCGGAGGCATACTTTCAGCTACTAACATCATAAAAACAGTCATAGAAAGTAGCGTAGTAATGCCCAAGGTAACTTTTTCTCCAGAATCGCTAGGCATGTAAAAGCCTAATAAAGCGATAGCTGTTATAAGCACGCAAGGTAATACGAAGTTAAATATATAAAAAAGTGGCCTTCTTCTGAGTCGTACTTGGTAAGTTAGATCGGGATAAGGCTCTAAGCAACAAGAGTAAAAAACTACGTTTCTCATTACCTTTTATATATATTTTGAAAAATTTAAAATAATAATTTTTATAGGTCAGGCTCCCATCCCCCATGCTATAAGCGCAAATACAGAAAAACCATGAAATTAGGTCCTAAAAGAGTTAAAATATTAGTATTATAATAATTAATACTATAAAGGGATAAATTTAAAATACTATTGAGATTCATGCCGCGATTAAATATATATTAGACTATTTTTGGTTTAGAAAAAAATCTTGGAAAAAGCATTGATGCAATAAATGGTTTAATTGTATTAATAATATAGTTGTGTCAAGAATCGTTAATATTTGCTAAACCATTCATAAAACATTGGTTATAAAAAAAATGCATAAAACCACCCCAATAAAAATAATAAAATAAGTTGGATTTTACACTCAAGCTCAACAATTCCCATTCTCCATTGGGAACGTAATTGGAAAGGTCAGCTTCTTCCGACGGTTGAATCAAGTTAATTTGATAGCCGTCGTAAGTCCAGGAGGCGAATTTCATGGAGCAATTTTGTTCGTCGAAAGGGAAATATCTCACGCTTATCCTGCACGAGCTATGCAATATTATAGCGGATAGTAGGGTAACGTTGCCATCGGAGCTCACTATAGCGTAAGTGGAGAGGATAGCGTTCTTGTAATTTTGGTCCAAACTTTTTTTTAAAAAAATATTTTATTGTTAAAAAGGCTCTCCGTGTGAGAGCCATTAAATATCGACCTGTTAATCTAAAGGCTAGGAAAATTTGATTTATCTTACACTTAAAATTTTATTTATTAAATTCTATATCACTTGTTATATAGAATGATATCAGGTTTCCAGATGGCATCTTCGGGTAATCTGATAACCGAGATGTTACCAAATTCTCTCGGATCCCAACGTAGTTTGAAATCAATCCAGGCCTGTAATACGTTTATTTTCATCCAATTATATTTAAGGAATTAAATCGTAATTATATTAGTTATCATGAGTTGTGCTATTAAACGGCTCTATTTGAGTCGATTTTTAAAATTGGCTAACACCCCAAAAATTTGGATATCTATTCGCGAAATCCCGAAGGCAATATTTATCTAACTAAAATATTTAGTTAGCCGTTTAAAATCGGCTCAAATCGAGCCTGGGCAGGTTTATACCAAAATTAACCTAAAATAAGAAAAAAAACAAGAGTTTATTATTTAAAAAAGATTCCACATTAGGAAATAACGCGGATAATAAATATTAAATTACGTAAAATTTTAAGTTATTCTTTCGGCCTAAGTTTTTTTTTAATATAAAGATACTGAATTGAATGAACTAAACACATATTATTTTGTGAGGTAAAAACTCAGAACAGTCATTTAAGTTAAATCTAATCCAAGGAAATTAAATTGAAATTTCCCAAAATATTTTGAAATAATGTCGAAATAATTCAATCATAAACTCTAATTTATAAGATACGTTTTTTTTGAGGTGTGCGTCTATTTTGTTGATCATTATTATTTTTTTTCGCGTAAAATTGTTAAAAGTTGCAATTTAGAACATTAAATATTAGGGTTTTAAATTCTGATATCAACTTTTGTTAACAAATGAAAAATCAAACAAAGAAACAAACTATAAATATATTAACTGCTCAAACATTTTAATAACATTATTTGATAGATTAATCATTTTTTGGTTCAGAGTTATATATTTTTACTTTCTTAAAAATCAGGAAGAAATTAGATACATAAAGAGGTGTAGTGAGAATTTTGCTAAGGGGGGGGGGTGAGCTATTAGGTAGGGGTTTTCCAAATAAATTTTCTGGAGGTCTTTAGGCCCACTACTTATAGGCCTTTGGCTATATTAGATTTTTATAAAAATATCTTTGAGTTTTCACTTCTCTTTTTTCGTAAAATTGCTTTCCTAAAAATTTAGAATTATAGTGGTTATTTTAAAAATTTATTAACATTTACTACTTTATCTTCCGAATTCTATTCTTCTTTATAATGATATATGGTATACATTATTTGGAAGAGGGATGGAGGTGGGAGATGTGTAGGCGGGGGGATTTTCACTAATATAAAATTAATTGGCGGGAAGTAGCAAATTTTGGAGAGGGATTTTCCCCCTCCCCGGGCTACGTTTATGATTGGGTATAATTAATTTTTGAACACTAAAAAAAATTAATTTATACACGCTTCAAAGTGAAAAAGTTATTTTTGATTTTTATAACTGTTAAAAGTTATTTATAATAGGAATTTGTTTTGATAGTTTATTATTCTTCATCATAATCAAGTGAATCATAAAAATAAATTATTCTGGTCAATCTAAGCATTGAGGCGCAAGTTAATTTACTTTATCTTTTTTCAGTTGCGATATATTTTCTAACAAATAAAAACCCAAGTCTGAAAGTTTTCGGCTAATAAAAAGAGGGTTGACGGTTTTTAGCTTGTTAGGAATAGGTAACACCTAAAAAAAACAATTATCTAACTAAAACAATTACAGATATATAAAGAAAGTAGATATGAATATAATAGCTTATACATAACTATATAATATATAGCTATAGTTTGGGAAATTCATACACATGTGAACTTTCGAGATTTGATTCAGACTATATAGAGAAGCGGCATAGAAAAAAAATACTTATTTATATTTAAATAAAATCACACCATCTAATTATTCTAGCCAAATTATTGACAACAAATGCCACTTAACCCTTGCAAGTATTTTCGTGAGCATCACCATTGTAAAGCTTTAAAGAAATAGACATATTTCCCTCTAAAATAAATAGGGTAGTTTTTTTTAATGATATTAAGTAAACTAGACATTATTACTTTGAGTGTCATCACCATCATCAATAATAAAAATATTCCTGTAAAATAATAACCTCAGCGGAGTTCCTAACGAAATGTTTTCGTTTTCCAAAGGATCTTTTTAGAGATCTGCCACTTTAATTTTTCTTTGCATTTGCTAAAAAGTTCAACTTGTTTTTTCTCATTGTTATTTAATTTTTATAATGGAAATTAATTTTTGACAATTTGGTTTTACCAGAACCTATGAAAAATTTAGAATAATAAATGAAATAATTCGTTTCTTTCTTACTTTTTAAAAAGTAGATTTTATCCCAGTGTGGAGTAGATAGAAACTCAAAAATCAAGTAACCATTTTCGATGGTTATTTTTTATTAGATATATACTTATTAGGATCATCACCGATAGTGGTGGATATCTTCTCCCACTAACTTCTTGACTATGAAAACATTGTTATAGCTTTGATTAATTATTTAATTTATTTTTTCAAAGAAATAATATCTATAAACAAAATCTTATACTAAGATTTACTAATTGGAGGGGGAGGCGGGGGGAGGGCTAGGGGGGGGGGTCAATTTTTAGATGCATAAATATCAAGAATAGTAACCAGATTAATTGATTTGTAGCTATTAATTCATAAAAAAATTTAATGAAAAAAATAAAAGTGATAGACATTTTTTATCCATTACATCGAAATGCAAATGAAGGCTTTAGACAAGGAATGACAATCAATATAATTCGATTATAGCTACATCAGTTTCCTTATTCTCTGTTAATGGATAAGAATTAATTAGTTAATTACATTTATGTACAATAAATAAATTTAATGTTAAGCCATATATTTTTATATACTCTATCTAACTATTATTTTGTTTCTATAACTAATTTATAATCTATAGTAATAAGATTATAAATCGAATATAAAAAAATTTTTTTTTATAGAAAGAAATAGCGCTGTTAAACGGCTCGAATTGAGCCGATTTTTAAATACGGCTAACCCAATTTTAGCCAGAAAAATATTGCCTAATCCTCGAGATTTCGCAAATAGATGTCCAAACCTTTGTAACATCTGTGACCAAAATCTTTAGGCTTGCCTAATATTTTTCTGGATAATTATATTGAGTTAGCCGTTTTTTTAAAAACGGCTCAAATCGAGCCATTTAACAACACTAGAAAGAAAGATAATGATAATAATATAAAAAAGAGAATAACAAAAACTACATGATAAAAATCATAATGCTCATGTAAGGAATACCTCCATGTATAGTGGAGTATCAAATATTTTAACTTGGAAGATGGGCTAATAATGCTCGGTGGATACCTCATTAAATAGGGGAGACCAGGGCTAGTCGGCACAAAGGGGTTGTCGGTTCAACGGATTTTATTTAAAAACTAGACATGTTTAGAAATTCAAATATTATGTAATAGCATTGTATAATATGTATATTTGAGGCTAAAAATATTTTATATACCCTTCAACTATTTTAATTTTTTTATGATAAAATGTTTTTTTTACACTACAATATTAGGTGCTATTGAAATATGGAGAGTTTAAAAATAATTATGAAATTTAAAACCCTCTTTTTTGCATTTCAGAAAGTTTCATAATCATGTATCATGCTTAAATATATTTTTAAAAGGTATTAAATTATATTAGTAACTAAGGGGCTAATAGAATCAGGGCTAGACAGACTAATCAAATTATGTTATGCATACGATATATTATTAATATATTTATCTAATAGGAGAAATTAAGTATTTATTTGTCACTATTAAATAAAATCAATTCTATTACAATAGAATTAGAAATAGAATTAGAAAAAAATAAAAAAATTTATTATAAATTTTACATATTTTTATGTGAATTATTTTTATGTAAATGGTATATTTATATCAATAAAATATTCTCCATGAAGATAATGGAATAACAATATTAATTATCATATGGGAGACTTAAATTTATGCACCGGGCTCAGGCTTGTTGGCCCAAAAATTCACTTTTACTAGAAATCAATCTTGAGAAAAAAAGTATAAAATATTTAAAATCTATCATGTGTTATATTATGGTATTTTGTAATACAACAATTATTTTCCAGACCTATGAAGATTTTGAAAAAAAATTGCGCCGATTACCCCCTATCTTCCTTACACAAATGCCTGTCTAGTCTAATGTCATATCCAATTTTTGTATAATTTGAAAGAAAAATATTACTTGATTTAACCAGCAACTTGTCGTCAAAACTTGATTTCTTTCATCCTAAAATACAAAACAGTAAATTTATTTTAAAATGTTGCTTTCAGGCGAGTAGCTAGTGGAGGGGGGAGGGGGCGTATAAAATATTTTTGAAAAAAACATTATAGGTTTTAATCAATTATGATTTGCAAAGTCTATTTTATAAATAGGTTTATATTCTATTTTAAGGTAAAAGGTTATAATTAAATTTAAATAATTATTCTATAATATTTTATACTACTAAAATTTTAAGGTATATTTTCCAGAGTTTTTAAAGTAGCAAGCTACTTGTATCGCGCTATCTTTTTTAGTAGCTATAGCTAATAGCGGCTACTCTTTTTGTAATTATTTAATTTTTTAGCGCGCTTTTTTTGAAAGTAGCTAAGTAGCGCTATTTAGCTACTTTCAAAAAATATAATGAAGGTAAGTATAAACATGATTTAAATATAATATCATAATTAATTATAATTTTTATGATTTATATATTTAATTTTGAAATTGAAATATATTTTCAATTTGTAATTTATATTTTCATTTGTATTATAAACCTAAATCACGTGTTAATAATTTAAAATGTCATCGCCTATGGATATCCAAATCGTTGAAAGTGATTCAGACAATGATATTAATGAAATGGAAGATACCAGGGAAGAAAAAGTTCTTAATAGCTATAATAAAAATTTCCCATTTCCTAGATTTGGAATTTTTTTTAAAATAAATATAAAAACTATAAATGGCTTCAAATTTATTTGTTTAAAATGTAAAAAAAATATTTCCTCAAATCAATCCAGTTATATAACCTCAAGAAACACCCAAAGGTAAATTGATATTTTTACAATATAATAGTATTTGTTTTATAAGACTGTTCATGCCAATTGTTTTAAGGAAATGGAGAAACATCTAAATAATTTTGGTATAGGCGACTCTACATCCAAAAAGACTAATTCAATTCAATTCAAGCCAAATTAATAAATAATACAAATGCCAATATTTCTCAGAAATTGGCTGATAGTTATTGTAGATTTTATAATTGATACAGTTCAGCCTATGTCCTTGGTTGATAATCCATCATTTACCATGATGATTAAAACTCTATCCCCAGGTACATTTTATGTCGCTAGACACTAATGAATAAAATGGCAGATTACTTTAAAGTGATGAAGTATGTTCTAATAGTAGAGTTATCAGAGATATCACATATATATGTACCACGGCAGATATTTGGACACATAACACAAGGTAAAAACTTATAAAATATAACAAATTACCATAAATATTTATTTTTATTGCATAAATTTTTTTATGATCAAAACTAACTATATTTTAATATTTATAAATTTGATTTTTATATATTTACTATACAATAACATTATAAGCAAAAAATAAAACAAATTTGTTTCTAATTTTTTTTTTATAAAAATTAGCTAATAGCGTGCTACTTTTTTTGACAAATAGCGATAGCGGTATAGCGCGCTAATTTTTTTGATAAATAGCGATAGCGGTAGCGCGCTACTTTTAAAAGTAGCGATTAACAACTCTGATATTTTCTTACATTGAATTTAAAAATTTTATCGACCAAAAATTTTTTATTTTATTTGTCTTTACTAATATAGGCAAAATTTCGAGTGTATGAAATGTTCAGATATCCAAAGAGACAAAATTTGAATAGAATTATTTCTGGGACTTCTTGTGCTACATGAAAAAAAAGACTGCAAAAAGTATGTCCTACAATATGGAGCCTTCAACATCAAGCTGTTGCAGAACTTTTAGACTAGAAGAGCCTATTTTGAGTGCCCTTGGAAAAATAGATTGTCTGAACCCGACATTTCACCTGATGCTGAGACATTATTTATGAACGTATTAATAAATTATTTAATTACACATAGGGGCGGACTGGCGACGCTACAGCCCCATTTTGCGGGCCTTCGGCCCGCTTTTGCCTGGTCTTCGACCAGGTTACCTTATATGGCTTCTTCGATTTACATAATTTTTATTACTTCCTATTTTTGAAAATAAGTTCAAAAGATTTACATTTTTAGTAAAAAATTTTATTTTTAAAAAATGCTCATCTAAAATCATATTCATTACTAATATAAAATAATATTCATTGCACATATATATTTTATATTAGATTTATAACGATATTGCACTATAATCAAATCATACATCACATGTTAAATATAAAAAAATACATACTCAATATATCAAATCAATTAATTACACATATAAAATTGTTACAGTTATACAATATTAGAGCGTAAATTGCTGCACGTATAAAATCAGGCACTGAACATATTGTAAATAGTTATTAACAAAATTCAAATGAAAGAATTAAGGAAATATATAATTTTTACGTTAATCAATTTCTCATTAACTTTGAACCTTTGCGTAAATATACAAGAATATCTTCTAGTTCAATCTGCTCTAATGGTTCTCATTCAACTGACATTAAAAACGCTTCTAATTTTTCTGGGTCAATATTAGCTCTCAGCTTATTTTTATAATTTTTAATTTACTAAATGTTTTTTCGGAATTAACCTGCGTAAATGACAAAGTTAAAATGTATTCATATGCCAAAATAAATTAGTGTCACTTGTATGCATATTGCAACTTTTAAAATCATACACGCATATTAAACACTTGTTACATCAGTTACATTTATTATCACACTCTGAGTTATTATCATATTGTAATATTCTATCTTTTCATTTGACTCCTAACTTGTACATAAGATCATCGTCCTTTCATTTAATTCTGCTACCAAATCTTTGAATACACTAGCAAATGAACATTATTCGTTACGTAATTTAACACTAAATATATATCTTTACTATTTATTTCATCAAAATGTCTAGGATGCAAATATTGCACATTCAAAATAAGTTCTCAATTCGCAGAGAGCCGTTCCGACAAGCTGTTTATAATTTGATCAATTATAGGACGAATACTCCGAACCTATAAAGATCAATTGAAATTTGAGGACGTTTATCTTGGCATTTGTTACTATATATTCTCTTCACTCGTCCTATTTGATTATTTGGCAGAGCATTCTGTACCCTGATACTCTCCAGGAGCTTTAAATATTAAAGTGTTTCATTTAAATTAGAAGTCATTTTATTGCTTTATTTTGAATCGATGTAATAATCAATGATACAGAAGACTACTTGACATCTTCTATCATTTTCCATGCTGACAAATTAACTAATTTTTTAGTTTGAAGATATGACAGTGGCCCCATTATTTCAAAAATTTAAAAATATATTATAGCTGTACTTAGAGTCTTAAATTTACATAAATTATCAAGTTTTGTCTCAAATGATTTATTATCTATTATAAATTGAAGTGCATTTGTCGTTATTGGGAGCAAGCTCTCTTTACCATATATCCTCTACGGGCTTTTTCACGTGCCCACTACCTTATATAACCTATTTTTTGCAGCTTTCCTAACTTATTTTAGCCGGATGAATTATTCTATTTTACCCAAGCATCCATCCTTTTATCTGATTCACCGACCAGGATTTTATTTGATTTCAATGAATTAAGAACAAGAAATGTTGGCTATATTATTTCTACAATAAATCAATGTATAAAAATGTAATATAATGAATTAATCAAAACTTAGCTTTCATTCTACTCAAACAAAAGCGTTGAAAGAACGTGATAATGATGTATAGCGTCAAGCGACGTTACTGATATTTTATGCATTAAATTATAGTAAACGACATGACGATTGTCAAGGAATGTGATATTCAAATCATAGAGATATCATTAAAAATAAATAAATGATAAGAGAAAAAAATGTGAACATAATAATATTTTTTTTTTCCAATCGGCCACTTTTTTGATATTTTCCTCTGATCGGCCTCAAAAATCGACATTTTCACGCGGCCTCGTGGGCAAAATGCCCACCTGGTCTTATGGCCAGTCCACCCCTGATTACACAACAGTTTTGTACAATATTTTTTATAAAAATGATATTGATTTCGCTGAGGATATGAGAATCGAAAATATTATTATATAATACAACTTAGAAAAATAAAAGTTGGCATCGACCAAATATTTCACGAGATTTATATGTTTGTTGAGGTGAAATTATATGATTTTGAAATTCGCAAGCCTTTTGACAAACAAATTATTCCATATACAATTGAGAAATACTATAAACTAACCGTTTTTATTTCACTTTTGGATACATTTTTGACTCAAATCAATGAACGATTTGACATTCATCAAATAGCTCTATCTAATATACAAATATTATTACCTATAAATCCTTGTAAGGATATATTAAATCTTGACATTGAAAAAATTAAATATCCAGCTATTTATTCATAGGATATAAATGTATCTGAAGGTCAATTATTTTCAGAATTTAAATCTTGGTATGAAAGATTTATTTTAAATAATCCTTAAAGAAACGCAATGGAACACTGGGCACTTTAAAATATATTTTGGAGTTATTTTCTAAATATAAAATTAGTGTATATTTTGGCAAATAATACCAATTAGGACAAGCACAAAAGAAAGGAATTTTTCTTTATTACGGAGAAACCTATCTCAAAAGTACGACATCTTATAATCATTGAATGGGCTGGCGCTTTACTTAATTTACATCGAGAATTAAATCCCCACAAATTATTGAAAAATTGGCGTAATCGAAAAGAAGTTTACATTTTCATTTATGAATTATATTTTGATTAACTTTTTAATCATTTATATAATGTTTAATTCTATATTATACTGTGATTTACATACCAGATATTATTTTTTAACAAAATTGCATTTGCTCTTAAATATTTTGTATATTGTCATTTTTTTAAAAAATATATATGACGATCAGTCACAGTAAATTTTTAAATTTCCAAAAAATATAAATAAAATTATCCACCCTTATAATATTTCTAGTTACGCGCCTAACTTATTTCTATTCTATTTATTTAAGCAAAATGCTTTTTATCAAATATGCAAAAGCCAACTTTTTATAAAATATGCAAAAGCCAAAATCTCAAAAACTTCTGAATTATGATATACATAAAACAAATTTTCTCCAACGTCATGAAAGAATTTAGTGTAAATTAAACTAACTGGAAGCCTGGAAAAAATGGAACATCAAAAAACCATCGAAAAACTAAAATTTTTTTTATTTTTTCTTAAAATTTAATTTATTTTCGCCAAAATTATAAAATTATTATTTCTAAAAAATTATCAAAAATTGTATGAAGTAGAAATTGAAAATTATTTACAAATCTTAAGTTCCAGCACTGAATTAGGGTACATTCATTTAAATTTAGACAAAACCATTATGTTTCCTTGCTACTTAATGCTACTAGTTTGTTAAATAATTTGTTTTAACACGATAAAATAATTGTTACATGCAAGTCTTAAGATTTAGTTAATAAAACCTTTCTAACACCAATGAGGGAAATCTCTAGGGCTTGGGTTTTTGGTTAAAATATTTGGGCTAGCCGTTTTTTAAAAATAGAGCCGTTTGACACAACTACCTATAACTCTAAATATAATATTATTGTTATTTAATGCTTTTATTCAGTAATTTTCAATCAATTTAATTTAAAAAAATATTTAAGTTTTTAAAGAATCTAATGATATATGATTTTATTCTTCTCAAATCTGATTAAATTAAAATGTTTGTGAATTAAAACAATAATATAATTTTTTTATTTACCACATTTATAATTTGAGTCAACGATAATCCAAAAGAAACGTTGATAGGTAAGGTAGCTCTAACCGAAGGTCTTATGTGTTTGTCATAATCACTCATCAAATATCGAATTAATCTGTATTCCGTTTCGTCGAATTTTCCAGGAGTAACTTAAATGATTTAAAAAAATAAAATAAATATATAATACAATTTATAATATCGTTATAAATTCGTTTTTGATGGCATGAAGGTCTTCATTAGTAAATATTTTTTCTTCTTTCTCCCATTCTTTTTAGCAAATTTTTTCGTATTAAGATTCTTTAAATTGAAATAGCAAAAACGTGTTAAACACTCAAACCAAACCCACAAATACAAATTGCAATCATATATATATTTTTTTTCCTGATCAATTTTAGCCCAATTTTTAAATTTTTTTTTTTGATTAGAGAAATTTATCTTGATTTTAATAATTTAAATCTTAAAAGAAAATTTAAAAAAAACCTTTAGTGTCTATTTTTTGATTGTCAATTATGGCCTTAGAAATAATCAAATTTATGGATAATGTCGCAAATGTTAGATGAAAAATATTTTTACACTTAAAAAATAGTAAATGCATACGTTATTTTTTTTTGGGGAAAAAAAAGAAATTTTTAACTAAAAAAAATATGAACCAAAAGAAATTTTATACATTTTTATTGATTAAAAAGATAAAAATATTAATAAAATCCAAATCGCAATGAAGGAAAAAAAATATATATATAATATAATGAAACTTCTATAAAATGACCACTTAAGGACTAGTTAAATTTTGGTGAATATAGTAAAACATTTTTGATGGCACAATTTTAAATAAGATTTTAAGAGGAAGAGTTGCATCTAAATTGGTCAAGATAAAGCTGTGGTCATCGTGAAGATGTTCTTACATATAAAAAAGTATGATAAATATGTAAATTTATTAATAGTCGACTCTCGAAATACTAAGATATAAAATCTCATTAAAAATCTGGAATTTTTTTTAAAAAAAATGAGAAATAAATTATTACATTAAATTCGATTTAATGTAGTTACCAATTTTTTGATATAATAAGTTTTTCCAAAAAAAAAGAAAAATGAAAACAAAAGATAAACAATATTAATTTTATTATAATGTAAATGTATTTTTTCTTGTCTTTTTTCCGATTGATTGAAAATTTCGATTGCAAAAATAAGAAGGCTAATAATTTGAAGCCTACATTATTTTAACGAATTTCTCAATATTTTTTTTTTACCAGCATAAAATTAGTAAATTTTTTTCTGTATTAATAATAGAATATAATTTTTTAATAAAAATTTGGTCTATATTCTTATGATGATTAAGTGAAGGAAATTTAATTGGATGAAATGTATCTAAAATTAAACAATTTGATTGTAAAAAGCAGGAATGCGAACCCGGCAAAATTTTTGCCCTGTATCGGTTCGGGTTCGGTTCGGTTCAGGGAAATATTTTTGAACCCGTTAGGTTCCGGGTTCAGCTCGGATTTAAAAATTTTTGAATTGATAAAAAAACATTCTATATTTAAATCATTAATTAAAAAACTAGATATAAATTTGGTATAAAAAATAAATTTTTTATTTTATTTATAGGCGAAATATAGTTGAAAATACAAAGCAGTCATGTGTCAATTTAAAAATTTTTATTTAGACATATTTCTTTAAATTAACAATATCCAATATAATAATTTTTATTTTGACTTGTTAACTTTTATTTTCCTCTAATTAATAATCTTTGAGAATTAGTTAAAAATTTTTTAAAACGGCCTAAATGAATTAAGTTATTTAAAATTTATTAACACCTCACTTAATTGGAAATTTGAAATTATTATATAATCTCAATTAAATTATCAATATTAAAATATTAAAATTATACAAATATCTTAATATATTATTTTAAACAATACACTGAACTCGGTTGAACCCGGGTTTAAATAAATTCCCGGTTTCAGTTCGGGTTCCGATTTTTCTCTAAAAACCTGGGTTTTCTGCTTCGGGTTAGGTTCGAAACCCTGGTAAAAAAGTAGGATTAAATGTAGAGAGATATGGGTTAGTAGGGTTATTTAAAGGTTTAGGATATATGGGTTTGGGTTTAAATTGGTTTTTTAAAAAAATATAATTTAATCCTATATTAATAATCCGTCAAACTTGACAGGTCGTGTGATTATAAATAAATGAATAGAAATTTAAATGAATCAGCGGTTACAACTGCAGTTTCTTTGAGTTGGACTATAATCATTTTGTGATCAGTTAAAAAATAAAATTAGACTAATAAAAAATATAATTTGTTAATAAAAAAGGGACATTTTTTAAATAATATATATTTTTTGGTAAATTATGAAAATCATCCATTTTTGTTGTTACCAATATAATTTTATTTTCTTTATGTTATTAATCATAATACCTAATGAGTAATGAGCCTATTTAGCGATACTACATCTTTTTAGTGACAATATTCTTGTGATGACACTCATAGTGATCACGATAATCTAATAATTTTAAATTAATTGTATTTAGTTTTGGGATACAATTTATACAATTATATAATAATTAGATGTCTTCATGGGCTGGTTTTTATCTCATACGCCCACACCCGCACATTCTACGGGTGAGTGTGGACAGGCGGGCCAAAAGATTTTAAACAATGGGCATGGGCTTTAGGGTAAAAACCCGCCCATTGCAGACATCTAGATAACCTCCTTATGGTGATAACTTCTATTAAGTGATTATCTCATAATAATAGCAAGCCCAAGGTATTTAAGGAGGTATCAACTCCCCTTTTCCGCGAAATAAAATCTTAGATACCATGCTATTTTATAATAGTGATCAACTTTTTATAAAGTTATCATTTTCTTAGAATAACAATGCCATAGTGTCTATCCTTATAGTAGTGATCTTATAATGAATACCGTTCTTATATTAACCACTTTTTTTATACCGCTGTACATTTCAAAACTAATCATTTATCTATTAAATAATTTAATTTTTGTTTTGTCTAAAATTAACACGCCTTCTCAAGAAACAAGATTAATTCCACATTTTCTATGTAAAATAATTTATTATTTTTTTTAATTATATTGTTTATTTCAAATCGATTATAATAACGAACGATAACAATATTCTTAAATTTAAACTAAATAAGAAATTAATCACTGAGTGCGTGTGTATAGCGATTTTTAGCATTCCTCTAACCCCTTGATAATGTTAACGATCCACAGCAGCAGATATTACAGCAAATTTTAAAAAAACTTTATCAATTTCTTCTTTTGAAATTCTAATTCTATTATCCGGTGTGAACAATAATATTCCAGTGAATTATTACACGTGATTGATATTATATTTTTTATCGATTTACCATTGATAACCCTCTGTGTATTGATGTAGCTCTATCGTTTACTCGAATTTGATATTTTATCTTTGATCAGATATTCATACCATTTTTTTCAATTGATTTTAATAATCAATTTTATAAAACGGGGTATTTTGGCGAAAGGTTTCCTCTTTTTTTTTAATCACCAGATAAAATGGATGACTCTAGGATATTATTGCAGAAAAAGTATGATGCCCACCTCCTTCATACTTAAATCGATTCCAATAAATAATTGCTGCATCATATCTTCACCATTTGATTTTTTGTGCAAAATATCAATATCTTTTCTGTACTATTGGTTCTATTTTTTTTTCCATAATATTTGTATCTGTGTGCTCTACAAATTTCTTAAATCTCATTAATTCAAAAGAATTGAAGGAAAACTTTCCTGTTTGCTTTGGAAAGATTTATTGTAATTAGCCACGGCAATGATACGAAAGCTGAAGCCGAATGATTTTGTCTATCTATAAAATAATTTATAAGCCAAAAACGTAATTATAAAATATAAAACATATTTAAAATAGACACTTGTGAAAAAGGAAAGGATGCTAAAAAATATTTAAAGGAAATAGGTATAAGCCACCGAGATCTTTTTTTTTAAAAAATCAAATTTTAACTTTTACAAAAATAAATGAACATAGGTCATAAAAATGAAATATCGTTTAAATTTGTCTAAAATAAAAGAAACAACGTTCAGCATGTTACATTACTTATTATTTTATAACTTTGGCATATTATAAACATGAGAAATGTTTTCTCAAAATATTTTTTTTTAGTTTTGTATTTGAATTTTATATATTTAAAATTTTGGTCAGGGGGGGGGGTTCTTTCACTCACAATCTTCACCCCCCCCCCTCTCCTTGGATACTCCTATAAGGTTGAGGATAAGATATCTTATCTTATATTTTTAACTTTAATTTAATATTAATCAATAAAAAACATATCCATTATTTTAAGTTTGATACAAATATATACATCATTTATATTTGATTTATAAAACTATACAGAAGGTTGCGTTATATAATTTTGAAAAATGCCATCTTACATAAATTATTATTCATAAATAACTTCAAAAAAATTTATAAGAAAATATACAAATCTTTGACTAAATTTTTTTTTAAAGTAGATTATGAGAATAAAAATATCTTAATTATATTACATTAAAATAACACAATAATTAATAACCATAAAGTAGATGCGTTTTTTTTCCTTTTTAGTTATGATACTAAATAATTTATGATTTTTAATCTCTTAAATCGAGGACATATATCAATATAGGTTTTAAAGTGCATACATTTTATATGTATGATTGATTAATATCTACACCATACAGTACTGGGGACAGTATTGCCACATTTTTCCCGTGTTTTAAATACACGGTTTTACCGAAAATATTTTCCAAAATTCCGAAATAGAAGTCCAACTTCACATCCATATTTTCCTACGATATATCTCCAGGTCGTTGTCTAGTAAAATTTTGGCTCCTGTACCAATTTTTTTTAAAGAGATCCTTCTGATTGACGTTCTTATATCTGACATGGTTCCATCGGTTCCAGGTCTGGGTCCAGTTACAAACTTGTCAATAAGTGATGAATTAAAAAAAATATAAAATAAAATGTTGTTAAACGGCTCCATTTGAGCCGATTTTTAAAAACGGCTAACTCAATATTTTATCCAGATAAACATTATGCAAACCTGAAGATTTTTCTCATATATGGTCCTAAGGTTTAAACATCTAGTATGGCTTAGGCAATATTTTTCTGGCTAAAATGTTTAGCCGTTTTTAAAAATCGACTCAAAAAGAGCCTTTTAACAACACTAAATAAACCTCTAAAATGAATTCAAACAAATTTTTTTAATTAGCATATCAATTAGTTGCATACTTTTGTTAGGACAATTGCCAGTTCGAGTTACCAGAAATTTAAAAAAGGGTTCGGTTTCATAAAAAATAGCAGCTCAGGTTCTGATTTCCCTAAAAATAGGAGATCGATTTCCGGTTTTTTGTCACAAATTTTGAAAGTTAATGATTCTGAATTAATAAATGTCAGTAATATCTCACTTATTGACATATCAAAATAGACAAGTTGTCATGTCATGATGATTTAGTAGAAATAGAAAATTAATTGTGATTTTTTTTTTAAAAAAAAAAGACTTATTATAAATTTCATTATAAAAAAAAATATATAAATTTTATCTAGCATTTTATTAGAACTAAAATTTGATAACCTATTACGGAAAGCGTAGCATAAAAAAATTTTATCATGAAAATAAAAACGAAATTTATTAAAAATTTTATTGTTTTCAAATTTTATATATATGAAAGACTACCGATTAATTGCTATTGAAGTGAGTATGCGCCTTGGATTTTTATTGGTGTTTTAATTTCTTTTTTTGTAAAACTTACATTATATAGACGGCCATAAAAATTTTAAAATTAAAAAAAAAATGTATAATTAAATTTTTAAATTTTTTAGAATATAAAGTAATTTTTCTTAAATAGTCCATATATAATAAGGATAACCGTGGACTAAATGAGATCTATTAATTGTTTCTCGAAAAAAAATAATTAATAAGGGCCAAAAAATTAGATCAATAAAAAAATTGAGCAGTTTGTTGTAGAAGAGAAATTTAAACAAGCGGAAATAAGAAATGGAATTAAGTTAGATTGAATTAGGTAGAGAACTATAAGGATGTTTTAAATTAAAATTAACAAAGGTTCAGGTTAAAAAGTTTTTTAAAAGTTAAAAATTTGAGAAGAGGGTCAAAATTGATAGAATTTTATTGAGTATAGGAGCAAGAATTTTATCGAGAAAAGGGGGGATATCTATTGATTGCATTAAAAAGGCAAGATTTTTTTAAAATTCTCCTCAAATAAAATCACTAACGCTAAGAGGTCTATTAGATAAATAGCTGGATTACATTTTCCTTGAAATTGAAAATATTATATAAAAACAAAATTGGGTTTAGAATGAAGGGGAAAAATAAAAATAACGTTATGATTGGATGTTCATTATTCATTACAGTTACCAAAATTGGTTTCAAGCTATATGTTACATTTTTTTATAAATAACTGATTAATAAGATGTTAATAATAATTTAGTTTAAAATACAAAGTTATTTCTCTTGAAAGTCTACTAAACATTAGACTCTGTCAATAAAGCTTTCGCTAACAAAGCATATTTTAATAACATCATTAATTATGAAAATAGCAAAACTACATCACACTCCAGAGGAGTAACATACACCTCCCCCGCTATATTCGCAGCCTGGGAAGGCGAAATTCAAAATTTTGCAGATACATGGGGATCACAAGAAGCCTCAAATAATAAAAATTGTAAAGGGCCTCAAGATTTTTGCGCTATAAACCTCTTATATGTGATTCCTTCTTGTTTTCGTATATGTATGATGAGAATTCTTTCTGTGACAACATAATATTTTTCAAATAAAAAAATTTATTAGAAAATTTAAATGAGCTCTCATCAAAACAAAGATTTACCTAAGTATTATTAATTTTTTGAAAAATTTTTAAAAAACAGAGACTTTTTCTTAAAGTTTTAAAAATTTATAATTCTTACTAAGCGCCTTTATTTTATATTTAAAGTTACCGGATCTGCAGTTAAATAGGTATGGGTTCTAAATCGCTAAAACAAAAATTCGTTAAAAATTGGAAATTTCGCCTATATCTCCAAGAAAAATTTTTTTAAAGTAAATTTGAAATTAATATTGATAGATGTTAGGAAAGTAAACATTTATATTTAAGTTGAGTTTTTTTTAAAAAAAATTACTAAAAATAGAGGAAATCTTATTATTGCCCCCAATTTGACGCTAATTTTGGAATCAAATTGGGTATATGTTTGATATTCCCCGATTTTTAATAATATTTCTAAAAGCTCAACTTAAAATACAAGTGTTTACTTCCCTAGCATCTAATTAATATATCAATTTCAAATTTACTTTAAAAATTTTCTAGGAGATATAAGCGAGATTCCCAATTTTTAGCGATTTAAAACGGGAACCGTTAAATATTTAGATTTTTTAAAAATTGTAAATAATAACCAAAATATCCCTATTAAAAACAATTATATTATATTTTCATAATTTTTTGGTTTAATTTCTCTTCTTTAAAATTTTGTTCACTGAAAAACTATCCCATGTAAATAAATAAAAAGCTTAATGCACAAAATAAAAAGGAAAACTTCGATTTATAAATATGTAATCTCTAACTCTAACTCTAACTCTATTATTATATTTATATTTACTAAAAAAAAAGGAAAAAACCGAAAATTTTAAATAACGATAATGAGATCATAAAATTTATTTTTTTAACCGAATATTTATAGTTATGACTAAAATAAATCCTCTATACCTAATTATCAAAAATAATAATAAAATATTAAGGATTATTTAAAAAATGAAAGATTTTAATAAACATTTTTTTTAAGCCATAATCTTCATATGATCCTCTTTTAAATGCAAAACTTATTCGTAAACACGATTTATTAAATACGCAATTTAAATAAAATATATATCAAGATTTTAGTTTGATATAAAGAAGTTTTTTTCTAAAAAATTGCGATTTTTGAATTTACTTTAGGTAAATGCCACTAATTTATAATCATGTTTGTCCTTGATCTCAAACAACGAGAAAAGCGAATACATTATTATTATTATTATTGTATAAAGATAGATGATACTGGTAAATTTATGTAAATTTTGATTTTCTGGGAGTAGTGTTGAAAAATGGCTAGATTTCTAAAAACGGTTAACCCAATAAAAAATTGACACAAGCCACGAAATTCCGTTAATAGATGTCCGAATATTTTTACCATATATGAGCAAAATCTCCAAGCTTGCCTAATATTCTTGGGTAAAATATTGGGTTAGTCGTTTTACACCACTATCTGAGAGTATTAATTTAGTAGGAATAATTTAAAAATTTATTAGAGATTTACACGGAATAAACTTCTCTCCCATGACACTCGACAGGGAAGGGGGGTATATCGCGTTCCTTATATATAATATATATTTAGCAGCTATATATATAGGTATAATGTCATATGGGGGGATTCAGCGGAAATGTTTTAAGAATATGTGAAGTATATCAACTATCTAAATATTTTAAACATTTCCCTTCATACATCTGTGTATTTTTTTTATTTAAATTTATAATAAGAACAAAAAATTCATACAAAAAATTAATATAATAATATAATTCATGAATTGTTGAAAATTAAATGGCCAAATTGTACTAAGTTGACATGGTAGTTATTATATGCATACTGGAATATATTTCAGGTATAATCAGATCAAATTTAAACAAAAAATGGTTTAAATTGAAAGATTTCCAAATGGGTTCCGAAACTCTTTTTAAAATATAATTCGCGAAATAATTATTAGATAATTTTGATATTTAAAAGAAAATGTTCTCCCACAAGTAGCTTATTTTCGAAATTATGTGTGATCTTAATTTAAGACTAAAATTGACCATATTAGGCTCAGAAAAATTATCCATCATTAAAATCACCCCAGTAAAAATATGTGAATAAGGAAAATCTTTGAATTAAAAATATGGTAAACGAATCATTAAAAAAGCTCATCAAATGTCGGTAGGGAATGTGTTTTTTCCACCCTATTTTGATATCCATATTATACCTTTAAAAAATGGTAGATGTATAAATTTTGGAACATCCTTCTATAAATTATTTGACTTTTTCTTTATAAAAAATACAAATTGTTGATCACAGCGGTCTTGTTAAAAAATGAGTAAAAATTGAGAATTTTTTTTTATATATTATACAAAATATTTATTTTATTTGCTTTAAATTCCTTTTATTACTACTATCAAATAAAATTATATTAAAATTAATATATCAAATATAAAATAAAATAAAACATTATTTTATAATAACGGAGGTGGGATTACAAGTTCCCAAAAATCATGAATATTTATATTTTAAAATAGTTATTTGTAGATTTTGTTTTAAAAAATAGTATTCTTTTGGTTCTGATGTAAGGGCTCTTATCTTATCGCCTATATTTTTTAAGAATTTTAAAGTTCCGCTTGGCATATGTCCAAGGGAAGAGATGTTTTTTGGGAAACTGTAGTCCCACCTCCGTTTTTATAAAATAATGTTTTATTTTATATTTGATATGTTAATATTAATTTAATTTTATTTGATAGTAATAATAAAAGGAATTTAAAGTAAACTTTTTTTTATTTGCTTAAAAATTTAATGCCATTTTTATGCGATTATGTTCTGGATCATGTCTTGTCCAATCTCTCATGTCAAAGGAGTGGAAAAAAATTAAGAATAAATTAATAATTTGAAGTTTTATTTTATTAAGAAAAAATAGAGAATATCATATTTTAAAATAGATATGGCACATATATTTTAACGAAATTTATATTTATTGTAAGAATTTCACCCAAGGTTGCTTTGGCAAAATTTTTAAATTGCGAGAGATCTGGAATATCGGATCGGATCGGCCTCTAAAAAGTGGTATCGGTACACCCCTAGTTGATTGAATCGAATTAGCCAATTTTTAGCCAATACCCAACCATAATAGAATTCCTTAGAAAAGTGTACGAAAGATTCGACAATAAAATAAATATATTTCTCCCCAGCTGTCGGTAGTTCAAGGGCTTAATATAATATGAAGCGGCAAAGACAGTTGACAGTTTTTGTATAAATTCACCCGGAAAGTCCTTATAGTCGGGTATTGGCTAGAAATAAGCGAATTCGACTCAATCCATACTCGGCGCAGAATAAAATACCCGCCAAATGATTGATTTATTCCCCCCCCCCCCCAATTATTTGAATTTTTTGTAAAACATTTCTTTTAATTTGGAAAATTTATAAAGAAGAGGAATAGAGGAATGAAATTTCAATTCAAAATATTAATAAATACTAAAAAAAAGAAATAGATGAAATGCTCTAAACAGTTTTTTAGGCAGAAGAAATGGTATGTAAAAGATAAAAATGTAAAACATTTTGTTTTATTTTGAAATATATCTTGAATATATAAAGATATAACTATAAGATGTTCGTCTTAAAATTTAAGTGCAACATTTGATTGTCAAATGTTAAAGTAAATTCTAAAATATTAAGGCAAAGTCTGCATTAGGGAGGCTTGATACCCTCCAGCCTTTTATCCAATCATGTTTTCTATTCTTTGTGGTGGATATTGATAAATATATGTTAAAAGTCTTTCAATTAGGCATTAATTTATAAAAATATATCTATATATAAGTTATACATATACAAATATTCTTCCGTATGAATAAAATCTCTTAATTTATAAGAAATGATTTAATTATAATGTTCTGATATTTATATAAAATATCCTAACATTGAATATTTATGACATTTATTTAACATAAACAAATGTGCCATATAAGTGCAAAACATTATTCTGAAAAGGATTTTCATTTTATTTTATAATATATGGAAGAAAAATTTTTATACATTTATTTATATAAAGTTAATTTTTTAAGCTTATAACTGAATTTAGTAAAGTTAATTAGGATAAATGAGATTTTTAAGAATGTTTTATTTAAAGATTAAAATAATACGAGAAATTTTATTTGTTTTTTTTAATATACAATTCTTTATTAAAGTAAAAGTTTAGTAAGATGAGATGTAACATAGAGAAATTAATAATATGATTATTACGATAAATTATAGAAATCTTATTACTTGAGAAGAAAAGATAAAAAGAAACGTAATCTAGTCAGAATAAGATTACGAACACCTTAGATAAGAGAATTGAATTAAAAATTCTAGGAGCTTCCTAGAATAAGAGTCCTCATTTTACATTCTCCCACACCTTATTTTGTTTATTCATTCAAGATTTTATATTTTAAAGATCCACTTGAAAGAAGAACGCCTTATCTCTAAAGATGTAAAATTGGACTGAATTCACAATACACTATGCATATTTCTATTACTTGGCTCTAACCTTTACGGTTTTCTTTTATAAAAAAACGGATTTATTGGCCTGCTCAGAAAATATTTGTAAAGAAATTTAAAAACACATTATTCTATTATATCAGAACCGAAGAAGAAAAATATATGTAAAAATATGTCTATATTATCAATCATAAATTTCTTAAACCTACAATGATAATATATTCCTTATTTACATTATATAATAATTTATATGTAAATTGCATTCGTCCTTATGACATAATATTAAAATTTTATGTGTGGAGGAGATGTTAATGAATTTTTTTTAAAAAGGTTAACCATTTTTCTAAAAAAAAAATCTATTATTATTTTTAAAAAATGGTTTTTAAATTGTCTTAGATTAATCAAAATCACAATATACAACTAAAATTGAAATTTTCTAATTAGTTAAAATATAATTGTTTTGAGTAATTTTTATTTTCTTATAGTATAATAATAATAAAGTCTCAAAATGTTATAGAATGACGATTTTATGGTCTATTAAATATTTAAATTATTCAGAATTTATTTTATATATTTAAATAAGCATAACTCTGATTTAGCATTTTAAATATTTTAAACATTTATTTTTTTACAATTATTTAGAATGTTATAAAATTTTATTTAAAGTTATATTTCTAATTATACAAGTGTAAATATTTATACCAAGAAAGTAGGTTGACCAAAAAATAAAAAATTAATTTTAAGCATTATCTAATGTAAAGGTCATAAATATTATTGTTCATTATATATAAATAAAATAATAAATCATTTTCAAGACCAGGCTATATATTATAAAATAAAAATTGATTGAATTAAGATTATTCAAAATGACAAGGCACAATTTTTAAATAAAATTTATAAAATGCATGGAAAAGATTTAAAGCTTGGAAAGGCAATAATGGAAAGCGAATTTTAAAATAGGGATAGGGCATTGTTAATCTAATTTTTTTAGTACAGTTTCATTCAGAGATCTGAAAAAGTATGTCTGGCCCGTACCCGATCCGAACGAGTTCGGGCCGGGTCGGGTCGGGCCTTGAATTTTTTTGAAATATATCTTAAATTTATCAATTTTATGTTAAATTTTTTATGTAAAATAGAAATATTTGATTCTAATAGAAAATAGATGTCATATAACATATATCTTTTATAATTTCTATATTTAAATAAATTCGGGCCGGGCCGGCAAAACTTTTTAAAAAAATTTGGGGTTCGGGCTGAGCCGGCAAAAAATTTTCAAAATTTTTTTAGAAATATTTCTTATATATCTTTTTAAAAAATATTTTGCATGAATTTTATTTATAGTAGATATGTCGTAGGAATTAAAATAATTCGGATTTTAGTAAATTTAAAAAAACTTAAATCATACAGAGCGCGCGTAGTAATTTTAAAAAACTTAATTTTACCGGAGTTTTATCTATTAATTTCAGATAATTCCAACTTGAAAATTTTATTTATTTATTTATTACGAAAACTATAAATTATGGGTATAACAAAAGTTTACCTTATTGTCCGGTTTCTAAATATGTTGGAATTAGTGTTATTAAACGGCTCGTTTTGAGCCGATTTTAAAAACGGCTAACTCAATACTTCACTCAGAAAAATATTACCCAAGTCTGAAGATTTTGTTCATAGAAGGCACAGAAGTCTAGACATATATTATCAAAATTTTGAGGCTTAAACAATATTTTTCTGGTTAAAATATTGAGTTAGACGTTTTTAAAAATCGGCTCAAAACGAGCCGTTTAACAACACTAGTTGGAATACAATTTCGGGATTTAAGTTTTAAAGTTTTTTTAAAAAAATCTAGATTTGCTAAACTATTACGACGTTATCTTTTACTGTCAACACGTAATCAGTAATATGTGTATTGCCTGGTTTATTCAGTTAATGCACAAATTGACTGTTTAGGTAATTGTAACAAGCCCTACTGGAAAATACAGGGGTTGATAGGTATTTTTTATAAAATTATTTATTAAATTTTTGCCTTAAATTTAATTAATTTAAAAAAAATTAACTGTAAATATCATTTTAAATATTTAAGTTTGATGATAAATTTGTATCGTTTCGGTAATAGAAATTTTTCTTTAAAATTTTTATTTATTATATCATATTATCATTAACAATATTGGCCATGACTAGAGATAACAATTGTTATCTTAAGTCAAGAGCTAATATCTATTTAATATATATGACTGAATTATATAATTATATCTTTTTTTTTTATCGAGAATGACATACGTGAATCAAACTCAAAGGATTGGAGATTTGGATTGAGATGCAGCATGACCTTGGTTTGACCCCCCCCCCCCCAAGAACAGTTTCCTAACCAATCTCTTGTATGAGGTTCGGATAAGGTTAGAAGGGTTACCATATATGGAGTACTAAAATAGTTTAATAAAATTTGGTTTGCCGTCTAGTACAAAGATATATTTTGTCTAATTCAATACTACCTAGAGCGACGATTTATTCATTTAAATGTGTATAAATACGAATTAAATAGTGACGCCATTTTGGTTTTTTCCATATGTAAATAATTTATATTAAATATCACGCATTTATAAAAATTCTCACGGGAGAGCCAAAATGGCGCTGACAGCTTATCTTTATTCAGTGACGCTTCAAAATGCAGTTTAATGAATAAATCGACAGTCGAGGTAAGTATTATAGATCTTGCTCTTGTCACTACAAAATTCCGATAGGTCGATTTTAAAAAACGGCCCTATTAAGATTATAACCAAAATAATTATAATAAGCCCAATGACTTTGCTCATAAGTGGCAAAAGTGCTTCTATTTGACAAATCTCGATGCTTACCTGATATTATTTTAGCTAAAATCATAAACGGGCCATTTTGAAAAAATCGACCCAAGGCTTTTTAACGACACTACTTGTCACCACAAAGAATCCTCTATTTCTACTGGGGAAAAAGAGAAGAAAAAATTAATTTATTTGGTAACGGCTGTAACCAGACAATAAAGAGACCTACAAACTTCAAACTAGGAAAAAAAAATAATTCCTGTTTTTTTCTTCTTCGGTGATTAAACATCAGCCTGAACCCCTCTCACAAATAAAATCACATAATTATCTTTTTTACGCTGAATTAATTTATCGAAACGATTTTGGTATTATAAGGCTTCCTCCCAATTCGGGGACTCCTGGGAGCATGGAAGAATTAAAGGTAGGTACTTGAAATTATTTTATCGGGGTTTATTTTTGTTTTTTGCTGAGCTTGTAAAATTAATTTACACAAATTGTTACAACCCGGCCCATAATAATTTTTCATTTGAAAGAAAGAGACCTTAATTTTCCTAATTCTAAGCTGATAGAAAAATTTGCTAACTTTCGTCCTGACCTTAAAAATATTTTTCGCGATTCGGACTGGCCCGCACCGGCCTTTAGGAAGAATATCACTTTTTTTAAAATGAGATTTGATTGCTTATAAAATCATTTAAACACAAATCATGACCTAAAAAAAATTATTATAAAAATAAATCATATAATATATATTTTTTATGAGATAGATATAAATTTCATCAAATATATTTTACATGGATAGAAGAAAAGAAAAAGCATTTGTCAAAAAAAGCAAAAAAATTTTTTACGAATATTTCACGCATAAAATCACAGATTCAATTAATTAAATATGTTCGTCATCCGAAATAATTTTCAGATTTTTATCGGTTTTAAAACAAAGTTCTTAGAAATATCTTCTTTTTTTTTATTTAAAACTATCGATAATTTATTTAAAGTTTTTATGTTTGTCAAAATATTTTAAATAAATTTATTATAAAATTAATATATTTTTTTAAACCCATTTGCAAGTGTTGTTAAACGGCTTAACTCAATATTTAATCCAGAAAAATATTACGCAAGCCCGAAGATTTTTCTCATAGAAGGAACAAAGGTCTAGACATATATTAAATCTCTGGCTAAAAAATTGAGTCAGCCTTTTTAAAAAATCGGCTCTAAACGAGCCGTTTAACAACACTACCATTTGCAAAACTTAGCCTCAATTTATATTAGAACCTATTAAGATTGAACATTCGAATCGTTAAGAATAGGAATGTTGTGTTACTCGATGCGATTTTTGAATAATTTCTAAAAACAATAATAAAATTTCTCAATATTTAACGAATAAAGAATTTCTAATAAGAGAAAAATTTAACCTGTCAAATATAAGCAATATATTTAATTTTGAAATTATGGCTCATTAACTTTAATGGTCCAAAGTATCTTATATGCAGCACTAATATAATATTATTGATATAACATTTCTTTTCAATTATACACATAAATGGACAATGTAAATCTCGTTATGACAAATGAGAATGACAATGAGGTGAGTTATATATATATAAAATTAATCTTGAAATGATATATTACTTGATTGGTATCTATAATATTTTATAGTGTTGTTAAACGGCTCGTTATGAGCCGATTTTTAAAAATGTCAAACTCAATATTTTATCGAGAAAAATATTAGAAGCCTTAGGACTTAGCTCACAGATGGCATCTTGAACATCTATTAATAAAATCTTGAGACTTAAGCAATATTTTTCTGGCTAAAATATTGAGTTAGCAGCCATTTAACAACATTACTTACAACGATAAAAATTGTAAAAAAAAAGAAGACTGAGTTTCTAATCATTTTTACACCGGAAAATTCTATATTTATAAAAATGTCTGTAACAAAACGATATCTATTTAAATAACCTTTTATAAAATATTTTGGTCCTTAATTATCAATCATTGTATTATTCCATTAATTTATGATATGAGAGTTTGAAATCTTATATATACTATTTTTAAATTTATATACTCTAAAATATTTATAAAATAAGTAAAGAATATTTTTTTCTAGACCCCAAAAAGTTAATATTCACCATAGATTAAGATTGGAAGTACCAGCCAAAATCCGCTCCAATGGAAGTTTACCCTCCCTTCTCATCAGCTGAACGTCGCTTTCATCTTCCACCACACCCGAAGATCTTAGTCAATATTAACGTTGGATAATATTACACAAAGTGTTAACCTCAAAAATATATTAGTTCTGGTTCCGTGAAATAGTGGGCATAGCTAAAACAAAATTTTTTTTTAAATAACAGGATTGCTAAAGTTTCTTTAAATTAATTTCGGAATTAAAGTAAAACAGCATCTTTGGGCAAAAATTGTGAAGAATCTTTTACAAACTTTAATGAAAAGTTTTGATAAAAGACATAAAATATTTGATAATGATAAATGGTAACAAAAAAATGAGAATAAATATACAGAATTCGAATAATTTAATAAAGATAAATGAATGTGAAAACTCAAGAACCGAAAATTTACTTCTTTGTCTTTCTTTATAAGTTCATAATTAATCATTGAAAAATTAAACTTCACTTACTGATAACTAGCTTCAAATTCCTACAAGATAAAAATTGTTAAATTCTAGTTTATATATAGCCAGTTAGCACTTGGCCATCCAACAAATAGATTGAAGATTAAATTTACAAAAAATAGAGATTTAATTTTTAACTTTATATTTATAGGGATAAATAGTATCTGATTATTGTGTCTGCATCAGACCTGTTTTTGTAGGCCCTAAATGATCGGGGAAATAATGCTCAATTATTTTTTATCCATCAAAAAAATCTGCCCATAAAATTAAGAATTTTATCTAGGGGCCACCCCCTCACTCAAATTGAACTAAAAATAATTAATCTAGCAGAAAATATTTAAAAATCGTGAGTGTACTATATTTGCCAAAACCAAAGTTTTATAGCTTCATGTTGCTAAATAAAAAGGTTTACAATAATAATAATTTAAATAAATAAAGGAAAGAAAGAAAGCTTCTTTTTTCTATTAAAAAATCAGGATATTATTTTGATTTTCAAAAAAATAGATAAGTATTTCTCAATCCTGAACATTTATTCAGTTTCGCCAATACACTTAGATGTAAAATTGATAACTTGATCAATATTTTTTGGGGTTCGATGGCAAATATTAAGAAAATTAAAATCTAAAATTGTTAAAAATAATAAGTAAAATATGAGGAAAATTTGATTACTAAAGTTCAATTTGACCTGTCGGAATATTGTTGTTAAAAGGCTCGATTCGAGCCGATTTATAAAAAGGGATAACTCAATATTTTATCCAGGAAAAAAATATTTTGCATGCCTAAAGATTTTGCTCATATGATATGTAAAAAGCAAGATTGAAGTAACTGTAAAAATCAAAATTGAAATAGAAGATAATATAAGAACTGTTGGCAAGTTGTAAGAAACTTAAATAAGTGAATATTACAACAGGCTGCACTGATGTTTGGTCATCTATTTACAAAATTTTGATGTTCAGACATAGGGCCGTAACCAGGAATTTTATGCTAGGGGGGGGCAGCTGCTTACTTGGATGGGCCACTATATTTTTAAAAATAAAACAAATAATTAAGCATTCATAGAAAATATTTGGTTATTTTTATTAAAAATTTATTAATGTAATATGAATATAAAAATTATACTATAATATGAATATACAAAATAATACTATAATATAAAGCGACAATTTTTATTTTTAAATTTTAACATAAATGAATTAAAGGATAAATTTTATGTTAATTTTTTTTCATAAGCGATCAATACTTAATTTTGCTTACGTTGATCTTTCATCGACTCTCGTGTTTGATAGAACTCTCTTTTGTGTAGAGAACGAGACCTCACAAAAAACTGCTGATACCCCAATGATGATGCCTGCTGAGTAGCATTTATACAATTCTTTAAATGCACAATGATTTTCTTTTTTATACATAATATTTAGGATATTTTTTGAGCATTTCTTTACCTTCTGCAGCTAATAATCCTTTAGCTATTTTCTTCATGATGTAAAGTTACCATGTTTAATAATGATACTAATGGGGCCATTTTATCTGATATAAAATAATCAGGGTCAAAGGGGGACAATGTATAAAACATGATAGAAGATTATAATCATCTACATAAATCTATCTAAAAATCAACAAAGTAATCAATAATTTTATAATAATTCCTTTAAAAAGAACTTTAATAGGAGTCTTTTTCACAATCAAATTGTAATTTGGTCTCGACCAAAAAATTTTAAAAATTTATAGGAGTTTTAAGTACCCTTGATGATTTTTGTGGAGTGAGATTAAATTTTGCTAAACGTTTTTCAGCCTTAATTCTAATCAAATCAAAAGAATTATCGCTTCTTTTATTTATAATATATAGGTGGAATCAATACAATTTTTAGCATCCACTAGATTAATATCTACTGACTTTAGATACTCATTTAGTGGATCTATTGTATTAATATCTCATAAATTATAATGGCTAATATAACGTAATTTATATTAACGCATTGAGATAAAAAACCAGGGACTTCGACTGAATAATGAGTGGACGCACCTAAATTAAGAGTCTATTAGAAAAGTAAAATAATAATTCACCAATAGCCTCATAATTCTTATAAATGCGAGATGTTTCTAAATGACTAGTTTATCTTTGGTCCAAAAGTCTTTTAAGAGTATGGCTTGTACATATACAGGATAAGTTAAAACGCCTAAAATAATTATATGCATTGGATAAATTAAAAAATAGAAATGATAACAATATTATTATACCAATTTTGAAGCACGTAGTTGTAGCAATGTATAAAATGAACTTTTTTATTAATTTTTTTTTGAAGTAGGGTTTGCATTTCTCCTTTTCGGCCAGACATAACGTTTACACCATCATATGTCTGGTTTATTATATTCGTCGTTGAATTAATATTTAACTCATTAAGTTCTTCAAAATACAAAGTAATGCTTTAAGCAGAACATTATAAATTAATAATCCCTATTAAATTTTGTTGGACTTTTCCAGAAAAAATATAACGAATAATTATGCTCAGGTTTTCACAATCTGATTTTTTGTCTCATCAGCTTTAAGACAAAAGAAAGGCATCTTTCTTTGTTATATTTATCTGAAATATATTCAAATACCACATCTTCCATAAAAGATATTACTTCGTTTTGAATCTGGGGTGATTATATTTGGCATTTTTGGGTATAAATTTCATAATTTTATTTAATTAAGGATCTTATTGGAGGGTGTATGAAAACATTGCTATAAATAATCCAGAAGAATAAATTAAGTTTTTATCACTTGCAGCATCCGTAATTTTTGTTGAATTAGTCCTAAAAGATAGCTCCTGTATGCTAAGAAATAGCATCGAATCAAATATTGATTTAAAATAGTAACAATTACGGTTAATTTGTTGGCTTACCAAAATTGTTGTTATCCATATTTATATTTATATCATGCCAAATTGTTATTGAATATATGAGCTTTTGAGCTTTCATGTTTCATATTCATAAATTATAATAACTATTTATAATATAAAATTACTAAAAAAAATATATATATATATAAGTATCGAAGGCTCTAAAAAGAGCTTAATGCTTAATTTAATAATGAATATGTTCCTAAAAAACAAGTACAATTATGTTTAAAAATTTCTAGTTGAAGTTTTTGTTTAAAAAATATGGATTCGCGGTTTTCGTTTGTTATATTAAAAATTTTCTGCGATAAAAAAAGGTATGTAACGATTGGCTTGAAATATAAAATTATTGAATTTTGAATATTTTTTAATTTTTATATTTTTATAAATAGTTAGCTTTCATGTTTTAGCAATCCCTCATTTGCAGCTAACGCATTTTTCCAATTTCTGAATCCCTTTTGTCCAAATTCATCACTTGGGCTACACAAGTATTTCCTACATGTAAAACAAAAAGCAGCGTCGGCTTCTACACTATACTCCAACCAGTCTCGACTTCTATTTTTAGAATAATCTTAACCTTCCATAGCTATCTTTTTCCAAGTAATTGTTTGATTTGATTTGCTTTGGTTCATTCTGGCCAAGGAAACCTGGATTTGAATTAAACTTGAATTATTAGAGGACTTTTTTGACAATATATAGGTATTGCCAACCCTGTAGAGATTAATTTTAGCTCATATAAGTCAGGTTCAACTAAATCATCACTAAGTAACAAAACATAATAGAAATTTATACTTACTACGAGCCTAATCAGTTGCAGGAATTTCGGTTGTAGTAATACTAGTAGTTTCTAGAGATTATCATTGGTTTTACATTTGTTGAACTTGAAATAGGAATTAATAAATGATTGTTTCTTCATAATTCTAAAATATTCACCGCTGTTTTAAATAACTGGTTATATAATAATAATAATATTGTGATTGAACTATTAAATAAAATAATTATCATTAAAATAAGTACAATTTAATTTTTTATAGGGAGATCCTGCCCCCTCCCAGTGGCTACGGCCCTTCTTAGACAATACTTTTCTGGTTAAAATATTGAGTCAAGCCATTTATTAACATTAAGTCGGAATAAAAATTTTAAAAAATTAAGGCTGGCATGATAAGGTCCTAGCAAAGCCCGGTAAACGCCATCCGCTACCCATTAGCGTCGAACTCTTAAAAAACCGCACAGTACTCCAGGATACATTGCTAACCATATTTATAGAAAAATTAAAAATTTATGAAAAAGAAAAACATTTCCCCTTTCAGACTTATTTAAAATATTATAAAATATTCATAAAAAAAAATAATTTACATTTTTTTGTCAAAGCTTAATAACAGATTATTTAGTATTTGTTAATAAAGCAAACGTTTATTTGGGAGGGAAATTTTTTTATCCATTGTATTGCTTCTAATTTATCAAGAATTCTAGCCTAGCCTTTGACAAATTATTTAATGCTAACACAAAAAAATAAAATAAATTATGTAATTTAAATATATTTTCCCCAAGAATTGTTAGGCGCTATGATGTTATGTAAAAAAAACGTTATAAGAGGGAATTTAACTTATTTCATTTTTTTAATATATTTTTTCTCGATTAGTTTTCATCTCTTTCTTGCATTAGTTAGAATAGAGTCTATCAAAAAAAAATGGGAAAAATTAATATATATTTACATAAAATATTTATCAGAAATCAAAATCTGTGAATAAAAAAGTTTAATTAATCAAAAATGTCCTACAAAAAAAATTCATTTAATTTTGCTTTTTATTTAAAAAACAAAAATTTTCTTTTAACATTATCATAAAAAAAATGTTTCTAGAAAATCTTATAGATTACCCTGACTATTGGCGCCAGAAAGGAGAGGAAGATGGTTGCAAAAAAGGTCGAAAGAAAATGAATCTCCAACTAAGTGGGAGAAGAGAAAAAGTGTTTATAAGAAAAAAATTAGAAATTGGAGGTGGGTAAAATGTGTAATATTTTTGGGCTCGGTTTTGAAGTGTGAAGTAAATGTGAATTAAAAGGGAAAACAAAATTCTAAGTTGGGTGTTGCTGGATAATCTAGATGAGTTGATGAAATTGGAGATGGTTGAGAAAATTTGAAAAGAATAATCAGCGTAAAAAATGTTAACAGGTAGGATTTGGACAGTGTTGATATCTAGGATAACCTAAGTGAAAGCTAATTAAGATGGTTTAAGAAAAAGAGCCAGAATATATTGGATAAAATAGAAAGGCATTGGTGTTGGAAAGCAGAAGATTACAAAAGAAATGGCGGTATTCGATGGTTTGATTGTTGAAGACTGGAACTACAGATAAAGTGGAAAGGGAATTCTTATTACCCCCTTCTTCTATACCGCAGAGTTTTTGGATTCATATCTAATATTACAATTTTTTATTAAATGATTTTTTTGATAACGTTTTTAAAATGGCAAGATTCTAACAGTTGAAGTTGATTGATTACTTGCAACTAGGACACTATTCATCGTGTATTGTAATTATTATATGGTGACATGAAACTGTAATATATATTTTTTCCAATTAATGTCATTCTTTTTTTCTAAAAATATTAATTGAAATAACATGTGATAAAAAAAATATAACCTTTATTTCATCTTTTATAACGTTTTGTACCAAACATTTTTTTCCTGGATGCAAAAGTGTTTTATAAAAAAAAAATTTTCTCTTATATTCAAGATTTTATATTAATATTATACAAAAATATTTGAGAGATATATGTTATAATATTAACTTATTTATTTTATTTAGTATTGTTAAACGGCTCGTTTTGAGTAGATTTTTAAAGACGACTAACTCATTACTTCATCCAGAAAAATATTACCCAAACCTGAAGATTTTTCTCATAGAAGGAACAAAGGTCTAGACATATATTATCAAAATTTTGAGACTTAGGCAATATTTTCCTGGCTATAATGTTGATCTAGCCGTTTTTAAAAATCGGCTCAAAACGAGCCGTTTAAAAACACTAAAACTAATTTTATTACATAATAAACATACTGGTTTCCATGAAACCCATAAAATAAAATAATATACACCTAATATAAAGATTATTTCTTACTTCTTCCTACTTAGTTTTTTAAAGTAATCAAATGGAATTCGTTTAATTTTTTTATTAAAATTAAATCAAAACCCCATTCAAACTAACATTATATTTTATATACATTTAAACTCTATTTAGTCACGGCTAAATAGGTTCATTCAAAAGAGAATAAGAATTATTAGTATATTAACAAAAGTTAATAATTTACAGTTCGTATTCGTAAAAATCAAAAAATTTACTATGTATGTTTGTATTCGAATAATTTATCATTGTTAATAAAGGCCGATTTGGGTGGATTTTTAATAAGGGCTCGATTAAAGTTTTAGCCAAAATAATATTATGCAAGACTCGAGACTTGGCAAATAGATGTACAAAGCGTTCCGCCATCTAAGAGCGAAATCTCCGGGCTTATACAATATTATTTTAGTTATAATCTTACCCCTCATCCACAGTTTAACGCGAATACGTTGCGAAGTATCCAAAATATACTCTATTTTTATATTCCTCGCCGCTAATTTGCGCTAAATATGAATGAGATAATCGGGCCGTTTTTAAAAATAGACTAGAATCGGGCTTTTAACAACGGTAGAATAATTAGTTTTTAAAAATTATAGAATAATTCCCCTAAAAAAATATATTAACATAACTTTTTAATTTTTTTTTCTCTAATAATAACCTGATTATATGGAAATACTATCAAGTTATTAACGAAATTATAAAATGTATATTAATTTAATAGATATATGCCTTGTAAATCACATTACCTATCATATTCAGTGTGGTAGTTCTAAAATTTTCGGGTAGGGGCAGTCTATTATTCTAAAAAAAAATAGGGTGCACGTTAAAATGAGCCAAGTGAATTTTTGTTTTTCTAAGAATCTGAGGCAGATTAAAAATTTTTATTAATTTTTTTAATAGTTTATATCGAAGCATTTCATTTAAAATGCATTCTATTCATATTATATAAAATAGCTAATTAATTATATAAAAATTGAAATATATTGCAGAAAAAATATTATTTACATAAAAAATTTGGAAAGGCTTTTGCAACATTATTCGCGAAAATATTGAGTTCGCCATTTTTAAAAATTGGCTCAAAATGAGTCTTTTTACAATACTAAGAGGAGGCCTGCTGTGACCCCTAATTTTTTAAAAATTTCTGATAGGACTCGCAGTGCCCCCCGCATGCCTCTTTTTACGATTATATCTCTGGTAATAATTTATTTAAAGAATTATATTTACATTTAAAAAAAAAATTGACCAAATTTTAATTTATAAAGATTAGAAATTTATAAGAATGTTTACGCTGGTGTATTACCACTGTGGTAAAAAAAATGTAGGATTTAAAATTAAATCCAACCCCCACATTAGAATTTCGTTTTTTAAGGTTGCAGGTAAGATATCAACAATTAGTTTCAGCCCATAAATTTTACTAAGAAAATTAATCGCAAAAGAATAAATCATATGCCATATAACCCCCTCCCCCTAAATATAATATGAAACATGTCATTACTAATAACTATAAAAAAATAAATAATATAACGAATTATTGATTATAAACATGACAGCTATAGATGGTTCGAAAATGAGCGTTAAAACATTAGAAAAGTGCTTTTAAAAATTTTATAGAAAAAAAGTATGAGTATAAATTAAAATAAATGAAAGATAAAAGTTATGCCACTAAGTAAGGCATTAAAACAAAAAGAAGTACATAAGTTAACATAGATTTTGTGATAATGAGATGAAAAAATTAAGTATTCACAATTTAAAAATAAGAGGTTTATCTGTTAAAAAAAAAGTGCTTATGAAAATTGGATGTTAATTTGCTTAAAATTAGCTTATTATAAGCACATTTCATAGAAGCAATTAAAAAAAATAATATAAACCTTCTAAAATGTATATTAAATAATTACTTGTAAGCTTTTTTTTGGGAACGGGTTCCTAAAATTTTAAAATGGGTTCTGTTTTCCAAACTAGAATATACTATTATAAATTTTAAAGATCGCCAATTTAGCTTAGTCTAATCAAAAGAAGATTTCTAACCCAACAGGTATAGTCAGTATATACTTTGCATATAACTAGTTTAATGGCATATACCAAAAGTTGGGATATTCATAGAAAATACCACTATATCCATGATATATGGTGATAAAAGTTAGTATTTTGAAATATAAAAATTTCAGCTGATCGGGTAATAAGAATGACAATTATTCTTAGATTAATGCACATCAGTTACAAAACGCTGGAAACCCTATAAAGAGGCACTTTGCGTTAGTATCATGATATTTTTATTATTTAATAAATAATTCATTAATGTTTAATTTTATTTTTCCATCTAATTATTATTTGTATAAAGGTTTATGAATGATTTATTAAGATTAATCGTATAATATATTAGACAAAATGTTTGATATTATTGTTAAATAACTATATTAGTTTCTAATTTAACATATTATCCCTTGCATAATAATTTATTATATTTATCAAAACAACTAATTTCAATATTCTTCTTATGATGATTAAAATAACTTTATCCGTCTTTTTTAAAAAAATATATAACATAGTTATATAATATGATAGAGATAATTCAGGAAATGTCAAATGGAGCTAAAATCAAATTAGGCAAATGTGAGTCAACTTTAAAATGATTAAATATGTCAATCTTTACTTTATACTGGACGCGGAATAAATGCATTTTCCAGTTTCTCCGTCTAAAAAAATGTTACGTTCTTATCTGTTCCTGGAGGAAGATTAAATTACTTCATATATATTACTCACTCTTTAGTTTATTTAACTATTTTGATAACCAAATTATCTAGAATGAATTTTAATTTTAAATAATCTTAATCATATACACTCTAAAAATGGTAATAAATTGTTTTGTGATGTGAAAAAAACTGGTATTAAATAAAGAAAAAGCGAATATTTATGAGCCATCAATTATAAATTATTATTATTTTTCGCGTTTCGGAAAGTTCTCGGAATCTCTCGAAAAGTATCCGAAAGCGTTCCATTTCATATTCCTGGGTAAACGGGATGCAAATATTATGATAGAAAAACTAGGATTTATCCTACAAAATAATCTTAATAAATTTGTATATAAACATAAGAAAATTGCTAAGCGATGCAATTAAAAATTTTAAAGAAATACATGCTTCATTGCAATAACCGAACCATTTTAAAGTTACAAGTTTATATAAACCCCTCCCACCTTAGTGTAGGAAAATCATGGATAGGTCCATGTCTAAATTCAAAAATTACCTTTTATCAATATTTATCTAAATTTTTAAGGTTGTGGATCTAGATTAGATTTTTTTTTTAAACAAAGAAATTTGAATTTTTAAAATTATTATTTATTTAACTTTCCATCTCGTATTGTTTTGAGTCGATAATTAACCCCAAATTATTTATTTAAATACAAGCTTGGTCAATTTTTCATTATCAAATGTAAAGATATTTTAATTCTCGATAAGGATTAGCTTAGTCAGGATCAAATTCAAAATATTTTTCGAAACATTAAATAAAAATGATTAAAACTTCCTTTTTTTTCATTGACTTTTAAAAAATGTTTTAAGCTATGGATTTGATAAAAAAAATATTTTTATATTTTAATACTTTAAAGAAAGATTTATAATATAATTAAGATATCCCCCTTCCCACTCATCAATTATCAAAATTATAATTTTATTTTTTGTATCAGATTGAAAAGTGACATTCTTACACGGTATTTCCTTTCCCTAAGCCATATATAATCAACGAATAAGTGGAAATTTTAAACCTTGATATGTTTTTATTAGAGTTTCTAGTTTAAGATTATATTATCGCAAGAACTTCTAGATGGGAAAACACAATAGATTCTTCTAAATTATTTAAATTCTAGGCAAAAAATTCCTGACAGATCCTTAAAATTCCTATTGTTTTTATTAAATAGTATACAGATATAATAGATGCCTATCATAGAGTTAAACTCCGATCTAGGCTGACATTCTCTGAACTATGCATGCCCGTTCGAACATAGATTTCAAAATTTTCATTCATGTTAGGTTAAATTTTGATCAAGGATTCCCTAGGAACCCAACCCCAACTTGGGGAAATCGTTAAATCTTCTTTCTAGAGAAAAAGAAGCTAAAAAAATTTTCATTTCCTCCAAATTTTCTCGGAAATATTAAAATAAATCCATATTTTTTTTTGAATTGAATGAAGACCGTATATTTTGTTTGATTGATTCAATTTCTATAAATTAAAAGTGTGAATCTCGATATAAAATTCTGAATATAAATATAAGCATCATATTTTTTTTTACCTAAAGATATGAAATAGAAGGAGAATGGTATAGAGAAAAACATTTCCATCAATTTCCCCAAGAAAGGTATTACTATTTATTATATAGAATCGAATAAAATTTCGCACTTAAATTTAATGTAATAAAAATCGGTGTACATCTGATAAACATTAGAAACTATCATAATAAAAAAAATTCATATAATCATTATACTGGTAATTTATTTTTTTATTTTTACTAATCTACATTTTTTATTGCTATTATTTTTAAATATAATTAAAAGAAAATTTGATAATTTGTTAGATAATATATTTGATTTTTTCTTTGGAATATTTTTATGACCAATATTTAGAAAATATTAGGGATAAATAATAAGAAAATATCTTAATTGGATTTTTTTTTTTTATAACTGAACTTTAAAATAAAGAGAAGGGAATCTTTACTTAGTTTTAAAAAATAATTTTTTTTTTAATAAAAAAAAATGTTTCATATTAATTTTTATATTTATCCATTTTTTAAATCAATACATTTTATAATATGTAATATGAATAAAAAATTATTTATGTATAAATTTGGTATCTTTTCTTAAAAATAAGAAAAGGTATGCGAATAATAAGGAAAAGGAAATACGAACATTATTTGTATCGTTGCTTGTATTTTTCGTAAAATGTATCGCAGCTATTCGTTACATTCTAGCAATGTGGACCTGATTTGGCTTGTAAGTCTTGGAAAAAGTCCGAATGAGAGCATTCAGGAAAAAATTTTACAATATTTTAAAAATAACAAATAGCACAATATTAAATTTTTTTTCCTTCTTCTAAAACCATATGGAACCGTGAGTTGATAAGGAATTTGTGCAGCGATTCTCAAAGCCAAGCGGAGATAAAAAAAACTCATTGAGGTCATCGGAGAGTGTAGATATTTTCCTTCCTGTAACTTTAAGAAACTATATGCAAGAGGCAAACCCATATACCAGGGGATACGTTTCAATCGATTTGATTACAGTCTTGTGCTGAGACTTCAGAGTTCTAAGCAGCATGGGTTTTCAATCTGAATGTAATAGAGGGAGAATGTATAGGAGAAGACTGTTACGTTATAACCCGTACGGGACCTAATGAATATTCTAAATTAATTTGCAGAAAGGTGAAGACCGTGAATTTGGTTCGGAATTGTTTCCAACTATTCGCATCGAATATCTATGTTTGCGAATTTAAAATTGGGGATATTCTTAGGTTGTATGTTCGAAAGGGAGTATTTGATGGAACGTTCAACCAATCAAAAATCCTCAATCCTCATAATGCGTCTAGGATGGGCGTAGGAATGGTGCTAATTTATTAAAATCACTGAGTCTGAGTTTTAGGGGAGAAACTTGTAGCCAGGAGAGGGGTATAAATTTAGTTGAGAGTTTCTTCAATCTGTGCTTTGCTATTAACGAATAGATCGGTATCAGAAAAGGCTGAAAAAAAACCTAGGTATTATTTTGGGATGTCAAGAATTCTTTATTAGAAAAGAGCATGATGAGCGGTTAGATTTGGTAACATGTCCTTGAGGGAAGCATCACTTTCCTTATTGAAGGTATTGGAAAAGTGGAATGACTGGCCACGATTTAATTTTTGGTTAAAAAAAGTGTTAACGATGGATTTGATAGAACAGATTTAATGTCGATTGTGTACGCCAATTTTTAATTAATCTAAAAAATAACATTTGAATCAAAAGCAAAACTATATTAGTTTTTGAGCTAATTGAATTAACTGTAAAAAATTTTATTTGTAAATAAATATTTATGAATCTAAATTATTAATTTTTATTATAGCATTTATACTTAATAAATGATTTTTAAATTAAATTTTTTTTTATACAAAGTTTCTTAAAAATTAAATTAAATTAGTTATTGCTATTAATAATAATATATAAATAAATATTTACTTTAAATTCAGTCTCTTAATATAACAATATTTTTTAAAAAAGATTTTATAATGCTCATTTTTTTTGGTGGACCAACTAACAACATATGTTAGACAGACTAACAACATATGTTGAACCAACTTATCAGATAATGATGTACGTTGGTCTATATCATTTAATAATATATTATTATCATAATTTACTTTATTTATTCAGATCGGGTTAATAATATTATTCGTGAACAAAAAGTGTACCAATCTGCCTAGTGTTGTTAAACGGCTCTTAATATTACGCAAGCTTGAAGATTTTTTTGCAGAAGGAACCATAGTTTAGACATCTATTAGCGAAATTTTGAGGCTTAGGCAATATTTTTCTGGCTAAAAAATCGGTTCAAAACGAACCGTTTAACAAAATTAAATCTACCTCAATCTTACCAGCACGTTAATGTGAACTTACTTTTTATATCGAAGGAAAACATGTTTCAATGCTTTACGTGTTGGTGATAAAAGTTAAGGAAGATGGATAAGCAAAATTTATAAATTAAAATTAATGTGAATTTATTTTGCATATGAAACTGAAAATCGGAACATTTGTAATTTTTAGAACATTTGCTTTTTTTTTTAAACTTGGGACATGTTTTATTCCTAAAAAATTACCTTAATAAAGACATATAAATATGAAATACTACATATATAGAGCTAATGTTGTTAAACAGCTTGATTTTTAAAAACGGCTAATTCAATATTTAAGCTAAAAAATTAAGCAAGCTTCGAGATTTGTTTAAAAGATGATCAAGTCATTCTACTACCTATGACTTGTATAATATTTTTGACTAAAATATCGGGTTAGCCGTTTTTAAAAATTGAGCCGTTTAACAACACTATATAGAGCATGTGTTGTGTACTACAAATACATATATACTAATTATATATATAATGATTTCAATTTATATTCGGCCCGGGTTTATAGAAAAATTTTTTTTTGGCCAGGTCTGGGTATTTAAAAATAATAATTTCCTAGGACCATGCTTGGGCTTATTTATAAATTTTTTTACCGGGCAGATCTTTGGGCCGAGCCGGGCCTGTCGGTCTTTGGTATTTATTATAGAATGCTTTTATATGAAAACTAAATAGGACTTGATTATTTCAATTATTTTTGCGTGAATAATGTTAAAAGTTATGTAAAGTATAAATAATTAGAATGACGTATTTTATTTTAGAAAGAGAAAATTTCTTTTAATGGGATGATTAATTTAATAAATGGACTTAGATAAGATACATGCCATATATATATTTGACCAATTTTGAGAGAAATTAACCTAATAGATAAGAATAAAGTATGAGGTGTCGACCTATACATTTGATGGTTTAAGGCTAATTAGTTACTATTTGATTTTTTTTGCCATCTAGTTTTTAATATGTTTTACCATGCTGGAGAAAAAAAGTAGGAAACCATTACAAAAAAAAATTATCGCAAAGAAAGTTTTAGAAAATGGAATAATAAGTTTAATTAAAATTAAAGGGGTTCTGATTTTTGAAAAAATCTGGTGCTAAGTCATTTTTCAAAATTGATGCTTATTTCTTAAAAGGCGGCTGCCAAAATAAAAAAAAACTTAAGAAGGAAAAACATCCATTCTCAGTAAAGTTACATTCCAAAGGAAGAGATTACTCATGGTGGTAACGCTAAAGAGTGCGCATAGGGTGAAGGTCAACGGTCCTATCGGTCTTAATCCGGAGCAAACCAGACCGATCTTTTTAAGGACGACAGTCGGGACCGGTTTTTACTAATATTTAATTTTGCAATTAATACAATTTTTTTTAATATATTTAATTTTGTTATTTTTCTAAAAGAGTTAATCTAGTTTTTGTGAATTTTTAGTTCATTTTTATTTTGAAATATGATAACCATAAGTTTGTCAAAGAAGCATTTTACTGATAATCCCAATAAAACTAAATTAGGTAAAAAGGAAGATATTTTTAAAATAAAAAAACCATTCCTGGACCACTGAATCGGCCTTTTTTAAAGACCGTGGTCCGGTTTAAATGCTTCGGTCCTGTTTGAAGAAAGATCGGATCGTGACCTCCACTGCGTATAGGCTAAAGCCACTTAAAAATTTGAAAAGCCACCTGAAAAAATTAATTTTTTTAAAGCTTTTTTGTAATTAGATATAATGTTGAAAATCTTAAAAAAATGTGCCACCTCATTAGACAAAGCCAGAGACGGCTCCGAATAACTTATTGGTAAAAACTAGTGTTGTTAAACGGCTCATTTTGAGCCGATTTTTTAAAACGGCTAACTCGATATTTTAGCCAGAAAAATAGTGCCAGAAGATTTTATAATATATGTCTAGACCTTTGCTCCTTCTAGGAGCAAAATCTTTAGGCTGGCGTAATATTTTTCTGGGTGAATATTGAGTTAGCCGATTTAAAAATCAGCCCAAAACGAACCATTTAACAACACTAGGAAAAACAAGCATTCGCAATGTAACTGCTATCGTACATTCTTAGAAAACGAATTATATATAGAAAAATTGAGCAAAAAGGGATTCAATATATACAGGTAAACAGTGCACTCGGAATATAAATAAGCCCCCGAATGATGAAATATGGTATTATTTTTTTTTTGACATGGATGGGCTAAAGGTGATAATAAACATTACGTTACATTTATGAATGATCCTGTAATTCTTATCATTTTAAAAATGTAACGAAGTTCTTCAAAACAGTTAAGCAATTATTTGTATTAATAATTTTGTTTTACTTTATTAACTTTAGTCTTTTTTTTTTTAAATAGTTTTTAAAATGGAATCTGCAATCTGATTATTGTTATTTTAGACAATAAAATATGAATTTATCTTTTACAGAGAAATTAATAAAATATTAGCAGTCACAAATATTAGAATAAAAAAAAGAATTAAATATTGGTGATGACAGCTCATTGCTATTTTTAAAAAAGAATACAGATTGAAAAATTCACGTAAAAGCATTTCCTCTAAAAATAAATAATAGTTTATTGAGGTAGTATATATCATTTGTACCCCCTATTTTATCCCAAAACAAATCAAATAATATGATACATGTAATATTTTTTTCCTGAGTTTAATAATATGTAATACAATTTTTGCCATTTTCTCTACCCATCTTAACTCAATAAAAATAACTGTAAATTTTCTCGCAAAATTTGCGACTTAATGTTATATAACACAAATTTGATAATAACTTTAATAATTCCGACTTCGACAAGTACAATCGATTTCTTAATCGTCTAAAATCATAGCCAATTTAATTGAGCTAAGATGGGCATATTTGCAATATTAAATATGTAAAGTATGGCTATTAACAATTATCCCCTTTTCGCATGATAAGGTAACCTTTATACTTATTTTCTCTAAGAGTAATTAATGTCACCAACCTTGCCATTTATTTATAAGAGAACCATTTGATAGTGCAGTGAATATGCGGATTTGTTGTCCTACAATCTCAATTTAAGCAAAAGGTGCCAGATAATATTTTGGTATTATAATTCCAATCTTAATTTATGTACCTGTGACAGATTGGGTTATTTAGCAGACTTCTCACATTTTTAATGAACCTTATAAAAGGATGAAGGTTTGGAAGATTGCATGTATACCCCAGTGATTGATTCAAAAAGAAACTTCAAAATGATAAGATGTTCGGTGGCATGAGGCAGTTTTAGGATCCTTATTCGGAAAGGTTCCTGATGTAATTACCCATTCCTGGTAGGGGAGATGGAGCTCGAATTTTATATGAGAAATAATAAATATTAAACGCACCCACATATGATCTACCAAATGATTAATTCAGGAATTCGAAGAGTAATGAATATCAGTTCGGTTTAGACAAAGAGAGGTATGTCTATAAGCCAACTTGGACAGCTATCACTTAATATAGAAATGACTAAAAATGGCTACTGATATATCTATCAATTAAAATTGATTAATAATAATATTTATCGGTTGACCAATTATTTTTTAATGGTTTCTATAAATAATAACGGTTTAACTGTTCAGATACCGGAATTACTGGATATGATATAAATTAATTTTTAAAAAATTGGTCTAGCCAGGATTTTAATCTTTATGCCCAGTCCAGATTTTAAAAATCATTCCATTTTGGCTGGGATTGCTGGTTTCTGATATACATATATTACTATCCAATGTAAAAAGTTTAAAAATATTTAAAAAAAATATTATAGATATTTAATTATGCATTTTCAAATTTTCTCTTTTTTATATTCCCTTGGTAATTTTCTGTAGTTATATTATATATTTTTAAAACTAAGATCTATAAAAACTAAAATTTTGAATACATTTATCGTTTTCTTTATCGGTCAGCATCAGCTAGTATTGAGAATATTTTCTGTAATTCTGTCTGATACTCTAAGCAAGGATAATTTTTCAGCCAAGCAGTTAATTGTTTTTCAACATATTTAGAACGATTAATATATTTCTTAACAACGTTTTCTCGCTTTTAGCTTGGGTGCCAGAGAAATCTTATAGTTTGGATCAATGTTTTTCGATTTGAAAGTTTAAAATTTCTGTTTTCAATGTTCTAAGCTGACTGTATCAAATTAAAAGTATTATATGATTTGTCTGACATATGTAGTAATGAATTTTTTTTTTTTTTTAAATATTTACATTTCTAATATTTTGCATTAAAGCTAATAAGAGTGCTTAATCATATTTTTTTTCATTATTAAATTTTATTTTTATCACAAATGGTTATACGATAATAAAATTTTGCAATCATATCGATTTTTAAAATTTCATATTAAATATATATATTTTTTTTATATTGAATTTCAATATTTTTTAACCATAAACAATTATATATAATTTATAAATAAATAATATTAATCCATTTTCAACCAGGAGATCAGTGATTCCAATTTGAAATTAATTTGGCAAAAACGCGTTTAGACATTCATGAAAATTTTTAAAGGTCTTAAAGCAACGTAAAGAGGTGGGTAGAAGGACTTTTTAGTCATAGAATCAGCTGTCGTTCTGAATATTTTTTTAAAAAAGTAGGTTTGGCTTTCAAATTTGGCGCGATTCCAGGTTCTAGTTAAAAATTCTGGTCAAATTTACAAATTTTTTAAAAGAAATTATGGCTAAAATTTATATCCAAAAAAATAAAGTAAAACGAGAAAAATTATTTTCGGGGATTTTTTTAAAGATATTTCCCAAAGTAAATTTCTATGAAAACACCGACAAAAATTTAAATATTTTTCTAATAATTAAAATGGAACAAGTAACAAAGAGGGACCAATTTAATTTTATTGCCAAAGCAAAAATAAGTAATAAAAAAAAATAACGATATGCAAATGTATTTTTCATTTATTTTTATTATCTAACACTAAAAGAGTTATCAGTTATCTTATCACTAATATACAATACAAATAATAATATAAAAATCAAACAGTTATATAAAAATGGTTAATTATTTAATCATGTTGCCTTAACGTTATAAAATCCCAATTGGTCAATTCAAAATATAAATAATATTTTCTCAAAAGTTATTCCTATTTTTTTCTATTACATTTAGATACGTATATAAGAGACCTGCAGGCCGAACCCTAAGCCCGGATACACGGATTTGACCGTTTTTTTTAAATATCCGAGTCGGGCCGTATATTTTAAAAAAAATCCGAATCGGGCCTTGCAAATGGTAATAATGCAAGTCTTTGCTATATATATATATATTATATATATCTTAAAATGAATTTTTAAAAATATATTATATTCAGGGTCGTGTTAAGACTTCTGGTTTACCCAGAGATCGAAATATAATTTCCCTAGGCCTTAAGAAAGGGAAATAAAATCCAAATTAGCAAAATCGATGAACGAGGACCGAATTTTGGCAGCCCCGATAGTCTAACATTGGCTGCCCGCTCGCTTCCCCATTTGTGCCTGACTATATTACTATAGCATAGTAAATAATAAATCAAAAATCATATTAAATGTTATACGTATAACAAATATGAGTAGTATCCCAGACTCAAAGAGATATAAAAAAAACAATCTAGACGCCCTACACCGAAGAGTGTCATTCGCCTAAAAAATTTAAAGTACCATTGTCTTCGCCCCGTGGGTTTAGTCTTTTAAAGATTTTGTGCGTAGAGTTTATATGTTAGCGTCAATGTGTTATTTTTACAATTTTAAATAAATTTTTTTTAAAGTTAAAGATCGGATTTTACCGGAAATATATTCTATCATTCGAATACCTATCTTATGAATTGTGGACATGTTAACTTTTAAGTCATTTAAAATTTATATAAAAAATATATGGAAAATCTAATATAAATCGTATAAGTTTAAAAGTTCATGGAAAAATTGTGAAATTCATAGGCTAAGTATTCCAAACACGATGGAATACATTTCTGGTAAAAATCAGATTTTTAAATTTAAAAAAACGCTTTCAAAAAATGATTTAAAGTTGAAAAAATAACTCATTGCCGGAAAAAACGGATTGACGCTAACATATATAAGAATACTGCTTCCCTCACCCGAACTCGGATAATTTTATTTTATAAGATTTACCCGATGACAAATAATAATAACTAGACTGACGTGCATTCATTAAAAGTGTACATCAATGAAAAACAGCTGGGGAGGCCATTTTGGATACCCATATCATTATTAAAAATTTTAAACGAGAGGCCAATTTATTCCTATGTCTGAATTAAAGAATTGCCTGATCATCGAGATAATAAGGAAGCAAGTTATCAATTTAATAGCAGTTTTTAACATGAAAATAATTACTATATGGGTTACCAAAATGACGGGTCCAGCTGATTTGCATTCAACGACGCTTTCAAATGCATTATTATGAATGCATCGTCAGTCTAGGTATTATTATATGTCATTGGATTTACCACGAGAATTTAAAAAAAAAATCAATGATATTGCTTCGTCATAAATTTGATATAATAACACCTGAGATCACGTCAAGGATAGTTTGTTTTATCGACTAAAATTTATATGTAATTATAAATCGAAATTTTGCTACAAAATATTTTAATAAATAAACTTACACTTTTGGAATATACGAAACTATGATAAATATATGTGCATATGGAAGATTAAATGAACATTGGCCAAAAAATAGATGTATTTGCTAAAGTATATATATATAAATAAATTTTAAATACTATATAATTCCCGCAACAAATTTATATTATTTATTTCTTCGGCTTATTTCGACGATTTTTTGCGTTTTTATTGAGGCTATCACGGGGTGGTTCGTTAGGAATGATTAGAGTGCCTTCCTGAATTTCGCTGTTAAGTTCGGAAGCTGAGATTTGGGATTGAGCGTTAAAGTGAAACATGATGTCCCGCATTTGCTCTTGAAGTTCACGTATTTCGCCATCTTTACTTTCGACCGACTCCTTCATCTTATTTTCCAATCTCGATAATTCTCCTTTGAGAAGCTCCTGATTTTGGGCCAGAGATTTGTTGATACTCTTCTCCTCGTAGTAATTCTTGAGCAGTTTCTCAAATTTTTCACCGAGTACGCCATATTTTTTCTCCAATTTTTCTTTCTCCTTTTCGCAAAGTGCCAACTTTTTGGTGAGATCGGCCAGTTGCAAGGAGCCCGCGTGAAGCTCGTCCCGATGGACCACCATCTTGGATAAATATTCGCTCTCTATTTTCTCAATTTCGTCCTTGAAATGAGCTCTCTGAGAAGCCAGCTGTCGACTCATGAGGTAACTATATTCGAGACTAACTGAGTCCAATTTTTCCATCTCGTCCTGAACGACGCCCATTCTTAAAGGGTTGTCTCCGTTATAATCGGGGTAATTGAAATAGTCGCTATAATCACTATTATCATCCGTGTAAGAGGACCCTAGATCATCGTCATCGTGGACTTGCGTAGGAGGATACCGAAATTTTCCGCACATATGGCATAACGGTGTTTCGTCTACTACGTTAGGCGTTGTTTCCTTTTCTTGTGGTTTATCTTCATCCTCTATGGCTAGGATCTCGCACATGCACGATTTAATTTCAACTGTATCGGAAGCATTGATTTCGGTTTCGACCGAATATTTATGTTGGTCATCATTCACGTGACACGATTTCTTAGACTTGCGCAGGCGCTTGTGTTTCTTCCTTGACTTATTTTTCCTGCCCTTTTCGTCACTTTCATTAGTTCGAGTCCTGGAGGCGTTGAGAAACCCATTCAAAAGTGTCGAACCTTCCCGCACATATTCGACCATTTTACCGTCTGCTTTATTTTGTATAAGTCTGTGAACGTAATTATCCCCAGTGTAATCCCATACCCTACCTGTTTCGAGCTCCATCGAGTAAGTGTGTTGAGTTAACTCGAAATGCTTAGAAGCGTGACCTCCCAAGTACCTTGATGTATATACCAAATAAAAATAACAAATGACCTTAATTTAAGTTTAACCCTACATTTGCCAAAATTAATAAATTAACTTTATTTTATTCCTTCGTAAGTATTATTTTAAAATTTTTTTACAATATAGGGATCTCTCATTGCCATCAAATTAAATGTAAAAGAAAATTGTATTTTTTTTAAAAAACTAGAAAAAATGACTTAATTACCATAAAATACAATATTAAAAAATATAATAAAAGAAATGACAATTAAAACGCAGAATATCAAATTTTGTTATTTATTTACCCCTGTTTTTCTTCACGAGAAATAGTTTTCTTTCACAAACCATTGAAATAAATGTATATTTAATTACCTTCCGCACCCCACGTTTCCGCAAATCAGACAAATCCATAAATCCGCCCTCGATTCACATCCTTCCTCTAGACATTCATTTTCCTCGATTCGTTCATTTACTTCATCGTCCGAGTTTTCGTTCAGTTCCAGCGTAGAACGCCGGATAAAAGATGAGGTGTCGTTGATATCGTTAAGTGAGGTCGAAATGTTGCCGGTCTGGGAAAATCTACAAACCGGACAAGAACTGTCTTTCCACTGAGAGAGGCATTGAGTGTGGAACGAATGATTGCAAAATACGGTCAAGACCCCTTCTACAGATTCTTCCATCCTATACGATTAAAATATTGGGATGTCAAAAACCAAATATTTAGACTAAATAAAAACGAGCCTATTCAAGCCCGGTGGGTAAATTTATGGAACGGGAACCAGAACGCGTATTCCGCAACCTTCCCAAAACGCTCCTATAAATATATAAAAATTTGTTATTTATTTCTATAAATTAAAATCTTCATCCATCTAACAGGTGCATATATTAAAGTTGTTTTTATTTTCTTTCATAATCTTTTTTAGCTGGATAAGTGATAAACGTTGTTTTTCGACATTCAAATTTATATTAACACCACAAAGAACCAATATAAATGATAAACTTTAAAAAACATAAGATTGGAACGGGATTTGAACGGAAACGCAAAAATGCCCCTTGTTCCGGGCCCCCTGATTAAAACCTAAAAAAAAATAATTGCATAACAAACCAATCAATAAAGAAAGATGAGTGCACAATATTTTTTATTATTTACAAACCTTTCCATGCAAACAATGCATTTCGGTAACTCTGTAGTGCCGGAAGGGGGGAATGGGGAACAATTTTCCAAACTTTCGCATTCAATCCGGGATACGAATACCACGTGGCAAACATCGTTGATGGGTGTATGGGTACGATTATTGAGAACAGAGGTCGAATTATTATTGTTGAGAATGATGTGGGTGTTTATGTTGTTTGAAAAGGGCACGCCGTTGAACGCGTGATAAAATTCGGTAGCATCATAGGGGTGGCGAAATTTGACGAGAGCCATGTAATGGTTGGGAGAACCGTCCTTCAGTATGCGTATGTAGATGGTAGAATCTAGGAAAGGGGAAAGAAATTTGAGAAATCGGTGGGTAGTGTACCTAAGAGGGATTGACAGGATACAAACCATATCTAAGCTTCTATGGGGTTCATCATTTGTATTTTGGGAAATGTGGTTTCGATTATCTGCGATGTCCAATTTATCTATACCGGATATGCATTTATCATTATCGTCGACGTTGGAACGGGCATATTCCCCAATTTTTAACGGTGGCGATGTAGTAAGTTTATCGCGATATTCTAACTTTTTTCTATCATTGTTGTTTTCGATGTTAGGGTTGGGATATGTGTTCTCGTTAGGTTTTTCGATGTTCCGAGGAACATTTTCCTTATAGATATGCAAAAGACCCTTTATTACATGAGTCGAGGGGTTGCCATAATAAAAGTTTATATAAGAATTAGTTTGGTTGGTAGGCGGTTCCTCTTCTTTATAATTTAAATCTTGATACACTTTCTCGCTGTCATTATCAAGTTTTCCAATTAACTCTGTTTTATTAGATTTATTAGCGTGCTTTTTTTTGATCGTATGCCATTCACCCTCACTCGGAAATTGGTCTTGGTGGGAGTTATTCTCGGATAACCCATTGCACATAAATTTTTGAGGATTGTACTGAGGCCCATTATTCTCGCGATCCATTGAAATTTGAGTTTCTTTGCGACAACCCAACGTATTATTGTAACTTCTTGGGTTTATTATAGTTTCTATAGTGATGTTATGATATTTTCGTTTCCCTAAAAATTTATCGACCAATCCAAAGTTTTTATTAGGAAATTTAAGTTCAGACGGGTCCAAGAATATCTGTTCATCGGGAGTTGAAAATCTCAATAATTTAAATAGTGATTCTAATTCTGTATCTTTAATATCGCTTATTTCAAATCTGATTTGAGTGAGATATATATGCTGCATAAGGTACGTTTAACTTCTGGCCATACAAGTTAAGATAGGCAACTGTTGAGGCATTTTTATAAATGTTCATAATAATTTATTGGATTCCTTAATTGTTAAAATTAATATATAAAAAGAGTATAATTTTTTTTCATATTATTTAAAATTATGTTTTATATTTCAGATGTACAGATATTTTTTTTATCGGATCGGACCAATATATTGACTTTATTGAAATTCGGCCGATATTATTAAGTTTTTCAATCCGATATAATGGCGTCTTAATTAAAATTTAAAAAAAAATTGATTAAAGATTAAGAACATTCATCATATTGAAGTGATATATATTTTTTTATTTAAAAAACTAAAAAAATTGAAAATGTATTAAAAAAAGAAATATATTATTTATTTTATAAGACTGATTTTAAAATAAAATAAGTAATTTAAAAATAAACTAAAATTTTACATTGATCATGAATAGACTAAATGGGATTCTCTACTTTCTATATGATTAAAAGATAGTGGAACAAAAAAAAGATTACAATTTACTATAATAAAATAATCAATTTTATTCTTTATCTGGCTTAACTGGTAAGGTATCTTTATATTTAAAAAAAAATTCCTTTTTGCTTAGAATATCAGATAGTAATTCAGAAAAGATTTTTGATACAAGGTGATGGTGTTTATATGAAAGCAATTTAAATTTATTCAAAATATGTTGTAAATCTTAGTTAAATGGGAAGATGCATAGTGTAAAAGAAAAATATTAAAGGAATATAAAATACATATTCTTCCAGAAAAAAAAAATTCAAAAATGCATAATTAAATTTGTATTTTTTTAAAATAATACAAATTCTTAACTTTTTATATTAAAATGAATGTATGTATATCAGAAACTTGCAAAACAAGCTTGAAATAGCCAAAAAATAGTATGATTTTAAAACAGGCCAGTTATTAAAGTTTGAACGGTAATTTTTCTGAAAAACATTAAAACAAAATTAATTTTAAAAAATCAATCACAAAAATAAATAGAATATTGAAATATAACTCTATTTTGTTTATTCACATTAACCACACCAATTTGAGTAATAATTATCTAACAAATGATGAAAAATATGAATGTAGTCAATATAAAATTAATATAAAATTTATTAAGTTTTACTTTTTAAAAAAAATTTCTTTTATCACAATAGTCATCTGTAATGCTAATTAAAAGAATATTTTGTGAAAATATTTGCAAGAAAGGTGTATATATTTAGCAAGCAATGACAATATATATAAGTCACGTTAAAAAAATAAAATTTGAGCAATCAGAAATATTAAAGAGTAGTAACATAATTTTATTTTATAGTAGATATATTTATAAAACTAATTAACTAAATTGTGGATTAAAAATATGAATAGGTTTTAGAAGGACCTTATAACATGCAGAGGTGTATTGTCAAATTGTGTCATTGTTAATCTAGTATAGGGTTGAGTTTTATGATGATAGAACCAGGGAATTCAATTCTTAATCCTCAGTATAGTTAGGAATTTAAATAATATTTAGAATCCTAATTAAGCAATTATGTTTGTAAAAAAAATCTTTATCATTATATACATATATGTAATTTTTTTGAGATATATCGATATATATTGGTTTCTAAATAATATAATATACCTGAAAAACTAAATTATTTGAGTTATAGAACCTATTGATTTTAAAATATAAACAAAACATAATAAAAGAAAATCATAAAATATTGAAAGCCAGGTGAATGTTTGAAGAATTTTGGTTCTTCAGCTGAAGAAGTAAAGAATAAAAAAAAGTCAACATGGCACATGTCACGTTATAAAGTGTGTCATACAAATGACATCCATTGTCTTTTTTCTAGTAAATGCTAGTATTGAAAAATATGCAAAAGGCCTGTAAATTTTTAAAAACTTATACCTTCACGCCACTCGTAATTTTACAAGAATTTATACTTAAATTGATTTTTTAGAAAGTTAACATTAATAATTATGCTATAGAAACATCTGCTCGGTTTAATTTGAGAGTAAACATTAATTAATGATTTTTTTAAAAAATGATATTTATTAGGATTTCAAGTTGCACAAATTAGAAAAAGGACCATCATTAGAAACAGTTGTTACTAGAGATGAAGCCCTTAAATATTATTATGACATGCAATATATAAGAAGATTGGAAACCACATGTGGAAATTTATATAAAGACAAAAAAATTAGAGGATTTTGCCATTTATATTCTGGACAAGTTAATTTTATTTTTAAAAGGCTACATATATCAACTATGCTATCAATACACTTTTTTATTTCTTAATTTACAATTTCATTTTTTTTATATATTGACTAAAACCAGAGAAACCTACAGATTTTATTTTTTTTCCCCCAAAGCGCAACTCAATTTATTTATAAGCCCAAGTTTGCCAAAATTTTTATTTATTCTTTAGGCTTGAGCCTGGCACAAATTTTTATTCTAAAAATTTTAAATAAACATATTTTTATAAAGTTAAATATAATAAAAATCATTTATTATTTTGTTTTAATTGCAGATTATTTTAATCAAAAGGAAGAAATACCTATTAATTAAAAGGAAAACATTTTGTACATATTTTCTAGCCAAACCTGTCCAATTTTTAAAATATCTTAAGCTCCAGGTTTTGGGCTGGTATATACCAAATTGCATTTATATTTGATAACAATTAATTATTTATAATTCATGCCCACCCCTCTTAATTTTGTAGAGATGAATGTATAGTTTATGAAAAAATTTATTGTTCTACAAATAAGCATATGTCATCTATGAACAAATCATGGCTTACATAATAATATTTAAACTAAAATCTTAATTGAGCTATTTTTATAATCAGCTCATATTGGACTATTTAACAACACAGTTTGCATGGTTCTATAGGCAACTTGGGTAAAATATTTTTACACCATGATTGTTACTAGATTTTTTAAAATTTTGTAAGGAGAATTTATATTAGTTGTTTTCTTTCAAAAATTTTATCATGAGTTGGTGAATAACTTCATACTATTTTTATATGAGCCTGATTTAGCAAATTTTTTATCCACTGGGTTGGACAATCTTTTTAAATAATGCCTGCTTCAAGCAGAGTTCTGCTGATCTCTGATCTAATTACAATAATGAACCCTTTCTGATTTAAACCATTATTTATAATGATTAAAAAATCATGTGATATTCGTTCTACCCCCCCCCCTATTCCAGCTAATGATAATACACGCTAAGTGTGCACTGTTTTTTCATGATTTTCATAAATTACTAAGCAGGCCAAAAACGTCATGTTTATTTTTATATAAGTAAATAAATAAACTTACAAATGTAAATGTTATCATTTTAATTTTTTTTTATTTGAAAAACTAAACAATTATTTAAACATTTCAATTTTAAAAGTATCGCCTTCAAGTTGTAGCTGTGGATATTTGGAACTCATTTATTATCATGTAGACATATTTTTAAATATATAAGATTGAATTGTATGGATTTATATGATCAAAATTTATGTCACCCAAGATGGCAGAGAGATTATTTCATGAATTCTAAAGTTCATGACTAAGGATAATAATAATAATAGATTTGCCAATAATATTTATCAGAATGATTATATCTGATCATAGCATGACAATAAATCATATTGTCAAAGAAAAAAATTTTTTGTCATCTGACAAAAAATTTAGAAAAATTAAAGATATCATTCAAAATATAGCCTCAATATCATCTGAAATGAATCAGAATGCATTTGACAAAACATATTAAAAAAGCAAATAAGCTAAAATGGCCCCTAACAAAAAATTTTCTTTGACAATTTGATTTATTGTCATGCTATGATCAGATATAATATCATTCTGATAAATATTATTGGCAAATCTACTATTATTATTTCCTTAATCATATGAACTTTAGAATTCATGAAATAATCTCTCTGCCATCTTGGGTGACATAAATTTTGATCATATAGATCAATACAATTCAATCTTCTATATTTAAAAATATGTCTACATGGTAATAAAAAAGATTCCAAATATCCACAGCTACAACTTGAAGGCGCTACTTTTAAAATTGAAATGTTTAAATTTGGCGTGCTTAGTAATTTATGAAAATCATGAAAAAACAGTGCATGCTTAGCGTGTATTATCATTAGCCCCCTATTCCTCCTATACCCTTACTAATATTAATTTAATATCAGTCAATTACTGATATCAGATGGATCAAAAACTTTATAACCCCCCTATACCAATCACAATATTTTCTCCCTCTGCTTAAACATAAATTAGAAAATTGTAATCAATTAACTCAAAATCAAAAAAGTTAAAAAGGAAATTAAAATGATCAAAATTAGTAAAAAAAAGAAAGGAAATCTAACTCAGAGGTAGACTGTATTGAGCCTGTACACAAGCAGTCAGTAGATGTCAGCCAATGCTTTCAATTTTACCCAATAACAGTGGCCAATATTCAAAAATGCTAAATAATTTTCATTGATTTAAAAAATAATTTTAATTCATAAAAAAATTTCTAAACTGATAAAAAAAAGGTCCTAATTTTTATATCTTTTTTCTTTAAATTTAATTTACTTTTATAAGTTTCATAGATTAATCATAAATGATAAATGAATTTAAAAAAGATATAATATCGTTGATTTATTTTATATATTGCTTTTTATAAATAAGTAATCAGATATTAGTGGATTGTGTTAGTATCAGCTTTGAGTATCATTATTGCTTAAAAAGGTGGTATTAATACATTTTTCCCCTTTACATTTATTTGCCACCTACCCCCTTTCCTTTCTATTCTAAGGACAATGTCTTCACTTATCCCTTCAATTTCATTCATTATCTTGTAATATCCCCCTCCCTTCAATTTCATTCATTATCTTGTAATATCCCCCTCCCTTCAATTTCATTCATTATCTTGTAATATCCCCCTCCCTCCACTATCATTCATGGTAGAAATGCCTGTATTGGCTGTACCAATCTAATTTTATTCTACTCGATCAATATTTTTTAAATATAATGTCTTACTTTTTTAAATGTGCTCATCTCTCTTTGTAAATTTTTATTTAAATGAATTTTACAACCACTTTTTAAAATATATTAATACAATGCTAGAAAATGTGAAATTTTATAACACTATGGGGAATATTTCTATCAGAGACCTGCAGAAATACCATTTGCACGGCCCGGATTTTTTTTTTAGACCCGGCTCGTAATTTTTTTAAATTATATTCGACCTAGTATATACAAAAAATTTACTTTTTGGTATTTTATCATATTTTTCTGGGAGTATTATCATTTAATAAGCAAGCATATAAGGTAATGTTGTTAAACGACGATTTGGGCCGATTTTTAAAAAACGGCTAACTCAATATTTTCGCTAGAAAAATATTGACTAAGCCTCGAAATTTCAATACTATATGTCTAGAGCTTTGTTCCTTCTATGAACAAAATTTTCAGGCTTGCGTAATATTTTTCTGGATAAAATATTGTGTTAGCCGTTTTTAAAAATCGGCTCAAAACGAGCCGTTTAACAACACTATATTTTTTATATATTCTAAACAGGTATTTATTATATTTACAAATTGATAATATAAAAAATTTGTTTAAATAATATTTTGAGAATATACTATATTAATTGTATTTATAAAAAAAATAAAACTAATATTTTAATTAATAAAAAATATAACATATATTATATAATAATGTATATTACCTATTATTTTTTTGCGTATTTATTCCATGGCAACAAAACTATAATTATATTATGTAATAGATACTATGAGTGAGTGTTAGCTAGTGTTAACTTTCACCCAACATTATATTAATCATAGTTATATATAATCATTATAACCATATCTAATTGTCGTATATAATAATTCATGTTGTAAAAATTTTTTAAAAATTTTACGGCCCGGCCCGGGTAATTTAAAAAATAACTTTTTCATGCTCCCGGCTCGGATATTTTTTAAAAAAAATTTCAGGCCCGCCCCGGGTACCATGGCCGGGCATGCAGGTCTCTGATTTCTACATTTAAAAAAATGGAAAAAATAATGAATATACTTTTTTCTATGAAATTTTTCCACTACATCGAATTGGAAAATTTAAAACTATTGGTTTTGGTCATTATCCGATTTTTTTTGCATGAATGTTTGGGCTGATCTGACATTAAAAATTGGCACGTCTTTAAATATTATATATAGTTTTTTTAATATTTGACTGTTATTTCTGCTTTGCTAAATGCTAGCCAAACGTAACTTTACTTTAATACTTCCCACTTATTTCTTCTCATATTTTTTTTAAGACTGATTTTGCCTTATAATATTCTCTGTTTTCAAAATAACTCTTTACGAAAAACTCTAGTTGCTTTTGAAAAATATATTTTTTGAAATGTAACAATAAAGGTAGCTAGTCATGTTTCATGATACTTTTTAAAGCATGTTAAATATTTATATATATTTTCACTCCCTATCTTTATTTTTATGATTTCCTAAATTTAAACTCATTGTTTATTCTAGCGCTCTCGTAGAATGTTTGTTTAATCTAGGGAAGCTTATTTTTGGATAGCACGCGTTTTAGGGCACCAATTTTGAAAATAGTAGTTTATATTGTTAATATCATAAAAATTTATTAACCCCAGATTTATAAATTTTTTCGGTGCAGTTATTTCCTTATTTTATTTTCATAATAAATGTCTTTGATTAAAATTTAATCAAAAAATTATTTTGTTTAAATAAAAAAAAAATCTATAATAAAAATGATGAGGTTATACAAATAATTATAAATTAACTTGCAATGCAACTGTAAGAACTAGTTACCTTTTTTAAGAATGTGATTTATCAATGTGACTAGTCTATACTAATATTCTTTCTTATTATTTTTTACCCATTTTAAAGGAAGCATGTTGCGTGGGCATAGAAGGGTCCATAGACAGAGACGATTCAGTTATTTCGGCCTATCGCGTTCACGGATGGTGCTATACTCGAGGTGTTCCCGGTTATAAGATTCTAGCCGAACTTATGGGCAAAGCCAATGGCATATCTCAGGGAAAAGGCGGCTCTATGCACATGTACAATTACAATTTTTATGGCGGTAACGGAATAGTAGGAGCCCAGGTAATTAAGTTTTTTTTTCCAATTGTTTGGTATGAAAATTTATTTTTTAGAGGGTAACAAGGTAATGATGATATCATGGAGTTTTTTTTTAAAATCTTGTAAAAAAAATTATATCGTTTTGTTTGATGTGATAAGCCATTTAATAAATTTATTTAAGACCCGACCCCAGATTCGGTCCTATACTAATATAAAATTTGTATCGGCTATTAGTTAATTGTACATCTGTCAATGATTTAATATGTGTTTCGTGAGATTGAGCAAAATATTTTGGATATTTATTTATAGATAATTGATGAATCCAATTAAGTATTTACTCTTTCATTATATCGCTAACTAATTCATCAAAAAAGGTTAGTCATTGTTAGAGCAACATGATAATAAAGCTTAAATATTGGTCTAATTTTTATTTTATTTTAAGCCAATATGTGAAGTATAGGTCGTTTTGAATATTTGCTATGTTGGGTAAGTAAAGGATTGAATACTTATTAGTATTTAGCTATTCGACTCTTTAGATTAGACAAATTTTATTGGATAACGGATAAAACAATCTAATAGTATGTTAATTTCTTTTAAATGAAAAAAAAAACTTGCTATAGGTTCCTTTAGGAGCCGGCATCGCCTTAGCCCACAAGTATTTAGAAAGAAACAAGGTGTGCGTTACTCTATACGGAGACGGGGCCGCCAATCAAGGTCAAATATACGAGGCATTTAACATAGCCAAGCTTTGGAGCTTGCCCTGCATATTCGTGTGCGAAAATAATGGATTTGGTATATATATTTTTTTTTAAATATTTCGTAATATTTTTTAAAAAAATCGATAAATTTTATAACATCTTAATTATACTACTAGATTGACGTTTCATACATTAAATGCATCTAAAAGTGTCCATAGAGAGGGGTCATCTAAGTGCCATTTTGTGGTTTGCACGTCAGTTAAATGGCATTAATTAATGTGCATTCATATAATATAAAAAAGGATAATTATTCGGCGTGCAAACCATAAAATGGCTCTATAGCTTACTCTTATGTATGGACTCTTAATGACTCGCCAATTTAGTAGTATATACATCATTGATAGATACTAAATACATCTCATATTACAGGCATGGGCACGAGCGTTGAACGGGCCTCTGCCAGCACTGATTATTACACCAGAGGCGATTATATTCCTGGAATTTGGGCCGATGGCATGGACGTTATAGCTGTCAGAGAAGCCACGCGATTCGCCAAGCAACATTGTTTGAGTGGGGCCGGGCCGATTGTCATGGAGGTGGCAACTTATCGGTATCACGGCCATAGTATGAGTGACCCAGGAACAAGGTAAGTATGCACAACGTGTAGATGATTAGAATATGATATATCATATTTTTTTTTATTTTGAATTAATTGATGTTAATTTACGCCAATCTTCATAGTATATCATAAGTTGGCTCTCATTACCCCACAGATTCATCTTGTTGCTAAAGATAAAAAAATATGTCACGGCATTGAATTGTATTATGATGGAAATTTAGAGAGGAATAGTTTATTTATATTGAATCCAAATTAAAGATTTTTTTGCATTTTATTCCAAATAAAATAATGTGCATCACAACTTTTGTCTATTTTTCACATTTCCATTAATATCATAAAAATACGTCTCAATTTAAAAAATATGTAGTACTATTAAATTAGATAATTTCTTAATTCTTGTATATATTTTTTTTATCTTAGCGCGGTTTTCGATGTTCATATTTTCTAATTTTTATTCAATTTTAATTGATGCATAAAATTATAATCTATGAGGTCATTTAATTATATCATTTTATCTCATTTCGCCCGTAGCCTTTTTTTAAACTTATCTCGTAAAAAGTCACTATTCTTTTGACAAGTACGTGCGAGATTTAGGGTTAATAATTATTTAGATTTATTGGTGTTGTTTGAAATTTTTTCATTTTTTACTATCTTGTAATATCCCATATTTCAATTACTGAGGTATGTCATTTCTCTATACCTCACCCCCTCCTTCAAATATTTATTCTTATGAATGAATTACTTGCAAATTGAAAGATTATAGATCTGTGAATAGAAAATGATTTCGTGATTTAGACTAGTTGAAAAGTCGGTCGGACAACTGCTGTGCTTTACTAAAGTTATAAATATGTAATTTTTATTAGGCGGATTTAATATTTATAAAGGGTCTAGATAGTTCATCATCTGTTTTTGAAAATACAAAATTCGACATGTATACAGTCAAATATTAATTGTATTATTTTTATCCCGGCAAATAATAATATTTTATACAGGTTGCCCACACAATTTACTCTTGCGAAGAGAGCTTCCTTTATCACGGATTGGCTCGGCGCAAATATATTTTGCATAAATTGGCCAACCGCCCGATTTCGCTCAAATTGCCTGGCCCGAATTTATTAGATAGCTTTAAATATTTTGGGTCTTTGAGATTAAGTTGGATTTACATATCGCTATTGATATATTTTTTTTAATAAAAAAAACTTTCCTCGTGGTCTTGTATTTTCGTCATTGCAATCATCAGAACTTTTAAAGCTCCCTAGAGTGGTAGTTATGAAGTGAATCAATATCAGATAAGTTTAAAAAAAGGAATATTTATTTTTTTTGTAATTTCAACTTGATGATTGTAGTCCGGAAAGGAGTCCTGCCACCTTTCTTGAAAGGTCGGAATGTTATGGCGACTTGATTCTTTCTCCCATTTAATGTACTCTTCTCTGTTCCATGCCGATTTTTACATTTACCCGCGTAAATCAATTTCTTCCCCATTTTTGTCGAGCCTGAGCATCACTATTTGTGAAATCCATTTCTCTCATATCATGGGGCCTTCCTCGAGCCCTTGGTCCCTTACTTCCATCAACGCGCTTCTCTTTACCAAATTATCTTTCGTCCTTAATGGAAAAATTGTGTTGTGCCTATAAGTTAATTATGTAAACCATTTGATTTTTTTAAAATTATTATTCATCTCTTCTCTATATTCATTTAGTGACCACGTAATTTTTTAAAAATTAGCTACCGAACGAGAGACGAAATTCAAGAAGTCAGACAAACAAGAGATCCCATAACCTCTTTCAAAGATAAAATCTTATCAAGCAATCTAGTCACGGTTGAAGAGTTAAAAGTAAAATATATATTTTTTTAAAAAATATAATTTAATGCCATTTAATTATTTTTTTTTAAAAAATAGAAAATTGATACCGACATTAAGAAAGAAATAGAGAAAGACACGAATAAAGCTATGGCCGACCCAGAACCCCCTTTGAAAGAGTTGTATACCGATGTTTATTATGATATCCCTGAATACAGTGTCAGAGGGGTAACACCCTGGGAAACTGTTATAGTCCATCCCAAAAGAATTAACGCTACCCCGCAATCTGCTTGAATTTTCTAATTTCTACCTATGTCAATGATTACTTGAAACAACTACTATATTTTATTTTGTGCCATAGTATAATAGTATTATGTAATGTTTTATAGTATTCATATACTTAATTGAGAGACACAGTCGGGTATATTTTGTTATTAAATAATGTGAAATATTAAATTGCAATTTATTTAATTTATAAAAGAAAAGTTCAATAAATTTAGCAAATTTTGTTGTTTCTATTTTGAAATGTTTACAATATTTTTAATAAATAGAATAGGTGATATGTATAAAATAATATGGATGGATGCAAAAAAAATATATGAACGGATGTAGAAAAAATTTGTACGTTTTAACGAGTATTTTAAAAATATTTAGAGAATCTAAAACTTGGGCAAAAATATCACAAATATGCGATGTAAAAAATATTGATTAGAAAAAATTATATGTGCGATAATAGTGAGAGATATGTATAATTGTGAATAATATCATTTGCCGAGATGCTTCAGGGCATGATAATCTCTCTTTGCATCCAAATCATGGTTGGTTTTCATTGGCGTACCATCTTCTGAATGCTCAAAAGGTTTTGTCATGACGGTGTTGTAAACAGGAGTTAAGATTCCTTCTAGTTGACTATTTCCCATCACATGCCTCTCACCGTCATTTACGTATATCCTTTCTTTAGTTATAGGGGTACTATAATCACCCGATTTTGGATTTAGTGGCCTGGGAGTAGGTGAGATCAATTTTTTGCTTGAACTTCCACATTTGGGTAACAATATATAGCTATTTGTTTTTGAAAAGGGTATATCTTGTCTTGACGGACGTTTATTGTTGACATTCATGGAAATGTCTCTTTTTTTTCTCTGAAAACACGAACAGATAGGGACATTCTGAGTATCATCAATAGAATCCTCGAGCCTTAGGTGACCTTTTTTAGCTTGATAAGCATATTTGCAGAAACATATAAGACTAGCGCATATAGAACAGAACGATAAAATGACTAGCCAACCAAAAGTTTGAGGCTTAGGTAACAATATAACGGCTGAATATTTAATTATCTCAAATATCATGGTCAACGAATGCTGAACCCCCATTATCACACCTTTCTGGGATTCAACTACAGACTCTTGCATTATTTGATTGATTGTAAGATCTATCATCCATAAACCTTTAAACGCATAAATAATTTACATTTGATATAAAACTAAAATATATGGGTCGCCTCTCAGGCAAAAAAACTAAATCAGAATTTATGTTTTTTTGAAATTTCTGGGAAAATTTATTGCAAAAAATATGCTTCTTATTTTTTTATTTAATTATCAAATAAAATAAAAAACCGAATTTATTATTATTTTCAAAAAGTTTAATCTACTATTTCTTAAACGATAATTTAATTTTCCATAATAAAATGTAATTAAACTCTTGGTTAATGGCTTTAAAATTTTTAAAAAAAATCCATGAATCGATTTTTTTAAAAAAATATAACATATTTTTGAAAAATTTAAAGCAATACTATGTAACTTATAATTGAATGATTAGTAAAATATAAAGGGTATAACAACAAATAATATGTGAAAGAAAGGAATAATAACTTAAGTGACCCATTTATCACAATATTTAAGTCTTAATACCAGTAAAATAGGATCGAAAGTTTGCCAAGAGGGATTATGAAGAGAAAAGTTTCCCCACGAAACTTGTATAAACCCCTATTTTAAAACCAGGATACCATGATTGAAATATATAATTTTTTTTATAATAAACCTATTCTGGATGCTACTATCCCGAATAGAAATACGCCGATATGCAAATATTTCTTATTGTTTTTGAGCAAAATTTTAGATTCATTTATTTTGAGACTTCTCTCCATACGATACAATTGGAAATTATCAGTCTTTTCAGCGAGGATTGATCTACGGTTCGATAAGTTCCTCTCTTTGCCATCTGGTATATTTAATGGATTGAAATTGACGTCTAATTCATGATTTTGATGGGGAAAATCAAGCTCTGGTACGCCCTCGAATGTATGTTTTGGTATTAATTTGAATTCATTTGACGAATTTTTTAAGTCGGATGATTTTGCAAATGATTCTTTTAGGTCTTGAAATATGAATCCTGGTTTCCAAGGGGATCCAGGAAGCCAGATCGATACCAGGCAGAAAACTAGGCAACTTAGCTTTATTTAAATAAGGAAATCATATTAAATATAATTTTGATAAGGGCATAAATGAACCTTAATTATTCATTTTAAATTTATATAATTTTTAAAGCGAGGAACAACAAATTAATGCATAAAAAATAAGTAAGGCACTGATTAACTTGTAGCATTATAGCGAAAATGCCCGATGTAATTGACCCATATCTATTTTTCATCACAGGGTAGATAAAAGTACCAATAATACCTGTCAAGGCTCCTAATGCTATCATGCAACCGAGAACCGCTTCTGATACATGCAGTGAGTAAGCGTAACCTAAATACAAGATTCAAAAATCTTTAATTAATTCATCATTTTTTGTTCAGTTGGGTTGTGTTTATAAATTTAAAATGAATTTCCCTATCTTAATTTTATTAAATAAATACATTCGGCGATTCTATAAGTCGAACCAAATTATTTTTGACTAAATTTCCAAATCTTCTTCACGAGTCAATGAATCTAATTTTAAATGATGATTTGAAGCCTATGATATTTATTTCCGGCTTCCCAAACCTGAAAAGGCAGAGAGAAATTTATGTATAGTTTAAAAAAAAATATAGCAAGGAATATTAAAATTAAGACCTCGATTGTATAGTATATATATTTAGATTACGGTCCAACTCAAGAAAATTATTTTTAATCACATGGTCTATCAGATTTGACAAACCTAACCCATATCTCGCAAACCTTTAATTAACCATAACTTATCTTTCTAACATTTAATCTTATTATATATTTATATACTATATATATCGCAACAGTATATGTAATCCATGGGGTGGGGGGGGGGAGGATTCTTTAAATTTGAAAAATCTGAATCTTGTTAAATGGCTCGATTTGAGCTTATTAACAACGGCTACTAAATATTTTATATAAAAAAATATTGGTCAAGCCTGACGATTTTGTCCATAGGTGGCACGAAGGTTTGGACATCTATTAACGAAATCTCAAGACTTCTTAGGCAATATTTTTCTGGATAAAATATTAAGTTAATCGTTTATTTTAAATTGGCTCAGATAGTGCCGTTTAACATTAATTGCAATGCAATAATTTTTTATTTGAAGTGCTCTTAAATTTATATTTAATTGTATAGATTTCTCGTTATAAATTTTTTAAAAAAATATACAAATGTTTATGGCAAAAATTGTGTGAAATTCATAGGGGAAGGTACTCGAATTCACTAATCTATATATGGTGGAATATATTTTTGGCCATTTTTCCAATTCAAAATTTAATAAATAATTTAAAAATCGAGATATCCTCCCCCATTGGATTTCACATCCGGATATCATATTATTAAAAATTTGGGCATAACGTAAAGTTTAAAAATGATATTCTTCAAATTTTTAATACACTTTAAGTTTAGTAATAATTTACAAGGTAAATACTTGTGCACATGCACATACCTTCAATATAATAAATTGTAAAATTAAAGAGATAGAAAAGAAAAGGTGGCGAAAATATTTACCGACAGTAATTGAATCAAATCCTATAACAGTTAAGTAAAGCAGAGCCAACGAAAACCCCGCGTATTTAACCTTTTGGCCCATGTACAATTTCCATCCATCCACAGAATCTTTGAATTGTCTCAAAAAACTAATTTAAATTATACGTTGTAATATTTAAAATAAATTATTTTAGTTACTCTATTTTCTTTGTGTTATTTTTTTTGGGTTGAATCTCTATTTGTTCAACATCGGTAGTAGATGTGAGATTGGGATCTTTTAATTGTTCAGGTTTTTGGAAATCTTTTATAACATCGTCTTATTGTGAGAGTATAAATAAATAATATATTCGTTTATTTGATAAAGTACTATATTACTTAAATCTTAAAGTTTAAAATACATTACAAGTAGAAAATATGTTATTAGTAGAGGTCGGCCCAGTTTCAAGGGGAAAAAAGATTTTACAACCAAATAACTTGGAGAAAGTATTTTTTGACCGGGCTGGATATAGAAAAATTTATGTCTTTTTCCCCTAATAAAAAATTATAACGGGCCAAGGAGGAATTTATACAAAAATATTTAACGGGGCTCAACCAGGCTAATTTTTCAAAGATCTTCAATGGCCGGTGCGGACCTTTAATATATAGTTAATTTAAAATACACACATGTAAGCAATACACTAAAATATTGATTTTAAAATTTTTCTTGGTTTATAATAAGTGGATAAGAGTCAGCATAAAGTTGATATCATAATGTAAAAAGTAAATTTTTAAAAAAATACTAGATTTTGTCTGGGACTTATCTATCAAGGGCTCCTTTACGAAATCTTCGCCATTTTTTTTCAAGCTGAGATCATTATATAGTTTCGAACTAGAAATCACTTGTGGATCATTTTTTTCAACCGTGGAAATTATTTCCTCCGAATTTTTTCCATTCTTACCAACAATCTCGCTGCCATCCTTTTTACGCAGCCCCTTTGGCTTCACTTCGTCATGTTTTTTTGAAATTTCCGTGGTCATATCGTGTCCTTCCTCTATTTTCTTTTCGTCACCGACCCGTTTAACCAGCGGAACACCATTTACAGCCACATCCTGAGGCGGTAATTCATCCACGGCTATATTCGTTTTGAATGCTAAACGCGGAACAGCGTAATATATTTTGTGGAGTAAAACGTATTCGAATACCATGGAAACGATATTCCATCCTGCAACGATGCTAGCCCCTGTAAGGAAGGAGACTAAATTTAGAATTTGACCCACAAACAAGGGCGTCAAAATGTTGGTCAACAGATCGATGCGTTTTAACGTGGCGTTCAATCCTTGATAAATTAATTATTTTATAATGAGGTATAAATATAATGTAAAAAATATAAACTCAAGGTGTAAAAAAAAGCTTTCAGAGTAATTATTTCGTTATATTAATAATAATGAATCCTTTTTGTTATTGTCATTTATAGAGTATATGTTTTTTAAAGATCTGTTTCCTTTTTAATATACTAAATTTTTTTTTAAAAATGAAAAAAATAAAAAGCATTATAAATTCCGTTTCTTTTATTGATTTATTAATATTGTTCGTTATTCGGATAAGTTTTATCTGATAATTTTTTTATACAAAAAAAAATGTAATTTAATATCCACCACTTTTAATTAATCTCCTTGTCTCCAAAAATTTTAAACTCAGATTTTCAAGAGGTATAAATCATTCGGTTGAGTTAGGGTATTAAAAAAATTAATCAAAAGGCATATTTAAATAATAAAAAAAATACAACTCCCATAAAGTAACAGTGTTAGGTATAATCAAATTGTCTACCATCTGATTAAAACTATCCCCGGTTATATAAACGGTGACTTTAATCTTAGTTTTTCAATATTCAAGAATGATAGTTTTACAATACTTAACTGGCTAGGTTCAAATTATTTTCACGGGCTATTATAACGACCCAATCCTTGCCTATCACGATTTGAGATACCATTCCGGCCACGTCAGCTAACACCGCCGAGACCAATATCAGGAACATTAATACGTAATCAATATTTGGACCGTTAAATTTTTCGTACTTTCTGGAGAACATGAAAGCGATGGCGAATATGGTGGCGCAAAATGAAAGCAACCCATTTTGAAAAAATAGGGCTAGCTTGGCAACTTAAACATTGTATAACATTATAATATATAAAAAAAATTTATAAATATAGAACTGCATTCCGATTTTATTTTAATTAAAAACTCGAAGTATTGGGAATTTTAACAACCTTCATATCTTTAATGACATGAAATTATGTTTAAAATATATATTAAAATTTTAAATTTAATTTGAGCTGTGTATATTTAATATAATCATTGTTTGGGCCGGTATAATTACTACTTGTATATCAAAAGCAAATTTTGATTTTCGATATGGATAAAAATGGCAAAAATCTCAATATTATTCAAAAAAAACTTATTTATTGATTTCACCTTTGAATCTTGGATTTCTATCAATCCATTTACCAATGATTGCACCGAATATGAGTATAGTGACGCTGGAGGAAAATCCGTATATCGCAGTTAATCGTAAACTTTTAGTCATTTGAACCAGAAATAAACCAACGGAGAATCTCCACATTCGATTTCCCTTTAAAAATAAATCGGCATTATATTGTGTAAAAAAACCTTTTTAAAAAAGTAATGCGATACAGTTACTCTGTAAAGCGCGTTACTTTTACTTTTTTTCTTATAGAAAATAATACACTATTCGTTATAAATATAACGTAAGGGTTCAGCTGATCCGTGTTTATATTTTTTTTTAATTTAATAATATGTAACGCACATTTTTTTGAAAAATTTTGAAAGACTTTATTCTGCCGGAATAGTATTGCTATATGTATTGATTTTGGTCATAAAATATTGTTTTTTCCTTAATTTATATATAAAAACGGATATAAAATTAAGGTATTTTTCAACAGATTCATCCGGCATTCACAGTTAGAGCCAATTTGTGGCGAAATATATAACATAGTAAAACGATTAACTCAAAATTTATCCAAAAAAATATTACGCAAGCACGGAGATCTTGCTCATAGATGGCAGAAAGGTATGAGCAGCTATTGGCGAAATCTAGAGGTTTACGTAAAAATATTTTGGCTGAAATCTTAATTTACAATCGGCTAAATAGAGCCGTTTAACAACACTAATTCGTGTGGATACTCTAAAGATGTCTTGGGATACATTTACGATCTCAGTAAATGATTTAAAATTGAGAGATCTCGAATTCCATATCCCAATACGACAAACATATATACAGATTCTTCGTATAAATTTAAAAATTTAGAGCGAAAATGAACGAGATTTTCAGGGTAGTTACCCTGTTCATTCTGAAATATGCTTCCGGCAAAATAAGATCTCATTCTATAAATAATTTAAGTTTTTTTAAATTTGCTAAAAACTAGGGTCAATGAAGCGTAGCCCTGAATTGGCAAACCCTTTACGACATACATTAGTTTTAATTAGTAATTTAAATAAGGTATAAAAGATATTAAATTTACCCATGAAGTGATAGCATGCGTGTAATACAACAGATAGTGAATCGAACATAGTTTCTCTTTATAACCTATCATAAATAATGATTAATTATGACATTTAGAAAAATAATTTCGATATTTCGTTCAACTCAAGGAATGTTCAACTAAGGGGATTTTTTTTAATTGAATTAAATATATTTAAAATTAAACAACTATCTAAAATAAGAAGTAGGATTAAAGGTTGGAGGGATATATAGGGCCATTTAAAGATCTGAGAGGTATGGGTTATGGTTTAGATTAGTTTTTAATAGAATTAAATCCTTTTCAATAATTACCCGTCACTGACAGGTCATTTAATAATAGACGAATAGAAATTTAAATAAATCAACCGTTGTAACGGAAATTTGCTTGAGTTGGACAATAACTATATATTTGTTTATTATTATCATATCATAAAACCAACAAAGAAAAGTATTAAATAAATTCTGATAAAACATTAATAAAAATAAAGAGGGAATCAAATTAGTAAAATCTTGGCCCAAATATAAATTTATTTTATCTAAGATAAATATATATAATTTTTCAGTATATGGGACTATTTGGTGCATCAGTTGTATGCAGCAAGATTCTAAATATTTGATTTGCCTAGCCATGATCGAAAAGTCATTTGATCGTAAATTCGTTCACTTTTCTGATTGGTATATTTAATAGTTGTAAATTAAAATTATACATTAAATAAATGGATAAATAGAATAATTACCAGCATAAAATTCGTATTAATAATGATGTCGAAATGGACGGAAATACGATCAAAATTTTACCATCAAAGGAGGCCCCTCCCAAATATTTAAAATCATCGTCACTTTGATTGGGGAATGGTCTAACTATTAAAAAAAAACTTTAACCAATCAAGCTTTGTAAAAATCAAATCGTCCACTTATGCAGAATGATGATTTAATAAAAAATTGAAAATCACTGAAATTTCATTTGAATAAGTTTCCATACTAAGCATACAATAGGTTAAAAAAATATAGGGAAGTGAACATAAACTCTCGTGTTTTTTGCTGAACCCTAACCCTTTTTAAAAGTGGAAGGTTCAAGATATTGAAAAAAAAAATTAATTTTCTGGATTCATTTTTTTAAATTATTTTCTTGGCATTTTTTAAAATATTTCAGTTTTTTTGACTCTATTTTGTAGGTAAAATTTTATTTATAAATGACAATTTAATATGCTACAAAAAAAAATAATATAATATGCTTTTTTTTTGATTTTATACCAATTTTATAAGGTAAAAGTATTAAAAAACATAAAATACAATTTTTCTAGATACTCGATTTAAAATACGCGCTTTTAGGTTCCGTGAAATAGATATTGTCAGATTTGCCCGTAAAATCTTAAAGAGAACATTTTGAAACGTCATGATTGATTTATTGAATGAAACATTTAAAATTAAAATCTAAATTCTATACTAGTAAATTATTAAGAAATATATGAAATAGAATTAAAAAAATGTATTTTATTAATGGTCAATATTTCTTTATTCTCTCCAAAACACTGGGATAAATAATGGCTACGCCACTGGATACTCACATTAACTCATGGCCTATAGTTTCATAAATTATATTTCTGATTTTAAGGATAAGACAAGAGAAAACGTGAATAATAATTCTATTTTTATTAAAAAAAAATCTGTAAATTTGTATATCGAAATGAATGATAACGGCTCGATTTGAGCCAATTTTTATAAACGGCTAACTCAATATTTTATTTAGAAAATATTACTTAAGCCTGAAGATTTTGATCATATATGATATAAAGATCTAGACATCTATTAACAAAATATAGAGCCTTAGGCAATACTTTTTTAGGCTAAGATATTGAGTTAGCCGTTTTTAAAAATCGGCTCAAAACGAGCCTTTTAACAACACTAAGTGATGTTATTGGATAAGTTACAAAAGAAAAATCTTTACACTTTTTTTCTCAAAAAACTAGGTAGTTACTTTTTTTTAAAAGCCATAAATTAAAGTAACGCGTTATTATTCACGTTACTTTATATTTAAATCTTTTTTTAAAAAAAATTATTGTTTAATCTACTTTAAAAAATAATTGTTTAATGTTTAGAAGAAAAAAACCTTAAATAAATTCCAAACTTTAAAATAAAAGCTTGCTATTAAATTATAATAGACTCCTGCACCTGCCATCCTCAGCACCTATTGAGCAAATGTTATTTTTAAAGTTACTAAAAATAACTTAATTTTTTTTACATAGTAGCGCGAAATGCAACGACTTTGCTTTTTTAGGGGGGTGGGGGGGGGGGGGTAACATAGACAACTTTTATGCTTAAAATTAATTAAAGGATGATATAAGATTATTATATTACAATTTATTAATCACTCACCGATAGTGAATATATTCATCTATTGAAATCAGGAATTTCAATGCTTTTCTCTCTCTCTTAACTAAAATTATAGCCAAAGCCGCTATATTTCAAGGACAAACTAAAAAATAATAATAATTCGATATTAATATAAATAAAAAAATGTAATAAAATATAAATGGATTTATGATGATGATGGATGATATTTTCTTTTTTTTTAAAAAAAAATCATAATTTGTGACAAATAAAAATTGAATTTGCGAATATAAATGGAAAATAAACAAATTGACTTCAAGATGGGATGACACTTCTGTAAGATGGTTGAGCTAGGAGGTCAATTATGGACATATATAAAATGGGCAAACCACCCAAAAATAGTATTAAACGTAAAATTATAGAACGCGGCGAGGCATATAATTGGTCCGTTAAGATTTATGGTTTTTGGGTAATCTTAATTTTTTTTAATGGATCTATATATAGATACATCGTTTAAAAATGGATCTATATACAAATAGGTTTTACAAATGTATCTATATAGAGATAACTTTTATTATACTTATGCAAGGCAAGGTGTGCATAATGCAATAACATATAATGCCTAGACTGACGATGCATTAATAATAATGTATTTGAAAGCGTCGTTTAATGCTAATCAGCTGGACCCCCCATTTTGGTAACACATATAGTAATTATTCTTATGTTAAAAACTACTATCATATTTATAACTTGCTTCCTTATTATCTCGATGATCAGGCAATTCTTTAATAAAGTTTGCGTCAGGCATAGGAATAAATTGGCCTCTCATTAAAATTTTTTAATAATGATATGGGTAATAAAAATGGCGCCCCCAACTGTTTTCATTGATGTACACTTTTAATGAATGGTATTATTATTATGTCATCAGCATAATGATCAATTTCGGATTTCATTGTTAAAATTCAAATTTTAAAGTGAGCCAAAAATTTATTGAGCCGATAGCACATCTATATACAAATATAATAACTAAAGTATTGATTGTTAGATTTTAATAATTTATATACAAAATATATAATTAAATGACTATAAATAATTATCAGATTTTAATAAATAATACACAAAATATATAATTAGATGATTATAAATAATCGTTAAATTTTAATAATAAAACATTCTCCTTATAATAACTAAAGTAATGATTGTTAGATTTTAATAATTTATATACAAAATATATAATTAAATGATTATAAATAATCGTTAAATTTTAATAATAAAACATTCTCCTTATCTGTAAATACATTTTTATTCACACTAAACTCTTTCTACTGGGGCACTTTAATTAAACATATTAAAATCCCGGCACTTATTTTTTAAAAAAATTTGATGAGTGTCAACTTATGGGGGTGGGGTGTCCCCAAAAATCCTAATATTAAATTATTTATTAGTTTTTTCAGAAATCGTCTGGAAATATTGATCTAAAAATTATGACGTATATATTTTTTTAAAATTAATATAAATAAAAGAAAAGAAATTTTTTTTTGTTTTCGTCAACTATTGCATAAAATAAAACTTGTCTGGTTTGTTTTTGTAATCAAACAAATAAACTCGGACTTGTTATTAAATAAATTTAATTCAAAATATAATTATTTTTAATAAACAAAAACGTAAAATAAAATTATATCGAAATGTGTTAAAAAAATAGATACCGATATATAGCTCAAAAATAGTATCTAGATACAGATACTTTAACAACTCTAATATTTTTATTTATAAGGCGCTAATTTCATACCATATTTTAATTCAACCCCTCAAAATAGGCTTTCAAACTAAAAAAAAAAATCAGACACAACACAACATTCAAGCATTAATTTTTTTATAAGTCGCGAAATAGAGTTAATAAAAATAAATACACACTTATATTCTTATTTAGAGACAATTATATGTTTAATTAGTACTATATGATTTTTTTTAAAGATAATAAAAATTCAGAAAAATGAAAGATTATCTACTATTTTCAATCATTATTTGATTATAATCCAATTGTTTTGCTATTATGAGTATACGAGTTAACATTATAATCGAATCTCTTGAGTAATATATTTTATTTTTTTAAAAAAAATCGATAAATATACATTGACGATGATTTATGGAAGTTCAGATATTATAAATAAAAATTATTTATTCTTTTTAAAATATAAAATAATTAAATTTCTAAAAAACATTGGGCAATATATTTTTTTAATGATCTACAATGAATCATGAAAATATTATCAAGTTTAAATAAAATCTAGATGTCGGCAATAACGAAGGAAAATAAATATATGAGCAAAATTATATTTTTTAAGACTTAAAGGCATTAAATACTAACCTAGACTGAAAATTCATATCGTGTAAATACATCGAAGTCAGCTGTAGTAGGCGCCATTTAAAGACATTTCAAATTCCTTTCAATGTATTTTAATGATATGAATATGTTAGTCTATTAAAATATGCATGAAGATAGAATAAAATTCGTATTAAAAGAAAATGTTAAGTTAATGTAATATAAAAAATTATGATAATTGCGGTATTCTTTTTTGATTTTATTTTGTTATATGGCTTATTTATAAATCATCGCCGCTTCTTTAAGTAGAGCCTTTCCTTCTCAAATAATTCCTTAGGGATTTTAAGTTTAACTATTTCGTCTATAAGGAAATCGTCCCCGATATTCTTGCTTTTGAGGGCCTGGAGAGCTCCCATGGTTTCGTACATGCTGGGGAATCTAGAAGAAAGCGAAGAGGCACCGAAAGAATGCAACAAGGGCAAACTGCCGAACATGCTCTTGGGTTGGCTTCGCGAAGTTTGGGGAGCTTCTGAGTTACCTTCTTTAACGTTTTTAGACAAATATTTGGATTTGTTCTTGGCTTCATTACCTCCGCCGACTTCTATCGCTACTTGAGGCGGAATCGAGAAAGCTAATTTGAACAAGATGAGTCCCACTTTGAAGAGGACCCCGACCCCTTCGCAGAGAAAAATATCCCAGACCCTCAAAACGCAAGGCCACGGCAGAGTACGGCTGTAAAGACACATAAACCACTCGGTAACGCACAGGGATGGTTGTATGCCCTGCTTTTTCACGAGTCGGTAAAGAGAAGGATGGAATCGTTTGAGAAGAGCATAAAATACTTGGCCATCCAATTGGAGAGACTCGAGTCCGGGGCCGAAATAACCAGGTAGGTACTCGTCACAAATTGATAAGAGACACCAGAAAGCGGGTTCGGCTGGCATCTGCATAAGGAGAACAGCGGCGATGGGGGCCTGAGCCTGACAGTACCCATCCTTTGGTCTCATCAAGCTATAAACCTTAAGTACGTTGAATAAATCTCTTTGACCGGCCCCATCGGGACTCGAGAACATCTCATGGTAAGGAAACTGTCGGTGCAGGTCCCGTTTGATTTCGTCAACTGTCAGAGGGTCTCCCTTCTGCTGTTCTGAGGCCAAAAGACCGTAAAGTGCTGTGTTCTTGCCCCTGGCGGCAGGTACGCCGCATAGGTATTGCCAAGCCAGCCCACGAAAGGCAGGGGGTATGCCCTTCCGACAACGGTCCTTGATCTTATCGGGCTTTTGCCGGCTGTACTTGTCCCAGTGGTCAAGCATCCCTTTCCACTTTTTTTCGCGATTCCGCAGTTTAACGATAGAGGAAGTATCCTTGTTGAGAATATGTTTGTTAATTTTTTGTTTTGACGATAATCCTGATGTCTTATTAGCGTGGGATAAAGTTTCGGACTTTAGGGTTTCTTCGATGTCGTCGTCGTCATCAATGGGGGGAGGGATGTATTGCTGACCACCGAAAAAACCGTATTTATCTATCTTTTGGGGGGATATCACTGTAGATTCTTTTGTTTCTATAGTTTTGGCAACTTCGATTACACCGGGTTGCTTTTTAAAAGGAGTTTTATCCGTAATAGGTTGCAAAATTCTAGCAACTCCCATAGGCATATTTTCATTTAGTTTTCCAGTGCTCTTATTACCTTCGTTCAAAAGGCCGTTCTGCCCAATCTGGTTTGTTTCAGAAATTCCGTGGTCTAGAAAATTATTATGATATTGATGACACTGATCGTTAAATCTTTCGCCACCCTCGGTGGTAAAATCAATTTCTTCTCCCTCGCTATCAAATTCGCACACCGAAGACATTTCGGATATATTGCTCTTGGAGTCCTCGGATGATTTGATGAACGGATCGACGGGGAGGTTCAAAAATGTTCCGTTTTGTAGGCGGTAATGCTGTTCGTTCGGATATTGGTCCTCATACTCGACCGAACGCAATCTGGAACATTGCGAAGGTGAAAAATCCGAATTTTCACTGAAAGAAAAAACGGTGTGAAGTTTGTTTTTGGTGGCGTGTCCGACTGAAGCCGGGGATAAATAGGTATTAGTATTCAACTTTTCGGGGGAAGAATTAGCGCTCTCGCCGCTTTGTGATGGGGCATAAATATCGTTGAAATAGGTTATCACTTCGTAATTGTCTCGTTGTTTCGTAACTTCGGAACGAATCGGCGATTCACAACTAGAAGATGAAAGGATAGGGGAGCGAGATTTTAATATGGATGCGGTGTGACGACAATATGCTTCCTCGCCAGTGAATTGGCCCTTGAAGTTATTTGAAGGACTTTGAGGTGACCCTGTCGGATGGAGAGAGAGTGGCGGCGATCTGTTTACGGAAATTTTACTAATTTCATTTTCGAGTGCGTTGATGGCCAACTGGAGGTCGTCATCCTCCTTGCGATGAAAATTCAATTTTTGACTAACTTTATCATTGTTATTGATTTCGGATAAATAGTTTTGATAACTCCTCTTGGAACCAGAAACAGAATTATTAGAATCCGAAGGAGAAAACAGAATGCGATCTCGGACTATGAATGTATTGCCACCGTTTCCGTTTTCGAAGTGGACATTTTCTTGGAACCTTCTGTCGGGGGTAGCGATGGGCGATACATCTTTATCAACGTAGGGTATATCCATACCTCTGGAAGGCTGCCGAATCATGGTAATCTGATTCGCGTGCCAAACAAAAATTTAGGAGGAACGAGGAAACGAAATCTCCGAGGATTTTCATTCATGGAACAAATAATTTCTGACTCGTTTTGAAGAATAATATTCGCGCAAAATTTTAAAAGAAAACGATATCTTTATTAAGATCGATTCTATTGGCTAAAATGACAACCTTAATTGTATATAATTTTTTTTAAAAAATAAATAAATTTTTTAAAATTATATTTGGCAATTCTTAAGAAAAAATAAGTAAGCCTGAATAAACAAATTTCAGTAGGTAGTGGTAAACGAAAACTATAAAATTGATATCTTATATATTTTAACGCATTTTAATTTTAGAGAATGATATAATTTAACTTTATATGTTATGTCCTATCTACTACTACTACCCAACCTATAATAATTAGCAATGAAAAAAAATTTGAAATATGTATATAGCCTAACTTTTCACTTATTTAACGGGTCAGAAAATTTGTATTCCAGAAAATCCCAGGAGAAAATTTAGTAAAACATCTCATTTTCCATATATATATATATATATATATATTAATTAAATGTTCCAAGAAGCATATCAAAATATATAAAATTAGATAACAGCCAAAGTTCAACGATTTATATGTGATAACATTTTATCGTTCATTTTTTTTAGTATAACAATGTTATTATAAAATAAAATAACCATTAAATTTTGAATTAATAGATTCATCTATTGGTGTTGCCATGATCATGTGATTTATTGATTATTTCAAAACCACACAAATAAATAACTTTCCGAAGCAAAATTAAATTATTCAAAATCACTTTTTATAAAAAAAAAATAAGGTAAATGTTGTTAGGCTTAGTGAGCGTAAATTTATAACAAATTTTAAAAAAAATAAGATTAAACATAACAGCCCTGGATAAGTAAATTTATCTCGCCTAATAAAACAATTTTAATATATTTTTTGTTATATAAAATTTTATCTTTATATAATTATAATTAAGCCTTAGAGGAAGGGAGGGAGGGGGGTAAAATGTGAGAAAAATCATTGGTGATATTTTATGAAATTTCAATTTTTTTTTCAAAATTTTTGTAATTATAAAAGATAATACCTGATATATAAAAGCAATAACTAAAGTATGTAATATAAAAAAAAATGCAACCAAATATTATTCCATATATAAATATCTAGGGTATATTATTAGATGGCCATATCCGCATATCAGCCAACATTATTTTAATAAAAAAAACGCCTCGTAATCCAATGACATATATAATACATTGACTGACGATTCATTCATTAAAATGCATTTTTAAGCGTCGTTAGCAAATCAGCTGGACCCGCAATTTTGGTAACACATACAGTAAATATTCTTATAAATTAAGCTCTCGTTTAAAATTTTAATAATGATAAGTGTAACCAAGATGGCGTCTCCAGCTGATTTGCATTGATGTACACTTTTAATGAATGAATCGTCAGTCTAGGTATTATATATGTCATTGTCATTCATAATCCCTTACATGAATACTGACAACGGGTCAAGGTTAAAAGCACTCGACACAGTATTTTGTTATACAATTTTTTTTTTAGCCTATTATAGCACGGCTCCATTTTTGGGGTATTCTTTATGTATTAACCATATAAGATTATTGTTTTTAGGGTCACTTAAGACTTTACAAATATTATGAAATTAGAGTTTTTAATCGTATTAATACAAATAAAAAAAATATTAAAAATCTTGAAAAAAATTGTTTTATATATATAAGTTAATTGTTAAAAAAAAATAGGCGGTTTTTCATAGTCAAATTTGTTATTCAAAATATTCTTCTATCAACTAATTTAGCTCTTTTAGATTTTAAGATGGTTATATGGCGATATATTAAATACACCAACCACGATTAAGAATGTAAACAAAATTATAATTTTAAACCTCATGGAAAATATCTAGACATATGGTATATTAGTAATGTTTAAACTTTAAGTTATTTGGGACTTTCCACCTAGAGAAAGTATAGCGATACAGAGATAAACTGGACTGGGCTAACAAAAATGTCAAATATTTCTAATTATTTGTTTAAGTTAAAATAACCGGTTATGGAAGAGTTTACAAAAAAAAATATATTTAATATTTAAATTAAATTTTTAATTATTTTTAAAAATATAAACAGATAAAAATAAAGGAAAAAATCGTCGAAAAAATAAATAATCAAAGAAAAATGGGCTTTGTTCCAATTGCATAAAAAATTTATTATACCAGGTTTAACAATAAAAAATAAATTTGTGACAAATAACAATACTATGTTAACTTAATATTATTTATTTTAATTAAAATATATCATAATTGTAACTAAAACCATGAAGTATTCAATTTTTTTTAAATCGCCATTTTGATATATAGTAACGGTAAATTTTTTAAAAAAATAAATGATCTCTCTAATGAATAGAAAAAAAAAGAATGGGAAGATATTCTATAAAGAAATTAAGAGGTGAACAATGATATATAATAATACCTAGACAGACGATTCATATAATAATGCATTTGAAAGCGTCGTTGAATGTAAATCAGCTGGTCCCGCCATTTTGGTAACCCATATAGTATTTATTCTCATGTTAAAAACTACTATTAAATTGATAACTTGCTTCCTTATTATCTCGATGATCAGGCAATTCTTTAATAAAGTTTTCGTCAAGCATAAGAATAAATTGGACTCTCGTTTAAAATTTATAATAATGATATGGGTAACCAAAATGGTGTCCCCAGCTGTTTTTCATTGATGTACACTTTTAATGAATGCATCGTCAGTCTAGGTATTATTATATGTCATTGGGTAAATCTTATAAAATAAAATTGTTCGGGTGAGAAAGGCAGCATTCTTATATATGTTAGCGTCAATCCGTTTTTCCGGCATTGAGTTATTTTTTCAACTTTAAATTATTTTTTGCAAGCGTTTTTTTATATTTAAAAATCTGATTTTACCGGTAATGTATTCCATCTTGTTTAAAATACTTACCCTATGAATTTGAGACAATTTTTCATTTAATGCATTATCAAGAATGATTAAGTGTATTTTGTCCCAAAAGTTAATCATCTCACTTAAAATATGCATAGTTTTTCTGGCATTACAAATAAATTAAATTTCGGTTCCTTTTATCCATTTATTATGAAATTGTGCACAGGATGTAAGGTATTATTATCAATTATATAATACAATCATAAAATAACTCAAAACAATGATGGTATTGGATTGTATTGTTTTTTTTTAAATATCAGCTCGAAGCACTTTAAATAAAAATATAACACTTAATAACGTCACAGCCTATTAGTGCATGACTTTCTTTCATGCCCTGGCTTTATTACCCAGTAGCCCAAAAATGCCTAGCCTAGATTAGCTGAAAAACCGATCCCACCTAGATTCGAACTTAAGAAGTTTTTAGTTACTCCTTAATCAACCTTTCTTTCTCTCGTTTATATTCCAAGATCCAGTTTCCTATATATATAATAGCTTAAATCATATTGAACGATAATCTGTTTATTTTTAGTAACAATCTAGCCAATCTTTAAAAGTAACTCTTCCCATGGAATAGGTGAATGATTAAATAACAAAAACATTCTTGTCTGCTTAAGGTAAGTGTGCAATGGTTATAAATAACATCTGCCCTAACTTCTTGGCTCCTTCTGAGAAATTATCTCCTACTGTTACAAACCATTGGCTCTTCTAAGATATCTCTTACTGCCATAACTCCTTGACTATTCTGAGAAATGATCTCCTATAAAAAAAACTGCTGCTATAGCTCTAATCAATTAATAATAAACAAATTATTTTTTATAATTCTAATATACTATATTTGATTTTCACTACCCAACTGAACTAAATGAATATACATCATACTATTGTTATTAAACAGCTAACTCAATACTTCACCTAGAAAAATATTATGCAAGCCTGAAGATTTTGCTCATAGAAAGAACAAAGGTGTAGAGATATATTATCAAAATCTCAAGGCCTAGGCAATATCTTTCTGGCTAAAATATTGAGTTTGCCATTTTAAAAAATTGGCTCAAAATGAGCCATTTAACAACACTACATTATACTACAACTATTAGTTAAGCTTTTGACTATATTCAAGTTTAATCAATTTCTAATATTTTTTAACCTAAAATCTAATAAGGTTCCTTAACATTAATATATATATGCTACATAATTTAACAAATTTTATCCATTTTGATCAGAATTTACCTTCTTTTGTTTAAGATCAGAATTATTTAAATGTGATATTCTTGAGGGAGCTAAGTATCTTAAAATTTAAAAGATCAATGGCAAAAAAAATAAAATGCATGGATAGATATTAATTATTAAAATTAGGTATATACTACTATAATAAGGAATGATATAAAATAAATATTTTTTTATTGGTCCAGACCAGTTGGATTAAAGACCAAATTGGCTTGCAGTCTGAGTCTAATAAACCAATACTTAATATTAAAAAGAGGTAATTTTAAAATAATAATTGCTTTGGATTTTTTTACCATAATTATAATGTAGTTAATCATAACACATAATAAATATAAATTCCCCCCTCCCCTGGACAAGGCTGGGCAATCTATGTAAATATTTTTCCAGGAAAATGGTTTTTTATCATAAACTGGTTTAGGACAATCTGATGGGCAATGAAAAAATATTTTCAAAAGCAAATGTTAATGCATAGTTTAAGTGTATGAGTAAAAAAATGTTATTTAAGATTAAGAACAAAACCAACCAATAAAAATTATTTTTAAACATTTAAACTTCTGGAGTTATTTTTCTTCCCAAAACCTTGTTTACATCACTGGAAAAATGGACAAACCATTTTATGGGTTAAAGCCTGTTTATTTAAGAATTTCCCATTCTAACTGCGTAAACATTTAAAAAAATATTTTATAAAAATTTAATACCATGCATGAAATTTTATGGTTATTTAAAAGTCATAATTAATAATGGGGAATTATAATCTAATCAGATATTTTACAGAGAAAATAATATCGGTTAGTAGCCAATAAAAAAATTATTAAAACGATCAGAATTCAAGATAGTATAAGTTAAAGTTATATAATATTGTGCAATAAAAATTTATATTGATTAAATCTTCATTTATAATATAAAAGTAGGTTGAAAAACAAATTATATATAAACGATACTAATATTGAATATATAGGAATAGGATATATACAAATATATAAAAAAATTTAAACTTAAATTGGTCCTCATTTTCAATACGCATGATTTAATTTAACAATGATTGCACAAGGTATATAGCCTTAGCCAATATTTTCTTCAACTTTAGTTAATTAATAATTAGGATATAATTTTACAATCCAAAATTCTACTATAAAAACCTATTCAGTGGTTTATTAATCAGACTGTTATATTTATTATAGACCATCTTATTTATTTTTTGTAAATTTGGCCATTAATTTTTTTTTACTCATATCAGTAAATATTCAAATAAAGTAACCCATGACCGGAAAAAAAAAATTTAACAAATTAAATTCCATATTCAATATCGAAACTTTTTTTAAACTTATTGTATATTATGCGATAACTGATTATGGATCCTCTATTAAAATGTTACAATCAACTCAAATATCTATATTTCGAGACAACTATCTTTCCTAGGATCTCAATAATAATCCTGTTTTTGCCCCTCTCAATGTTTTTTTTAAAACTATTTTTAGTTTTTTTTAAATTGTTTACTTAATTGTTCTGTTAGTGTTATTTTAATTTTTATTAAATGTTATTTTAAAATATAATTAATTATATCCTAAATCATTTTTTTTTTTTCTTATATAATAATTATTTATTAAAAATTTCTATCGTAATATTAAAAAACTATGATATTAAAACATTATAAAAATAAAACACCATTAAAATAAAAATTCAATTTCAGAATTGAGTTCCCAAAAAGGCACTAAAAATTCTATTTAAATTTTTTGACGTAATAAATATATATAAATTTGTTGGCTTCGTTTGTAAATGCCGAATTTGGTGCCAAGATTTTTTAAAAACTTGTAGGCTAATGGGGAAAAATGGCCGTTTGTGGAAGTCACTATTGGAATAAATAAGAAAGATCTTTGTATTTATTGATCCTTTTTGTTTCTGAATGTATTAACGGATTGATATTCATGTTTAAGTGGAAACACATGTGTAGTCACAATTAATAATTTTCCGAGGGCTCAAGGTATAGTTGTCATACCATCACACATTAAACCATCTACATGAGATAAATTTGTGGACTCAAGATGGTTCGGAATGTGGATCGCTGCTATACCTCGATTTATTGTTGTGTGGCACTGGTGTAGCCCTATATACATGTCTATGTCTATGAATATACTAATGATTTGCATTTGTGACAACATTGGATGTACGATGTCACAACCAAAACTTAAATCAATCGCTACTCTCAATTGATCGTCTGATAGACAACCAAGGTTATGAAGGGGGAGTGATTCTAACCATGCATGACCACCAAATATAATAGCAGATTGAAGGAGTTGAATGCAATCTAAAGGTGAAGTGACTAATATATCGTGGTATTTCGAGTGATGATTGAGGGTAAATGAGTGTCAAAAAGTATATTAGCCTCCCATTTGTTAGTTGCGTCAAATAATAAACGATCGGTGGAGAATAAGAAGCCTGAGATCTGAATTGTTTCTTAAACTGGATGATAAATATGACGATAAAGATAATAGATTGAGTAAATGTATAAAACTCAATTTAGAAGGTAACTGGACAAGTGACCAATGAAGTATGTTTAATTTAATGTTGAATTCTTAATTTTTAATATAAATTCGTTGTTTTTAAAATAGGATGACGAACGGATAATATGCAAAAATTTTAGTATGTGTGTAGCATATATATTGTTGATATGTTAGGTTCTATAAAATAAATTATGGACTAATTTGTATTATATTATCCCTTAACTTAATAGTTTCCTTGTCAACACTTCGAGCGACTAACTTAAAATTCTTAACATTGTAAAATGATTGTTTTATTATTTTATATTAACATATTAAAGAGATATGATATATAAAGGATTGAAAAAGAAACTTGGGAGCAAAAATGTGACGCTCGATATTGTTATTATATTTGAATTAAATGATCTATCTAATAAAATATATTTATATCCCAGTCTATTCTCACTTATATTATATATATATATAACTTGGGCTTCATGCAATTCTTTATTGCAATTAAAGGAACCATTTATACTATTTATCATAACTAATCCATTAATAACATTGTAATAATACAAATAAAAATCCATTATAACCATCCTCATCCCATCCCATAATCCCCAGCAATCATTCTCGAACTTTCCTCTATCTCCAAAACAAACCCATATGATGTGAATTAATGATTCTTGTCTGTAATCCATGTGTTCGGTAGCTAATCATTACAGTATGTATAGGCATTTACGTACTAAAAATAAGCTTTGATGTGCTGTAAATGGCATAGAATGTGCTCTATGTTGTAAAAACTTTAGAAAATGTTATGACGGAGGCATGATGGAATTAGTTAACGAGAACCCTAATATGATTAAATTGTCAAAAGTAATGATTTTAAATTTATTGGCTTGTTGTTTAAAAGTAAAAATCAGTTTTATATTTATGTTTAGTGTGATACCGGTAGCTTGGGAATTGGTTTCCCCATATTTTAAAAGGGCTAAGTACGTTATAGGCAGTGGCGTAGCTAGGAATTTTCCTTAGAGGGGGTCCATATATAAAAGCCTGGGGGCTTCGCCCCCCAGACCCCCTTTTACGGGCCTTCGGCCCTTTTGCCCGGCCTTCGGCCGGGTTTATCTTAAAAATCATATTGGTTTTTCTTATAATATAAAAGAGTCCTAGAATTATTAATTATTTTAATTAGTGTTGTTAAACGGCTCGACTTGAGCTGATTTTTATAAACAGCTAACTCAATATTTTTGCCAAAAAATATTGTTCAAGCCTAGAGATTTCTCGAATAATATAAAACTTGTATCTCCATGAGCAAAATTTTCTGCCTAATATATTGAGTTAGCCATATCGGCTAAAATTGAGCCACTAATTTTAATTAAAATAACACATTGACACAATTTTATTGATACACGTTTCATTTTATTATACTTTTAGAAGTTATTTACAAATAAAAAGCGATTATTTAAAATATAAATATTATATTGATTTAATTATAAATATTATATTGCTTTAATTATAAATATTATATAGCTTTAATTATAAATATTATATTGCTTTAATTATAAATATTATATTGCCTTAATTATAAATGATATATTTTATAATTAGTAAACACATTAAAACTATAGATTAAAAAATAAATGTTTTTTTTAAACTGTAAATTTAAGTCGATATCCTTCATGTGAAAAAATCAAAATTGTGTTGGCAATATTTTTTTACCAATATATGATAGATGTTTAAAATTAATATTGAGAAACCTAGGCTAATAATCATAGATGACATGTTAGCTTTGGAACCAACTTTTGATTATTATAAGTATAAAGTAATAGACTATATCACTTGTAGTAGGTGATGGTTCTAAATGATCTAGTATAATTGGTTGTCTATTATCCTTTAGTTTTCTAGAGTATGAGGGAATTGCTAAGATTTTAAATAAATATAATTTAAATAAGACTAATACCAGACATGAGTGGAACTTCATTTCCATTTAAATTCTCCCTAGATTTTTTATATATCTAAAATTTTAATGTAAATATTAATAAGTAATTGATTACATTACATTTATTAGATAGTGATTTGTTGTGACTTAGTGTATTTTTTTGTTTGTTATCACTATTTTTTTTACCCCTTGGTGTGAATATTAATTGAGATATTCCTATAAAAATAAATTAAAATAAAACAACATATTAGATAACCTTTAAATTCTAAATTGATACAGCCTATAATATTTTGTTGACTACTATCATTCTTCTTCAATGTGATACTTGATATACCTAAAATTATGATATAAATATTTAAAGGTAATAGTTAACATTACTTTTACTAGGTAGAGATTTGAAGTGATCAAGTGTATTTAGCTTATTTTTATCATAATTTTTTATAGAGTATCTAGGTATTTCTAAAATTTAAATGAATACATTTAAATAAGGTCATATAAGTTCATAAAATACCTGAGGTGAGTGGTAAATTGTTGCTTATGGTATCAAGTTCATCATTAAAATTCTGATTTTCTATATTAATTGGTGATTCATTTAAATAAGGTCATTATAAAATACCTGATGTGGGTGGTAAATTGTTGCTTATGGTATCAAGTTCATCATTATAATTTTGATTTTCTATATTAATTAGTGATTCATTTAAATAAGGTCATTATAAAATACCTGATGTGGGTGGTAAATTGTTGCTTATGATATCAAGTTCATCATTAAAATTTTGATTTTCTATATTAATTAGTGATTTGGTGTGTTCATTTTGTTGACTATCATCATTTTTATTAAATGTAATACTTGATATATCTAAATCTATAATAAAAAATATTTAAATCTTAATAGATTATATTACTTGTACTAGGTAGTGATTTTATATGGTCTTTGGGTATATAAATGAGTGTATCAAGATCATTTTATTCCCTCCTACGTTTGGGTATATCTTATAAATGTCAAAATATTTTGGTTAGCCAAAATTATTTAAAATAATAAATTACCCAAAGTGGTTTGTACTGGCAATTTTAATTTAGTTAAAACTATGACTAGGTGTTTAATTTTAAATTCTAAAATAAAAATAGTTAGCTATTAATTTTTAATATTTTTTTTATTAAATGTTATTTTGACCTGTTGTATTTACATCATCCTTATTATTTTCAATAGAGCCTATAATGCATAAGATATTAATTAGTACACTGGATTAAATATTTTTTAACCTCAAAAGCATGAGAAAGTAGATTATGCACTATTTTATTTCATATTATTATTTTCGAACCATATCTTCGATAAATTATAATAAATATTTTTTTAAATATGCATAAATAATATATTATTATAATTTATTAGATTATTATCAATGACTTTAAAATAATATACAGAATAATTTTTATATATATAAAAGTAATAATATCCTTCCACAAACATCAAAACCAGAAAAATATAAATATTCATGGTATTTATTTGATATAAAGTCACTTTTGAGTCTTTTGAACGAATAATCTAAAAAAATTGCTCTGAGGGGGGGGGGGGGGGGTAGATTATGCACTTTTTTATTTCATATTATTATTTTCGAACCATATCTTGGATAATTTATAATAAATATTTTTTTAAATATGCATAAATAATATATTATTATAATTTATTAGATTATTATCAATAACTTTAAAATAATATACAGAATAATTTATATATATATATAAGTAATAATATCCTTCCACAAACATCAAAACCAGAAAAATATAAATATTCATGGTATTTATTTGATATAAAGTCACTTTTGAATCTTTTGAACGAATAATCTAAAAAAATTGCTCTGAGGGGGGGGGGGTGGGTAGATTATGCACTTTTTTATTTCATATTATTATTTTCGAACCATATCTTGGATAATTTATAATAAATATTTTTTTAAAAATGCATCAATAATATATTATTAAAATTATTAGATTATTATCAATGACTTTAAAATAATATACAGAATAATTTATATATATATATTTAAAATTAAAAGTAATAATATCCTTCCACAAACATCAAAACCAGAAAAATATAAATATTCATGGTATTTATTTGATATAAAGTCACTTTTGAGTCTTTTAAACGAATATTCTAAAAAAAAATTAATTGCTCTGGGGGGGGTCCAAACCCGAAACCCCCCCCCCGTAGCTACGCCACTGGTTATAGGGCTACAGACTGTTTCATCTTCTAAATACCATATATTAAGATCTAGGTTGAAATTATTGTGGATTTCGGAAATGAGATAATGGATTCCAAATCAAAATAAAAGAGATCCTAATAGATCTCCTTGTTATATGCTTTCCTGAGACATAATCTGAATTTAATAAATTTAAATTCGCAGTGAAAAGTTTCATAGAAAAATATTTTCAAAGGGGCATGATAAAGGCTATTAACAGCGTTTTTAAAATCAAGTTTACGATTACTGAGTCAGGTAAATAAGGGGTGGGGGTGGGGTATCTATATAAATTCTTGAAACATGAGCTGCAATTTCGTACCCCCCATGACTTCGAAATCTAAATAATAAGTTTAAAATGTTGATGGCATCAAGTTTCATATGGATCTTGATTTTGGCAATTAATCTTCTCAAAAAAAATTCTACTGCAATGGGATGGGTATTATCTAGCTTGATTAAAGCGATTAGACGTGTTCCAAAAAGGATTTGGTGAGTTTGTATAAGGATGGCCTTATTAAATATGTTATTACAAAATGTCAAAACCTTGTTGATAGAACTTTGCGAAGGAATTTCTGAATTTATTAAAATTGAAAATAAGAGTATCTGAAACCATCCACCCACTAACTTTTTGTTAAAAAAATTGATAACATTGACAATTTCATCACTGGTAAAAATCACAAACTGGTTGATTGGAGGGATGGGTAAATTCACTATGGAAGTCTCGAAATGCAGTTGTTTAAATAGTATGTTACTTCGTTAATAGGAGATAGCCTGTTGTCTGAAGATATATGTTTAATTGCTCCGCCTAATTTTATATGATATTGTGTTATTATATCATCTACCTTCTTTTTATTATTATAAGTGTAGTTAATCATTTGAATAATGTCATAATTATCTATGTGTGATTTTTTTTGTATATGTAAGAAGTCTCTTTGTTAACTGGTCGTGTACAAGACATTTATGAGAGAAGATTAGTAAGTCTTTACATGATTTTAAACAATTTATGTTGTTATTAACTTTTGTGATATGTTTTGTGATAAAATTAGAATTTAAGTTTCTAGATTTATTAGGTAGAGTAGATGTGTCATTATTTTTTTCAGATCATAAAAAACTATTCTTAATTATTAAACATTAAATATCTTATGACTTATATTATAATTATTTATTAATATCAAATATTTATTACTAATTTATATTATAGAGTAATGATTAAAATGCCATATCTCATAAACCTGAGTTCGGCCTAATTTAAAAGTTTTCAGATTTATTATTTAGTTCTTTAAAAACAATGACAGATGCCTTTGCAATCAATGCAAACATTGAAACAATAAATTGCTCACAAGTCAGTGAAAAAATATGGACAGACCTTTCATCCAGATTAATAGACACTGCAAAATCGACGCTAGGCTTGACAAGAGGAGGCAACAAATCACACAAAGAACTATGGTGGTGGAATCAAGAGGTACAAACCACTATACAGGAGAAAAAAGCCCTTTATAAAATATGGTACAAATCCAAAAATGCAGATGACAAGTCAAGATACAAAAAATCCAAGAGATTAGCTACAAAGGCGGTGGCTAGGGCCAAATCTATGGCATACGATGACATGTACGAAGATCTACATACCAAAGAAGGGCAAAATAAAATATACAGATTAGCCAAACAGCGAGAAAAGAACTCTAGGGATATAAACGGAGCTCCGAAAGTAATCAAAAATAAAGATGGGAAATTGATAATAAAGGAAAAAGAAATAATGAATAGATGGAAAGAATATTTTCAGGAGCTTCTCAACTTTAATTCCCACATATTGCATCTCGACGAACACTCCCCTTGTCAAAACCTTGTGCAACCTATAACAGAACAAGAAATAATCACATGCCTCAAGCATATGAAAAACAACAAAGCTAGGGGTCCAGACGATATTCCAATAGAAAGCCTTAAAGCACTAGGAGATGATGGAATACATCTCCTCACAAATCTGTACAATAAAATACTTGGAAATGAAGAGGTCCCCCAAAAATGGAGGCAGAGCTATCTAGTTCCTATCTTCAAAAATAAAGGGGATCCACACAATTGTCAAAATTACAGGGGCATAAAACTAATGTCACACTGTCTAAAACTATACGAAAAAATAATAGAAAAAAGATTAAGAGATATAATCGAAATAGGAGAGACACAGTTTGGCTTTATGCCTGGAAGATCAACAATCGATGCTATCCATGCAATTAGGCAAATGAGTGAAAAATACAGGGAAAAGAACAAAAAGCTACACATGGTCTTTCTCGATCTAGAAAAGGCCTTCGATAGAATCCCAAGAAAACTTATCTGGTGGGCGCTACGCCACAAAAAAGTTCCCGAAAAATATATAAGAATAATAGAGGATATGTATATGGGACATACAACAATGGTCCGTAGCACAACAGGTACTTCAGCAGGCTTCACAATAGCCGAAGGAGTTCATCAAGGGTCCGCTCTCAGCCCACTTCTCTTCATTACAGTAATAGATGTATTAGCACAGTCTATACCTCAAACAGTCCCGTGGAATATGATATTTGCAGATGATATTGTGATACTTGCCGAATCCAAGGATGAAATGAAAGAAAGGTTAGTGAATTGGATAAATATCCTAGAAACGCACGGATTAAAAGTAAATAGAGAAAAGACGGAGTATATGGTGATAGGAGGAGATGAAACGGAGAGTATTGATATAAATGATTGGCAGATATCCGCAATTGAAAGCTGCAAATATTTGGGCTCCACTATACAAACAAACGGCACAATAGAAAAAGAGATAAAGAATAAGATTAATCAAGGGTGGTTAAAGTGGAGATCTTTATCTGGAGTGCTATTTGACAAAAGAATCCCACACAAATTAAAGGGAAAAATTTACAGTTCCATAGTACAACCAACTATTCTATATAGTTCGGAAACATGGCCAACCAAAGAATCAGACGAGAGAAGTCTACAAACTATGGAGATGAGAATGCTGAGGATGATTGCTGGGGTAACAAGAAAGGATAAGGTGCGCAGTACAAGAATACTAAATAGTTTAAAGGTAGTGCCCATTAAGACTAAGTTAATGGTAAACAGACTTAGGTGGTATGGGCACACAATGAGAAGGCTTATGAACTACATAGGAAATAAAGTTGAAAGATTGGAAGTGATGGGCAAACGTAAAAGAGGAAGGCCAAAACTTCAATGGGGCCATAAAGTTAGAGCCAATATAAAGAAGTATAAAATAGATAAAAGAGATTGTACGAATAACATAAAGTGGAGAGAGATGTTGAAGGAGCTTACCACCAGAAAAGGTGAAAGCTAAAGAGGAAAAAAAAAAAAATATCCATATAAAAAAATTTGAGAGAAAAAAAAATGCCGATTTGATTTTATGACCATTCCAGTTTTCTATTTTTGGTTTTTGACATTTAAATTTTTTTAACAATATTTAACATTATATAACTTTAAAGACAATATGCTATATGAAGAAATTTAAATGCTGTTTCTAGCTTAATTATATTCAAAGTTAAATGGAGTGCATTTTGCCCAAAATATCATATTTTTTCGACATTTAGAGACCCACATCTCAGCCGTTGATTGCAGTTAGGGGCTAAAATTATATATTTTTTTCCATAGTTATAATATAATATATACAAACTCTTGTAGAATTTTTTAAAAATCTGAGGGGGGGGGGGTTAAAAATACTATTTTTTTGTTGATTTGTCATGGAATTCACCATATAAAAATAAACCATAAACCCTAACATATAATGTTATAATTTGAAGCAAGTAATCATTAGTCTTTAAATTTAAAACATATTTGTTAAATTAATTTTTTTAAAGATGCATAATATATTACTAATATATTATAAAATTCGCATTATATATATATATAATAAACCATAAACTAGAACCGATAATGTTATAATTTGAAGCAAATAATCATGGATAATCTTTAAATTTAAAAACATATTTGATAAATAATTTTTTTTAGGATACATAAATATAATATATTTCCAAAATCTAAATATTATGATATAAGTAAAATATATATAAAATAATAATCAGCCACCGGAGGGGGGTGGGGGGTTCTATAAATCAAAAGATATAATTATAATTTGACAGCAAACAATCATGAATAATCTTCAAATTTAAAAATTTTGTTAAATTAGTTTTTTTAGGATACATAAATATAATATATTTCCAAATTCTATAAAAGTTATAAAAATGACGATTTTTCATCTATTATTTAGTCATTCCTTCTATTATATTTCTCTCTCGCTTTGGTTGATTTCTGCCAAACAATAAAAGAAATCTATATATTAATTTTAAAGCGTTATAACATAATAATAACTATTTCTATCCACTAATTATTATAGGATGAAAAAGCCAATCTCATTTTAGTTAATTCGCGTATTTTCCATAAATAAAATATTTTATACCTTGTAACCAAAATCTTTTGGTGACATACCCTTTATACATAAGAAAAAATAAGTTACAATTAGTGCTATAAACATTTTTTAAAAAATCGAACGCGTTCGCGTTCAACGTTAATTGACAAAAATCGAACGCGTTCACGTTCACGTTCAAATTCAAAAAAAGGAACGCGTTCAAGTTCATGAACGCGTTCATGCGTTCAAGTTCATGAACGCGTTCATGCGTTCAATCGCGTTCTATGCGTTCAAAATTTTATGATAAATTTTTTTTAAAATTTAATATAAATAAATGCCTTATATTTTTCAACACAATATATTAGCCATGATAAAAAATAATAGTTTTATTTTGATAATATTTTATAAATACAATATAATAGAGCGATAAAAAAATAAATTTATAAAAAAATTTTCTTATCAATTTTTAATAATAATTGCTTTTCAAAATTTTCATCTGATAGGCATGAACGCTTGGCAGTTAATACAGCGTTAGCTATACTAAAAACTCGCTCAACAGGGGCAGATGAAGGATTGCGGTGTTATACTTGATAAACAATTCTTTTAAAAGGGGGAATTTATTAAAAACATTTAATGTTTTATCCATTGTTTCAAAAAATTGAGCTAAGTTATCATCCTCCAATCTGCCCTCTTCTTCCTCGTCAAAAAAAAAGGATATCTCGGAATTGATTTTAAAACAGTGAAATATTTTTGATATTTGGGCCATGGTAATTAGAATTCATCTAATATTGAATTTTGATTTTCAGAATCTGATGATGAAATATTTATTTTCATGCAAATGCTAATCTATTAAATTAAAATATAAAATATTCAAATTAATAAACTTTAATCTTATCTTCTCTAGCAGTAGCACGTTATGGTACGTTAATTGCAATATGAAAGAGGAAAAAGTAAAAACAGCTGATTAAAAAATATAAGACTTATTTGTTAAAAAATTGGATTAAATATTAATTTTTCAAATAAATAAAAATATAAGACTTTTTTGTTAAAAAATGCGGATTAATATTAATTTTTCAAATAAATAAAAATAAAAAGTGTTTTTAAAATTATTGAACGCGTTCATCAAAGAAAAGGAACGCGTTCACGTTCAAAGTTCGTCAAAAAAAAAGGAACGCCGTTCATCACCTTTTTTCAAAAAAACGAACTTCGTTCACGAACGCGTTCATTTTGAACGCGTTCGTTTACAACACTAGTTACAATTGATAAAATATTTCTTTTTTTCCGATTTATTTATTTAATAATGGTTATGTGGAATAGAATAGAAATTAGAGCTGCTAAGTATTCGTTAAAAATAATGATCTTATTGTAGTTTAACACTTTAATAAGATGTGCATCATATTTTTATTTACCTCTAGATTTATTATCCAATACAAAAAAATTTATTTAAAATACGCTCTAGTTACGTATTATTTAGACAAAATGGATTAATTGATCTTACAGCAAAAATAAATGGCATACTAAAAATTTTCTTCCAAATACATATTAACTGCTAAACTAAAGGTTAATTTTATTTTGCAGTGGAGTAGTGATCTGCATATGGCCTAATTTTTTAAGCCCGGCTCGGCCCGAAATAAAAATTAATTGTCCGCCCGGCCCAGCCCGAATTTATTTAAATAAAAAATAATTTAATTTTTTTTTTAGATTTTAATGTAAAAAATAAAATTCTAACAAATAAAAGATAATAACGCCTTGTTAATTTCAAAATATTTCAATTTATTTGACAAAAATGTAATGATATATTTAAAAAATTTAAGCTCGACCCTGATTAGTTGTTAGAGTTGCGTATAAAATGATGTAATGTTTAACCAAAAAATGGTTTAAATCATATCTTTATGGTTAGAGTTAAAGTTTTATTACTATTAATTAAATTTTGATATATTTACTATCCGTATTTGAAATTCGAATATTAATTTTTTTATAAAACGCCATATAAATTTTACACCAACCTCAAAACATACAAGAATTTAAAAAAATGTTACGATCCGAATCGGTCTTAACCCGGCCAACTGCAATCTAAAAAACCGGCCTTGATGAATCTGAGTTTTTACTTTTGGTTCCAAACCCTGTTGTGTATTTTGTATATTAATAACGCAAATTCCTATTTTAAAGGTAACAGATTTATAATTTAAATATATTTTGGTTATAATAACACAAATAAAATTGTTTTTTAAAAAAAAAAAATTCAATTACACCATCAAGAGGGCGCTTAGCCAGGAATTTTTGAGGGGGAAGGGTTTAAATTTTTTTATAATGAAATGATTATGGGACTAGGTTCGAAATTTCTGAGAAATGTTGAATTGAAATAGATGTTAAAGCAAAAAAAAATTCTTATTTTTTTACTCTAATTCTGAATTTTGTCTCTTGATGACGTATTAAAAATTATAAAAAATTTTTTTTTTATATTTTCTAACAATGTCATACTTGTAACCACTTGAAGTTCTTCATGTTCCTGAAAAGAAAATTTAAGTTTTTATTGTTATATTTAGAAAATTTCAGAATTAAATCTACGAAAGAAGAAGAGAAGAGAGAATGGGAGAGAAAAAAGTATAATTCATGAAATAAAATTTATAACAACCTTTGTTTGGGCTTCCTGAAAATTTAAGTCTTTATTATAAATTTAGATAATTTCGGGATTTAATCTACGAAAGAAGAGGAGAAGAGAGAATGAGAGAGAGAAAGGATAAGTCATAAAATAAAATTTAGCTACCTTCGTCTATGTCTAATATATATATATATATATATAAGTTAAACAAATTTTGTATGTGTATTTATTTTAATTATAGCCTCATTCTTTGAAGATGTTAGGGTGAATCCTGTAATGTGACATTGGGAGGGGGGGTTATAATGGCTTTAAAATTTTGAAAGCTAAACATTTGATCAGTTTGGGACAATATTTATCTATCTAATCCCATTTTTCAAATTTTACTTGGCCATTTTCAAGTTTATATATGTCCATTTCAAAATAATTCACAAAAAATCTTAAAAATCTCGACTATGGCTATTTTGATAAGGGGCCAAATTAAGATTTAGACATAAAAATTATATCTAAGCTTTAAGATTGAACCGGAATATAACCAAACTTTTATTTGAATGAATCTCCAAGCATATGAAATATTATTTTGGCTAAAATATTTACGAATAAGCTTCTCCTTTCTTTTCTTCTTCCCTATCATCTCCATATTTTTTTTCTCCTTTTCTTTTCTTTTCTTTTCTTTTCTTTTCTTTTCTTTTCTTTTCTTTTCTTTTCTTTTCTTTTCTTTTCTTTTCTTTTCTTTTCTTTTCTTTTCTTTTCTTTTCTTTTCTTTTCTTTTCTTTTCTTTTCTTTTCTTTTCTTTTCTTTTCTTTTCTTTTCTTTTCTTTTCTTTTCTTTTCTTTTCTTTTCTTTTCTTTTCTTTTCTTTTTAATTATCTTATTTTATTCTTATTATACCTTTTTCCTTTCTATTCTATTCTATTCTATTCTATTCTATTCTATTCTATTCTATTCTATTCTATTCTATTCTATTCTATTCTATTCTATTCTATTCTATTCTATTCTATTCTATTCTATTCTATTCTATTCTATTCTATTCTATTCTATTCTATTCTATTCTATTCTATTCTATTCTATTCTATTCTATTCTATTCTATTCTATTCTATTCTATTCTATTCTATTCTATTCTATTCTATTCTATTCTATTCTATTCTATTCTATTCTATTCTATTCTATTCTATTCTATTCTATTCTATTCTATTCTATTCTATTCTATTCTATTCTATTCTATTCTATTCTATTCTATTCTATTCTATTCTATTCTATTCTATTCTATTCTATTCTATTCTATTCTATTCTATTCTATTCTATTCTATTCTATTCTATTCTATTCTATTCTATTCTATTCTATTCTATTCTATTCTATTCTATTCTATTCTATTCTATTCTATTCTATTCTATTCTTTTCGTTTCTTTATTTCCCTTTTTTTCTTTCTTTAGACATTATTTTATAAAAATGGTAACTTTCACTTATTTTTAATTTATTGTTTATAGTGACATATTATATTAGGGGGGGGGGGTGTTTGGAGTGCATGAGATTTTTTAATTAGTTTAAAATGATATTTGCAAAAATACATAGATTTTTGAAGGGAATTTCCCACTTCCTCAGCTTGCTGAAGGCCGGATAAACTACAATCTTCTTATCTTATCTTGAACGTTGGTCATAGACCTGCCCTAGATGAGCGAACATGAATTATATGAACCGGTTTTTTCTCAGGATACCGACAAACCTTGTACCTAGGAAACTGATTTATGAGTGGAACTAACCTCTTCCAATGAAGTGGATAATTAGATATAGCAGGAGATAGAAATTATATTATAAGGAGAACAGAATAGATATAGGAAACTGTCCAAAGTCTTCCAAATATAACCGTCTAATTATTACTATAATATATAATTTATTACAATAAAGGAGATAAGGAAAGGAAAGCCATTATCATTTTACCGATAACCAAAAAAGAGCCTTCTGATCTTTAAGAGCATATCACGACTACACTTAAAACAATTAGAATTTGATAATAAAAACTAAAATCACAATTAATTAAATTTAAATTATAATAAATTAAAGAAGAAACTTGATCATCTTTAAATAAGAATCAAATATCAAACAGTAAAGTATAATTAAGATACAATTAGGATACAATTAAGAATTAAATAAAATTAAAAACTAAAATCACAATTTATTAAATTAAATTATAGTAATTTATAGAAGAAGCTTGACCATCTTTTAATAAATATCAAATAGTAAAATGTAATTAAGATAATTATGGAAAGACAAATAAATCGAAATATAAAATTTCTTTATTAGAAACCCCATGGCCATATGTTAGGGATCCCCTTGGCCATATGGAAAAAAAAACCAAATAAATCGAAAAACTTAGAATTAAATAACTATTTATACTTATTTTAAAATATAATAAATATTTCCAATAGACTCAATATTAAGAATGACTTAAAATAATTGTCATCATACACTTCTTCTGATTTTCATAGAATATATAAAAATTAATTGATTGATTTATTATAGAATCTCTGCAATAAAATTAGTATTATTGTAAGATTTAATTTTAAAATAAAATTTTTCATTTTGAATGGATTTACCAGAATAAAAAGATTTTAACCTATCATTTGGCCCAAACCAAAACCTCATATTTTAAAAAAAATATATTTGTATTTATAATATTTAGTTTCTAACTTTGGAATATGTTAAAAATTTGAACACTTATTTTACTTTTCACACCTTTCCTTTCTTCAAGACAATTTAGGGTTTAAATGTTTTAAGGGACTAAAGTATATCATATTCTTCCTTGCTTTCATTTAAAATAAGATATCAATATCAGCGTCAACGCAAACAGAATACGAATTAAATTTATAACCCGTTAACCTTTGCATCATGCACTTTTATTGCCACGAAAAAATAACGATCATTAAAAGATTAATATCTTCACTGAACAGAAGGTTCAGGAATTTTAAATCTATTTAGTAGAAATTTTGATAAAATAAATTTAATCAAGGCTATTTTCTAATAGGGTTTCTAGTGCATCCAATGCAAATACCCCGGGTCTGATGAATTATCTCTAAATCGGTTGCTGTTCGGTACGTTTTTCTCAAGATGTTCAAGAAAATAATTTTAAAAAATATTAGGCCCAGCCCACCCCAAACTGAATTATTTTTAGGCCTAGAGGTGTTAGAGTTGTTTGAGTTGTAAATAAAATGATGCCTGTAATGTTTAATCAAATTTTCTAAATCCCCTCATCTTCATGGTTAGGGTTTTGGGTACTGTTAAAGTTTTGTTATTATTTAAATTTTGATTTATTTATTATCCGCCATTAAAATTAGAATACTAATTTTTTGTGAAACGCCATATAAATTTTACACCGACCTCAAACCATATAAGAAATTTAAAAAAAATGTCACTATCTAAATCGGTCTAAATCCGGTCAACTGCAATCCAAAAATCCGACCTTGATGATTCTGAGCTTTAATTTTGTTTTAAACCCTGATTTGTATTTTGTATATTAATAACGCAAATTCCTATTTTTAAGATAACCGATTTATAATTTAAATATATTTTGGTTATAATAATACAAATAAAATTGTTTTTATGAGTAAATTAAATTTATGCACCTCTGTATGCAGGCGGCCAGGAATTTTCAAGAGAGAGAGGGGGGGGGGAAGTAAATTTTTTTTTATATTAAAAGTAATATTTTTGGAGGATAAAAATTTCTTAAAATTAATGATCATATAAAATTTATTAGAGCCAATCTTATTTAAAAATATGATAATTTCCAACACACACAATAAAATTTTAGAAAATACAAAATATTAAGCGAGCGCGAATAAAAATGTTAGTCAAAATATCATTCACAAATGAAAATTTAATCTTCTTTGTGATTGCAACATTTTTTTAAAAATGAGTAAAGCTGTTCTATTTTCAATCAATTTTAAGATGTCATAACTTTTGTTATAGGTTTTTATTCTCTGCAATAAAGAAAAGGTCATCTCAATTGTGCATGTAGTAATTTGGTATCATTGCCAAAATATATAAAAATTTTAATATATTTGGAAAACTTATAAAATATATTTTAAAGTATGCGAATGTTTCCACTGTATTTCTTGGAGAATTATCTACAAAATTAAATTTTTTAATATGATTTAATTACAGAAATTAAATGGCCTTATTGGTTAGGGCCTAAATAAAAATGGTTTATTAATTTGAGTCAAAATTTGATCCAAAAGTGGCATAAAATTGGTTAGTGATATTGAAATATTAATTGATAAGAAATAAATATTTAAATTAATTTCAACTTTTTTGCTAATATTTAGAATAGAATATATAACCTATTTGAAAATAGAATACTTTGCAATTCACAATTTATTAAGCCCTTTTATATTAATTCAAAAATTCTTGCTATTGGGGCGGGGGATTCCTTCTTCTCACTGGCTAGGCGCCTACTGTTGAGCATGGGAATTTTTAATATACATACATTCAAAATTATACAGTGCGATTATCAACATAAATGTTTTATTTTATATTAATATATTAATCAGAGATCTGCAGGCCAAGCCCTATGCTTTAAATTTACCTGGGCCGGGCCTGAAAACTTTTTTAAAAAAATTTTCCGGGCCGGGCCTTATATAATGGCCATTTTTAACTGTAAAAATCAAAAATAAATAAATTATATTTAAAAAAAATCCGGGCCAGGCCGGGCTTCACAAATGGTACCTCTGCAGGTCTTTGATATTTTTATTTGTATGACTCGTATTCTTAAACTGCCCGATTTTTAAAAACGGCTAACTTAATATTTTATCCAAAAAATGTTATGCAAGTCTCGAGACTTCGTTAATAGATACCCAAACCTTTCTATTGGGCAAAGTATTGGGTTACCCGTTTTTAAAAATTGGGTCGTTTAACAACACTAGGTATGACATATTTATTTCTCTCAGAATTAGAACCGATACTCTTAGATTTTTTTTTTCATTAATTGTTTCAAAATTTAAAAATGCTAAAGCTAAGAATAATAAACTGAATTTGTATTTTTTTTCTATTAAAATCTAAAATAATTTTGCTTAAATATGTTTAATTGAAGTAGATATTAAAGGCAAAATATAATTTCTAATTTTTTTCGTCTAATTTAGAATTTTGTCTCTGATGACGTACCATAAATTATAAAAATAATTTTTTTAAAAATATTTTTTAACAATGTCATACTTGTAACCACTTGAAATTCTTCATGTTCCTGAAAATTTAAGTTTTTATTATTGATTTATAAAATTTAAGGATTGAATCTACGAAAGAAGAAGAGGAGAGAGAATGGGAGAGAAAAAGGATAATTCATAAAATATAATTTATAAAAACCTTTGGCTTGACTTCCTGAAAATTTAAGTCTTTATTATAAATTTAGAAAATTTCAGGATAAAATCTACGAAAGAGGAGACGAGAGAATAAGAGAGAAAAGGGATAATTCATAAAATAAAATTTAGTAACCTTCGTCTGTGTCTAATATATATGTTTAAACAAATTGTGTATGTGTATATGTATTTATTTATATTGTTTATGGTCTCATTCTTTGAAGATAGGATGAATCCCTTTACGTGACATGGGGGAGGGAGTTATAGTGATCTTTAAATTTGTGAAAGCTAAACATATGATCAGAATTTGGGACAATATTTAATTATCTAATCTCACTTTTCAAATTCTACTTGTCCATAATTCTATAAAAATTATTTACTAGATTTAGCAAAGAGCTATGCGTTCTTAAAAATCTCTAATATGCATATCTTGAAAAAGGGCCAAATCAGGATTTAGCCGTAAAAATTATATCTAAGCTTTAAAATTTCACCAGAATAGATGCAAACTTTTCTTTGAATGAATCTCCAAGAATATGGAATATTTCTTTGGCTAAAATATTTATTTCTTGATGTCATTTATTTTATAAAAATGATTAACTTTCACTTATTTCACTTTTTAATTTATTGTTTATATGGGGTTTTTTGATTAGCTAAAAATGATATTTGCAAAAATACGTAGATTTTTAAAGGATAGAATATCGATGCAAAAAATTTAGTATTATTGATTTAATTTAAAAAAATTGGTATTTTGAATGGATTTACCAGAAATTTTTTTTAAATATAATTTTTAATGAAATGAGAAGAATTTAATCTTATAATTTGGCTCAAACCAAAACTTCATATTTTATAAAAAATATATTTATATTTATAATATTTGGTTTCTAACCTTGCCATGATAAAGCTTTTGCAGCTATTAAAAAAAATGTTAAATTAGGTTTTTATTATTTAAATATTTAAAAACACTCATTTTACTTTTTACCTCTAATGATATTCACCCTTGCTTTAATTTTTCTTGAATATCCAATATGATATCATTATAAGCTAGTTCAACGCAACCCAAATACGAATTAAATTTATAACCCGATAAGTTTTTCATCTTTAATAATTCTATTTACAAATGTATAAATGTTATGACCTTGGAGCAAAAACCATCAATCTATGGTTTTTGATATTTCATAAAATATATTTAAAATACCGCTAGATATTGATATCTTGTTTGGGGAGATTTTTATGCTCACCATTTTTTACGATTCTCCAGAATACTCCAAATTAAATAATCTAAAAGCATTGGAGAAATGGTTATAATTTTTTCATAATAACGATAAATCCCCACTTTAAAGAATAATATGCGAGCATGTATTTGTTATTACCTATTTTGAAAATTATTACAAAACATTATTGACACTGTTAATATCTATCAAAATAATTTTATTTTTTATATTTCTCCCACAAAATAAACTTTAACAAATTTTTCCCTCAATTTGAATTTTCCTTCTCACAACCAGGGTTGCCATGTCTCCCCCCATCAGTGGGAGTCTCCCACAATTTTTTAGTTTACCCACATACATCTCACTCCCACAAAACTCCCACAATTAGAAATCTCCCACAAGCTCCCACAATTTTTTAATTTCTCCCACAATTTTTTTTTTAGCATTTTAATGTTTTTAATATATAAATAATAATTTTGAGAGACAGTATTTGATTATTTTTATATTTTTAAAATAAATTTTAAATATTTATTCGAAAAATATGTCTAGTTCTTTTATTTTATTTTTCCGCTCTAAAATATATTTTTTATAAAATTCTCCAATTCTCCACTCGACATTTTCAAAATTTTTGTGTTAGATAGAATAGAAGTTAGAACAGTATGTATAATTTTTATAAATATATTTTAAATTACTTAATATATTTTATATCGTTATCTAGAATTGCAGTGCTCCACTCGACATTTTCAAAATTTTTGTGTTAGAAGATTAAACTTTTAGAAGTGGATATTATTCTAATCTCTAATTCTTTTAAATGATTAATATTGATTAAATAATATTTTCACTACTTACTTTTATACTATTCCATAAAGTATATTTCAAGCAAAAGATTATAAATATAATTGATATATTATTCAACAATAGCTAAAAATCAAAGTGTATTTACCGAATTGAGGCAGCACAATAATGAATTAATACCAATTGGCTGTATATTCCATATACTGCATAATTCTTGCAAGAAGGCAATGAATGTACTATCTGTAGATGTCGAAGTAATTGTGATGAAATGTTTTAACGAATTTAGTTCATCAACTAAAAGAGTCACTGAATTAAAAGAATTGGTGGAGTGGTCTGATTTGGAATGGTGTGAGTTGTTGCGATATGTACCTATCAGGTGGTTATCATTAATACCTGCCATCGAGAGAATTTTAAAATTAACCCTTAAAGAAATACTTCTTAAATAAAGATTTTAAAAGCTGTCCTAAAATTTTGAAAAATTTTTTCGAGGATGAAATGTCAGAAGCATATTTGGGATTAGTTTCACATGTAGGAAATCTACTTCCTGTAGTTAATATTCACTTGCAATCAGAAGATTCTTTATTGATAAAGATTCAAAAATCATGCTACAGCTCTGTTCATCTCTACAGTTAAAAATAGATAATAAATTTTATGGCGCTATTGCTAAAAATATCATATTAAAATGTTCAAATATTACTATAATTAACGTATTTTTAAATGAAGCAAATATTTTTATTAAGACAATTTTGGAATATTTACAATCAAGATTTGATTTTAATAACTCTATTTACAAGTGTATAAATATTATGACCTTGGAACAGAAACCATCATTTGATGGTTTTTGTGATATAATAAATATATTAAAATTACCGATAGACATTGAAGCATTGTTTGAAGAGATTGTAATTTTTTCCATTTTTTATGATTTGCCAGAATACTGAAAGTTAGATGGTCTAAAAGCAGAGGAGAAATGGGTGGAATTTTTTCGTAATAACTATAAATCCCCATGCTTGGAAAAAATTTGCGAGTATGTTTTCTCCTTACCTCATTCTAATACCTCATCGGAGCGCATTTTTAGCCTGATGAGGACTGCCTGGAGAAAGGAGAGAAATCGAATTGCTTTAACAACATTAGAGGCCGAGAATGGTTAAACAAAATTATAAAATGTCATGCCAGGAATTTTATAAATATCTTAATAACGACGGTAAACGTTTAGTTCCATTATTTAAATCTCAAATAAAATATAATTAACTATAACTACTTGACTTTCTATATTTTATAAAATCTTATTTATACATTTGTATAAAATCAAATAAATTTATTTTTTACATTGTAAAATTTATATTTTGAATATTTTGGCAAATCATAAAAATAAAGAAGCATTACAATCTCCTCAAACATGACATCATATTAAATCTTTTTAATAATTATCCGATAATAGTAATAATATTCTTACTTTGGTATTTATGCAGCATTATTTAGTGAACCTTTATTAAATTATATTCTTCTGATTGCAACTGCATATTAACAGCATATAGTAGATTTCCTATATGTAAAATTTCTAAATATACTTCTGCCATTTATTTTTGAAAATTTTTTCAAAATATTATGACAGCTTTTATAATCTATTTATTTTTTAAAGGTTTGTAAAATTTTAAAATTCTACGATGGCGCGTATTAGGAGGAACCTGTCAATCAACATTATGCTGACTCAATTCTGTAAATACACTCTGGTTTTTGCCAAATTCACTGAGGAATTATAATATCAGAAAGCTGCCATGCAATTCATTGGTAATGCCAAATCTGCCATATTTACCATTATATATGGTTAGCTATGTCTTTGGATATTTCATATCTGGAGAAAATTTTTTAAATAGTTTTATTGAAATGACATTAATTTTGTTGAAATAGGGGAGGATCAAGGGAAATGTTTTGATATCTCCTTATTAGATGCATCTGTTAGAATTGCACATCTTTCAAATCGTCAAGAATTGACCTTCTGGATTTATATCCTAAAACAATGATGATAGCCTTGCTCATTTGTGTTCTACAAAGTATACTTTTCATTTATATTAGTCGTTAAATATTATGGGGAAAGATTCTACCAACATTGTGATGTTAAGTAGCTCTCTGAATGTTGTACTGCATGATAGGTATTTACCATTTCCACAACTGTAGTTGCATCTGTATTATTTCTTATTTTTGAAAAATATTTTTGTTTTGCAATAGATGTTGATAGACTGCCCTGTACTGATTTATGCTTTGAAGATTTTTGATGCCTCAAAATATCATATTCCCTTCCCCCATTGTATTAACTAAATAGTGTAGAACAACTTCCCCGCACTGATTAGAATGATTTTTTACATTGTAAATTTAAAATTGTTTGTTTTTTTTTATAAAATTTTATTTTTACATTAGCATAAAATATATTTTTTTACATTGTAAAATTACAATTTTTTTATAAAATTTTATCTTGTTTACATTCTTTTGTATTTAAAAAAGATCGTTGGTTATTATTTTTAAACAAAATTAATATATTATAATAAATCAATATGTTATTTTAATAATAAAGATAGTATTTAAGAAATTTTGTGTCGTACTATAATTACCTATTTTGAAAAAGAGTTTCGTATTTTATTTTGGAAAATAGTTACCTATTTTATTTTGAAAAAGAGTTGGATATTGTATTTTGAAAAATAGTTGGCTATTTTATTTTGAAAAATAGTTGGCTATTTTATTTTGAAAAATAGTTGGCTATTTTATTTTGAAAAATATTTGGCTATTTTATTTTAAATAGTTGGCTATTTTATTTTGAAAAATAGTTGGCTATTTTATTTTGAAAAATAATTGCCTATTTTATTTTGGAAAATAGATTAGATTTTATATTTATAAAAAATAATAAGCGGATCCCACAATAATTTTTTTTTTAGCAATTTTCATATTTCTCCCACAATTTTTATATTACTCCCACAAAATACCGAATTTCTCCCACAATTTGAAAATTTTGACCTGGGTAACCCTACTCACAACCCCTATAAATCGGGATCTTCAACTAAATTCGCCCGTTCTGAATCTTCACAATTTTAAAATACCCAAGAGAAACTATCAGATTCCTACGTAGACGTATTCACAGCAATATTCCACTATTTATTTTATAATCTCGTTAATATTGTTGACCTGCTTGACATGTTATCCTCGCTTAAATTATTAATACTCCTAAAAATATTTCTTGACATATCATGCATTCTTCCTGCTTTGGGCTTAATTCCCATTTTTAAATTTTCCATCCCTCTTACCATTTATAAAGAAAGGAATAAAAGATTTTACTAGTGTTGTTAAACAGTTCGTAAGTCTATTTTTAAAAAGGGTTTACTCAATATTTTAGAGCTAGAAAAATATTGACTAAGCTTCGAGATTTCTCTGATAGATGTCCATGTATGAGGAAAATCTTCAGGCTTGTGTAATGTTTTTCGGGATAATATATTGATCTAAACATATTAAAAAATGGGCTAAAATTGAGCCGTTAAACACTAGATTTAACCAAAAATATCATAAAATGGTCAGGATACGTTAAACCCCTAAAATAGTGATTTGAGACATCTCCCTCCAATTTACTTTTTATTATCCATTTTGAGCTTTATTGATTCTCGTATCTCAAGGAATAACTTTCCATTTATTTATCTCCTGATGCTTGTCGCTGATGTCCCATCGCTTAAATCTCAAGCTTAAAGATCGGTAATATAGCCCAGTTGAAGCATGCTGAGTTTAATCTCTATTATATAGCATGCTACCAAAATCAATTCTTCTTCTCTTTCTTAATTAATTGACCGGTACAAATTTTTAAGTTATCTATTCCACCAATCTTAAGTTCCAACTTATCAACTATAAACTTACCTACGCTAATGCGTCTTAACTCTACGATAACCTTCCTCACATCTGCCCTGGCTGCAGAATTCTTATGGAAAACAAGTAAAGACACAGTTGACACTGACCATAGTATAAAAGATGAATCAGGCACAACCAATAAAATTTGGTAATCTAAAGAGGCTTATAATTTTCCCAAATATTGCCATACTTAAACCACCCACAATCATGCTCCTTCTATTGCTGCATTTAAACGCGTTTAGTTCAAGCAGTGTGGTATTTAACCCGGTTATAAAATCAAGCTAATAAATAGGTTTAATTTATAAATATGGAGCGGAACTATGAAAACGCTATGATTACATTTGAAAAACATATTTTTCGACGTATATTTTAAAAATTATTCTCGCTGTGAAGAATCGGTGGGATAGCGTTATATACCGCACCTCTTGAACAAATCGCGTTTACTATAGGTTTAAATTTTAAAATGTGAAAACTCACAATTTAAGGAAATAAAAATAAATGGTAATTAAACAATTTGATTTAGCCACTATAAATGAGTTAATAAATAAATGATCCATGTAGAATTAAACAATTTGATTTAGCCACTATAAATGAGTTAATAAATAAATGATCCATGTAGAAAAAATAGTAGCTTGGTAAAAATAAAATCTAATGCCATAAAGAGCTTGCTTTCAAATTCAACTTTGATTGAATTGAATTTTGCCTATTCCTTTTTAACATCTCAAAAATAAATAAGAATTACAATAAAATATATGCTAACTTTATGTTCTAATTAGTTTTCCGTAAAAATATTTTATGATTGCAACTTTTTAAAGGTATATTTTAGCTGATTTTGACCTAAACTTGTTCGCATTCATTTTAGTCTAAAAATCGTATTCTATTTACAGAGCTAGTTGTTGTTAAACGACCGGATTAAGATTTTAGCCAAAATAATATAATGTAAGCCCTCGAGATTAGGCATTTAGAGGTTTCAAACCTTTCTGCTGCCTATGGTCAAAATCTTCAGGCATATCTAATATCTCTACACACAGCTATTATTTAGAATTATAAAATGATAAACTAGGACGCAACCAGAGTTCCTATAAATCTAAATAATATAGTCAAATCCAAACTCAGACAAAATAAAAAATGAAAGAAATAAAACGTTTTTTTTCTAAAAGAGTTAAAATTAACTTAAAAAAGTGACTTAACACGAATTTCCAGTAAATGTGAAATACCAATATTTTGAAAGACATTTAATTTTTATTCTTAACACTAACTTCTTAGTTCTTATTTTAGTTGTCCGAGTATTTCTAAGGTTTAAATAAATAAAAAGTTCAATAATATATATTATACATCTATAGGATTCAGGAAAAGTCTTTATATATAAAAATATATACATATATCTTTACTATCATTTTTTATTTTTTCGCATCCATTTTTAAAACAAATAATATCCCTTCTACAGTTTTTTTTTCAGCTTATATACTTATAGAAATTGAATTTTCTTTATATTTTTGAGTAATTCTAAATGCTGTTAAAGTAGCGGGCTTTATAAACTACTTTCCAAAAATTAGCAGTCGCTACTGATTACTTCTTTAAAAAAAAATAACGCGTTAGAGCTCTATAAAATTCTAAAGAATTTGTTTTTCTCCTTAGGTTGCAACCAAAATCCTTTTTTTTAAAAAAAAAATCGCAAAAGTTTGGAAACTTTCAGAAATTATAAAAAATCATGTCTAGAATTTTGGACATGTAATTTATTTTTATATTAAAAAAAATGCTCTATATATTCGTTTCAAAAAAAAGTTTCGAAAGTTTGTGAATTTAATTTTTTGCAAAGTAAGGGCTGATAAATAAAAGATGGCAGCCCCAAATGTGTATTTTTTCTTTGTCAATAATCGTATATCTTTATTAGAAATATGATAAAATATTAAAGATATATATACGTTCAGCATTTGTAGTTCTCAATCTCATCCCATATTTCTGATCTACATGAACGTGGGTTAAAAAAAAAATAAAATAAATATTATTTAAGAGTTTACAAATTATAATTAATAATAAGATGTATAATAGAAGTCGAATATTACGTGAAAATCCAAGAATAGTCAGAAAAATGAATAGAGAGTAGAGTATCATATATAAGTATTTTTAAATGTTAATTTACAAAATGTTTGAAAAAAAATATAAAATGAAAGAATAAATGTAATATAAAATGTAAAAATAATATAAAATGTAAATAAAAAAATATAATATATAAAATGGTTAAAAAAATATTTTTTTTAAAAAAAAATAAAAGCTTGTAGTATTTTGAAAGATTGATTATTATAATCAAGACCTTCCCTATACCTTTGAAATAGGTATGTTTACTCCATTTTACAATTTTAAATATTCAGTTTATTTTACAAAACAATCATAGTCGTAGCTTACTTACGGAGATATGGCATAGGGGGCCATTATTTAAAATAAGAGTATATAATGAATATAATTAATGTTAAATACTCTTTCTAAAGATTAACTTAATTTAAATATCAATTTTTCGATACTTGTATTATAAGAATATTTGAACTGACCAGAAACAAGTGGGGGTTGGAATGAATATAATTTTTTCAAAAAATTGGGGTAGGTTTGTAAAAAATAATAACAAAAAATGTTTTATACATATTCGTGTAATTGCTCAATTATTTAAATCCTATATTTGTAACTGTTGCATTTTACATGATAAAAGGGAATTTTCCTTGAATTATCTGTTTTTATTTAATTGATATCTTGGTAACTTTTATTTTGCTATTTTCATCATCTCAATTGACTTAAAAATAAATACTAAAAAAAATATAATATCTTCAAATATAAAAGTGCCATTACGAAATATGGGAAATACTAAAATCATTTATATTAAATAAGATATAAGCTATATGGACTTAATACAACATGAGTTTCCTTTTAATGCGAACAAATTTACTAAATTTTATTGTACATTATACGATTGATAAAAAAAGAGTTATAAACTAATAAATATATTTGAAGGTTTCTTATCTGCATTTTTTTTGTCAAAAATAGATAAATTATTTCGGTTCATTTCTCGATTTTATTGCTTAGAATAGAAGTTTTAAAATATTGAGAAAAATTCCCATTTGTAGATAGGATATCTTTTTCTTAAAATCTTACTAGTTGATCAAAGAAAAGATTTGATTATTTAAATATATTTTTCTTAAAATTGATAATTTTTGAGCGAATAAATTGCGATATTAATTAAACACTCTTTTAAAAAAATATAGACTTATGTATAGATTATCATAAACTGGAACGTTCAAATTTGTACAAATTAATTTAAAGCGCAGCGTATATTAATTGTTGATTTAGTACGAAATTTGTGTTTTTATTTACAACATTGCTATCTTAATATTTAAATTTTAAAAATATTTATCGAAATAAAGGTAAATTTTTAAACTTTAAAAAACAATAGCTTAAATTTTATGCTTATCAAAGCACATCAGCTTTCAAACATAATAAATTTGTGTAAACTAGAAATATTATAAAATGAATAGAATAAAAATAAGGAAATTTAGGTTTGTTTGATTAAGAATAAATAATTATTTGATTTAGATATAAACATATTTTTATAAAAATAAAATTAATATACAATAATTTTAACTATTTATCTATGCTAATCTTCAGAATGTCCTACTACAAGGAATTAATGTTTCTGCGGGTTTTGTCATATTAAGTCGATTGTAAACTTCAATATTTCTAGGGCGAACAGCTGGCAGCATCTTAAAAGCATCTAATTAGTAAAAATTCACCGCGCGATACTCGATGTTGTTTTAGTTGCATCTTTATATATATTTCAGAGATCTGCAGAGGCATCAGTTGCAAGGCTGGCGGGTTTATAAAAAAATATCAACCCGGCCCGGATTATTCCTAAAAAAAAATTTTCGGTGGCCTTTCTATTTTCAGGCCAGGCTTTAAAAAAAATTTTAGGTTCGGCCCGGTTTTATTTAAAAATTTTTCAAAGCCTGGAAAATTTAAAAAAAAATCAAGTTGGGTAAAAAATTTTTTTAGGACTTAAGGTAAATTATGATAAATTCAATCAGTATTTCATTTGATGGCAAGAATGACGAAAACTTATATTCAAAAAAATTTCTTTTTCATATTATCATGAAGAAAAAGAACTTTTTCAGGTTTAAGATTATTCTTTCTTCATAAATCCAAGTTGTGGAAATTTTCGCTCACAGCATCCGCCAGAAGTCTGAATTGTTTAAATCCTTTGTGCCAGTGCCGACCATATTCTAATAGATCATCCCCCTTAAATGTTTCTTCTCATTTTATAGTTAAATATGTGTTATATTCATTATCTCCATCTGATAGTACTGTATTATCGAAATTACCATCATCCCATTTGTCGTAAAAGGAGTAAGTAACATTCGCAATAATTTTCATATTTCCTGTTCCTCTTGTAATTTATTTTATATAAGTTTCGGCCACTTTGCGATCTGTTCCTGACAACATAAGTAATTGTATGAATTTGGGATAAGGAAAATGAGAAATTTTATTTTATAATCTATTATGTATATACACCAATGACATATAATGATACCTAGACTGACGATACATTCATAATAATGCATTTGAAAGCATCGCTGAATGCAAATCAGCTGGACCCGCCATTTTGCTAACCCATATAGTAATTATTTTCATGTTAAGAACTACTATTAAATTGATAACTTGCTTCCTTATTAGCGTCATACATTGGAATAAATTGACCTCTCGTTTAAAATTTTTAATATTGATATGGGTATAATCAAAATGGCGTCCCCAGCTGTTTTCATTGATGTACACTTTTAATGAATGTATCGTCAGTCTAGGTATTATTGTAAGTCATTGATATAGACATAATAATATATAATAGTCGCGGTTTAAAATTTTCGGCCTGGTCCGGGTTTATAGAAAAAGTCTCAGGTATTAATAAAAAAATTTACGTCCATCCCCGAGTACTCGGGGTTCGGCCCTGACCTGTAGGTCTCTGATATAACTTAAACCCATAAATTTACTGAAACTGAATATATTGTGTTTATGAGTTGAATTTTTTTTTTGCGAGAATTTTATAAATTTGTAACAAGAGTTTTCTTTCTTAATTTTCTTCCATTTTTTAAATAGAATCCAAATCCGCCCAATTTTTTTAAAGGGTCCGTTATCGCCCAAGCATAATTTTTTTTTTTACCTTAGGTAATTTTGGGCTAATTTTTTTGGAAACTAAAGTTGTGTCCTTTTAAAACGATAGACTAATTTATAAATATTTTCTTTTAAGTAATTAGACCGATGTATTTTTGGTGAAGTATACTTTAAAAATCTTGAAGGGGGTATATTAATATTTTGCCAAATTAGGTAAGAAGAAAAAAATAAGAAGATAAAAAACGTGAAATGATAACACAAATTAGTACCTCACCTCTACCAATAATCTCAAGAAAAGGTTGTATGTTTTATTAGAAAGGTTAGTCCCTCTTATCGTTCACCGATATTGTAAATTAATAAAAACTAATCACGTTGTTGTCAGTAGTGATAAAATTTTAATAATCAAGTCGAAAAAAAAATAAAAATTTCCAAAGACGTGTATTAAATGATTTATAATGTTAAAGAAACATTTAATTTGAATAGAAAAATTAAGGATAATTGAATTTGTAAAATTAATTGAGAAATTTTGTATAAAAAGAGTGAAACTTATAATTTCAATTTGTTAATTGCATATCATATATTTTAAAGATTAATAAACTCGTTTCTTTTGGTGTAATTTTTATGTGCTATATTGTTAATTAATAAATAAATTAAAAAAGGTATACAGTTAATCGGGCATACAATTCACTTTAAAACACATGTCACAAATAAAAAATTTTTACAATCACTTTTCATTCGGTGGTTGTCCCCATCCCAATTTGTTAAATCGAATAAATAATGAATGTCACGACTACAAACAAACGCTAACGGAAATAGCAAACCAAGAATTATACCGATTAAAAATAATAAGACAAAGTAAACGTCATTAAATGAATGCGAATACGATACTGAATTTTAATTTTATGACAATAAAACAAGAAAGATAGCAATTATTCATTTTATTTATTTATAAAACCAAAATCAACTCACACATTATTCATATTATTTACAAATAATAATTAATGGAAACCAATATATATATATATATATAATTTTTTTTAAATAAATTAATCAATTTAATTTTCATAAATATATTTTTAAAGGTCGTCTCTTTGGGTAACGTTGATTTGGGACGATATTTCGATACCCTTTGATATTTTTATTTAAAAAAATATATTAGGTAAACTTTATAAAAAATAATACATTTTTTATAAAATGGAGAGCAAATAGTATTGTCAATAAAAAGCCTCAATCAAGATTATAGTCAAAAAATATTCCCTAAAACCTCGAGATTCCGCCAAAGGAGAGTTCACTTTTAGCAAAATTAATATTATTTTGAAATTATGATAAAACCATTTTTAAAAAATCGGCGAAATCGAGGGTCGTGAATGACTGTCAAATATATACATATATTTATACAATGATTTTTTAAAATAAATCTTTAAAACGAAAAAAAAAATTAACTTGTAAATCTCTGTGCTTCAAATTTCCTAACCAGAAAGCGTCGGAACAATTATTTTTTGCTAGCATGTCCTTCACCTTAAATACAAAGGTTTCCAAGACCTTTTTCAAGGGAGGCACGTGATTTAGCAATACTATATCCTTGCTATTCTGTAAGTTTATTTATTTATTTTTTTTTCAATATTATTTTTTCTGAACTTATTGAGATTTTGTCAATACTATATTTATAATTTGATTCACAATAATCATAATTATAATAGCATGAAATATTTATTTTAAATATTAATTTCTAATAAATAATAATATAAAAACACAATCATATTTGAATGTTTACCTATTTTTCGTTTAATAACTAACAGAGAATCGATGCCGGCTGATACCAGTGCATAAATATTTTTTAATGGGGTATTCGGCCTAGCCTAGCACGTAATTATTTTACTCAACCCATAAATTATATCTTGTACAAGTTGTATGGCCTGGCCGGAATTTGTTTTTATGTATGGAAAAAGGGACATAAATTTGACTAATTATAGCTTTAAAAAACATTTTAAAAACTTCAGCCTGGCTTTAGGACCAAAAATGAATGATTGGTTATTCGATTCGTATTTATGAATAGGAATAGTATGTAATGGGAGCATATTGCCCATTTTTATAAAATTTTTAACGAAATTCAAACATTTCTTGCAATTTAATAAAATTTTATTATATTAAAAGATTTTAGGTTTATTATTATAATTAATTAGAAGAAAATAAAGTATTAGAAAGATGTTCTAAAAATCGGTGTTTGACCCTGATTTATTTGGATAACGTTACGAAATAATCGGGTTTTATTTCGATTGATATTTCCTGATTTCGATTATTCAGTTTTAGTATAATAGAATTGCCATCTTAAAAAAACATATCACATGTAATCTAAAACTTTAAAAAATTTAATTTTCGAATCGAATATACGAATCATATCACTTGATTATATTAGTCGTACGAATACGAATAATGAATTATTCGATTATTAAAGAATATTTGATTCGTTTTTATAGGCCTATTTACTTAATTTGCTTGGCCTCATTGATCGATATCAAATATCGGTGTATACATTCGACTCAAAAAAATAAAAATCGAACCTTGCAATGGCCGCAAATACTATGCAAATAACGGGTGCTTCTTTGCAAATTTTTCAACAGCCCTTGAATATCATTACTGTGGCGGGCCAAGATCCCGTTAAACTCTGGCACGATTTTAAGGTAAAAGGTCTCTACGAATACCTTCCCCAGTTTTAACGTGGTGACCAGGAGATTTCTAGAATCGAATATTTTTATCATGTTGACTAGGACGTGAAAAATTTTGACTATCAGGTTAGACTGCCTCAACATTTCGCCTACCGCGAATTGGGAACCGTTGACATCGTCGGTTAGGAGTTCGTCAGCGTTTTTAACGTTATGATTAGTGGTCGTGATTTTGATCAAGTTTATCAATTCTTTCATCATGTTTTCGTAATAGATTGGAAAAAATGCTCTTTTGTGCAAATTAAATTATTTATATAATTGGTAATTTATACTTTATTTTACAATAATTTTTAAAAATAAAATGAGGAATCTATTGCAGTTTGTTTATAGGAGGGGACTGACTAGTTTTGTTAAACGGCTCCATTTTTAAAAATGGCTAACCCGATATTTTAGCCCAAAACGATGTGCAAACCTAGAGATTTCGCTCATAGATAACAGAAATGATTGGGACATCTATTAACGAAATTTCGAAGTCTGAGTAATTTTTTTGGATAATATATTGTATAGGGCGTTTTTAAAAATCGAGACATTTAACAACACTAGGACTGACTAATCGTTTTAATAAGCGTTGGCAAATTATTTTCGGTAAATTATTGGTTATAATTAATTTAATCATACCCATATTTTTGTAACCTAAAATGTTAATTTAATTTAAGCAATCGTAAAAATATCCAGAAATTATTTTAAATTAATAAAAAAAGAGAGAGATTTCGTAATTATTATATTTTAATTTATATTATGTATTCGAGATTTGGCAATTAGAATTTCAAACTTTTTTGCCATATATGAGCAAAAATATTCAGGCTCACCTCACATAACATTATCTTGGTTTAAAATCTTAATCTGGCCATCAAAAAAATCGGGCTCTTATACAACACCAATATGTTAGTATGCATATACATTTAAGAATTTTTTAAACTTATTAAACGTAGGATATGATATCGGGTTGCTAATGATGTCATTTTCTGAAGATTCAGCTAAACATTCTAGAAGTTCCTTAATTTTATTCATCGATAAATCTTCAAGCAACTCCAAGGCATTACTGGATGTCGAAAAAAACAACCTAAATATCGGGTTTGATATGGTAATCATAAATTAAATTAATGATAAAAGGATAAAATTACGTATATTATATAATAATTTAAAGCTAAGGATAATAAAACTATAGGGCTAGAAAAAATGATTTAATAAATTCCTCTTATTTTCTTTAGGAAAAAAATGATGCAGCACAATTAAATTTTTTTTCAAATATCTATCGTCTGGTCCAGAATTTACTATAGACTTATATCTTCATTCGTAAATTTACATCCGGTTTTCGATATTAATAAAATGTCCATCATATTTATTTTTATGTCATTTTAAAGAACTTTTATTAAGCTACAAAATAAAATTTAAATTATTTTTCTAATTTAATTATTACTCGAGATATTTGAAATTAAATGAGGTGCATTTTGTCAAAAATGTACCATTTTTCCGCGCTTTAAACGGCCATATCTTAGCAGGTAAACAGTGTTGGAAGGTAAAATTTCATTTTTTTCTTAGTTATAGTATATACTACCAGTATACAAAATTTAAGAAAAATTGAAGGGGGTCGGGTTAAAAATCGACTTTTTTTTGTTGATTTGATATGGAAATTCACCATATATATTAAATAATTTTTATAATAATAATAATAATATATAATAAGAAAATAAAGTAACAAAGAAATTTCCGCAAGATAGAGTTAAACAATTTATTGTAAATTTTTTTATTTGAGAAAAATAGAGTCTACTTTACAACAGAATATGAATATATATTAATTTAAAGTGACATAAATTTAAAATTCATGTAAAAGTTTTTTTTAATCAGCAAAAATAAGGATGATTTATATATATTTTATCAATAATTACATTTTGAATTTTTTTTAAACCTTTAGTAATCTTTGTATAATGAAAAGTAAGCTAATTCTGAATGGTTTAAATTAGTGTTATTAAACGGCTCGTTATGAGCCGACTTTTAAAAACGGCTAACTCAATATTTCACCCAGAAAAATATTATGCAAGCCTGAAGATTTTGTTTATAAAAGGAGCAAAGGTCTATATATAAATTATCGAAATCTCGAGGATTAGGCAATATTTTTCTGGCCAAAATATTGAAACAGCCGTTTTTAAAAATCGGCATAAAACGAGCCGTTTAACAACACTAATATAAATAAATAATAACATGAGTAAAAATATAATTCTTTAATTTTACTTAATATTATCTTTTTTAACATACATTTTTTAAAATTATTTTTTAATTTACACACATAATGTTAGTAACTTTTCTTTTTATCCATTATTGTTATTCCTGATCCCATTATTATAATATAGAGATGTAAATATAAGTCTATGAATAATTATGCACGGTTTTAAACTTAACATCAAAATCAAGATAGTAAAAATTTTTTAAAAAATAACTTTAAGATTTTTGATAAGGATATCTCGAATTGTCCCTTAAGAGGATAAGGAAAGAAAAAGATCGTCATTGATTCGTTCGACTCTTTTGAACCGAAATTTGACAGTAAAGTTTTGCAGGCGTAAAAAATTTTTTGCGACATGAAAATACGGTAACCTTTTTATCACGGAGTTGATAAAAATTAGTAAATCATCAAAGCACTAAGGATGTCTCCTGATTCGACTTATTACTAAAGAGCCGGCTAAAAACAATGCCACAACAAACATTTAAAACAAACCAAAATAGGGTGTCCTAGTTCAAAAGTTGATTAACCTAGGGGCTAAACAGAAATAAGTATCAAAAATAAGCCGAGTTAGGAATGGTTTTATAGATTCGCTGGTAAATCCAGTGTTAAGATATTTTAAAAACGTTATTAAATTAATCGAAAAAAAATAATGAATAAACGAATTAATTTAATGATTAAAAAACTGGCAAATAATATTATTTATTAGTAATTTTAAAATCTGATTTGTATAAACCTTGATACTTATCCTCCACGTGCCCGATAACATTTTCAACGTTCACTAAAAGCGTAATCATTTTTTCGGATAACACGAATGAGCGAGACACCTCTATCAACTTCTGGTAAAAACTGACCACAAATCTAATTTTGATTTTATACGATAATTTTGATTCTAATTTATTATTATTAATTATTATAACACACCCAAGCCCAACCATCTATTTTATTTTAACTCTTATGACTAAAGCGCTGTTTTTTTTTAAGTTTTGTTAGCTCTAAATCTATTTTTAATAGATAGAAAGAAAAGGAAGGAAGGAAGGAAGGAAGGAAAAAAAGAAGAAATGTCATAAATATTGGAACCGTTGTATCAAAACAGGATTAGAACTAACAAAAAAAAGTAAGCCCAAGAAGAAAGGAGAAGAAAAAAAAATGTACAAAAGTCATATTGAAAATAAGAATAAATAAGAAAAAATATAAGAAACCCCAAGTCTTGGTCACTGAAACTTTCATCGATTATATCCTCTTTATCGTAATCGGTCATGTAATCGCGACTCGGAATTCGACCAAAAAGGAGAGACCTGACAGATTTGAAAGGGGATTCGCAATTTACGAAACCCTTGAATTGTTCGGTTACCCAAACATTCTTTACGAAATGGTCCAATATTTTGATTATCAAAAGAGCCACTTCATATTTGAGTCTTTCCACCATCTTTTCGTATGTATATTTTATATAACAATTTTATAATAATAAAAAAAATTAAGTAATGAGAACCTATATAATAATAAATAATGGGAAAGAAAGGATTATGCAATCGCCGTTTCAAATAATTTTTGTTTATTATTTTAAATATAAATTTTTATAAAAAAAAACTTTTTATATAACTGTATAAATGATTAAAATAAATTTATTCCTCCAAAAATTTATGATTTCCATTTGAAAGCGCTGGGGAGTGGCTGACACAAAGATTGAAATTAGGAAGGGAAGGGCATCCGGCTGCTAAAACTTTATCATTGTAATAAATTGAGGTAAGTTCAAAATCGCTAAAACCCTGAAGAAAGAAAATATCGAGAGAACCTCCTTAATGATGGTTAGAAATATAAGCCAATGATGGAAACAAATGTCGTAAATCGTTGTTCCTTTTTTTAAAAATTTACAAGTAAATTACCCAAACCATCGATCGAATAGGGTGAGATATGTAAATTTATTTTGCAAAAAAAGTTTTTCTTAAAGATAGTAAAGATAAAGAATGTAGTTAGATTGCTTTTCAGACTATTCCATCTAAATAATTCGATAAAATCAGTGACTGTTTAATAGCAAAAGCTTTTTATAAAAATTATATGTTGGAAGGAGGGGGTGGGATTTTTTTCCCTAACCCCATCGGCCTATATCCAAGGAAAAAAAGATGGCCATTTCATAGATGGTGACCTTTTTAACAAAAATAAAGATGGGTAATAATACCTGTTTAGAATCGATAATCGTTGTATTAGATTGATGTGGATTTAATAAATGACACAAACACAAATTAAGATGCGGCAAAAGGTCGATAACCACTGTGTATAAATGATAACGGTCTCGACTTTCTTTGTTATGGGATAAGGTTTTTCTGATATTGAGGCTTTGATTCAAAGTGTTGCAATTAGAGAAAGGTGAAATTATCGGGTAGGAATTCTCTATATTTTCCCATAGGCCTTGTAATAAGAATAGCAATTGATCAGGTTGAATAGGGTGCGAAGTAGGCTACATATGGATATGTTATTTTATTTAAACAACATATTTATTTTAATATTATTAAATAGTTAATAGCTTTCTAAAAAAAATTTGTAAATACATCATCTAAATGTAATATAAAATTGGTTTTTATAATTGTAATTGAAGAATGATGAATTAGTGTTTTTTTAAAAATAATTTTTTAAAATGTCACAATAAGGGTAATGGGAAATACCCACCGAAAAATAAAATTTCTGGGTGTGATTCTCCTAAAAAAATGGCGTAGTAAGGTTTGAGAATAAGCTGAAATGATTTTATATTTTTTTACTTCGAAATGGTGACATCTGATCAAGTAATACACAGACAGATCTAGAGGTCTCAAGCACTTTCTTATATTTAAAATCAGGATACGATTTTGGGAAGAGTTATCACTCTTCGGTTTGCCTTGAGATTGTTTGCTATTGGTCGAGGAGCATACAACTAGATCCTGAATAGGAATATGAAAATTTAACAAAATAATTTTACAAATAAATTTTAGGTAATTAGAATACAAAAATATAAAAACATCTTTTTTTTGGAACAAAAATAAACTCACTTTCTCACAGGTGCCATTTGTCGCTTCATTTTCATTCGAAATTTCTTTCCTATGATCATTCGGGGAAAATAATTGGAATGATATAAAAAAATGAATGTGATAAAATTAGTAGCTGTAAAGTAAAGTCGTTAAAGTAACGAGGAGTTACTTTTTTGAAATAACGCTTACTTAGATAAAATTTCATATACCTCATCTAAATAAAAGTCAAATTTCAGATTTACCCCATCATCAAATAAAAAAAGGGAAAGTTATAATTCCGTCATTCTATGATGGGATATTTGTTAAATAATAAATATTAAAAAAATATTTTTTTAAATTTTCATTCTTTTTTCTCTAATAATATTGTAAAAGAATAAAAAAATTTTTTTTTTAGTAACCCGCTATCATTTTCTTCGTTAGGATCTGAATCCTTTTTAGATTTTATCTTTTTACCCGCACTCCCCTGCTTCTTCTTAGATGTACTGGTACCTTCTTTCTTTCGTTGAGCAGGCTTACCGATCGTCCGGTCGAGATTAGGTTTGTAATAACAAGCCGAGAAATCTTCATGTTCATTAATCTCGGCTTCTAGATGGAGCGGAGGGGAAGTCATAATAGGATTTTGTTTGGTGCTCCCTGGTTTTAAGGCGTTTCGAATACAAAAATAAGAAGGATCTAATTTTATATGAGGGTGGGCTTGGGGGTGGGGGTAAATAAATCGTTATATTAAAATATATAATATGTATAAATTTGGATTTATTTTATAATATTAAATATAAAGTGTCATTTAAAATGATCATTATTTCAATATTTAATAAAATTATAAAATATTATAAACACTGGTCTAAAATAGGATTTTGAATGGTGTTGTTAAAAGGCTCGATTTGAGTCGATTTTTAAGAACGGCTAACTCAATGTTTATATCAGAAAAATATTATGCAAACCTAAAGATTTTGCTCGTAGTTGATACAAAGGTTTGGACATCTATTAACGAAATCTCGAGGCTTAGACAATATTTATCTGGCTAAAAATATCGAGTAAGCCGGTTTTAAAAATCGGCTCAAATCGAGCCGTTTAACTACACTAATTTGGAATATAGAAAGAGAACGAAATCCTGTCTTACGGCTTTATCTCAACAAACTCTGCTTTCTAATTCGGAGTCGTATTTAAAAAACTGGACAAATTTACATACAAATTCGCGGAATAATTAAATAATGAATTAAATTTTAATCAGATGTTTATACATCATACAAATTATAAATAAATTTTTCTAATATATATAATATTATCAGCCTCGTATCCAGGCATTTATACTTAATGAGAACGTCGGGTGAAGGGAGGGGGGGGGAATTGGCATTCCAAATTTATTCTCTATTTAGTTTTAAAAAAGTATATCAATTTTGAATAATATACCATGTTAGAACATGATGAATTAAATAATATTTTGCATCCAATACTATCTCATGGCGTGATTAGAAAAATAAATTATTATAAATGACGATATCGCGAAATATTAGCTCATTTAAATTTTTTTTTAGAAAATTGTTGTAAACTTGTGATCAATTGACCAAGTTCTTTTTCTAATAAGAGCACGTGATTCAAACGTGAGAGGAGGAGAGAGGAAATTTCTGACGAGTTGCGAATGTTAGAGAATGCGTTCAACAACTTCAATTTTTTTTTTAATTTTAGATAAAATTATAAAATATAAATCAATTTTACAAACTATAAACTAAAAATCTATTCATAATTAGCGGATTTAAAAATATCTAAGGGTACTTAAAATTGTAACCCAACCTATCTTCAGTTAATTTAGAAAAAAAAAATTAAAACAGATTTTATTATATTAAACGAATCAAGAATTAAAATAACTAATTAGAGAGTTCTTATGTATTTGGTAAACGGTAACCATCTTCTTTATTATAACTATTTGGTTTTTTTTAATATAATTTTTTCTATTTTTCAAAAAAATTGAATATAAATTAAAAATAAAGTATTTAAAAAAAAATTCTGTATATCGCATCAAATTTATAGAATATGATGTAGGATTAAAAAATATAGATAAAATGATAGCGCCAACAGGAGACAAAGCCATCATAATACACGAATTATCTAAAAAAAATTTAGCTTGTTAAACACTTCACCAATAAATTATGATTCAACTATGGATGACTTGTAAGAAAATGCCACACTCATATGTTATTCCAGGTAAAAGTAACTTCGTGCTAGCAAGATTTTTTTTTGTGCACACAGAGCCAGAGATATTTTTTTCTACTGCTGAGTTGATGTTATAATAAAGGAAATCATTCTTATAACCTTCACATTTAAATGTATTTACTTTTATACATGATTTATCTAATAATTTTTAAAAGAAAAAAATAATCGTGATTTAACAATATGCCAATAATTCTGTTATTTTTAATTAAAGATATCATTTGGTTACATTAAAAATAAATAAATAAATTTTAAGCAATTTAGAAACAGTGCGTCAATTAAACTGCCGCCCAACATGATGGCGACTAAAAAACGGCGATCCGATCCCCATCCATTTGTGACCTCTGTTGATGGTTCATACCAGTCTAGTCTAAATAAGCTTATTCCAGACTTCTTGCCCCAATAGGTTCGGTTCAGTTCTAAAAGGTTTTTGATTATAATGTTTAATAGGGTTTGAAAAACTGTTTTAGTCCGAGTTTGAGAGAAGTTAGTTAAAAAATGAAGGGAGGAAGACTCAATCTCCAAAATAAAATATAGAAGGGATATTTAGAGTTTGGTTATGAAAATCAGCAGACGTGATAAAGCTGGAGATGCCGAAAAAGCTGACAAGATTATGTGACATTAACCAGTCACGAAAAAAAAGAGTATACTTGACATTTTTTAATTAATTCGGATTAGCTCCGATTATTTGCTAAAATATTAATATTTCTTATCAAAAATAATACAATTTGTTTCAAATGGAATATTTACCAAATAATATTTACTTCTCTAAACCAATTTAAGGCTAATTGTAAGAATACGATCCTATTTTTAAAAGCGTTTTCAGTGTCCGCGATAAAATCGTCCGAATCTACTTTGCCTTTTCTTATCAAATTTTCATCTAACATGCCTGTTATATCATTATCTATTAATATATATATGTATATAATAAAATGTTTAATTTTTTTGTTTCTACTAATATAATGAGTGTACAACCTTTTATTCCAATTTGATCATCATCGTCGAAAAGATAAACGGGGCATAACAGAAGCTTATAAATCTCCGACAATGTCCCTCTATAGACCATTTCTTCATAAATATCGACGTCATCTTTCCTGTTTATACTCCCAGGAGGATTTTTACCCCGATAGATTAAACTTAGAGATTTCCACACTATTCGAAATATGGGGCACAATTGTCCGATCCCCCCACATTCTTTAACGTTTACTCCAGTTTCCATTTTATCAGAATTAAGGGGCAGCAGGGATAGCGCCAAAAATTGAGAATTTCCATCGCCGATTGAATATTCAGAATCATTGATTTTTTCGTGTGATCTATTTTCGCTATCCACCAATTCTGAAGCAAAGGAAGTGGCACGGCCATTGTTTTGTGATTTCTCCTCCTCGTCGGATTTAGGTGGGTAACTCATTGGTTCTAGTATGTAATCAGTGTTCATTTCGAAAACGGCTGTTACGCCTTTAAGGGAAATATTACCGTCGATCGATTCGGGATTTCTGACTAGATATCTGCGATTAAAAATACCGAAAAAGTGGGAAAAGATGTATTTCAAAACTTTTTGACACGAAGAGGACGTTAAATTAGACTTGGATCGACCGTACGTTATTAACAAGTCATCGCTAAGCATGTCTAAAAATACGATACTATTGAATCGGTTGAGAGCTAGTTGATGTCGATTATCAATGGATAAAGTGGGTGAAGAAGAAAGAGGTGGATCACAAAAATTAGTTACAAAATTAGTGAATTGCTTGAGGTCCTTTTTCAAAGAATCATCGGAATAAATAGTGGCAATATCTATATATCTCCAAATTATTATTTATATAATAATGAATTGCATTTATTTAGTAGTAGGGGATGTATAGATTATTCAATATTCTAACAACTCTAATATCCATTTTCAAAAAAAAGAAGAATATAGGGTATTGGCGAATATTATTTTTTAAATTGGTTAATTTTATTCCGATATATCAAAATAATGAATGAAATATAATTATTTTTTTTAAATAGGAAAATTAATCCATTTGCTATTTATATTTAATTTTTCGATATATTTTTGGTTCTACAAAAATTTTCCCCCGTAATTTTATAATTAAAAATCTATTTTAAAAAGTTTAATTTAAAAAATATATACATATTAATGGATAAAAGGGATCCAAGGGGAAACTGAAAGCCACCAAAAAAAACAAGAAGAATAAAATCATATCGTTCATCAAAACTTCCAGCCATAATTAAACAACTTAAATATTTCATATCACGCTTTTCCTAGCTTAACTTTGAACAAAATGTAAGGTGGTTCGAGCTATATAGCTAGTACCCTGAAAATAGAACTAATACTTATTTGAAGCATTGAAAATTTTTTTTTTTTTAAATTTAAAATATTAATTACTTTTCCATCCAAAATAGATTTATACAACGCACTATACAATATAGAGTTATGCATCTATTTCGAAATTTGGCGGACCCTGCGGATTTCCCATTGTTGGCGTCGATTAGATTACGATGAACATCAAGATATTCATTGAAACAGATTTTAGGATTAGATTTTTGACGAGAAGAATTCGAGGAATTAAGTATTTTATGGAAAAGGTCTAAATCGGCGTAAGATAGTTTGTCACAGAGTCGCCAGGTATTCTTGATTTAAATTGTAAAAAAGAATAAATGTTAATTATTGTAGAAATACCGGTAAAACCCCGTCAAATAATCTATTAAAACCAATTATAAAGATCATTATTTTGAGTTGACTCATCCACCACGCCAAAGTAGTCGATAAGAATCGTCCCTTAAATGATCATCTTATGGAAGTTTTTCTTTTCTTTCCTTCCTTTTCCATATATATATTTATAGTAAATATTATACATATATCAGAGACCTGCAAACCAGGAACTAAGTCCGGGTACATGGACCGGGTCTTATTTTAATTTAAAAATATCTACGGGCCAGGCCTAAATATTTTTTAAAAAAAATACCCAGGCCAGGCAGGGCCGATTTTTAATCACCTTTATTAGCTATAAAAATTAAGGATAAATGTAATATATTTTTAAAATATCCGGACCGGGCCATAAAATGTTTTTTAAAAAAAAATCTGGGCCGGGCCTGAAAATATAAAACCCAGGCTAGATAAAAAAAATATTTATGCTCTCTGATTATGTATACATTATATATATATATATCAAAAAATATTAAGATTACTTTGAAAAAATAAGAAAAATTATGAATATCTAAGATATCGCTGAGATTATGGCCAACATTCTTTATGATCAAATATATCAGTCGCAAATATTTTATTCTATCGATGCAATCGAAAGCGTCTTTGATTAAGGAAATCAAACATTTCTATAAAAGAAAAAGTAAATTGATAAAACAAATCACAAAGAATATTCATAATGAAATGTAAAGTATAATTAATGTTTTTAAAAAAATATATAGGGCTGCACCTATATTAATATCGGTATAGGACGGGAGAAGAAAATATCAGATCGACTGATATTATCATAAAGTCTTATCATCCATTACGGAATTTTTATAGATTCTTTCTATTCGAAACAAGAATTTACATCACAATTTGTTAGTTTTAATAAGGTTTAAATAAATATTCTATAAGTATTTCATACAAAATAGTAATGTAATATTTATTTAAGTAGTCATCAATGATCATAATCCATTAAATACTCAATCCTATTATTTATTCTAACAGTATCAAGGTAAAAATATTAACACTAAAAACATGCAATTTACCAATAAAATGTATTTCATGATCCACCTCATAAATCTGCTATTTTTCTTAAAATTTTTGATTCATATATTTTATTTATAATTAAATTTTTGAAAATAAATGTATATTATTTAATATAAGATCAATTTGATAATAAAGAACATATTTACTACTTCATGACCTCATTGGCTATATGAAAAATGAGATAAGGATGAAAGGTAAAAATTATAAATTAAATTTTTGAAAATAAATGTATATTATTTAATAATTTTTTTAATATAAGATCAATTTGATAATAAAGAACATATTTACTACTTCATGACCTCATTGGCTATATGAAAAATGAGATAAGGATGAAAGGTAAAAATTATAAATCAAATATATGAATTGAATAGGATTTAGATATCTGATCGGATCAATGCAGCCCCATATATAAAAACGAACACATACCTCTTTCAAAATATTTGATACGTTTCCAGAACGGAAAAAGGAAAGATAATAATTGTAAGCGAACCAATCTGCATCATTCAGAGCTTCTTCATAATTATAACAACTATCATCAACCCTTCCTTTATATTGTGTAGAATCTTGGATGCTCATTCCGGCATCATTTACGATTTCTTTGGTTGAAAAGGCACTCTTGAGGTTGTTATACACAACTTCAGGGACACTCGAGAGCCAAAACTGTCGGGCTAAACCTTTATTCAAAAAAAAGGTGCTATGGAAAATTGTTTTTTTTTCGGAAACTCAAACTTTGTTTTTTTCGTTTTTTTTTAAATATTAAAACTACTACAATCCTTATAGAAAGTATTCTCGATCTACCAAAAATCTTGTTGCAGTTTTTCATTATCATAATCATTTATAACTCGCTCATAAATTGTGTATATTAAAAATAAAGTAACTTTTTATTTATTTTTTTTATAAGAAAATTAATTTTTAAAGTGTTTCAAAATTTGGTTTAAAATGATATATAAGCCTGTTTTATATCCTCTTTTCCCCCAATTTTTATGTTTTTTTTTAAAACAAACGATTTTTCTTGTCGTTAAACATTATTAATTTTTATAAGTTTTATTAAAATATTAGATAGCGTTTTATACAAAAATATTTGATGTTTTCGAGTAGCGTCTGTGGCCTAGTCGGTAAAGTGCGTGTATCATAATCCGATAGTTCTGGGTTCTAATCTAGCAAAGACCATGTATTTTTTTTAAAATCAACTAGGTGGTTCCATCTTTGGGGGTATGATATATAGAATAACGGAGAGGACCGCGTGATTGCGTGTAAATATATTAAAAAAATAAGTATGTTTTTGACCAGGGGGAGTTTTAAGTTATTGAAATTATATTTAGAGTTGAGTAGTCTAAGCGATTTTTCAATAACAGCATAACTTGTGTTTTTATTTCTTCAAATGCCACTTTTAATCATTATGTGCCCTTTGACAATTTTATGATCAGAAATATTAGTGGTAGTGATTATTCTTACGATGTAAAACCAATTATGAATAATAGACAATATAAAACCAATCTGTAAAGATAAGTTATTTCTGTAAAAGGTAAAAATATGTTGATTTGAAAGAAATTTCAACTTTCAGGTTTTTACCTTTACATAATACTATCAAAGAATAACTATTTGGACGAGACACAGTAGCATTATCGATAATATTATTTTTTAAATAAATTTAGACTTTTCCAATTTTAGTATTAAAATCTCCTAAAATTAATTTGTACCTTTAGGGTAATGTATCAATGACATTTCTTAGCTCATCAAAGAAAATCATTCTCTCTTTTAGAGTTGGGGGATACATATATATTTAAGAGAGTTTAAAGGCTGTATCAATATTAGTGTTGTTAAACGGCTGGTTTTAGGCCGATTTTTAAAAAAGGCTAACACAGTATTTCATCCAGGATAGTATAACGCAAGCCTGAAGATTTTGTTTGTAAAAGGAACAAAGATTTGGACATCTATTAGCGAAATCTCGAGACTTAGGCAATGTTTTTCTGAAAATATTGAGTTAGCCGTTTTTAAAAATCGGCTCAAAACGAGCCGTTTAACAACACTAATCAATATATAGGACAGCCATACTTTCTGATATAGGAACAAATTTACTAACAAATTGGTAGATATTATTCTTGATTAAAAAAGCGGTACTTGACCCATTGTTTATAGTAGTACCAGAATTTAGCAATGTAAAATCTATAAAAACTGCTTTTCATATCGTTGCTCATGTGAGTTTCCTCCCGGGTAATTATATATCTTCATCAAAAAAATTAATTTGGTAAGAATAGATATTTTGTTATATAGACAGTAGGTATATATATATTTATTTCCATAGCATCAAATGTTTTCATGGTATTAATAAATAAAACCTAATACTGAATTCTACCAGACATTTCTTATCTAACAATATTTGTGATTGTAAAAAATTCTTCCAAATTGGAATATAGACCAACATTTTATCCAGAATTCTAGACTCGTTTCAGGGTTCATAAATTTGAAATTGCTTTATTAGACATTTTTGAGAACCTGGATAACTGGAACACATTTTTGAACAACCACTCAAACCACGGGGTATTTATAACCTAAGAGGATTCAGACCCATTTTCCAACTGGACCTCATAATTTTCAAGATATTACCGAAAAAAATTAAATAAATAAGATTTACCTTCCAATGCCTCGTAATGTCTATCCACGACCGAGCGATAAATTTCGAAAAATGCGGACCAAAACAAATCTGATCCCACCATTTCTTGCGACCCATCAATAACTGCCGATTGATTAAATTTCGGTCGGGATGCCGCCGAATGGCTGATATTTACGGTGGAGATGGGACAATTTTCGTGTAGCAGTATCAAGATTAGAAGATCGAAAAGCTTTTTTGTTTATAAAAAAAATTATATTATTTTAAAATAAATATTTTCTTTTTTTCCCCCTAAAGTTTAAAAGAAAAGTTTTAAAATTTTGAATATAATAATTTTTATTTTTTGCTCTATAATACCGTTTCGTTATTGTTTTTGAACGCGGTATCTATAATTTTGTTCCAAGTGTCAGCCAAAATCTCGTTTAATTTAATCCCGTTATACAAGGTGTCAATGATTTCCACGATGCTATAAAACGTATATAAGCTATAAAATTTAAACGGTTAAGACTCATATGAAGGTTGGATTGGTATCATTTCGTTCTTTCTTTCTTTCCTTACAAAATACTACTCTATTTTATATAAATTATAAATAAAGATTCGGATAGGCTAATTTTTAAAAAAAATTCCGCATTTATATAATAGGGATATGTAGATATAGATGTCTCTATCACACATGCGCAAAAAATAATATTCTCTCATTTTTTAAAAAAAATTAAAATGATACCATTTGTCCCTTATCTCTTGGTCTCGTTCATTAGCATCGTCATAATCGTCATCATGATCACCTTTGCGAAAATGAGCGTCTTGTAAACGAAAATAGTAAAGGTTGGATAAGCAACGAAGCCTCAAGTTATCGCAAACGCTTTCACAATAGGCATCACATTTTAGACCATTGTTTAAAGACCCCTTTTTATCGTTTCTTATTTTGAGCCTTTTAGGTTTAAGTTGGTTCGTGCCATCATTCTGATCGTTTTGTTTGCATTTTACGCAGTAACTCACGAATTTGAAAATGGTACACAAGTTAATGGCCCCGGCGAGATCGCGTTTAAGGTTCGGCACTATGTTGAGCAGTAAGGTTTGGGTTTCTTCCGCCGAATTATCATCGCCGTCTTTATTATTTTTATCCGCCGATGAGACATCGAGCGTTGACAGAGTGTTTAAAAGAGGTTCTAAAATGTCTAAGTTGTCTAAATTATTTGATTCCATGGTGGCACTGCCGGGCTTGACGGTTAATAGTTTTAATGAAGTACTTTGTAAGAAAGGATTTTTTTAAAAAATCAAAATTATACTTAAATTTGATATGGTATTTATTAATGATCTCAGTCAAAGAAGATAACACTATGAGTATCAGGAACGGTGTTCCTTCTTTTTGTAAAGTAATGACAATGTCATCTAAGCGTTAATATAGTGCTACAACTGACTTCTATGTATGTAAACTTTATTAATGAATCACCAATTTAGTAGTACATACACCATTTTTGGGTGATTTAGTTGTAAGGTTTTCAAATGACCAAAATATCAAAAAATAAAACTAATTTTTTTTTCAATATATATTATTATACTAAATGTTCAAATTGTTTTGATGATCTTATAAAATTTTTCGTCGATAAAAAATTTCATTTTTTTTTAAAAAAAAAACTCTTCTGTAACTTTTAGTTTGTTACGTTATTCTATTTAATTAAAATTATAAACATTTCCAAAAAAAAATAAAAAATTTATCAAAGAAAATATACATATCGGAAACGTGCAGAAGTATCATTTGTACAAAATTCGGCCCGGGTCGGTTATATTTTCAGGCCCGGCCCGGATATTTTTTTAAAATAATTTTTTGGCCCGACCGGGATTTATTCAAAATATATTATATTAATTATTAATACATGACGTTTTTTAATATTTGGTTATAAAATATCTGGCCTGGCCCAGGTATTTTTTTAAATTTTTTTTAGGCCCGACCCTTGTATATATTAAAAAATCAAATAACGCCCGGCCCGTGTACCCGAACCGAGCTTGAGCCAGGCCTGCAGGTCTTCTGATGCACAGTACTAATAGTAATACATAATATTATAATTATAAATTTCAGAAAACAAGATTCTTTAAATAAACCCAAACAAATTACATCAGTCGTCTCGTAACATAGTCCACATTTTCTTCCTCATAAATGAATTCGGGTAAACAGGTCAGGATTTCCTCCTGTATAGGAACGCTACATTTCGGTAAAGCATCCAATAGATACGTCAGAAACTCCTTGTGTTTGCAGTATAACATTTTAAGGTTAGTCTTATTTCTTATCATATCAGGTTATAGTGCGCACAAATTGGGCGTTGCAAGCACAAATAATGTATTTCAAATAGTAACGTGCAAATTGTTTAAATTATCGCTTGGTATTAAAAAACCATTCTAAAAAACGCAAAACAAGTTTGCTTTTTACAATACCGTCTTATTCTTCATTTTGCAATATATTATATAAAAATATAGAAAATAACAACTTATCTTATAAAATCGAGAATATTTAGAAATTAATAAAATAAAGTCAGGCACTAATATAATTTAAAAAAGTAAATTACTTTTTAACGCGATTTATTCAAGCGGTGCGGTATTTATTCTATAGAAATCACAGCTGATTTCTCACAGCGATGATAATTTTTGAAATATACGTCGCACATTGTTAGGTTCCATATTTATAAATTATACTTTATTGGCTTGATGTAAATTCCGCACCGCTTAAACAAATCGCCTTTTACTATAAATGAGGCGTTAGTTAAAATTCTGAACCGACGATATTAATAAAAAAAGACTCAATTTAGACAAGAGATGCGTTTTTTATTATTTAATAAAGTAGGGCAAAACACAAACGCTCAATATGCGCGCACTATTATTCATTTTGTTTATTTTTGTAATACCTTTTCACGTTCAAAATTTTGTAATTTCCTGAATTCGTTTATTATGAGTATAGGTATATTAGGCGGTATCTCCATATCCTGGTAATCTTCCACGGGGAGTTTGTTGTTGGAATAGTGGCACATCTTATCTATCAAAATTGGTAAGAATTGGGTTCGGATAGCCGCTACTTGCAATAACATACTTATCAGACTTTCTTGGCATGACTCTCTTAAAAATATTTAAAAAATTTTTTTATATCTATTAAATAATGTATGCGATTATGGTTCGCCTAATTATTATTTTTTTGACATCCATTTTACAGTTCTTTTTTTGTGTGCGAGTGTGAAAAAGAAACAGAAAGCCATTTTGTTTTTGAGCGTAGTGTTGTTAAACGGCTCTTTAAATAAAAAGTCAAAATGCTATTACGCATGCGCCGTTTTTAAATATCAAGCCGTTTAAAAAACACTGAGAAATACTTAATTTTGTTTGAATTAAATTAAAATGAACTTTTTTTGTTCTCTCCTAAATCAATTATTGAAGAGAGAGAAATGTAATTTTTGATTTAAAAATAAAAACCATGATTTGGTTTTTCTAGATAAAGAAGGTATTTTCGATTTTCAAAAAAAAACTTATTTTTTGAATTTATTTCTGGGGCTTCCATGCCAAATAAATCGCGATTCGGTAAACCCATTTTAATTTTCTCAAAATTCTTACATTACAAACTAAGATTCCGTGTTAGCGTAGCTTGCTTATATTTGGGCAAAATTTCAGCCTATACTTTTGGAGATATCGGGTGGTAGAATCATGAGAAATAATTTTAATTAATAATTGATTAAGAATTACACATATTAAAATGAAGCGTATACTTAATATTTTTAGAATAAATTTTAAAAAATATCCTTAATAGAACATTATTTAAAAACTTTCAATTTTATCTATGATGTCGTAAAAGCTCGTCTCTATTTTTTGTTAGAAAAATGGTAATAGTAATGTATGTTAAAAAATGTTATTAAAATCTGAGCATTGTCAAGTTTTATTATTATCGGAAAAAGATGCCCATCTTATTTTAATCTAAATTTATTATTTACAACCGTGTAGTTTTTAATAAATTATTAAAAAACGAAAACTGACTTTAAAAAAAAGTATCTTTTATGCTTCGGTCCTTGATTCACCAAAAGTATAACAGCTAGGAGGTTAAAATTATGCCCAAAATAGATTAAAGGAACCGTTTTTAATGAATTTGACAGAAATTAAATTTTTTTTTCCCAAGCCCTATAGCATATTGGAATTTACCGTTTTTATTTATGGCCCAGAATCACCTTGAGATAATAAAGATTTTTCCCATAAAATTAGTTTAAAAAAAACAATAAGTTTATATACTATACATATAGTATTTTTTATAACCAAAAATATTTTTATATACAGATGGGTAATGGCATTGGCTAAATCAGCTTGATCAGTTTGTGTTCAATTCACTAAGCATTGAGAGGTGTGCTAATTTATTTATGCTTTTTTTCAAAGGGTAGAAGTGTTATTATTTGGGTAAAAGAATGCCAATTTTATCTGGCTATAAATAGAACAATTACCCAAATATAGTCAAAATATGGACCGTATTTCTATCTAAAACAGAAATCATTGTCTGTATTAAAAATTTGATTCCCTTATTCATTATTTGGCTATTTTATACTTTAGTTCCATTTGAACAGTTATTTTTAAAGACTGGTGACAATTATTAAAAAAAAATTAAAGGAATATTAGGTAAAATAATTCATGTGATAAGCATTGGATAATCTATTAACAATGGAATATCAATATCCAATCAATAATTTACAGCACACAAGTCTTTATATATATAATTATCAATTATAAATGATCTTCTTAAATGAGAGTAGAACCAGTGCCTATATGTGATGAATTAAAAATTATTAAATAAAACCATTAACCTTATGAATTAATTACTAAAAATTGTTTGCTTAATATTTTGTATTTTTAAATGATGTTTCATATACATGTTATTATTTTTATCTATATGCAAGGTAGGATTCAAAGCTTGTATAATATTATTTGGTACTGAGAGAAATCTATCAAATTCATTAATAAACTGATCTTTGATAATGTGGGAATCTATTTCATTTGATATTTTTGCTTTAAATTTATCTATAAACAAGGATGAGATCACTTCTATAAATTTAATACTAAAAAATGTTTATATATATACATAAATACCTATCTTATTTAGCTCAATTAGATTTGTAGTTAATGTAAAACCAATTTTTTCAAAAAAATTTATTAAAAATGAATTGACATCTTTGATATCATCCTTTTTCCATTTACCTTATTAACAATAATCACGATATTTACTCAAATAAAATACTTTCTTCATCAACTTTATGTGAGGATGAGGAATGCCTTTTCAATAATCCGCCAACCATAATACAGGTGATTTAAATTCGCGGGTATAATATTTATCCTCAATAAAAATAATACATAACAAAGATTTAGTGGATCCTTAATGAATAATATTAACGTATATACATTTATAACGCATTCTATTTGGTTACATATTAGGGTTATCCTTAGAATAAAGTTTTAACAAGATATTTGTTATATTATATAATAGAGATTTCATATAGATTTTTGATATTAACTTTTTATCTCATATAATTTAGAAATATGATTAATTTTAGCCATTTTCTTGCTTAGATAAGAGATTTTTATGCAATTCCCTACCAATAATCTGAATTCATTATTATTCAGACTAACCAATTATAATAGCAGATTATCAAATTCTCTGACTGAAAAATATCTCTCGAGATCTGTAGATAGAATTTTACTCCACCCTCCACTCTATGCCAAAATTTATCTTTTAAACCACCCATCCCCCATTTTCTACTATTTTAATTTATACAATTTTTAATGTATATCTTTTTAATATCTATTTATTTATTTTTTTTTTCCTATAAAATTAAAAATTTAAATATATAAAAAATTGAATTAAAATTGATAAAAGTTATTTATTAAAAAAAATATATTAACTATTAATTTTAAGTTTAAATTGGTCCATTTATAATTATGAGTTCTTAAAGTTTGAGTTTTAATATTTCTTATTTTTATTAATCTTTATATAAATATATAAAACATTCTACTTTTTCGAGTTTGCCTTTTCAGCCGGTTTTTTTAAAAAAATTATCTGCTATTTTTTTATGGAAACTTTACTAAGTAAAAATGATCTTGTTTTAATCAATGATTGGTCTGAAAATCTATGTATTCAAAGAATTGGGGTGGTTCAAGAGTTTTTTAATATATCCTTTTGTTATGTTTTGATTTAATTATATATATTATAACATATTTCCTTAACATAATTTACACAAATTAGAAAAAGAAAATATCATTGATCATATTGGTATATTTAAAACTTTATATAATTTAATCATGGAAATCTAGAAAATATCTCTATGCTTTTCACTTCACACTATTCATTGATGAATAATGATGAAAATATAATCTTGTTTAGCTTATTGTTAGAAAAAGTTTTGTTGCTTTATTATTTGAAAGACTAATTATTTATCTTAGATAGGAAGTTATTACAATCAACTTCTTGAAAATAATGATTATGAAATATCTATTAATCAAGTTATTTTAAATGAAATATATATAATTTAATCTATTTTAGTTGGATTGTCTGATTAAAACGTGTTTTATTGATGTTTTAAAAAATTATGATAAAAATCAAAGTTATTATTCTTTGGTCAAAATTCATATATATAAAACATCTTTATTAATGATAAACAAAGGAATGGTTTATTGTAAAGTATAAAATTAGTATTACATTACCATTTATTTAATTTTTATTTAGAAATATGGGAACTACTCAACTAACAATAATCATACTCACTTTATTAAATTTTTATTTGGAGATGTAAATGAATTATTTACAGTAATGCTAAAGATATCTCAAAATTTAAATTTCCCTCTGGAGAATGAAAATGCCATAAATAAAAATATACTAGATATAACATTTGATATTCTTAATAATATTATTATACCCTTAACAAACAATGTACTTGATATGGCATTAATATTGTCAATCAATGCCTGGAAAATATTTTTCAAGTTAATATTTTTTTTTAAATTATAATTTTATAACTAATATATATATTATAATTTAGCATATTATTTGGTCATTTTCAACCTCTTATATTTTCTTCTGACATGTATTATGCAGATGTAATTACCATAGCATTAGATGAATTATCAAATCAAATATACCATGCTATTAATAATTTAATGACCAAACTGATAGTTGATGAACAAAAAAAAGAATTCAGATATCTTATTTTCTTAGGCCGTTTATTTGTTACTCTGATTCAAAACTTTAACGAAATAGTCATTAGTAAAGAAAGAAGCGATAAAACTCCTATAATCACCTTCAATAAATTTGTGCATGTAAGATGTTTAAATCTTTGCATGCAGTTGCATTCCAGACTAATTAAAATAATTGGGCCATCTATTCAACAAAATGATGTATCTAATCTACATTACAGTAATGAGATACAGCAGAATATAATCTCTCCGATTATGGTTGTTATGATGAATCAATCAAGCATTTTAATCGATTTAATTAAAAGCCATTACAATGAAGGTTTACTCCCAAATTTTTAAATCGAGGATATAATAATATTAAGTGATATTTTTAACTATTAATCTAAGGTATAACTCAAAAATATTCCCCACCAAAAAAAATATTTTTATCGAGCCCTCCTCTTACCAGTATTTGGTGCATTACTTTTAAAACTAGGCATATATATATTTTTTTAAATTGTTCTTTTATTATTGGGCGCAAAAATTGAGCGTTTCAAACGCAAAGGTGGTCAAATTACTGCTTGGCGTTAGATATCATTTTTTTTAAAAAAAACCAAACTGGTTTTTTTTCAATCCCTTTCATTCACTTACCACGTTGATCTATAACAGGTTCTTTATTCGGATTTTTTCGCAAGAAAGCCGACAAAACCTCGTTACCAAGATAAGAATAATAGGAGGGGGGGGGCACTTTCTAATTATTTAATTATAAGTAATTTTAATTCAATATTATATAAAATATAGCAACAACAACCTATTTTTTAAAATGGAAGTTAAATTAAAAAGCAAGACGATAATATAATTTTCAAAAAACCCAATTCCATTTTTTATAACTTAGTAAAAATTTTGAATCGATAATACTAATATTTAAAAAAAACAATTTGAATTTAGACATGGGATGCGTTGTTTTTATTTTTTTTTACTACAAACCGCAAGCGCTCAATTTGTGCGCACTATTATACAATTTGGGCCTCATTTATTAGTAAACGCGATATGTTCAAGCGGTGCGTTATTTACGAAATTAAACCAATAGGAGCGTTATGATGATTACGCTGATAAAATTTGAAAAACATATGTTGTGACTTCTATTTAGTGTTTTCGATAGCGTTAAATAAGGCAACGCGTAAATATAACGCATTTACTATAAATGAAGCCTTATCTTATTTATTATTATTTTTTTTTTACAGATATAAAACCCCATATAATTCATGCCACAATTAATACTGATTTAAGTGCAAAGACAAAAAACACCGAATTAAACATAAAATTTGAAAGTTTTCTCGTGTTTCTCAACGATATAACTCTGGTCCCTCTCGAAAATAATCCCAAAGACGTAGCACTCGCGAATTTGCCATCAATCTTATTCGAAATTTTGGGACAATTCGAGATTTATTTGGAAACGAGATCTTTGCCCGATGATTCACTATCAGCCGTCAAAGAAAGGGTCTTAGATTTATTACAAAACTTCGCTGTGGCTTCTTTCATGACCGATCATAATAACCATCACGATTTGTTAACGTTCTTGTATTCCAAATTGGTAAAGATGATTGATTTTGATGCCGAGAATAAAAATATTGTCGCTATCGAAAGGATTAGTGATTTATCATCTCGAATCCAATTAATCATAAAATGGCTGTTTTTAGTCTTCAAGTTAATCGTTGAATTTATTTTCGATAATAATATTATCTTTTAAGAAAGAATATTATGTATATTAAAGAGTCTCAAATATAATAGCATGCAAACGAGACACAATCTATTTTAAATTTTTTTAAAAATAATATATCTGCCAAATAGTGTTATTAAAAAGCCTAATATTAGGATTAAAACCAAAATAACATTATATGGGTCTAAAAATTTTGCACATAGTTGGCAGAAATGATTGGATATTTGTTTGCCATATCTCGATATTTATATAATATTATTTTAGCTAAGATCTTAATCGGGCCGTTTTAAAAAAATCGGCCTAAATTGGGCTTTTTAATAACACTAATGCCAATGAGTTATTTAGTAGCATAAAAAGTAATTTTTTTCCATTGCTATTATAATCCTCGTGGAATTCACCAATTTTATTGCAAATTTTTTAACATCACCACAATACAATCATCTTAAATATTTCTAACAATTTTTTGGTCTGAAATTTTTAAACATTACATTCATTTTATAACTTGTTCATTTATCGAATTTTTTTTTAAGACAAATTAACTTTTCTATTTTTTATAAATGAATTAATATTTGAATTAAATTTTATTAGTGTAAAAAATTTATTAAAATTTTATATTATTTTTTGCATCTTTTTTTAAACATTTATTTAGTAATTTTAATATATGGTTTAAAACTAAAGGCAACTATTGGGAACCGATCTCGAGCATGAACAACGAAATACCAATCAAGTCTCAAATATCAAAATATTTCTCGTTAATTTGATAAAATTATCGCATATCGCAACCTTTCGTAGCTTGAATATTATACCAACAAAAGGAGCACGGTCTGACAACGTGTCAATCACAAGTTTTTTAAAAAATAAAATAATAATTGATTGTTCCTAATTTAAATGTACAAACTTTATCCTTTTTTTTTCTTCTTTAAATATGAAAATTTCGGACAGGAACCGCCATCGATTCCTTATTATACGCCATCTCTTTGGAAGTGGACGATGAAATTAAAGTTTATAATCTAAAATCTAATAAAAAAAATTTTAAAAATGAATTGAAGAGAGAAAAGAAGATTGATTTGCTTAAGGTAATAGGGCGAGTCTCTTGGGAATTGTTATTAGGTGTGAAAATCTCTACCTGCTCTTACGAATAAATTACGTTTAAAGATGGCACGGGGATATTAAACGAGTTAAACATAAATTTAAAAAAAAGTTTTTTAAATGTAATAAAATTAAGTGGGCTATTACTACAACTAGTAAAATAAAATGCAGTGAGACTCTATTAAATAATTTAAAACTTATTAAACTATTTATAGCTTTCTTTTTTAAAAAAATTTATAATTATATTATTCATAAAACTCTTAAAATATCAACAAAAAAAGGATCATCTTCTCGAGGAGTACGAAATGTCTGGCCACCTATTTCAACTTTTAAGCAAATTTTCTATAAAAGGATTTTCTGATGGCTTTAAAACTAAAAATTATTACGAAACGGTGTCCGGATTAGCCGAAAAAGCTATTCAGAGGTACATAGATTTGCACGAGTCTCAAAAGCGTTTTTACAAGCGGATTACGATAAATAACGGTGAATTATTTACCTTGGTAAGTTGGTAATTATATCAAAATCAAATTTTGGTTTCTCAATATTTTTCATTTTTTATATATAAAAATAAGATGAGTTTTCTAGCTTAAAATTTTGAAAAGTGGGATCTGGTTTAAATTTTCAAATTTTTTTACTCGAATTTTTAGGGTTTTCTTGTTTCAATTTGTTTATAAAAGAAATAAAAAAAAGAGATAATTGTGAAACAAAAATTACTAAGAAATTTTAAAATTGATTCTGATTCGTACAAAATTTAAGAAAATAAATCAAGGTTCTGGCTTATGTCCCTGAGATTTCTCTCGGTTTCAAAGTTACCTGTTCCAACCGGAAAATTTGTTACACCCTAGAAAAAATGGGGTCCATATGCAGGGCTCTATAACAAAGAAAAGTTTGCAAATAAATCGGTATTTTATTATTTTTTATAAGGCAACCATTTTCGAAAGTTTGAGCAATATCATGAGCGAAGAGACAACGAGCACGAATGCGCGTATGAATAATGGCGTTGTTCATTTGCAAGTAATGGCAAACTTTTTGTCGCACCCTGAATTCATGCAAAAGTTTACGACATTGTTTCTATACATCATCGAACTCTACGATGTAAGTTTTGAAACAGGATATGACGGAATTCCCCAAAACGGTGCCATTGATTGTAACGCTCTATTAAATCTAATAATTGATGCTTGGGTAAAAACTTCGAACCAGATACATAAGCATGTATCTCAAAATGTTCCACCTAGCGATGGAGGGAACCGTTATTTGAAGCAGGTTTATTATAATTTTACAAATATCTTCCATAGGCCATAAATTTGATTTTTATACCAATATATTTTTGAAAGCTAGAATTAAAATCATTTATATATATATTGTATAAGGTTCATCACCCCCCTAAAAAAGAAGACAATAATTTAAAAAAAGAGATATCTAAAATAATGCGTATTTTTCTAGGCCTACCATTAATGCCCATTTAAAAACTATTGTATCTCGGTCCCATAATTAGTAGTTTGGCTACGACCTATCTTTAGTTGTCAATGTAAGGATATTCATCACCATAACGAGGGTTTGTGTATCTCTTCTGCACTATATATCAAATCACCATTTTTATTATGTATAAGATTAAAGCGTTATTTTTGACCAATATTTATTTATATTAATAGATTAAAAATTGTTGGAATATTCTACGCGATCGAGACGATGCGGCGTTATCTTCCAAATCAAATTCTAGAGCCAAATGTACTATTATGAAATCGGTACCAAATAATGTGGTGACCGCCGATAAAACAATGAATCACAACAAAGAGCGTTTTGATCAAGATGACGGAGCCGTGTCGAATTATATGATTGATGAATGCAGTGATTTTTCTTTAGGAATATAATTAGATTACAACTTGCAATTGTATTTATATAATATAGAAGTGTGTAAATAAACGATTATTAATAAACGATGATGCCATTTTTCACAAATTGAGTGTAAAATATGATAATGGTCCTAAGGCCGGACCCGATTATGGTTCTTGAAAAATGAACCCATGACTCAGTAACTTCCTCAGGGGGAGCATCAGGATTCAAACCTCTCAAAATAGGATTTTTGTGCGAATATTTGCTTAGAATGACCTTATTTTTTTTTAATTTTTGGATTTTTCAAAAAGTTTAGCTCCCTTCTAGTTGAAAAATTGAATATTTATGAATATTAATTAATGAGTAATTTATAAGCCAGTTTATTACGGAACCGAAATAGTGCTCGGTCCTTAAAAAATACCCATATCTTTTTTGTTCGTTATTACTAGTCTAAGACCGAAAGGACAGGGCCGTTGATATTTACTAGTGAAAAATAATAATATAATTATGCTCTACAAGAAGGCGCCATACAGGGCAAGCTTTACTCATTCCGTTGGCTGATACGGTTTCTTCTGGCAAATAATGTTTATTGATGATATTTTGGAAGAACTCCCCAACATTTTTCTTAATGATATTCTTTAATAACCTGTAATAGACTTGAGAGTTTCGAAAATACCTCGCCCCCTTAGTTCTCTCATTTAAATGTACCGCTCGTGTTATAATAGATTATAAATTATAATAATTAAAGATATAATATATTATGATTATAAAAAAAATATTAAGAAAATATATAGAATAACTTTTATGGCTTCAACGACGCTCATAAAATTTTTTTTAAACTATCGCCGCCAATAAGGTACCATTACACATGACCTATTTGGGAAAATTAAATCAACGTGACATGAGTGAAAGATTTATTTAATAGGCATTTTTGCGTCCCGATTTCTTCCGAAAGATTATGTCCATTTCCGTTTCAGAACATTTCAAAACGCGTTCAAAAAAAAATCATTTTATTTCTATTTAATTCATATACAATTTTTAGTCATTAATAATTCATGTTTTATTGAAAAAATAGGATTTCTTGTAACATGTTGCGATAATTAAAATAATCTCTGGAAATGTTATGATTTTTGGTATTAGTGAAGTTTAAAGATCTGATTTTCTTGGTTTATACCAAACCCGACAATTTAATCTTTAGATTCGGTCTTTGCGGTCGTCTTCAGTTTGAGGTGTGGGATAGTAAAAATGGTATTATTATTTTTTTATAATTATCAAATTAAATCTAAACAATTTAATCAACTTCACAGTTTCCTGTAAAGCTGTGAAACAATCATTTTTCTAAAGCAGAGTGCCAATGGTAACAAAGAAAAGATAAAAGCTTTTTCAAGCAAAGATGTTGCAATTTTATCATGTGTAATTAGGCAGTGTTCTTCATCTTTTTAGCAAAACTTTGAAAGTTGGGTATAATATATGTAGACTAGATTTTTTATAATAATCGGCTAAATCCAGGTGATATAATGGTATTTTGATTTATACAAAGCCAAAGTAAAGATAGATCCTTGTTTTTATAATGTGGTTAGCGGTTTGTTTAAAATCGACTCCAACGCGAACCGAGTGCCTACTTATTTGTTTTTTATGTTTCTCTGTATCATAAGATATGTAGCTTTACAAGATAAATATTTGAAGATCTTTTGTTTAATTAGTCGTTTTATTTAAATTTTATATATTTATTTTTTTTTTAAATTATATTGCCCTAAAAACCTTATTTTCAAATGAAAATATTTATTTAGTAAATTTATTTTGAATCCAACAATTATTCATTAAAACAATCCATATTGATATTTTCTTTAAAGTTTTGTTAAAAATTAATTAAAATTTTTTTTTAAAAAAAAATGGGATACGATCTATTCATGCTTATAGCTTTGGCTCTTTTATCAATGCTAACGACTAGAAAAGGTTATATAAAATTAAATAATATAGCGAGCACAAATAAGTTAAAATTTTTGAAATTCTTAATTTTTAAAATGTTTAAATAAGAATTTTCCTAGTTTTATTATGATTTAGTGTATTAGTTAATGAATCACATTATAAAAATTTAGATAATTCCATATGATAAAAATTAATTCTTCTTATTTGGATTTAAGTTTTAACCCATTTCCACAAATCATCATAGTTTTTAATAGGAAACCTTCATTCCATTCTAAAATCAAAATTTATATATTGTTTAAAATGTATCACTCAGTTTAGAGGGTTTATTTATTTTTTTTGATCATTTTTTGATGCGTTAATAGATTTTTGTAATCCTTGGAAGGGCGCCAAATTTAGAAACTGGAGCAAAGACCCACTTTTCAAAGTTTTAGGAAATACCACCGTTTTTTAAAAAAAAATATTCAAAACCATAACTCTTTTAAGTCCAGGTTCTCATCTCACTTTAATTTGGAAATTATCTTTATCTACGAAACCTTGAAATACAAAATTTTAAACTCTAACATTAATAAATTTCCCTAAACCGGTTTAAGAAAAAATAATAATACCCTTAGATTCTAGTTATAACTGGATTTTCTTCTTTTTTTTTAAAAAAAAAACTTATTTGTTATTCTAATGGATAATAAACATATATTAGTTATTTTATCATATTTTCTAAACAAAGCTCAAAGGTATGTAAACAATATTCGATATTTATATAATATAAATTATATGGGATAGAAAATGTATCAGTGCCAACTCTAAGGAGGGTAAAAACTGGAATTTGGATTCCCAAAGATTCCACATAAGTTTGCCCTAAACTTGTTCTATAAAATGTTTTGCCCAAATATAGAGTAAAATAAAGTTTAGGCGTTCTAAGCACCCCTTTGTCCAGGACGGAACAATAATATATTTATTTTTTTGTTTTACTCTTTCCCAGTTTACTAAAAAAAATGATTACAATTTTCATATTTATAACTTTTTAAAAAACTCGGAATGTTGAAACACTCCAGACAGAATTGAAATCGTATTTCCAATGTTATGCACGGATTTCTAAATATAAATCAATAATTACTTAGTTTCTTATCAAAGAGAAATTCTAATTATCACTTATTTTGAATAAAGGAAGAGAAAAAAAATCAATTACTTTTCGAGGACTTGTAAAACTTTTTTTATTCAATTGATCTTATATATATTATTATTTTTTAAAAAAACAGTGGTGCAATCCCTAACGATATTGTTAACCAGGTAAATAAAATTTTCTTTAATTCTCTCTTTTCGCCTAAATATATGATAAGTTTAAAAACTTAATGCATATCGACTTATATATTCTGTTTGATTTTATTATGTATTCTATGTAGAGTGACATGTATCCAGTGACGTCGCTAGGGTGGGGGTTGGAGACCTTCCATCCCTCTGAAAAATTTGAAGATCCCCCCAAAAATTATGAAATTTTTTTACCATTTTAAAAAATGTAATCTATTAAAAAAATATTATTTTGAAAATGTTAGCCCAAGTTATTTTGAAAATAATTTTAAAAAAATATTTTGATGAGATCATAAAGACCAGTATTGCCCTGTATCTATCTTATAGCTTTTTTATTTCTAAAATTTTAATATTTTATATTCTTTGCCAAAATTGTCATTTTTGAAAAGGTGAGTAAAAGACCTAGCTAGCAGTGGCGCAACTGGTTATAGTCAATTAGGGTTACTTCAAAGATACTTTTTTTAATTTAGCGTTGTTCAACTCTAACTTGTATCTGAGTCCTTTTCCTTCTGACTGACGCCAATCTTGATTAATCTCCCCCTCAAAATTAAAATTTTTGTTAAGGGTCAATTCTTCTTAAGAACTAAGTTAGGGGAGCTTAGACAATTTATTTTAAATAAAATAGCTAATGCTATGTAACCTTTAATAAAAATCATTTAACTTTCCTGTTTTTATTTTCTTTTCTCATGATATATATAATTTAATCATATTAAATTAATGTTTAACCTAAAGATTTAAAAATATCTATATAAAATAATTGAGCGAAATTCAAAATAATTATGCAAAATAATTACAAGAAAGAAATCTTATAATTAAAAATAAATATAAAAAAATTGGATTTCGGGTTTAAATTTCTTGTATTCAATAAACTATATAATGATTCATTATTTAGATACAGAATATAAGTCGCTAAAAGATACTTTTCCAATGGATCTAGATATCGCCTAGAAACATAGCTACAGATATCATAATTTTGTATTTAGATACTTGTATCGGATACTTTAATAATTCTACAAAATTTATGTAATATGTTTATATATTAAAGAGAAAGAGATTGGGAATGACTATAAAATTTCGGCCCATGTAGGCCTTATTTTAGTGATCTAACCATATTCTAAAAACAAATATGATATTTGAAACTCTAGTTGTATCTTTTATTAGTATGATAAGACACTTCTCCAAGCTTAGGGGCCTTTTCCATATTAATATAATTAGTAGCAGCTCCTTTCTGATAAATCCACTTCTCTGTTATCTTGACTAAAATCGACACTAAACTTTGATGGTATTGGTTGTCCGCTCGGCCTTTTATATTGTATAATATAATAAATAACTTTCTAAAATAAAATAAAATGAAACTCATCCTGAATTTTACAAATTATACAATTCAAAATCAAATGCTTGGGTCGTTGTTACACGGCTAAATTAATGCGCGTAAAATAAACTATAATAAAGATAAAAGATATATACAACAAAATAAAGAAAACTTCTCCACTCAACTGATGCTATTTTTCTTAAATTTTTATGATTTCCGCTTTAAAACTTATTTTTTACTTTCAATTTTATCCTATTTATGTAGTTCATTAATTAAAGGTTCTTCTTCCCTTCTTATCATATCACTTTATGTGAGATATTATTAAGACATTTTTTTTATTTTATAAAATAATATTTTATTTATATATATATTCTATTTTTTATTATACTAATTAATAGATATTTAACTTTCATATAATGTCCATTTGTTATAATTTCGTTATATCGACAATTTATATCAAGGTATGTTATAATAATAGTAAAGGTTCGAAACATAAACAACAAAATGTTTGAAAATTTTTATGAATAAATTGGATCAATTGTCTATTGCCTTTAGGCAATATCAGAATTAAGGCTTAAATTACAGGTTATAATATTATTAATGTTAATTAAATATCATTTAACGTTAAAAAAAGTTTTATTTTGGAATTTTTGGATAAAAAAAATGAATTTGGAACAAACATAATAAAAGCTATGTCTATATCTTCCCTCTTACATGCTTCTAATGATAACTTACATATTTTTTAGTTGATTCTAGAAGACGGGAAACTCTTACACAATGTAGATGGAAAGACGTTTAAAGTATGTTTGTTAAGTCGCGATGATAACGTTACACACCATTGTTACGATTTTTCAGGTTACTACTTCGCCCCAATTCCTAAACAAGTAACTAAGGTAGGTAATTATCAATTAGATCAATGATAAATAATTCTAACACCACTAACGAAATATTTGAATTTTTATAACCATTTAACTAGGATTGTAAAGATTTTATTTAGCATTTTTCTGATTATTAATGATACATTCGCCTAAATTTTCCAAACATAATTTCAAAATATGTAATCAAAATTTTAAAACATTTTACTCAGATGGAAATTATGAAAGTGGGTGAAAAACTATATGTTAAGGAATATTACGATAGCTTCTATCTGCTGAAAATAGGCAAGGGAATCAAAAAACTTAACGCAAAAACCACAAAAGAAGCTCAGAGAGAAATTAGCGTAATGAATATCCGAATTCCGCAAAACACTTTCGGAAAGTCTAATACGATCTATCCTAGTTAGAAATATTGGAATTTTTATCCTCACCCTCAGACAATAATAATTGTTATAGGAATAGAAATAGTTGACCTTTCGAATTATTTTTTTTGATTTTATTAAATGATTAATTTATTTTACGATTTGTGGAAAAGATTGCCGATTTGATTTAATTCAATACCTAAAAGCCTGATAAAATAAATTAGATAAGTTATTGCTATAATTAAGACAGTGTTAATTTTAAAATTTTAATAAATTCCTATGATAAAATTTTATAGAAAGTTGTTTTGGATTAAAATAAAACTTATTTATTCATTTTCATTAAAGTTTGGAAGGTTTATGAATTATATTTTTTGATGTTAATGGACACAGTTTAAGGCAGCCAACAAGCATTCATAATTTATAATAATATTATATAATAGTATAATTTCATTAATGAATGACAAAAAATAAAACCCAACTCGCAGAATGCTTCATATATTACAACGATGTTTGTGACTTCATTGAATCCTTAGCTATTTACAATGTATACAGATCAAGGCGTTTCACTGAGTATAAAATGAATAATATGATAAAATATTTTTAAAATAAATTTATTCAGCGGAATTTCTTTGGCACGGACTGAGGTTGGCATCGTGGAAAGAATAGAATCCGATTACCACGTTGAATCGTTTAGGAGTAAGAAGAGAGATGAAAATGTTCTGCTATTTCACAGTATTTTCCACAGTTTCTATAGGACCATGATTGGTAACATATTTAGCAACAAGACCGATTACCAAATTGAAATGAGCCAAAATAGCTTAATCACGATAGCATATTAGAATAAATATCATCGCAAACTTATATTATTTAAAGATAGTTATTTTTTAAAACCTTTGCTTAGTTGAGTAAAGACGATAATACATTTACTTTATATAAATTTTGCCTTTTTAAAAAAAATATAATAGCTGAAGCGGAACGTAACGGGACTGGATATTTCCTTAGTAATATTTGATATAGATAACCCAAAAGTGGATGTTATTTTGGACACAAAATTTCATGAAGTTTAATATTCAATAAATTATTATTTATTAATGACATATATTTTTTTGTTGGAAAGGGCTTGGTAGGTAAGTTTAGGGAAAATATACATAGATAAGGCCCCCTAAATGTATTGACAATAATAAATATGATAAACAAATAATAATATTTAAGTGTAATTTGGTGTTTTTTTTCTATGTTTCAAGGCAATATTTACCCAAAGTTCTGAAGGCGTGACACTTGAAACTAAAGAAGCTCGTAATTGATCGATAATGTTAAAATCAACCGTTTATCCTAAACATCTGATCGCGAGGATGGAAATAAGAAAAAAATCCCAAAAAAGAGGGCGATATACATTCCCGATAGGATTTTATATTCGTTTACAAAGACCTTACAAGAACTGTGAGTCAGTTTAAAACTGACAATTTTTTTTCTCAAAATTATATTAATATAATAGATACAAATTTAAATGTTATGGGGTATTTATGATTTATTCCTTCCTCTAATAATACTAGTAGTAGGTAATAAAATAGATATTTATAAATAATATATATAATGCTGTAAGTGCTAACGTTATTATACTTAAAATAACTAATTTTTTTTACTTTAATTTCAATTATTATATATAATTAAATTTATTATTTTGATTAGTATACGCAAATAACTAAATATTAATGAATAGTGTTAGCTTCTGTAAAAACGACTATAATTTGTATAAATTTTTAAATAAGACAGAAGTAACTAAGCTATTCATTATAGTCATTTTCTTTTTTAAATCAGGTTTGGCTAGTGCTTAGGAATTTTTTCCTTAATCGTCCGTATTTGGTTCAAAAATTTATATAAAAGTCTAAAACACAAAATATGGCTTGCTCTACTCCGGACAAAATGTGATAAACTTTTTTCGAGAATTTGTTATTTTTTAGTGGTTTAGGTCACCAAATGACCCTATTATAATAAAAATCGTTGCGAAAACATTACATAATCAAATCCTTCGGAAATGATCTCCCGATTGATAAACAACCGGGAATAACGATTTTCTAAATTATATTATTATATTGATTATCATTTATAACATATCTAAATAATATAATTACTTAAGTGTTAATAATTAGTGTATACGTATTATAACCATCGATACTTTGAAATTCTTTTTTGATGTTTTATTTAATATAAATTATAAAATATCTAATTTTTTAGTTCTAGATTTTGCAGTTTTGAATAATAACTATGAAATATCAAGAAAGGTGAATAAATTTGACAACTACTATTTTATATTATAAAAATACATCCATTAGATGGCGCTTGAATTTATTTTTAAAAGTTTTATAGTTTTTGATTTTTTTTAAAAAAAAATTGTTTTTTTGAATTTGGTAGTTGAAGAAAATAATTTTCATTTCTAAAATGGTTTGAATCGATTAAATTTTTAAAAATTGTTATCATCCTAACAAAAGTACGATAAATTTGAATTAAATTATAAATGCAATTTCATTGACTTTCGCCAAAATAATGAAATAATCTATGAATAAAATCTTTATTATCTAATATTCGATTGTGATGTGTATGCTTAACAATCACACATTTTTGAAATAATACAGTTTTTGACTATTTACACAGTGCAAAAAAATCTCAATATTGTACATGTGTCCTACTCGTAATAGTAATAGATATTATAATAAGGTAAATAATAGTGTCCGTTTGATTAATTTCTAATATAATCGTATAATAACTTGGAAATAATAATTACATTGAAATTAAAAGATTGGGCCATATATTTTCTTTGTTTATCCACATTTAATACAAAAGTTCGCTTCTTCCTAGAAATTGCCTATATTAAAAAATCCATCCCGTAATCTCATTTGATGGGGCTGAAATTTATTTTATAAAAATTTACAGTTTGCTATATTTTCCCATAATCGTAGTTCGATAAATTTCTAAATAAGAGTTTTAAAAAAATATACTTCTTCAAACTATTTTTAAATATATAAAATAAATTTTAAATTATTTTAGAGTTACAGCATTGCCCCGCCTCAAACAAGACTATAGCACTATTTATTGAGTTGAACTCATGGTTGTCAAACCACATTGACCTGTAGACTGCCACTATATATCTCTAATGTTAAATTTTAAGAAAATTTTTTATACATCACAGGATTCGAACTTATGACTTAACGTTTCAAAGGCAAACGTTCTTCCATTCCTTCTATATTAAATTTTGTAATATAATCCTTCTTATAGATGCTATTATTTTGCTATTAACATTTATTTTTATTGGCTTATTAAGCTCTTTTTTTATTGTTATAAATTTATTTTCTTTGTTATAAACATAATATTTAATTAATTTTAAAAAATCGACCATTTTTAATTATCCTCCATATTTTTAACACACTTTGAATTTCAGCATAAACCTTTATTTATTAACAATATCCAGAAAATTAATCAAGTTACTAATCCTAAGTATTTATTATAATTTAGATTTAACAAATAAATTTAAATTATATTTAGCCAATTGAAAAATAAACATTCATCTCATATTACCAACCCAAAATATGGCAGTAAAAAAAATATTATTATATTGATTATCGTTTATAATATCTCTAAATAATATAATTACTTAATTAAGTTTTAATAATTAGTGCACACGTATTATAACTGTCCTATCTTCGGGATAATTAGATATAATTGTAGTTTATAAAGATATATATATAATATTATAACACGTCATTTATAATCACGTGATGTTTTTTTTAAAATATTTTAGTTATATAACATACAAAAAGGATATTTTTTTTAATCATTGATGATTTTCTTAAGATATATAGGTAAACGGAGTGCATTGCCCTCCCCTTTTACAATATCGTCAATTATCTTTTGAACACATTTTTCTAAAAATATGGTTTTTAATGATAGAAACATTGTCAGAAGATGCTAGGAAAACAATTATAGTTAGCAATTTTAAATATCTTGACGTGAAAAATTATATTTAAACAAATATTAATTTCCTTTGATCTCTGAAAGTAACACTATTATATTTTCCTTCCTGATTTTTAATTTTTCTAATATCTCTCCGGAACTCCTATTTTATTCTTTATATTTATCCTACACTCTCCGAATAAAAAGATAAAATATTAATAAAAAAATAAAAAAATAAATTAAATAGAAAAATTAATTACAATCAACATGATAGGGAGAAGGAAAAGTAAAACTCACAAAAAACTCTTTCGCCTACAAAAAATATATATATCTCAATACATTACTTAAAAAAGCAGACATATTTCTCAATTAAATCATTACCGTATAATTTTTGTTCTAATAACCCGTGCACATTCTTAATTCTTATAAGGCGAACTCTGTAAGTTAAAGGTAACTATATCAATGATAATTAACTTATATAATTTCTTAAGTTTATGGACCTTAAATATATAGAAATTGTTAATATAAATCTACGTATGGTGTACCACTTAGGTTAAGGATAAATTTTACACTTTGTCACAACGACAAGTTTTTGTCATTGTGCATCAAAACCTAAATATAAAAATAGAAAACAAATATATATATATAAAGGAAATTAATAATAATTAGGAATCACGAAATCATAAAATCAACTTTAATTCTTTATTCAAAATTATAATAGTAAACATCATAAAAAAAATAAAATAAAATAAAATTAAAAATTAAAAGTAAATTTTAGTTAAAATAATAATCCCTTTTTTCGCCTCATAATTTCTCCATTATATATCCTTTTTCTTTAATCAACATTTACATAGTCTCACTAGCGAAGAATAAAAAGTTCTACATCCCACTTGTTAAAACTGTTAAAGTATGAAAAAATCTACAAATCTCACGCGTTTTTTTCTCATTTACATAGACGGGGATATTTTAATAAAACATTATTTTTGTTTACGATTTGCATAATGCATTTTTTTGTAAAGTAAAACTGCAACACCCTTCCACTTAAGTTAGACCCACCAATCTGCGAATAATCAATCTTCTTTCGATCTCGACTTATTCTTCTTAATTTTTGCTGTCTTCTAAGTTCTAACGAAGGCTTTGTCGCTTGAAATTTTTGAATTCTATCTGTCGCTTGTCACCCTGTGAAACGATCAGCTTTTTATCTCTGTAGGCCACTGACGAACTTGATAAAGGCTTGTTTTCCACGATCCACGCTTGATGAACGATTATCGATGCCATCCAGTTTCATCGTAACTTGTTTTCTATCATTCTCTTGTAATCCACGATTAGCCTTTTATCTCGATAAACGATTGGTCTGCGATAAACGATGGTTTTCACGAATTCTTGTTCCTATGATTGTTGATTTTCGTATCTTAGACTAAAGTCTCGGTAATAATTGGCTATTATTGGTCCGCGATTAACGATTGCAGCATAACGTCTTGACCATCTTATCAATTCGCTTGTTTTCTACTTTTTCTTGTAATTGATTGGTTGCTGCCTCTAATTCTTGTAATCGTATCTATCTTTTAGACTTCCGGGTCTTCTACGACAGTCTGCCTTTGCTGAGATATCGACTTTATCTTAAGGTTTCAGGTAATCACATCTAATCTACTTCTACCTAAAATAATCTATTTAAATAACTTCTGAAATATTTTATCACTTTTTATATTTATTCTACAACATAAACTATCTAATCATATACTAATAAAATATATACATATACCAACTTTATCCTAATGTCTACATTTATCTCCTCTAAACTAATTCTGCCTTTAATAAATGGTGTAAATTATACTAAATCTTAAATTTATAATACGTAGCAAAAATATCTATAATAAATTATATAAATATATCAAATTCTATCACCCCTTTCCCCTTAATGAAGCCTAGACCCATATTTCCATTGAAAAATATACTTGTACTCATCCTTTAGCTATTGATCCTATCTTCTTTTCAGCCATGTCTATCCTAAATTTATATCTAAAAATACTATTCTACTATATATCAAAATCTTTCTTTTACTCAAGCTTTTTTTTTTAAAAAAAACTGCTGAAATATATAAATCTCTTTTCATACATACGTTGTTGAGAAATCAATGACATCTAATCATATAAGTTTTCATACTTACGTTTATGAACAACCTCTTAACTCTAATCACTATGGTTTTCACCCCACGTCTTTGAAGAACTTATGAAATCTAATCATTATAATTTTTCGCACAACCGTTGTTGAAAACTGATATGTATATTTCTAAAGCATGTTTTTCTTTCTGTTATTATTATAATAATGTTGCATAATTGTCTCAAATCTTATTTATGATTCAAAAAAATAAAAATCCGATCTCAAATTGAGCTCGATTGCGGCATAAATTTTCTAATGACGAAAAGCCGATTCTCTCTATGAAGATTTTTTGGTTAATCTACAACCTAATATACTAATTCACATTATTCCTTGAGGCTGTTTTGTCTCTCGCAGCCCTTAAAATAAAAGTTAAACGTAAATCTTCAATAAGAATTTAATCAACTATTTCCTAACCATAAAGTTATATTCTAATCTTATTCACCGAATTTTTTAATTATTATATCTCAGCAACCTATTAGTTAAATATTAACTTTCGCAATTTATGTTTCTATTTCTTTGTCAAAGTTATTTCTAATGATCACTTGCTAATAATTCTAAAATCTAAAATATCATAGTCTTTATTAGTTTCAAAATTCCATTGGTTTTTAGTTTACCAGTAACTTCTAAATATAAAATTCCTAATGTCTTTAATTTTAGATTTTATATTCCTACATAAACATAATCTTAACAACATAATTTTTCCTTTTCATCTTTATTTACATATTTTTCTTACGTTCTTCTGGAATTTTTTTTTTGTATTAGAATACAGTTTGACACCTCTCCTTGTTGTCCCACCGGTCCCAGACTGAAGGTTGTAACGGGCCGGTCTCCTCCGCTCTTCGGCACCACTGTCACAACGACAAGTTTTTGTCATTGTGCATCAAAACCTAAATATAAAAATAGAAAACAAATATATATATATTAATAATAATTAGGAATCACGAAATCATAAATTCAACTTTAATTCTTTATTCAAAATTATAATAGTAAACATCATAAAAAAAATAAAATAAAATTAAATTAAAAAATTAAAAGTAAATTTTAGTTAAAATAATAATCCCTTTTTTCGCCTCATAATTTCTCCATTATATATCCTTTTTCTTTAATCAACATTTACATAGTCTCACTAGCGAAGAATAAAAAGTTCTACATCCCACTTGTTAAAACTGTTAAAGTATGAAAAAATCTACAAATCTCACGCGTTTTTTTCTCATTTACATAGACGGGGATATTTTAATAAAACATTATTTTTGTTTACGATTTGCATAATGCATTTTTTTGTAAAGTAAAACTGCAACACACTTGTACAAATTTTTAAGCAGATTGACTCTAACAATGTTACGCCATATTATATAACATTTATACTATTCGAATAAGATTGAGTATCTTAAATCCCATGGCGTGGATAAACTTTATAACTTAACCATAATTTACAATTATACTTCTATATTGATCATAATTTCTTATACTCATTTCCCTCCTTCCTGGTGTAGAATCGCACGATAATCATAGAAATATTTTTTTATATACAATGAAAGACCATAGTATTAGGATGATTTCCTTAAATATAAGATCGCTAAGTGACAAACTCACAATTCTTAGGCAAACTATAAACGATCAACGATACGACATCCTCCTTCTACAAGAAACTCACTTGAAAGAAACGGAAGTAAGAAATCTCTTAGAATACACCTTATACTGCAGCTCGAATGCTGAACATGTTTGGGCAGGTGTAGCAATCTTAATCCATAACAAACTAATTAAATATGTAAGCTTTAATCCAATTTCCAGTCGCATTTGCTGTCTTACCTTAAATATTGGTTACAAGAAAATTCACCTGTTCAATATTTATTCACCACATAATAATAAAGTTTTTTACATAGAGCTGGAAAATATCTTAAAAGAACTACCTCATCGAGATAGTATCATATTAGCTGGCGATTTCAATGCCTCGGTTGGGAAGCCTAACAATTCTACCTGCCTCGGGAACGCCACTCTAGTACAAAGTACGAACACTAATGGCAAAAAACTAATAGAAATCTGTGAACACTTCAATTTGAAAATAGGAAATACCTTCTTCAATCATCCTAACCATCACACCATGACCTACAAAAGCCCATCTTTTGGCACTACCTCACAAATTGATTTCTTTGTAATTTCCAACAATATATTTAAGTGGGTGAAGGACATCAAAGTCATCAGCAAACTGAACTTCACCTTATTTACGGACCATTACCCACTAGGATGCGAGCTAAGGATAAAAAATACCATTTTTCCAAACCGAAATCAACATAGCCACCTTAACTCTACACATTTCATAATGAGGAAAGACTTGGCACAGCTGAATGATCCGGTTATAAAGGAAGAGTTCATCACCAATCTAACAACATGGAGAAACACCCAAAATGGCATGATCAATCCTAATATAACTTGGAAGGATATGAAACTAAGTTTATCAAGCTGTATGAATTCATGCTTAAGACCACGAATTAAGCGTAAAGAATGGCTATCCCCTTCAACAATACAGATAATTAAAAACTTAACAACAAATATCTCCTATAACCAATATACTAAACACCACAGAAGGTACATAACTCACTGCATAAGAACAGATAAAAGATATTTTATTGCCAACTTATCTAGATCCATACAATATAGCTTTGACAACAATAATATTTACAAGGCTTTCCAATCTCTTAAGTTACTCACTACCTTTAAATCCAATCCTCTACCAAGATTACACATTGAAAATAATAAAATTATAACGGACCCCAGGGAACAATTAGCGATATGGACAGACCATTACATGAACCTTTACAGAACAAGATGGCCTAAACCATTATGTGACTATCCTTTCCAACCACCTAATCGGAACCTGAACAGAATAGATATAATCAATGCCATTAAAAGACTAAAAACCCATAAAGCAGCCGGAATCGATGGGATTTTTGCGGAACTTTGGAAGATAGATGCTGATTTAAGTGCTAGTCTACTGCTTCCCCTCTTTAATGAGATATGGAATACTGGCAATTTCCCAGAGGAATGGATGACATCGATAATACTTAATTTCCCTAAAAATAAGAACCCGACTAGCCTGAAGGACTACAGAGGAATTGCACTGATCCCAGTTACCCTAAAAATGTTCACGTATATTATAGCCGTCAGGATTAAACCAATCATCGATGGAAACCTCTCAAACGCCATCACATCATATAGGAAGGGCAGGAACACGACGGAACTAACCATGGCGCTTAAGGTTATTCTGGAGAAAGCTAGAATGCATAAGTCCCCAATATTTGCCCTAATGATTGATCTAAGTCAAGCCTTTGACTCCATCATACAGCATAAGATCTGGCCCTTACTGGAGGACATAGGAATAGATAAACATCTGATTTCGCTTATAAAAATAATATACGATAATCATAACGTGATACCACAACATCTGAACTTAAAATCACAACCATTTAAGGCCAACAGAGGACTGAAACAAGGATGCATTTTATCACCTATGCTATTTAATGTAATAATGAACGATATTCTGAATAAATCCTTCAAACAAGAACATGCTCTTAACCCTCGATATCTGAATCAACAATATGATAATAACATACACAACTCTCTAAATTTTCTATGCTATGCCGATGATGTATGCATATTAGCTAACTCTGAGTACAAATTAAGAAACTTGCTGTCATTGTTTGTCAAAAATTGCTTTGGATACGGACTGAAAGTCAACTACTCAAAGACAAAGTTAATTGTATCCAATATCCCTCTATATAACAGCGACCCCTTTAACTTTGAGGATAATGTGGTGGATACGGTCTCGGATTTTAAGTACCTAGGAACCAGAATAATGTCATTAGGCACCACCATTTTGGATACTAAGTCGAGGACCAACAAGGCCAGATCCCGATATCATCAGCTAACTAAATTATGGTCGTCCAACCAGATATCTACGAACCTAAAAATAAGACTCTTTAAATCCCTAATTCTACCCATCTTAACATACGGGTTGGAAACATGGCAGGACACTAAAAGCAACATCAACACATCCCAGACCTTCATAAACAAGTGCTTAAGAAGAATCACTAAAACTTACTATCCATACAACACCCCAAACACAACTCTCTGGAACAGGTGCGACATCCTACCTATCAAAAGACTCATTCCTTTGAGGAGATTAGAATTACTCGGCCACTGCTTAAGACATTCACGAGATAATATGATATTTTCGTCCATGGAGTGGACCCCGGATTATGGAAGGCGAAGAATCCCCAAATACTACTGGCTGGCAAAATGTCTGAAGGACATGGACTTGATCAATCTTACGTTTATAGATTTTCTTGCACTCAGCAAAAACAAGAAACATTTAAAGGAACATCTGCAATACATGCTTAAATATGGTTTAAACTAGAGCAGGAATCGTGGACGTATCAGACTATTTCTCACACTGCCTTATTTCCAATCTCTTATCCCCAGTCTAATGACAACTTATGTTTTGGCGCAATAGGAATTATGATTTTTGACGAAGTCAATGATAATCTTAAAACCGTGAATATTGATAATGATAACGATCTCCAGGCTCAATATAATAATGATAATAGTGAATAACATGGATTCTATAGACATTGCGTTATCTTCCAAGGATATACTTACCAAACATTAAGAAATTTTTTTTTCCCATCTCTTAAATCTAACCAGGTGTCAGGTACATTATTATTATTAATATTAGCTACAATTCTTAACACTATTTTGCCGGTAACGGAACTAATAGATCCCCTCTTTCTTACTCCTCTCTTCTTTACTATGCTAGCTGACTACATAGTGGTACCGTCCACTATAATAAAACGGGTATACATCATGTATAGGATCTATATACTAGTGAATATACATGGTGCACGCTACAACTCCTGGTGGGTGATGAAATTGCACTTCGTGCAATTTCTGGCGTGGTAATGAATGAATTAATTAATTAATTAATTTTAAAAATATGAAAATTACGAAAATAATAAAGAAACTATTCGTGTAAGTTCTTTAGTGTGTCAGGTATATTTACTTTTGTTTTTCTGATTTTAGTAATTTAGTATAATTTTAGTTTGTCTTAGGTAGATTTTTTTTTAGTTTGTTTTAGGTAGTTTTTTTTTAGTTTGTTTTAGGTTGGTTTTTAGGTTAGTTATTTTTTTTAATAACCATCTATACTTTTAATTCTTTTTTGATGTTTTATTTAATATAAATTATATCTAATTTTTTAGTTTATGTTTTTGCAGTTTTGATAATAACTATAAAACATCAAGAAAATAAATTTGATAACTACTATTTTATATTATAAAAATATCCATTAGATGGCGATTAAATTTATTATTAAAAGTTTTAATATAAATTTTGATTTTTTGAAATTGGTAGTGGAGAAAATAATTTTTATATGGTGTATAACCCATTACAAAAAATGGTGTGATTCAATATAAATATAACATTTAAAACAAATTATAGATAAAATTTTCAATTATGAATTATTGTTATCCAAGCAAAAATATGACATATTTGAATTAAAAGATAAATGCAATCTCGTTGATTTCCGCAAAAATAATCAAATAATCTCTGAACAAAATCTTTAAATACAGTTATTGACTCTTTTCGTAGTGCAAAAAAATCTCAATATTGTAAATGTGCTCTACTCGTAATAGATAGTATAGGCAATTAATAGTGCTTATTTGATGAATTTTAAATATAATCATATAATAACTAGAAAATATTAATATTATTGAAATTATAAGATTGGGGCTGTATATTTTCTTTATCTATCCACATTTAATACAAAATGTTTGCTTCTTCCTGGAAATTGCCTATATTATAAAAATCAGATATTTAACCAAATTCATCCCGTACTCTCTTAAACATTTGATGGGGCTAAAATTTAAATTATAAAAATTTATTGTTTGCTATATTTTCACGTAATCATAGTTTGATAACTTTCTAAATAATAGATAAAAAAAATACTACTTCAAGCTAAAAAATTAAATTTAAAAAAATAAATAAATAATTTACTCTTTATAGAGTTACAGCATGCCCCGCCCAATGACATATAATATGCCTAGAATGACGATTCATTCATTAAAATGAATAATAAAGAGTCGTTAAAAGCAAATCAGCTGGACGCACCATTTTGGTAACCTATAATAATTATTTTCATGTTAAAAACTACTGAATATTTTCTAATTTTTTGAAATTAAAACATTTAATTCTTTAATAAAGCTTGCATCTGATATACGAATAAATTAGGCTCTAGTTTAAAATTTTAATAATAATTACTGTAACCAAGATGTCGTCCACAGATGATTTGCATTGATGTACACTTTTAATAAATGAATCGTCAGTCTAGATATATTATATGTCATTGGCCCCGCTGCAAATTTCAAGACTATAGTTAGACCTGTGCGTCGACGAAACTATCGGCGGCCATGGCAATTTTCAAAAATCTAATCGACGGCTGGCAGCGCGCCAATTTTCCGTCAACAAAAGTGGCATAAACAAATAAATTTTTTTAAATGCTTAATAATTTTTTTTTATAAAAAATAAATATGCACTATTCTACATATATCTCGGTATATTTTTTAATCTTTATTAAAGAGAAAACTTATGATAAATCCAAAATCTATTTCGTAATTTTATAATTACTATGTATTAAAATTGTTTTATTGGTAGAGAAAACTCTTTCACTGGGTGTGTCGTAGGAAAGTTTTTTTTGGAGAGCCTGGAAAGATTGGGAAGTTCACTCTTCTTTTCTCTCCAAAAATTTAGAATATCCGAATCTTGTGAAAGTCGTTTTCCAAGAAGAATGTGGCATTCTTGTTCTAAGTCACCTAACGTAGAATCATAATTTGTATTTGTTGAATGTTTATTTGCCAATTTTGTCAAATAACTTGAATATAAAATTCCTCTTAATCCTCATTAGCTATATTTATTACCTGAATATCATCATTTTCTATAAGTTAAAGATATTTTATTTTAAATTCTGAAGCTGAGCAATTCTTCTCTATTATATACTTTGACACAATTGGCAATTTTTGAAATCTTGGATCTAAAGAGAGAAGCCAATACCTGTATAATTTTTTATAAATAATTAATTAAATAAATGAATACTCTTATTTATCATTACTTGCAGATCACAAACCTGAAATTGTAACGCAAGTTTTTTTAGCATATTTTCCGTAAGTGAAATGATTTCAGAACTATCACTATAATTTACTATTAAATTAGTTTCTTAACGCGATGTTTAAAGTAGGCCCTATTTGTAATGGAAGAAATTCTACAGTTTCTTTAAATTTTAAAGAAATGGTAATAGTTCTTCTACCAGTTCAGATTCATAGTTTGATAATTTAAGAAAGTGTTCCCTAATTCATTTCAAAACATTAATAATTAAATTCTTATTTAATTCAGATTTGCTTTCTAGCATAATTAATATACTATGTTAACGTGTTGGGACATTTAATTTTAAGGTTTTTATATGCGTGGAATTATTGTTATTAATATCATTGATATTGCTAAATAAAAAATAATATCTGGGTATGGATCTCAGTGCTATCAAGATCTAACATATCTGATGTTAAATCTATTGTACTTTGGCATTTTCTTTGATCTGCCTCGAATTCAAATTCAACCTCTGCAGTAATATATCTTAGAGCAGTGATAATTTCTCTAATTCTCTTGATGAGATTATCAACAAGGGGTATCTTTTTAATCTAAACCATGACCCAAAAATAAGTGGTTGTCATTCTGTGACCATTTACATTTTTTTCTTTTTTAAATTAAATTCCTCTTCTATTTTACCAAGATCAGTTAGAATAGTCTCACCTGTGTGTTTTTGGGTTATATAATGAGTTGCTAAAGTACATTGGCGTACGCAGCGGGGGGGGGGAAGGGGGACAAATCCCCCCCCCCCCCCCAAAGCCAAAAAATGCAGATGCCGGATATATTTTTCAAAAATATTATTGTTTATATTAATTTATATTTGTTAATATTTATTCCTATCTCATATATATATTTAATTACATTTATTTAACACATTCATCTACTAAGTTATTTTATCAATTAATTTCGATTTCAAGTTTTCCTTGGCGTAATTTACCTATTATTTTCAAATTTTAGTGGCGTATTATTTATCTAAATAACTAGTCAAATAATAATTATTTCTGAAATTGTCCAACAGGGAGAAAGAAATTGCAACCTTGTCCAACGAGATAGAGTATCCGCCATCAAGCAGTAACAGCTTTTATGGAGTTAGAAGAGCCGATTATTAATTCTATTACTGAAATATCACAATGACCTGAAAGAAATATTTCCTCAGAAGCAAGAAAATTATTGGATTAAATACTTATTCCAAATTTTATTTCTCATTAGAATGTATTATATAATTATACAACTATATTATGTATTACTTTTCAAAAACATGCCATTGACTTGATTAAGAAGATGAGAATAGCGGAGAGCATTTTTATCATAACTCAAGGAAATTAGGGCTAAAGTTGATGAAGAATTTCATATTTTATTGTTGAGTCAAAAGCAGAGCTATACGTGTTTAATATTTGTCTCCCACGACTTATAGCAAGGCAAGCTCATCGTTAAAACATTAATATATGATCAGTAGAAGAGTATATCTTAAATACAGATACATTTATAACCCAAATAAATGAATTTTTAATTCATCATGCAGCACTTACTCTGCAAATATTAATTCCACAAAAGCCTTCCCAACCTTTTTCAGATAGTGATGGAAAAAAAATATTTGTTAGATTTTTATTATGAAGTTGTTAAAGTATCTTATGATGCCTTACTAGCTGAATAACTATGTTTATAAGATTAACTATGGTTGATATAGTCCCAAAATGCTATGGATGCTCTGCATTATTTCAAACACATTTTAGATTAAATTCCCAATGTATTAAAAGGGTTTATAAACTCTTCCCATTAGTAAACTAATGAGAGAACATTCTCTTTTTTAAGAAGAATAACAGAGGCCTGCAGAAGTACCATTTGCAGGGCACGGCCCGGATTTTTTTAAAGATTTTTTACGGCCTGGCCTGGGTTTTTTTTAAAAAATTTTTAAGCCCGGCCCGGCTTTTTTTAAAATAAAATTTTCAGGCCCGGCTCGGATTTTTTTAAAATAAATTTTATTTATTTTTGATTATAGCTAATAATAACGATTTCAAATATAGGCTGTTTTAAAAAATACAGCCCGGATTGGGTGTTTTTTTAAAATAATTCAGGCCCGGCTTGGGTGTTTTTTTAAAAATTTCGGGCCCAGCCCGGGTATATTTAAAAAATTAAAATACTCCCCAGCCCGGGGGCCGGGCCTACAGGTCTCTGAAAAACATACCAAGAAGTACAACATCTGAAAGTAGATGGAAAGGTTTGAATATTCATAGGCATTTGACGACAAGCAAGGATGAGATAATTGAAAAATTAGCTCAATCACAACGAAGATTGGATTTTACATTGTAAATATATAACATACAAAATGCAATTATTCCTAAGAAATTTTTTGTGTAAAGGCTCAAAAAAATCAAATTTCTATTTTGGGTCATTTAAGTGATTCTTTACATATAATTTTTTTATAATTCACATAAATTTAAAATTGTGTATTAGAAATAGTTATTAGTCCTAATAAATTTATGCTTGATATTTTTAAAAAACAATAATATTTCTTAAAAAATTTTATTATCCCCCCCCCCCCCAGACCAAATTCCTGCTTACGCGCCTGCTAAAGTAAAGTAAATCATTTCAATATTATCATTTATTAAATGAAGTGTAAATGTAATATAGTTTCTTCTTCTGTATTGATCTGTCCAAATTAAAGCAAAATTTTGGCCCTGAGTTATTTTTTCTTGTACATGTGCTTTCATAGATATAAGTAAACAACATTAAGAGCAGTTCGGCTTAGTTTTGTTCTGTATGGCAAATCAGAATTAACTTGATGTTTCTAAAATAAGTATTTTAAATTTATTACAGAAAAACATTTATCTTTAATTTATATTAGACAACAAATTAGGGAGAATTTATCAAGAAAAAATTTATTTTTTAAAAATTTATTCTCGGTTGTAAAGCTACACAGAAACAGAGATGATTAGGACAAAAGAATATGCAATTTTCAAATATTATTCATTCATGTCTATGTGAAACCATGTTGTTAGCATGGTTATGAAATTCAACTATTGTGAACCTTCCTCAGCAGCCAATGCCATTTAAATTGAACAAAAAGGACATAAAGGTAGATCTATTATAGATAAATATATCAATTTTTTTTGTAAATTTGATACATTCAAAATTCATTCCTATATTATCAATTGATTGAAAAGGTAATAAGTCAGCACAACATAATAACACATAGTTTCTTGCTAGAAGCCATTTTTTAGAGGTTGTCTGGAATTTTGGTTTGGATATAAAAAAATTTTAAAAATCTTGCGATTTTGATGAGCTATTCTTTAATATTAGGATCAGAAATCAAGTGTTTTTACAAATTTCCTGTGCTAGTGTTGATTGAAAAGTTTTGAATTTTATAGCTAGATTATATTTTACAAAACATATATTTTAATTTATTAAAAATTTGGCTTAATATGAGAAAATAATATTTTAAAAAAATATACTGTGAAAATGACTTATTTGAATCATCATCGTCTACAATAGCCTTTGTAAGCAACAATTAAAGTAAAATTTTTCAGAATTTATGAAAATCGTTTTATTATCTCTTTTTATAAGAAACCAATAAACTTCCACACATATGATTTTTATTTTTATTATTTACTGTTATAATAATACTAAAATTATTTATAGATTTATGAAATGTAGATGCATCCATTTTTAAAATATGCAAAATTATGGTAACTTTTGGAATGTTAGATTTTTGATTGATTTTCTATAATGACGTCAATATAATTATGATTTTAAAATATGTAGAAAATAAGAATTCATCAAAATCCTGTTGGACATTAAAAAATATTGCAACACGAATTTTGACCAATTATTAGAATATTAAAAAGTTTAAAAAAATTCTTGCGCTGGCCGTGCGCCGCCGAGGTGTAACCAAAAAAGTCGGCGGCTGGCCGATAGGTCTAATTATTGTACTTATTATAGGGTTGAACACAGGGTTGCCAAGTCTACCAGATTGACTTGTATACTACCATAATTTTTTATTTAAAGTCAAAATCTATCACATAAAAAATATTATCTAACCAAATAAATAATATGTATATTCTAATTACAATATAATATATTTAATGCTGTAAATGTAAAACGTTATACTTTGAAAAAAATACGAGTTTTCACACCTTACTTTCAACATACTTTATTAAATTTCAATTTTTCACATTAGTAAGCAAAAAAACATATTAATATTATATTAAATAGTTGCACTCTTGTAAGAAAATTATTCTGGTGAATATATTTTAGGATGTAAAGACATAAGTAACCAAGTTACTTTTATAATCTTTTTCCTTTTAAATCGGGCTTGGCTAGCGCTTTAGAGTTATTAAATTTGGCTTAAAATATATTTTAAGTCTACACAACACGAATCGGTAAAAAATGGTTTCTCATTAAATTAATTATAATCACTCCGGTATTCCTAAGTAATTAATGATTATCCTATCGGCACCGCAATTAGTTTTAAAATTTGTTCATATTTACTCATTTATTAAAAAAAAAGTTGAATTCGCTTGTTTTTTTTCTCATAAGAAATTAAATACTAATTTGTTATTTTTATGTTGGTAGGTCACCAAATGACCCTATTATAATAAAAATCGTTGCGAAATCCATTACATAATCAAATCCTCTGGAAGTGATCTCTCGATTGAAAAACAACCGGGAGCAATGATTTTCTTAAAATATTATTATATTAATCAGCATTTATTATCATTAAATAATATAGTCTTTTATTAAATATTAATAATGCAACTACGTGCTGTATCATAGTTACATTAGATGATTTTTTTTATAATGATTTATTTAATATTAATTATAAAAATCTAATTTTTTTAGTTGATATTTACAGTTTTTGTTAATAACTATAATATCAAGAAAGGCGAATTCAAATAATTGATACTTTTTAATGTTATAAAAATGCGTCAATTAGATGGCACTTTTAATTTTTTAAAATATTTTTTTTTAAAAATGGTAGGTATATTTTGAAGTTTTTACAAGATATGACATCAAGGTATAGATATCATTATTTAATCGAGTTATTATATTTAAAACAAATTATGGATGAAACTATCGTCTGTTAACATAGAAATATTAATTTTCATTGCTGTTTATTTTCTTTCTTTTTCCACAAGGTACTTAGCAAATGCGAAATTTTAATTTCTATCCCTTATCTCATCGGGTGAGTTGCTTTCCTTGAAAAACAATTAATTAAAAGGTACTATCAAAAGATTCATAATTATTTTTTAAAATTATCACAATAAAATCTATGTTGTTTTAATTGAAGTTGATAAACTCATGAAATCCTGTATACTTCTAATATTTGAAGACAATAAGTAAGCCCATAATAAATGTTGGTGTGATTATTAAGCTTGTAACACCGTGAGAATTTTGACTTATTTGGGGTAAATTATCAATTAAACTCGAATCTTCGAGCTTTTTGACTATTTAAACATAATATTTAAAGATATAATGAAGTGCATAAGATTTAATTTATGTGTAGTTTTTTGTATGGCTTACTTATAAGCTATCGAGTGTGTTGAAGAGTTGAATAATAGATCGGACTAATTTTGTCTAACAAAGAAAGTCAAAAAATATTTATAAAAGTCTTGGTCAATTTTTTTTAAATGAATCGAATAAAATTCAATGTTCATACCCAGAAAATTTATCCAAAGTAGGAAAGGAAAAGAAAAAATAAAATCACGTATGGTCCTTTTACTATAATTTAGCCGCCCATTCTGACCCTATGTGATCCCATTCAGTAAAAATTAGGTGTGGAGTTATATAATCAGATAATGAGATGCGTGGGATACCTAACACTGGGATAACGGTACGATACATGTACATAATCAAAGTTCCTTGTGGGGGAGGGGAGGGGGGGGGGTAATCTCATAGTCAAAATGCTTGTTTAATATCTATTTTATAATTGAATTTTATATTTAAAATATCATGGGGGAGGGGGGTGGGAATCAATGTGCTATCGGCTTAGGATCTTATAGAGCTCTGGTGGTAGCACCTATTTTATATAAGATTCAAACTCGGCCAATAATGAATATTATATAAATCATATAAAGCTATTTGGGCGATCTCCTTACACCTTCCATATCTCTAACCCTTTCACTCCTTTTAGAAGCTCTACATATATAATGGGACTATTTATAAATTGGTTCCTCCTCCCTCATTTTCTTTTTATTTAAAAAAAATATGATTTAAAAAATAAAATTGGTGTGCTCTCTTTGTTGCTAGTCCTTATAAGATCTATCGATTTGAAAAAAAATACAAAATTAAACAACATCGAACAATTTCAAAATAAAAATTAAAAAATTTTCCACCCAATCCCTGTTTGAGACAGCCGACTTAAATTTATCATTATTTCCAAAATAAATATTTTTCTTTTTATTCTCTATTATCTATAATAAGGAATTATGAATAATCAATTTCCTACTGTGCAGGGCCTATTATTTCTAATTGTTCAGGGTCTACCTCGAATTTTTCTAGTGGAGTTATTTAGTGAAGGATACATTAAAGAATATATTTTAAAAATTTTTGCGCGAATTAAGAAATAACTAGTGTTAAATAAAAGGAAATCTTGCATCAAAATAGATAATTTTTTTTTATCAAATGGATAGGTCACCAAATGACCCTATTATAATAAAAATCGTTTCGAAAACCATTAATGAATCAAATCCAATAGATTTGATCTCCCAAAAAGTAGTAATGGCCCTCTTATTTATTTTTTTGGGGGTTATTTTAATTTCATCATCTTATCCCACTTAATATATTCTTTATTTTTTAACGTACAGTGAGGATTTGGAAAACATCGGTCTCATATTGGATTCTTCATTTAGATATTTATATTTTTTTTGCATTTAATTTCAAAAATAGAATATGATAAACAAAGGTTTTTGATGCTTTTATTATAGAATAATAAAGCAACGCGCGAGAAATATAAAAATATTCAGATGTATTTATTAAAATACATCTGTCAGATGGCGCTTTTTTTAAAAAAAACTTTTAAATTAATTAAATGTTTTTTCCTTATGGATAAGTTTAGGATCTATTATTATTTTATTTTCACGGGTAAGGAAAGTAATTATTTATTTAAAGAACAATGATCCTTTATAATCTTTTTCTTCCTCTTAAATTTATAGTGATAGTTATTATGAAGACTAATACCTTATATTATATATACATTCACTTTATAATAATATAATGTTAGTTAGGTATAATATATTAACAAAATTACAAAAAAAACAAATTTTTGAATCCCCAAGGTATCATTATTAGCTCTAAAAAAATTTTGATTTGTTTCGTTTTTTTAAATAATCTTAGTAAATCAAACTGATTGTTGTTATTTAATATTAATTCTTATAGTCAATCAATATCACTATATAAATTATTATTATTTGATATTTTATATATTTTATTGAGATTTATGAGTATATATAAGGTTATAGTAACTCGTTTTGCGTCATTCAGAGTTAAGTCAGGGTCGTAAATACTGCCCACCCTCCAACACAAAATTTTGCTGGACCTTCGAAAGAAAAAAATTTATAATTATATTCTTGGATGTTTTAGGTGACTAAGTATAAATATCGACTTAAATTATGATTATAATTATAATTATAATAACTATTAAATTTAGTCATTTATTACAAATTAATTATATTTTACTATATTGTATGCCTAAATAAAATCTAATTTATTTGGTAGACTGTTTCAAGAATCTAATTTCAAAAATAGCAAACTCAGTATTATTAGCAGATGAGAAACAGGACTGCAATTTTTTAAAGGTCCTACAGCGCCTTCCAAGATCAAATTATATAGTCACTGTCTTGGTCTAAGAACATATATAACATTTAGAAATTAATCCTTTTAAACTTAACGAGTAATTTAAAATAATATACTTTAAGATACGAGTATAAATATATCATTTTAAAAAAAACATAAATAGCTGCAAATAAAATATCTTATTTTGAAAAATATAACTAACTGGTCATTAAGCGCTCCTGCAGAAGGAGTTTTTTTAGGCTAAAGAAGCTTATTTTTGGAGAAAATATAACCCGCCCATTTATCAGTTGGTTTTTAACAATCAAAAATACAAAAATATTATTCTTAATGAAGAAAAATAAATTATTATTTGAAAATTTAAGTATTAAGTTAATTTTACGGATATAAGGATGTAATGGAAATCTAGTTTCTACTTTTCAAACTAGTATATAATATCAAGTTATAATTCTCACTAAACATAGAAGGAAAATCGGAAAACCCCTTACAAATATTCCAATAGGTTAAAATAAAAAATGGCAGAATTGTTTTATAAAGCTTTATTCAAGAATAGTAAATGGAGTGTGGAACTGATGAATGCAAGTGACTAACTAAGAGGTTCAGGGAGAGATGGGGGAGGGGTGGGGGATTAAATAAATAAATAATATAATATTTTAATAATAAAACCCCTATTTATAAGTTAAAATTAGGTTTTATATAATTCGGCAGGATCAAAGCCCTTTGACTTTCTTCCAAATAAACCACATTTTGGAAATATTCCTATTATCATGTTTGCCATAAAAAAATTACAATTTCTAAAATAGATGGAATATTTACAGGTAGGTGAAAGATTTTGTTATAGTAATTGATTATCTTTTCCCCAAAAAACTTGAATATACATCTGGCGAGATACAAAGAACCTAATTTTTAAAAAAGGATATTTGTTCTGTCGTTGTAATTAACCTTATGCCCAATTTGATATTTTCCTGCCGGCGTATGGTTGTGCAGTTTTGTGCAGATGTGATTTAATATATTTGTAAATAAAAATTTATCATCAAATAAATTCAGACACGTTATTGAAATAGTTTTTATTGGAGCATTAAAGATAAAATTTATTAGAACTAATCACCATATAAAATTTATTAGAACCAATCATATTTGAAAATATAATAATTTCGAACAAAAATAATAAAATATTGGAAAATATAAAAAAAAATTAAGAGCGAATATAATATGGTTAAAAATATAGGTTTTTATCCTCCATAATGAAGAAAAGGCCAGTTCATTTATGCTTATACTAATTGGCATCATTGCCAAAATATACAGTAATTTTAATATATTTGGAAAATTTATTAAATACATTTTAAAGTATGCAATGCTTGAATAAAATTTATCGAAATATTTAATTTTCCAATATTGATATATATCCTCAAATCAGAGAGAGTTATGAGATATAGTATTTGGTATAGAGCCATTTGATAAATCACAAATATTTTATTGATTTGAGCCAGAATTAAATCCAAATGGAATTAAAACTATTATTTTATAATGATCCTCAATTGAGTCCATGGTAATATTGGAACGGTTTGTTTGTCGTTAAGTTGAGATTAGTGTTGTTAAACTACCTATACAATTTCAGTCAATCTCATGAAATCTCTGGTCAGCTATTATCTTTTTATATCCTAAGATATCTAGTGTTATCAATCTTCAAGTTTTGAGACTCAACTTTAGAAGCGGCTAACTCAATTTTGTAGGCTGACAAGCTTTGCCTAAGCATCGAGACTTCGCTAATAGATGTGTCAAACTTATGTGCTAATCTATAACCAACATCTTCAGTTTTGCATTAACGTTTTCTAGCTATACAATATTCAGTAAATCGTCATGAAATCTCTGGTCATTATTATCGTTTTGTTTTACTAACGCTAAAGCTATCTAATATATATAATCTCCATAATCATAACACGATCGTTTTCGTATCTCCCTAATGTATTTTAAATTTTAAGGAGACTATATAGTGTAATGTTATTGCTCTCTACGAGAATCGAACTCGAGCCTCCCGTTTCAAAGGCATATGCTTTACCGCATGCACCAACTTGAATATAAATAAATTTAAAATATTAATTATATACATATTAAAGTTTCACGCATGCAGTAACTTGAATATAATATAATTTAAAATATTAATTATATAGATGTTGAAAGGTATTTATTTAGTTTGTGTGTATGGTATTAAATATACTTTATTAATAAATTTTATATAAATATTAAAATTTAAGAGTAAAAGAGGTAAAATTGTTGCAATGTATACTGTGAGCATGTATTGGAAATATCAAAATTTAAAATGGTTTGTTTAAAATTTAAATTAGGATGAACATATTTTCAGAATGGTACTTTAATATGTATTCATGAATTTCATATAAATAGCAGGAGCTCAAATTTACCCTTCATTTGATTATAATTTTGAAATTAGACAGATTTAATTCTTATAAGCCCCTTACATCAGACCTATTTTTCTGGATCAAATAAATTATTTTTCCTGGGCTTGGGAAATATTTTTCACAATTAATATGGACTTGGACATAGCTTGAGAAACATTTTTCATAATTATTATAGTCTAAGATTCCTGTAAATTTTCTAATTTTAAATATGGGCTAGAAATTGGCCTGAAAATTTCTTTTGAAGACATGGCAAGGCTTGATCAAAAACCAAGGCCCATGCAACTTTCATATTCTGATTGTATTTTTAAATGCATTGTGACTTTTTATATATTTTATTTCAGTCCTCAACTATCAAAATTATTATGGTCTTTTGCGGGTTTGAGAAAACCAAGTGCGAGGACCTGGCTTGGGAATTTTTTTTAATATTAAATATTAGGTATAAGTAATCAGTAATATTTAACAAATAATATTGGTATTATCAAGTAAATGCCTTAAATTTATTTTTACTCAAACCATAGCACTTAGTTTAAATGGATTATACCTGGCCTGAAGGGATGAGGGGGTAAGAAGAATAAAAATTGGATATTATTTTCAAATAACAGGTAACATGCATAAAAGTAAGAAGAAAATTTTAATTCCCTGTCATTTTTGACGGGCTATTTACTAGTATAATATTATTCGCGATTCTCATATCATAACCAAATCCATTTTTTTGAAAAATATTCCATAAAATTGTTGTGTAACAAATAATTTAATAATGCATTAAAAATCGGCAGTTATAATAAATCGAATAATATATCAGCTTCAGATGAAATGTGTGTTTAAGGTAATTCTGATATTTCTCCAAGGGCAGACAAAATTAGCACAAGTCTCAGTAATAATTATATTCAGCAAATTCTTTGGATATCTAAACATCACTTTGACTTTTTAAGCAACTTTTCCGTTTTTTAACGCAAAATTTTTTGTTCTTCTTCTATAACGCGACAATACAACCTTGCAAAAATAATAACTAGGCGACAACAACATAAAAAATATTTAGTGGCAGAAATAAACATTTATTGGCTATTTTTTTAAACCATTCATAAAAAGAGAGAAGAAAAATACTTTCGCTCAAAAAAAGAAGAAAATAAAAAAAATAGCCTATGAAAATCACACATATCGGATTGTATATAATTTCTAACTTTTTTATGAATTCAAAATTCTTTTTGAATCTTAACATGGAGGACCTGATTTTATCAAATTATTAATGATCACCAAATTTTTCTTTTGATAATGTGAATTCCAGAAGCAAATTTTTTTCAAAAATTCGACCTTGATATTTTAATTTTAAAATCAATATAATAGTAGTAAATTCAATTACACGATAACGATGAAGTGATTTTAAATTTCTAAGGTGGTAAAATAAATTATAATAACGTTCAAAATAAAATTCAAAAAAATAGATACTATTAAATTTAATGAGCTTGCGATATTTTATTTCCATCTTATATAAGATAAACGTTTCAAATGGTATAAAAATAATTTTAAATTAAATCCTTACACTTGTAGGATTCCCTCCATCCATTATCTACGCCAATGATTTTACTACTAAAAAAAATGAAAAATGTAGGCAATAACGCTCAAAATATTATTTTGAGAAGATCGAAGAGATCTGCCAAAGGGGGGGGGGGGGTTTAAAGATTGAGATTTGGTTAATCAATAATTTTTTAATTAGATTTAACAATTATGTTATATATGTATATAAGCTTTACAAAAAAAATATATATGAATATATCCAAAATAACTCTTTATGGATTATTATTGAATAATTTAAATTTTATTTTACTTCGTGATAGATCTCTATATCAGATCTAATTTTTTTTAAGCCCGTAAAATTTCGTTCGATCAATTCGAATGTATTTTTTTTTCAAGATTCGAATTCAACCCGAATTATTATATTAATTTGACTATAAATATATTTTATCAAAAAAAAACGGTTAATTCCATTTTGGGAACTTCATTAGAACTAGACACTTAGACATTTAGAAATATTATTTCATAATATTCTAAATACATTCATCCTAATTAATTAATATGAGAAGGTATGGGCTTGTAATTTAACCCTTCATATCACTTGAAAGTATATATTTTTTATTATCGCTTGAAAAACATTTTTACATATGTTTCACGTATATAAAAATAATTCTTCAATATACGAAACCTTACATTTTTTTTATGATTTGACTATATAAATATATTTTATCAAAATAAAAATTTACACCACCATAAACAAGTAAAATATTAACATTTTTTTAAAAAAAATCTAATTTGTCCTTTTCAAATGGTTAGGCCATAAATATGACCCTATTATAATAAAAATCGTTTCGAAAATCATTATATAATCAACTCCTTTGGAATTGATCTCCCGCAATATAAACAGGAATAACGAATCTCTTAAAAAATATGGGATTATCCTAATCCTGTCATTGATGCTATATTTCCTTTTTTTTTAAATATGTTGAAAATTTTATAGTGGATATATCATCGATATCCTAATAGGATACTTTTAGGTGTTCTATTTTTATTATTATTAACAATTATTTAAATTCATCAGAATATTAATTGATTTTTTTCTATATATTTATATAAAATCTAGAGAGAGATGATATATTGACAAAACCTTATATTAAAATATATCCATTAGATGTCGCTTATGATAAAAGTTTATTACATTTCCAGTTTATTATTTTTTTTTAACTCCTATTGTCAATTTGAATTATGTTAAGTAATTAAGATTGATTTTTTGATTAGGTCTAAGAAAAATAGTTGATAAAGATGAGTCTATTTTAAATTATTGAGGGGCACGTAGGACCACGGAGGTCTGAAATGTATTCTCAAAGATAGATAATGTACACCATAATATTGTTCAACGAGAGTTTATTATATTTATACAAATAAATTTTTTTTTGTATCTAAAAATTTCAGAATATATTTCAGAATATTTTTGTATAGATTTTAAATATTCCTCTTAAATTCCATAAATAATATATCAAAATGAAAGCTTATATTCTATCATTTGTAGGAGTTTTATACGTTTTAAATATATGGTGAAGAATTATTTTTTTTCAAAAAAAAGATACCATGAACATCCTATGATACATCCAAAAGTTAACGATTGCATTAAATTATATATAAATAAAGTAATTTTATTAAAATTAGATGTTATATTATGTAAATTTAAATTAATAATATGAGTGTCTATGCCTATTCATAAACGTATTCGTATTGAATAGTGCATTATTCGTATTCGATGTGTTAACGAGTAGAATAAAAATCTACTATTTGTATTCGATTCGAATTATTCGACAGAATGAATTTTCGTAATAAAATAAATCATACTCAATCAAAACAAATTTTTTTTATTGCAAAATTTAATTTCAATCAGAAAAAATTATTAAAATCATCTGATGATAAAAAAAATATGTAATCAAATTATAAACAGAATTAAAATGTATATTATTAATTGCTAGGTAGTCCTCATTTCCATCTAACTGGAACAATAAAAATGAGAAGCCCTCTACACGTTTTTGGGCAAGGCGTACGTACCTGTACGCACCACAGTCCGGGAACTGTTATTTTTTAAACGTCCATAGGCTCATAAAAGAAGAGTTGGGCTAAATAAAAGCCTATGCCCGAGAACTATAGTATATATGGGTGGGAGGTGGTTGATTTTAAGTATGAATTCTTTAGTGTAAGCCTTCGATGATTACTATCTAAAAAAATAATGATCGTTGTTGTAATTATAACTTTACTTAATTTTTTTGATTATTCTTATGTTTTTATGGGGAGTCAATTGATTTTTATGTACAATGTTTTCAGGGATTTTATTTTATTTTATTTCATATATGAAAAAAAAGAAAGTGGAAATCATTAATATTTTAGCATAAAAAAATCTTTCAAAAATTATGTATTCATTTTGTTCTTTATATATATCATTCGCGTCTTTTTATATTGTGCAAAAATTATGTATTATTAAGGCCTAGAAAACAAAATACGCAACAAATTGGTGGTCCTTTAAAGAAACCAAAAAAAAGGGTCAAGCACTCAACCAACTACTACCTTAACGATCAAAATTTTTAAAAAAGTAAAATTCTTAGGATAAAAGTAAAATTCCAAGGATAAAAGAAAAATATGTAATTTTCTTTTGTATAACAATAATTATGACCATTTTCACTCTTTTAAATTTTTTGTCTTTCTTTACCTAAATTAAAATATATTTAATAAAAGTTTTAATTAATTTTTCATAAGTTTTTTTTCTTGTAAAGATCTGAAAATAATATAAATAACAATTAGAAAGAACCACTATAAAAATTGAAATATAAAAGAAATTTTTTTTTAAAAAAAGAATTTTTTAACCATTTTTAATCGTAAACAAATAAGACATTTAAATACGTGGAATACAATGATATTTTTGTATAATTTTAATTGTACTTATAATAGATTATGATGGAGGAGAAATAAATTATAGGATTTATTAAGTAAAATGATTAAAATTAATGAAAAAATTGTTGGAAGGGAAAAGATAATTGAAAGTATATCTAAATTTAAAGTGAATTAATGGAAAGGAAATATCTAGCGATATTAAAAAGGAAATTAATATTGTTAGAAATATGAAAAGGGGAATAATGTAATAGGAAAAAATAAATTTGGAAATATCATTAACGATATTAAAAAGAAATTAATATCGTTCGTTAGAGATACTGAAAAAGGAAACAATGATAAGGTGAAAAATAAATTTGAAAAATTGGAAATGGTAAAATTTAAAAAAATAGAAGGAGGAAAAGTTGAAATGGTCGCAATAAGTAAAATGGAAGGGAGAAATTTAAAATAGAAGAAAGGGGAATTATAGAGGTAATAATGGATGAATTAGAAAAGTTAAAATTGGAAATAGAAAGAAGTGAAATGGAAAATAATTAAAAGAAGAGAAATTTAGGGAAATAAGGAAGGGAATAGAAGAAGAAATGGAAAATAGAAAAAGGGAAGTAGAATAAATTAAAAATAAAGAAAATTGGAAACAGAAAGAAAAGAAAAACAATTAATGAAAAGAAAGGAAATAAAATAAAATAATGAAGAGAGTAAGGGAAGAATAAGAAATGGTAAATGAAAAAAGGAGGAAATGAAGAAAGTTGAAGCAAAATAATAGAAAGGAAATTTTTAGATTGGAAAATAATAGAGGGCAAAATGTATATCGAGGAGAAGATAGTAGAATCGATAGATGAATATGGGGCCAATTGGATCATGTTTTATTTGAGAAAATATAGACTCTACCAAATGTCTGTGGAAGATGTAGAAATACTGGTCATAATACCGAAAAATGTTTTGTGTCAGCATTCAAAATAGGAGAAAAGTCGTGAAAAGTAATTTTATGTTCAAATTGTGGGAGACCTGGACAATAGATGTTTCAGAAGAGAACAAACAGGTGTCAGTGCTTCTACGCCAGTTGCCTTTCTGCTCTTAAAGGTGGGTTATTAGGTGTAAATATTAAAAATGGGTGTTATAATTTAATACCGAAAAATGAATGAAATAATGCCCAAGTAATAACTTGTTTTCGATGCAGAAATATTGGTCATTATGAGCGGAGTTGTCCTCTAGCACTGTATCATAGTCAAAGGGCAATATTTGGGGGTATTACATTGGAAAGGCCATTGAACCAAATAAAAACTTATTACAAGAAAATACATTAAATTTTTAAAATAAAATGAGAATCAAAAGAAAAGAAGAGGAAAGTAGTAATGATTTGATCTTAAAAATAATGAGGGGCCTAAATCAAACATACAAATTTGTAACATACCAATTTTAGCGGGGGAAAATAATATTAATTACGATGAATGTTCACAATGTGAGAATTAAAGTGGAAAATAAAGAAGTTACAATGTTATTGAATAAGGAGCTACTATATCGGTCATGGAGTTTAAGGAATTTTATAGATTATGGCTGAAATATATAAATGATGAAATAGCACTAAGATAGTTAAATGGAGTGAAATTATGGTTTTAGAAAGGGTAAATTTATTAGTGTTATAAAAGAGGCCGTGTATTTTTTGGATCTTTGGATACTAAAAGAAGAAATAGGTGCGGTTGGGGATGGAATTGGATATCAACAATTGAACGGGAAAATAATTTTTGGAACATTTTTAAAGAAAAGGGCAAAATTGAATATCTTTAGATGGATAGGAAAATATTTCAGAATATGCTTAAAATTTAAGATAACAAAATGAGGTAAATAATCAAGAAATAGGAAAAATTAGTAATTCGGAACTAGATATCGTTTTAAATTTAGAAATAGAAAAGGAAATAATGAAAGAAAAAATTAAATTAGAATATAAGGAGCGAAATGTAAAGAAAATCGGATTTTTGGAAAATAAAGAATAGTGATAAAATGAAATTACGAAAAGTAAAAAGGATGGATAGGGAAATTTGTCAGGATTTGCCTGAAATTTTAGATGTTAAATGTGAAGGGGATATGTTAAATATTAAAGAAATGCACGAAATCATTGATTTGGAAATCGATAATATTTCGGAAACTAGTGACGAGGATCTTGTCAGAAATGAACAATAAATTAACTGAAGAGAAATCTGGGATGGAAATTTATAATATAAAATGTGATAAAATTTATAAGTAATCAAATTTGGAGAGATTTCTGCAATATTTGAGCAGATTTTCCCGGTTTGCGGATATTTTTTTGGCTAAAATAATGGGTTCCCGTTTATAAAAATCGAGCCGTTTAATAACACTAACTAATTTGTTTGATCAAATGGATAGGTCATATAGATGACCCTATTATAATAAAAATCGTTTCGAAAACCATTATATAATCAAATCCAACGGATATGATCTCCCGATTGATAGCAAGCAGGAATAACGATTCTCTTTTTTTTATTCTTTTTAATTTTTGCCTATAATATAAGACATTATAATATAAGTTTATTTTTTTAATCATGACAATTACTTTCTTGTGGGCTAAATAGATTACATATAAGGTTCTTTATTTAAGTGATTTTTTTAGAATTATTTATGTAAATCTAATTTAATAGTTTAAATATTTTAAAGTTTTTATGATAAATAAATATTTACTAAGCGTTGTATTAAAAAATACTAATACTTGTCTTATAACAAAATAATGTCCATCAGATGGCGCTTATTTTTAAAATATTAAAGTCATTTAATCTTTTTTTTATCAAACTTTTTAATATTCTTGTGTCATTATCATTTCGGGCAAGGGATTTTTTTAATATACTTTGCCAAACAATTTTAAAATTGATAGTAATTATTTTTATTAGGTAGACTAATTTTATATAATTTTATTTTATTTATTGTCTTCAATCCTCCTTTGAGCTCACGAGTAATGACGCAGCCTATGACGCACATAGGGCGTCTATGATGCTGGCACAAACACCATAAAAAATTTATTCCAACTTTAAAATATTTATAATCGCCAAATCTAACTTAAAGTGGCGTAGACATGGAGATGAAAAAAAAATATGATTAGGCAAAAATTTAGTTTTTCAAAATATTTATATATGTTTTATATCTATACAACTATTTGCTTACATTTCTTTTAATTTAATGACACCCTCCTCCTTTTTCTCAAAAATTTTCTCTTCTATTTAAAAAAAAACGAGTGAAAAACCCCTTATAAATTCATATTAATTTTTAAAAATTTTACATTAAAGATAATATGTTATAAATTATAGAATGAATAGAAAAAAAAACAGGGGATGCTTTCCAGAGACTTAAACCTTTTCTATTTCTAAGTATAGAAGCGCAATTAGTGTTAGTATTATCTTACTAAACATTCGCCTCAACTCTAGGGCTTAATTATAAAAATAATCGTTTTAATTTTTATCAAAGTACAAGCCATAGACATCGAGTCTCATATTTTAAATTACATAAAAAACAATTAATTTTTTTTATAAATAATTGTAAATTTTTTTATATATATATATTTATTTTATTTTTTATTATAATTGCTATTATTTCTATATTTTCCTTCTGTCTGGATGCTAATTTTAGATATTTATTTTGCTAATAACTTTTTTAAAATATTTATATTGTTTACCAAAGGGATTGAGCTATTAAAACCAAAAAGTGTATACTAATTGCGCCTAAATATTAGCCTAAGCTTTAGAATAAATGCTGGAAAAAGTCTGTATGCTAGCTGCATCTTAATATAAGACTCATATTCGTATTAAATTTTAGAAAATAACTACTTCATTTGGGCAACAAATGATTTGGTCATCTAACATTATTTTCCGATAACATTGAATTAAATGTATAATTCGAAGTAATACATCAAAAAATTCTTTTGCTATGGATATTTTTTTATAAACAATTCAATTTTGTGATTTCACTAAAAGAGACATGTTATTTTATAAAATGATACTATTTACGTTATTCATTGGTAATACATAAAAATAAAATTTTTGTCAAAATCCAAGTGAGCCAAAAATTTAAGCTTTTATATATGGTATTATGGAGGGGAAAAAAATTTGTTTCATATATTTTTTTTAAATTTTACAAAATAAAAAATATAACAGCTACTTTTATTGTAAAATAGTATATGTTTAATAAAATACCATCTTTCATATCTATATAACATGTAGTAGTATCCATTTATGCACTTCGCAAATCTATTTACATATATCGACATAGTTTTGACGAAATCCGCGATTGAATATTAGATTTAAATAGAAGGTGAGTGAAACATACAAATATTCTAATAAGTTACAAATAGCGAATGCAAAATCAACTGATTTTTCTTGCAAATCCTCTAAATAAAAGTCAAATATCATCATGAAAACTGAGACCGGTAATAAAAAGATTACAAATTCTAGCATTAATATTACAAGCATGATTATATTTGTTTTGTGTTCCCTTTCCCTTTCTTCTAATATTATCATAGTGCTAGTTGGTATATTTTTTTGGTCTGTAGGATTAGGAAGTGAATATATATTTGGATTCGGATTATGAATTGAGTGTGCATTACCTGCTATATCTTTATTAACTAGACCTTCTTCCTTATTATTGGAATAGTCGGTACACGATGAATTAGTCGCCTTTTTTGATTCTCTCGTATCTTTCATAATGTTTATTTTATTTTTTACAATTCTTTTTATTTTATCTTTGTAATTTAAAGAATATTGATTCGGCAATTTTTCTGGCGGTTCCATAGTCGAGCTTACTCCCGCAACACTAGTTACAGTCAGCTCTTTTTTCCAATCGAGAATTTTCTTCTTCTTTCTTATAACCCCTATTCTCAGAAACAATATAGCCAAGAAGGGAAAGATCCTTGTGAACAGTTCTCGAGCTATTCCATAAGCAATCCAATTCTTTTCGATGAACCGCCCAGTGTATCTACGAAAGGGGCTAGTATACATTTTGGGATATTTATAATGGTAGTACATGTAATACAAACTCGCTAATGTTTTTTGATAATTATCTGTATAGGAATTTATTATGACCGATTTAGGTGTAATATTATCAGATTTGGCATATAATGTTTTGGCCATCTTTTGAGGAGGAATAGCGCATACCTTATGTTTTCGAATGACGAACCACCAAGCAGCTGGAACATACCATATCAAGGAATAACAAAAACATATTAGCAAACAAATCCTGATATTTCTCTTGTTACATATTTGTTTAAAGGAGTGGGGCTTGATTATAGCCACGATCTGAACGCTCGTCATCGTGATGTATATAAAATAACTGAAGGTCATGAACGTTTTTGCCAGCGGAAAGTGAATGTATACTATGTAAAAATTCCAAGTATAACTAAACCAGAAAGGTTTGTTTTTATACTCTCCGTAATAATCTAAGAGAGGGTAAAATAGCATGAAAATACAATTAATAGCGTTTATCACGAATAATAGACCCGTCAAATATTCTGGTATCGTAGCCCGTTGCATATTTTTACACAATGTAACTCGCCAAATACTCTTAAATATGTGTGAAATAAATATGGTTTTGGGATTTCTACCATTTAAACTGTTATGATGGCGTCTATAAATCATATTATGGATTTTGTCATTTTCGCTCATTTGGTCAAAATGGTTTGCTCTCGAATTTGCATTCCTTTTTTTAATTTCTCCTGTATCTGATGTGGCCTGCACTAAAGTTTTGTGATGATAATTCTTCCATGGTTTGAGCCCCCAAAAGGTGTATATACCTATTAGATTTCCCAAAATACCTAGGATCATGATAATTGGCAACAGAACCAGGTATGTTTCCCTAAATATTCCTTTGGCAGGAGGTATTACTTCCTTAATATTGCTGCAATTTATAAGCGATGTATAGTTGTAATCATAAATAGATATGTTTTTATATTTATAAGATCTTGATAAAATCTTTAACCAATTTTTGCGTAAATGATCCGCCATATTATAATAATACTAATTTGAAACACAATTTTATATCTTGTTAAATAAATAAAGTTTAGGGTTAGGTTTACTTTAAAGTTATGGCTTGGATTACTATAAAATTTTTTAAATATGAAAACCCAGAAATATATTTGACATTCAGAATAACCAAAATCAATTTATGGGATTAGAATTTTCACTTTTGTCTATTTTTATTTATTTCAAATTAAAATTAATTACTTTAATTTTACATCCATATATAATAAATAATATATATTTATATACAATATGTAGAATATAATTGATTCAAATAAATACATTTAATTTTGGCGGGCATCATAAAATTTATCAGAAACTAAAATTATTGACTATTTGAATTTAATTATTTTAAAAAATAAATTTAATACTTAATTCATGTAAATTGAATAATTAAATTTTTGTTGATAATTTTTAGGTAATATAAATATAATATAAAAGTAAACCTTACGTTTTAACCTATGTATAATTATAATTATAAATATTAATACCCTTATTTTTAAACAAATTAAAATTAAGATCTACTAATAAAATAACTCGCTAATTTAATTATATATTTTTTTTCCCCCAAAAATTTCAAAAATTATGCATTTCTCATAATTTTCGAGTGAAAAAAAAGAAAGAAGATAAAATTAGATTTTTTCTGTTTTTTTAAAAAATGTTTTTTATTTTAGAAATTATAGATTATTTTAATATTTGCTTTTTATATTATAATTTGATTTATTAAATCTGTTTTTTACGCTAAAAAATTTTTTTTTAAAATCGGTAATATTATATTTGTTATTCTAATAGAGAATTTTTTTTTAAAAAACAGGTATAAAAATTTTAGAAAATAGTATTTAAAAAAAGCATTATTTTTATAATCCATTTTATTTATAAAATATAGATTCCGGTTTTCATTACGATATAGGTATTAAGCTAGAATTTGTACCTTTTTTAAAAGCTATTAGAGATAAATTATCCATATAAAATCAATTTTTTTAAAAAAACATTGCGATGATGGCTAAATAAATATATATAAAAGTTTATACATAATTGTACTCAATGGAGTACTATATCTCTTATTAGTGATAAATACCTTTTTATTAATTAACTAATTACTTGACATATTTTTGGTTCGTTTTTTTAAACCATTATTTCATCATTTAATCACTTTGGTCCTATTATTTCCTTCTTTTTCTAACTCCGAAAATAAAATGGTATGAAAAATTATATTTTATATTTCCCCTTAATGAAGAAAAGTTACAAATCCAAAAATTTTTTCTAGAAATTAGAGGATTTTTATTTTATTTCATTATATATTTTATCAGAACAATTAATATCGATGAATTTAAATAAAATATGATGTGTAATTTCTAAAGTATCAGACATTGGCCCACTACCCAGCAATCTATGTACTATACAACTATTTAAAAAAAACTATATTAAGATTCTCATTTTTTTTGGTGGACCAAATGTAGCAGACAAACTTACCACTTAGTCACATATGTTGATCCAAAATAAAATACTACTTTGAGGAGTGATATGTTTTAGTTATTCAGATTAGTTTTAGCATGGAACTTATTGAGGCTTAATCATGTTTCTCAATCTCCCCTACATGTTTAAACGAATGAGTGACCGACTAACATTATATAACATTGGGCATCGTGTACCAATATTTTAAATACGTGTTGATAAGAATTAAAGAGAGTTAAGGTTAAATGTTTATATAGAATAATTTATAAATAAAATGAAAGTATAATTTTGTGAATCATTTTAAATTGGAAATGTCAACATTTGTTTTTTTTTACATCGAGACCCGTTCTATCCCCAAAAATGTTTCCCTTAAACACGTCACTGTTTATTGATATATCGTCTGCTGAGTATTAGAATATTCCATTTTTTTAAATAATTTTACAGGAGAACAATTTTAAAAATGTTCTATTGTTTTCAATAGGATGGTTAAACTAGTATAGGATTTAATTTGAGTTAATTATAAATATTTTGGATCTTTTAATGTAAATATGATAAATTATTTTTAAAAAAATTAATTTTTGTAAAAGAGTCATTTTTGACAAAAGGTGGATATAGAATAAATCGGCAGATAATAAGGGTTCTTAGCCCTACTAATTTTTTAATCGTTTGAGATTCCAAATTATTTTAAAAACTGATTCTGCTGCATAATTTAAAAAGGCCGAACCGAAAAACCTGCTTTAAATGATGTGAAAAAAAATTATATTTATTGATAAATATTTATCTAACCTATCATCTAATGCAATTATGACTTATCAGTTTATATAATGGCCAAATGAAAGAACCCTGAATCAATAATTTAAAACTAGATGTGCAACTCTAACTTGAGACATGTAATTTCAGTAGAAAGCTTATGATAACCATTACCATTTGCCTTGGGTATTATAATATATGACATCATCTAACTGAGTCAACTTTGATAATTATTGGCCTATAGTTGGATAAATATCCTAGAAAAGCACGGACAAAAAGTAAATAAAGAAAAGACGGAGTATATGGTGATAGGAGGAGATGAAGCAGAGAGCATCGATATAAATGAATAACAAATATCGGCAATTGAAAGCTGTAAATATTTAGGCTCCACTATACAAACAAACGGCACAATAGATAAAGAGATAAAGAGTAAAATTAATCAAGGGTGGTTAAAGTGGTGATCTTTATATGGAGTGCTCTTTGACAAAAGAATCCCACACAATTTGAAGGGAAACATTTACAGTTCCATAGTACAGCCAACTATTTTATAAAGTTCGGAAACATGGCCAAAAAGAATCAGACGAGAGAAGTCTACAAACTATGGAGATGAGAATGCTGAGGATGATTGCTGAGATATCAAGAAAGGATAAGGTGCGAAGTACAAGAATGGAAGTTTAAAGGTGGTGCCTATTAAGACTAAGATAATGGTGAACAGACTTAGATGGTAAGGGCACACAATGAGAAGGCCTATTAACTACATAGGTATGAATAACATAAAGTGGAGAGAGATATTGAAAAAGCTTATCACTAGAAAAGGTAGCTAAAGAGAGAAAAAAATCTTTATTTTAAGTAATCTCACGAATGCAAGCATTAATCTATTTCTATTTTTTAAAAAGCCAACCTACCAACTATAAAAGACACTCTACATTATCGTCTTTATACCAAACAGTTTCCTTCTAATCTGGAATTAGATATATACATCCATTATATTAGGCATCATCAAATTATTCTAATACTAGGCGTTGGTCAACCCCAGTTATACAAATTATTTTTGATCCTTATTGTTACTAACACATTAGGGACATGTAACCAGGCCTGCCACTTTTCATCGTCACTTAGTGCCAACTGCAACGATGGTATCATGTCCGCTATAACTAAAATCTCTATAAATAATTCTTCCAAATTTTCTACATTTCCAATTCTATCATACCTATACCCTTATTTTAGTTTAGTTTATTTTATATTATTTTTATATTGATAATAAAATTCAGATAGAAATCCTTATTTGCATAGCATATATAAATATTCGATAAAACTTTTTCATCCAATTTTTTTTATAATTTACATATATTTTTTTATATATTGTATAATTTATGACGCACTGCACAGGTATAAAAGTTAGCAATGAATTCATAAGTATTATGTACTACTACTATTCTTTGATAAATAATTTATAAGTAAATTAAATATCTCATAAATTTTGTTGTTGTTGATATTGAATAAAGTATGAGTGCTTATTTATGTCCTATTCATTTTAATGTATCTCGCATTTTTTTTTTGAAAACTTAATACATCAAAAGAGTACGTTTATTTTATATATAAATTAAAAAGGTACTAAATTAATTATAAGATGAATACAAAATTGTCATATTCATTTTCAAGTGTTAACTTATTATAAGCATAGGCATATCCAAAGACGATACATTACTCTTTGTGAGATGAATACAAAATTGTTATATCATTTTTATGTTAGACAAGGGGAGAGAGGCGTGATCTTTTCATCTCCTTTCGAAAATTTACCCATTGTAATGATTATTTTAAGTTATAAAAATTAGTGATCTGCATCGGGCCTAATTTTTCAAACGGCCCTAATTTTTTGAAAAATAATAGGCCCGATCCGTCGAACCGTGACGGGTTTGGACGGGTCCTACTTTTGCAGATCTCTAATAACAATTACCTTATTGTACTCCTCCAACACCCCTTTCCTTCCTCCAAAAATGTATACTAAATAATATGTCACCATAAACAATTAAAAGTGTCAGATGTGTTAATTATTTTTTTCATGGCGATAGCTAATAGAGCGTTACTTTTTTATTTGAAAAAATAATAATGGAATTACCACCACCCTATTTATTTTGCGAGTTGCGAAATTTAATAAATTATCATAGATGAGCAATGCCCGAACTGGCTAACATTTTTAAAATTTATTTTGAACCGGGCCAGGTCGGGCAAAAAATTTCCGGGCTGGGCCAATTTTTTTTTTTGAATATAAATATATATGATGAATTCTGATATTTTTATAGAAGTTATAATCAATAAAATATAATGTTTTTAATTTAAACACTCACCAAAATTATAATTAAATATTTATTTTGGTATTCAAAAATATAAATTTTGGTTTAGGCATTGTATTTAAAAACCGGGCTTACCCCAGGTTGGACAACCTTGGTAAAAAAATTAAAACTGGGGCCGGGCTGATCATTAACTATATTCTCACAGACCCGGACCTATAAATTTTTCCATTTGTAGATCTTTGCTATAAATATGAAAATTAATTTATAATCTCTTATTTTATAATTTCGAAATAATCAGAAGGATTTAAGTTGAACGGCTCGATTTGAGCCGATTTCGATAATTCAATATTTTAGACAAAAATATATTGCCCAAGCCTCGAGATTTCGATAATAAATGTCTAAACCTTGTCATCTATGTGAAAAATCTTCAGACTTTTAAACTATACTCTAACTGCAGCATATATTTTGCCCCGAAAAAGAAATCGTTGCAGAAATTAAATTTAAATTCCAATTTAGTCTATATATTATTAAATATTTAAATGCCTAAAAATGAATTAGTCCTTGATAATATTAAGACGCATAATATTGTCAAAATATAAAGACCAAATCTTGTGATTCATTTTTTTTAAAAATTAATACGATTTTTAAAAAGTAGCGTTAATGATAGCACACGACTTTCATAAGTAGCCCTTAACAGCATTGTATAAGTTAATAATTGTTTTTCAATAATGGTTATGAAATTCAAAATACTAAAATATTTTTTTTAAAATATAACATGGTCAAAGGTTTAGCCTAAAAACTACCAATAAAATTTACGGAAAAAAAATCCTTGCAGTTAGAACACGTGATTGCATCGTCTCAGATTGGTAGTTTAATTCATACCATGTAGATTTTAAATTAAAGGAAGACTAATTTTTATTGTCTTCCTTGCAGTTTAAAAAAATGACATAACAATTTTAGTTTTATTTAAAACACATAAATAGGCTAGAATGGGATGTATATATATTATATTTTAAAAAGAAAGCATTTTTTATGTTTTAAATTTTCGCATATTATAAAATTTTGTTTTTGTTAAAATAATTAAAAGTTTTGAATATATATTTTTCTAATGTCTTGAACCTTAAAATATCATTGAATTGTTATGAGAAAACTCTAGATTCCAGTCTCACTCATGCTAGATGCGATAGCACAATTTAAACTAGATTTTAAATGGGCAGTCATACAATTTCTTTACTTATTTCGACACCATATTTTTCACGCATTTTAACACTCATACACTTTTTTTCCATTACCCATCGTTTTTGAGCTGTGTATATGTTCATACGTTTTTTTTTGAAGTTAATTGTCTACTTATCAGAGGCGCAGAATTATTAAAAAAAATATCTATATGGGCTAAAAAAAAAATAATTTTAAGGATGTGTTCAAAACTTGAAAAATTCAATCATATTTTGTTAATTGAAAAAAAATAAATATAACTTACTCCTTAAAAATGTTTTTTTTTGCCTTTAAAATTGATTAATTTCCAAACACAGCTTGTCAAACCTTTATCTTATATATTACATCTAGTATTTTGATAAGTAATTTCTATTTAATATTTAATGATTTTAAGATGTAATGACGAACATTGAATTTGGGCCTTTAAAATATATACACTCTAAAATTGTTATTATTATTTTAAATATAATAAGGTTGGGTAATCCCTCTGTATTTAGCCTTTCAGGCGGGCTAAATATGGGTTTTAGTCAATTTAGACAAAAACCATAACCTCCGGCTCAGTCATTTTCAAATATATAACTCAACACTAAAGCAAGTCTTAGCAAATTTTCTTCAGGGCTTACCTATATATTGAGTCTAATTAGTCAATTTTATTAGATTAACAGATATTGTAACGTCTGGGCCAGGAGACCGATTGTTATTCGAAAATTTATAAATTATGTCGATAATAAAAAATTTTATATAGCCTTATTTGGTATGATAAATCTCTTTAGCTACCTCATTGAGAAATGTGTTTTAAATTTCAAGAAAAAGTTTTATGTTTCATTTCATAATTATTTGCTTATAAAATTTCGGTGATATTATTCTAGTAAATCACCGCGTATCATAACCGTCACAAGAGTGCATGTCTATCATTTTGAATTGAATGAAAGAATTATTTCCATGAGTTTGGGAGAATATTTCATATTAGTACAAATTTTTGAAAAAGGGAAATTATTAAAATAATATTACACCATTAAAACTAGATTTATAATCTGTGCCAAATTCTCATTCAAAGTTACATTCGCCAGGTATATAAAATAAAATAAGGCTCTCCAGCACAACAATGATGACTTTTATTTTTCTTGAAAATAATATCTAAGTAATATACATACGTTTAGAATTTGTCACCGATATATATAATTCTATAAATATTTAATTTTATATTTAAATCTCCATACAACCAAACATGGGCTGACTGGGAGATTAAGGGTCATATGGGAAATTTCTAAAAGAGGTCCTATAATTGGGGGAGGGGGGATTGAAGCCCCCAAACACTCTTTGCGGGTCTACATGGGTAGCTTTACCCCCTCCCCTTTAAAAAAATTCTTATCTTTTTAATGATCCATTTAAAAGAATTGCTCGTTCGTTGAGTATGAGTACATCATTCTTCAAGTTAATTCATAAACTTTGTGTTCATAATTATTATACATATTATTTAATTCATTTAACCGCCTTTGATAAATAAATGATTTAAAATAATCTTCCCATATTTTTTTTTATATATTGGGATTCATTTTTTCTGTTTTAAATTTTTTTTTCTTTATTTTATTTTTGTATAGAAAGGGAAGGCTACCCGCAAATAACGGGAATAATAAATGGTGGGGAATCAGAGATTTTATAACTCTAAAGGAGATTATAAAAAAGAAATAGGTTAATATAACCAAAAAAATATAAGAATTAAATAGAAGCATTGGTATATTTTTATAATATTAAATAAAAAAAGTAATAAATTAATATAAAAATATAATACAATATTTTTAAATAAGATGTAAATAAGTATATAGTTATTAATGAAAAAAAGAAATATATTAATATAAAAATATAATACAATATTTTTAAATAAGATGTAAATAAGTATATAGTTATTAATGCAATGGAGTGCTCAGTGTTAATAGTGAGCTTGATTCAATAATTAATACTATAAAAGCTATTAAAAGTTTATTTCTAAATCAGGTTTAAACAGTTGGAAAGAAATGAATTTGCTGTTGTTGTGCCTAAGTTTTAATATCCTCGAGGGTTGACTTAATAATTTTCGTATTAATGGTGAATATTTGCTTAAATAATCAAGAATCTCACTTAATTCAATTTCTTATAAGGTGTTTCTTTCTACTGACATCATTAAAAATGTTTCTAGCTAATCCTGCTCAATATTTGCTCGCTCTATTTTTAATTTACTGAAAATTCGTTAGCAGCTCACTTGTGAAAAAGTAAAATGAGAATATATTCGTTTAGCATACTATATATAACTTGTTATGAATCAAATCGTCTATACTCTTCTTCAATCCAATAGGTGGATTGTTGTAAATTCTAAAAAATTAGTTTTTCTCGCAGCTTATCACTATTAACGAGGAGATCTCTGTAGTTATACGTTCCTCATTAATTTCATCAAAACATATAGGATGGAAATATTAATCAGTTATAATATATTGATTTTTCGAAAATCTTTATGTAAAACAAGTTGATGATCACAAAATAGTTTAATTATGTAAATTTAAAAGGAGAGATTTGGACGTTCATCTAAACATTTCTTAAAACACATCCCTTTTACGACTAATTCTACTCTGCGGTATTTCTCCATGCATATGTCATCAAGTATCATCAAATCGATCAATTTTTATTGATTGATGTGTCATATTTATAGCTTTCATATGTATTGAGAGGAAATTTATAGAATTTAAAGAGAACTTTGACCCTTCCCCTATGGATGCTACTAGATAGTTAATATTGGCATTCCATGCAATATGATGAGGAGGTAACCTGTTCATTTCTGCACTCCACATAGATAACTATGGATGTTATAGTTTTATGCACATAAAACTGCTTATAATTTTACATACGATAAAACTTATAAATAAAAATAAATTTCGAGCTATTACAATTTGTAAAGGTTAGCTTTTAAAATGCTTGTTTTGCAATTCTATGAGAAAATTAAAAATAATCTTTCTATTTCTATGCATATGCCTTTATTGAATGTATTTGAAATAAAACAATAGGGTCTGTATAAAAAAAATAAGATAAAATTGAAACAAGGAAAGGAAATAACTAGGCAAAGGAAATATTAAAATATAATAAATAAAATTGTGATATTATTTTAAAAATTTTTTGGAATAGAGAAAACTTGAAATGTAATTTTTCTGAAAGGATAATATTCTATTCTCTTCATTTTCAGATATGAAATTTATTTTTTTAGAAAAGGAAACTGTAAGGTATGATAATAATATTTGTTTAAATAATTATAAATTATAATATCTACATATTATGTATTCAAATAACGTTTTAATTTTTTATTGTTCAATTAATAATATTCAAAACTTTCCTCATGAATTCCGCTGTAATGTTACTTATTGGTAAATATAAAAAAAAAACAATTTATTTTGCTTTTAAGTTAAAATTTATTCCCTTAAAATATATCAAAAATCTTTACATAATTATTAAACCAGTTTTTTTTACCCTATGCCTAATTATTTTTATCGCCAAATCAGATTACTAAGTCTAGCTAATTCCCGACCGATCGTACGGATTTCTTTCGAAAATTATTATTCTATATTAAGCGCCTAATAAAAATGATATGAATTTATATTTAAAAATTTTGTATCTCAATGTTTTAGCAAGTACTACTACTTTCTTACCTTTATATATTAATATTGATAATACTTACATCTAGAATGCACTTTACAATTAGTTCCTGAAATAGGGGATAAGTAATTAATATTATACCCGCTTTTTGATTAATTATATACCTAGATTTGAGGATTTATACAAAGATGGTTACTGGTATGTTATGGTAAATCAAGTCCTATTTTATAAAATGTTATTCTAATTAAGTTTTATGCCCCATGGTGCAATCATTGTCAACATTTGGAACCATTATGGAGTAAAGTTGCTGATATATTATATCATACCCCTATTAAAGTTGCTAAAATTGATGCCACAAAACACAGATATCTAGCAAATAAATTTAAAATTAATGGCTTTCCTACAATTATATTGTAAGTAATATTTCACAAGCTTATATTCACTATCACCTTAGTTATAATTAAATTGATACCTTATCTGGTATTTACTATCTACTCAATTATAATAAAATTATAAAAATTTATTAACCCTGTATTTCATACAATTCCAAAATAAAAATGATCAAACCAACCAGCACTTGCTGTATTGATTTTTTTAATTTATATATAGAATATAAATAATACAAATATTTAATTTGTACAAAACATTCAAAATTATTTGATTCATATGAATATGAATAACTATTTAATTCATATGAATACTAAACTATTTTATCCAAATTTACAAATTAAATATGAATATGTTATTATATTTGTATTTTTAAGGACTAGTCACAATATAATAAATAAGAATTAAAATAATTTTTTTTTAAATATTATGAATCCTATCTTCTGAGGGTTATAATATTTATTCTTTAAAAATGCATTTATTTAGGTTTGTGAATCCTGAACTCAGATTCAAAGATATATTTCCCTAAACCAGGGTAATGAACCAATATAAATATGCAAACAAAATAACTGAAATGGAACTAAACCATATTTTGAACTAAAAATTGGAATGGAATTGTTATAACTATTGGTTTGACTCTGTGCTCTGAATGACACCCAAACTGAAACCACTTGAAAACTTTAATTGGCTCATAATCTTAACCCTCATTCTTATCTTTCTTTTCTATTTATTTTACCTAATAGTAAATTTCTAAGGCTTATAATTCCACTAAAATATTTAACCAGATTTGATTCACTGCAAAAATAGTTTAAGAAATTTTTTTTCTAGGTTTGGTGTGGTTTAATATTAAAGAATAAATATGAAATATGGGTTTTACAACCCTACATTCTTATATAAATAATTTTTTTTAGCTATTATCAAAATGGCTATAAATTTCGATATGTGCATGAATGTATAGTTTAAAATGAATTAGATTATTATATTAGATTATTATGCAAATTGTCTGGGAAAAATATTCTGGAAACTTTTTTGTTAAGCTACAAAATATTTTCATACAAATGTTATTCATTACATGCCTTAAGCTACATTTTAAAATTGTTCACAAAATATAATGTGTTAAGCTAAAATAATTTCAAGCTACATAAAATTACTTAATTACAAAAACAAATATGATTGAGGTGTGTTAATAAATATTATAAAATAATTTATTTATACCAATGTATCAGAGTTGTTAAACGCTACTTTTAAAAATAGCGCGCTACTGCTATTTGTTAAAAAAAGTAGCATGCAACCGCTATCGCTATTTGTCAAAAAAAGTAGCTCGCTAGCTACTAAAAGTAGCTTTATAAAAAAATTTAGAAACAAATTTTTATTTTTTTTTATAATGTTATTGTATAGTAAATATATAAAAATCAACATTTATATAAATATTAAAATATAGTTAGTTTTGATTATAAATAAAAATAAATATTTATGGTAATTTGTTGCATTTTAGTAATAAAATTATTTCAATATTATCATCCCCAAGTCTAGAGCAACGATCAGAAAGTATAAGTTTTGCCTTATTAAATAATCTCTCAACACTAGCACATGAGGGTAAAGGCATATTTAATCTTATATACATATTTTTAATATAAGATAGATTATCAATAATTTTATTAGCAAGTACATTGTATTTCTGGCATTTTATTATCATTTTGAGGGCTAATGCCACAGATCTTCTTTTTAAAGTTCTAAGGTCTAGCCAATGGCCTGTGATTCCCAAATAAGCTCAAAAATATTTAATCAGATCAATTTATAAATATAAATAAGTTTTTACCTACTGTTATGTGTTCAACTATCTCCCGTGGTACATATATATGATATCTCTGATAACTCTACTATTAGAGCACTTTCATCATTTTAAAGTTATCTGCTATTTTATTTATTAGTGTCTGGCGGCATAAAATTGTTGTACCAGGGGATAGAGTTTTAATTATGGTAAATGATGGACTATCAACTAAGGACATTGGCTAAACTGTATAAATTATAAAATCAACAATAACTTTATCAGCCAATTTCTGAGAAATATTGTCATTTGCATTATTAATTAATTTGGTTTGAATTGAATTAGTCTTTTTGGATGTAGAGTCGCCTATACCAAAATTATTTAGATGTTTCTCGATTTCCTTAAAACTCATAAACAGTCTTATAAAATAAATATTATTAGAATGTAAAAATGACAATTTACCTTTAGGTGTTTCTTGAGGTTATAGCTATTGGATTGATTTGAGGAAATATTTTTTTTACATTTTAAACAAATAAATTTGAAACCAGTTTTGGTTATACATTTATTTTAAAAAATTTTCAAATCTAATGAATGGGAAATTTGTATTATAGCTATTAAGAACATTTTCTTCCCTGGTATCTTCCATTTCATTAATATCATTGTCTGAATCACTTTCAACGATTTGGATATCCATAGGCAATGACATTTTAAATTATTAACACGTGATTTTGGTTTATAATACAAATGAAAATATAAATTACAAATTGAAATTATATTTTAATTTCAAAATTAAATAATAAATCATAAAAATTATAATTAATTATATTATATTTAAATTTTTATGTTTACACTTACCTTCATTATATTTTTTAAAAGTAGTGAAGTAGCGGCTACTTAGCTACTTTCAAAAAAAGTAGCGCGCTAAAAAATTAAATAATTACAAAAAAAGTAGCCGCTATTAGCTATAGCTACCAAAAAGTTAGCGCGCTACTTTAACAACTCTGCAATGTATATATTAGCTGCAATGTGTTATTTTTTCAACTTTAAATCATATTTTAAGCACCTTTTTTTAAATTTTAAAATAGCATGTTTAGAATACCTATCTTTGAATTGTAGACAATTTTGCCTTTAACCTTTGAGTTTAAACGTATCGTAATATAGATTGTAGAAAGAATATTTAATCGTAATATAGATTGTAGAAAGAATATATACACTTCAAATCAAGTTTTTATTCACTTTATTAATTGATAAAAATCATCACAAATTGAAAAATCCAATAATCATAATATAGTAAAAAAAATATCATATTTTTTCCGTAATTTATTAATTTATAAAAGAATCTTTTTTTAAAATATTTCAAAACTTTAATAATCAAAATACATCAAAAAAATATACATTATATAATCATCATTTTTTCCTTTTCATATAATATAATAATTTTCCACCAATCAGATTTATACAATACATCTGATTGACGTTTAACAAAATTAAATTTGAATACATGCTTTTAATGCATAACATACTAGGACATGTCACCCCTTTATGAGCCAATGACATTCCCTACACAAAAAAAAATATAGATTAATATACAAAAAAAATTTTTAAACAAAATCTAAAAAGAAACATATTATTCAACATATTTAATAACCTAACATCAGGGTTACATCAATAACAATTCCTTCAAAGATTCTCATCCGAATCAGTTCTCATCAGCGGTTTGGCTCCGATATCATGGGCTGTATCTGGCACACCACGCTGGCCGCCCTGTTCTGTTCCATGACCGTTCTGATATTGATGGCGGCCGTTCTGTCGATGTTTGCATCCTTGTTCGTCGGTTGCAGATTCGCCTTATTGGGCCCTCCTAGCGTATTATTCACGAATTCCCTAGCCAGTCTTTTTGTCATTACTTTCTGGGTAATGCAGGTATTATAATCTTGTTCCATCAACGGTCCAAAGTTCTTTTTATTCAAAGCTGGTCTTAACTGGGTCTCCGACTGACAGTTAAAACTTCTTTCTAATAAGAGAATTGCTCGACGTCGAAGCAGCCTCCATTTGGTGTCCCACTATTTATGATTAAGTGCTAATGGGATATATTTTAATGTAATGGAATATTATCATTAAAGGGTGCCTAATTAAAACATTGAAAAGTCTGGAAAATAAAGGAAATTTTATATTTCAGAGGGAGAGCTCAACATCTTATAATTATATGAGATTAGAATTGGGTCTCGAGGTTATTAAATTGGGAAAATTTTTTTTTTTTTGTGTTCCTCCTTTGAGGAAGGAGGTTCCTTTGGTTATTTAAGTAATTACATAAATAGATAAAATTAGTGGAGTACAAAACAAGATTACTTAAATTAATAAATTAATTGAGTACCGAACAATTGGGTGTGTTTCGGTAATTTATGCTTTCGGGAAAGATGGTAATAAAGGCCGTCGAAGGAAAGTATTTTATTAGTTTATTGATTGTTTTATATACTCGAGTATCCTCATTGTAGAGCGATAGGAGTATAGTGATAAATTAAATGGTATAACGAGGGAATCATTTATGATTAATTATGTTATACACCGGGCAGTTGTTTTTTTTTGTAAGGAAAGAAAAGAAAAAGTAAAAAAAAATTTTGTGATGAATGGTCACTAGGAGAAGAAAAAGAAAGTTATATTTTTGTTTATGATTACGGACGAGGTTCACTTTGATGTTGATATGGTTGTAAGTTTAGGAAAATAAATAAATAGATATTTGGTTAAAAAATTTTTAAAAATTGTGAAACAAAGGAAAGAAAAATAGATATAAATTTGTTAAAAATTTTTTTTTGTGTAAAGGAAAAAGATAAAATTTGTTTAAAATTTTGTTTTTGTAAAAGAAAAAGTTTTTTTAAAAATATGCACTCGCAGTCAAAGTTAATTCATTTGCAAGAGCATTACTTGCAGATTACCCTAATTCCAAAAGTCATGGAGTTCAACAGCATTAGGGAGGGACGTTCACCAAACGGAGGCTCCTTCGACGTCGGGCAGTTCTCTTATTAGAAAGAAAAGATGTTTTAACTGTCAGTCGGAGACCCATTTAAGAGATCAATGTCTGGCTTTGAACAAAAAGAATTTTGGACCGTTGATGGAACAAGATTATAATACCCGCATTACCCAGAAAGGAATGACAAAAAGACTGGCTAGGGAATTAGTGAATAATGCGCTAGGAGGGCCCAGAAAGGCGAATCTGCAACCGGTGTCGCTGTCACAAAGGTCGACGGACAAGGATGCAAACATCGACAGGACGGACGCCATCAGTATCAGAACGGTCATGGAACAGCACAGATCGGCCAGCGTGATGTGCCAAATACAGCCCATGATATCGGAGCCCAAACCGCTGACGAGGACTGATTCGGATGAGAATTATTTGGGAGGAATTGTTATCCGATGTTAGGTTATTGAATATGTAGAATAATACGTTTCTTTTGGATTTTGTTTAAAAAAATTTTTTGAATATTAATCTATATTTTTTTTTGTGTAGGGAATGTCACTGGCCTATAAAGGGGTGACATGTCCTAGTATGTAAGCATGTATTCACATTTAATTGTTAAACGTCAATATATTTTTTTACTATATTATGATTATTGGATTTTTCAATTTGTGATGATTTTTATCAATTAATAAAGTGAATAAAAACTTGATTTGAAGTGTATATTCTTACTGCAACTATACTTTTAAATATTCTTAATTTATAATTTATATAAAAAATATAAACTAATATATATTGTATTAAGTTGAAAAATTCATAGCAAAATTGTCTGAAATTCATAGGGTATGTATTCCAAACATGATGTAAGACATTTCTAGTAAAATCATATTTTTAAATTAAAATAATTTAATGTTGAAAGAGTAACACATTGCCGCTAACATATATATATATGTATCAATAATAAATTAATAATCATAAAAAATACGACAAAATTTAAAAATGAGAATTAGTCCCTTTAATACTGACCACCTTTCAAAGGGTAATAATATTTTTTTCTGAACAGAAGAGATGGTAATGTTGTATTAAATTTCAGAAATATTTCCTTTAATATCGGATATTTATGAAGTATTATAAAATTTAGGAACTCGAAGATATTAAAGGACACTTAACATCACACCTGAGTTGACTTCTCCAAAAATGATATATATTAAATAAAATTATTATATATCATTTTTGGAAAGTTACTTGAGTGATTTTTTTTAATCAATGATCTTGAAAAATAATCATTTAAAATAGGAATAGTTTTAGGCCATAATAATATTATATCATAAAAATACTTTCCATGATGATTTGCATTTTGTTTCTGAAGAGTTTTCATTTTCATCTGTTGTATTTTGTATGTTCATATCTTTCATTTTCATATAATTCTTCTAGATTAGTAGAAGTGACTTCCTTATGCAAAGTAAGGCCTTAACAAATTAACCGGTGATATATAGCATCGGTCATCATATAATTTGCTAAATAACGAACAAATTTTACGGAAATAACCTATTTAAATTTTTCTAAATATACATGGGTTGGGCCTAAAAAAAATTTTTTTTGAATACCCGGTCTGGGTCTTATATTTTAAATTGTCATTAGTTATAAAATTAAAAATAAATATAATATATTTTTAAAAAATCCGGGCCGGGCCTTGCAAATGTTTCCTCTTGCAGGTCTGATATATATATCAACGGAATCAAGATGTCCTCTCCGACATTTTATATATTATCCCCCGTAACACGGAAACACCTAAAAAAAGTCCCTTCTGACTTCGAACTTAGAACTATTGGATTAGTGATACACGCACTCATCGACTAGACCACAAACGCTACCCAAAAACAACTATTTTTTAAAACTACGAGGCTATCTAATATTTTAATAAAGCAGATAAAAAAAATCAATAACGTTCAACGCTATACATCATTACCCCAAAATTTGACAGTATTCTATTTTCTATTAAAAAAATTAATTTTTCGATTCGAAACTAAAATACCAATAACAATGGAGTCTTGTAATTAGTCCCTAAGCCATGCAAGGGCCTTAAAAATATTTCGGGCTGTGCTCAGGCTTTAAAGAAATTTTCGGCGATAAAAGTTCGGGTCGGGAAAAATTTAATTTGCGGGGTTCTTTGACACTAACAAAATAAAATAATTATTTATTAGTATTGAATATTCAAACATGTTTTATATGAAACTTCTTCTCTTTTTATAAACTTTTACTTCCAAATCTTTAATCATTTATTTTTAAATTTAATAATATGTAATGGTGCTTACAAATTGAGCATTTTGCGTTATGGTATACTTTTTTTTAAATAAATGATAACTTAACCGCATCCCTTGTTTAAATGGAGGTTGCCTGTCGTCAATTCAAACATTTAATTAAGTTATAAAAAAATAATATATCGTCTGCCATTTTTATATCATTAATTTAGAAATATTCCATTTTAAATAATATTAAAATTTGATTTACATATAATTAAATAAAGAGGGAAGGGATTTTGGCCCTCCACCTAATCATGTTTATCTGGGTAACAAGGTTTTTTCGGCTTTCTTGCAGGAAAAAGGCCTAGAAGACCGAGGTTAATGATGCTTACTACCTTAAGGTATTACCTATCAAATTTGTATTTTGTTTATTTTTCATTTGGATAGATTGCCAAATATATTTGTAATATATATTTAAAAATCGTGATTTTTGGAAATCTGTGGCCTAGTCGGCAAGAGCGTTGCTTACCAATCCGATGGTTATTCGAATCCCAGCAATGATCATATTTTTTTTCTTAATCTAACTTGGTGGTTCAGTCCTTGGGGGGGGGGATGATATAGGAGGCCGGACTCGACCACGTGATTCCGTTATAATATTTCTTAAATAATAAGGTTCTTATTACATTTTAATAAATTTTGATATTTGATAGTATGTATCAAATAGAAATTGTAAAATCACGATTCGCTAGGTACTGCCTTTGGTAGTAAGCATCATTAACCGAAGACCAATGTGTCAAGTGAATGAATGAAAAAGTAAAATCAGTTTCCTTTTTTTTAGAAAAAATGATTCCTAGCGCCAAACGGTAATTTAACGAATTTTTTTTACACGATACCATTTAAAATGCATTATTATAACTTTGAATTAATTTTTATAGATTAATTTTTGAATTTGAATAGGATAAAAATAACGGTTTTATTTATTCGTTACGAATAGTTCAATGAATATCAATAGTGCAGTTATTTGTTAACGTTAATTATATATACTTCGAAGTATCACTTTAAAAATATTTTAACCGAAAAATTTATATGTATTTAATGTTACTTCTAATAAAGCCGGATGTAGTGTATGTTTAAAAAAACCTAATATAGCAGCTGTTTTTTGGCAAATTCTCTTTAGCGACAATCCCTATTCATCCATTTTTTTTAAATGGGCGAAATACCGGGTATAAATGTTTAATCCAAAAATACATGTTTTTTTAAATATTTTTCAAATATAAATATTAGTTTTTTTTTAAATTTAAAAATCTAGCTTTTCTAATGGTAAACCACACGTATATGATGGGAGTAGAAATGTAGCCGAGTTTTTGGTGTTCGCTGATAAAGTTAAAGGGCCTTATGTTAGACAATTGTCTAATCCTCAACAGTTTTTGGACGTTTTGGCGATTCATTCTAATGGAGTATTTTTTATGTTTGTCCATAAATCGAAAAATGAGAAAAACAAAGAAATTGAAGTTAGTGTGCATTATAATTTATCTCATTGAATATTTGTTTAATGTTTAATAAAATTGTATATTGACTTCCCCTATTTTCCGCCATACTCTGGCCATTTTTGTAGTGACATAAATCTAATTAGTAGGGTCATTCTTTGTCAAAAAGATCACAATTCTCCAAACACCCTTGGGATATGGGTGTAACTTTGTATACAAATTTAAAGTATACGCGACTAGCCCAATGTAGCTCTTATATTTTTGCAGATATCAAGGGTCAAAGTAGGAAAAAATGCCATTCTTACCCTTATCCGATTGTCCTTCAAATTATAAATTTACTTTAAATAAATGTATTGTTGTTTAATTCATTTTAATATCAAAATAAAGTGTATACATTCCATTTTTTTTAAATATTATTTTTATTAATGTGGATCTGTTTTACCTCATTCTGAAGTTTAAATTCCTTTTTAAATAATAATGAATTTCTCCACTTTTTACGAAATTTTAAGCACCAAAATCGTTTTTTTTGTTCAATATATAGCATAGGTAATTCATTGTTCCTATGATATTTTTATATTATTGCAAAATTTTAAATTTTACCAAAAAAATCTCAGGTTGGATGGTTTAAAAAATATTTTTGGATGGTAATAATTGTCACAACGACAAGTTTTTCATTGTGCATCAAAACCTAAATATAAAAATAGAAAACAAATATATATATATAAAAGGAAATTAATAATAATTAGGAATCACGAAATCATAAAATCAACTTTAATTCTTTATTCAAAATTATAATAGTAAAAATCATAAAAAAATAAAATAAAATATAATTAAAAAAATTAATAATTTAAAAAAACAAAGATTTTTTATATCGTAAAAATTTGCCTTTTTATACTCTTTTCAATCTTCTTATAACTAATCATAACTATTCAAATATAATCTTTTTATCACGCGTTATAACAATAAATCCACAAAAATTCTTTATGCAAATTACATAAAGTACAACAAAATCCAAAAGAAATCTTTATGCAAATTCTAACATCACAACACCTCCCTACTTAAATTAGACCCAACATTCTGCGAATGATCAATCTTCTTTCGATCTCGACTTATTCTTCTTAATTTTTGCTGTCTTCTAAGTTCTAACGAAGGCTTTGTCGCTTGAAATTTTTGAACTCTATCTGTCGCTTGTCACCCTGGGAAATGATCAGCTTTTTATCTTTGTAGGCCACTGACGAACTTGATAAACGCTTGTTTTCCACCTTTCTCTTGTAATTGCTTGGTTGTTGCCTCTATTTCTTGTAATCGTATCTATCTTTCAGACCTTCGGGTCTTCTACGACAGTTTGCCCTTGCTGAGATATCGGGTAATCACATCTAATCTACTTCTACCTAAAATAATCTATTTAAATAACTTCTGAAATATTTTATCACTTTCTTATATTTATTCTCAAATATAAACTACCTAATACAAATATACTAATAAAATATATAATTATACCAACCTTATCCTAATGTCTACATCTATCCCCTCTAAACTAATTCTGCCTTTAATAAATGGCGTAAATTATACTAAATCTTAAATTTATAATACGTAGCAAAATATAATAAATTATATAAATATATCAAATTCTATCACCCCTCTCCCCTTAATGAAGCCTAGACCCATATTTTCATTGAAAAATTTACTTGTACTCATCCTTTAGCTATTGATCCCATCTTCTTTTCAGCCATGTCTATACTAAATTTATATCTAAAAATCCTATTCTCAAATATATATCAAAACCTATCTCTTTAAAAAAATTATCATTGTGTATTTATTTCCTCATGTACTCTTTGACACTCAGTCTTTAAAAAAAACTGCTGACATATATAAATCTCTTTTCATACATACGTTGTTGAGAAATCAATGACCTTTCATAAAAGTTTTCATACTTACGTTTATGAACAACCTCTTAATTCTAATCACTATGGTTTTCACCCCACGTCTTTGAAGAACTTATGAAATCTAATCATTATAATTTTTCGCACAACCGTTGTTGAAAACTGATATGTATATTTCTAAAGCATGTTTTTCCTTTTGTATTATTAGAATAATATTGTATGATTCTTCTTAAATCTTATTCATGATTCAAAATAAAAATCCGATCTCAAATTGAGCTCGATTGCGGCATAAATTTTCTAATGACGAAAAGCCGATTCTCTCTATGAAGATTTTTTGGTTAATCTACAACCTAATATACTAATTCACATTAATCCTTGAGGCTCTTTTATCTCTCGCAGCCCTTAAAATAAAAGTTAAACGTAAATCTTCAATAATAATTTAATCAACTATTTCCTAACAATAAAGTTATATTCTAATCTTATTCACCGAATTTTTTAATTATTATATCTCAGCAACCTATTGGTTAAATATTAACTTTCGCAATTTATGTTTCTATTTTTTTGTCAAAGTTATTTCTATTGATCACTTGATAATAATTCTAAAATCTAAAAAGTCTTTATTAGTTTCAAAATTCCATTGGTTTTTAGTTTACCAGTAACTTCTAAATATAAAATTCCTAATTATCACCTTTAAATAACTAAACACAATTATCTCTATCTACTATGAATGTTACCTTTGTCTTTAATTTTAGATTTTATATTCCTACATAAACATAATCTTAACAACATAATTTTTCCTTTTCATCTTTATTTACATATTTTTCTTACGTTCTTCTGGAATTTTTTTTTTTGTATTAGAATACAGTTTGACACATCTCCTTGTTGTCCCACCGGTCACAGACTGAAGGTTGTAAAGGGCCGGTCTCCTCCGCTCTCCAACACCACTGTCACAACGACAACGTTTGCCATTGTGCATCAAAACCTTTTTATACTCTTTTCAATCTTCTTATTGTCACAGCGACAAGTTTGACATTGTGCATCAAAACCTAAATATAAAAATAGAAAACAAATATATATATATAAAAGGAAATTAATAATAATTAGGAATCACGAAATCATAAAATCAACTTTAATTCTTTATTCAAAATTATAATAGTAAAAATCATAAAAAAATAAAATAAAATAAAATAAAATATAATTAAAAAAATTAATAATTTAAAAAAAACAAAGATTTTTTATATCGTAAAAATTTGCCTTTTTATACTCTTTTCAATCTTCTTATAACTAATCATAACTATTCAAATATAATCTTTTTATCACGCGTTATAACAATAAATCCACAAAAATTCTTTATGCAAATTACATAAAGTACAACAAAATCCAAAAGAAATCTTTATGCAAATTCTAACATTCACAACAATAATTTGCTGTTCTTTAATTTTTCTTACCAATAAAGATTATATTGCATAAATATATGACGTAAAATCTTTACAATTAATTGCTTATTATGCTAATAAAAAAAATATTCTTTGTTTTTTTTATAGTGTTTTGGTCAATTTTTATCATTGGTCTCTGTGATATTTACTTAAAATTATGTAAAAATAGAAAAAACTCAAAGATTTTAAACCCACTTAAAATAGGGTTTAAATGAACGGCTACTAAAAATATTTTGAAAAAAATAGAATGTTTACACTTTTATTTTAATATTAGAATAATTATTTATAATTCTGTAGTTTTTAGTAACTTTAATGGAATGAAAATCGATAATCGTAAAAAAATAGTTCATTTTCTATACTTTGACCCTTGATATCTCCAAAATATAAGAGTTAGGATGTCTATTATTATAATACAAGTTTCTACATAAAATTATATCCGAATCCCATTAGATCTCCTAAAAAGCGATCTAAATTGAGATGGCGGCACACTATTTAAAAAAAACGACGCTAAAGAAATAAAAATCAATATGTTTTCTAAGTAGTGTCGTTAAACTGCACGATTTGATTCGTTTTTTATAAAACGACTAACTCAATATTTTAACTAGAAAAATATTATGCAATCTTTTAGATTTTGCTTATAGATGACACAAAGGCTTGGACATCTATTACCGAAATCTCTAGACTTGAGCAACATATTTCTGGCTGAAATATTGAGTTAGCCGTTTTTAAAAATCTTCTCAAATTGAGCCGGTTTAATAACACTATCTTCAAAACCTGCCTAGGTTAAAATTTTAGTTTTAGCCTGGATTTATTTCTCTCCCCCATTTTAAAACTCCTCGCACCCTAAATTTAGAAGAAAAAAATATATTTTTCCCAATTTTTAGTCTGGGCTGACTCGGATCATCATAGTCTTTTATATATCATTTTTAAACCACCTCTGCCAATAATCCTTCGCAATTCTTGCTTGCCTGACTCTCACTCAGTGGTATTGCACATTCACTTGAACCCTCTTTTTGTAAAACCTTATTTATATATTTAATAACTTGGTAAGACTGTTTTTATTTATATATATATTTATTGCTTTTGATAATTTATAATTTTTTTAAGAACTTGATCGTTTATTATAAAACTATTTTCCGTTACTTATTTTTTTTTTGCAATTATTATCTATTTCTTTAACTATATCATTTTTAACATATAAAATCTTTACTCAAAATGTCCATGACTAGTCCTTGTCTTGAATCCAAACTGCATCTTATCCATTCACCTTTTTTATTCTCTTCTTTTTTTATAACTTTCTTGATTTTAATGCCTTTCCAAATGCTTAATCTCCTAGTTTGACTCACACTCAAATTTTCCTCCTTTGATTTACCATATTTCATTTCTAATCTGCTTAAGATCCTTTCACTCAGGCCCGTAGCTAAGAAACTTCAGCTGAGGGGGGAGGGGTAAAAGTTTATTTGGGGCCAATATTTTTTGTTATTTACATTAGAAACAATTTTGGAAACCAAGTTTCAAGGACGAAGTTTTTTTTTACGGAGGACCCCACCTTGGCTATGGAGCAATATCTGCTGGCAATCAAAATGTATAAGACTGTCAATCAATTTCAAATGATAATGCTTTCGTTACTTTTTTTTACTCCATTAACGCTTTCCCAACTCTCTCTTATCAAAAACCTTATCACCTTCATTCTCGTATGTTTTAAATATCAATCATAATCAGAAGTGCGTCTATACAAATTTTTTTGGGCAATACTGATATATTTATTAATGAGCAAGTGCTGAACTTCCTACAAGGATTGTATTTTGGGATGATTATAAAATCCGATGTTCCCAGACTATTTAAATATGTATATTGATAATTACTATTATGAAAGCATATATATATATATTTAAATTATTTTATTTAGAATGCTTACAACTCTATTGCCTCACAGCTTTACGTTTCAACGTACTTTTATTCAATTGATCATTCGGATTTACCAATGGTACGTGCACAACATGAATGTGAAACATATATAGTTATATAGTATGTATATGAACCTTGTAAGAAATGAAAGGAATAAAGAATATAATTAATGAAATAACGAAAAAAAAAGAGAAAGAGAAAGATGCTCTCTCGAAGTATATATATATTTTTTTTATCCTTATTCAAGGGAATTATAATATAATTAACTAGTGGGAATTTTAATATAAGAATATTTTTATTTTTTTAAAAGAAAAATGGTAGACAATTTTTTTGCTCTTTTAATTATGAAATTTTAATATTAACACAATATTTATTTATTTTTTTCACAGGAATACACCAAACTTATCGACGCTCCCCCCAATTCTAAATCAACGTTCGTTCCAGATATTTTTTCCTTCAAGGACAACAGAATTTACCCCTATCTACCTACTATTTCTCTGGCTTCCGCGACGGAACAACCCGACGATACCTTAATCGTTGGTCGAAAAAAGGACACATTTACGGGACCTCTTTTGGAGGAAGAAACTTTGCCAGTTGTTGGCTACCAAGGGCTGGGAAAAGATGGAGAAATGATTGAAAAGGCGATTTACAAATGGATCAGATGTCAACAATTCAAATCTTTCTTTAACATCGATTCAAATGCTATTCATGAGGCGAGATGGTGCGGGAGATACGTGGTCATTGCTTACGTCAAAGTAAATCGCCTTGTTTTATTTGAAGCATTTTTCTTTTTCTGATTTTTAAAATTAAATGCAGCGAATAAAACGATTATTTAAAAATAAAATATGAAAATGTTAACAAAATATATATGTACATTATAAGTTTACTAAATTATATCTTAAATGACGGGGGGGGGGGGGGTGATAAAAATTTTCATACAGTATTTTCTGAAAAAAATCGTTAATACGTATTATCTACAAAATGCCGCATGCCGATTCATATTACGATAATCATACTTATAAATGTCGCATTTTACCTAGTAATTGTATAGTAAAATTTCAAACTTTGTAAACATCCACAGATTTTATTTATTCGGTTAAAACATTTTTTGAAAACTATATTTAAAAAATAAAATAAAAAATAGTGTTTGTTGATTATAAAAATTGCAAAAAATTTTAATCAATTCAACACTAGGAGTATTTTATACATTTAATTTTTTTTTTACTAACATTGAAATCTAATAATTTCACAAATTCATCCCATAAAACCTTTTTACTAATTTTTTTATAATTAATGATCCTAACACCATGTCATCTCATATTTCCCCCATTCCCCTTTTTTTTGGTTTGACAATGCTCTTAATGTTTAATACAACTGTTCTTTTATTCCCCAGTTTATGCTTTCTCCGAATTTGATATTTTACCGCATATGTTGAATTTTCAATTTTTTTTCAACTCCTTTGTTATCAATAGTTTATTTTTTCGATCAAACGCATGCTCTTTCATATCACATTCAAAGTTGTACGATTTATGTGCAAGATGTTTAGAAGAACTATTGAGCAGTTGGCTTTGCAACCTAAATACAACAATGAATGCGATTTATTTTTTGTTGGTACAGTGCAAAAGAATAACATTGCAGTATATACTGATGGAACTTTTTGAATGGAGTTAAGGGATAAGTTAAGCATTCAGAAAATTCTGAAATTGGATAGGTATGGAACAGGAACATTAGAGGTCTGCACAGGCTGTCCGAGTTCGCGAGTTCGGGGTGGGTTCGGACATAAAAAATTTTATTTTCGAGTTCTTGTCGGGTTGTAAGAGGTGTCCAACCCGATAAATAATCATTTTAATTCATAATGTCAAATAGAATAACATGTCATTTTCAATTATTATTTTTCGTAACATGCGTTTACCAAAATATTTTGTTATTATAATTTTGTGTTATTACATACTTTATTCACATCATATTCTATCAGGTTAATTAAAATATATTTATCTAATATCTATTTAATTAAATACTCAAATTTTTCAATATTTATACTCGTTTACCAAATCTTAAATTGGTGGAAGTCAAAACGACTTTCCCAGTTTGAGTGCTTTGGCTCTTAAATTCCTGACTAGCTAGCAGTGGAAGCGCGCTTTCAGTAGCTGGTAGAGCCTTCTAAGATAGAAGTACTTGTTTAAAACCTGACAAACTCGATTCCTTATTTTTTATATATACAATTATTCATTATGTGATACTATTGATAATGATATCTATATATCTCTATAATATATTTATATCATGCACATTATTTTTATATAATCGCAATCATTTTTAAATTCGATTGTATTTCAATTTTTTAATATTCAAACTGAATAAAAGGTATATAGGTATATGTTTTCAATTTTAGTATAATGCTACTTAATATAAATATTGATTATATTATGGCGGTCAAATATACTTTTATTTAAAGTAATACACGTAATATTTAATTGTTTTTTTAGATATTATAATATTCACACTCAAATTTAAAAAAATTTAGTTAGGTTGGTTTCGGGTCGGTTGAAATTTTATTTAATTCGAGCTCGGATTATGAAAAAATAGCTTTGCTGGCCTCTAAAGAGCATACGTTTGGCCGAAAAAATACATTATTGATAACAAAGGAGTAAATATTGACAATTCAGAATATGCGGGAAAATATCAAATTCGGAGAAAGGATAAACTGGGCAATAAAAGAAGAGTTGTATTAATAGAACAAATTTTAGGAGCGTTGTCAAACCAAAAAAATGGGGAATATGGACTGTCATGGTGGGGTAAGGATCATTAATTACAAAATGATGAAAAAATAAAAATTCCTTGGGATCATCTGTGAAGCTTCTTATTTTATTTTTTTGGAGATTTAAAATTTATACGCGAAATTTTTTTTTCTCTAAAACTTGATACGAATTATGGGGGAGTGAATAAATAATTTTATTTATTTATTTTTCACTATTTTTAAAATTATTAATTTAAAATGATGATACTCGTAAAAAGTTTGAAATGAGAAGTCAAATGGTAATACATGAATAATATTTTAAAATTATTTAAGATTTAGAAGGGAAAATAAAAACTATTTACTATAGGCGAGAAAATTAAGTCAACGAACAAAATTTTCAATGATTAAATAGGCGGATTATATGTCCACCGACTTTTTAGTTTTCAAATAAAGTGTTGTGATGATTTAATGAAACATATTGACGATTTAATTTAAAGACATGCATATATAATTATATTATTTCTTTTGTTGTACATTTGTAAAGATTATAATTATATATGCATGTGTTTAAATTAAATCCTCAATATGTTTCATCAAATCATCATAACACTGTATATCCTAACTAATAAAAATAACATAGATGTTATAAAATATGTTGGCAAACCATTTTATAGTATAATATTTATTGTGTTTTTAGATATATTCCAATAATCAAATCGATACCTCTTGCAAAAACGTTACGAACACGTTGGAACATTTAGCTCTAAATTTTAGGCCCATTTACGATCAGTATAAAAAAAACTATTATTTTTATTATTAACGTTTGGAATTTATAGATTAATGTGTATAAATACAGTTTGTATTCATGTGAAAAAAGATCTTTATCTATTGCAAACGAGATCTATTATATTATTAAGCTTGTCGATTATCATCATTTTTTATTTTAATCAAATGTCTTATGAAACTCTTCCTTACCACCCCCTAAATCTATCAATTCTAATGAATACAAAAAAGTTTATTAATCAAAGACATGCAGACCTGGAATCCTCAAAATTTTACTGAAAGCCAGACCTCCTTTTTAAAATAATTTAGTGTTTCAAGAATTGTTTTTTACTATTTATTCTCTCAATGATGATCTTTTGGTAGATATTATCATAATTGGCTTTAAATACAAATATAACATTATTTTTATGATGAATACTAAAATATAATATAATAAAGTAAATTTTTTTTCAAAAAAAACTGATGTTTCTGTTTATTTTGACTAAATTTTAAAGTCCTTTTTTTTTTACCCCGGACCTGGTTCAGGGATTTTAAATCTGGGTTCCGAACTCTTTTTTTAAAGCGATGGTTCACAACCATAATATTAAGAAAGAAAGTTAAAATATAATATATATATATATCAGAGACCTGCAGAGGGTACTATTTGCATGGCCCGACCCGACTCGGATTTGATTTTTTAAAGATATATTACATTTATTTTTAATTTTTATAGCAAATAATGGCGTTTAAAATACGGCCCTGGGTATTTTTTTTTTAATTTAGGCCAAGCCCGGCTATTTTAAATAAAAAAATTTTAGGCTCGGCTCGAGTATATAATAAAACACACGGGCCAGGCCTGCTGGTCTCTGATATATATTATACTATGACCCCTCCCCCAATGCAATTAAAAATAAGTGGGGGGGGGGGCGTTAGGATTAGTTTTTGTATGATATGGTTAATATCAACAATAATTGATATATATTTTTTTTTAAATTAATATAATGCTTGAATGAACCTGAAAATAGTAAATCAACGGTATATAATTATTTATATTTCTCCTTATTTTATTTTTTTTGCTAAAACTTTTTTAAAACTCTTTAAGCACCTTTTGGTTCGGTTACACCGGTGACACCGATCTGATATCGTCTCTTACGGCCTCATCCCTTTCTTACCCATCTTTACTAGTCTTCGACTCTGTTACTACAAAATATTTCCTTTTTCGCCATAACTATGATCTTGTAAATCTTAATAATCTACCGAATCAAAATGAAAATGAAAACACTCGGGACAGAGCGAAAGATACGGGAAATAAAAATCGGGAGGAAATTTTGACGTTAACTTTGCGAGATTTTTTGGAAGGCATTTTGAAGGGGAAAGTAAAGGTTTTCGCTTTTTATTTTTACAAACCTAATGTGTTTAAAGTTAGTTGCGTGATTACTACTTTGTTAGAACAAATAGGGAGAAAATTAAACGATATATAGCTGTATAAATAAGTGCACTTACTTTTAAACGCAGTTCGAAATTCTCTTCAAAATAAAAAATAAGATCTTAAGAGATTTTTTGTATCAACTTTTTTTTTTCTCAAAAAGGATTTTTGGATCGAATCTTACTAAAATTCTATTCAAAAAAATATGCCAAAATTATTTGTGATTTGCATAAGAAAATCTTTCATGATTGAAATTACAAAATAATTATGATACTTATGAAAAATCTACAATTTTATGATCTTCAAAAAGATTTTAATAATCCCATAATCATTTTTAAAGGATTTATTTTCATTTTGCCTTTTATTATATTTTATTTTTTAAATATTTTCTTAGGCCCACGGAGGAAATAGTATCGGTTTCAAGATATATCGTAACGTATTTACCACATATCGAACTGTTACGGTTAGTTTTCGCATTATATTATATAATAATTTTTTTTCCTAAATTGCCCTGTATTATTCAATAGCGATGGTCAACAATCAATAACTGGGTCCGATCTTTTTTAAAAGACAGACCTTTTGTTGGATAGTCTGGTGGGATCCAAGATAAAAAAAAATTTTGTTAACAGATTATATAAGCAAAAAGTAAAATGAAATGATGAATAAATATAACTTATAACTAAAATGATTGGGGGGGGGGGGAATGGTTTTTGGATTAGAATTGTAGAGAGCTTGCAATTTGAATGGACTAGAAGATGGCTGAATTATGTTATTTAATAATGATAAGAAACATAGTAAATCGGAAATCACGTTTATTCCATTAACCCGATTATCATTCATTACAGTTAGTTAATGGCAATAAATTGGCTAATTTGGCTTTCGTTTTTTAAGGTTTCGACCACATCTTTTCGAACCCTTTAAAGAGCTTCCTAATACCAATGCTTCAATGCGCATTTTGAGAAACTATTTACTAACTGCCAACTACTTTGAAACTCCAAATAAATACTAATAACTAGATGCGATTCTGACTAGGAAAAACTGCTGCCCGTAGAAAGCAGATAGACCCATTTGGTAGGCACTATTAAAGTCACACGATAATCTAAATAGGTTGATCTGATTCCGTTTGATTTCGCAATATTTTGGAGCCTTAAGACCCTTTAAATGAGAATGGCAAGCGTCCTGATGGCATGTCTTTAACATCTTGGCATAGCAGTAAAAGGCTCGTCTGGAATGAGTCATGCTATACTTCATTTTATTCTTATTGCTAAGTTAGAGGTAAAAACCAGATCAAAATCGTGAACCTGGTATGATTCAAGGCATAGGCATATCCAGGATTTTTTTTATAAGGGAACATTATTTGGCGGGGTTTTCCACCATAAATTTGTTAAAGGTCTTTGGGTTCACTTATTGTAGGTCTTTGACCAAATTATATTTTTATAAAATATTTTTGGATTTTCACTTATGTTTTTTATAAAAAATAGTTTTGTTTTAGAAAATTAAATTTATAGTTGTTATTTTAAAAAGTTATTAACTTTTACTAATTTTTCCTTCAAATTCTTTTCTTGCAGTGATATATTGTATAATTTAGGTGAGGGAGGGAGGGGGTGGGGTATGTAGGGAGAAAATTTTTATTAACTTTAGACATTTACGAAAACTGGCAAATTTGCAATGGGGAAGGGAATCCCCCCCCCGCAGGCTATGCTCCTGATTCAAGATAGGTATAGCTTAGGTTCAGAAATGATTTAATTATTTTTTAAAGGTATATAATATTTCATTCAAACTTTACTAAAGCAAAATAAATAATATCAGAGAGTAGCAGACTTGTAACATGACGAAAAATGGCATGATTTTGAAGATCCCGGCTGTTGATCTGGCCTATGAATATTTTCAGTTTTCCTTTGTAACATATTTTTGCAAAATATAGCAACGATTTTTCAAAAAAACGAAATTTAATCAGGGCCGATCAAAAATAAAAAACCGCCAGGCCAAAAATTATTTTAAAAATATTTATGGGTGGGGCTAAAAAAATGAAAAACATTTCCTCATTAAATTTTTTTTTAAAAATAGTATGAATCTTAACAGAACTCAAATTTTTTTCGAAAAATTAGTTTAGTTCAGTTTCATCCCTCGACAAATACTGCAGATAGAATCCCTAAAATCCCTGTTCCCCAACATCATAGGATATTCCATCCTAAGCTTATCATTCTTTTCACTCCACAAAAATAATAACAGGACTTAGATTTATTTTTTAAATAATTTATTTCTCATACGGCATCTTGACCTTCGCGCTACATTTACTCCTTTTTGCTAAATTTTTTTTTATTACGCTACACAAAAAAGGACATGTTTTCAGCCCAACCCATTCTCTCTTGCGTTATATTCGGCCTACCACTGGTAATACTTTGTTTCATTTTCTGGAATGTATTTTGTTCCAGCAATGATGGTCCTGAAGGTAATAATTATGGTGACGGAGAAACCGAGGAAGAAGATAGCAAAGAGGATACTGGTAGTGAAACAGATAATAATTCGCGACTATATGCTGATGGCAATTACGGATCACGGGACAAATCCAAAACCGATTATGTTGGGCAAGTTGCACATTCCTTAAGCGATAGGGTATATTTGCCCGCATATTAAATATATTATTGGTGGTAAAAAAATATTGATTTATTTAAATTAAATAGAAAATAAAGAATCATTTATAAAATATTCTCAGACTCAGAGGGCATACTCCTTCCTCCCGAGATGTTGATTGGACACCCATTTTTCTTTAAAATTTACAAAAAATAACCATCGTTTAAAATTGTAGGTTATTTTATATTATTTTGCAATCATCTGATTAGCAAATAATTAGGAATGTTTTTTGTTCGGTTTCTTTTATTTCATATATCTCAATTATAACCTGATACTGATCCTATTGACTTTTTCATTTTGAAAGTTTTCTCGATAAGGTATTATATACATTTCATTTCTATATCCAATTTTTGAAATGGCTATAATTTGATCTGTCACTGTCACTATAGAAATGATAAATGAACTCTTAAATAATTTTTTTTAAACATTGTTCCATTTGCCAATTTATATTCGGATAAAAACATATATAGTATTATATAGCATTCACGAACATAGCTATCAAATATAGTATTGATGTCATATAAATATTCACCTGATTTACAGGAATCGAAATTTTACATGTTCCATATTCTGCACACATTTTCTGTTTTGAAAAACGAGAAATTTTTTAAAAATCATATAGAGATATTAAATTAAACTATTTAATGAAAAATTTTTTCACTTTTTTTAAATGGTTGCACCACGTCATATCCTGTCATTTGAAAAAAATTAATTGGATTAAGAATTAAAATTGAATTTCAATTTTAAGATATTATGCTAAAAAAATGGCTTTTTATCTGATTTCACATGATCATTTACTATTTGTGCTTGAAAAATTCCTTGTTGATTATCTTTAGTCTGTTTTTGTTTTAGCGCTTCGGATACCTTATTCAATAAAATCTTGGCGTCATTAGGATTGACTTTGTTTGATTAGTGTTTGAAAAATCTCTCCATTTTATTTCGACTTCAAAAGTTTTTTCTCAGTCACGAGATTTTTGCCGAAAAAGTGGTTTGATGCTAAGGAAAGTCGATAAAGATTCACTTGCGTTTCTAGACCTGCCTGGTTTTGATACGCTGATACATGTATTTTTTTTATAACATTCTTCGCTTTTCATAAATTTTTTAAATTTAAATTATTTTTAAAAATAGCATTCTATCAAATATTCTTACGAGTAACAGAATAATTCTATTCATTTTTATGGGCCTAAAAAAATATTAATATTTTTGATATAAAAATTCTTAATTTATTTTTTGTTTTATAATATTATGAATTATTAAAAGGAATGGACAGAAGAAGAAGGAATAAATGACGAAAATACTAACCTCGAGGGATATAAAAATAAAGGTATTGATATATTCAAAATTCATCTTTTTAAATATATATATGTTTATTTATAAACAACTTGCAGGAGAGTACAAATCAGAATTTTAACCCCTTTTACGGTGTTTAGGAACCGAAATCAGGACTTCTTTTAAAGCTTCCTGAACCTATGTAACGTATAATCTTGATGTTTGAGATAAAGATATCCCACATATCAAGATCACACTTAATGGGTTATGAAATTTCGATATAAATTACCATCTATGTTTTTGAAAAATTTAATCTAAATAAAATTATGACATGAATTTAAAATTATTAATATTAAAATATAGCAACATTAATGTATATATATATATATATCTTAACTATTTAGTAATTTTAATCTATGTTTTAAAATATTTGTAATGCTTTTTAAAAGACATTTTGTTTCATTACAAGAGCTCATATTTATATATATATAGGTTCAAATAATAATGCCCAATAATAATTTAAACTGATCTCATGCCAAATTTTAATAAAAATATATCAAATATTCTAACATACCCAGTATACATTAAAATAAGTCATATACATACTCTTAAAAATAGACAATAATTATTTTCCTGTTGGTTCAGCGATTGTAAAACATTGCAAAGGATAAATTATAATTTTTAATATGCCTTACTTATTTCAAATAAAAAAGTATCTAAAATTTACTTTTATCCAATGTATATAATAATTTATCATCTATAATTTTGAAGGAAGTTGGTGCATTTTCTAATAAAGTTTACTTTCTTAGTATAGACATAATTCGTCCTAATTGTAGCATACATTATACAATTAAATATATCGATATATGAAGAAGAAAAATGGATTTCAAGATTACAGTTTTCGCATTATATATAATGTTTTCAATCCAAATCTGTCAGTTTCTTTAAAACTGACGTTTTAAATTTTCCACGATTTAAGCCAAACATGTTGAAATTGAAAATATGAGATTTTAAAATATTATATACCTGTGAGATTTTGAAAATTTAAATCCCCCCCCCCCTCAATGTATTTTGATGTGATAAAAATGATATTTTCAATATCACGCGTTATTAGCCATGTGATTTTGATGGTGTGAGTTTTCAAAATCGCACAGATTTCACTTTTGCACATTACATTACACCGGCTAAAGTGCCAACTAATCATTTTTCCTTAAAATGTTATATGATTGATTCTAGAGAAATTTATTTATGGTTTTAGATTATATTTTAAAAATACAGGATATTCGTATAAATTATTTATGAAATATAATTATAATATCTTTAGATTATCCTTACGTTATAAGGAGAAGAAATACGGGATCTCTCAAGACTCGTCACAGAAGACTGATTAGACACCATTGAAAATATTTATAACTTCTTAGCCAAGTGAGCGAATTTGAATGCCCCAAAAAAATATTTATATTATACTATTCATCAAAAACATTTACATTGGTCTGGAACCAAACTACTAACCCACACGGCGTAAATAAATTTTTTTTTAGAAAACTTAAATGAACAAAATTTTTTAAAAATTCTATTTGTAACATTGAGATAATCTTATTATTGTTTTTTTACAATGTGTTCAAATATTGTGGCATTTAATTACTCTAATTTTATATGGAATACCATGATGGTTATGATTTGTTATTTTATTTTTTCTTGTACAATAGAGTTTTTTTTTTTTTACTATAAATATGTTAATAAGTGCAATATGTTTAATGTAAAATCATGGGAAAATTGTTTAACTAAATTATTATTTTTTTTATAATGAGAAGGTTAATATTACAATAAAAGCCTAATTATTTTAAAATATTTATTATATTTGTAAATCACCATGAATATGTTAGTTGATATAGTTTAGTAAATATTAACTTCAAATATTTGCTAAACGATAATAATAAATTTTATTAATGTAACTAAAAGAATACAGTAAAATCTCCGATGTTGAATACCCTTATAAAACTTTCTCAAGATAACTATTTTTAGCAGGCTCCATCCATAAGTCAAATGTTGCTTTTTTTTAAGAATAAATTGATATTTAAAAATATGAAAGTATACCATTTTACTTAATTTACAAGTTTTGCAGTTTTAAATTTATTTTATTTTACGGTTTGAACTTAAAGATTTATTAAATTATTATTTAATGCAAAATCTAACAAATAATTGTCATAGTTTATGATATGAATATAAATATTAATTGGAAAATAATTTCTTTACAAATTTTTTGATACATCGCCATTTTATTATTTATAGGGTACGATAAAATATAGGCCTGGCCTCTGACCCGATAAAATAATTGATTTTTATTTATTCCCTATTCTTCCATTTTTTGCCAGAATCGAATACCTAAATTATAAGATATAGAGTTGCAAAATATAAGAAAAGTTTAAAATAAATAATAAAGGTGCGAAATACTTATTTTCACATCTTATTTGTAGTAAAATAGAATAAAAGGTAAATATTAAATTATCGGATAAAGAATAAAATTATACGTTGAGTTATAAAATTTCTCTAATTCCATTCATAAAATTAAAAGTCATGGACCGACTTGGACCTAAAAATATTTAGCCATCGGGTTTCGGGATGGGAAAAAATTGGTTTTGCAGGTTTCTATTATGGAACTCTAATTCTACTTCGATAAATTTTAACAGAACTATTTATTTTTAAACACTATTTACATGGTTTAATCAATAAAAACTATATTTATTACCTTAAAAAACGTTTAAAATTAATTCGAGGGTATCAATAAATTAAAAGCCAGAATTTATCATTTTAATTTAGGAGATTTTTCGAAAATTTGATTTTTTAAAAACTAATTAAACTTTAAGTAAGGGTAAAAACTGAGAAGTAATATAATATATTACACGGTAATTGTTCAAGATTATTATCTCAAATGAAATAGATTAATTCTATAGAAATAATACTAGGTTTTGTTACTCTAAAATAGTTTAATTTATACGTATCGCTTAAGAAAAATTACGCGTTTTTTTACGAGGCTTAACTTTCCCTTATTAAAACTTTTGTCATGTTTAAGAAGATGTTTAGATATATAATATTGAGTAGTAAGCCTATTAAATTCAATTAAGAAATTTGCGGATTTTAATATTTAAATAAAAAAAATTAAATTAGATATTTTAATTTTTCTTCCCAATATTCGATTCATAAGAAAATGAAAACTAAATTCAATTCTTTTTTTTTGAAGTTTAGTATCTAGCAATGATGTTTGCATAGGATATAATATATCATAGTAAAAAAAAATACATAAATTAGAAGTTATGATTATATAAGAAACATAAGCTATTGCTTAAAATTCTTAAAACTATAATGAGATGGGTTATAGTTTGAATATCCTAATGAGAGCTTCTTCTTACTTCCTTAATGCAGATCCACATTTGAACTATAATGATATAGTGCTTTAAAAAAAATTGTGCAACTTCTATTCTGGTATTCATTTTTTGGTATTGTATAAATAAAATATTATTTTTCGGGGCAATCTTAAAACAAAATATGCTAAAAATAATTAGTGTACGTTTTTTTAAAAAAAATTTGAGTGGCCACATTTGTTTTATTATTTTGTTTTGTGAATGATTCTAATTTAAGATAGGTGGGTCATTAACATAATATTAATTCGGGTAGATTTTTTTCATTTTCTCCTGAAATCATCAGTCATAGTAAGATTCTTTGACTTAAATAAAGAGCGATCAAGAAAACCAGAATACAGAATCAAAGTAGGATAATTTGATTTAAATGGCTACAATAATTTAATCAGTTACGTATAAATATTAAAAAGTAAAAATATAACATCTGAATAGAGTCTGTTGTTGGTAACACAAAGCCCTGATGATTTCTGGATCGGTTGATTACCCGAGGAATTATAATTTCATAAATCCCAAGATCTGCTAGGGCGCCCCAGATCCCCCTTTGCCTCCCCTACATCCTCGTCTTATGAATTTTTATCATCAAAAAGAGCCCTGACACCCATTGGCACCCCAGTCATCTTTGAAATTGTTTAATAAGTGCCATTTCGAATTGGATTCAAAGAAGCCTTAAATTAGACCGGTTACTAGTTGAAAAATTTATGAAATATACTGATATCTCCATCGAATACACATTCATCCAAATTGTAACAAACAATTTCCGGAGCTTGTGTTCCTGCTATTACCTTTATTACAAGACTGGGGGAGGGGGGTGTCTCAGCAAAAATGGAAGACTCCTCGGAGCCGTTTTATCTAAGTTAGACCAAATTATTAAATGTTAAGTTACACTGATTCCTTGTTTGGGACCCCCTTCTAACCTTACATATCTGTCGAGGCCATTATTTTCTTGTATCGTTTTAATTTTTTTTTAGAATATTTTGAAATGTTTTTAAAGATAAAATTTAAATAATCGATTTAAGAAAAGTATATTGTTAAAAAATAAAATTATTCAAAAGGAAGGTGAATTTTAAATAATAAAAATTGATGAATTATTCACATATTCGATAAGAATAATAATAAAAAAACATTTCCAATTAAAAAATTTTATACAAATACTATTAGAATAATTCTAAGAAAAATAACAATTAAAATTTGGATAAAAAACATTTAAATTTTTCAAAAAAATGATCAAACCGTTATAAAAATATTCAAAATAATATCATTTATATATGATTCATCCCGATGGCCATTGATATCCAACTTATTTTCATATCTATAATATTGAATAATAATTAGGTATATGTACAATTTGCTGAGCCTTACTACTTTGACTGCTTATACAATGTTTTATAAGATATTACCCTTTTTTTAAAGATAAAATTAAATTAAGGTTTATAAAAAATACAAAATAAATTATTGGTAATTAATTGCGACACATGTGTTTTTGGTCACTTTAAATTATTTGTAAATGACATTGACAAAATGAATATTTTAATGAGATTTTAAAATATTTATCCAATTTTTTTACACAAATGATTTTTAGCAGTTTAACAAATTTAATTTTTATAATTTTTAATATATTCATTAATAAAAGTAACAATACAAGTAAAATATTTGTTTGGTTATACCAGTGGCGTCGCTTGGGGGGGGTGGGAGGCGCGCAGGGGCTCGAGCCCCCTAAAAAATTTGAATAGTCCCCTGTAACAAAAAATATTTTTTTTAATGGCTCCTTTATCCCTTTGAACTAAAAATATTTTTTTGATTGCCCACTGAATGATTTTTTTTATAATTCCATTAAGTAATATATAGATATAATTTTATTATTTAGAAATTAATAAGACTATTTAAATTTTTATTAAATTAATATTATTTTAATTATTAGATTGGATTAATACATATATTTTCACTATGTCAGCTTGCAATCAAATTTTGTATTAAAAATATAATATCAATAACTCACTAAATATTAATTTAGCTAACAGTTGAAGTTTAATTGACATTATTTAAATTATTATTTTAACCCTATAATCATATATTATTTGAAAATTAACAAATTTAATATTGTAATTAGCCGAGTTCAAAATGACTAATCAACTGTATATTTTTTAAATTTTATTATCATATCCTTAAAAATATTTTCAAGGTCGTAGACATATAGTTTATAATCCTCTACTAAATACAATTGTTTAAATAATATTAGATATAATGCCACTTTTATAGACGTATTTGACAGTTATATAATATATTACAGTTAATATTATAATAAATTTTACTAATAAATGGTTTTGATAATAAATATAATAATAAATTGCATTCAAGTATTTAAAGCCACCTATTTCCATATAAGTAATTTTTTAAAATTAAACATTTTATTATTCATCCTGCAATAGAAGTAATAAATTTGATATCTTTTCTTCTCTTTTTTTACGTGTTTTAGGAAATCTATTTTTTTCCTTTTCGAAAAACAGTCTTGAGTTAAATTTTTAATACAAGTATATTTTTGATATTATTACAAACTACTATTATTTTAAGATAAAATTGTTTCATCATATCATTCTAATCCTTATTTTATAATTAGAAAATGTTTCATTTCTAATATGGCATTGCCGTATAAATAACTCCAGCCTTCAATATATTTGCATAATTATTTCTTCCAAAGATTTTTAGTGTTTTTATTTTATCAATTTATCCAACATAATAAATTCTGATATTAGTTTACATCGTGAGTGTCATGGCTATTACTGCAAATTAACCAGCATCTATTATTTGTGTTGCTATGTAATTTAAGATTATTACTATACGGCTGAGAGCACATAATTGCATATTTTAGATAAACAATAATGGTCAACTGTGTAGTCGTTTATATATCATTTAAAATGGAAGATAATCTTTTAGAAATTTAATATTTCACAATAATATTCTCGATTGCTTATATAGCTTCATGTCATCTATGAGGAAGCCTTAACCACCATATAGTTTTATGATTTGGATTGGTCGTTTATACTCTCTTCTTCAAAAATTGTTGATTTGGTTTAAGCCTATAAATTTTTCCTTGTTATAGTTCATTCTATAAAACATTGTCTAAAATGGTAACAGAGAGCTATACTAGTTTGATATCCTTTTGTCAATGTAAGTTGATAAGAATTATATTATTGCATTTTGTGGTTTTTTATTTGTCAGTTTATTTTGCATGCAATATAATAAATGACAAAATATGAAAATCAGAATAATTGTTCAGAGTTAGCAAATTTTAAAAAAGTATAATATATTAATATAAAACCCGGCCGAAGCCCGGGCAAAAGCGGGCCGAAGGCCCTCAATTTGGGAGATATGGGGGGGCTATTTTTTTAGTTGAGCTACCTGAAATTGTGAAGGCTAGCGACGCCCCTGAGATATACAATTTAACATTTTTATTAATTTTATAATTAATTCGCAAAGATTTCATAAATTTTTAAAGCCTAATTATTATTTTGTTGATATTTTAAATGCTGACAATCCAAAAGATACTTTTATAGGAGCGACTATAATTATACAACATGGAGATCGTGCTCCATAGGCTGACCCAACTTATGAATATGATGAAAATAAATATGGCCAAATGGTTTGGGGAATCTAACGGACTTAGGAATTATACAAATGTTTGAGACTGGCTCCTATATTTACCATTATTATAGCGATAACCAGACACGATTATATAATTTATCCTCATTAGATCACGTATTATTCGTATCAGACAATAACACGAGAACTATAATGAGTTTAGCCGGAATGATTAAAGAAATCAATGCGGCCAGATTTAAAAATATGGGTATAATAGAAGGGTTTAGCAAATATCAAGATCAGCAAGGCTATAAAAAAAATACTGACTTGTTCATCGATTTATTCGCTCGTTGTCGCAATTATCTTAAACTAGTTAGAGAGAATTCGCAGAAGCTTAACATAAAAATTCTAGATTTTATCCATTTTATTGGGGAAAACTCAGGGTTCAATATGAAGAATTGGAACATTTATAGCATGTCTAATGTGGCAAATGCGATTAAGGATATCGTTAATAATTTAAAAATATTATATGCAAAATATATGAACAATGGAATTATTGATGGTTTTAGAGGAACCCAAGGAATATTGGATCTGATGGCAAAGTAAAATGTGAAAATTTTGAAATTCGTTTTTACAGAAAAGATAACCCTAAGTCTAAATTTAAGAAAGCTCGTTAATCAATCAACTTTAATTCGTTTCTTGAAGAAATGGGGAAAAGAAGGTTGGAGTTGTAACGATATCAGACATGGCTACATTTTGTTTTTTAAAAATGATTATTATGTTGATAAACACAAATTTATAAATAAATTCCATCAATTGTTAATACCCCCCCCCCCCCCCGTGATTTAAAATAAATTATAACCTTTGTTCTTAACTTTAATAATGATAATTTTAATTAGAATAATATGGCATATTTTGTTTAATTCGCCTTAAAATCGATAATATATGGGCTTTATGAGAGAATCAAGCGTTGCTCTGTTGTATATATCTCTGGTATATGCATGACGTTAGGTCTAGTACTCTTAATATCACGTACCATGTAAATAATCAAATTTCGTCCTAGCGGTAAAACGTTGGTATTTTATCATATAAATGGCTTAGTTTATTACTTTAAAATAGATATGGTTTTTTTTCTTCTTTTCGTTTTACCTATGAAAATGAATTTGATTATATATAAATTCATTTTCCGTAACAATTCTAAAAAAATAAGCAAAATTTCTTAAATTAATATTTGGAGATCCATTTCCATTTTAAATAAATCTTAGCTTTTTGGTTAAAAGGAGCATGTCTCTTATAATTTATTTTAACCAAATTGTTATTCGCCGTTAATTCAAGCTAACTGTGAATAAGGGATTTTAATCGAATATCCTTCAAAGTGTCTATTGTTATTTCTAGGGGAGGGGGAGGGTAATACTATGGGAAAGCTAAAGCGGAAAATACCGGAAATATATTACTGAATGTATTTAACTGTGAATTTCAGAAAATCTAACATTGAACTAATGGTAATACTCTAGATTTATATAAATTTTTATAGATTTTTTTCATAATAATTTTATAAAAAAATTAGAGAAATGTTTATGGGCAACATTGTTTTAAATACATGTAATACACATGCTTGAATACGTTTCCTATTAAATCAAATTTAGAATTGGCATCTCCAAATATTACGATTTAAAAATTTCCAAAACATACTTTCTAATCGTAGCCCTAGACTTGGGGATAATAGATGATATTATTATTAAAATGCAACAAAATAAATAAAAAATGAATATTACCAGAAATACTTATTTTTATTACGTAAATTATAGTCTTTCTACAAATATTTTTTATAATCAAAACTATATTTAAATATTTATAAATGTTGATTTTTATGTATTATATACTATGCAATTATATTATAGACAAAAAATAAAACAAATTTATTTCTAAATTTTTTTTCATAGAAAGTAGCCTAAAAGTAGCCAAATCTACCTTTAATAAATAGTAGCTAATAGCGCGCTACCTTTTTCAATAGGTAGCGATAGCGGTAGCGCGCTACTTTTAAAAGTTGGGTTTAACAACTCTGTCTGAAATTACCTTAATTATATAGTATTAGTTACACTTATACAATTTAATTTTCATATAAATAGGAAAGTGAATAAATATTATTAATAATTTATTTTAAATATAAGGAGATGACAAATTAAGGTGTGGCCTATAATATAAACGACGGGACGTCTTGATCATAGTTTATTGTAAAAATGCGAAAATTATCATTCAAGTTTGCATATATCGACATAAATTTGACGAAACCCACGATTGAATATTAGATTTAAATAGAAAGTCAGCGAAACATACAAATATTCTAATAAATTACAAATGGCGAAAGCGAAATCTACCGAAGTTTCTTCTAGATCTCCTAAATATGTGTCAAAAATAATCATAAATATTGAGACCGGTAGCAAAAAAAGTAAAAATTCTAACATTAATATTACAAGCATGATTAAATTCGTTTTGTGCTCCCTTTCCCTTTCTTCTAATATTATCAAGGTGCTATTTGTAATTTTTTTTTGGTCTGTAGGATTAGAAAGTGATAATATATTTGGATTCGGATTATGAGTTGAATGTTCACTACCAGCTATATCTTTATTAACTTGACCTTCCCAGCTTTTCGTAGTAATTTTCAATTCTCGCGTATCATTGATGCCTATTTTAATTTTAAAATTTAATTTTAATTTATCTTTGTGATTTAAAGAATTATTCGGAATTTTTCTTTGTTCCATAATTTTCGAGCTCAGCCCCACGAAACTTGTTAAAGTCCGCTCTTTTTTCCAATCGAGAATTTTCTTCTTCATTCTTAGAACCCCTATCCTTAAAAACAATAGAACTAAAAAGGGAAAGATCCTTGTGAACAATTCTCGAGCTATTCCATAAGCTATCCAATTCTTTTTGACGAATCGTCCAGTGTATATACGAAAAGGGCTAGTAAATAATTGGGGATATTTGTATTGATTGTATTAGTAGTGCAACCTAACTAATAATTTTTTATAACTCTCTGTATAAGTATTTATTTTAACCGGCTTGGATGTAGAAATATCATATTTAACAAAGGATGAAGTCAAGAATTTGAGATTAGGGCATATATTATGCTTTCGAATGACAAACCACCAAGCCGCCGGAACGTACCAAAACAAGGAATAACATAAACATGCTAATAAAATAATATTGATGTTTCTCTTGTTGCATATAGTTTTATAGGAGTGAGGCTTGATAATAGCTACGACTTGAATACCCGCCATCGTTATGTATATAAAGTAACTGAAGGACATAAAGGTCTTTGCCAGCGGAAAATGAATGTACACTATGTAATAGTTCCAAGCATAACTAAACCAAAAGCGTCTGTTTTTATGCTCCCCGTAATAATCTAGGAAAGGATAAAATAACATGAATAGACAGTTGAGAGTGTTTATCGCGAATAAAAAGCCCGTCAGATATTCTGGTACCGTGGTATGTTGAATATTTCTACACCATGTAACTCGACAAATATTCTTAAATAAGTGTGAGAAAAATATGGTTTTAAAATATTTAACTTTAACACTGCTATGGCTAGTATAAAACATATTATTGTTTTTGTTATTTTTTACGAGATCATTTTTTTCATTGCTCATTTGATAATGTATTGCTCTGGAATCTGCATTCCTTTCTGGAATTTCTGTTGTATTGGATACGGCTTGAACTAAAGTCTTATGATGAAAACTCTTCCATGGTTTCAGCCCCCAAAAGGTGTATACGCCTATTAGATTTCCAAAAATACCTAGGAACATGATAATCGGCAATAAAATCAGGTAAATCTTACCAAGTAATCCTTTAGTAGAGAGCATAATTTCTGTAATATCGACACAATCGAGCGATGAATAGTTGTACCCAGTAAACGATACGTTATTAACTTTATAAGATCTTGATGAAGTATTTAACCAATTTTTGAGCAAATTAGCTGCCATATTCTATGAAAATATAAGCAAAATTAAAGATCTCTTGATTTTTTCTAAAAATTTTTAATGAACCCGATAAATATTTGACAATACAATTTTTTAAAAAATCAATTTTTTCGAGGAAAATATATTTTATTATTGTCATCCAAACACTTATATATTTACTTCGATTAAATCAATTAACTTTAATTTTTTTTATATCCTAAACAATATGCAATAATAATTTACTATGTTTTGAATGTTCCAGAGAGAGAATATAAGAAGAAAAAGCTCTTAATTTCGATAGGCATATTATTAGTTATAATTATAAATTAATGACTTAGGTACGATTATTATTTCCTCCCCAAAATATTTAGATAAAAATACAATTTTTTGGTTAATTTTAGATTAGAATGTTTCTTTGGTTAATTATAGATAATCTACCTATTTTTTTGCTAATTATATATAATATTTAAAAATTAGCCCGCCAAGATGAAAAGACTAGAGATGTTATTGAATTCTTGCTATAATTGAAAAAATTTGAGGTGGAAATAAAAAACGAATAATAAAGGTTCAGACCAAAATTATCGTTATAAATTACAAAATATCGCACGAGATAGTTATGGTTTAACTATTCTTATGAAAGTGTGAATGTAAGATTATTCTAAGTAATATAATATTTAATATAATAATTTGCAAGATGATCTTTATTTTAAAATTACCCTTACCCATTATATAATATATAAGTTACAATTCCATATAAAAAAAATTAATAATTTTTTTGAATATAATTGCGATGATGCTGAAAAAATTTTTTAAAAAGGAAAAATTGTGCATCTTATTTCGTTCTATTGTATAAATATAATTGGAAACCTCTTTCAAATTATTAAATCTTAACATATTGATTAAAAAATCTTTATTATAACCACACAAATAATATTTATAAAAAAGTGAATAATTTTTTTAATATTTTATTGCACACGATATATTAGAGTCATACAGGGTCGGTCCACTGCCCAAACCAATCATGTTAATCACTAAAACGCCAAAATAAAAACCCGACCCGTGCCTCCAACAAATAATGTGTTATCTTTCCTTTCTATTTTTCCTTTATAAAATGAATAAAAAATGAATAATAATCATCAGGTTGGAAAAATATATATTAGCGTTAATATAATAATATATTTTTATCATAATAAAATATGTTTTTAATATATTGTGATTTGATTTATTAACAAGGTGGTAAATTAACAAGAGTTGGGATAATCCATCTTCCTCGATCATATAATTTTAGGCAAGGGTTTAAGTTTTAAAGTTGGCTTGGTATAAATAAATCACATTCTCAAAATATTTTATTATATTCTCTCATCATATATTTTGGAGGCCATTTTAATTTTAAACCAATAAAAAAATTATGCACGATATATTCTTCTATCTAAAACCGATTAAAACAATTTAAAATAAATCTTATCATTTCTTTTTTAGTGTTTCTCTATCTTTTTACTATTATCATAACGTTGCCTAATTGCCTTAAAATCTTATTTGATTCAAAAATAAAAATTCGATCTCTAATTGAGCTCGATTGCGGCATAAATTTTCTAATGACGAAAGCCGTTTCTCTTTATGAAGATTTTTGGTTAATCTACAACCTAATATTATACTACATTCACATATTAAATTCTTGAGGCTGTTTTATTTCTCGCCCCTTAAAATAAATAAACGTAAATCTTCAATAAGAATTTAATTACAATATCAACTATTTTCTAACAATAAATTTATATTCTAATCTTATTCGCCGAATTTTTAAATTATTATATCTTAGCAAACTATTAGTATTTTAATCTTCGCAATTTATGTTTCTTTTTCTTCTTTGTCATAATTATTTCTAGTGATCAATTTATAATAATTCTAAAAAATATCATTCAAAATTCAAATGGTTTTAGTTTACCAGTAACTTCTAAATATAAAATTCCTAATTATCACCTTTAAATAACTAAACACAAACTTCATAATATCTTATCTACTTAGAATGCTACCTTTATAATTCTTTGTTTTTAATTTTAGATTTTATATTCCTACAGTAACATAATCTTATCAAAATAATTTTTCTTTTTCAACCTACATCTTTAAAATAAATCTAAATCTCTTTTTTAGCCAATTTTTATTTTAATAGATAAATTTATTCTTTTTAGAATACTTCTCTAAATATTTTTCCTACTTTTATTTACATATTTTTCTTATGTTCTTCTGGAATTTTTTTAATTTTTTTATTAGAATACAGTTTGACACGTCTCCTTGTCCCACCGTATATATTGATTTGCATTAGACTGAAAAGTTGTAGTTGCCTGTCGCCTCCTCTCTCCAACACCATTGTCACAATTGGAAGTTTTATTTGGGAACTTAAGAACCTAAATATAAAATAAAAAAAAAATATATACTAAATATGATTCTTAATCTTTATTAAATAATAACTATATTCAATTACAAAATGAAAAACAAAAACAAAATAAAAGAAAAATAAAACTAATATTAAAAATAAAAGTAAAAGTAAAAATTATATGTAAAAGTAAAAATTGAAAAGTCTTCCCAGCGAAAAAATAAAAAGTTTATCATCCCATTTGTTAAAATTCTTAAAGTATGAAAAAAACTACAATTATCATGCCTTTTTTTTCATTTATATAGATGGGATCTAAATAATAACTTAATAATTTTAATAAAACATTATTTTTGTTTACAATTTGAATAATGCATTTTTTTGTAACGCAAAAATTCAACAAGTAAAGGTATAAAATACTAAAAATTATATGCGAACAATTAAGTGAAAGTAAAAAAAAATTTAAAAAAATGGAAGTGTTTCAAATTATAAAAATTGTATCTTTTATATAAAATTAACATTTCGTCTAATTATATTCAAAAATTTATATAAACTCAATATTTTTTCTTATTTCATAAAAAACAAGAATTTACATAATGTTTAAACAACTAACTTAAATAATCTTGAAATTTATCTAATATGAATAATTTCTTTTTATTCATTTCTCATTTGACTACAGCGTCTACATCACAGGTTTTACCCCCTTCAAAAACCTTTGCCTACCCCCTAAAAGATTTTCGACAACTTCGGCGGCGGTGTCTCCCCATTATTATTTTCACCTTTTTAATTATATTGATACTCTTTTCAGAGAATTTATAAAGGATAACTAAAATTAATCTATTTCTATTTCCAACTATCGATATTTTGTGAATATAAATAATTTATTTTTTATATAATAAATTCAATTAAACTAATGAATTAATTATTATGGCATTATGAGCTTGCTGAAATATTTAAACCTTTTAAATTACATTTAAAATGATAGCAGAAAGTTTTTGGAAAACAATATGTATGATTGTTTGCAATATATAGATTTGGTCGATGAATTGTATTATAATAATTCTATAATAAAAGTATTAATTTTTACAGCAATAAATTTTGTCCTATTTCATCTCAAAATTTAATAGATAACCCCCCAAAAAATTTATCCTACCCCTATTAAAACAGCCCCCCCTCCCTCCCCCCCTCAAACAGATATCATGTTATAATAATTATATATAGTATTTTTTTTAAAGTGAAGTTATTTAAAGCATTTGAATAATAAAATTGAAATAAGAAAAATTAAAATAAGAAAAATAAAGTAATAGCCTTTAACAAAAAGTAAATGGGTTGAGTCAATTTATTAATACTCACATTCGCAACAGAAAGCCTAAAGATTTTATTTAGAAAGGCCGAAAAGTTTGGGCATCTATTAGCAAAGATAATATTATTTTGATATATTCATTTCTAACAGTCATAAGCACTATTCATAAATCAAATTGAGAAATAATATTGTTAAATTATTGTAGCAATATAGCTTGTTACCTTGATTTTAGTATTTTTAAGAAACATTTTAGATTAGTATATAAGGCATTTTTAATTGCAAGTTTAAAATGTAATATATAATTTTAATACATTATAGATTATTATATAATTAATTACATTTATTTAGTTGAATCAGGTATTTATAATGTTATATTTAAAGTTAACCATTTATTGAGAAATATTATTACAAATTACAATTTTTAACATCATTGGTTCCAGATGGTGTAATTTTGGATTTTTTAAATTAAAATTATAAAAAGATTAACCCCCCCCCCCCTTCCACCCTTTTTGGGAATTGTTGGTATATTAATTATCGTTATATCTTATGTAATCTGTATACTCAATATTCTATTTCCTGCTTACAATTATAAATCTCATCACCAGTTCAATTTCCATCATCTAACACTCATTTTTTTTTAAATATTTTTTTTATATTTTAACTGATGCATGTAGTAATATTGTTTACGATTTTAATTTTAAAATATGAAATTTTTTAATTGTTTATTATACAATATTAATAGTGGATTTATTTCATTTAACAAGAGATGTCGCTTTTTTATATACAATTTACTTTCATATTAATAGAATACATATTATTTTAATATATCACTAATTGAATATCTTTTCTTTAAGATTAATATTATTTATGCTAATCAGTTATTTTTACTTTCAAATTATGTTATTAGATTACCGTTGTTTGATTTAATAAAGTTACTTCTGATATTCTTAATTCTGAACTAATTCCTACAACTTTACAAATTATTTTTTCAAATTCATTTTTATAGAGATATATTGAATATATTTGTTGAGAAGGTGATGGGGGGGGGGTTATGCTAAGGGATAATTTTTATTTAAAAACAATATTTACAAGAACATGCAAATTTGCGATGAAGAGGGATATTCCCCCTCCCATCCCCCTTGATTACGAGTCTGCTATAACTAGTTACACATCTGAAGTTATATAACTTACCATGCTATATATCTAGTAAGTTAGGTTTTTGACAAAGTAATTTATTAATATAAATATTATTTTTTATACCTATTAAAACTCTAATAACATATGTATATATGATAAAATAAAATTAGTTTATATAATTATCTAGTTTAATTAAAAAAATTTAACTAAATTTAAAAAAAAAACTATCCGTGTTACTTCGAATTTCAATTCATATGATCTTGTTAATGTTTTAAAATTTAAAATTTGAAATTTGTATTTCGGTTTCAATACTCTAATTATGAATCAAATTCTAACAACTTCTTTATTGGTTATAATTGCATTTGTGAATATATCAGCCCTCGATCTAAGTACAAAATATGTATCTATTAATTTTTTTATATATAGACATATATAAACATCGAAATTAAGAAAATATGGTTCATAATTAAGCAATAATTATATTATATATTTAAGATAACTTTTATCTGTATGAATAGATTATTCTTAAAAATAATAACTTTTCATTCAGTATAAATATCTGGATTATTTAAGAACAAATATTATTATTACTTGTTCAAATTTCTTTAATATTTTATAGTTATTAATACCCATTCTAGTACTGTTAAGCTTGAAAATGTTAAGTTCCCATTCTTTAAATTTTATTAGGGCCAGAATATTTTACGGCCAAAATGTATTTGAATAATTTTTAAAACAATATTAGTATTACTACTGTACAACTTATTCCAATTAAAAATAATATCCAGTTCTATAACTTTTTCTCTAAAATTTGACACATTTTATAGAATTATGAAGAATGCTCCAAGTCTAGTATTGTAGCCATGGGGAGGGTTGGTTTCCAAATTTGTTTCTGATGACTTATAAAAAAAACCCAAAATATTGGCCACCAAATTAACTTTTACCCACTTCTCTTTAACTGAAGCATCCTGGCTATTGACCTGCAAGTCCCTGATAAAAGCAAATCTTACATTTTTTGCTTTAATTATTTTTGTCCAAATTTTGTTTTAATTTTAAAAAATACCTATTTTTTTTATTTATTTGAATTTAAAAAAAAATTGAATTTAATGATAAAAAATTTAGACTAAAAAACTACAAATATATAAATATATGATAGTAATAAACATTTGAGTAAACTTTGAAAAAATATATTGCATCTGATGAATAAACCAATTATAACTATTTCAATTTTGTTTCACTTTTTCTGTAATTAATTGTTTTGCTTTTACTATTGGTCTTATAGTCCTGTTTGCATATATAATTCTTTTACTCATAAAATATACCCTATTATAAAATATTGTAAACTTGACCATATTCTTTAATTTTGCCTCATTTGCCTTGTGTGCATTATTTTAATTTTACATGAACTAAATATCATTTAAATTAAATCTTTTTTTAGCCCATAAAATAATTAATTTTGAAATTTCCAAGAAAAAATTACAACATCTTACTACTATATAGATATCCAAGTAGAAGTTATGATGGTCTGAGATGACCTGGGAATTTTCTATTGGCTTCTTTGGCCTATGCCCCATAAAATATACTTTGTGCAAGTTGTCCAGTGTGAGCCATAAAAATTTTTATAAATGAATATGACATAAATTTGTCTCAGCATTAAAAAAATTTTCACAACTTTGGCCTAGCACCTAATAATATTTTGAACAATCTGTATGGTCCAAAAATATTTTCTCCTTATTTGTGTGCCAGGCTGTGTTAACCTCCACTTCCATGTGTGGACACTCATACTCCATACCTACTAATCGATTATTTTTGTAAAGATACCCTTTATTTAAAATGGTTATTGGAGATCAGCTTGAATTGACCTATGACCTTTTAGGATTTTTAAAAGTGCTTTTTTGGCGCAATCTATTATTTTATGAAGGGGAAAAAAACATATAATAAGACACAAAATTCCAGGCTGGTTTGATCTGAATAGACCGGGTTTTGGACATAATCATGCATATTTCTGATACCAATGGCGGATACCATATTTTTTAAAATTCGGTTTATTTCATTCCATGACTTCCTTTTTTTTGTTGATAATATTTTTTAATTATAAATATAACATTAATTATTATTGAATAAATATATCTTATAGATTTTACCTTTATATGGTGCTTACTTTATGTATTTTTAAAAATAATTGATAATAAACTCATTAAAATAATTCCTAAAATGAATAATGAATAAGATACATTTAGGCCTAAAATAACTTCATTATAAAATTAACCAAGGTAGCTGGGAATTTTATCACATAAAAAAAGTTATAGTATTGTTAATCGGCTCTAATTGAGCCCATTTAAAAAAGGCGAAATCAATATTTTTGCCAGAAAAATATTGCCTAAGCCTCGAAATTTTGCTAATAATAGATCAAACATTTGTGCTATATATGAGCAAAATCTTCAGGCTTGCTTAATATATTTCTGAAATTTTGAGTTAGCCATTTTTAAAAATCGGTTCTAATCGAGCGATTTAACAACAATTAAAAATAACTGATTTTTCCAATCACCATAAAAATTTAACTAGAAAATTTTATAAATTTATAAAAGTTACAAATCAAGTATTAAATCATAAATATTTCAGAAATATATGCTAGATGCTAATTATCAAAAATCATTAGTAATTAATTATACATTTGATCATATCGGAAAAATTAAAGTTTGATTTAAATTTAAAAAACCAATTTTTTGATATTTTTTTAAAAAATTAACGATTTAAATAAACTCTGCTTTAAAGTGGTCAAAATATTTTTCTTAAAATGACATAAAATTGAAAATAAAAACATTTCAAATATATTCTTAACCTATATTTATTGCATCATAACATTTTATAAGACTTCTTGAACATCTTGTCTTTTTAATAACAAAAATAAAATTAATTTAAAAAATATTAAAATTTTTCATTTTATCATAAAAAAAATTAACATCCAATTGAAAAATTTCCTTCAAATAAACATTCATTGAGTTGATATATTTTCCATCTGATTAACGCTATATTAACTAATATTTTACCTCATAAAATATTTTAAAAAAAATTATATTAGTTTGAGCATGAAATGATACATTACGAAATAAAATTTATATACATTATTAGTAAACAGGTGGAAGTCTTTTTGATCGCCTTAAAGTTCGCTTAATGGATCCGATTCGGCCATTGCCTTAAGATTAAGAGGTCAAAGACCGGATCAACATCAAAAGACCCCATAAATTTTGAACAGGGTTTTGACCTTCCTAAATCGAGCCGATTTAGCGTAACCCAAAAACTAAATTTCGTCCAAAAGTGAAAGAAGCATTCCATGTCAAATCACACACCTCACAACTCACTCCTCTTAATAAAATGCATTAGATATGTTCTAGCCATAAGCCCAAAACAAAATCATCTAAAATGAAAAATTAATCATTTTTACCTTCTTGATTTTCACATTAATCGCTATATATTAAGAAACCTAATAAATTTTGTAAACTAAATGTATTATTTATAATTAAGTAAATAAATGAATTTCATCTTAATTTATCCTAAATTCAACAAAATATTGAATCAATATTAATTAAACAGGGGAAAAATGATTATAAGATATTTTTTATATCCTAAATTTTAACAATATTTCAAAATTATTTTAGGAATTTAGTATGCCAAAATATAATTTCCGGATTTACAATGCATAAAATCATTTATAAAAATAATATTTAGTAATATTTAAAACAGTTTATATGCCAAATATAGGTAAAAAAAAATTTATTTGAAAGCGAAAACTGATAATTATTTAAAATACAAGTAAAAAAGAAAACTGATTTAAATCTGATTTAATCATGCCAGCCCTACATGGGATCAGAGATCTTCATGAGCCTTGATTTTTTGACCAAGCCCTGCCCAGGCCCAGCCCACATTTAATATTTAAAAAAAATCCAAACCCATAATAATTTTAAAAATTTTGCCCAATCCGAAAATTTAATTTATTGTATTCAATAAAAATAAACTATATTTAGGCGTATTTGGGCAATCATTTTGTTTGTGATACTGAAATTTTATTAATATTAGAAAAAATAAATTGGAACATTTTTTCAAAAACCTCGGCCCAGGCCCGCTAGAAAATATTTAGCCGTGGGTCGGCTAATAAAGGTCTCTGCATGGGATGCCCTTTGTTGAGAAGTAGGACTGTATCGATCCACATATTTTTCACCGATATTTATACTGATTTTTCATCACCCCCCTTTGAACCAAATGTAATTAAGAAATCAATATTTTTAATGCAAAAGATCGAATTATGCATTTAATTTTATTTATTTCTACAATTAAGACCATAATTAAAAAATATATATTTTAATAGATATAAAATTATTTTAATTATGTAAAATAAATATACTGATATTTTTTTTCCTGAATCCATGCCCACTTCATAATTGTTTGATAAGTCCATAAAATTTTTTTTTATAAGAATTGGAGGAGGGCAATGTCTTCGAAAGAACAATATCAAATTTCCAACTGGACATAAGATGGCCACCATGAAAAAATTTATTTTTTTCCCTTCTCATCTTAATCAGTCATTAAACTAAATAATATATTTCGTTTACAAAATTTATTAAGTTTTTTTGATATTATTAATTATAAGAAATGAATGTTTTACAAAGCAAGAAAATAGTTTGATTTTGTAAACGCCCTTTTATTTCGGGAAATATGAATCGCTAAAAGAACTACTAAATTCCTCTCTGGGTTATAATTAAACTAATGTTAACCATCATACAATTTTTGAATAAAAATGGAAAGAAGTCGGCTGAAAATCCCCTTGATATGGAATTACTACGGAGTTTTAAAAAAAATCTATAATTATTAATTTGAGACATTTTGACTAACTCTTTACTACTATATAACATACATCTCCAATGAAGTGCGTTCACCTCATTCACTTTTTTTTTTTTAAAACATTTCTAAAATTTGAATTATGGTTGATAAATAATTCTATAAAATATTTAACGATTTCTCATTTTTTTCGAACGACAAAATAATTATATTTAACAAATTATATATATAATATTTTTAATTTTTTTTTTAAACCGTGACTTACGGGGTTGGCTAAATAATTTATTTTAATTCTGGAGTGGAATGGAAATTAGATATTCATTCTTTTTTTAAGGATCTATTTATATACTTTTTAAATCGACCCCCCCCCCTCCACCGTCCCTTTTTAAGTGATCCGCCATTTTGTGGCCTTTTTCACGATCAAATGGAATCGATCTATTAAAGTATTCGTTTTCAGCCTTGAGACAATTTACGTTTAGTAAAAAGCAAATTAGCAATAATTAAGAGAAAAATAATGGAGATTATCTATAGAATCAGTTAACTCAAACATTTTGAATGATGTTATAAGAGCACCAAGCGTTAAAATGCCATTCTGAAATGGTATAACCCAACCTTTTACCTTTTTCTGAAGACGTTTCTTTTTTATTTAAAATGGTAGAAAACTTGATTTAATGACAGTCTATTTTTTTTACCATCTTTAAAATAACGTCCTGCATGGGAAGACCCCTTTTGACCGAAATGGCTTTTCTCGATTATAGCTCGCATAAATTTTCTTCGATTTTAATTGGTCCAATTTTAACTTTAACTTGGTTATTATTTTTTAAATATTATTTTTGAATATTTCCATTCATTACTCGGATAGAATTCGTTCATGGTGATAAAAAAAATATTTTTAGAATTAAAATGTCTTTTTTTTAAAAAAAAATAAGTATGTACGTGGTTTTTGACGAAAAATGTTTTACCTGTTAAAATAGCTTCCCTAATTTTATTCATTGAGGATTATAAAAAAATATTTTTTTTAGTATAGGCAAAAAATTTGACTTATAATAATTTATACATTGACAACAAATGGAAGTCATAATAATTATATTTTTGTAAAAAAAATTCATTTCTAAGCCGACGGGTAATAATTTTTTTTTTTTAAAAAAAAGCATAAAAGGGCAAACTTAAAAGGCATCGAAACGCTTAGATATTTTGTCTGTCAAGATGAGTGGTTTAGGAGGTCGGGTGCAAACATTTAAAAACATTAATATAATAAGATAGAAGCCCATTTAGTCAGCATTGGACACGCAGTCTTTGATAAAAATTGTGATTTTAAAGCATTTTTATGATAATTGGCATTTTCTGACGAGATTAATTTTAAACCCTGAACAGAACTATTTATATTATTTATTTTTTTACAGTGCAGTAGTCGAACTATAACCTTTATAACATCGATTCGATATTTGGCAGATATGGTTTTACAACCCAATGTTATATATTTATACGGAAAAGATTATTCGAGAAAATATAAATTTTAAGAAAATTTGAATTTATAAGATTTCATTTTTCTTAATAATGTATGTAATTTTTTAAATTTCAAGGATATTTTTTATTTTAATGCGTTTCACATTTTTTCGCATTTTATTTTTTCACTTATATACAATATTATATTAATAATATATTAAATTATTTATAAAATAAATTTAAAAATATTAGATATATAATTAATAAATAATTAATGAAAATGTGGCATTTCGATGTAACTTATCTTTAATTATTTATTTTTTAAATGTTACAGAAATAGTCCTTCATATTAAATCAAAAAAATTTCCATCGTAAATTTTAATAATATTTTTAGTAATTTAATATAATACCGAAAGATCCTTTAAATTTTTTTAAAGATTTAGGTCTACATTTACAGTAGGCGCTAAATACGGCGATGTCCAAGATGCGTTATTTAGAAGATAAATATCGTGATATTATACAAGCTATGCTATCTTTTAGCTATAAATTGAGAATCGAGAATCTATTCACTCCCCCCCCCCCTTTACCATCTGATCCGATTTCCATTATATTGATTTAATTAAAAAATTTTAAAAAAAATTATAGATGTCCTGCTATATTTTGCCTCATTTAACAAAAATAATTATTTTTATGTAGATTCGAAAGTAAATTCTTAGCACTTTAAATTATATCGAAAAATAAAACTTATTTTGAAGCGATTTCTTCCTATTTTTTTTAAAAAAAAGGTAAGATATTATGCAAATATACTAAATAATAAATATTTCGTAATCTTTTAAGCTCACTTAATAAATATTTGTTTTTTCAAATTCAAATTATACGAGCTGAGCTCTCTTTTAAAAAGTGAGAAATTTGGACTCTTACAAAAGGTGTGATTTCGCATAAATTTAATTTTACTAAATTAATCTGTGATCTTGAGTTAATTTTACTATGCAATAAAATTGATAATTCCCAAACACATTTTCTTTATATCCCTTGAGCATTCAAAGGTATTTAAATGTTGTTTTTTTTTTAAAAAAATAAACTCTTTTTAAATGAATGCATTTAAACATAAGATTAAATTACAAATTTTTTTTTTATTAAAACAAATATTCCTATCTTATCACTTTGGCACAAATATAATATTTAGTTAATCCTCCTATTCATTTTACTTTACATTTTTTTGTTTGTTTGCTTTTTTTAAAAAAAAATTATTTTAAAAGTTTGTTTGCTGAGCAGGTACGAAATTATAAAAAAATTTTTTGGAAGAGTTGTATTTTTTTTAAAAAAAACCTCGTTCGCATTCTGCTCCCTTCTCGAGACTTAAGTCTCATTTTAGCGGATCGCCTCCTAACAAGATTTTCCGATCTCATTCGCTAAGCCATATATTATTTACTTGCTTTTGTATATTGCGCATCTATGAAAGTGAATCTTGTTTACTATTAACGTGATTGACCATCGAGTTAGATGTGCGAATAGTTTATTTTTTGTGAGATAGCATTTTTTTGAGTTTAACCCATCAAAGAAACATAGGTCTGACTTTGAAAAAAAAAATAGCTTTAAAAAGTAATAGCACCTATAATTTTGACCTTAAGCTAAGTCCATACCATAGCGCTCCAACATTCGAAAAATTGAACATATCGTTAGTCATAAAAATAACTAAATATGCGATTCTAATTTATTCAGTGTATTAAATATATTATGTTTTATACACCTATTACCCTAAAATATGGATAATTTTTATTAAATGCAACAAGCAGACGATAAAAAAATATCCAATTGTAAGCTAAATTTTGCAACGCTCAATTTTTGATTTGCTATCTTCATTATTAGACTCTCAAACTCTGGAACACTCTGGTACTACTCTAGATTTACGTAATAAATATCTATTTAAAACAAATTAAACTTTAATTGATAATTATTCTCTCTAATAATAGGAAAAAAAAGTAAAATATAGGTTAATTTTTTTAAATATAAAATTAAAATATAAGATAAACTATAATAAATATATGGGATAATAACTGAAAGGAACTCCTTTTAAAACGCAAGCAAACTCCCCATATAATTATTATCTTTTTTTTATCATAAATATTTAATTGATCAAGACACTCGTTAAAAAAAATATCTTACTTATTCTCTTATTAATAGTATAATTAATAAGAGAATAAGTAAAGCGTTTTAAACTCGAATAACACATTTCAAATGGTATCATTTCCATTTGGCGTTAGGCTGCATTTATAGTAAACGCGATTTTCTCAAGCGATGCGATATTAATAGCTGCGTAATCTGCAAAAGCAAGCTATAACAATTTATAAATACTGAACGAAAAGATCGCGCTAGCTGTTTACGTGTATTAAATTATTATAACTGTGCCGAATCAGCTGTGATTTCGCTAGCGATTAATTTTGCATCGCTTGAACGAACCGCTCTTACCAAAAATGCAGCGTTAGAAAGCATTTAAATAAAACGCGGAATAATTTTTTTTTAAAAATACTTTATTAAAATTTTAAATCGACAATTAATCATAATAATATTCTATGAATGTATGTGAAACTTAACCTTTACATGCGAGTATAGCTAAAGAACTGAGTTGGTGTTGAATCAAGTTTCATTACATACCTAGGATAATAAATTTATTTTAATATTATATTTCGAACGTCTCCCTTATTTTTTTTTCCCCTTTTTAAATTTTTAAGTTAACATTATTTGTTTGTTCCTTAAATAATCCATTTTTTGTAAAATTGAAAATCCCGCCTCACGGCAAGACGCCAACGCTCAATTTGTCTGCACTATAACCCTTCCAGTTAGCACGAATTCGCGGCGACGTATACAAAATTTTTTATATACGTCCCTGCGAATCGCACCTGCGAATGCAGGTAATGCGTGTAATTTATTTATGTTTTATTGTATTATATAATTGAATATTATGACAAAGAAATAAAGGCGAATCTATCCTATTTTCATAATTAATTAAACAATTAGCCTCTAATGATCCAGATGTCATAATTATGAAAAAAAAATTTAATAAGAGAAGAAAAAAATTGAAGAGGGTAGAATTTGATAAATATCTTGAGAATCAAATATCTTATTTTTTTCGTATGTTAGTTGTCATTTTAGAAAATAAGAAATGATTAATATAGTAATACGCGAAACGTATCAGGTCAATGCGATGAAATACTTTTTATCGAATTTTTTTAGAATTCCGCTAAATTTTTATTACCAAAGACTATCACATATAATAATATATCCTAGTAAGTGCTTCATTATCTTCTCTCCAAAAAATAAACTATAGCGATTATTTCGCTGAACTGTATTTGCGATGGGGATTAGCGATAAATGGTTGGCAATAAAATTAATTAGCTATAAAAATGTTACGCAAGTAGATTTTTCCATGACATAGAACCACGCGAAGGCATCTAATCTTAGGTAGGGCGACTTTGGAATGGTAGCTCCCAGATAATGTTTTTTTTGAACTCCGTTATTTTATCAAAATATATATCGGGATAAGACCATTGACCTTCTCTATTGCGAAAAACGATATTCTGCTATATTTTAGACAGTGTTTGCTAATTTTTTGACGCTGCAGGAAAAGCTGCATTTTTTTAGTATCAGCTGATTAAAAATTAAATATGTGATCAAAGTTTCGAAACTTACTTTTATGGATGGCCTAAACAATTATGCATTGGGGAAAATAAGCTTCTAGCTTTCTTTTGAAAAAAAATTATATTATATGTTTATATATTTTTTTATTTAATAGATTGCAATTTACACAGTGGATTCTGTGATCAATGCGTCAAGGCTTCAACCAGAGTATACACAATATTTTATTATATAAAATTTTAACCTACCCCACCACTGATATAAGATGGCCACATTGGTATGTTAGGCAAGAGTAAAAGCTTCAATAATCCTGCATATATAATTTCGCGCGTTTTAAATGAATGATAGAGACGCCGCGAAAATGACTAATTATAAAATCGTCCAAATTTTTAAAATAATCTGCAATATTTTCTAAACTTCCGAATTAGATTTAATTTTTTTGAATCATTTTTTTAGAAATAGAATTTTCATAAAGAAAAGAAGTGAATAGGCAAAGATTAAGCTTATTTTTTTTAAGGTAATTTTTATTTATGAATCCAATATAGGACCTAATCTCTAGAAGGGTGCATGAACCGGGTTTAACCTCTTGTTATTCAAACTCTTTTAACGATTATTAATAAATAGTTTAATGATTGATAAGTATTAGTAAAAATTTTTAGATTAGATATTTTTGGTACATTACTAGTTGACGGTGCTAAACACTCATGTTCTTGAATATATTTATTCCCTCTTCTAGGCCACAATCAATAATGTTTTATAGGGAAAAGTGCTTTTTAACCTATTTATGATAAGTTTGAATGTCAAAATGTTCGAACTTAGTTTTTAAAGATTCGAACCGATCCGAAATTATTTCTTACAATCGAATATGAATCATAAATCGTTTTTATCTGAGCCGTCGTTACGGTTAGATTTTATACTCCCCACCCTGAATATTTCATAGAATTCCTAAATTTTATGTATAAAAAAATATATATTAGTGTTACTTCTGTTCTTCGGATAGGATATGTAGGCCTTACCCTTACAGGCAAGGATTCCCCACCCTGGCTGGCGAATGCAATTTAAGGGACGCGCATTGGGCCACCTGTTCAAGTATATAATATATTAATTAACCTTAATTGTTTTTAAGTTTCTTCGTTATATACGATTAATTGGTATTATTTTGCCCAATTTTTTGAACCTAAACAAAGAGAGTAAGAATCGGAGTTTTAATATTTCTTTGAGAGAGAAAAAAAAATATAAGACAATAATATAGATTATAACAAAAATTGGGGCATACGAGAAAATTTAAAAATATGATTTAATTTTTTAAAAAAAACCCAAAAATTTAGCCATCATTTTTTTTCAATAACATTGTTTCTTTCACTTCAAATATTTTATTAAAGAAAAATTTACAGGAAATTTTTTTTGCGAAAATTATATTATATCCGAAATCACAAATGTTAATAAATTCATTATTATTTGAGATTGAATAATTGTATATATATCTATTCTTAATCGTAAAATTCGATTGAAATGCGAATACCGAATAATTTTTCTATATCTAATAATATTTATTCTACCTCCACGTCGTCAGCTCTTAACAATAAATATTTTTTTAAAACGACTTGTATACTTGTAATGGGTCTTTCTCAGATTTAACCGGCTTAATCTTCGAAATGTCAGTCAAAATGATTTAAAATCTATCTCGACCTTCTTTTTTTTCCTCTCTTCAATATTTTATCGCTTTAAACCCCTACTTAACTAGTGTTGTTAAAAAGCCCGACCGATTAAAATTTTAACCAAAAATAATGCTATGTAAGCCTCGAGATTTTGCAAACAGATGTTCAAATCTTTCTATCCTCTATGAGCAAAATCTCTAGGTTTACATGACATTTATTTTGGCTAATTTAACAAAAATACCGCTTACAACATGTTATTATGTAATATTTACGTTTATGAACTTACATTACTCACTTTTCCCTCCCATTAATGTATATATATATTATTTTTTTTATTGATTTTCATTTTTTCCCCGTTTATATTTCTTATTTTTATAAAATACCTTATTTTTTTAGATCGATATTTTATTCACCGAGAAAAAAAATGTTTATATTTTTTAAAATTACATGTTATTTCCTACCCCCCCCCCCCCTTATTTAATTAAAAAAATTAAAAATTAAAACTCTTATAAAAAGTAAATGTTTATTAATTTTAATACAGTTATAAACCTTTTAGAATGTAAAGTGTTATGCCAAAATAGAATTTTTTTTGGCAAATTGTATACGATATTTGAATTTAAAACGTTTCTTAAAATAGTTTATACCTTTTTAATATATAATTTTTTTCAATCCAATATATAATTAATATTTGATATGATATTTTAAATTATTCTATCTCTATAGGTGTACCGGGTACAAATTTCGATCGGTATCGGGTCGAATCACATTTTTTACCAGGCACCCGGACATATTCGATGCTGATCCTATATAAGGATTTTAATAACTAACTTAACTCTTATATCTACAATTTAAATTCATTAAATATGGTATTAAAAATAAAATAAATAGCAAAGATCATCAAGGTTATTGAAAATTTATTGATCATAGTACAACCCCAAATTCGACTATACAGGTACCCCCCCCCATATCTTTTCCCTACCTACTTCCGGGTTTTAAATTGAGCCAACTTTTCTTGACGTCCGGCGTTATAAAAGCGACGAAATGTCTCGTAAAACTCTTAAAATTGTGTAGATTATTTTTAAAACTCATTCATGTCCACTTGTTTTTTTAAAAAATTATATTGAATTCTCGCACAGCATATACTCAAGACAAGATGCTCATCCTATTTTATTTAAAGCCTTAACTAAAATCGCGGAAGGGCCTTCTTATTAATCAAAATTATCACATTATGTTAAGCGGGATTTCATGTATATTTTGCTAAATTTTAGTATCATCAATTTCTATGAATAGTCACATCGCGATATGGTTTGTGCAAAATAAATGTAGACTTACTCGAAATTTTTTTTTGGGGAGAATTTTATGGAAGTATAAACTATTAATTTTAAATATTTCGATTTTGTCAACACGGATACCTAGATAAATGAACAAATGAATAAACAAAAGGGGGATAAAAAAATTTTTATTTACTACTTAAATTTTTTTTGTCTAACCTATATCCTTGTATAAAGAAAAGAGAAACGAAACAATGTTAATTACAATTCGGCACTTAAAAAGTATATATAACAGAAAAATTTTGGCATACTTAATATGTATTTTATTTTTCTTCAAAATAATTAATATATATACATACTGTATTTGTATATTTTAAAATTTCCTTGTGTTTATAATAAAGATATTATCATTTTTAAATGTGTATTTTTTTGTGTGTGTTGTGTTTTGTAAATTGTAATATTAGTAGTTCTATATAATTGCATCCATTTTTATTGCATATTATTATTTTCGTTATTCAGTTAATGAATGAAAGAATTGTAACTTTGATATCATTCAATTATTATTTTTATTCACTGCATATGATTATGTTTAAAATTAACTGTTTTGACCAATCATACCAACCTAATTTCTATCAACCTTATGATTGTTAAGCCGCAATTTTTGTCGCTTCATCCATATAGCTAGAAGTCTCAAGTTGGATAGTTCCTTCAAAATTTGTTCTCATTTTTCTCTTTTCCTCCCATAACTAAATATCTATCCACACCTATTTATTGTTTTATCACGTGATTTTATTTCATTGTAGGACAACTTATCTTCATTTTAACCCTTGACTTCTAGTTCTCCTCTTACCATTTTCAATATAATAACTGTATCTTCTAAGTATCTGAAAGAGCCCTTTATTAGAAGACTCCATGATTTTAAGAATATTTGATTGGTTGGTTTGGCTCTTTATTTTATCATATTTTTACTTAAATTTATAAAATATGCAATACTGTGAAAGAAAATATGTATTTTTGATAAGAGCCCATTTTAAAATTTTAACCAGGGCTGTGAACCCTCTTTCTAAAAAAAGGGTTTGGGTTTAGGGTTTGGTGTTCAGAAAAATTTTAATTAACATAAAATCACTAATATAAAAAACGATTCCACTAAAAATGTTTTTAACATTTAAAAATGTTGTTTAAAATTTTTATAATTTAAAAAAAATGAAATAGAATAAAGAAATTTTAATAAAAAAATAAAACTAAAAGTAAAGAGAAAAAAAAGAGTAAAGAAAAATTTTAAAACATTCTTGAAGGGTTCTAGTTCAATAAAATATCAGTTTTCTAGGTCTAAGCCCTGATTTTAACTTCTCCATAGTATCGACTTTGGCGGCGGACTACAAATTTGCTTTATAATACCCTTTAGACCTCCCTACGCTATGCTAAAGCTCCGATGACTTAAATAATTTAATTATAAAATGGATTCTGACTTTCTATGTTTATTAAGAGAGTACCCCCTCCCTCCCCCCGAATTCCTAATGAAATACCATCTCCCATATTTGAAGGCCCTGTTCATTAAATATCCTTATTAACAATTTTTACCATATTGGCTGTCTATATCCTAGTTTAGTTTCGAATAAATTATCTTCTTATATCAATAGCTACATTTTACCCAACGAGCAACTGGGGCCCCATTTTTAAAACACTCCATATTTATTTATTTTATCTATATCGCTCACAGATCTAATTAAATTGAGAAAAGGGTTGAAGAAATGATATGTCACAAGTCGCGACACAATCTGTAAATTTACAGCTCCTTTGAATGTTACAATTTTCATCGTTCTATTTATCGTTTAAATCGTTTTTTTTAAAGGATTTATTTTTTTTTTTTTTCTTAAAAAAATTCTCCCCCTAATCTTTTTCTTCCTTGTTTTAAGTAAATATAATAATAAATAAAATTATCTAAATATTCAATTCGAAAAACAATTTTCCTTTTTTTTCTCGTATGTCTCCACTCAGACAAGATTATAAATGAGTCGTGAAGTTAAGATTAGTAACAGAACAAACACATGCAAATTTTTATCTTTGTCGCAATTTTACACTTTATATTTAGTATCTATTGTTTGTCTCTATGTAACATAAGCCTATTACGATTCCATCTTCTCTTTTTATAATTTTCATTGTCAATATCTTTATAACTTTATTTTAAGTTGAATTGGATTAATTATTTTTTTAAATTATAAAATAAAATATAAATATAATAGAGGATAGGATTGGGCAGCGCAATTAATTTTAAAAATGAAAAATTGCAATTACTCCTAATTTTTGTAATTGATTACAATTACTAAACTGTAAATACTTAACTAAAATGGGTAAAATGATTAGGAATTTGCAAGTAAATCTTCTCTTTATCGCTACCAATATTGAAATTACCATTATTTAACCATGTTGGATTGGATTATAATTATATAACATTGTGTCAAAGCGAAAAAGTATTTTCTAATGCTGATTAAATGTAACAATTGTACTTTAAAAGTATTCTTTTTTAATTGTAGGGAGTCTTTTCTAACTTGTCGCCGCTCTTTTTTTAAAATTGGCTATATTTTTTATATATGCGTTTAGTAGTTTGAAATAAAAATATATAAGGCGGAAAAATCATCAAGATTGGATAACAATTTCGGGATATTTTTTATTTGGATTTTTTTAGAAATATAAGATATTTACATTTTAGATCATTTTTAACCCTTAGATTCAGTCTTACTATCTTAGCTGAAAGTAAGGAGGCGAAATAGAAATAAACAATTTTCATAATAGATGCGCATACGCGTTACGAGGAGCTACGATGAAAAAATTGGGACGCGTTCCCCATACTAACAAACTTTTTCCATTTTTTTCCCAATTTGTTTACTGATTGAATAAGATTAGAAATAAATTAAAAACCTACTTTTGTTACACTGTAATATTGTATTCATTATATCTATATTTTTATCATTTCTGATTACAAAAAGAGTAATTGCAATTTGTAATTTAATACTAATAATTAATTTCTACCCAATCCTGGAGAGGAATAGAGTTGCTAATTCTTTTGTTTAGAGAGTGAGCAATTATTTTTAAGAATTTCTCGATTTTTTTTAATGATAACGCTTTAATTAATAACAATTTATTACCTGGCTTGGATTATTGGAATGCCTAGTGTTGTTTAACTGCTCAATTTGAACCGATTTTTTAAAAAAGCCTAACTCAATGATTTACCCAGAAAAATAATGTCTAAGCCTCGAGATTTCTCGAATAGATATCCAAACGTTTATCCTAGTATTGTTAAAAAGTCCGATTTGGGTCGATTTTTTAAAAAGACCCGATTAAAGATTTTAAGCCAAAATGATTTTATGTCAAGTCTCGAAATTTGACAAATATGTTCGAACCTTTCTGCTATCTATGAGCAAAATCTCCAGACTTACAATAATATTATTTCGGTTATAATCATCGGGCCTTTTTTAAAAAATCGACCCGAAGTAGGGCTTTTTAATAACACTAATTTTTGATATCTTCAGGATTGCGTAATATTTTTCTAGATAAAATATTGACTTAGCCGTTTGATAACACCAATAACAATGAATGATTTTTGGATTTTTTACAAAAATACTAAAAATTAGGATAAACGCTAAATAAGGAAGGTAGGTTAGTAGCTTCTATAACTATAATTTTAAACCCACATAAATAATTCTGAGGTTGGAGCTTAAGAAAGCACTCCAATTGAATCTGGCCAAAATAATAATATATAAATAAATTTAATAATACTTTTTTTAAAATATTTATTTGTTTTATCCCCCTCCCTCCCCTCCCTCAACAGTTCCATTATCTACTATCATAATCATCGCGGTCGTTATTTTGTGCATCTTACTTTCCGCTCTTTTCAGTTGCCTGTGTTGTTGTTGTGGGTGGTGTTGTTGCTAGAAAAAAATAATATATACATATATAATACTTGACAAAAAGAAATCAAAAATTAGAAATAGACCTAACTGCCTTTACTTCCTCCCTCCTATCTTATCGAATTAACATATTGTTTCATTTCAAATCTTTGATGATATCAAATATACGTTTTTTTTTTAAATTATCACAGTTGGTTCCTTACCCAGGAATAAGAACCCCTTACACAAACAAACAACGATATATTCTGTATTGTATATAATAATAATTTTTTTATATTTTTGCTAAATGAATAATCAATCCTCTTTATCGCTTAATTGTTTGATAGGTCGAAAAATATTAAATGGAGGAAAAAAAATGTCGAAAATCGATATTTTTAAAAAAAGAGAGGGAAGGGGTTGAAGGATATTCGGGGACAATTTTTCCATGGGTTATTCAACTTTATTTTTATTTTATTTTTTAAAAATATTTTTAAATTTAAAAAATATAATTTATTGTTTTTTTTTTCAAGATTTCCCTCTTAAGATATTATATATTCTGAAATTGTACCCTGTCCACCCTCCCTCTATCAATCTTGCATTTTTGGTGAGTTATTGGATATTTTGTCTGCCAAAATATAGGTTGGTTACTTAGGTGTTTTTTTATTGTATAAGTGATAAAAATTGAATTTATATAGAAAAGCAAACATTAAAAAAAAATAAAGAATAATTAAATTATCATTTTTTTTAACTGCTTACCTTCAATTTTATACAAATTTACCATTTGAGGACAAAACCTGCCTAATTATTATATTAATTTTTTTTAATGATATTATAATTATAGGATAAGGAAATTGATATTACACTAAGATTGTAATAAATTTAATGATATCGTTTTTTCATTTATTGAATATCATATACATTTAGGCTATTATTATTATTTTTATATATCTCTTGCCCTTTTACGCATTCATTCATTCGTTATATATGCATTAGGGAGCTATGATTTTTTTTTAAATGTCGGGAGGTTCTTGAAAAATTCCTTCCATTAATTTTAATTTTGGCCAAATTTTGCACATTTTAAAAATTACGGTGAAACTTGAATAAATTGACCTGCAGTTATGGGTTGGTCAGCTTAATAAAAAAGTTTAACTGTATAATGCTATTTTTTTAAAAAATATTTTATATTATTATGCGCCACTTAAATTTCGGGTTCTTTATTTAAAAAAACTGTTTTTTTGCGAAATAATGTTTTTTTCTATTTAATATATTGCAAGGAGTCATCCTCCTTTACCCCGCTATTATAATAATCTTCAAAAAATTCATTCATTCAATATGTCAAATAAATCATTGAATCAATTTGCGATTTTTTTTTTACTATTATTAATTTATCAATGAGTATTTTTTACTTATATATTAAATTTATATTTTATAAATCGATTTAGCGCCAATTTGTTGATATTTATATTATTGTAATTTCTTATATATTTTATAATTTTAAATCTTAATATACTAAATATTGATTATTTCAATTTATTTTACAAAAAAATATATATATCCATAAATAAAAATAAATATTTTTTTGATAGAAATTAGGTAAGAAAAAAACTATTTAATAAATCATTTCAAGTTAATGGCACACTAAACAAAATTAATAAGTTGCTATAGGAATGATATGAAGTATATGACAAAAAAAACATTAAGAAACAATTTGTTTTTCATAAAAAATATTTAATGTCATTAAAAGAAATTTATGGAAAAAAAAGAAATATTTAAATTAGTTTTCTTGATCGCGTGATTTATCATGTAGTTTGAATCGAGCTACAAGCAATAAAATATTGTGCGATTTATATTTTGCTAGGACACCTCTCAATTATGTATTTAATAATAAAAAAATATTCGGAGGATTTGAGGGAGAAAGAACTAGATCTTAAATATAATATGGAATTTAATTTTTTATTCATTTTAAAGGTAAATATAAGCCTTAATCCGTTTAAGAAGAATAAAGAATTAAGAAGGAAGCTGAATAGAATATGGACGAAAAACCTTATAGAAAATCATTTTTAAGTCAAAAAATACTGACAATAACACGTTAAGAATAAAAAAAAATATAATATTTGTTAAAGTTATTACGAGATACATAAAAATGGATAAATCAGGGGGGGGGAGGTAAAAAAAATGAAATAAACATTTCTTGAATTTTTTTTCCCAGTAAATTTACTCATCATCGTGATTTTGATTGGCATTGGACTGGTTCTTTTATTATTATCCTTCTTGTCCTGTTGTTGTTGGTGTTGGATCCGCAACAGAAGGAGACGTCAAAGACAGTTAAAAAAATTTTTATAATTAATTATATTATATATTTCAAAATTCGTATAATTATAAGTTATAATAATCATTTTTTTTAAAAAAAAGTTAAGAAATGAAATGTGTTTCCATTTGATTATTTATATTGGCATTAGGAATATAAATGAGTAGTGTTGTTAAAAAGCCCTCCGTTCGATTATAAAAAATGGCCCTTTTAAGATTATAAGATTTTGCTGACATCCGGGTAAAATGCTTTGACATTTATTTGCCAAATCTCGATGATTGCATAATATTATTTTAGCTATAATCTTAATTGGGCCTTTTTGAAAATCGACCCGAATCGGGCTTATTAACAACACTAATAATGAGAGGGAGGGATATTAATTTTATCAGTTCTTTCTTGTTAACTTGCTTTGTTTAGATTTGTTAAGATTTTATCGCTTCTACATATTATCAATCAATATTTTTTTGATACACTTGACTTCAATTTCTTTATCAGTGTTGTTTGATTAGGGAAAAAAAAATTGAGATTACAAAATATGTGTCAGAATTTTTAAAAATTCCGGGCCGAAAATGATCAAAAATAATAAAAAATTCAGGCCGGGTTCGTAAATGAATCTTTTTTCTAATCCGAACCGTACCTAGAACTGTTAGTTATTTCTGCATGCTTCTCATATATATGTGTTAGCGTCAATGTGTTATTTTTTCAACTTTAAATCATTTTTTGAACGCCTTTTTTAATTTAAATATCGGATTATCGGAAATATATTCCAGCATGTTTTGAACACTTATCTTATGAATTTTATAAAATTTTGCCCTTAACCTTTGAGTCATTTATAATGTATATAAAAAATTCATGCAAAAACTTATATAAATTATATTAAGTTCAAATGTTCTTAGCGAAGTTGTCTCATATTTATAGGGTAGGTATTCCAAACATGATAGAAAACATTTCCGGTAAAATTAAAATTTTAAATTTAATAAAACGCTCTAGTTGAAAAAATAACACATTGCCGGAAAAAACACATTTAATAATGAAGTGAATTTTAACTGCGAACCCAGCCGAAAACTTTATCCATTTCGGTTTTTGGAATTCCGTCTGGACTATTACAACTTTTTAAACCCTAAACCTCACCAAGTTTATACCAAAAAATTATAACTAAAATTTTCATAGTACGAATCTTGTCAGTCGATGTATGACTTCCTAATTAACATATCTCACTGACTAATAATTTGAGAACTGAAGAATATAGATTTTTTTTTTGGGACCAGAAATTTATAAGTATTTTAAGAAATGCAGAAACCGAACATCAAAATTGAAATCCTACCATATTTTTTTGGCCAAAAATAAAAAACATTTATAATTATAAATAAATTAACAACTATAAGATGGCAACGATTAGAGGATAAGCAGAAGCGAGAGAAGGAAGAAAGGGAAGCCATACATCAAGAAAAGTAAAAAAAATTTTAATATTACCTATATCTATAATATAATATATATTTGTTCTCATCAAGATGTTATGCCAAACAATTATTTATTTATATAAATTGCTTTCCAATAAATTTGCCGTGATATTTTTTTTTTAACCAGAATTCATATTTTTATAATTTTAAAAATAATCAATTTGCATTTATTCGTATTTTATTTTATGACTTTTTTTAAAAAAAAAAATATCTTCAAGTTACAAAAAAAAAATTAACCTTCAAATTTATTTTGAGAAAAAGATTCACATTTTAAAATAGAAGATGTGATTTCAGCTATAATTAATCTATTCATTTGGGATTGCTCGTGTACCGTTTTCTTCAAACCCCTTATTAGAACATAATTCAAGCTTAAAAACGAAGCTAGAAAATATTTTAGATGTGTTAATTAGTGTTGTTAAATGGCTCGATTTGTACCGATTTTTAAAAACGGCGAATTCAATATTATTCCAAGTCTGTGTGACATCTATGAGCAAAATCTTAAGACTTGCGTAATGTTTTTCTGGATAAAACATTGAGTAAGTCGTTTATAAAAATCGGAGCCGTTTAACAACACTAGTGTTAATGAAAAGCACAAATATGATATTCTTCCAAAAAAAATCTGGTTAGGAAAATTGAAAAATTATTTTAAAATGATTCCTTAACTTTAAAAATTTTTAAAAAATAGATAAATGTTCGTAATCTTTCATAGATACGTTTAATATAACATAATTATTGGCTGGTCATAGTAGAATAATTAAACATTTTTTTATGTATACCAAGATCTGAAAGCAAAAATTAGTCATAAAGCGATATTATAGTTATTAGTTAAATAGAGATTAGCTTCGTTTTTATTGTTGTAATGTTTAAACAAGGTATTTACGATTATTATTTATTGGCTTTTATTTTTCTGTTACTTAAAAAAAAGAAGAATCTTTTCAGTGATTTTCCTTTAAAAATACTATATAAAAAAATTGATGTAATATTTAATTTTAAATGAGTGTTTTAAAAGGCAGTTGCTTTTTTTTAAATACAGTAATTTTCGGAATCGAATATCCTTTTAATTAATAAAATATCCGACTCATAATGATCACAAAGGTTTTATGCTTGCTTCCATTATAAAAACAATAATTTTAGCTAATCTTCAAAAATCCTCTTTTGAGGAAATTATAACCGATTTATATTCTTTATATCGGCAATCACTTAAACTATGCTTCTTTTTTTTTAGCTTAGGGGTAGGGGGGTTGATTTTGAAATATAAATATCGACTACGCGAAAAGTAGCGTTGAAACTATTTTTTGACTAGTTGCAGTTATATTTTAAAAGTAATTAGCTAATTTTTACCTTATATACAAATAATTTATATGGCCCATCAGTATTTTTTATTATATAAAATTTTTATTAAAGGACAATAAACGAAAACACAATTTTAATAAAGAAATAATCGAACTGAAGAAGATTTACCATATAATTAATTGTTTGTATTGGGAAAAAACGGATATAAATAAAAATATACATTGTTGTATAAATAACACAATATAATATTTAGTTTTCATTAAAATTTGAGCTTAATGAACCTTTCGCTTCCCCTTCCCTATGTGCTAGTTTTGTTTTCAAATAATTTTAGACTGAAGATCACGGTCCGGCCTTTGGTCCGAACCAAAGGCGCCATTAAACCTATTCGAAAAAAAATATTTTCACTTTTCTCTCAATTCTTGTTTTAATGATTTTATTAAATATATAAAATATTTTATTTACGCTAAATCAAATCAAATATTAATATAATATAATGTATTAAATAATACAATTTATTTAATTTAAAGATAAAATGCCTTTTTTTGACAAAAATTACATTTTCATTGTCTCCTCTAGGAAAGTAATATAAAATAAAATATATAAAAATTACATGTATTGAATAATAAGGCAAATTTAACGTATAAATTTACCCTAGACTAAACAAACGTTTTAGGTGAGTTCTTTACGTATGAGTATTTAATAAAAGTAATTTTAAATCTGGAAAATCAAAGATAATAAATAAGATATATAGATTATTTAACATATTTTAAAAAAGTAGCTTGAATAGTAACTGGTCACGTTTGTCGTCATTCAAATAAGTATAAGAAGTAAATAGACATTTTTTACACTAAAATTAATTAGTAAGTTTCCTTAATGGCTAAGGTTTTGCAGATCTTTAATATAAATATTGATATATTTATTTTTAAAATATCGTTAAACTGAATTCATAGGAGGACGTGATTTAACAGCTGATCGAGTTTGTAAAAAAATCTTTTAATAAGACATTTTTTCCTTATCATTTTTATTTTAAATTTAAAAAAACATATAATCTAAAATTATTAAGGAATAAAGAAATATTGATCTCATTAATAAAAAATTACAAACTCGATCAGCTGTAAAATCGCATTGCATCCAGTAGGAATTCAGCTTTAAATTGCAAATTTAACTGGGATTCTAAGTAATTTTGCTATTGAACTTTAAAACAATATGTATCAATAAAAGTAATATCAATTGTCATATATTTTCGTTTTATGGAAACTCGTCTATTTTTTTTACCTATTAATTTATCGTATTTTTCTAGGCAATGACCCCTATTACGAATGAAGGCCTGACAAAAATACCCCTATATATATCTGAAAATTTAAAATCCTTTTTTTTCTCAGAATTCCTAAATATTTTGTTAAAATTAGGGTATTTCTACCAAGGATGATTATCATAATGAATAATTGAATTGGATTTTTAATAAGCAAATCAGATATAATTTTATTTAGATATTCGCGATTTAAAATAAAAATAATTTCTTTTATAGGCATTATATTATCTAAATTATATATAAGTCTGATTAAAATAATATTGCCTAGGCATTATGTGACAAGCTCGTAAAATAATTTTCTCAATATAATTAAATACCCCTCTTGTTTCTTCAACTCAAATTAACATCGCAAGGTTAAATTAATACTTTTTTAGACGGTGACACACCTGCATGTGATATCAATTTATTGTTATATTTACCTTTACTTTTCTTAATTTTACATATTTTAATGTCAAATGTTTGCAATGTTTACTTATAGCATATTATTTTTCAAAAAAAAATTTAAAGGCAAGTCGAAAGGAAAGCAAAATGGGATGGCATGAGACAAAAATATGGTAAAATCATATTTAAATGCTATATATATAATAAATTTTAATTCTATTTTCTGCAGGTATAGCCAATCAAGAAGAAGACTAAAGCAATCGATTTTATTTAATATAACTTACCAAACAACCAAAAAAAAGAGAAAATTTTTATAAAACAGTATTTATTATATATTTTTTATTATTATCGTACCTGTAATATAAGAGAAACGCGGCTATATTTAAAAGAAATATGAATTTTTAATTATAGTCATACATACTCATATGCATAATTCCTATCTTATCGGACTTAGTCATTTACTCATTGGATTCCTTTGTTTAAATTTTATGTATAAACATTCCGCATTTTTTATAAATTCTATTAAGTATTTAATACTATATCTGGCAAGGGCTTAGAGCAATTTAGGATGATCTCCTATATTTAACTCATTCTGTAACATTTCCAATTCATTAATAGCCTTTATTTTTTTATAAAATGTTTTTTTCATTAATGATTTTACATAATTTTTCCTCTTTATAAATTAAGAAACCCTATATATCAATTTCAATTCCGAATTTAATTCATAATTATTATTTTTTAAAATTATTATTTGGATTTATGAGTTAGATTTTTTTTATATAAGAAAATATATCATATATTGGCATAATTAATTATTATTTTTATATATTAATAATCTCATAAATAAAATCTTCTAAGGGTATTATATATGCCTTAATTTATGATTATAAATATTTATTAAGCTGAATTGATACACAATTCCATCTGCGAGTCTTGATGCAAATTTCCAGAATTTTTTTGTTTATGATATTTTTTTAAGTTACAAATTAATAAAATACAAAGTGTTGTTATAAAAAGAGTTCAATAAGGGGTTTTTTTTATTCATGCTTGATTCCGATAATTTAAGAAAAAATTATAATTGATATTATAAATATTATTTTGAAATTTAGTTGTAATATGGTTAAATTAAATATTATATTAACACTTATAAATAAGAGTTAGGGACAAATTTTAGAACTGGAACCCCTTTTTTAAAATTTCTAGGAGCAAGTTCTATCAACAATCAAAATGTTGCTTGGTTCATTTTAGGTAGGGGGGGGGATTGTGGTTATTATTTAAATTTTTCCATTGCTTATTAACAAGAATTGAGAATCTAGGATTCGCGTCAAATTAAGAACCAGAATCTTGTGCGCTTTTAACCATAGGTCCTAATCTATAGTAAACGCGCTATGTACAAGCATTGCGTTATTCAACGCTATCTTGATCACAGCAATAATTAATAGATAATGCTGATAAATAGAGATAATTATTTTACATAATATTTTGAAAATATCATATACACTTTTATCGATTTGGCTATTATTTTTATAATCGTGTCGCATATTTTCTATTATCGCAACATATGTTTTTCAAATTTTATCATGGTGTTATAATCATAACGCTTCATATTTATAAATTATATCTATTTATTGTAATTTTTAACGCATCGCTTTAACATAACGAATTTACTATAAATGAGGCCTTAGGATGGTATTAAAAAAGGTTGTTAAATTTTTATCAAACCATTCATTTCAAAATAATTTATTTGATATTATAATTTACTTGTATAAAATAATAGATCTAATATATTTATTATAATTTTTTCTTTTCGCGGGAATAAATAAATATCACATTGTTTCTTTTTTAAATTAAAGTCATTTTCGACAATAATTGTGCGCAATTGTATTTATTAAATAAGCTAATTAAAATTACCCCAAAATATTTTCGCGACAATAAATCATTAATCAAGGAGGGGATGTTTGTATATAACAATGAGTTCTCTTTTTTAAAAAATAAATAACAGGGTAAATAACACATGTTTAAAGCGCATCGGTTTATATAATATATAATTTTTTAAAAATAGGTAACAAACGTAGAAATTAGAAAGCGTATTTAGATAATTTGGTCCTCATCTGGAAGAAGGTTTAACAAAAATTGAGAATAAGGAAGACCAAGCAAGCTAAATCGCAGGAATATTTGATATACTTATTTATTTTGACTTGTTTTAATTATGTTTATTTTTTTTCGCTAAACACTGGACGATAAACGTTTCCGTTTGTTGTGGAAACTTCGCAGAGATGATTTTCCCCAATCGTCTGCCACCTTATATTTTTTATTTTTGGGGCCATTGGTTTGCATCTCGTAATTACTTTTGATTCTGTTAACTTTCGATTTATCCTTGGGTTGAAGGGGAAACGCGCCTGACTTGTCTTCGGTCGGGATAAGGCTCGAATTGTGAGGGTCGATATCCATCTCGGTATCGTCGTCACCCGCCACTCCTTCTAAGTCACCTTCTACCTCTTCTAAATCATAATCAAATTCCTGATTGGTAATATGGGCGCATTCCTCGGGGAACGATGAAGTGGAAAGGTTGGTTAGAGAATTGTTCTCGTCGCTTATCTAATTTGTTTCGTAGGCAATTTATTAAGTTTAATCAAAGTCAGACCGACATAAATATTCATAATTTGCAAAAAGATTATTTTAATGACCCGGGCAACCAAGTATCAAAAATGATTTGGAGTATGATTAGATTTCAAAAATTCTTTTTTTTTGTTGACTCGAGCCCGGCTAAAAAATTTTAGGCTCGGTCTATCCAGAATATTTATATCCTTACGCTCTGAGCTAGGTCAAAAAATTTTTATAAATAAAAATCATGTATCTAAATTTACCATTTGATCATAAAATATTAGAAGCGAAAATATGATTTTCTATTTTATTTTTAAGAATTTAATTTTTTTTATAGAAAATTAGCGCCAGCCGTAGTTCAGGGCCTACTTGCGGGATTCTAGGAAATATTCTACTCTAAAGAGTTAATAAATTTATACAGTATAATATTGTCCATTTATTTATATATCTATGTAAATATCTAAAATCAAATATTTTTAGGCTAGGAATAAGAGACATTCTGATCTTTAAAAAAAATGTTAATAAAAAAGAAAGAAAAATACTTGCATTAACTATTTATGAATAAAATTTTAACGTATTTAAAAAAGGCAAATTAATAACTAAGATAGAAACAAAAAAACAAATTTATAAAAAATCTTTATACCTCGTGAGGGAAATTAATGAGATCATCGTTTTCGATAAGCATATTCAATTCGTCGTAAAAATCGCGATGTTCTGAATATGAAAAAATTTCTAATTAGATATTGGTTTATATAATTTGTTGAAACTATTTGTAATGAACCAGAAAAAAATATGAATTTTATTCATAAATTAATGCCTCCAGGAAAGAGACCAATAGAGAATTCAGTATTTAACATACTTTATATTTGAATGAAAATTGACTCTTTAGAAGATCTAAAATGTAGCGAATATACGCGTATCTTAATACATTTTTTTGCACATTCCTAAAGCTACGTCTTCTCGAGCAATTTAAAATTCGCATATTCCCGCATTTTATTTACGCAAAATTTGAATTACAAAATAAACAGACGTGAGTGTCTTACAAAATATCCGCATATTAAAAAATTGCGTTTTCGCCAAAATCCATTTATTGCATTTTTACGAATTCGTAATTTTAAGAAAGCATTTTTAAATTTAAAAAAAAATTATCTGACGGGTAAATTAATGTTATAAAATTTATTTAATCAAATTTATAAACTTTAACTATCATTTTATTCCTAATATATTTAATTTCAGGCAAATTTGATATTGAAGATATAAAACAATAATGATAGACATAAACTTATAAGAGAAAAAAGAGCTTGAAGAAATAGCTATAAACGATATGTCAGGTTATATTAACAATTTGATACTGATTATTTATATTATAGTAGTGTTGTTAAACGGCTCGTTTTGAGCTATTTTTAATAACGGCTGACTCAGTATTTCATCTAGAAAAATATTTAGCAAGCCTGAAGATTTTGCTCGTAGATGGAACAAAGGTCTAGATATATATTTTCGAAATCTCAAGGCTTAAACAATATTTTTCTGGCTAAAATATTGAGTTAGCCGTTTTAAAAAATCGACTCAAACCGAGTCGTTTAGCAACACTAATTAATAGTATTAGAGGCTAAATCAAAATATAAAAGCCTACCAATGATATCCTGTAAATCTAATCTTAATTTAAGTCAGAGCGAGAATGCTTCGAAGAAGAAGTTTGAATAAATTTTACAGACTAGACAAATATTGTAAAAAATTGAATATGGAAATGCAGCAAAATTAATGGTATAATATAAATGTACCATTGCTCATTTCAATTAAATTAGAATTTATTGTTATCGAATTCTAGTCATTATTAATAAGATTTAAGTAAAGAAAATAGTGTAGGCACTGATAAAGTAACATATTTTAGCTTAGTCGCACTATACAAATTCCTAAGGAAAGGAAACATAATAAAATATACGATAAAAAAAATTTTAGAACTGAAAATACTTTTAAGTGCTGTTTTTTAATATAATTTTTAAAAAAATATGAAAGAGGAAGAAATGATAAATTTTATTAAAGGTTTTAAAGAAGATATCTCTTCAATGGATAATTTACAGAAACGAAATATTAAAAAAAATATTATGTGGATATCCTAATTTTTTATTATAATTTCCAAATAAAGAAGGTAAATTTATTTTATTTTGCAAATTTCCAGATATATTCACAAATTTCTAGCACTATTTTAGAAATTGCACTTCTGAATACTCTGAAATTATAGGTATATGCTTATAGTTCCAGTAGCTAAAAATCTTTTTATTAGTATAAATTATTTTATTTTGCGTTAAAATGCCTTAAGATAATTAGCAATCTCTCTTCTATGCTTACACTTATTTAGAATGCATTTTCACAGATAATATTATGTACTTTTAGTTTAATTAAGTTGAAAATATAGTAAAAAGTTTCCTTTTCCATCCTACAATATCCATAAAAATTAACAGAATCTTTATTGATTTCTTTAAAAAATACAACTCTCCTAATTCTCTTATATATTTTATTCACTCCTACTCTTTCATTTTTAAGTAAATTAATCTTTGTGGGAATCCAATAATAAATATAACCTAAATTTGAAAAAACGTAATTTAAAAAAAAAAAATCTATTTTACTATCTTCATGATAAAAATTTGATTAGTAGAAATTAAAAAAAAAATGAAAATGTAATTAAATTTAAAACGCATTTTATTAAAGCAAAATTATAGACACCATTTTGCTCGAAAATAAATCGCGCGAATAAAAATCTCGTACTCACGCTTTTTTAAATTGCCCGCGAAGACAAAGCGTAACCGATAATTTATTTTGTCAGCGTTAAATGTTATTAATAAATACCAAAAACTTTTCGAATAAAAATCGCGTACTCACGCTTTTTTAAATTGCCCGGGTAGACAAAGCGTAACCGATAATTTATTTTGTCAGCGTTAAATGTTATTAATAAATACCAAAAATTTTTACCAGGGTACTCGGAGGTTTGTTTAAATTGCTGCGGTCTTCGAATTTTAGAAATCATTTCCACTAAATCCGTAAATGTCGGAGAAACATTCTTTTAAAAATAATCATTTTTGAAATCGATAAATTGCGTACATTAAAATCGGATCATAATACATCTGACCGGAAATTCAATATTTAAGCATATTTAGTTTTCTATTTTAAAAAAATAGACCAGGCGACAAAGCCCCTTAACTTCTATAAAAATATATCAAACTTATTGAAAAATAATTTAGCACTAATATTTTAAAAAATAAATAAGGATGCATATCAGGTGGGTTGATAAAAAAATAAACTGATTATTTATACTTTAACATTGGGATATCTCCTACTACCCCGTTCCCTTTTAAATATATCGCTAAAAGTTGCGTTGTTTTTCCAATCGACAAAGGCTTCTATACCATATTGATAACCGGTTTTCTGAATTCAAAAAAAGAAAGAATAGATACAAATTTTATTTCACTAATGATAAGAGTTAATTTTAAGAGATTATATCGAAAAATGATCATAACTTTATTATTTTTACAACCATAAATGTTGCTAAATATTAGAATGATTTTATTTATATTTCAAAAATAATGAACAAAACTCAGCAAGAATGTTTCTTTCACTGTGGTTCTTCAGTATATTACTAAAAGAGAGGATAGATTGAGATTCCATATTTATATAGTATATAACAAAATAAGAGATGAATGGAACATATTATTTTGATTTGATTTCAAGACATAAATAATAAATTATATATAAAATATCAAATTAAATGTTTAAAAAAAACAGAAGCTCGAACATAAAAAAAAATTAAATATCTTTAAATTTAAAATAATTTTTATTCTAAATTTTATAAGTTCTTTTGAATATTCAGTTTTTTTAGTCGGCTATTTAGTATCGTCTAATTAGCCGGATATTTAGTATCGATTAAATAGCCAAAAGAGCAAAATAAAAAAAAAACTTTTTTAAAAAAAGAAAGAAAAAAATAAAATAAGAAAAATAACAATGCCACCAAGAATACTTAAAACAATCCAAAATAGGGTGTCCTCGTTCAAAAACTTTTAAGCCTATAAAAAAAGCAATTAAGTGTTCAAATTAAGCCAACCTAGGATACAAGCCTAAGGATTTATATTTGTTTTTAAAAAAATGTAAAAGGTCTCGATGGGATATCCCTCGTTCCCCGGACTAATGGTCTCCCGCTGGCTTGAGACTATACATGTGTCGATTTTGTAGAAAAATCAAACTCTCATTTTCTACCATTGAAAAGGCTGAAATCCTAAAGAAAAACAAATATGCTGGCCTTACCAACACCGTGTTCATGCCGATCGTTACCAATACCCTAGGCATGCTTGAAAGTGATGCCCTCAATTTCATTAAAAGCATAGGAAATAAATGGGACAGATCTCAGGGGACCCCAATGAAGGATTTTACCTTCGTCAGCAGATTTCCCTGGAAATTTTCAGGTCCAATTTTTTAAGCATCACTCTTCTCTAGGGTAATTTGTACCCTTTTTTTAATATATTTTTTTCTTAGTTTTTTTTATACATATAGGGGAAATGTGCCATAAACGGCCATGGTTGAAGACTGGCCACCACCCTTTAACTTTTTATCTATTTTATCGATTTCCCTCAAAAATGGTCAAAATGTGTATATTTATGTTATGTACCTTACCTAAGTTCATTTATTGAATAGAGCAATCCAATAAAAAAATATTTCAATTACACACTTTTTAATACCTCTTTCTCGAAAAAACACGTTACACATTTTTTTGTTTTGTGACTACATTTTATATAAATATTATCTTTAGGCATTTATCATTATTTACACAAAAAATTAGACTTTAAAAGTTTTATTTAATAGACATATAAAGGTGATTAATAATGACAGGTGAGTCTTGTCTGTCCAGGCATTGACTGGCCAAAATTCATATTCAAATGAAAAGAATATTTGGTGCAAATTCAAGTGATGAACAAATTAAAATGGCAATTGATGATATAATCATTAATAAAAAATCTACATTATCAACAGCTACTAAATATAATATTCCAAGAACAACATTAAGAGAGCAATGAATAAATATAAAGAGACTTTGCAATATCCTCATATGGGATGGCAATCAAATAGGTTATTATTGACCAGAGCTCAGGAGGACGTTTTAAAAGATTATATTATACAGGCTTGCAAATCTCTCATGGGTTTTAGCATAAAACAGGCATAATTTATATTTTAAAGAATTTAATTATATATTAAATATTATATAAGAATATTAACTCATGATCTAGCAAGAAAATATGAGTTAAAATTTCCTGAAAGTTGGACCCGTGATGGAATGGCTGGGATGGATTGGTTCAAAGGATGCCTTCCTATATATTATGCAAAGCCACTCATCTTGAGTTTTCTTTAGATTTTTATTTTTATTTTTTTTTTAATATTTGTTAATTTATGTTTTTTATATGGTGATGAGGTCAAAATTTCTGATTTCTTTTTCCTGTTGTCTATTTTGATAATATTATTAATATATAAAATTGGATATGGTAGAATAAATTGTGAATTAAAATTATTATTGGACTAGTTACATGATGTTAAGTTATATAACTCATCATTAAAAGTAGGAATAAGACTAGGAGTGGAATTTATTGAATCATTTTTAGGATCATAATAGGGTAATTTTCTCACTGAAAAAGGAATATTGGATAATTCTGACATATTATCATCATTAGATATTAAATAACTATCTGATATATCTCACAGGCTAAAAATCCATTCTGAATATTTTTGGTGGTTGTAGTTAGGAAGCTCCATTTTAATAATTGATGGTATGTCATATATAGTAAATGATTTGCCTATATGGTTTCTCATCCAACTGTCAATCCTGTTTTTATAAAAAAATTTAATTGGGCCAAAGATTGATTTATCAAGTGATTGTAGCTTGTGGGAGCAGTGTGGTGATATGGTGAGCATAATTATTCGCAAAAATCTATTGATCTCAGTGAGCAATGTGAAGAATGATTGTCTAATATTAATAAATTTTTATTTGTTTTGGATGCTTTTGTTAGTTTGCAAAAATGAGTTAAATATATCAGGAATTCATTTTTCTGCATCCACCCTAATCCATTTCCAGCACCTATACAACCATAATGAAGTAAAATATAAATAATAAATGTATATAAAAACCTATAGGGCCATCTCTGATAAACCAATCTTTGTATCGGATTCTAGGAAATAGTAACATAGAAGGAGTGCTATATCCAATTGCATTTATAGCTATAGCAATGGTCACTAAGAATCCTCTTTCACCTGAGGTTAAAAATCATACCTGTTTCATGCCCTTCTCTGCAATAACTTTACCAGGATCTTGGACAGTGGTTACTCCTGTCTAATCCATGTTCCATATGTCTTGTGGTTCAAATTTATATTCATCCATTAGAGATTTTAAATTACCAAAAAATTTTTTGACACTGTGGGGATTAAAGCCTCTAGCTCTAGCCAAACTTGTTGCTTCAGGAGTTCTTAAGGATAATGTAGGATGTCTATGTTTGAATCCTTTGAACCAATCCATGCCAGCCATTCCATCACGGGTTCAACTTTCAGGAAATTTTAACTCATATTTTTTTGTTAGATCATGAGCTAATATTCTTATGTAATATTTAATATATAATTAAATTCTTTAAAAAAAATATGCCTGTTTTATGCTAAAACCCATGAGAGATTTGCTAGCCTGTATTATATAATCTTTTAAAACGTCCTCCTGAGCTCTGGTGAATATTAACCTATTTGATTGCTATCCCATATGAGAATATTGCAAAGTCTCTTTATATTTATTCATTGCTCTTCTTAATGTTGTTCTTGGAATATTATATTTAGTAGCTGTTTATAATGTTGATCTTTTATTAATGATTATATCATCAATTGCCATTTTAATTTGTTCATCACTTGAATTTGCACCAAATATTCTTTTCATTTGAATATGAATTTTGGCCAGTCAATGCCTGGCCAGACAAGACTAACCTGTCTATTATTATTAATCACCTTTATATGTCTATTAAATAAAACCTTTAGTCTAATTTTTTGTGTGAATAATGGTAAATGCCTAAAGATAATATTTATATAAAATGTCAGTAATTTAAATTACTAAATTTTTCACAAAACAAAAAAATGTGCAACGTGATTTTTCCAGAAAGAGGTTGTTTATTTGAAATGTATTTTTATTGGATTGCTTTATTCAATAAATGAACTTAGGTAAGATACATAACATAAAATATACACATTTTTACCAATTTTGAGAGAAATCGATCAAATAAATAAAAAGTTAAAGAGTGGTGGCCAGTCTTCAACCATGGCCGTTTATGATTTTTTAAATTCATTTTTAATATATGGTTATTTGTTTTTTTTAAATATAGATTTTTTTAAATTATTTAGTGTATATATCCTATTTTAAAATAAATAAAATGATTTGAAATATATATTTTAAAAATAGTAACGTATATTTCGTCGAAAGAATAGAATTGAAGCGTTTTAAATTTATCGATCGGGGGTCTAAAATATTCGCACATTTTGTTTTGCTTGATGTCTTGCATGGTTTTGTTACAGGAAACGTATGCTAACCGGGATTGAACTTCGTTCATGTCAGGAACCTTAACCATTTTATAAATAAAATAAAACGAAAATTTCTTTAAAAAAACAAACTTTAAAGGCTCCTCCCCAAGGAAAAAAGTATTTTCTCCAGAGTAGCCACCATCCAGATAGATGATCCCCGTAGTTAGTAAAATCGTCCGTATTTTTACTTCCAACGTCGATGGCTACAATTATCTTAGCTCCCATATTTTTCGCGATGTCGGCTAATAACATTTTTTTTAAAAAAATAAATATTATTATAAAGTGTGTTTATTTTTTGAAAAAGGGATAATCTGTTTTATTACAAAGTAAATATTTTGTGAAATATTCTATAAATTATAGGCTGCGCATATGTATAGTTTTTGAAGTTCGAATTAAAATTATACGAGAAAGTAATAAGAGATTTTAACAAAAACGGCTATGAATGACTTGAGACAATTAATTACGAGCGAAAAAATAGGCCTTTGCTTAACTTCGGAAGAGCCTATAGAAATCGACATTCTCCTATCATTATGACCCCCTATTTTGGATGTATTCTAAGGGCATATCTACCCGAAACAGTCATAAACACTACTATACGCAATGACTTAGAAGGGATTGTTGCTTCAACAACCCATGAACCAACACGTAAAAAGATAGATGATAGCTAAACCGACGCGACGGAATAACTTTCATACCCTAAGGAGTACGTGCTTAGACATATTCGCAAAAATTAAATAACGCCTCCAAATAACTCCGAACCAGTTCAAAATGCTATTTCCTTCACCAACTATCTTTTTATCTCACTAGTTTATCACAGCGTTGGGCAATGATAAAGTATTCTTAAAATTTCAAAAAAAAAATACAGGGCAGAAGAATTTATAGTGAAAATTTGGTACATCCTTGCAAAAAAAATATCCATGGCAGAAATAAGTTTCTCGATGAAAACAAATATGAATTTGCGGTGTGCATTGCTCAAATATATTGTGTATTTAAAATTGTTTTATTTTCTATATGTCAATTACTAATAAAGGAAATTTGGCGATCTCTTTACACAGAGAATCGCAATCACTGACAGACTAACGATTTATTTATTAAAGGTGTTACGTACATTAAAATTAGGTGTTATAAGTGTCATTGACTGTTAGTAGACGCTATTGAAAGTTCATTTCTATAACCATTTTTCACATCAGCCTATATACCTATTCCGCATTTCGTCTATATATCTTTCAATGGCGGACTATAATGTTTTTACACTTTTTAAATGTATTTTAATGGTGAATGGCAGGTCTAGATTTATATTAATATGATTGGAAAATTGTTTCAATCACTTCTTTTTTTCAAGTAAACAAATCAAAAACAAATGTTTCCGATTTTTAAGCGATTGTTTTTTACAATAGTTAAAAACGATTTTTAGAAATAAATATAAAAAGAAAAAAACTAAAATATACCACTTAGCGGAGTTTATATTATAGATTTGGTTATTGCTAATAAGTTGGAATTTATAGTAAAAAACAACGGAGATATAAAACAAAATTTTTTTATTTTGAATTTATTTATTTTAAAATACTACTATCTAAATCTAATAAATTTATGTCTATATATATACTTTGCAAAATACAATTTAGTAATAACAATCAATCAAACTATTAAATTAATATTATATAAACAGAAAGAAATGATCCGTAAGGTAAATATAAAGTTAGTGTAATGTAAAATAATAAAATCTGTTCGATTATATAACAGTTATAACCAGGGACGAGAACCCTCCTTCTAAAAAAATGGGTCCGTGTTCGGGTTCGAAGATCAGACTTATTAAAATTAGTTAAAATTATAGAAACATCATTTTCTTAAAAAATTTATTTTAATTAATTTAAAAATTTTTACAAAAAATGGCCGACTATTAAATATAACAAAAAAAAATATTTTTTTAATTTAAATATATTTTTTTTCATTTAATAAAAAATAAAATTCGTAGACTTTCGAAACTTTAATGAAAATATATAAATTAGCTATTTTAAATATAAAAAAAAATAAAAACATATCCAAAACATAATTACAGAAAATTTTACAAATTTCAAAAATGTTAACATATACGATTTCATTAAAATTTTCGAAAGTTTTTAAACTTTTCGAATCTTTTTTTTTTTAAAAAATGATTTTGAACATAATCTTAATAACGCCAAAATGCATTTTATAAGGCGAATTAATTGTTTTATAAATTACTAGTTTAAATTTTTATGCGAAATGGTGTAGATCTCTTTTTATTATTAAAGCATAATTGATTATATTTCAAAAATAATATTTTCGCGCACCATTCCCTCTAAATCGGCAAACTGCATAATTTGACGAAACCTCGGTTAAAACTAAGCTATGTGCATTGACCGTTACGACGTATTCTGCTTCATTTCAGGTTTACAAATTAATCGATGGTCAAATCCATTCTCCAAAATTACCACAATCCATTCCTCGAGGGTAGAAAGACTACTGTTTGTTCAAAAGTCATTTATGCCCCCCCCCCATTCTTTGCTTTTGTTAACCTCGTGAGTCCAGATCTTATATCTCGGCTCAGAACAAAATTTTGCATTTAATTAAAATAATCTCTCAAGTTTTAAATTATATGTGACCCATATTCATATATAATATTCAGTATATTTAGGGAAGAAAAAATATATATACTAACCAGGTAAATTATTGCAGTAACCACCGTCTAGTAGTAAGTGTCCGTCCTGGGGATCGCACAAGGGAGGCAAGTATCCAGAGAGAGACATGCTGGCCCTAACATATCGCCAAAGACAACCTTGACAAGACGCATTAGAAGATAATATATATTACGGTAATTTGAATCAAGCGTTAAAAATCAATATCTAAAAAAATATATATAATCAAAAATCTCATCCGATGATGATTTAGGAAAAATTTGACTAAAAGACTAATTTCCCCTTTTCTACACGCCTTCAATTTTTATCTTTGGGTGACCCACTTAAAGGCGTTTACGTATATGGGATTTAAACGTTAGTGATCTTGGTTAAGCTGGGGAATATTGAGGACTTCATTGTGTTTATAATATTAAATAAAACCATTGGTATGTATTTTCATATCGTAAGATGAGATATCGGTGGTGACATTGAAATAGGGGATCCATAAGTCCTCGATCATTTTCTGCTTAAAGACTTCCTCTATACTATCGTTAAAGGCTGAACCGGTGAACATGGCTGTATGTGGATAAGTTAAATCGCTCACTCTTTTCCATATCGATGTCATATGCTAGGTTTGATTGACAGATTATTTATATATTATTTTATTTAGAAACCAACAGAGTATAAATATATATATATATATCTATATTACTGCGTGATCAGGCAATATATTAAAATACCTTATATAACTTAAAATTTATAAGGTAGATTTTAACAAAATGTTGGAATCCATTTTCGGTAAAATTAAAAGAAATAGCTGATTTTAAAGTTTAAAAATAGCAAAATAAATTTGTTAAGAGTGATTTTCAAATTTGAAGATTTTATTTTTCCTTAAAATATAATTAATATATGTAAAATATACCGTAACCTATAAAATTTTAGAAAATCTACTAGTAAACTTTTGAATTCTTCCTTAATTTATGAGGATTGACTGAAATATTGATCAGGCAATACACGCTACACACACATAGTCGGTAACATATATAACCCTCTGCAGGCGTGACGTTGAGTCTTAAAAAAGAAATTATTTTGCTAATCTAAGGCAGGACCAAACGTGTTGGATCTAAAAATATATACAGTCAACCCTGTCTAATTTAGGCATCGTTGAGACCAAGATTTTTGCTCTGCCCAATTTATCAAGACTTTTTTTAAAAAATATATATTTTACCATCTGCTATATTTTCAGTTGTGAGATTATGTTCAACCATTTTCAAACTTTTTTTTTATTAATTTATCAAAATCAATTTATATTTTGAAAAAAAAAAATATATGATTAGAAATATTATTTTTCTGCTGGAAAAAGAACTTTGTATAAATTTCATAAAACGAGAAAGATACATTACAATCCAAATATTTTAGAATAATTCGGAACGCTCTAGAAATAATATTTTACAAAATCGCGAATTATTCTCTCATTTTATTAACAAAAATTACTGATCATTTATTAATGATTACATTTTTTAGGCATAGATTCGGATCAGGTTTAAATAAAAGACGGTATAAGGTTTAGATAAAACAATAATATAGGGTCGATTTGTACCTATAAAAACCACTTGGAACCATATTCGAATACAAAGTTATTAGAATTATGAATTATAAATAGGAAAGCAATTGTTTATAAAATTTCATCACGAAAAATCCATAAAAAGCAACTAAGGTTTATTTTAACTGCACGTGTCGTAATTTTTATAGGGATCAGATCTATCCGGGATCATCATGTATAAAGGGATAATTGAAAAAATTAGAGTTTAAGTTAAGGAATGATAATATGGTATCATGTTTTAACCATGATAAATAGATTTCTTATTTTAAGACGCGTTTCGCCTTATTTATTTTTTTTTTAATTTTATTGATATTTATTTTCAAAGTTGTTTATTTTTAGCAAGGGTTATGTACAAACATTCCTAAATAGTAACAAAATAATATTCCCTAAAAAAAAATACCTATTGAAACCTTATACGATTAAAATTATTTCCGGATTCTCTTCTGTCAAATTATATCTATAAGAAGGAATCAATTTTAATGGTGTTAATAATAACGGTTAATACCGATCCCTGAATCAAGGTATTATATTTTAACTAATAGTATAACTTTTGTTATATTGTTGCAGGTAAGAGTAATATTTTAACATTTTTCATGTTAACAACTCTGTAGGCGGTTCAACCTGATAAGAGCGAAATGTGATTTTACAAAATTAATTCTATATTTATAACAAATAACGTGAAGAGATATTATCATATTTGTCATATTATTATTAGTAGCCTGATCAAAAAAAAGGTATAAAAAAGACGAGATTTAATTGTAATGACTATTTGACTTTTTTGTATACATATATTTTTGGACAATAAAATTTGGAGTTGATATTAAGTTTAGTTTTAGAGTTGTGTTGGTAGATTGTGTGTGTCATTAAATAGCTTTGAACTGGTAGAGTTTTTTGTAGTATTATAATTTTCACAGATATAAAATGTGTAAGTTAACACGAGGGTCCCACTCTAAACGAACAAACTTTTTTTTAAAACCAATTATAAAAGAATTATAGGAGTCATGCCTGATTATTAAACATTTTAAGGTAATATTATCTTGTATCATATTACATTTGACCATTCCCTGGCCCTACGGGTCATATTAACGACATCCCTATCTTCGGCGTAGAGGGCCGACATGAAGGCCCCTATACTGGTACCGCCTATTAGATCAATGGGTATGCCCACTTCCTTCATAGCTTTTATCATTCCAACGTGGGCTATTCCCCTTAATGGCAACATAAAATAAAAACGAACAAATAAGTATGAATCTGATACAGGATAAAGTCTTGAAAAAAAAATCAACGTTGCTAATAAATGAGGAATAATTATGAGCGAATATTTACTTAATAAATTAATTTGTTCTCCTTATAAAAATTAAAGAATACCTAGCTCCGCCACCTCCTAGCACTAAACCGACCGAGGTTCCGGTTAAGAAGCGCGCAAGACGAAAAAAATCGTTTTCGCAAAATTCGATGTTGCGCTTGGTAAGTATGACGGCGGTTTCGGCCTCATTTTTGCCCTCGAGTCTAGCCGGATTGAAATAGGAGGCGTTGTATAACAGGTCCATATAAAAATCCGACTATTTTAAATATTTAAAAATGATATAATGGCAAAGGTATGACTAGTGTTGTTCGATTTGAGTCGATTTTTAAAAACGGCTAACTCAAGATTTTAGCCAGAAAAATATTACCTAAGTCTTGAAATTTCGCTAATAGATGTCCAAACCTTTGTGCCATCTATGGGAAAAATCTTCAGACTTATGTAATACATTTCTGGAATAAAATATTGAGTTAGCCATTTTTAAAAATCAACGAGCCGTTCAACAACACTAGGTATGACATAAACAGCCAAAAAAAATATCGGCTCCCATACTTGGCCTTCTTGTTTCTAACCTGTGAAAATTTTTTAGCCCCCAATTAGTCACCCACCTCCCTCATCTATAAACTGAAGCATCTTGGCTGCCTGGATATGATGTAAAAATTTTGGAATTTCGAAGAGGAAAAAAAAACAATTGTTTTAAAAAATTGGTCCTTGTTCATCATATCGACTATTTTATTTATTTTTATTAACTGTTAATTTAATTAAAACCAAATTTATCTAATATTTTATTTGATACGTCATTTGTTAATATTCATCTAAGAATTATTTAAAACATAAAATATATCAATTAAAATTAAAATTAAATCGTCGTTGTTCGAAGCCATACTTTGTTGTAAATGGTTCATTGTTATTCGATTTATATTTCTTGCCAAAATCGAGACAATTTATTTTCCTAATTCTAAAACGAAAATTAAGATGAAAAATCAATTTAATTTAAAAAAAATTTGGAGGTCCCCTTTTCTTCAAGTAGCAAAAATTGGTCTCTTTTTCTACATTTTTATTTAGGGGGATAGGGATTTAAAATTGCGATCGGATAAATGACGGGTTGCAAAAATTCTGAATATCAGTGTTGCTGGTCGTGGAAAAATAATTGATATCTCAGAAGACATACTAAAGAGACGTTAACTTCGGTCTAGTATTATTTATATCTGGTAGGTGGGTTTATTAACTAACAATAGCAAGCGGCTCTAATGACATTAATTTAACAGTGCAGTAATCAGCGATACACCAAAAGGTTGCCTTGGGACATTTCTTTTAATCTCTAATTATATTGAGTATCTTCTCTAATGGGAGACCGTTTTAGAGCTTTCTATCAATTTTAATTATTTTTCATTAATTGGGTAATGGCCACATTGGCTCTAAGAATGCTGCTTTCCTGGAATCTTCGACCGACTAAAAAAATCTATTAAAACAGGCAAATTAGGATGAAAATTCTTAATAATAACATTTTATATGTTTCCCAAACCTTTCGTGGCACCTGGTGTTTTTAAACGACTCGATTTGAGCCGATTTTTTAAAACGGCTAACTCAATATATTAACCAGAAAAATATCAAGCCTGAAGATTTGGCTCATAGATGGCACAAAGGTTTGGACATCTATTAGCCAAATCTCAAGTCTTAGGCAATATTTTTCTGGCTAAAACATTGAGATAACCGTTTTTAAAAATCGGCTCAAATCATTAACAAAACTAGCTCACACCTTATTCTACAATCTTTTTAATTTGTATATTTCCTACTTTTCCTTTTTAAAATTTTTAAAAAATTATTAATATCATTATTTTTAGAGTAATATTTTATTTTCCATGTTGTTGCCATAAAGCTGTGTAGCATCTTTTTTATTTATTTTTAAATTTAAAATGATATTTAAAAAAATTTACAAATTTCTCCATCCCTAATGCCATTGCTCGTGGAATAAAATTATTATATAAAAATATTGACCCCTGAATCTAGATAAAAAGAAGACACTTGATATTTATTTCTCAATATAAATTAAATATAACTCCCCTCAGCGCATAATTATTAATCCTATTTTTTATAAAATCCCGCCAAAAAAATAGCATAGGCTATTATATATATATATATATATATTAAAACATATATATTGCTCAAGAAGTTTTGATTGAGATATATTTGTAGAATTTAATCCTTCCTAAAAAAAATCATTTAATTAAATGAAAATATGGTCTGAATCGTGGTATAAACTTTAAATCAGTTTAAATGCCTAAGTATTAGAAATTAGCGGCCCATAACTTTAACTTATAAATACAGGTCCGTAGAAAACAAGGCTTTTTATAAAAAGTGAGCGCATATTATCTTTCATAAAACATTTCTAAGATATATCAAACCCTAGGAGGGTTAGGGAGGCTAAGGCTCGAATCTCGGCCAGTGCCATTGCTATTCGTATTTCCTGGATCGTTTTTGGTTTGCGAACTGGGAAAGTGTACGGTGCTGTCAATGAGTTTACCAGTAGCGTAAGAATTGGAGAAAAGCCTCCTCAAAAACATACGTTTAGGACCTACGATATGGTGATGAGAGGATATCCAAGAACGGTTATTGAGCCAATCCGCTGTGGATTTAGGGGGAGTATTTTTGTCTCGGTGGAGTATTATGAGTTCTCGTTGAGCTCTAACCATAAAGTTCTCCAATTGTAGTTCCAACTTTATAAATAATTTATTTTTTTAGCGACAAGGCTATGATTAGAAGTCGATAAATCAAAGTATTGTTTTAGTAAAATATAATTATAGTTGTATATGAATATAAAATAGAAGTTTGGTTGCGAACACCAACGCCAACACTCTAAACGATAGAAATTTCTAATCAGCGTTTGAAACCAACTGTTTATAATTTATAGAAACCAGACAACCCATTTAGAAATACTAAGGAACCCCCAGAACCGGTTCTCATATAGGTTCGAGTAATTTAAATATATATAAAGTTAAATATTTATAAATTACCTAAAATCAGAATGATGCCTTTCAGACGCAGCTGGATATATGAGTACGTGCAAATAGAATTAATTTTGAAACCTAGACCGAGGATGTTCCCCGAGCATGGATTACGAGCACCAGTGAATACAAGGATAGGAGGGGGAAGAGGATCGGGAGCGGAGTATCGGCTTTGCTCTAAATGCGGTGAGCGGCGTGGGCAAGGAAGAGTGAAAGGCGCGTGGAACCGATAAGGGGTTACGAGCAATGGGCATATGATTCGGATACTGGAAGTTGGGGAGATCCTCATCCTCATTCACCGGTTCCTGCATTCTTGACTCCTCAACTTCCTCATCATGGCTCAGTTCATCATATTCCTATCTTGAGCCCCCAAGCAGGGATGTGAACCCGGACCCTGGACCCTCGTATTTTGGCTGAACCCGAACCCGGACCCGAACCCTTTTAAAAAGTGGAGGGTTCAAAGGGTTCAGGGTAAAAATTTTAACATATAAATTTTTTTTTTAAATAATGTAAAAATATTATTTTTAAAAAATAATATAAAATTTTTATAATTTTATTAATTTTTTTCTTGGAATCATTTATTTTATATTCGCGCTTTTCTTTTGATTTTCTTCCTGGACTTCATTTCATTTTATTTAGAGATTGATACCATAAATTATTTTCTAGTGTAAGTAATAATATTTTATTATGTAAATTTATTAATATGCTTTTTGCCTAAAAAAAGCATTCATATTCAAATGTCTGAGGAGAATTTGATGAATGCTTTAGTTGAGCTTGTTACAATAAATGGAAGACCTTTCAATATTATTGAGGATTCTGGTTTAAAAAAAATTATTGATCCTATTAGTAAGGCAATTGGAACATCAATTAACCGTTTTAAAATTAAGGACTTAGTGGTTGATGAATCGAAAAAAATACAAGCAAAAATTATAAAAGAAACAAAAAACAAATTAATTTCATTAAAATAGATTCCGCCCAAAGATTAGGGAGAAATATTTTAGGAATAAATATACAATATATTAAAGGAAATAATATAATCTTAAGAAATTTAGCAATGAAGGAGATTAAAGAAAGTTCAACTTCTGAAAATATAAAAAGAATGATAATAGAAACTTTAAATAAATTCCATATTCCTTTAAGAAACGTTTATACCATTACTACGGATAATGGTGCTAATCTAGTCAAATCTATTAAATTATTAAATGAATGTTCATTGGACGAAATGGATGATATAGATATAAATAATGATGATAATAATTTTAAGGACATAAGTGAATTTGACATACCGGAGATAATAAAAGATTTTTTCACGAAGATATACTGTATCAGATGTGCAGCCCACACACTACAATTAGCTATTAATGATTCCCTCAAAAATAATATCTTTAAAACTATAATTGACAAAGCAAGGGATGTTGCTAAATATTTAAGAACTCCTACAATTGTACGAATATTAAAATCCATGAAAAGGCAAATGGCAATATTAGATTGCACAACCCGTTGGTCCTCTATCTGTATGATGCTAGAGCGATTAATAAGTTTAAAAGATTTCTGTGATGATTTTATTATAGGATCATGTGAAATCATTTTGTCAGAGGATGATTGGAATCAAATTAAAGACCTTACTAGGGTGTTGGTTCCTTTGAAAATTACTACATTACGATTGCAGTCAGAACAGTTGTGTTTATCCGATTTTTATGGCATATGGGTGAGATATCGATTAGAATTAGAAAAATTTACAAGTTCCTTTTCATACGAAATATTAGAAAACATGAAAATACGAGAGCAACAATATTTGAAAAATAGTGTTGCGTATGCCTCAATATATTTAGATCCTCGATATCAAGTTCTATTAAGTATTGAGCAAAAGCAAATGGCAATAGACCATCTCGACGATTTATGGCATAACCATAACTCTATTATTAACAATATATTGGAGGCTTCAACATCTAATGGTTGTAGCGATAGTAATGATGATAGTAATATTGACGATCTCGAAATTTTATTATTAGATAGAGAAAAAAAAATAAAATTATCATCAGGATCAGATAGAAAGGTGAAAAAAATATTGATTGTATCTTTAATTGAAAAATTCTCAGAAGTTAAAAGAATTAATAGGGATAAAAATATTTTAACATTCTGGGAGGAAAATTCTCTAATATATCCTGAATTGTATACCTTGTCTAGATTCGTCATGGCTGTACCGGCGACACAGGTACAATAATTTATATATTATAAAGATAACTATCTATTTTAGGTCAGCGTAGAACGTGGATTTTCTTCTTTGAAATACATATTGTCTAATTTACGTGGAAATCTCAAGGATGATATTTTAGAAGATATTATGATCGTTCGATTGAATAAAATATTTAAAATTTAAATTATTTCATTTTGAATTATGAATGTGTATATATATTGAAGTATAATAAAAATGAATGAAAAAAAAGTCTTATTTTGAGTCATTATTTTTATGTTACCCTGGACCCGGGTCCTTTAAAAATTTATTACAGGACCCGAACCCGGACCCGGACCCTTTTTTTTGTTGAAGGGTTCACATCCCTGCCCCCAAGTGCTCCCCCGTCCTCACTAACTCCACGTCAGAGTCCGGCTGACTATCCGCACCAACCTGCTCTCGAGTCCCATTGACATTTCCAACCGCAAGCTCCAGGTCATATCTTCCGTCATCATTTACCGCTACATTGGGATCAGGATCTCCCCATCTTCCAGTATCCGGATCATATGCCCATTGCTCGTAACACCTTATCGGTTCCACGCGCCTTTCACTCTCCCTTCCCCACGGACACCATCGTTGAAGGTGTCCCCGCTCACCGCATTTATAGCAAAGCCGATACTCCGCTCCCGATCCTCTTCCCCCTCCTATCCTTGTATTCATCGGTGCTCGTAATCCATGCTTGGGGAACATCCTCGGTCTAGGTCTCAAAATTAATTCTATTTGCACGTCCTCATATATCCAGCTGCGTCTGAGAGGCATCATTCTGATTTTAAGTAATTTATAAATATTTATTATCCCCTTCCAGCTCCTCAATACTCTCCTTTCAATAAAATATTTCTCCCTATTAATTTTTCCCTTAGCTACCATTTCCCCCTTTCCCCCAAATTATTCCTAGTATAAATCCCCTTAACCCATTTTCCTTATTTATTTCTATACTATTTTCATTAAAACAATTATTTACTTGTGATTAATTTAATTATCTAATAATAAATATTTTAAAAAAAACAATAATAACCCTATGCTTTATAAAAATAATATTCTCCTACAATTAATTTCTAATAAAATCGATATTTAGCACATAAAGTTTAAAATATTGCGTGATTCTTTTTAGAAGGTACCATTCGTAATCGCGACAAATTTAAGAAACCGAACCAAAATCCACTCTCCAAAATTTTAGGCACCGTAACCCTTTTTTTTAAAAAAAAATATATCGAAAACCCTTTTTAGAGTATAAGTTTAAAACTCTGAATTCAATATATTAACTTTTATAAATCTCTGACAAGCGATATTTTTATTTTTTATGTGATGCAACTTTTTACGGTCTCTATCAAATAATCAGGTTCTTACATGTCCAGGCATAGGCCCCAAATCCGCTACCGTTACTATCAACACACAATCGGCTTGTCTAACACATCGGCGAGTCCAATTCGACAAATGGTAATCGCATTGGTAAAGTACCATCCCATGTAGGTCCTCTTGTTGACCTAGCCAATTGGAAAGCCGGTATTCGTTAAAACTTATTTTTCAAATATATGTAAGATTGTCGCAACTTTTTTAAAGAAATGACTAAATATTGAGAAAAAAAAGACAAGGATAATAATAAAAATAATTAAAAGTCGACCCAGCTCAACACGTAATCTTAACGGCCGGGCCGAAAAATCCGGTGGATAAACGAGCTGGTTCAGACCGAACCCTTTAGAAGCAATAAATTTTTATGTCAATTAGTTAATAATAAATCGAGCATCTTAAATTGATTAATTTTTTTTTGACGGAAAAGTTTTATATCCGATCTGATATTTTTTTTTAACAAAAAACTGGTGCACCCTTATATGGAAATAATGGGATGGGAGTAATTAAAACTAAATATTAAAAAAAAAGATTTGTAATTGTTTTTTCAATTTTTTAATGTAATTATTCTAAAATCACCTGTCTAGAGCCCCGTCACCAAGTTCACGTTTTACAATGTGGCTATCCAATTTTAAGGTAGGAACTATTTTTTTAAAAAAAAATGGGGAAAAATTGAATAGAATAATGTTTTATTAATGATTAAATTCGATATAGTGATGCAAAATCGTTCCATTTGGGCCGATTTTTAAAAACGGTTAAACTCAACATTTCAAAAAACCCTAAGATTTTGCTTATAAGATGGCACAAAGGTTTGGGCATCTATTAGAGAAATTTAGAGTCTTGAGACCAGGGATGTGAACCCGAACCCGGACCCTGAATCTTCGTATTTTGGCTGAACCCGAACCCATCCCCTTTTAAAAAGTCGAGGGTTCAAGGGTTCTGGGTGTCATAAAAATTTTTAAAAATAATAATATTTTTTTAAATAATAATAAAAAAATTTTTTTATTTTATTAACTTTTTTTGTGGAATCATTTTTATCTTCGCGTTTTTCTTTCAATTTTCTTCCTGGACTTCCATTTTACTTAGAGATTGATATCATAAATTATTTTCCAGTGTAATAATATTTTATTATGTAAATTTATTAATATGCTATGCTATAGAAATACGTTGACTATTTTGAAAGTGAATTATTTTGTAGTACAAGTAATAATATATCAATTTAAATGATAATGCACAACACGTTGGTCCTCAATTTGTATGATGCTAGAATAATTATTAAGTTTGAAAGATTTCTGTAATGATTTTATTATAGGAGCATGTAAAGTCATTTTCTCGGAAGATGATTGGTGCCATATAAAGGACCTATATTAGTTTCCTTTAAAAATAACAATATTAAGATTACAATCAGAACAATTATGTTTATTTGATTTTAAGGCATATAGATGCCGATTAGATTTAGAAAAATTTACAGTCCTATTTATAAGAAATATTAGAAACCATGAAAATTCGTGAGCAACAATATTTGCGAAAAAGTGTTGTATACGCTTCTATATATTTAGACCCTCGATATCAAGTTTTATTGAGTATTGAGCAAAAACAAATGGCTAAAGACCATCTTAAGGATTTATGGCATAAGCAAAACTCCATTATTTACAATATATGAGGCTACGACAATACCTATTGGTTGTAGTGATAATAATAATAATGATAGCAACATTGACGATCTTGAAATTTTACTTTTAGATAGAGAAAAAAAAATCAAATTATCATCAGATAGAAATGAGGATAAAAAAAATACTTATTGCATCTTTAATATTAAAGTTCTCAGAAGTTAGGAGAATAAATAAGGAAATAAATATTTTAAAATTCTGGGAAGAAAATTCTTCAATATATTCAGAATTATATATCTTATCTAGAATCTTCATGACTGTACCGGCGACACAAGTACAATAATTTTATAAAGATAACTATCTATTTTAGGTAATGGTAGAACGTGATTTTTCATTTTTAAAATGTATATTGTCTGCTTTACGTGGAAATCTCAAGGATGATATTTTTGAAGATATTATGATTGTGCGAGAATAAAACATTTTAAATATAAATTACTCCATTTAAATTTTTCATTGTAAATTATGAATATGTATATATTGAAGTATAATAATAAATGTTAAAAAAATCTTACTCTGAGTCATTATTTTTGTTCCATGAACCCGGACCCAAACCCTGGACCAGGATCCTTTCAAATTTAATTCCTGTACCCGAACCCGGACTCTTTTTTTTGTAGAAGGGTTCACATCCCTGCTTAAGACAATATTTGTTTGTGGCGAATATCGAGTTAGACGTTTTAAATAATCGGCTTAAAATGGAGAGATTTTGCATCACTTAATTAGGAAGATAAATATTATTTAGATTGCATAAAACAATATTTTTAAAGTTTTAAAATTATATTTTGTGGGAAGAGGGGGGGGGGGTATACATTTATACGGAAAGGGAGAATCCTCTAAATCTCATCCCTTAGTACTGTCTTTGATAGGTTCCCAGGGTCTGCACAATAATTGCATAAAAACCATTTTTAAGTATTCCAATTGTGTTTAGTGGGAATGAGGCGAGGGCATTTATATATTTATATGAAGAGGCAGAGTCACTAAATCACCCCGTAAGTGCTGTCTTGATTAGTTCAATAACCAAACAATTTCACCCGGGCCATAAATTGCATAAAAACAAATTCAACAAATTATTCTAATTATGTTTAGCGAGGTACCTCTTAAATCTCGTCCCGCAGTTATTGCCCTAAAAATATTATCAAATTATATATATGCAAAAAAACGCTTATTATAATTATCCCTGATAAATAATATTTGCCTATAAATAGAGAATTGGCATAAAAAAGGTTATTCCAAAACGAATTTTTGTTTTAAAAAAAAAGCTATATAAATATTATAATTATAGAAGAGTTGGTTACTAATGGTGTTTAAGGCGAACTGTAACTCGCAGGTGAAATTGGTTATAGGCACCTCAGAAGAAGCTGGAACAATGGCGACCGTAGAGAGATTCGACGAGATTGGTTTGCTCTCCAGACCGGGTAACTCTTCATTTTAAAAATCGATTATATTCATTGGGAAAGCAAACGAAACGTGTTAAAAAAACAATTAATCGAATATTTATTAGAAAAAAATCTAACATCGCGAAATACGAAATGAATTAAAATTAGTAAAATAAAGATTAGGTAAGAAGGTGAGGAAATTATTTCTTCCCTTCCTTCCTTCCTCCTTCCTTCCTTCCTTCCTTCCTTCCTTCCTTCCTTCCTTCCTTCCTTCCTTCCTTCCTTCCTTCCTTCCTTCCTTCCTTCCTTCCTTCCTTCCTTCCTTCCTTCCTTCCTTCCTTCCTTCCTTCCAAGGATTGATTAATGAATAGAAAGTTTAAGTAGTTTTAAGCAAAAAAGTTGAAAAAGATAATCTCTTAGTATCACATCCAATAGCAAAAGATAAGCAACTTTTAGTATACCGAAAACAGGACCATTGCGAGTTTGCATGGTATCCAACAATCTTTGCCCTAACAAATGAATTAACCTTGTCACGACCTGTTTGGTGGGTAGAATTAGAAATTAAATATAAATTAGTAAAATTTGTACATAATGATTTTTATTGATATGTTTTCATTCGCTCAAGAGCCCTCTAACCTCCTTTGATGAGTAAGATATTTAATAATTCAATAATAAAATGGATAATGAAACCCATTATGTTACCATCTTACCCCGTTCTGTTCATTTGCCCGAGAAATCTTTTAAATTTACTCCCTCTCATATTCTCATCTGCTGTTTTAAAAATATTTTTAAATCGTTCCCCGCTCAGCGCGTCCAAACAAAGTTAAAAAAATTTTAACCCCCCTTTTTACAAATCTCTACTGTAAATCTTCACTAATCACAAAATGATATTCGTCGATTAATTTTTTCAATCACTACAATACCTTCGAAGAAGGATTAATAATTGATGGTCAAATTAACAGTAAAAGGTCATCAAATTTTTTTCAATATAAAAGTGGTTTAGAAATAATCTTACTTTGGGATGATTTTTCTTTATCTGGTCCAATAAACCTTCGGGAATTTTGGCTAATTCCGTATCCCTACAAAAAAAAATATTAGGGAAAATAATTTGTAAAAAAAGAGGTAAAAATCATATCTTAATCAAAAAAAATTAAATTTTTTTGTTTAATGAGTATAGTAAGTTCCATCTCCCAAAAAAATAATTGTGTAAAAATACATATATAAGTTTAAATTGTAGATCAACCCAATAGCTCTTACATAAATATAGGCGGTAGTTAAACGGCTAACCCAATATCTTAGCCAAAACTATCACGCAATCCTAGTTGCATAATGAAGGTGGTAGAAAGGTTAGGACAACTATTAACAAAATCGCTAGGATAACGTAATTTTTTTTGGCTAAAATATTTGGGTTAGCCATTTTTAAAAATCGAACCGTTTAACAACACTAATTGGCGGTATAAAGAATATTTTGAATACCTAATAGCGATTATGGTCGAGAATCGATGTTTTTGTGTAAGCACTTCAACCTAATACGTAAAGTAAGAAGAAAAAAATAAATATATTTTAATGTTAGAGTCTATAAATTTGTAACAATTCCCAGAAATGATATAATGATTGATGTCTTATATTTTAATAGTTTTGCTTTAAAAATAAAAGAAAGATTGATATATTCGGGTAAAATGTAATTTACCAATCCGACTAGTTCCCCCCTTCCAAATTCACCGATGATTTCCCTTTTGTGGCTTCCATGAGTCTTGTGAATAGAACGAACTCGCCCGCTCAACACTATATAAATACAATCTGATTTCTCGTTTTGTCTTTTAGTTTAAAAAAAATAAATAAATTAGTTTCAAGACGAAATTATAATCATAACATTAACCTCAAGGTATAAATATCCCGATGCCACTTTATTGTGGAAAAAAAAATTTATGGTCAACGACTTTCTATAAAATTATAAGGGGCAAGTCGGGCCAGCATGAAAAACCTATTCAAAAATTTCTATGGGCCGGTTTGGGCCGGGTCAACCCTTATCATATATAGTCTAATTCTAGTCAACGTCAGTTATTAGCTCATATTTATAGGTTAAAATCCTCAAAATACAATCATTGACCTGAATAAAGCTCTCCCAGCTTCGATCTGGACCCAATCAAGGCTAAAGTCTATTTGGCGCAGGAATGGGGATATTTTCATGACAACAGCTTGCGCCAGGTTTAAAACGGCCCAGGGTTGTTCATTAAGGATTCTACATATTTTTTTCGGAATTTTTGTTTTGTTAAAGAAATTTGCATATGAAGAGTAAACATTGTTAAAGGTATTACTTTATTTATAAAACAAATTTTTGAATAAAACATATCGATTCGATAAAGGACTCTGTCCATGACTCGTTTTATTTTCTAAACAGAATAACTCTACCAGTTCTATATAACTTTCTTTAAACAAAATAATTAAAAAAATAACGTAGCTATTTAGATTTAAGAATAGCACTCATGTAACCAATCTGGCTCATGAGTCAATATTCAATTAAATCCTCCCATTGTAATGAATATATTATGTTTACTGTGATATAAACTTATTTGCCTGGAGTAATATTCGTTTCGATTTCTTACCTCAATATAAAAAAATATTTGATTCGTAAAACCAAAATGCTCTTCAAACCGCATTGTCGCGTTGTTTTATAGAAGTAGCTCATTCTCTGAGACTTGGTCCAAAACAGAGATAAGTTTTAAAAAAATAAGGCTAATCGGGACACGGCCTAATAGTGCGCAACAAATTGAACGTTTCAAAGCAGCGTTTCAACGAAAATAAAAAAAAAGTAAACGTAAATTGAACCGTTAATTTTTATTCTTCAATATATATGAAAGAAACGTATAAATTTAAAACAAAAAAAAATTTCTGTCCAATTTAAACGAAATGTATTTAAAATGCATTATTTGCGTTTTGAAAAGCTGCCTTTGAAATGTTCAATTTGTGCGCACTATAAAATACTTCTTTTTTATAAATTTTTCGTTAATTTTTGCTCAACCTAATATATAAGGTAGCAATAAATTAAGTAACAATTGAAACATTTTTTTAAATTTTTAAAAAAGAGTTAAAATAAATTTAATTTCGTTTTAAATAAACAAACTAACTCGTAAAATTGAGTTTTATCGATTGTTATAATCCAACTTTTAACACGGGCTTTAATAGTGAATATAGAAGCTTCGCCAGTTATAACTGATAGGGCATCCACGAATTCTCCGGGTTTCACCACAAACACACAAACTTCTTCTTCTTTTAAAGCTTTGGCGTCTTCACTTTCCTCACTCTCGGCTACGTCGTCTTCGATCTCATATTCTTCGTCGTAATCTATTTTACCTTTCCTGTAATCCTCATAATTTAATCTAAAACTAGATGGAGTCTGTTGGGCATAAATATAAGTTAAATGTATAAAGATGGGTAATGTTGTTAAATGGCTCAATTTAAGCCTATTTTTAAGATAACGGCTAACTCAATATTTTTGCCAGAAAAAGATTGTTCTTTCTTTCTTTCCATCCTTCATCTGCGATTTCGCTAACTAGAATAGTCCACAAAAATCGGTTCAAATGGAACTGTTTAACAACACTAAAGATAGGGATTAAAATTTAAAAAAATAGGGCTCTATAATTTGAGTTCACAAAATTTTTTATTAATTTAATTTTAAACCTTCCAACAAAAATTGATTATATTTTCTTAAGAAATTATCTTTATATTTTAGTATATTAATCCAATTTTATTCAAACATTTTTTTCGTTTTTTCTTTTTTTCCTTCCTTTCTTCATATATCTGATTCCCTTTATTATTTTCCTGCTCTGTCTAATCAAAAAATATTTAGTCAGACTAAGCATTAATTTGTATTTGAAACTGATGATCTAAAGTCTAAACATTACAGGGATTGATCCTAAACCAGAGTGTAATCGCAGATATTTTTTTTTAATATTTAAATCAATTTTTTTAAACAATTATATTTTATATGACCAAAACAGTAAACGTGGGAGTGATATATTTAAACATATTAAGGAAGAATACCTTCATATTTTTATTTAAATAAATGAAATATCACATTTTTAAACATTTTTACGAATATAAGAAAATTAAATTTACAATTTTAAAAGATATCTCACATTTTAAAAATTTTAATTGTATACAAGCATACTTATAAAGAATGCATAAAAACAGAGTTTGAAAAAAAAATCTTCAAAGATGTTTTGAGCAAAATTTTGAGCCAAAAATTCTTTGAGAGATAACAAAATTTAAATATTTCTTTAATTTCATCGTGAAAGATATTCTATGTATGACAATCACAAAAGATTTACTTATAAAAGATTTTTTTACAAAAAATGATATGTGTTTCGAGCTTAAGAAAAAATCGAAAATCATTTTTAAAAAAAAATTTATTTTGAAAAGCATTTTCAAAACTTTGCACAAAACATATTGAAAATACTCATTTAAAGGTAAAAAGTGTAATAGAACAAATATCTTATTTTGACACCCTAAAGCAACCTAGAAAGGGTAGAGACAGAACACGCTAAAGCATATCTAAGTCAATGGCCAAAATTATGAAAAATTTCTGAAAAAAATATAGATAAAATCATTTTTATAAATATCAGCCTCTAATAATGGTTAGATACTAATTTCAATCACGAAATTTGTAGTGTATATTGAATATATCAGAAGGTGTAGTAGAACAATTAGTATGACACATCTGGTATCAATATTTAAATGCAAAACCAAATAAGAAACGTTTGGTAAAATAACGTTAATTTATTAAATAATGTCTATGGGCAATATAGATACATAATTTTCACTCAATTTTTAGGTGTAATAGCTACTTCAGCTTCTGTAGAATTAATGTTCTTTTGGTCTAGTCCAATCCAAATTTGATTACAGAGTTGGACTAGAATAAGCGGAAATTAGTTGTTTTTTTTTAAAAAAATCACTAAAATGCTTAGTTTATAGCGGGAAATACCGCAGCTATCCGTAAATTACAAAAATACATAATGTTATGTTAATGAAAGAAAGAAAGAAAGAAAGAAAGAAAGAAAGAAAGAAAGAAAGAAAGAAAGAAAGAAAGAAAGAAAGAAAGAAAGAAAGAAAGAAAGAAAGAAAGAAAGAAAGAAAGAAAGAAAGAAAGAAAGAAAGAAAGAAAGAAAGAAAGAAAGAAAGAAAGAAAGAAAGAAAGAAAGAAAGAAAGAAAGAAAGAAAGAAAGAAAGAAAGAAAGAAAGAAAGAAAGAAAGAAAGAAAGAAAGAAAGAAAGAAAGAAATAGTTTAACTCTCAAAAATTATATATTTTGACTTGCCGTTGTTTTTTATTTTTGTGATTTAGGTTTCGTTTATGGTAAGCATCGAGCGTTAGCGACACTTATCACTTGGGTATTTTATTTTCCTTCAAAATCAAGCAAATGATAGATAAAACATCTAATCTATAGCGATATAATTCGCATCGCGCAAGTCATTATAAAATTTAGCTATTATTTGCTTACTTTTGAAAAAAAAAAATATACCCAGCGATACGAGCGTACTATAAACTAGGCCTTACATTGTCCGACTCCGATAAGTTATAATAATTATTTAAAAATTAATATTAATTTTTTCTCCACCTCTAAATTTAGAAATATTATAAAATTTGATTGAATTTAGTGATAGATAGATTCAAAAGTTTTTTTTTTAAAAAAAATGAATATTCAAAGGTAATTTTCAACGCTAATATTTATTTTCAAATTTGAAACCGACCAGCTTCATCTGAACCGAGCGAATACGAACAAAAAAATGCTTCAACCTCTTAAAAATTTGAATAATATTATTTCAATTTTTCTAATTTTGAAAAAAAAAAAAATTACTTCTGCCGTATCTTTTTTAGAAGTCCTGACTTGCGTTTCATTTTTTGGATCTTTCATAACCAAACCATCGTTATTCTCGTGATCGTGGGAGATCCCATCTTTCGGGCTCGTTCGTTTTAAATCCCCCACTTTAGGAATGGGGTCCGAAGCTTTACTCTCCCTGGATTTATGCGAATGGTCTAAATTGGCGAAATTTCCAAAGTTTTCCATTTTGTTCCAAGAGGTAGAAGAAAAATAGTAAGGAGACACGGGGTCCTTTTGCCACGCTGTCAGACCTCCGGATACGAGAAATATTAAAGAAACGTCCTTTTGTAATACATTTTTTTTTTGAAAAAAAAAGTTCAGATGGGCGCGGTTTTAGAATTAAATCCCATATCAATAATTTTGTCCGGGATTATGTGATGGTTTTACTGACCACTAGTTAATTTGCCAATTAGCTTGATTTTATTTTTTAAAAGCTATCGGATACTAATTTTAAAACCCCTAGATATTTGAGGGCCTACAATGTTGAAATAAAAAGTATAATGTATAAACGTCAATGTTGTTATTTTTTTAAACTTTTAAATCATTTTTTTGAGCCGTTTTTTTTTGTTTTAGCTTTTAAAAAATCTAATTTTATCGAAAATATATCCTAGCATGTTTAGAATAACTTTCCTAGTAAATTTTCGACCATTTTGCTTATTAAAGTGTGAAGTCATTCAAAATTTAAATTTAAAAAAATCTCAAAAATTCATGAAATAATTATGTAAAAAAACCTACCATAATACGTTTTATACACCATTGTTAAAATATATTCCACAAATAATCATATATTTGAAATTCTAAAAAAAAAAGGCGCTCCACATTAACGCTAATAACACATATATATTTATTAGTTTTTTCTAAAACTAAAATTTACGACCGCTGGGGCATTTTTTTTTGGTAAAAAAAATATATAATAATAATTTTAGTCAGTTTTGTTAAACAACGGCTCTTTCTAACTCAATACTTCATCCGGAAAAATATTATCAAAGCCTGAAGATTTTGCTCATAGAAGGAACAAAGGTCTAGACATATATTATGGAAATTATGAGGCTTAGGCAATATTTTTCTAGCTAAAATATTGAGTTCGCCGTTTTTAAAAATCGGTTTCAAAACGTGCCATTTTAATAACACTAACTTTAGTTTTAAAATTATTTACCAAGCTATCTTGCTCCACTAAAATTGCTCCGGGCATAACGCACTTAATGTTCAACTTGCATTTCAATTTCTCTAGAGGCTTTTGAAAATAAAGATATAATTCTAATAAATTTCGTAATAAAAACTATTTGTTTTATATATTTTAGCGGCAATGTGTTATTTTTTCACTTTTTTTAAATCATTTATTGTGCGCTTTTTTAATAATTTAAAGAATCTGATTTTACGGGAAATGTATTCTATCATGTTTGAAATACCTAATTTAAGAATTTCAGACAATTTTCTACAAGAATTTTCGAACTTCATAATAATTTATATTCATTTTTCCATAGATTTTTTTTCATATAAATTATAAATGACTCCAAAGGTTGAGGGTAAAACTGTCTACAATTCATAAGATAGAATATTTCTAAACATGCTGGAATATATTTCTGGAAAATATCAGATTCTTAAATAATTAAAAACGTGCTCAAAAAATGATTTAAAGTTCAAAAAAAAAATTAACATATTGCCGGAAAAAAAACACACATTTGGCGCTAACATATATATCAACAAAGCACATTGTAATTTCTAATATGGTGTTATTTAATCACAAATTTCCTTATTGATCCGATTTCTTCTTAAGAAATTCGTATATTAAAATAAATAAATAAAACCATTTCAAGGGCTAGCAACATTTTAATGTCCTGAGCCGCTGCCTCGACTATTTGATTTTCGATATCGTTTAAATTTGAAGTCGATTTTGAGCGAGCATTTTTCTTAATCTTGTTTAAAATATTTGTACATAAAAAATTAAAGAAACTTTTTCTTTCTTTTTTTCTTTCTTTCTCCCTCTCTCTTGATAACAAACCAAATGACTCATGGTGCTTACATTATTTAAAAAAAATTCTGAAACAATGAGATATCCCTTTTCCTCGTAAAGAAAAGATGTTTTTTTTTTAAAAAAATCCATTGGACTAATCTTGAAGATGGGAAATGAATGTGGTGTTATTAGTTAGTTAAACCTCTTTAAGTCCGATTTCTTGAATCGTGGCACAAATTTTCTTATCATTTACAAAGTTCTCCTTTCCATTTGCGCCATTCGCGCCTTTTCTCCGATTTTGGACAATTTCCGAAGATTTGGCTCGGTCCACAATATCGTGTCCGCTTTTATCACCACGAGAGTCAGGAGTTTTACTTTCCTGGATAAGCGGCAGAATGAATTTGTTGTAATTATCCACGCTCGTGGCAAAATCCTTAAAACTTTTCTGGGAAAAGGAGACTCTTTTGTTGTTTATACCTCTCGAGAGGGCCATGTCAAAATCTGACATTTTTCGACGCCATTTATTGTCTTTTGAAAGAAAGAAAAATTATATAATAGAAAGGTCCGATTTTATTCAATAAATAGAACGTATCATTGGAAGATTACAAATGTCCGCAATTTTTTTTTAGAAAACAAACATTACAAGCTAAACTCCAATTTTTTTTAGAAAATATCATTGCATCTAACCTGGCCCACCATCTGTTTTATCTTCAGTCGCCACTCCGTTAGTCTCGACATTTAGCAAGTCTATTTCTCGATGATTCTTCTTATTTCCTTGCTTCGGTTGATCCTCCTTCCACTTTTCGAACCGGGTAGTATCGGAAGAATCCGTCCGATCTACTATGTTCAGATTGATGGAACTCAAGCTTCCTTTCTTGGGCTTGCGATTCCTAATCTTATCGTCACCCATTTTGTCAACGTTGTCCTCGGGTATGGCGGCGATTGTAGGTTTTATTTCTTCTATGGAACCGATGGTAGCGCTCCTACTGCCGGCGTTGCTGACCTTCGCGGGGATTATCTTAGGCATTTTTGAAATATCGAGAGACATGTTCCTCCTACCCAGCCTCCTGTATAGGGCGCTCAATTTGCTAGGACCGGTCAAGTTACTCATCAAGCTACCTTTGGCCTTGTCGAATAATTTTTCTTTAGCGTCGTTTTCCTTATTTTCATCGTTCAATTTTGTGGCATTGGCTGCGTTGCTGTTAAAAAGCGTGTGAATTTTCATGTCTCTATGTAGAGGGTCGGTCATTTGGTTGTACTATTTTGATATAAAATATTATAAAAAAATTGTTATGGTACGTTAATATATTAATGATTCATATATGGTGCATTTCGGTTACAAAGGGACAAATTTAAAACCACCTTTTGACCATTATAATAATATCACTAATAAATAATATACGTGTTGGGATATGGAATCCATGGGGATTGGACAGTGAAAAATGATTTTTAATATTTTAAAAGAAATGTATTCCAGCATGTATTGAGTACACAGCAACGATTTTGCCTATGAACTTTAGAAACTATTTCTTATTATATTTTTTAAGGGTTTTTCGTATAAAAAAAATACAAAAATGTTTACGGTGATATTTTGTCTGAAAATCATAGCGTGTGGTGCTCCACACATGCAGGTTGAGCCAATCTTTATAAATGGCTAACTCAATATTTTATCCAGAAAAATGTTACTCAAGCCTGAAGATTTTGCTCATAGATGGCACAAAGGTCTAGATATCTATTAGTGACATCTCGAGCCTTAAGCAATATATTTTTGGTAATATTAAGTTAGCCATTTTTAAATATCGGCTCAAAACGAGCCGTTTAACAACACTACATGCAGGTATACATTTCCGGTTAAATCGACTTTTTTTAAAATCGCCCTCGGTAAATGATTTATGATTTAAAATTGAGAGATTCCGAATCTCCATTATTTTATATTTATTGTATTTTATTTTACATTTTAATGTGGTACAATTAACCAATTGCTCAACCATATTTTATTTTTACTAAATAAGATTAAGTATGTTGATATTCTATCTAAAGTAATCTTTGCTTGAATCCACTTATATCTTTAAATATGAAATTTACATAATTAGTAAGCAGAAGATAAATTTTTTAATATGTAGACCTTCGAAATATTCAAATTTTAGAAAACGTTATTCTTACAAAATATTATGCGTTCGTACACTCTGGTATAGCCTTAGCCTAACTATGATAAATCGAATTCGGTATTTTTATTAAATATTACTAAATAAAAAAATTACAAGATAAATGACTTCTGCGTTTTTTTTCTTCATTAGATAATATAAATATTTAAAATAAATTGGTAATATTCCACAAGGAAAATAAAAAATATTACAAAATAAAAATTAATTAAATCTAAATATTTTAAGGTTTGGTTCCACCTTTTATATTAAATTGACTAGGTTTGAAATCCTGCTTCTAAGAAATCAATGTTTTATTATATTTTCCGTCAATAATATATTTTTTTCCGGTATCAGAGCTTCAAAAGAATGCTTCTCGAAGATATATACTAGAGTAAATCATAGTATAAAATTTCCCTCGATTATTATAAAAATATATTTTAAAAAGGTTATCTTTATTTATATAGAAAAGAAATGGCCCTAAAATGTGTTTTTTTCCTGAAATATCTTACAAATTCTTTCACTCATTTGTTATTAACTAATCAAACAGTGAGTGTAATGTTTTAAAAATTAAAATGTTCAATTTTTACCGGATTCAATAGCTCCGCCGTTAAACCCAGATGATTATTCAAAGCCAGAAACGTTACTCTTTGCAATCTAACCATTATTATCTTGTTATATTTGAAATAAAAATATTATTAAAACATTTGCTTATTTATTAATTTTATTTTTTTTTAAAATTATTTGTTAATTGTAAGTATATATTTTAAATGTTACTTGAACCAATCTTACCAAACTCTGTGGGTATTTTTGAAAGATAGTTTGCAGGGCCTTCACTGGTAATCTTTGTTTATTTATTTTTATATCGAATCTTTATCAAGAAATAAATCATTATGTTTTCAGAATAAAAAAAAAGGTAAACGATAAATTTTATAATAAAAATTCATAAGATATTTCATGTTTATGCTGTGATAGTCGCTATCGTTTATTTACCTGAGTACGATGGAATCAACCTGAGCTTTGGCAAATACGCTCTCAAATATGCAATTATTGTCCTATAAATAGAATATTTTTTGAAATATATATTTTGCACATCATAATATAAGCAATAAAAGTTATTTTCAATTTAAATTATAAACAAAATATTTTAAAAATACTTGGCCTATAAAAACCTGTATATTTCTTTTTCTATCTTAATAACCTGGTTAAATATTGTTAAAAATTTTAATATCCTCAATATGAAGATTTAATATTATTAAGTTATTTTGATTTCACAATCAGCTAGTGACTTACAGAGAGCCCATCTAAAACGCTAAGCAAGCTGTATATTGTGTCTCCCTCGCAAGCTTTTTTAGTAATCATTTGGCTGCCATCCTTACATAATAAATAATTACACATTTTATAATCCATTCTAATATTTATACATTCATTTCTGTTTTAATTTTAAATACTGTTTGAAAATATTTTGGGCTATACGATATTATTTCTCCAACAATTAAATTAAATATCCCATAAAAAATTCTTATTGTAGATTAATTGTTTGTTTACTAGTGTATACCTTACTACTCATTTAAAATTACATGTCAAAGTTTACCTTTTCTATAACATATACATATATTTGACCAGTCTGTATAACATACATGCTATCATCTTTCTCCCCAAGTGAAAATAGGAAGGCTCCCCTATCTAGATTTATTGATTCAAAATGCTTGCAGAGTTCTAAAAAGACAGGTTTTTCAAAGTGACCAAATACTCTGTGTATAAATTAAATAATAATGGCTATTAAGAAGAAACTCAGCATGACATAAATAATGTGGTAAATTTATATCATTTCAATATTACATTTCTATCATTGACTAAGGCATTTTAAGTATGGGTATAAACTATTTTATTTTATCTTAATATATATGATTTAAAGCTAGAAACTATTTGTTATACCATGCATATTAATTTATAATTATATAAATTTAATTTTTTTTTATTTTAATCACTTCACCATGATGAAAAAAAAATATATATCTATTACTGAATGCTCTTAAGCATAAATATAACTTCCTCTGGCAAAAAATGTTCTCCTCTTATATTTGTAGAATTTAATATATCTTCTTCTAAAATTGCAGCTGGTGGAGGTTGTTTAGTTAATATAGGTTTCCCCTCATCATCTCTTTTTAGGCTTAAGAGACTATATTAAAAACATGATGCTAGGGTATACATTTTAAAATGTGTACCTTTTAGCTAATTTGAACATTATATAACGTTTCATAACTGTATTTTGGCCAATATGATCATTTTTCATATTTTTTAACTATTAAATTTATATAACTTCTAATAATTATTATTTATGTATGCAAACTTTTCTTAATATTCTCTTTCCATAAAATATCATTTTATCCCTTTTTCTAAATCTCAATTTTGGTGGACCACTTCTAATTATATTAGAGGCTAAAAATAGTGTTTAAGAAAGTATTATAATTATATTTAAAATGTTACTTTTCTGTCGAATTTTTTTCACTAGATATATAATAGTTGAGATAAGTAATATACCAAATATAAACCCACAGATTAAAAATATATCTACCTATTGTATAATATATAATAGATATAAAGCGTTTAAATAATTACCTTTAACTTTAATATAAGGTTGTTTAGATGTTTTAATGACATATAGTGTCTTAAAGTAAAAATATTTAAAAAGTCATATGTTTGTTTCATTTTCGATGGATGGATGGATGGATATATAAATTTATAAATCATATGATTATTTTGTAATATATATGGAAAGTTTAAATATTATCTATCATAATCTGTAAGATATGAAAACTATAAAAGTCAATTTTTGTCATGATCTTTCATGCCATATTCTAACAAAATAATTTTTTAAAAAAAATTTGAAGTAATCTTTAAAGAAAATGATTATTTAAAAAAATAATTCTATATAAATTATTAAGGGGATGTTCATGAATAACTTCATTTAAAGTCTCTATATATGTAAAAAATGTTTATTAGAGTTCTTCTTATTACTTTCTGATTTGGTCCAATTTTTACAACATCCTCTGCATAAATTTTAATTAGATTTTGCTAAAGAGCTTGCACATCGTTTCTTCGTGTAGAAACTGATTTCATTGCTGCTAGCCCATTAATATAAGATGGGGTGAATATAAGCTTTTAGGTATCTGATCTTGATTTAGGTGTGCCAATTATAATATTGCTTGACATTTAAAAGCGAATACTTTGATTTGATTTGAACATTACTATCTTTATATTATTCGATCAATAATAGAAATTTGATAAAAAAGGAGGATTTTCTTAACGAAGACATTTTTTATGATGGTGTTTTTCGGCAGTTTTACTTCTGAAGTTCATTATTATTATATTTGTTGTATTTTTTATGAAAAAAATGAATGAAATGTATAGAAAATGATAAACTTCTTGTGCCCGACAAAAGAATGAAACGCCTCCATGTATTTTTCATACCTCAAAAAAAATTTTATTTTAAAAATGTAGATTTTTTAAAAATATATATGAGTATGATCTTAGATATTAATTACTACCATAACTAAATATATTTTAAAATAAACAACGTTTAAATTATTTTGATACTTTATTCTCCCTCAATTTATTATGGACTATTACCTACTTATTCAATAAATTTCTACATTTTTTGCCATAAAAAATTGTGCATTTTTAAGATTTATATGAAGTATTCATACAATACATTGAATCTTAAGTTCGTGGCAACCCAGTGTGAGTACTGTATAAATTCTTAAATACATATCCGGTCAAATCAGATTTTTTAAAATCACTCTCAGTAACTAATTTAAAATCAAGTGATACTGGATCCCCATAAATTCCATATTCCCAATATGACATGTACATTTTATATCTCGGATAAAAAATAATATTAATATTATATAATCCTTTATATAATAAAAGCCGTGTCACAGAAAAATTGTCACATTTTGTAGAAAAAAAATGTAACAAGCCACAAGGTCAAATCGAACTCTCAACTAAATACGACAATATATTTGCCACAGTTGTCTACTATTATGCTCTAACGAGTTCTTATGAGTTATATATTTTTATCTATTTATTTTACACTCATTAAATCTATAATAAAGATAAAATATATTTTAGTTCTTTTTGATTTAGAAGAGAAATTAAAGTTTTTAATAGCTTATTAGAAGAATAAGATATTTATACTGAGATAGGCGATCATTAATCCCAAACACTTCTCATTAAAATTTATAAATTATCCCCAAGTGTAGATCACAGTTTATAAAAAATTGTCTTGGAAATTAAGAAATATAAGAAATATTTAATAAAAAATGATAATATATATTTTAGTGAAATTTAATACATAATTTTATGCTTATATCTAGAAAATGAGGTAAATTTAAAAGATGCATATAAGAAATAAGATGATATTTTTGATAATTTTAATTTTATTTTAGCTAAATAATTTGACTTTTAGGGATTATTTATATATTAAAAGTTGTAAAATATTTATGCTTTTAACTTATAACATTTAAATTCGGCCTTTGAAATTTTTCTCTTGTTCCTTTAGTTACGTTCTGCCCAGACATAAAAGATATGTTATCTGAGAGATCACATTTTTTTCCCTTACAATTCAAAATTTCAGTTTTATAACTAGAGGAATAAATTTATTCATTGTTTGGTGAAGAGAAAATGATACTTAAAATTTATTAAAGAACAATATAAAAATTTATATAATTCAAGAAATTTGATTATATTAATTGAAATAATTGTACTACCATCTTAATTTTTGAAAATTTGAATTGTCTCTTAGATAATATTTCAATGATGTCTGGACTAAGTATAAAAACTCGAGATACAAAAATTCAAAAGTTGAATGTAAATGTTATCAATTGAAGTGATAAATATTTTATCACTTGTGATTAAACTATATTTATTAAGAGGTCAAATAATTTATAAATCAGATTACATCTATCTGAATCATGTATTTCTAACATGCAGCTATCAATAGCAATTATCTCACTTCGTCTTTATCAAACAATGAAAGTCTATATTCTTCTAGATAGAAACCAGATAACCGTTAGATTATGTAGTATTTGGTTAGTTAGTCTTTCATTTTGCCTGACAATAATCACAGGAATCAGATTTTTCTTTCTTCTTTATATAATGATAGATAAATCAGAAATTTCTCTTTATTTTTATGATTTAGGCTGATTTATCCATCATCAAATAAAGAGTAAATTTAGATTCATTCATAAACAAATTAAGGATAAAATTCCTATTGGCCATAACGAGAGCTAGGTTTCAGAAATTTATCTTCATTTTTATGATTTTTCCATCAAATACAGTAAAGGTGAAATTTCCAATTTATCAGAAGAAAAAAAAGATATTTATTGATTGCTTCGAGCTGCTCAACAACCCTAAGTATATTTTAGATTTACTGAATGTAGTAGGTTTAGTGTCTAATAAAATTAAGTATTTCTAATAATCTACTTTTATGTTTAAATTAATCTAAGCCCACACCAGGTCTTGCTATGAACATTAAACAATAGATTTAGCCAACATCTAAACATTTCCACTCCACATATAGGCATAGTCTTTTTGTGATATTATTAGTTAAATTTTCTTAATGGAGAATTAAACATTTTAAAACTTTTCCCTTTTCCTTACCAATTATTACAATGCTTAAAATTTGAGTGTTTTTGTCCGGGGGTTATTTTTATCCGGGGGTCTTTTTTCTAGGGAGTAATATTGCCTTAATGTATTGTGCGCTCTGTCATTTTGATCAGTACAATTCTGATCGATTACCATTAAACTCATGTTTAGTACTATAGTAATTTTTTTTTAAAATTATTTTTAATATATATGTATTCAAAAATATTTTTAACGAAATTCTATCGAGGACGATTATGATCAATTTTTTATTAGTGAAACGAAATTTTTTTGGAATTTGATATAAAGCGAATGATTTAAATTGAAAATTAGGATATTTTGCCTTTCATTTTATCCTTGTCTACTGAAATAAGTTATGTAAATCATATTTAATAGAGATCTGGTCATTCATCTTTTCACAAAGATATAGTTAAGAATTAACTCATCCTTTACAAAGTCTAAAGGGAGAATATAAATGTAAAATTCACTTGTTATTAGACAAAATCAAATAAAGTTGTCCTTATATTTTCAATAATTTAATATGAATTGTTCTATGATATATTTCTACCCTAAATATCTTATATTTCGACCAAGAATGTCATAGATAGCCCAGCTCCCTAAGAGAACACGGAAAAACATATAGATGGATGAGTCTTTTATGTAATACAACACTGGAAAATTCTTGTAAAATGACAATATTATGAATCCAATTTCACGATATGATTTTGAAATAATTCTAACTGAAAAGTTGACTCAAACTTTGTTAAATTATCCCAAAAAATTGCATGAATTTGAAGTTAAGTATTGCATTCAATCGAAGATAACCAGTGCACGGTAACGGATTATAATAAAAAAAACATTTGAAAAATTAGGTTCCCGAAAGTGTTAATTCTCCCTTTAACACAAGATATAAAATGCCAATTTTCCATCACCTATGCAAAAACTCCTGTACAAGACATAAATAAATTCGTTTTGCCAATCGTAATATTGTTTATTAGATTTTAATCATTTTTAAATATTTCGTTATTTTATATAATTATCTTTCATTTATTTTCTTATAAAAACTTTAAACCCAATTATTCTCTTAAAAATGAATAAATGAACTATGGCTCTTTTATAACCATGTTAAGTATTAGCGTTATTAATACATAAGATAGTGAATTAGGATTAAACAGCTCTTTTAAAAATGGATAAGTCAATATTTTAGCTAGTGTTGTTAAAAGGCAGATTTTTAAATACGGTTAACCCAATATTTTAGCCAGACAAATATTGTCTAAGCCTCGAGATTTCGCTAATAAATGCCTGTCCAAACCTTTGTACTATCCATGAGCAAAATCTTCAGTCTTGTGCAATATTTTTCTGGATAAAATATTGAGTTAGCCGTTTTTAAAAATCGGCTCAAATCGCGCCGTTTAACAACACTAATTTTAGCCAAAAAAATATTTAGCAAGGAGATTAAAAGTTTAGATATCTATTAACAAAATTTTGAGGCGTGCATAATATTATTTTGGCTAAAATCCTAATTTAAAATAGGCCAAAATAAAGCCGTTTACCACACTAATTTTAAAGATATGAGATAGATCAAAAACTCGATTATGTTAAGTGCAAAAATGTAAAACTATATTGATAATTCTCACGGGCCTAGCCAGACGAACAAATAATTTTTATTTCGGGACGGTCTTTTCGAGATAAATTTCTTTCTTTCTTTCTTTCTTTCTTTCTTTCTTTCTTTCTTTCTTTCTTTCTTTCTTTCTTTCTTTCTTTCTTTCTTTCTTTCTTTCTTTCTTTCTTTCTTTCTTTCTTTCTTTCTTTCTTTCTTTCTTTCTTTCTTTCTTTCTTTCTTTCTTTCTTTCTTTCTTTCTTTCTTTCTTTCTTTCTTTCTTTCTTTCTTTCTTTCTTTCTTTCTTTCTTTCTTTCTTTCTTTCTTTATTACTTTATTACTCCCTCTCTCTCTTCTCCACTACAAGGTTAATCAGTATAAATATAAATTATGAATAATTAATTTAAATCAGATAATCCATCTTTACCTATATTAATTATTTAATTCTCTATTAGTTTTTCAAAATTTATATGTAAAATTTTATTGATCTATTGCTTAATTGAGATTTGCACTTAGGATTAATACTAAAAGCATTCATTTATTAGCTAATTTTTATATCTTATTTTTTCAAAATTAGCAATGGATTTTTTGCTTGATCAAATAATAACACTTATTTAAAATTTACTTGTAAACAGGATAAATACTTTGCTCTTAACTATAATGTTCCTAAAATACATTGATTCTTACTTTTGTTTCTCTTACCTCCCTTCGCGTATGACGCAACTTACTGTTCAGACCAATTAAAATAGCAATAAATCACAATCAATTCCTCATCTAGATATGGATAATGCAACATTTGATAATCCCTTTAGTAAGCTTGCTTACAACAACCCACAACCTTGTATATCTTTAGAATCGTTCATTGACGCTGATTTTGTTATTGGAGCCTTGTTGGATATATCTAACCCAACCTTATTACCAAATACTTATGAATGTGGCAGAGATGATAAAATGATGATTCAATCCTATAGCATGTTATACACTTTTAGGTAGGCTTGTAGCGGAATGGAGATAAAGTGTGGTGCAAATTGTTCTATTCCTAACCCTTACAATTTTAACAAATTTAATCTTTTAAATCCTGAGTACAAACGGATTAAAGTTGGGTTAGTGATAGCATCGACATGTGGGAACCCGATACGAGCACAAGTATATTATATTAATTTATTTTACTTTAACAAATATGCTTTATATTTGGCGACACTCTTTTAAATTTAGTTTGTAAAAAAGTTTTACGTATATTGATATACTCATATTTCATATACATATAATTTTTTTTATTTAAAAAAGATGGAAACCATAAAAATGTTTAAACTAATTCGGAAATTGAACAAAACATTAATAGGGATAATTGGCCCATTTACTAGTAACGAATTGCACGTTGTTTCTCCTTTGTCAACCTATTACGGTTTCCCTTTAATTTGGCCTTCTTCTATTCCTTTCCGCGCCAGCATTAAAAATTTGTAATTATTTTCAAAATTGTATACAAAATTATTATAATTTATAACAATATATTATTGACTCACAACTCGGACCGGACTAAACCCAACGCCGGTTTAAAAATCGATTAAAATTGGTTGGGTCGGGTTTTGGTTTAAAAAAATATTTAAAATCAGGCCCAGCCTGGCGTAAAGAATAAAACAAGGCATTTAATTGTTTGTTTATATTTTTAAATTGAAGTATTCATTGGGGTATTAAAATGTAATTAAACTCATGATAATTATATTTCATCTATAACCTTCTTCTTAAATGCAATGTCAAATAGGATTATTCATAAACCTAATTGATTCAATTCTTGCTCGAATTAAGGCATGCTAAAGGTCCATGGGAACTTAATCCATCATTAGCAAACTAATATATTATAATCATTTGCATAGTTTGTAAATTATGATTAGCACGTTCTAAAAGGGCATAAATTAGAATTTATTAGATGTGAAAGGATTGACATTTCTGGAAAATTTAATAAAGATTTATTAAAAATATCTTTGTCTTTTGCGTAAAAGATGTAATGAAAATCCAGTCAGGGGATCCCTAGCAGAATAGAATTCCTTTAAGAACAATTAGAGATATGCTCATAAAACCCATGGTTGTAGTGATGCTTTAAAAGGAATAAAAGCTTTTATAGGAATTTCCCCACGTTATAATATAAATGTAAAAAAAAGATAATTCAATCAGTATTAAGAATTATTTAATTAGTTCCTGAAAGAAAATTTTGTGAATTAAGCAGGAGTATCTTATGAAATATTTTAAAAAAAAATAAATAAGAGATTATTTGCCAAAGAGAAAAATATTGCTGAAAGAATTATGCCATCTCGGTTATCATTAAATTGATATATTACATAAATTTAAAATAATCAGGGGGGGGGGGGGGGTAGCCAGGGGGAGGGGAAAGAGAAAGAAAACCCTTCCTCCCTCCCCCGTAGCAAGAATTTTTTTTAAAAAAATATTAAAAGAGCCTCATGAACTGTGTGTGAATTGCAAAGTATTCTATTTCAAATAGTTTATATATTCTAAATATAAGCAAAAAGTTAAAAAATAATTTGAGTATATTTGTTGTATATTAATATTATATCTCACGAAAATTAAAAATTTATTTTCTTACATTTTTTAAACCTTAAAACACTGATGGATATGAGAAAATTTTATCGACCAAAAAAAAATTCTATTTAATTTATCTCTATTAATAACTATGATTAGAAATTTTCTAGAGAGGACAAGATGGGGCCTTCGACATCAAGTTGTTACAGCAGTTTTTGGATAAGAGTCTATTTTTTTTATGCCATTGGCGAATATTAGATTCACCTGAAACAGATATTTCTTCTGAAGATGATACAGTATCAGATTTTATGACTGCCGATTTTTTTCATTGGAATACATTAATAAAATATTCATTACACAACAAATTTATGCAATATTTTTTTAAAAAAAGGGTTTGGCTTAAGTTAGGAGAATCGCGAATATTATTATTACAACTTAGAAGATCAGGAATTTCTCGAGATTTATCTGATTGTTGATGTAAAAGCGAAATTATATGATTTTGAGATTCAGCCTCGACTTTCACTGACAAAACAAATTGTTTCAGTATTAGCGTGGAATCAATTGAGGATTACTATAAAATCACCTTTTTTTATTCCACTTTTGAGTTTAATCTTGAACTTATAACTCTCTCTGATCTGAGGATATATCAAATCTTGATATTGAAAAAATTAAATATCTCGCTAAATTTTATTTAGAGGATATAAATGCATCTAAAGGCCAATTAATTTCAGAATTTAATAGGTATGAGAAATTTATTTTTATAGATAATCCACAAAAGAAATACAGTGTAAGTATTGCATAGTTCAAAATATATTTTATTACTTTTCCAAATATATTAAAATTACTGTATATTTTGGCAATGATACCAATTAGTACAAGCACAAATGAGAGGACCTCATTTTCTAGACTACAGAGTACAAAAACCTATATTAAAAGTATGACATTTTAAAAATTGAGCAAGATGACTGTTTTACTCATCGAGATCTAATCCTCAACACATAACAAATTATTAAAAAATCGGCGCAATCGCAAAGAAATATAAATTTACATTTAGCTATAATTATTTTTTCAACCGTATTATATTCGCTTTTAATATTTTGAATTTTCCAATATTTTATTATTTGTGTTCGAAATTATCATATTTTCCTATTTTCAAAATATGATTGGTTCTAAATAAACTTTACATGAATTTGAAGGAGGGGTGGTAGGTGGCAGGGGGTAAGGGATAAGCCATCAGGGGAAGGGAGGGAGCTTGTAGAAATCCATGTATAATATTATTAATATTTCTAAATATATGCTCAAAATGATGATTTAAGAACTAATTATCAAATAAATTATGGCAATGATTTTTGTGAGAATTATTTTCGAATAACAAAAATATTTCATCATTTAGATGGAACGGATAGGATGACAAGATGGGTGGGAAGGAAAACGCCTATATCTTTTATTACACCTATGAGCCAGATCTAAAGATTTGTCAAATTATGTCTTTTTTTTCAAAAAGTGGAAGACCTATTTCTTAGGAATAATTTCTATTTGCAAAAAGAACGATTTTTCCGTTTCACCCAGTCACAGTTAACGCATTCGCGGCGAGGTATAAATATCATATAATATAACAATTTTACATTCATTTTTGTGTACTTTGGTTCGAATTTGTGCTAACTGTGAACGTAGGATCATTCCTAAAAAAATACAATTTGTTTTTTCTTATTTTGAACTAAAAAGAATCACCAAAATTTTACATTTATAACTTTTTAGGGTATTGGAATATCTTCAGGTACCAAATTAAGGTTATCATAAAAAAAATATTAAAACTATCTAATGAAAAACTAATCTAATATACTAAGGGTATATTCTAAAATACCCCGTGGGTTCCTACAACATAAAATTAACTAATACTTTTTGTGGCATTCAATACATATAGCACTCTACTAGTTTAATAGCAGTGTGGTTAAAGTTACTACATAAAATGCTAGGAACATGGCGAGAAAGGCGAGTGCTGGATGTAATGCATCAGGGCATAGATAATCGTATGCTAAGTGTCTTCAGTTAGCTTAACACCAAGGTAAGGCTTGACTGTAGTAACTTTCATATGAGGCGGGAACGTAATCACGAAAAGGGAAAAGGCTATAATGGGCATTAGCAGGGTTAATAGGGTAGAGGGGAATTTGACCAATTGCTGAGTAAAATTTTTAAATAAACCTTGAGAAAGTCAGCATTGGTAAGTGGGTTGTCTGTTGCGATAGAATTATATGAAGCGGAGTGCTACCATGATTCGAACGCTGATGTAGATAGTATATACTTTTCGATATGGTCAAACTACATCAAGGATCCATATCTTGAATCCATTGCAATTAACTAGAACAAGGAATGGCTGGAAAGATAAGCGAGCAACTACTATTACGGGCCATGAATGCCAGCCATTAATCTTGAATTGAAGATGAACAATGAAATGAAATTTAAGAGAAAAATTGTCAAAAGGAAAATGCCAGCGGAAGAGTTTAAAAAACATAGGAGATAGATGAGGCGAAAGATTGAGAAAAAAATTTAAAGACGGGCACCAGGCACCTGACAGGTGTCACCAAGAATTCTTACCGAAGTGTATTTAAAAAAATGAAACCCTACCAATCAATGACCCATTTATGAAGACTAAATATGCAAATTAAACCCCCTCCCCATCTTTCTCCGGTTTCTATTCCGTAAAGAGAAAAAATCTCGGCCAAAGTTTTATATTAGATTATATGTTATTTATAAAATAAATGATAATACAATAAGTATAAATATATTAAAGGAAAATATCAAATGTATATAAATATGCATATAGTAATCTTTAATTATAAAATAAACGGTAAGACTTACATAATAATAGACTGGCCATATATTTATATCACCAATCACAATAAGTATACAATAACGTAACAATTATTGAATTATTTTTGAAATTATTTTACCATATTTAGGTTAATATCTAATATATATATATAAAATACAATTGCTTTATTTCTATCATTTATTACAATATAATAATATTACATAATGAAATCAATCAGATAAATCTTCGTCTATGACCAATTTTGCGCTTAAGACAATTATACATGTAAATAGCTAGTAAGCAAGACAATGATAACAAAACAATTATGATAAAATTTTATACAGATTATGGGGTAAAAAAAACTATTTTCTTAAATCACAAAAACTGGACGGATACATTTATTTGCAGTTTAAATAAATGATGGAACACCTAAAAAGAAAACTAAAAATTAAGATGATTTATAATACCCTGCTGAAAAAAAAAATTATCATTGACCACCACCTCTCATGGGTTCTGATCCATTCACAATTATAATTACGATTAATTTAGAAACACTGAGTTATTTAAAATATATTTAATTTTAAAATAAAAAATGGTTATTAGATTAAATATTAAGACGTTTAAATAGATTAAATAAAATACAATAACAGCGGAAAAAGGGGTCAAAAATATATAAAATATTAAAGCGATAATCATGCAAAGCATACTATATATTATGTTGATTTTGAGATAAAAAATCTCTTTAAACAATTTGTAAGATATATTTTTGAGTTTAATAATATGGTATAAACCCAGTGTCATAATTAAAAGTTGATAAATTAAAAGTATATAAAAATATGAATTATTTTGAGTATACAATTTGCAAAATATTTTAACGTGAGAATTTGTATGAGAATATTTTTCAATGTGCTCTAGATACAAAGGGTTTACGGTTGGGTCGGATATCAAGCTAATGATATCAATTGCTAGCTAAAAATAAAAAGATAATAGTAAATGAAATGTATAATCTATATATCTCTATCAATTGATATATAATATACCTGCAGACTTATTAAGCCGAATAGAAAACAATATATGCTTCTATAGTTTAAATCATTTTTTTGGTCTAACATAAGACTGGAAAATCGGATGGATAGGCATCTTATTTTAACCAATAAAGATGATGATAGAAAATTATAAGATAGAATAAAGGTTATCTGCGATATATCACATGTTAATTTGGTTATTCTGCCGCTTACAAAGAGTGCCGAAATAATTCCCAATAGAATTCCAGCTAAATTGACGTTCAAAAGAATTTGAATCTCTGATTTGAAGGCTAAATTATTATACCATATTAGATATATTGACATAAAAATAATAAATATAATCAACGCTAAGGCCCCTATGACCTTTATAAGATGTGCCCAGAAATAGGTATTGGACAAATATGTTGATGGCAACTCTATGCACTTACTTTGGTTTCTGCTTGCCCTGAAATATTTTGGGCATGTAAAACACGGTTGAGATATTTTTGTGGTCAGTATTTGCTTGAAAGTATCACATGTCTTACAAGTCCAGCAACAAATGGAGTCAGTTGGTATAGTCAGAGCACTTCTATTAATGTACTCGCATGGTTGACTACAACTTGAAATTGGAATATTGTGGTCCCTAATAAATTTGGGATTCATTAGCCACTTGTATATTTCTATTATATTTGTATTATTTGATACACGCAAATATTGAAAATTGCCTTGGAAATTTATGATATCCGATTTGGTATCGTATATGCCAATTTTTGAGGCTCTCAATCGATTGTTTGGTTCCATTTTATAATTTTGTATAATAAAATGGGTATCTGCTACTTTTCTTTTATAAAATTGCATCTGATTAGTTATCCCAGTAAAATTTATCCTATTTATGATTGAAAATAGAGTCATATTAATTAATTTTGATCTTAAGCACTCATTAACATCATAAACACGGCACTTTTTTTTTAATAATTTTATCAATGCTCTAACTAATATTTCGGTAGAGTCTACGATAAGAGCAGTTTGGTGAATGAAAACTTTATCGGCGAAGTTATTCAAAATCATACTTATATTATTGAGAAAATTTAACTTATTTATATTAAATAATAAGGGAAGATTTGAGCCATGCGTATCTGCCTTGACGGTGGTGGAGATAAAATGTTTAAATTTTATCAAAAATTTATCCACATGTAAATTTGAATTTATTAATATTATCGTTCCTATGGATATGTTATTCGCGCCGCTATTTTGAATAGCAGATAATCCCGGCCAATTATCTAAAGCTAAAAATATTAAATTTGTGGCCATACCATTTGTCAATTGTTCGAATAATTCCATGACCCAGATGTATTGAAATCTTTTTACCAACATGATAACGATTTTGCTATGATTGTAAGATATTAAAAATTTTCTTAATTCAATTTTATATTCATCTCTCCTCCGATATAATTTATTAGGATCTAAAGAAATTGTTAAATCATTGTCAATGCATATTTTCTCTCTTTCAAACTTACTCCGAACCTTTTTATAAAACAAGTAATTATAAGGATCGTCGCTATGAATCACATTGATAGTGTTCCATTGAAAGTTCTTCAATATTTTTATCATAGCTTTAATGAACGAACTTTGAGAGGGAGAAATCATGTAAGTATTTTTATATCTGTATTTAATTTTTTTTTTAAAAAATTGAATTATGATATAATATTTTTATAAATTTAACGTTGAAATCATAAGGTAAAATATTTGAATTAATTTTTTTTTATATAATTTATTTAAATTTTAATTTAATAACATATCGTCGCCTGAAAATTAGGTTATTCCATATCCACTTTTTTTCAAAAATAACTCCTTTTTTTTATATAAATCAATTTTTTATAACTATACATGATACATATATAAAAATGCAAAATATTTATAAAATAAGTTAAATTATAGCCAATATAAGGTTAACAATCCTACCAAAAACTTTTTAAAACTACCCTCTGTAAATTTACAAGAAATAGAGATCGAATAATCTAATTCTCAAGCGAGGATATATGTAGTATTGTGATATAGGGTCTATGGGGATTTGGAAATCCCTCGATTTTAAATCATTAATATAAATGTAATTTTTTTACATTTTAAAAATCGGATATGACAAGAAATTGAATTCCGGCAAGTATACCTAAACTGTGAATTTCAACTACTCCTAATTTATATTGTTTTATATAGATTTTTCGTGTAAATAAAAAAAAAATTAAAAATGTTTATGGCCAAAATTGCCTGAAACTCTACTAGGGTGAATATTTTACACAGCTGAAATACGCCCCTTGGTAAATGAATTTAAAATTGAGAGATTATCCCCACGGATTCCATTTCCCCAATACGAGATAATAAGAAAAATTTATGCTTAATTTTTATAATAATAATTCTTACATATTTTTTGTGTTGGAGTATAAAGCATTGGAAGAAGGCGAAATTACAGGAAAATTGTAATAGGCTGCCAACGCAGAAACAAAATACAACTCGTTACTAGTAAATGGACCGATTATCCCGATTAATGTTTTGTTCAATTCACGAATCAATTGCAACATTCTAATAATTTCCATCTTTTTAAAAATCAATATATATCATATTTTAGTTTTTTAAGGTAAAAAAAAATAAATTATTTAATATAATTATTATACTTGTGCTCGTATAGAGTTACCACAGGTCGATGTTATCAATACCCCGACTTTAATCGTTTTTCCTTCGGGATTTAAATGTTCATTATTACCATTATTTTTGGGGTTAAGGATTTTGCAGTTTTCAGACTTTATTTCCATTCCGATGCAGGCCTTCCTGAAAGCGTAGAACATGCTATAGGATTGAATCACCATTTTATCATCTTCAATTTCACTTTTACCGCAATCATACGATTTTGATAATAAAGTTGGGTTGGGTAATTCTAACAAGGCTCCAATAACGAAATCGGCATCAATGAACGATACTAAAGATATATAGGGTTGCCACTTTTTGTAAGCCAGTTTATTGAAATAATTATAAGTATCATTAATCATATCTAAATAATCAAATCCGTTTTTCGGGAGATGGTTATATTCTAAAAATAATTGCGACTTGTTGATATTTTGAATAGTCGATATATTAGCCTGTACCGTAAGGAAAATGTTAAGGAATGCGAAACGGAACCATAAACTCGAATTACTATGTTTTAGGTACATTATTGTTTGAGGAAAATGGTTTTATATAGTAAGTGATTATAAATTTATATATTTGGGATGTTCATGAATAATTTATATTATATTATATTATGATAAAAACCTTAAAATTTTTTGTATTTTTTTTTTACCCGAATTTTGAAAAAACAAAATATTATTCAGGAAATAATTAAAAAAATGAGGGCCATTAGTCTTAATTAAAATTTTCAATTAGATTATAATAAATACCTCCTAAAACGATTGAAAATATTTTTTTAAATTTGAATTCTTATGATTTAAACTTATTTAAAAATTGTATACGCCGATTCCAAGGTCAAAAATAGTAACTAGTTACATTATATAGTCATTAGTTAGCTTTTTTTAAATATGTAAAATATATATCGTTATCTTTAAATAATTCAGATGATTTCCTGAATTCAAAATTACTGTGTATTATACAGGGATTCGAACCGAACCCGAGCCCTGAGGAGAAAACCCGGGTTTTTGGAAAAAAATCTGAACCCTAACCGAAAGTGACCCGGGAATTTTATTTGAATCCGGGTTTAATCGGGTTCAGTGTATTGTTTAAAATCATATATTAATATATTTTATTAATAATTAAATTGAGATTTTATAATGTTTTCAAATTTCCAATGAAGTGAAGTGTTAATAAATTTTAAACAACTTAATTCATTTATGTCATTTATTTTTAATTTTTAACTAATTCTCAAAGATTATTAATTAGAGGAAAATAAAAATGAACCAGTCAAAGTAAAAATTATTATATTGGATATTGTTAATATAAAGAAATACGTCTAAATAAAATTTCTAAGATTGATACATGACAGCTTTGTATTTTTAACTATATTTTGTCTATAAATAAAATAAAAAATTTATTTTTTATACCAAATTTATGTCTAGTTTTTTAATTATGATTTAAATATAGAATTATTTTTTTTATCGATTCAAAAGTTCTTAAACCCGAGCTGAACCCGGAACCAAACCCGTGTTCAAAAATATTTCCCTGAACCGAACCCGAATCAAACCCATTTATTATTTTTTTTAAACCGAACCTGAACGGAACCCAGGTGAAAATTTTGCCGGGTTCACATCCCTGGTATTATATAATGTTTCACCCATATCAAGCTCTCCCTTAAAACCTTTTTTAGTTTAGGTAACCTTATTTTTGGAGTAATTACGACAATAAAAATTGTATTTATATTTAATTTTTTTTAAAAAATTGAAACTAGTGTTGTTAAACGGCTCATTTTGAGCCGATTTTCAAAAACGGGTAACTCAATATTTTATTAGGAAAAATATTATGCAAGCCTAAATATTTTGCTCATAGGTGGCACAAAGGGTTGAACATCCCTTAACTAAATCTCGAGTCTGGCTAAAATATTGAGTTGACCGTATTTAAAAATCGGCTCGAATCGAGCCGTGTAACATTGTAACCACTTTTTAAAAATAAAAAATTATACTACCACAAAAAAAAAAATTTCCCAAATTCTTATGAAAAATTAATATTATTTCTTGTGTCATTTATACATTTTTTTAATGCAATTATACTTATTATATATCGCAAAATTATGCTGTTATATTAATTAAAAATGATGAGTTATCTTACACAAAGAATTTATCTAGTAAAACTTGCATAACTTACATTTAAAATATAATTTGTAAATTGCTTCTTATAAATATTTACTTATAAAATGTAATAGATATTTAATTTTAAAATGAACCGTAATTTATATATAATTAATATTAAAATATCTCTTGTAAAGTTTTTAATCAATGAAATATGTAACGATATCCAATTTCATAAGTAACTATTACTAATCATCAGGGTTGCCAAAAAATTACAAATAACCGTTACTCAGAATAAGCGTTATATTACATAACTCGCAATTCATCTTATTTGAAAATGTTACGAAATGTTTCAATATATATTCGTTTGCGTAACATCACTTTGTTTTTCGCTACTCTTAAAACTTTTTTAATTTAAAAATATAAGCGTTTAGAACAGATGGAATGTATTAGCTAACGAAAAATTAAATAGAAAGAGGAATTAAGATTTCTTGATTTTAAAATCTCTTCGTGATTTCATTTGCTATTATCTTAAATCCTGGCAGCCCTTGGAAATTTATCATTTCAACGGAGGAAGACGACGATAGTATTGTATAGAAGATAAATTTAATACTATAAATTGTAATTTATATGAAAAACAGATTATTTAAGGCTTCATTTTTTAAATATTATAACTTTTTATTATTAATTACAATTACATGTAAATTATTAGTTTACAGATACAGCCTGCAAAAATAATTTATTTTATATTCCCGATTGGAGTTGGTCTAGTAATCCTATATCTTCATAATCCATTATTTTAAGTCAATATAATAGCATAAATATCCAATAAATATTTGTTACAATATAAATTTACCTTTTCCTATACTCGTGTAGTCCTTATTTTTGCTAAAAAATTTAATTAATAGACCAAAAAGGAGATGAAAATGGGTGTTTTATTTTAAAAAATTAGTCGTACTTTAAATTAAAATTTTTTGATTGCCATTATATTAATAAACTATTTTCCGTTTATACTTTTCATTCGTTTATTCTTAATTATGCAAATGAAAATTTAGATAACTTTTATACAAGTTTCTAATAACCCCTATATGATCGATAACCCTTTTTTTGAGATAACGGTGGTAACGTGAACCATCTTTTTTCCTTTCAAAAATATAACGGTAAATCTTAATTCAAATAACGCGTCCAACCCTGCTAATCATATCATAGTAGTATTTTTTTGATCATCCTTCTTGATCAGTGGCGTAGCCAGGATTATCCATGGGGGGGGGGGGGTGTATGGCAATATTATGTGCTTTATTAGTCTCTAATCACTATAGTAACAAGCATGAATAAAATATTAGTAATAATTTTGGCTAGATTTATGATTAATAAGCGATTGAACACTGAAAACATTATTCTAAAAATTTAATCTATGTTTAGTCAATTGTAAATTAATCCATATAGTTTAGAAAGAAAAAAATTTGCTCCCCGAACCTTACATTTTTTAAGATCACTCATTATACCTGATTGAGTGTTAAAAATAATTCTTTTTTAAATTTTAGATATAGATTTTATTTATTATTAAAATACTTTAGATAAATAAAATCTCTTTATTTAACTATGCATTTATTTTAATGATAATATACAATAAAATAAATTTCAAAATGTAGAAATTTTTATGTAGATTATTATATTAAAAATTTATTGTAAATAACTATATTTAAAAAATATATAATTTAATAAAATATAAGTAATTCTTGTACGGTATTTTAAAAAATATAATTTAACAATTATAATTAATACAAAATAATCTATAAATATTTCTTATTGCAAAAGCAATACTTTTATTAAAAATACATAAATATTATGACTAAGAATTCATTATAATTAAGTTTTGCATATAAAAATTTTATGACTAAGAAAATATGATAATCATAGATTTGAATTTATAAAGAGAGGTCTACTTATCTCTGAGATTTGGCTAATTCATCTAGAATCAAATTTTTATCTAGAATAATCTCCTTATAAATATTTAAAAGGGCTAATCCATTTAAACGGTTTTCACCGGTGCTATTTCTTAAATAGGTTTTTAACCTTTTCAAAGTTGAAAAAGACCTTTCATTGGTGCAGGTACTAATCGGTAAAGTAGCTACAATAAAAAGTAATGTTTTGATATTTGGCAGGGAATCTAAAGTGCAATTACACATGGAAAGAGCCTGCAAAGCATTTTTAGGTCTCAAAGAGTACTCTATTCTGTCGAGATTTTTATACCAAAATTCGACATCACAAAGTAACACTTATCATACAATCCTGATAAATCATCAGAATAAAACTCTGAGATTTTCTTAATATCCTCTCGCGTTTCATGTGTAATCAACAATTCAGACTCAACCGGCAGAAGAAAATAAAAACTTTTTAAAATAAAATTATGACTAATAAATCTTTCTTTTAATTGAAATAAAAATGTGTCAATAAGGGGAATAAAAATATTTATTTTATAAAAATCCTCAATCGAAGAGGCATCAATATTTAAGCGATTTGACTGTCTAGAAACTACTCTAGGTTTAAAAATTTCAATCCCAAACAAATTAGCGATCTCCTTTACTTTCTTGTAAATATCATGAAATTTTTCATCCACATTTTCTCTGATATTAGTTAATATTTCAACAATATCTTTTGCCCTATTCATAACCTCTCTTAAATCCAAATTAATTTTTTGAAATATTTTGCTAAAATTATAAGTATAATTAAATAAAAAATATACACATTGAATTGATATTAAAAATTGTGGCTTCGTAATCGCCTGTAAAAAATTTTCAGCATCTGAGGAATCCTTTTCTTTGCTGGATACGTAGGATTCGAGTGCTGCAAAAATAACTTCATATAATTCTATGAAGTGATTGTTGTCTTTCGATAAACCTAGTTGGGCAAAATCGTTTTAGTTTTTTTTTTGGATTATTTGAATCAATATCATCAAATGTTCGGATAAATAACTGTCTCTTTTTGGGTGGTGTGAAAAAGTCACAAGCCGACGATATTGCTTCTAAATTTTGAAAAATATATTAAATTATAAAAAGATATCTTCTATAATACATAATAAAATCTAATAAATTCCAATTAAATTAAAAAAAAATTACGTAAACTGTTCCGGATGTCTCGAATTTCACATGCATCGGATATCATCAAATTTAGGCAATGTGAGCTGCAGTGAACATATAAAGCGGTGCTATAAAGCTCTCTAATTCTTGACTGCACTCCCTTAACATGACCACTCATTGAGGGAGCTCCATCATATCCCTGGCCTCTCTCATTAGATTTAAATTTAAATCTAGATCTTGAAGGGATGCTAAAATTTCTTTGGCTATCGTCTTTGATTTAGTGTCATTTAAATCAATAAATTGAACAAAGAGTTCCTTCATTTTATAATGACCTGATTCCATATCAATAAACCTTATTGCTATGAACACTAAAAAATGGTGATGCTTTCACTTTTGTAGAAATTCAATATAAACTTATTGCGTATGGATATAATTTCATTTTGAATGCATGGACTAAGGTAGGTGGCATTTTTAGCCGAGCTTTCAAAACTCTTTATATAATTATCATTGTTGTTGCATAAAAGTTTCAGCAATTCCTTAAAATTCCCTTCATTATGAGAAGATGAAAGTGTTAAGGGGCCAGCTGATACTCTATGAGATCTTAATGCTAAGCCCTGCCTCCCTAGCCAAATGATTGCATCAATTATTATAATTATTCTGGCTCTGTTGGTTGTAACAATATCAAATTTTTTTTTATTCAATATATTAGATATTGATATTTTGATTCATAGAGATGGCTTTTAAAGCATCAGATATCTCACAAGAATTGAGATGATATTTATTTTGTTGATGATAATTAAAATTTTCAAGAGCATCTTTCCATCTTGTATATACTTGACTTCCCAATGTTTTGAGTTTTTGTAACCAAGGTCCAGCATATCTTGGTGAAAAAATGATGCACACTTTACAAAAAGCTCCCTTTTCATTAGCTGAATAAGCAAGCCACTTATATTTGTTAAGCCACGATGTTTGAAATGTTAAATTTCTTTTATCCAAAGACAATGGAAATTTATAGCATTTGTCAGGTGCCCAAATATTTTCCACAGCCAACAATTTTTCATTAACATTTTTAAACTGAAATTTTAAGTATAATGAAATATCTTTTTGAGGACATTGATTTTCTATATTTTTTTTTAAATTTTAAAATATATATTTCAATGTGAATTGTAGAGTTCAGACCTGAGCAGCACAACAAGAAAAGAATATAGTTTATTTAAAATATATCTTAAATAAAGATTCAAGTTATCTATTACAAATTTAAAAGACAGGGTAAGACATAGAAGGAAATTATTTGTTTTTATCTAAGATACAAATTTTCACAATACTGCCCAACTCTGCTTGTGAATGTTGTAATATCTAAAGATTATTTGGGAATTTACAATAATCAAAATGATGAGCTTTTCATATAAAAAAGGGTTATAATTTTAATAACTCAAATGAAAATATAATTTGCAAATAAAAAAATAGAACTCAATTATATTATAAAATACCATACCATCATTTGATGATTTTCCAGCTAAATCAACTGAGAGCTCAGATTCTTTAATAATACATAATTTTTCTAATTATAAAAAATTAAGAGAACTTATAAATAATAATTTAGAATTATACCATTATCATTTGATGATTTTATTTTAGCTAACTCATTTGTTTTCCCTGAGTATGTTGGTTGTATTTCTAATTGCAAGATTTAAATAAAAGATATTAGGGTGGGTCTATTTATCGCTCGGCTGAAAATATCGCTCAGCTAGAAAATATCGCTCGGCTAACCACATAATAAATCATTTATTACTAAATATCGCTCGATTGGGAAATGTGGCTCGGTTAACCACATAATAAATCATTTATTATTTAAATTACGCTCAGCTAATTACATAATTTTTTTTTTCTTTTTTATTATTATATTTATTTATTTCACATAACACCTAATTAAAAATATTATAATTTATAAATTATAATTATATAATTAAAAATAAAATTCTATAATTGAGTCCCCAAAAAGGAACCATAATTGTGTCTAAAAATTTCTATTTGAATTTTTTGTCGAATAAAAAGGAATTCTCTTGGTTCATTTGTGAAAAGTCGTATTTTATTAGCAAGATTTTTTAAAAACAAAAATGTTGAAGGCGAAAAATGCCCTTTAGTAGAAGTCACAACTGGAGTGAATAAAAAGTTTTTAAAATTTTTGTATTTGTTTATCTTTTTAATTTCAGCCTGTGTTATTAAATTGAAATTTATGTTTGAAGGGAATGATGAAACACACGTGTAGTCCCATATGAGTGATTTGCCGAGGGCCCAAGGTATGGTTGTCATACCATCAGGTCTTAAACCATCTACTTAAGATAAATTTGATGGTTCGAGATTGTTAGGAATGTGTGCAGCTATTAAGCTTCTATTTATTATATGGTTTACAGCTGAGTGGCGTTGATGTCGCCCTTGACTAAAAATGCAATTTAAGCCATGTCTACCCTTTGAATCAACGGGTGATTTGCATTTGACGCAGGCATGAGGCTGTATTATATCGCAACCTAGACGTAGACCAATGGTTACTCTCAGTTGTTCATCTGATATGAGATTACCAAAGTTGCGACTAGGGAGTGATTCTAACCATTCATGACCACCAAGTCTGTCAGATAATTGAAGGAGTTGAATGCAATCTAAAGGTGAATTGACTGATATATCTGTCTGGTATTTAGAGATTAAAGGTATGAAAAAATTTTTGTGTGTGATGATTGATGGTAATACGGTGTTAATGGGTGTGTTTGCCTTCCATTTGTCAATAGCGTCGTCTAATAAACGATCGGTAGGGCATATGAAGCCAGAAATAATAGAATTGTTAGATAATCTAGATGATACGAATGATGATAAGGATAAAAGATTGAGCGGAAAAAAATCTAAACCTCCTAGTTTAGAAGGTAGCTGAGCAAGTGACCAATTGAATGAGTTTAAATTTATGTTTAAAATTTTTTCCAGAAATATTTTAAATTTATCCTGAATTTTAGATATGAATTCATTGTTTTTGAAAAAAGATGATGATCGGAAAATATGCATAAATTTAGGTATGTACAGGCATTTGCGAATTAAAAATAAAGATTGATGAGCTGGTAGGAGACTAAGAATGTGCCCTGCGTTAGAGGATTTCAAGTACCCAATTCCACGCATCAATGACCTTATGGCAAAGTTATCGAAAGGCAAGAAATTTAAAAAGATCGACTTTAAAAATGCATTTCTTCAAGTTCCAATACACAAAGAATCAAGAGATTTTCTCACTATTTCAACTCATAAAGGCTATTTCAGGTTTACAAGACTTCCGTTTGGATTAAAAACTTCGTCAGCAATATTCCAACAAACCATGGATAATATTTTTGGGAACATGAAAGACGTCGTGTTTTATATTGATGACTTATTGATTACTGGGGAGGATGATGAAGCTCACGTGAACAACATAAAAATGGTATTTGACAAAATATCAAAGTATGGGCTTACACCAAACTTCACAAAGAGTATATTTTTTAAAAATAAACTACGGTTTCTAGGTCACGATATAGACGACAATGGAATCCATCCGAACGCAGATAAAATAAAGGCTATTTCTAATATGCCAGAACCTAAGACAAAAGAAGAGTTGGCAACTTTTTTGGGGATGGCGAGCTATTATCGAAAATTTTTGTGCAATTTTGCTGACATCGCCGATCCCTTATACAAAATAGTAAATAAAGACAAGTGGTCATGGGATAGTACACATCAAGAAAGCTTTGATTACCTAAAAATCATAAGCACTCCGACTACGTTAAATTTTTATAACCCGGATCTACCAGTGGGCATTGCAACTGATGCTTCAAAGAAAGGTTTAGGCGCAGTCTTATTTCATATTGAGGGTGATGGCAAAGAAAAACCCATCGCTTTCGCGTCAAGAGCACTATTGAAATCAGAGTTAAATTATACCAATATCGAAAGAGAAGCTTTGTCGGTAATTTACGCGGTTAAAAAATTCCAGGAGTATTTAATAGGCACAAGATTTGTAATAATTACCGACCACAAGCCACTCGTGTATATATTTACGAAGGGACTCAAGGACAATTCTTCCATATCAATGCGACTCCAAAAATGGAACTTGGCTATGGGAGCGCATGACTTTACGATAGTTCACAGACCCGGGAAACGAAATATTGTACCAGACTGTTTGTCCATATTACCACTAATGAATACAGAAGAGATGGTACAAAAGTTAGATGACGAAATAATTGATGACAATTTTTGGGACACACCAATAAATTTTAAAAGAATAGTTAAAGAAACTAATATTGATCAAGAACTAATGGAAGTAATCAACGATATAAGGAATCATGAGCAGATAAAGAACAAAACCTATAAAAATATGGTATTGGAATTGAGTTTAATCAAAGGTTGCCTTTTTAAAGAGAATAGGATCATAATACCGAAAGGTATGAGAAAAGAGATTTTGCAAGAGTTGCATAATGGGCATCTCGGTGCTGGAAAAACAAAATCATTAGCGAGAGAGTATCTGTGGTGGCCTGGTTTAAATGCAGAAATAGATCAGGAGGTAAAGAATTGCGATGCTTGCAATAAATACGCAGACAATCCTCATAATATTCAAAACCCATGGGAAACAGCAACGAAAGTATTCGAGCGCGTACACATAGACTTTGCAAAGTTCAAAGATAATAATTTTATGGTATGTGTTGACGCCTTCAGCAAATTTCCTATTATTAGGAGAATGAGAAACACAACTACGGAATCAACGATTAAAGAATTGATGAAAATAATAAGTTTATTTGGTATACCTAATAGAATAGTCAGTGATAATGGAACTAACTTTACCAGTAAATTATTTAAGAAATTTTGCGAAGATCACGAAATCGAACACTTGCTCACCGCACCTCACCACCAACAGTCCAATGGCCAATGTGAGCGTATGATTAGATCAATGAAAATGAATATGAAAAGGAATATGGAAAATAATAATAAAATAGACGTAGACATAGCTCTAGAAAAGTTTCTTTTTAATTATCGTAATACACCCAACGCAACGACCAACAAAATACCAAGCGAAGTAATGTTCTCCAGAATGATTAGGACAAAATGGGAGTTGATAAAACCGAGGGATGAAAGAGATCATATACTAAATCGCAAGATATCAATAGAGAGGGATATAGAAATTGGAGACAGCATATGGTATGAAACTTTTAAGGATAATAATTGGGAAAAAGGTACAATAATGCGCAAAAACGGAAATTTGTTGTATGAGATAGATACTGGGAACAAAATTATAAAAAGACACTTGGACCAAATAAAAAAAAGATCAACTAATGTTGAACCTTCTTCTAATGGTGCAACAGTTTTTAAAGCGAATGTTAATAATAATGCATCACCTTATACATTGAATTTTAGAAGGGGAGGTGATGAACCAAGAAACCAAAATGTACAAGTAAATGATCAGAATCGCAACGTTCAAAGACCAGTTAGAAATAGTGTGTTGCCTAGAAAATTTGAAAATTTTATAATGAATTAAATTTGATAATAAATTTTTTTTTTCCTCTTCCTTATATTACAAAATTAGTTTTTTGTGTGTGGAACTAAATTGATAAAACGTACAACAAAAAAAAAAGATCAACGAAGAGGTGAACGAGTAAGAATGACAAACGACAAAAATTAAAAAAAAAAAAAAGGGTGAAATGTTAAACAGTATTAACTTTAAAAAATTGTTTTTTTTTACATCCTTAAGCCATTTATGGCGTAACTTAAAATATTTCAAATGTAATAAGAATTGTTTCTTTCTTTTTGTTAAAAAACAACTTTTATATTTTAAATCAATTTGTTTATAAACTAATATTAAATTTTATATTTTATAAATCAGTTTCTTTCTTTTTGTTAAAAAACAACTTTTATATTTTAAATCAATTTGTTTATAAACTAATATTAAATTTTATATTTTATAAATCAGTTTCTTTCTTTTTGTTAAAAACAACTTTTATATTTTAAATCAATTTGTTTATAAACTAATGTTAAATTTTATATTTTATAAATCAATTTACTTAATAAACTAATGTTCAAATTTTTATTTTTAACTTTTAAAAAAAAGATCAATTTATTATAAATTACATTAAATTAAATTGTCAATATATATAGGAAACTTGAATAATCTCCTATGTCTATGCTCTCTCTCTCCCTTCTCTTTCCTAGTTTCCATTCTTTTATCCCTTACCCTTTCGCAAATTATATTTATATATTTTTTTTACCTTTATTAATTTTACCATATAAAAAAATTTATTATTTGCTATAAACTTTTGATAACATATTATATCAGCAACTATTGAAATAAAGAGAGAATTTACCCGTCAAAAAAAAAAAAAAAATTTTGAATATGTGATCATTATATTTTTTAAATTTAAATATCAATAAATTTACGTAATATACGTCTTTAACATTTATTTTCTGCCTTTATTACTAAATATCGCTCGGCTTATATTTATGTATTAAATTTCCAAACATTTTCCAGTGGGTTTTCACTTTCCTAATATTAATTAAGAATTAATTAGTTTATAAATAAGATAAAGGTTTGGATGGACAGGTGTAAAAAATTATCTATTAGATATTTTAGCTTCAATACTTTTATAAAATTAAAATTGCCCATAACATTTTTTATTTATTAAAGTAAAAGAAATAATATTCTATCCGCTAGATGGCGTCTTTATATTTTTATTATAAAATTTAAAAATAATATTTTTGAATGTGTTTTAATATATGAATGTGTTTAATAAATTTCGCCATATTCTATTATATATTTTTAATTTTTTTATTATAAAATATAAAAATAATATTTTTGAATGCGTTTAATAAATTTTGCCTTATTGTATTAAGAAATTATATAGGATAATCATAATTATCCAATATTTCTAGAATATCGAATATATTTCATCAATATATATCAGTGTTGTAAACCCCCCTTCTAAAAAATGGGTTCGGGTGAGAGTTCAGTGAAAAATCTCTGAATCCAGTTCAGGATAGTATAGTTAAATAGTGGAATTTTATTGACCCTGAACTCGAGCCGTAGTCGTAAAAAACGGCTCAGACTAGTGCGGCTCAATAAGCCGTTTGAGCCGATTCTATATTAAAATATTTTATATATCATCAAATTTATAAAGAATTATACAAACTATTATTTTATATATATGATCCCCAGAGTTGTTAAAATACACTTTTTAAATGGATCTAGATGCAAATACACCCATTTTTTAAGTTTTAAATTAAATATAGGGGAAAATAATCCTTGAAAAAAAACCGGAAAAAAATTCCCAAATAATTTTTGTTTAAATTTTCAAATATAACCCTGCCGCTAAAATAACGGAAATATTTCTAAAAAATTATATTCAGTATTTTCTGAAAGTTGTATTTTTATCTCGACGTTTGAGGATTTTTATTTCTGTTTTAATTCTAAGCGATATAGGGCAATCTCAAAATATGAGAATTGATAAATCGGTTGGTAGCTTTGATACTTTATAATTTAGTAGATAGCATAAAAATTATAGATTTGTGACATCTTGGAAAGAAAACATGATAGATTTTTATAGAAATAGATGAAAATTATGATTTCAACTTTTGAAAAAAAAGATGGAAACAAATAATATTTTTATTATTTAATTTCTTTTGGAGAAAAAAAGGAAAGGGAGGGAAATACAATTGAAAGTTATGCTATTATGAAAAAAAAAATATGTAAAAAACGGAAGTTATTAATATTAAAAAAAATATAACTCAAATTTTAAGATGCCAGCCAGGCGGCAAAAGGATTCAAAAAGTATTAATAGTTAAAAATTAAAATAACATAATATCAATCACAATTCACTTCAAAATAATCATTTATTACACATCATAAATTTTTTTTTCGAATTCATATTCACAATGGAGGATGCTATATTAAGGTTAATATTCATTTACTCTTCATATTTTCTTTACCTATGAAATGATTCACAAAATAGTCAATTATTTTATTATGGTTTTTACTTTTTATTCAAATAAAGATACATAGGTTGTTACATGCTGTGACCCTATTAAAAAAGGGTTCAAGTTTATTTAATAATTTACTTAAAAGCAAAGATAAATTACATTCATTAGATAAAACTTTATCTGTTTTAAAACCAAAAGGCTCAAAAAAACCACATCAGCGACGTAGAATTAAAGCAGAAAGGACTCGATAAAATATTTTTTATAAATTTTAATTCCTTATTTTTCCCCAATTTTCCCCTGCTCATAATCTATTTCATCAATATATATAATTTTATTATCCTAAATGTATATTTAAATCTTCTTTGCCGAACAAATTATATTTTATGAATGTAATAATTATATTATCCTAAATGTATATTTAAATCTTCTTTGCCGAACAAATTATATTTTATGAATGTAATAATTATATTATAATAACATTATATATCAATTTGGTAAAAATAATTATGATTTATATATGAATGAATAAAATGAATTACCATCGTTATTAATTTATCTGATTAATAAAAATTGCAAAATTTAAAAAAGACTACTAATTTTTTACCAAAATATAGATAATGCTATAAAAAAAATCATAAATATTTTAGTCATCATGATAGAATATGGCGAAATTTATTAAACACATTCAAAAATATTATTTTTAAATTTTATAATAAAAAATTTAAAGACGCCATCTAGCGGATAGAATATTATTTCTTTTACTTTAATAAATAAAAAATGTTATGAGCAATTTTAATTTTATAAAAGTATTGAAGCTAAAATATCTAATAGATAATTTTTTACACCTGTCCAAACCTTTATCTTATTTATAAACTAATTAATTCTCAATTAATATTAGGAAAGTGAAAACCCACTGGAAAATGTTTGGAAATTTAATACATAAATATAAGCCTAGCGATATTTAGAAATAAAAAATTTATTATGTAATTAGCCGAGCGTAATTTAAATAATAAATGATTTATTATGTGGTTATCCGAGCCACATTTCCCAATCGAGCGATATTTAGTAATAAATGATTTATTATGTGGTTAGCCGAGCGATAAATAGACCCACCGAAGATATTATAAAAGTGAATACCATTACCATCGTCATTTGAGGATTTTGTTATTTCTAAATCAATTTAAATATACCTTTATTTAGTAAAAAATTTTTTATATCCATGTGGGAATTAAATAAAAATTTTAAAAACTATCTAAATTCAGTTTAACAATTTAAATTTTATTATTAAATTTAAAATATCTAATTAAACAATAAAAATATATTTACAATATATATTTAATTGTTATTTAATATTTTATTAGTTCATAAAAATATATTTCATTTTTTTATCGTATATATTATTTATTTTATTTCTAATTGAAACAGTAAATAAAAAAAATTTTTTTTGAGGGGTGTTGGGGGGTTTCAACCCCAAACCCCCTCCCCCTTGTCTACGCCACTGTTCTAGTTGGCGCCTTTATAAATCCCTGAAATAAAGAAAAATACGAGCCTTGATCGTTCACTTAGAAAAACATTCCTTTTACTGATGACAATATGAAAAAATTAAAAATAATTAATCTAATGATAGAACAAAAATATAAATTATATTGATGAATTAAATATTTTTTAAAATATATATATTTTGTAGCAAGCGGGATTTGAATCTAAATTTATTTGAATCTTACTTAAATTGAGGCAATCGGCAAAAACTCGGTCTCAATTAGATTACCCGCAAGACCCGATAAGAAGCTAAAAAAACTGACTAGTGGACGGGTGAAAAAAATTCTGACTGAATAACTTAAGTCTTTTTCCGTCATAAAATTTTTTTTATAGATCGGACCACCGGACAGCTTGTACAAAAATATTCTACTAATTATTTTATGAGCCGGAAAATAAAAATTTCCAGGTCGGGCCCAAAAACTTACATCTTGATTTGATCCTATTAAAAAAAATACGATAACCAGCCTTGCTTATTTCTGTTTAGCCTAGGCTATTCAGCCTTTGAGCTATGAAACCCTATTCTTGTTTGTTTTAAATTTGTACATTAAATTATACAAAACCGAGGCCTTATCAATTAATTAGTTGAAAAATTATTTAATGAATTATTTAGCATTCATTTAGAGCTCCATTTTCAATTTCCCCTTCGAAAAGATCTATGAAATATAATCAAAATTATTTATATTTTAACGAAATTTTAAAAAATCTAAGTCAGGCCAAGCCCTAAAATAATTATTTAAAAATCTGACGCTATAATTATTATAATAAATTTGTTTAATTCTAAATTCCATCAAAAAAAAATATTTATATACAAAATATTGAATTAAAAATAACGACAGATAATTTTACAATATAAATTAAATATATATTTTTATACATTTTTAAAAAAAAAAAATTTTATAGCCTTACAACACATAATATAAATTAATTAGTTTTTTTTTAAAAAAAATTCCTATACAAATTGATTAGGCTTAAAATTATTATATAGCTATAGTATATTTTAATATAAAAAATATATAATCTGATTGATTTGTATTAAATTTTGATAAATAAATTGATCTAAGGATATAAAATGATTTTCTTGTATTTATCGTATAAATGCATAAGCTTGTAGTTTAATTTTAAATGTTTCTTTCTTAGCATCCTCGAGGTACATCCATTAAAGAACCCCCAATACCAGAATCTTTGGATATCGACTGCTTAAGAAGCAATAATTTCCTTGTATAAATAAATTACGAATAATGTTATCATTTTTTCTTTCAATGAATATTTATCAATCGGGAAAATATAATATTCTAAAATATAAGTCCAGTTTAAAGAACCAATCAACATTATAGAGTAAAAATTCATAGCATAAAACTAAAATCGTAAAAATTTCCAAATTTTCACATTATAATGCTAGATTAGATACCTCAGAACAAACTGCGCATTTATAGGAAATGTTAAATAATTTTAAAAACGCTAAATACTTTAATCATTTCCTGTCCTAATTAAATCCATTTCTGCTTTAAAAATGAAAATGTTTAAATAAAATATTATTCCGGGGGTATAATCTCAACTTCAATGATTCGGAAAGATAAATTTTGTTTTTGATATAGAAAACTAAAAAATTCATACTTTTTATGCATCGAGTCAACGGTATCAAATTTATTTTTAACTCCGTCCATCGTATTTTTCCGAAAAATAGTATTCGTTTCGATAGGAACACAAGATCCGAATAGTGTTGGAGCGAGATGTTGAGCGGTCGTTGATACGACGTTGCAGGTATTTTTACCGTCTTGAGCGTCAAAAAGGAGGCAAATATTATCGACAGGTTTGGTTTTGCATATGTAAGCGACGTTATTAGAATTCGTTTCGAAAGGGTATTCGGGGGAAAGGGGAGGAGTTGATGTATCACAGTTTTTGCGGAAGTTAGCGTAGGATTTATTGGGACTTTTCGAGTACCTGACAAAATCGGAAAATTCGTAAGGCTTTATAGTTTCCGTAAAAGTTTGGCATATGGCGCCCAGGGCTTGAAAATCTTGATTTCCATTTCGAGCATCCGATGAATGGGCCCCTGAAAAGAGAGGGGAAATTTTTTCTATTTCCTTATCCTGGGCTAAAGTTGGATAATTTTTGGACCGATAACTGCATTTGGTGTTGTAAACTTCGCTGGGGAAGTAACCGGATTTAGCGGAATTCGAAAAATGTGGATAATTCGCGGGATCTGAGTTACTATCGCATAGGAATTTGTCGCTAGCGCGGGAAGCGTCGATGTCATTTTGGGGGCTTTATTTTTTAAAAATAAAATTAAATTTCAAATCTCTAATAAATTCTAGTTTTGATTTACATGATGGATATCGTTTTATAAACCAAATGAATTGTTATTCCAAATATAAATTGGGAGGGGAAAATATATCCTCTACAAAATAACAAAAGCCGTGTCACAGAAAAATTGTCACGTTTTGTAAAAAGGTGCAACAAGCCATGAGGTGGAATCGAACTCGCAACTAAATACGATATGTGTCACAGCTGCTTACTGCTTGGTTATCACAAACTCTTATGGGATAAGTAATTTTAATCTATGTATTCCCAGATTATTAACCCCTTAATGGTCAAGATTTTTCTAATGGATAAAAATGCTCATCAAATTATATTGATTAATGCTCATATATGATATTCTAAAAAAAAATCAGCAGAAAAAAATAATCCTAAATAGAAAATCTAGCCTGGTGCATATCTGTACCGTTGACCATTAAGAGGATACCATTTTAAAAATTTTAGATTATACCATACCAGAATCTAACGGCCATATTTTCTATTTTCAAATTTAAGATGGATCTAAATATTGGAAATAATCAGGCACATTGTAGTAACAAAGTATATCTTATATTATTTTTAATTTTTATAATTATAAATTAACTTTATTTTCATGGTCAGTAAATTAATTTTAATCAAACTGGGTAGCCTCAACAGTAAATTTTATTCTTAATTTTTATCAATAGTATCGAATTTTTTAATCAAAATAGATCTAATTATAAGAGACCTGTATCGCGAAAGAAAAAACAACATGAAATAAAAGGCAACATCTTCATCATCCATAAGATTAAATATTCTATTTTATTATTTTTACACTTATTAAATTTCAGGAACATATTTTGGGTAAAGAGAAGGCAAAATCATCATCAAATAAAAGGCAACATCTTCATCATCCATATAACAGTAAATTCTATTTTATGTTTTCAAGTTTTACCCTTATTAAAATTTCAGATGATTTATGATATATCTTGGGCCAAGAAAATACAACATTTTCATCATCAAATAAAATGCAATATGTTAATATAATTTTGAAAATATTTGAACAGGTTAATTTTTCAATATTATAAATTTTTATTATAATATTTTTCTCTTTTTATATTGGCTACAAATGCATTTTTGTTGAAACCCTAAATTCTTAAGTCTTAAAGTATAAACAATTATTATAATTTCTTATATTTCATATCTTTGTCTCTTTCTATTTCTTCATTTTTCTTTTCTCTTATCCCCTAAAATCCGTCTCCCACCTTCACGCTGTGGGGAGCGATCAGCAATAACTAACGGGAGCTCTGGTGTTAATGATGGGGAATCATTTTTTCTTACTCCTTTATTTGATGATGGATAAATCAAAAATTTCCTTATGCTTTAGGCTGATTTATCCATCATCAAATAAAGGGGATATTTGGATTCAACCATCATCAAATTAAGGACAAAATTCTAATTCACCATAATTCTTGACGGACTTTCTACTCGTATATATATTAATATATCCAAAAATGGTAAAATAAGTTACCATTGAATTTCTCCATTCAAACATCCACCCAAAATTGGTTGTATACCATTTTCATGAACCGTATTCTGGAATGCTCCCCACTCGTCCAGGGTGCAACAGGAATCGTAATAGGTATCATTATCATAATGAACAAAGTTGTTGTTATTCGTCGATGAAAAATTGGCCTCTGTTAGAGGACATATGCCTGTATTTTTAACGTGGTCTAAAACATTCTCAACTCGATTCCATCTTAAAGCGGCGAGGTTTTCATCTTCAATAAGATTACCGATTTCATCAATATCATTGCAAAATTTCTGGTTTGCATCTTTACTGCGGCCGGAATTCTCCAAACTGGATGAAAAATCTACAGAACTCTCCGGTAGTTTTAAAGATGTGGTAAAACTGTGAGATCTAAGACTCGAATACGAATCGTAGTTTATTGAGCCGTCGTCGCTCATATCGTTGATATCAGAAAAAATTTTGATCTTATTAATATTTTTGGTCGCGAGGACCCGATTTCCGCCGGAAGTGGCGGCGTATAATTCCAAATCCTCGTACGATATTTGGTTGATTCGATCTCTTTCGTCATTTTTAGGTCCGTAAAAAGAAGAGCGGGAGGGTTTGTAAGGTGGTAGAGAAACGGTTGAAAGAAGCTTCTTAGCCTTGGAGGGACACTCGTTGGAAGATGATAGATTTAAGGATATGGTGTCAGTGCTATTTATGCTGTTATTATCGCTTTGGGATGCTAGGCGGCTATATGAGGAAATGGTAAGATAATTGTCCATTTCTGACTCGTTGGTCGCTACGTGGTCAATATTGTGGGTGTTATGTGGATTCCAGGAAGGGTCGTTGATAAACTTTGATGTTGTGATGGGGTGGAGAGACGTTCGGGAAATATCAAGATTGTAATCATAATTAATTTGATTTGCCCCATTGAAACAAGGCGCGTCGTTGTTATCGTTGACAGGTATATAAGGTGAATCGTATAATTGTTTATGACCGACTAAATCGTTCAAAGATTTAGTGACCAGCAGGCTAGGCCTACGTCTGGCTGCTATTTTATTATTTTCATAATTAAAAACTAGCCTAGAGTCCGGTTTCATTTTGTGGGAAGATGGGGAGGAAGGGGGAATGGATTTTTTACTTCCCACCCTTTTGAGGGTGGAAAATAAAGAGGTGGAATAGTTAAGCGCTGCATTAACTATACGATTATGGTTTGGGGATAGGTCGGATTTCCTTGTAAGTAGCTTGGGGTTGTGAGTGTTTGGAAGATTGTTGGAATCGGCATTTATCAAGGTTTTGTCTAGGGCCAGTATAGAGGAAAGCTTGTCGAGCCTTTCTTCGATTCCTTTCAGCTATTATATTTCACAATGTTAAAATTAAGCATAAATTTGTAAGTAATCACGTCAATATATTATTTTTTTAAATTATTTTATACTCTTAATTTAATAATATTATTTTGAAATTATAAATTTAAACAAAAAGGCAAATTTTAAATAAATTTATTTACAAACCTTAGTGAAGGATTTTTCATAAGCAACCTTCCTGGCCCTTTTAGCGTTCCTGTTGAGAGAAGGTTCTCGAGTGAGCCTTAAAGCTGCGCTACATATTTTGTTCTGGACCTCCCGATCCATCTTTAATTCTTGTATCCGTCGGCACAATTTGCCTATGACCGCGATTTCGGTATCACGCTCATTTCCGCTTAAGTTAGAGCCGTTAAAGTGATTTTTTGTGGCGTCGTCTAATTGACTAGACGTCAATGATAGAAAATCTAATGGGATCTTGAAAGTGGTCTCTTTAATGGTGCTTCTTTTCGTATCTGAATCGCGGAAATGCGTCGCTTTTGGAGTAGGATTGAGCAAATTGGAAAATTTATATTTAGAATTTTCGCGAGGAACTATTTCATTGCATAGAGATAACAAGAGTGAAGAGGAATATTCTTGGGTTTGATCTGGAGTCAGAGTAACGAGACTTAAAATTTCCTATAAATATTTTTGGTTTAAATAACTATAAGAATAAATTTTCTATTGTAAAATTAAATTCAAGTGTTTTAACATGTTAAGATATTTTTCGATGATTATTAATAAAATTGAGGGAAAAGTGTGTGTGTGTGGGAGGGGGGGGGGGGTTATATTTTAACTTTTGAGTTATTATCAAAAAATTATAATTTTCTTAAACTCCTATTTTAGCTACAAAATATTAATTAATATAAAGTATATTTTTTTATTGTTTCCTTATCAATGAATAAATAATTACAAAATATAAATTAATATAAACTATATTTTTTTATTGTTTCCTTATCAATGAATAAATAATTACAATAGGTAAATCTCACTTTATCTAAAATTATCTTACGATTTTGTATCATATACTTTTATAAATATCATAGACCTGCAGAGGTACCATTTGCTTAGCCCACCTCGGATTTCTTTAAAAAAAAAAATTTCGGCCCGGCCCGGATTTTTTAAAATATATTATATTCATTTTTAATTTTTATAGCTAATAATGAAGATTTAAAATATTCAAAATATAAAGACCGGTCTGGGTATTTTTTGTAATAAATTTTGGGCTTAGCCCGGGTATATTTAAAAAAATTAAATCTGGATCTGCAGGTCTCTAATAAATATTATTTGTAAGTAAATTAAATATTTATTATATATATGGAAAAAAATTACCGTTTCCTCGTCGTATAGTTGACATAAGAGAGCTTTCTTTTCTTCCAATTCTGCCAGTAAAACATCTCTTTTATTTAGTAATTTTTCTCTTTTCACTGTTATTTTTTTCATATAATATGATTAAATTTTAATGTAATGCTAAAATTAATCCAGATTTAAACCTAAGAAATTTGTCTTTATTATAACTTTATTTATTTTTAATTCCCTATTAGATTTTTATTCAAATTTAACCAAACCGTACCGAATATCGGTTCAGTTCGAGCCTTTAAAAACCGATTAAGACCTTTTTGCGGAAAAACACATTAAAATTATGTTTAAAAAAAGATATTTTTTCAAAAATTTATCACTAAATAATATCGGCCCGTTATACAATTATTCGTAAGATTCTCTTTTGTCAAATAATATGTATAAGGGGGAAGAATAAATTTTAAAGATGAGAACACTTTTTATATGCTAACTTGGGTAACGTCAAATAGCGATATAAAAAATATCTAAAAAAAATTATTGATACTTTTGAGTCTAAACTGATTATTAGTTATCTTTAAAAGATAGGGTCAAAGCGATTCACATGCATTTTTAAAGGCTCGGTTCAGGTTCGGCTTACAAATTTTTTTTAATAATAGCGGTTTAACAATTAGGCCTAGATTTGGTTTTGATCCCTAAACAATCCTAAAAATACATTCACAAAATTATAAATGTTTAAACAAATGTAGTCCCAAGTAGGAAAAATTCCTATATTAATAAGTAATTGTTTTTAAAAAAATGATTATAACCAAAATTCATCTCAGAGTTTTCTTCCTCAGATTTGGTAAATTTCTCGTTTTTAGGGAATGGCTGTTTTAAACCGTTAGGCACATTGATCTCGTAATTGTATACATTTTTATTCAATTCCGCAATAACATTATTCGCTGTTTCTGTATCAATTAATTGCTAAAAAAAGGTGGGAAGAGAAAAAAAAAATATTATTTTAAATTTGAAGATTTCGTTTTAATTTAATATTATATTAGGCTGAAGATTTTGCTCAAAGATGGTAGAATGATTTTGGACTTGTATTTGTCAAATCTAGGAGGCTTACATAATATTATTTTGGCTAAAATCTTAATCGGGTACCAATAGAGTAAATGTAATAGATGAGCTTGCACATCACTAAAAATAGTTTAAAAAAATATATATTACAGTTGAATGTTGATGCTCCAGATAAAATTGGTGCTGAAGAACAGATAGGGCCCATATACTCCTTGCAAGATTGTTTGTTTCGGCGTACCAATTGTAAACGGATATGTTGGAAGAAGATGAGGAAGAAAAAGGATTCCCACTGTTTTGACTTCTATCATTTTTATTCGTAAGAAGTATGAATTAGTAAATTTTTTAAATACGTTTCAAAATTTCCAAATTTTTCAAATCCATCTTCTTTGAGAAATTAAAAATATTTTTAAACGTGTCTTATATAAATCTTTTAAAAAGGAAGATATAATTGTTATCACGCCATTAATTCATTCAAATATCGTATTTTGCATGTGGAATAAAGTTTTCGAATAAAACTAGCATTCTGAAACTTTTAATATTTATGCTAACCCTACACTCGTAAAATTATTGCAATGTATGTCATAGGTTTTTATCTCATTATCAAAATATAACTCTCTTTTCGCTTTACCATAGGAATTCAGCAAGAATTCAGTCTTTTCAAAAGTTTCATATAATATGGCAATCTATAGGTAATTGCTTTAGTAGAACCGTCTAAATAAATTACAAAACAATCCCTCTTTTTTAAGCCAAGAGTTAATAAACCCGATAAATCACATTACGAGCTTTTTAAAATATTGAAGCTTTTTTTATTACTGAACAATAGAGCTAAGACCAAACAAAAACGTGTAAGCCACAAATAAAATCTATTGTAATAAAAAAAAACTGGTTTTTTTAGTATAAAATAATGGAAAAAGAAACAAGAGCCCGTTAGTAAATTATGGTCAAAGATTTTTGACAAAAAAATATAATATACCTTTTATTTTCGTGTATCTCGATAGAAAACTTTCGGTCCCTATAATACAAATTTTCGAGATCCTGCCAATGGAAAGTGGAGAGAATATTGAGTTTGCTATCCAAGTGGCTTTGCGTTATACCGTTGTTACTGATACCCAACCAATACGATAAATTATGTTTGTCCTTATTTTAGCGATATTTTTTGAATTGTAAGGTTATTTGGATTCGAATCAAAATATTACTATGTAAGGGTACAACTAAGCCCGAACCGGGCCCGAAGTTTTTAATATTCAAAAGAAGAAGAAAAATTTCCTTCCACTATGTATATGTAATATATTATATCAAAACAAATGAGAAGATAATAAAGTATTCTTTTTGCCAAGAAGTAAAAGAGAAGCTGAGAGAGATAGTCGAGGTGAAAAGGGTAAAAGTTATGAAAAATGAAGAGGTAATAATTTATAATTGGTTAATTCTCGTTATGCTTGCCATAATAATATTAAAATATAAATCAAATAATCAATAATCTTTCAAATACTTTGACTCGATAATAATGAACTCCGAATGTGGGACTTTGTTGAATGTCTTGCATGAATCTTAAATATAAATAAAATATAAAAAAAATTATTATGAAATATTAATTATAAATTTTGTAAAAATCGATTTGAAATGTTAATCAATGAGTTTATAAAATAAACGCCCTTTTTAATATATTTTTGTTTTGCCAAAATTGAAAAACCCTAAAATTGAGGATACTTTTTTAAAAATAACCTATCAAGGTTGATTCTCATTATCATCAAAAATGTGATTACTTCATATATGTTTTTTATTGTATATTTTGAAATAAAAGTACTATAATATAGCAGAAAAATAAGTTTACTTAATAATGGCTTCACCCCGGGACATACCAATTAATTTTTCATGATTTCGACATATTTCATCGAGACTTAAATGAAACAAAAAAATAATATAATAAATATTGAAAAGGAATTACAATGAAAGGGAAATTTCAAAAAAAAATATCATTAATTATTGTATAATCTAGTTCAGAGACCTTCATGGGCTGGAACAGCCGGCCCATGAACTTTATTATATTTTCTAACGGGTCTGGGCTTTTTAAATATATTTTAATTAAAATGTAGCTTATTAAAAAGTATAAAACAGTTGCTTACTCAAAAAAATATTGCAATTTATTTCCTCTAATAATAATAAATTCTGAGTATTGCAAACGAAATTATTTCCTAAATACATAGATATATTGTATTTTCATTGGATACAATAAATTAAATTTTTGGATATGGGCTTGAAAAATATTTTTTTAATATTAAATATAGGCCTGGCTTATAATTTTTTCTTTACTGCGAACCTGGGCCAGAACGATAAAAAAATAATCCAGGTCCATGAAGGTCTCTGATCTAGCTAGTCCAGTTTTCGCTTATTTAATATAAAGCTCGAGATCCTAAATTGGATAATGATATTTTATCCCAAAATTTGATAAAAACAGAGCATTTTGGCATATAAATTTTTTTAAATGACAAATTACATTTAAATTATAAAAGAAAAAAAAAATTTGTAGAATTTTAAATTTTATTTTATAAAATATTTTTAAAAAAAAATGCTTAGCTAAACCTAGTTTGTAAAATTTCGCGAATATCCGAAGCGCCATACATGAATTGAAGCATGGATTTAGAGGTTTCATAGCTAATAAAATAAAAATAATTTCTTCAAAATTTGAAACATTCTTTCCCCTTTGAATATTATCGCTAAATTAATTCTTTCCCTCTCTTCCTTTCATATTGGTTCAAAATTATTTATCTTTCCTTTACTTATGTTATCACTACCCTAGAAGAATATTTTTTATTTTGCTGGAGAAAAATAATGAAGCATTTAAAATAGCGCGCGAACTTAAGAGATAATAAATAATGTATAATTTACCTTTGAAAATCGCCGTATGGTTGCAGGGATAAAGCTAGGAGTTCGCAGTTTTGACCCGTATTGCAAAATAATATTTCGTTCTATATTATATAATAAATAATAATATAATGTTATAAATAAATGCAATTTATTAATAAGGAGCGTTATGATAAAGGCTATGATAAAATTTGATAAAACAATTGTGACGTATTTTTCAAAAATTATTAACGCTACGAAGAATCAGCCGTGATTTGGTTGGCGTTAAATAACGCAACGCTTGAACAACACGCTTTTACTATATAAATTATGCCTAATTTCGTGCCTTTTTGCACGTTAAAAATTTGTCTGTTTACTAAATTGTATGAATTCCTAATAATGTTAATATGTTAAATGACTACCAGCTGTATAAAACGCTAGAACGTCCTAGTTATGGTCATTCATAGTCCTTACAATAATTAATTCATTTTTTAAGAAAATTCATAAGAATAGGTAGTCTTTAACCAAAGTAGCTTTCTTTTGGCAATATCCTAAGAATACTTGTATACAAAGACCACGATTACGGTTCGATTATGGTCCGGTTGATAAAATTTATATCGGTAACCGTTCGGTTTACGCTCCGGATGCTAATTATAAAGGCGGCTGGGTTATATGTTACTATATAAGTTGAAAGCTGACTTGAATTTTAATAGGCAATAACAAATAAAAAATTTAATTTATAAGAATAATGTTGACGAGCGAGAATTATGGTTAATACATAAAACAATTCATTTATTTTTATTTTAAAAAGCATAAATGGCGGATTAATCTCCAGAAAATATGATTGGCTAAAGAATAAAGAAAACAATTATTTATTTTATTTTTTTTAAAAAAAGGGATAAATGGAGGATTAATCTAGCCATTAAAAATGGTTTGAACTGGTTCACGAATTTATAACGATATGGTGCATCACTTCCTTTTCCAATTTTGGAATAATGGTTCAGAAAGATATAACGGATCGTTTACTGGTTTAATTAAATCGGGTCATACTCCGGTTTAATGAGTCGATCGGTTCGTTCCAAATCATCTCTCGTATCTAACGTTAAAACTATTTATAAAGGTTAGGAAGAAATATATTCGATATGGGTGCAATATGTTTTCCCCATTTTTTTTAATTGTATTATATAAAAATTAACAATTCCCTTTAATTTTAAAGATATTAAAAATTTGGTGTTTTCTTCAATTATCATTGGCTTGTTTAAAGTTTTGACAAGCACTTTTTTCATATTCCTTCCTTTCCTTCTTACTTACCTTCCTATCTTCTCTGCATAAAAAAAGAAAGATTAATTTTAAATCCCCAATAATAATTCTCCGGAATTGATTTTCTCAAAATTTTTAAAATATATTATTTGAGGATTTTTATTCCATGGATATATATATAGGGAATTTCCTATTTTATTAATTTTGTAATTTTTAATATCTTAAAAAACGGGGATTTTATTTTTCCGGGGAATTATTTTCTTAAGATCAAATTTTAAAATAAATTGTATCATAATTTTAATATAATTTATCTTACGTTGCTTAAAGAGGATTTGCATTGAATGAAAAGCAATTGTAGTAGGCGTGGATCAGAGATAGATCCAACTGAATCGGGATAAAACCTTCAAAAATTATAGGAAAAAAATTGTCAATTTCCCGTCAAAAAAAATAATGTAATAATGTATAAATTTAATTTTAAAAAAACGAGAATGTTTTTTTTCCGCAAAGATAAAAAAAATATTTTTTTATACTTATATTTTCTCTATTGCAAACATATAAATAAACCAAACCCTATAAAAAAAAGGTATAATAGTAAAATTAGATAATTGTATTTATTTTACAACCTTTAAAAAAATCAATATTATAAAGATCGTTAATAACTTCATTTTAAAATGTAGACGCAAGAGTGGTTCTTGGTATTTGCGTTTCCCACAATTATTGAAACGCGTGCTATTACTATGTTTATCGTCATTCGTGTTTTCAATCGATGTATTGCGACAAGGGTTTTCAAAAAATTCGTGCTCCAAAACGTACTTGTCCATTTGTAGCCAGTGGGTCTTGTTGACACTTTAAAAATCAAATCGAATGATTATGGTATATTTCTAATAATAATGAAAATTTAATCTCGATAAATATAATCGATTATAAATAGGTGATTCTGTATCAAATAGAACAGTGTTTTAACAATACGATGTTTATATAATGTTCGCGTATTAGGGTCAAAAATTCAATAACGTTCCAGCTCAAATAGATTCGAGGAGATGGTCATGCAAGAAGAATAAGCTGCCGATCAGAAGGGAATGGGAATTAAAAATATTTATATCTAGTCACGCATCTTCCCCTGATGAGAAGATGAATATAACAGGAAATGCATGTCAATGCCATATTTCCGGTATAAATTGCATCTCTAGATCCATGATTCTGCGAAAACGTAACAACCATAAGATTTTTACCATTTAAGTTTCGGCCCATCCAAAAGAATGTCAAAATATGTTCGGTAAAACGGCATCAAAATAATTATCTAATTTTTATAAAGACAACAGGCGTGAAAGCCTGTGGTGCCCCGGTGGTAAAATGAGAGCAAATCAACAACCCAAATCTAAGTTCGAAGAAATATATTCCCAAGTTAATTATAAAGATGATCGACAACATTTCTTAAGTCAACCAATCAGGTGTTTGTAATCGTTTTATCTTCTTGCAAGATTGAAGAGTGTCAGGCAATATTTTCTGTGAGATAAATAAATTATCTTTGTCATGCATGCTGAGTATGTATGCATGTGTTGTATAGCGGCCAACAAAATAAATAATTTAATTCACTCCCTGAAAAAATTATTGGAGGCCGTTAACGTCCTGACACTGATTATGTTTTTTTAAATTTTTTAATCAATAAAGGAAAAATTTCTAGAATTACAAAACGATAATCTGTGACTTTGAAATAAATATTTACCAAGTAATTTAGTTGTTGTCCAAATTGGACTTTGAAGGTCACCATATCTTCGAATCTATTTCACAGCTAGAGCTTTAAAATATAAATTGCGACTAAAACATTTTTCATTCAATTTTAAAAAGAAACTCGTGTCAGAACCGCGTTTTTTTAGTAGATTTGTCGCAATTGATCCCATATAAGGAAAAAAAAAGTTTAATAATTTATATTATTTTCAATTTTATGTGCCATAATAAAATTCGCTATTTTATTTTTAAAGGATAATGCTAATTCATTTATAATTTTGGCTGATATTGTATATTCTAATCACGGTAAATGAGTATACTGAAGATGAAACAAAATTTAACCTTAAGACAATATAATATGAGATGGTCACTCACATTTAAAATAAAAATCTTTCATTATAAGTTTCTTTTTTTTTAAAAAAATGCCTTATTTTCCTTAACGAGAGAATGATTTAAATGCAGGTAAGAAAGATCTAGAATAATGAAATTAAACGACATTTCAATTTGTAAGATCGCAAAAAATATGATTTCTAATTAATTTAATAATTACAATAGTGTTAATTAACGTGTTGATAAATTACATATAACAAATTATGATACTAATTAGTAATTATATAATTTACCTATCAAAAAAAATATACATATATATATTATAATGATTAATAAAAATTTATAAAATTGATTCAATTACTCGTTATCTTGAACGTAACAGAGCCCAAAGTATTCTTTGGATTTTAAGTTGAAATGAGAACACACTATGTCCAGTAACTCCCCTGCGTATAATCTAGGCTAAAAATATAAAATATAATGAGTTGGATATAACTCCCACTTAAAAGAGTTTTCTTTCAGTTCATTAAACATGGACCATAATTTTAGGAACGTTCCGAGAATTCTTAATGTTGAAGCTTCCCATTCCGATCTCGTTAATGGCTATAAAGCGCGGATAAAACGGGAAAATTAAACGGGTACTTTAGTAATTACATTTGGATTATAAAATATTTTTAAATAAAATCCGAAAAAATCATTACTATATTTATTTGAAATTTTTTTTTAAGGAAGTGGATTGTTTTTAATCCTTAATTTTAGTGAATCTAGATGTTGGAGATGTAGCTAGAACTCATAAAATGATAATGGTAAATATTTTTTCTTTGATACCTGAACGATAATGTCCAATTTGGTGTCGTTGAAGTGAACGACTGTTTTACGGGCTTCGATCATCTATTTTTTAAAAAAAATAATATAATCATAATTGAAAGATAACTTTGTGGTCATGGGCCAACCAGCCCCATATAATAGCTAAAAAATCAAGACTCTGCCCTGAACTCTAAAATAAGTACTCTCCAGATTTAAAAAAAGCCTTTAGGCCGTGTCCTTAGCAAAAGAAAGATTTTTTTTTAAAAGAACAAACAAAAAAACGAGAATAAAATATGAAAAATAACAATGCTTACCAAATACTTAAAACAAGCTAAAATAGGGTTTCCTAGTTCCAAAGCTTTTTAGGTATACTAAAAAGCAAACATTAAGCATCAAATTTCATATCTAAAAACAAAAGAAAACCCTCGAATCACGAGAATTATATGGAAGTGGTATAATTTGAAAATTTATTTTTGAAGAAGATTTGAAACCCTTCAGGAAATCAATAAAGATATTTTTTTCCCCCCTTTTTCGAGCTTTAATATTTTAAGTAAGTAAAACGTATAATTAGCTTTCAAAGTGAAAGAGGAGTTTTAAACAAAAAAAAGGTAAGTTTCGCAAACTCCAGTTATTTTAATAATCTAAACTTCTATTGACTGCTCTAACAAGTACAGTTTCTAAGCTTATTAATCTTTACCGATTGCCAAACCCCAATTATAATAATAAAATAAATATTTATACAAAAGATAAAGTTTAGTATATTTTGTTTCATAATTTAAGAAAAAGAAAGGATAAAAAATTAATTTAAGGCGGTAATAAAACCATATTCAAACTATTTACATTTATTTTTGTAATATTATTCTCTTTTGAGATAAAAATAAAAATTAATAATTTTTCTAATCTTGATATATATATATAATTTTTTTTACAAAACCTTATTTATAAAGGAATTACCCCAATTCAAATATTTGATACTCTTATTTCTCTTTCAACAAAAACATTCTTTCTTTCTTTCTTTCATTTTTTAAATTCAATTCTTTTTTTATTTAAAAATTTTAAAAAAAAAAGTTTAAGTAAATAAAAATATTATATTTATAAAAATATTATATTTTTTTTTACCTGAGAAAAAAATAAAGAAATGGACATTTAAAAAGTAAGAATTTTTCGTTTAAATCACTTTTTTATGTAAAAATAAAAATGTGAAAAGAAAAAAGAATGTGGAATTGCACACTACCATTATGAAAAACTTTTCCTAATCCATAATTGACTTTGAGCGCTTAATAAAAATTTTCCCATGATACAAAGAAAAAGAATAATTTTTTTTCGACCCATACCCCTTCCTTTTGAAATCTTTTGAATGTTTTTTGAGGGAGCTAAGAACTCTCAGAAATGGTGAATCATCTAAGAACCGGAACTAGATCTCCGGAACCAACATTTTATTCGACAATTTTTTAAGTCCAGGTTCATCTGATTTTTTGGCATTCCATGGACCAATGAACGATCATATTTAGATATGATCTACAAGGTATGCTAATTTTTATAATTTTGGTAGCAGCCCTAATCCCACAGGAGGATCCAAACCAAATATTAACAGATAATAGGAAGAACTTTTGTTTTGAGGAGGAGGGGGAGGGGTAAAAATCTTCGTGATTAACATCTGTTTTGGCAGTCAAAGTATTTTGTGTCCTAAACAATTTTTAGTGTAACGAGATCGGTGACAAAATGTAGATTAATAAAATAACCTATTTATATATTTTAAAGGACCAATTCAGTTGTTTATATATTTCATTATTTTTTTTCATCGTAAATGTGGGGGGAAAAAAATAATTTTTCTCTTTTATCTTTTTTATTGCTTCCTGCTGCCCTGACTCTTCTATAAATGATTTCGAGGAACGAAATCAAAAATTATTATTTTTTAAAAAATATATATGTATAAACTAAAATCTTGTCAGTTGTCAGAAATTAATTATTGTAAGATCTTATCTTATCGCCATATATATTATATATTGTATATAAAATATTATACTAATTACACCCCTTTTAAAAGAAATCATGAGATATGAGAGTTTGTAAAAGTTTTATGGTAAATATTTTAAAAAAAGGAATAGAATAGATCATCCGGAAAATAAAATACCGATATTAGTTTAAGTCGTTTTTTTTAAACTTAACTAAATATTATTTATGGAGTAGCATCTTGAACAAAGCGGGGCTTTGAACCCGTAAAATATTTAAGCCGAGTACGGTAGGCCGGTTTGACGAAACCGGCGCCGGTTTAAACCAATTTATTTTTTAAAAAAAATCAAAATTAAAGCACTTAAATAATAAAAATTTGTGCAAGTCAAACAAATTTTAAACCACATGGAATATCAAATAAATTCGATGAATTTATTAAATTCTATATTCCACCCTCCCCCTCCCCTCATAAAATAAATTCATTTTTAAAAAAATTCATATAAGAATCAGAAAATTTAATCTTGCTGAACCGGGTTCAGAGCTCGGGTTTTGAATGCAATACATTTAAATATGTTAAACTATGATTTTTTTACCCATTATTCATTTATAATTGATTCATTCGTGTATAGATTTATCTAGATTTATTAGAAACCATCTTAGCTCATTTTTAATCGCAGCTTTTTCAAATGTCGTAATATAGATTACTGTTTTTTTAACGCTGCGAGAATAACGCTAAGGGAAAAGCTATATTGTTTTATATCAGCTGATTCAAAATGAAATTTGATCAAAATTTAGTAAACCTATATCTAGAGAAAAAAGTGGAGTGGGGGGGGGGGAAGTCTAGCTAGGATGATTTTCTTTGTGAAATTTAAACCAGCAAGGCGTATCTTAGGTAATTAAATTCAAAAATTAAGTTATTTTTCCGCATCCTTTAAAAAAAATTTTGTTTCCCTTTAAATTTAAATATAAAAATCTTGGGAGAAAATTTAATAGTAGAAGAGAGAAAAAATTACATTCTCGTATCTTTCAGATTGAAGTCCCCCAAAAATGAGTACAATCCTAAAAAAAGTAGAAATCACAATATAAATGAAAACAAGAGTTCTAAAACTTTGAAGATTTTTTTTAAAAATAAGGTGAAGATTTTTGATCAAATTTTGCCTAGAGTACGAAATTGTAATTTTCACTGTATAAAAAAAACTTCAAAAATCAAAAAAAAAATCTTTTTTTTTCAAATTCTATTTTTATTACGTGCATCCATCTAATAAGGTAACTTTGTAACCACCCCCCCTCCTTCCCCCAAAAAACCTAAATTAACATCAATAGAAGGGCTGCTATTTGGCGAAGTTATTAAATATCTCGATAAAATAATAATCATTATATATGCACTGGCTTTCAGCGATTATATTTTTTTTGCGATAACGACTTTGGCGATAGAACAGTCAGTTTACAGAGGACGGGGGGTTGGGGTGCCCTCATCTATATTTAATTAGAGCGAGACCTATTTTATCAAGAGTAAACATGGTTATATAAAGCTTGGGCACCGTAGTTAAATGATTTGAGTCGACTTATACAAACGGCCCAATTAATATTTTAGCCAAAATAATATTATGTAGATTTCGCTAATATTTCCAAGCCTTTCTGTTGTCTACGAGTAAAATCTCCAGACTTGCATAAAAAAATTTTGGCTAAAATCTTGAGCTGACCGTTTTTAAAAATCGACCAAAATATTGCCGAGTCGTTTAACATCACTAGGTTTTGGGCATTCGTGCTGCCATAATCCTAGATGGAAATATTTTTCAACTTTAAAAAAAAGCAATTTTTCGGGTGTAAACCTGATTAAAGGGTTTAGGTTAAAAAAGGGATCGATTTACCTTAAATAAATGGAATGATATTAAAATTATGCCATATTAAAAGCATAAAAATCTTAAATATATGGTTTTTTAAAAAAATCTATATTAATTTAAATTCTCTCAATGTTGTTTTAATTTTTTTTTTTCAACTCTTATTTACCCCGTAAATTCGCTTCAGAATGTGCATTCTTCTTCTTCTTCTTTAAGGAAAAGAAAATGAAGGGTATATGACTGATAAATAACCAAAATTTAGTAGGTGGTGAAAAAAAATTTGGAATATTTAGATTGATAAGTCAGCAAAATTCAGGAAAAGTATGGCATCACTATCATTAGGCGAAAAACTAAGACGATTTTTTTATAGCAAGGACATTGTGGTTTTAAATGAATCCAAGTCAAAATTTTTTTAAAAAAATTAAATTTTATTTTAATATTTATTATATTTAATTATTTTTAAACAAATAAATTTTTACATTTTATTAAAAAATATTATTTATTCTTATAAATAATGATCAAATTGTAACATAAAATTTTAATAATAAATAAATAATAAGAGATCTTCTTATACAAACATTAAATTTTTTTATTATAGAACTTTTAAAAAAAACCAATAAAATAAAGATATACAATTGTCAATTGTCTCTCTATTATATTATTTTGTGTATCATTAATAATGTTTGATTAAATCAAAATCTTATTTAAATGATTTTTTTTAAAACATTAGATATTCCGGGGCATATTCCCTGGAAAATTGCGTAAATTCCCGAGATAATTCCTGCACATCGCTTATATAAATATTTGAAGAAATTATAGCACATTATACTGGTATGACCACTCAAGGTCAAAGGGGAGCTGTCTATCAAAAAATATATTCGTCATTCGATACGAAATTTACGCATATGAAATTATTCGATTCAAAAATTTTGAGTCGAATTGTAGATAATAAATAAATTTAAGTTATTCGTTAATTTTGTGATTATTTGCAAATATTCGTAATTTAATTTTCTAAACGACTGTAAAATCAGAAACAGGAAAATTTTATGCCTGAAAAATAAGTTATTATTTTTATACATATTTAAATATTATTAAATTAAATATTTATTTTTTTAATCGTATCTTTTACCTCTTTATTAATTTGTGCGATAAAATGGTTTGAATTTTATCAATAATTTTTTAATTCACATACCAGTATTGGCCCATGAAGATGATGAAATTATTATATAAAATAAATTTCGACAAAGCGAAAGTTAAATAATTTGAAATATATAAAATTTCTTTTTCGCTAATATATTTGTTTTGGTCTGACAAAACTGCAAATGCCTAGGTAAGCTACAAAGTAATGTTATTAAGCGGCTCTTTTGAGCCGGTTTTTAAAAAACGACTAACTCAATATTTTATCCAGATTACGCAAGCCTTCAGATTTTGTTCAAAGATGGCACAAAGGTTTGTTGAACATCTATTAACGAAATCTCTAAACTTGGGCTCAAATCGAGCCTTTTAACAACACTACAAAGGCTAAGGAATGAATTATTTATATACCTTATTGTAAATGAAGAATTGTCTTAAATTATATTGATGGTCAATCATCAAAAAATAGTTTTCGAGATGAAGATAAAGAAAATAATCATAGTAAATTCTTCATTCTTGCTGTGTGACAATCAATTTTTCAATAATCATTAGTGGTGCCTTAAAATCAGTTCCATACTCTCCCAAACGATAGGGTCACAACAAAATTAAAGTTTCCCAATCAAGGGAGTTATAATAATATAGGCATAAGATAGGTCAAAAACCTGAATGTTGAAGGAGAAAAGTGAGATAAAGGATAATTAAGGATACACATGCTGTAGCAAATTTTAAGAACAACAAATTTTAGAAAACATTAGTAAAGTAAGAACAAGGTGATTTTGGATTAATTAATCATATTTAAATTTATTCATGAAAAATTGCTAATGAATTGAATCTACGAACAAAAGATCAAATGACCGAATTGATGGTCAATCTTAAGGTTTGGAGAATTATCTTGGCCGCAAGCCACCTACCAAAGCAGGTGAAATAGACGATTACCTATTAGTGCCATCATATCTTCGGGTTTTATCATGTGATATAATCATCATCGTGTCCTCTACTCTTTTAGGCCATCGATCTTTGGAAGCCCGATTCACTTCGTCAGACTCCTTTTGACTCAAAAGGTCCGCCATTTCTTGAATTGCAAACGATGTACATGCAGTAAGTTAAGATTTTTAAATTTCAAAAAACGGGCTCAAAAAATATTTTAAAGTTAAAATAACATATTGCTGAAAGAATCACATTTTGCCGTTAACATATATAATAAAATAATACAGTATATAGCTATTTTAGAGTTAAAAAATTTACATTTATAAATTTTTATTAAAAGCCTATCATGATTTTTCTAAATTTTGACAAATATTTCAAATTAATATCATTTCAATTATACATATATATAAGTGTTATTTAAAAAAACAACGTGCACAAAAAAATTTTAATGTTAAACTAATCATCTTGTGGGATGAGGCTGCCAATGAAGCTAATGTATAGTGGCAAGAGAGTCATGCGCAGAAACCAATCTGAGTGCACATTTAATGTTGAGATTGTCAATTTTCTTGCAGATCAAATTGGTCATCATCTAAATCAGTGAGGGTTTTCTTTTGTTTTTGACAAGCAATGGCATCATGTAATGCAAATGAGGGGCAACGATGGATGCGGCCTCTCTGATTTGCTGGTTAAAAGATTTATGTGAAGTTTTCTCGAGCACCCTGAAGGTATTATATCCATAGAAAAGGAATTTTAGCCATTCATTCTCATTGCTAAAGTTTAGCAGTAGGGAGGATAAACAATCAGCGAAAGATTTAGCAACTAGCAATCTTGCACCTTTAATGATCTTTGAAATGATATTTTTTGGAATGGTCAAGAAAAAAATCTTAGAAACCGGAATTTGAATTGAAGAGGTGGTACAAAATTTTCTGGAGGAATAATCGATTGACTGATATAAAACAGTGAAGCAAAGCCAGAATGTCGATAACTGACTGAAGGTTGTCCATGAACTTGTAAGCATCTCCATCTTTTCTAATATGTTCTAATTTCAGACATGAAGGACAGATTTGTGAAGAAGACATAAAGAGAAAAAAAAGGGTAAGAAAATTTCTTGAATAATAAAGAAAGAATAGTAGAGGAAAATAACTACAGGTTATGGAGCAGCGCGTGTAATGACAAACTTTTAAACTTCTGAAGAGGAGTTACTTAAAGTATATAAATATATTCTGAAATATCACAAGTATACATATTCATTCTCATTATTTCCACAACCTTAACAACCTTTGGGTGTCAAGGAACTTGGCTAACACATTCGTAAACTTACAGATGAACATCGCGAAGGCTTTTTCTTAAGACAAAGACTTGCCATAAATATTCCCAGGGCTAATTACATTAGCATGGGCAGCATCATCCCAACATTAATATTTTTAATATTTATTATCTTCCTTTTTTTTATAACATATATATATGTATAATTGAAATGATAATAATTTGAAAATATTTGTCAAAATTTAGAAAAATTATAATAGGCTTTTATATTTGTAATTAATTTATTTTACTTCATAAATTTAATAAGTTTTTTTTATATCAGTTTTTCTGTTTTTTTTTATTTATTATAATTAAATTTTATATGATAACTAACTAATAGCCCATCATATGACGTGGTTTAGCTGTAATTAGCAGTGTTGTTAAAATAGCGCGCTAGCGCGCTACTTTTTTCAGTAGCGGTAGCTATAGTGCGCTACTTTTTAAAAAAAATAGCGATAGCGGTAGCTCGCTACTAATTTAGAAAGTAGTCAATTTTACATAATAAATACATCTAAAAATTATTAAAATATATTTTTTATAAAATCTAAAATTATAATCCTTTTATTTAATTTAATTTTGAAATTTATATTTATATTTAAAAATATATATTATTGTTATATATTAGATATAAACAGTTGTTAAATAGCAATCTGTATTTAATTTATATTTAGCGCATTCATTAAATTATATATTTTTGAAATTCCGTTATTGGTATGTCCTTGCTTTTATCTTATTTTATATTTCATTTTACATTTTATATTAAGCATTATAAATCTTGTTATGTGTGAGATTGTTGAAGATATTGAAATTTCTTTGGAAAATGAGCAAAATATAGATGATCCTTTCCCAAAATTCAAGAAATACTTTAACCTTGAAGAAAAAATTATAACTGGATATCGGTTTCGGTGCAAGATGTGCCGCAAAATTATCTCTTCAAATCATACGAGCAGCTTTAGTTTGAAAAAACATTTAAAGGTAATATATTAAACAAATTTAATATCAATGTGTAGGCTAATCTTTAATTTTTAAAATAAATTAAAATCAAAAACCAATTATTTTTTTTATATATTCATAAATTTTATCTAAATTATTTAAAACATTTTAAAATAGTTATTTCAATCATTTTTATGTACTTATCTCCTACATAATTTTTATTCTAAGTATTTTATAATTTTAGACTGTGCACACTTCAAATTATTAAGAGATTGAAAAATATCTCAAAAGTTTTGGGGTAATGGAAGAAGATAAACCCACTCCAAATCAAATTTAATACAAACAAAATTAACCAATTTGGATTCATCAACACCTGGTGTATCCCAAAAATTGGCTGACAAATTCATTATAAACTTTATAATAGATACAGTTCAACCATTATCCTTGGTGGATAATGATTCTTTTATAAAGATGACAAACACTTTCCACGGACCAAGATATTTTGCCGGCAGACATTGATGGCAAGAATTTTGGAGAGCTTTAAGAAAATGAAAGAATTTTTGATATTAAATCTATCAGATGTCTCCTACGTCTGTACAATGGCAGATTGCTGGACTCACAATAAAAGGTAAAAATGTTTATTTTCTGATTTATAATATGTCATATTTTTAGAGCTCTGCACATTGAATTGATCCTAAAAATCTTAAACGAAAATCTGTAAGCTCTAAAGAGAATAATTGACTGTCAGACTTATGACATTCTAGCCAATATTATTGCAGAAATCCATAGGTCTTACAAAATTCAAAACAAGGTTTGTAAGATGATTACGGATAATGGGTCTAATTTCCTAAAGGCCTTTAGGTTTTAAATTTATTATAATTTTTTTATAATATGATATAAATAATATGGAATATTTGGGGAGGATAATAATAATAACAATACTAGTAATATTCCTGAAAAAAATATTGAAGATGGAGAACAAGAAGAGGATGATGAAATGGAGTTTGAGATAATTGATGTTCATGACATCCTTGGTTTTAAATTATTTTATATTTAATTTTTCACCAATATATTATAAAATTTATAATATTTAGGATCTTCAATAAAGTCTTCTACGTTACCTAGCCATCATCGTTCTTCCTGCCACAACGTACCTAAATTTAGTTGCGACAGTGGATGCTGAAGAAGCATTATTAAATGAGGATTTTAAAAGAGTATCAAGATCTACATTTTCTAAATGCCAAGCTCTTTGGAATAAACAAAATAAGTCATCAAAGACGTCTGATATTTTCAAAAAAAAAAATTAGGACGTTATTTATTGACACCAAACACTACAAGATGGAATAGTGTTTACAATGCTATGAAACTTTTAGCATTGTTTCTAGATGAGAAAAAAATGGAAATGAATTATATATTGGATCAAATGGGAATACAGTATTTTAATGTGGAGTAGCATACCTTTATTAAAAAATATACTGAAGTATTTTTAATTAACCTCTAAATGCTTTTTTTAAATCTAAAAATACTAATTTAAATATTTTTGATGATTTTTTTCATATAAAAAGTTTGTTTATTAAATTTAATACTGCGTTGCCCTCAAGTGCTAGTGCTGAACGATTATTTAGTATGGCAAAGCTTATACTTTCTAATCGTCGCTCTAGACTTGGGGATGACACTACCGAAATGTTATTATTATTAAAGTGCAATAATAAATAAATTATATATATATGTAACAAATTATAGTCATGTTTTTATATCAATATTTTATTTGTGGAAATAAAGTTACACAAAAAAAATATTTTAAAAAAAAATCAAAGTAGCGTAAAAAGTAGCTTTAGCTACTTTGCTACTCATTTGAAAACGATAGCGGTAGCGATAGCGGTAGCGATAGCGCGCTACTTTTTTTATAAAATAGCGGTCGCGATAGCGCGCTCGCTACTTTTAAAAGTAGCGTTTAACAACACTGGTAATTAGTTAGTGTACATGGTACACTAAATACACTTTATTAATATATTTTATAAAAATATTAAAATTTAGTAGAAAAAGAGGTAAATTTGTGAATCATACCTAATAAGATATTCTTAATTTCTGATTCAAATAAGAGAGAAAAATTAGTAAAATAAAAAATATAACTAATAGTACCATAGCTCCCGTTAGTCAGCATTGCTGTTCGCTCCCCACCGCGTGAAGGTAGGAGTATCTATCATTTTATTCTTTTTAATGTTGTTTTCATTATATAAAGGAGAAAATTTTTTCCTAAGCTAAGAGATAGGTAAATCTCTAAAAACCATATCTATTTTTTATTCTTTTTAAGGGCATTTTATTGATAATAATTTTAAAAAAATTTTTTTGCAGGCATAGCCAGACTTATGTCCCACGCAACTTTCATAATATTCCATTTATTTTTATTGTTGAGTATAAAAAAATTTTAAATTTAAATATAGCCTAATTTTTTGTGACATAAAAATTTTACAGTAGATAATTTTTCCCAAGTCAAGACATAAGTAAATCTCTAAAAGCTATATTCATTTTAAGGGCATTATTGGTAATTAAGTTATGATTTCTTTTCTTATGATAAACAAAAGTCATTCAAATTTAAAATTAAATTCTATTTATTCTAATTAAATCAGGTTTAAGTCATTCAAAATAGTTAATATTAAGAATAATTATAATAAAATAACAAATATTTCATAATATTTATTTCGCTAGATGGCATATTTTATTTTTTGTGATTTTTTAAAATATTTTTTTCGTTATGTATATTTTAAAAATACAATAATATTATTACCTTAATAAATTATATACTTTAAAAGTTCACTCTCTATAAAATAATTTGCATTGAAACAAGTTAATGCTTAAATTATTAGATTTCTAATATGATTTTTTGAATAAATTGCAAATCCTGCAGGTATAAATTATTCATAATTAATTAAGTTAGGTTTTATCTTCTTATAAACAGTTCATTAAAATTAAATTGCTGTATATGTCTTAAAATTATAAATATAGATTAAGAATTATATTCCATTTAATCTATAAATAAAAGGATATAATTTTTAAGATAATTATATTTAAGGTATTAGAATAAGATAATAGTAAATAAATACTATTTATATTTAAATAAAATTTACCAATTTTTTAATTATTTTAGGGCGATATTAAGGTTAGGTTATTGTGGTTTAGGTTAAAAGGGTAGCCAGATATGAGATAGGCTTAATATAATATTACTGATATAATAAAGTTTGACAAAAAGACCCAAACTTAAATAACCAAAGAAGGCATTGTTTCCGAAGCATTTATATATGATTAATTTTATAAATTTATTAAGAAATACTTGGTAAGAAATATATTAGTTAATTTAATAATTCAAATTGTTGAATGTTATGAAGATTAAGAGATTTAAAATAGTGCATTAATATTTTAATGAGTAATAATTTTGCATAAAACACAATAAACGTAATCTTGCTGGTTAAATATTATATTCTATTTCCAATTGCTAAAAATTTTGTTTACGATTTTTCATTAATCAATTTAGATTAAATGATAAATAATAATTATTAATTTATATTTACTCCTACTATTAAATATATTCGCAAATTCAATTTTACTGAGTTATTTAGAATATCAGAAATGAAATAAATCATATACATCTGCAACGTTTTCAGTTCACTTAACTATTTCCATGTCAATCATGCAGCCAGTAAAAATTTTGCCCACTTTAATCCTATCCTTCTTCAGTCACAAATAATCTATCAACTCACAAATATAGAATTTATGAAATATAGAAGAATGTCGAAATGATGAGTATTTGGTGTGATTATGATAATATTGTATTTTAAATAATTCAATTATTTTTTTATATATCGAATTTCTGCCTGTAATATAATTTCAGTTTAAAGGTCTTTAAAAATAATTGATTATAATTAAAAATATATGATTATAATTAAAAATCATGATGATTTCAAAATTAAACGACAGGTATTAGGTTAATAGGGTATTGCTTTCGTAATACTCAACCTATTATTTATTTATTTTTTTAAAATGATTTAACCTTATTAATGTTTCCTTCTTAATTTATTTTAAAGGTATATAATAATTGCATTAACATAGTAATAAATCCGTGTATATAACGTTATATAAGCCGAGAAATAGTTATTTAATAATGTGTGTTTAATAAAACGAGATTTTTTTGTTAGAAAATGAATGGGGTGGTAAAATTTTGATTGGTTGGTATTCGATTAATTAAAAAATTTTTACCATAATTGTTTTAACAAAAATTCTTATTAGAGGTGCCACTTTGGTATAAGTTTTTACAATTGCTTCGAATGTACGCGCCTTGCGAATTTAATGAGACCTCTTCTTCCTATCCCCGCCTTTGTGAGAGCCATTAGGTTAAAAAATTGCAAATTCAATTTTTCCGGCTAAAACCAGCTCCGAAATATTTAAAGCCCGGCTCGAAAATTTTAATTGAAAAATATAAATTATAAGGCATGTATCTAATTATAAAGTTAAATAAAAATCTAAATCCCAAATTGCTATGTCCAACTCCTTACAGAAAATAAAATTAATTATCATTTTTATTTGAATAAAAGAAACGAAAAAAATAATTTCCTACTTTCTTTTTTATAAATTTTACACCTGAGCCAGACTTCGACTCAAAATGCATGGTTTTGGGTACGTTAGTTAGATAATAAAAATTGAGCTAAAATGTCCACCAAATAATCCTAATCCAGTATCTCCCTACCCCTATTCAAAATGGAAGTAAGCGAACCCGGGTCACAAACCAAAAATAGATGTTTTGTCATAATCCAATTGAATAGAAGTTCACTTAAAATTTATGGAATCATGTTATTGTTTCGTATTGTTTACCAACATTTCCCCTAAGTTTAAAAATATAAATAACCTAAAATTTTGCTTAAAAAATAGACCATAAATTATAATGGATGCCTATTATTAGATATATGATTCGATTATTTTTAAAAATTTCTAGAATTGCCCCTGTTGGTGGTAACTCTGCTATTTCTTTCTTTCTTCAGTCCACTTTGGATACTTTATTAGAGCTGGCAGATTTATTTTCCCTTCTTCCTTCTCATAAAGCCTTTTTCCTGGTGAAAATTTTTTCAATATTCCCCGTATTCTTTACGCACTTCGCTCAACTGCCATATTTAAATTCCCCATTCCACTTGGAGTTTATGATAATGGGATCAAAATCCTTATCGAAAACATTCTAAATCTTAAATTCGATGAAATTGCTTGGACACAAGCTTCTTTACCCACAAAGATGGGAAGTCTGGGCCTCAGATCTCCATCCGATCTCGCCTTAACGGCCTTTATATCCAGTTGTCTACTAACTAAAAACATAATAAATCCCAATTCTTTAAAACCCGACTCTTCTTTTAATGATGCAATCATCGAATGGAGGACACGAATTTCTGCGGATCACCCCCTTCCTGAATCTAATAAGCAGAAGGACTGGGATAGGCCTATTATTGCACTCTGCGTTGAATCACTCTTTCCAGAATGCAATTATCTGACCGTCCCTTATTCTCTTCTTTGCTTAATGGTTCAGGCCATGAGTTTCTCGAGGCCATTCCGTCTATTAATCTGCAATTACAACTAAATAAAAACGAGCTCTCACATGCAATCGGTATCCGTTTAAATTGCCTTATTACCCAACCCCACATATGTTCAGGTTGCGGCTCCGCAGTTTTGGGCAATGGAAGACATAGTCTTCATTGTCGCTCATGTAAAGGTCGAATTGTAAGACATAATCTATGCAATTCGATCATTCTTAGAGCTCTTAGAACTGCTCAAATCCCCTCCACTCTTGAACCATCCGGTCTTTTCAGATCTGATGGGAAACGGCCTGATGGTATTTCGCAAATTCCTTGGAAGCGCGGTCAATTCCTGGTCTGGGACTACTATTGTATTGATCCACTCGCTCCATCAAATCAAACAGTCAATATACTCGAGAAAAGGGAGACACTCAAAATAGCGAAATATTCCGAAATCTCTCAAGAATATATTTTCATCCCCATTATTTCCACTACCCTTACTACTTTTGGGAAATATGCCTTATCCTTTTTCAAGGAACTCGGCTCCCACATTCGTCAACTAACCGGTGAACCCCGCGAGGGCTTCTTCTTAAGGCAAAGACTCGCCATCGCAATACACAAGGCTAATTATATTAGCTTCATGGGGCAGTCTCTCCCCACAAGATTATCCATCCTAACCTCAATATTTTTTTTAACACCGTCACAAACATATCCTCCAATACTATATTTATTTATTTTCTTAAAATGTTTTTTTTTATATGTATATAAATATATATACAAATATTAATTATTATATATTTTTTTAAATTAATACTATCAGTAAATTCTTATATTTATGTTATTTATAATTATAATTTTCATGCTTTTTATTGTAATATGTACCTTCATAATTTTTACTATCTACTATTCTATTTTCCTCGATTATATTTCCTTACCCTTTTACTCTGCATAGATAAAATTTATTTTATTTTACCATCAATATTAATATTTATCTTAAAGTTCTAACTAGATATTTTAGCCAGAAAAATTTTGCCTTGAGTTTTCGCGAATAAATTAATAGCTTATTTATTTATTTTTCATTAAAGTTTTGAAAACTTGTGAATTTAATTTTTCAATATATTTTGGACACAGCCTTATAAAATTTATTTTAAAATTCGTGCATTTTGATTATAATTGTATTTTAGGCAAGATTATGAATCTCTAAAATGTTTAAATTTTTTGTGTAATATACTAAAATATCCGGAAAAAAAGGAATTATTTCTTATTCGTACAAAAATGAATACTAATTTATTCAATTCTAAATTTAAGAATCATATACGAATTTTTAATATTAATATTCGATTCGATTTTCTGGGGTCCATATATAATTATATCGCATGTCACATTGAGACATGAAACCCATGTGGAAGACTCTTCATTATAAATCATTTACTGTAGGGCCATTTTAAAAATTTTTAAAAAATCTGAATTGACCGGAAATGCATATTTCAGCACTTTAAAAATTACCCAATAATCTTGCCTCGCATAATGAAAATACTCTTAATTTCTATTAATTTTTCATATAAATTCTATAAAATAACATTTTTAAAACCTATGTAAATAAAATATATAGGAAAAGAAAAGGAAAAAAAAAGAGAAGGATATTTCATTTATAACATTTTTAAAATGAAATTTATAATGACTTTTAAAAAATACCCCTTATTAAAGGTAAATAAAAGGTTTTTGTTTATTATTTTACGGTTAAAGTATTAAAGGTCCAACAATTGTTTGTTTATCTAGAATATTATATATAGCAATTTTTAATATAATATGTAGTATTGAATTGACTTATTATATAAAAATATGTGATGATGAACGAATTGAAAAATAATTAAACTTAACATTCATCATTACCTTTTTTTATACCTATTCTCCCTTCACATTTTTCGTTATATTTTTATAACTTTTAATATTCATTTATTGTGTTAAAAATAAATTTGATTTTTTTTTGAGTAACTCTCGGAAATAGAGATATAATATTTTTAACGTTGAAAAAGTTTTTATTTTTATGGTTTATATAAACAAATATCATTCATTATTTTCATTTTACAAAAAAAAGAGATGAGATATTATCTGATGATAAAAAAAATAAATTAGCCCTTTTTTGTTTAGAATAGAAAAATACAAAAGGAATAATCATATTTATGTATTATGGTTTATATTGTTATAAATTTTAATATTATAATTATAATGTATGTATATAATTTGTATATTGTTTCATAATTTTAATTTATTTTTTTTAAATGTCAAAATAAAGATATTTATTAATCAAGGGTAATGAACGAATCGAATGTTATGAGAAAGTGTTGTGTAAAACATTCGTGGTAAGTATCACTCATCATATATTAGTCATAATAATATAATTAATTGTATATTTAAAGTTAAAGACTACATACTTCCCTCATCCGACTTCAACACAAATAAATTTAAATTAATATCCTGAAACAAATAAAACATATTTTTTAAATACAAATTGTTATTTAAAAGAACAACTTAGCCTTAAAAAATGATAATTATTATGAAAATATTTAGCATTTTATACGTCTAATAAAATATTTTAAAAAATAAACAACTTAATTATATCTCACACCGTTTCTAATTTAATTTTCAAAAACGAAGTTCTTAAAAAAAAGGTATATTTTTGTTAACAAAATCGGTGTTTTTCAAATACTTTTTATCCCTCTATAGAAGTCAAAGATGTCAAAGTTAATTGATGGAACATCTCGATGTTTAAATTTTTATTTTTATAATATAGGTGTTAAAAAAATGAATACTTAAAAAAATTATTTAAATTTTATTTATAATGTAAGTGTTGTATTTATTAATCCTTAAAAATAATTATTTTAATTGATAGATGTAAAGATCATCATCATGGTACAGTAATACATTATTCAGTAACTATATATTATAATTACGAACTAAAAATGTCAGTTAAACATACTTGCTCCACTTTCGCTAATTCCAAAAAAAAGTCGAATCCGAAGCTTGGCCGAAAATAATCGTCTCTGTTCTCGGGATTGTTCTTAAAAAGATATATCCACTTAGAAGAAAAAAAATTAACTTGCAGGACTAATGTATATTAATTAAGCAAAACCGGATTTAGAATAATTATATAAATAAGTACTGTAAATTCAAATCGAAAGCTCAAAATCGCAATGATATAATCAGATAAACCGATGCTTTTAGGTCGTTTGAGACAATTTAATATTTTAAAAAAAATTATAACTTTTTTATGACAAAAAAAAAATACCTACAAAATTATCAAATTAATTTATTTTAGTAATTTATTTTATTAATTGTTCTTTATTTTTTTTTGTATATAAACTTTTTTCCATGATATGGCGTATTTCGCGAAGCAAAAAATTATCATAAGCAAGCATTCCAAATAGGCTTACTTGTTAGCATTAACTCGAAATTAAACAAACTAACATTTACGCAAATAAATCTTTTTAAAAAAATTGGTGATATGGATTAGGAATATTACAGTAAAAATTTGCTACTGACTTGAAATATACGTATATTTTAGATAATACGATGTTAAGAGCAAATGCTTTGTTCGGGTTATGCCTTAATTTCCATTTAAAAATCCAACAACCCCAGCCAGTTCAAAATAAATTTCAGAGACCCATAAAGTAGGCACAAATCACAAAATATGTTTGACCTGTCCATTTTTAATTTTAAACCTAGCGCCGATTTTAAGAATTTTGACCGCCTGACCTTTTTAAACTTTTATTAAACAATGTTGGATGTATTTTAGTAGATTGTTTGAAAGAGAAATTGAAAATATGAACAGCAAGCAATGAACGTAAAATGATCCATTTATATAATTTTCCGAAATGCAAATGTATTTTTATTATTTTTTTTTTAAATAAATTGCCATAGTCCAGATTTTGCAAAATATTTTTTTTAAAGCTAGACCAGAGTTCGTGAATCTATTTTTAAGCCCTGCCAAGCCCTGATTTTTTTACATCGTGCCAATTTAATACCCGTTTTGGCTTTGGATAAATCTTTATTAAACTCCAGCTGCCTGCACATTGCATACAAAAACCCTTATGAGGATAGGAAACATCTATGCTTGCATAAATTTTTGAAGCGTTTGGAATAGGGTTTGCCTCACGGAGTACAAATGTAATGATTTTCAAAAGAGCAATTCTATCAAAAATCACTAAATTTCCGAAACATGATATACTTTCGTTTTTATTTTCATTTATATTTAAAATGCCGTATTATACGGGTAAGACAAAATTTTAATTAAGCACTTCTACCAACAATCTCATTAAATTCCAGGAACATATTATTATTCAAAAATCTATATTCGCGGAAGGGGACTTCTACTAAGGGAGAAGGGGGGGGGGGGGGGTAAAAATCGTCATTTGAATAAAAATTTTGATAATTTGAATTTCCCAAAATTCTGATTGAGAATCAAAATAATTGAAGATTTTTGGGCAAAATGAAAAATGTTTTTTTTTAAATCTTCTTTTTATAAATAATTTTAAAAAAATATCTGGGAAAATTAAAACAGCTTGGAAATTTTTTTATTCTTTTTTTGGAAAATCAAAAAATTTTTATAAAAAATATTTTTTTCTTTTGCTCAAAAATCTTATTTGAGCATGCTCAATTTTTTTTGATCTTCCTGTGAAGATTTTTGAATTTTGAGCCAATGCTAAACCCTGGTTACAAATAAGTAAAACGTCGAATTATTTATTAAATTTACTAAATCTCCATATATATTTTGGTTAGTGTTGTTTTTTTGGTATAGAAAGAATAGTTATGTAAAAAAAATCCTTCTTTCTATTTAATTTTGTTAAGGCCTGGTCAAAATTTTCTGCGTTTGAAACGCCTTCAATGTTAAAAGATAGTAAAGTAACTTTTGACGTTGAAATTATTTTAAAAGTAGCATTAAAGAAATCCATAACGGATAAAAAAAAATTATAACATTATTTCTGTAGAAAAAAAGATTCGTAACGTTTTTCCGCTTTTCGAGTTTCGGTTCTAAAAATCTTAAAATTTAACAATTATATATCGGTTTTACTTTATAAGAGACGCGTTATTATATTGTCTTTACTGCAAATGGTCGATTTAATAACATTCCATTCTTCACTAGACCCTTTTGTCTTTGCTTTGATAGTGCGCACAAATTGAACGTTTCAAACACTGCGCTGCAAGCGCAAATAATACATTTCAAATGGCCTCGTGTAAATTGGTAAAATTAACGTTTGGCGTTAGCAACATTTAGAAAAACGCAAATAGGTTTGCTTTTTCATTACTTTTTTTACTCGCTTTGTAATATTTTATAAAATGCAATAGAAATAACTTACTTATATCCTAAAAAGAAAATTTAGAAGTTAAAGAAATAGAAGGCAGACGATAATATAATTTTACAAATCCTTTTTTTGGAACTTATTTAAAATTTTTAATAGACGATATTAATAAAAAGGCAACTTTAATTTAAACAAATGGATGCATTACGTTTTTTTATTAAAAAATTAGGCAAAACGTAAATGCTCAATTTGTGTGCATTATAAGTTACTATTTTTGGATTCGATATTTTTAAAAAAAAATTAAAGAATTAAAACTTATAATTTAATTTTTAAAAAAATAGATAAGAAAATAATATTTATTAGTTTTTTTTCAATTTTTTTTAAAAAATGGAGTCTTTTCTTTTATTTAACCCCAAAAAAATCGAGTTTTGAGCCTTAACCAAAACCTGGGCCCTCTAACAAAATCGCGTGTTAAAATTGGGCGAGACCTGCCTACTTATCCACTGATAGAATCATAGTGCCTTGGCGGTTTAAAGGCTCTGGGCTGAAACCGTAAGTAATAATAAAATGAGAGTTTGAATGTTCTTCAAAGATTTTTGACCACTGAAGATTTACTTAAATGGAGATTTTTTTGAGAATGCTCTAACAGAAATTTTGATCAAATTTTACCTAAAATTCTACATTGTAAAAAAAAATCCTTGATAAGCAACTTTTATAAATTATTATGCATAAATTAAAATTCAAAACTCTGAATAAAGCATTTATAATTAATTATTAAATAAGTCATAAAAAATCTGTAATTAACGAGCTAAGAGGGAAGTTACATTATTATAATTGAATCGGGAAATAAGGCAAAACAGGTGTGGTGGAAAATATAAAAAAATTCATATTAAAATTTGTTTCTCTTTTAAAAAATACCACTTATTATAATCAAAGGTAAAAAGAAGGCTGTTAAAAAAAAATTTATAAATTGAATTTTGTTTAGCAAAATTTTAATTTTTGTAAAATAGGACAGAAACAATCTCATTTAGTTGTCTATTAAGAGGGTGACAAGTTCAAGAGGGTCATTTTAAAAAAAAGAAAAGGATAATATCCTGTTAAACCCTCACATTTATTTTTTCAAAATTCTTTATTTCTTTCTCAAATTTTTTTTTCGTTTCTTTTCTAGTTCTTCTTTCTTTTTTAAAAAATCTATTCCTTCCTTTCTTTCTCTCTAACCTTTTTCTCTAATGCCATTATTCTTATTTTCAGTGTAAAACGGGGAAAAAAAAAGAGAGAATTAGTTATGACAAAATTGGATTGACCTAACTTTATCATAATTTTACTTGTAATTATAAAAAAAGTGTCCACAATCTCTTTTTTTTTATAAAATAAATTATATATGAATGAATCAAGATCACGTGATAGACTGTCACAATGAAAAGCGGAGGGAGGGGGCAAACATGAAGCCAAAAAAATAACAGAATAGCCATTTTCAATTGTTATAAGAATAAGCATGCTAACTAAAACTAATACAAAGAAAAGATAAGAATAAGAACAACGAAAATTTAACAATGAAACAAACGTATATTTTGTTATCATTTATATTATGTAACAAGATAATAATTTTAAAATTAAGTAAAAACCGACTAAAAACGCTTATTAAACGAAACGAAATAATGGTTTTTAAAAAAAATGCATATATAATTATATTATAGCATATGGAAGAAAAAAAATGGAAAAAAATATATAGCTAAATTATGTTAAATAAAATTCATTTAATTTATTTATATATAAAAATAAATTAAATATGGTTTTTTAACTGAACGGTGAAGGGGTAATGTGGTTTTATAAATTATTTATGTATATTAGATAATTTGTATCGAAAATTTGGATTTATTGTGTATATTAAGAACAGATGTATCACGAAATTTCAACTTGTATAAAAATGTGAAAAGGTTGTTAATTATATATTTGAATTGAATAAATATTGGATATATTTAAATAATGATTATATATATATTCAAAATCATGATAAATCGATTTGTTTTATTAAATAGTTATAAATAATATATATAAAATTCTTATTGATTAATTGCATTTGAATGTTAAAAAAAAGTGTGATATATTACTTATATATTTCGTTATTGAGTCTAACACTATATACTCTTTATTTTTACTTATATATATTTTTTAGATATGATTAAAAAAATATATTAATCAATAAAAACATATTTTAATTATCTTAGCTTAATAACTTTGGCATTAATGGTGAGCTTTTAATTAGATAATCAGGAATATCACTTTATTCAATTTTCTCTACTAATTCCAGTTCAACTGCCATCATCAAAAAAATTCTGCCCGAATAATTCTGACATATATTGGCTCACAGTCTATTTTTAATTAATTTAAGTTTATTGAAAGTACGTTCATAACTCACTTGTAGATATATGCATGTCATAGTAAGATATCATGCATTGCTTACACTTTGTTTTGCCCTTGGCTAACGATTAACACTACAACTTTCATTTAAATATCCCTGAATTTCTTTATCTTCACTCTCTACTTCTGATATTTAGTAGATACTATGAAAAATCAACTTTTCCGTAATTTTTCCTCATTCCAACCTTTAGATTGCCCTATATCTCGATAATAAAATTAGTTATTATATTAATTTCTCGCTATCAAATATTACCTTCAAAGCTTTTTTCATTTTTTACATCTTCTCTGATAAATTCAACAAAAAATTTAGGAGAGAAATATTTGGCATCCTTTATAACATGTATATTTTCAAATTAGGTAAAATTCGTATATCTGATCAATAGTATCACGAAATACCTCAATTCAGAAGATTTAAAAAGCGTCATCGTTAATATGTAAATTTCTCTACGACTAGCTCTGCTAAGCGATACTTCTGTTTCCATAAAAATTTACTTGCGCATCATAAATCAGCATAATAATTTTAATACCTGTGAATTTCATAAGGAAATTTTTAAAAAAAAGTCTATAGAACTTGCAAAGGGTTTACCATCTTCAATCATTTTCCAGGCTCTTAGTATGTATAAATTTCTTGTTTGTAGATATGATAGAAACTCAATTATCTCAATAATTTTTAGGGTTGTGCTGATATTAAATATCATATTGGTTCGTGCTGATACCTGTACTATCTTTTTACTTTTTTGTTATTTTATGTTAAATATATTTATATAATTTATTTTACATTATTATAATATTTCAAAAGATTTTTTATTTATTTTTAAAACAATGGAAATGAGCTATACGTACACCCACTAAATTCTAATAACAAATAAAATAATTGAAATAGATAGTAATGTAGATGACATACTTGAAAGAAATCAAGGAATATTAAAAAGAATCTTTATATCTAGACGGTATAATAACATATTTTTCATATTTTATCTAGTACTGCATGGTTGGGTAATGATTGACCCATTTGTTTGGGTAGTATCTGATTATTTTTTTAAACTAAATAAAAGGTTGGGTTTGTATGAATCCCACTATTTTATAAATGCTAATTATATGTCTGTGTTGATTTAGATAACTCTAATAACATTAATATTTCCTCTGGAAACTTGACTATTTATTAGAGAATTAATGCTGAAAAATATCCAAATTTGTCAAAACTTGTATGTAAATTTTTGGCGCCTCTTGAAACAAGTGTCTTATCGGATTCTATCTTCAGCAAGGCAGGGGATATAGATAATCCACATTGTAGACGCTTATTACAAGAAAATCTAGTGACTCTCATATTTATTTTAAAAAATATCTAATATATTATAATTTTATATATTATTTAAAATAAAATGGATTATTAAAAATTATAGTAATTAAATAAAAATATTAAAATTAAATTAAATGCATAATTCAGTTTTTTTGCCTAAATATGGATTTTTTAATTACATTTGGTTAAGAGGGGGTGGTAAAAATCATTATAAATATCGGCGGTTTTAAACCAATATCGGAAAATATCGGATCGATGAAAAATATGTGGATCGGCACAGCCCTAATAATTTCAAAAAGATTTAAATTATTAATAATGTATAAAGTAGGCATATTTTATTTATTAAGCTTAAAATTTTGGAAGTCGTTATCTATTCAAAATAAAATTTATCTATTTAATATGTAATATATGTAAGGCACTTATGGTTGTTGGCATTAGCCCTCCTCCTGTCAGCCAATGTCTTCTCATGTAATTGTTTTCCCAATTTTTTTGAAGCTTTTGAGTTTTGCTTATGAACTCATTACAAGGTTATTCCGACTAGAGGTCTGCAATGGGCGGACTAATAAATTGTAAATACTGGTCGGTGGATGATCGGGCGGTTTAAAAAAATTTTAAAACAATGGGCAGGTGAATTTGTAATATTTTTCGGTAAAAATTAACAGAACAGAGGTCTACTTAAAAAAATCAATTTTTTATTTCATAATTTTGCATATTTTAGGTTAAAATACATTAAAATAAAACATATGAAGGGCCAAACATTTAAAATAATTTTTAAGCATTGGGCGACAAAAGTTTAAACAAAATGATTCGATAAATGAAGAGTGAGTAAATTTTAAAAAAATGGGTGAATGGGCAAGTGGATTAAACAAAATTTAAAACAAACAGGCAGACGTTTGTAACCTGCCATCAAATCTTTAGTTCGTATTTGTCGTGTCCCATAAAAGAAAGAAAGAAAGAAAGAAAGAAAGAAAGAAAGAAAGAAAGAAAGAAAGAAAGAAAGAAAGAAAGAAAGAAAGAAAGAAAGAAAGAAAGAAAGAAAGAAAGAAAGAAAGAAAGAAAGAAAGAAAGAAAGAAAGAAAGAAAGAAAGAAAGAAAGAAAGAAAGAAAGAAAGAAAGAAAGAAAGAAAGAAAGAAAGAAAGAAAGAAGGAAGAAACATCCTTTTATAAGATCAATTTTTTAAAGCTAGCAAGTCTTCGATCAACGAGATTATTGACCTCAAGATTATTACATGTACCACAAATGTATAAATTGAGAACATGGCTATAACACCAAATATAAATACTATGGTTCTACTTGCTTTTGATTTTTTTTTCTAAAAGGCCCCAAGGCTTTTTCCCATTAAGAGCCAGTTTGATGGGAGTGGGGAGGGGGGTCAGCATCAATGTTTTAGAGGAGTCAGAGCTTGTTCTGAATGCAGTTGACAAATTTAGTACACATAGATACTTGATGGATAGATTAGAAAGTATTTAAATATATTATAGTGTAACTTGCTCAAGTTAACATTTATAAGAATTTGCAGATTTCAGAATTCTTATAATTTATATTGAATTTTTTTAACATTAATTTCTGGAAGTTTGGGATATTAGAATAAGAGCACTCTTACAGCAAGCAAGACTTTAATGCCCACTCTCTCATGACTAAAATATAAAATCATTCAATTATAAAATGGATAATAACTAAGATGTGCTGATCAAAAGGAATCCCCCACTGCCAAGAATTCAATCACACATAATTCATAGCCTTCCAACCTCATGATAGAGGGCCCTGATTAGAGTGTATATTTTTTTTATATATTTATTGTGTTGATAGAAAAATGTAATTGAATTTTATTTAATTATATTTATTTAATTATTTATTCTATAGTATGTTAGGTGTATTTATTAAATTAATAATCATATTAATTTAATTGGATTGTATAAATCCTACTCAATTCATTCATTGTTATGTTGTGATTGCATTTATTATTATATTTAAATATTATTTTGTATTGATATAAGTCAATCATTGAAACATATTAATATTTCATTCATGATTAAAATTGCAAAGAAATGAAAATATAATATAATTGATTCAATTAAATTCCACTATACATATATATATGAATATTTTATATTTAATTGTACAAAGGTATTTTTTCTGAAAAAATATTGGAAAAAAAAGACCTTTGTTTTAAAAAATTGATTTAGATAAAAATTAAAAATCTTTATTTTAAAAAATAATTAAGTTGTAATAAATCTTAATAATACTCATAGGCATGGGATATGCAAAATATATTTCAGAACTATTTTTTAGAAAAACACTTAAAAATGTTAAAAACTATGTCAAGTTTATAATCTTAACCACATTCACTTTTTTTTTATCTATAAAAATAATAAAACATGCTATTCAATATTAATCTGAATTGATTATCAAATTACATTATGCAAAACATTATGAACAATTATATCTATAAAAAATTTAAATTATTTTTATCATAATAGATTCTTACAATTCAATTTTGAAAATCAAAATATATTTACTAGTGTAATAAATTTTGTTTAAAATAAATTTAATATTCTAAAATATATAGGCATAATATAAACATAAATCGTATTCTTACCATAATTTTAATTAAGGTATGTCAAATTTCATTGTTTTTAATTGAATTACACCTTTTGAAATTTACCGTTACAAAAGTTTGACCAAACTTAAAAAGTGAATTTTGATACACCATTTTAATATATCAGATCAATATCATGACATGACGATCAATATAATATAAATTTATAATATCCTTAATAAAATTATATGATCTGTAATCAATAATTTATTAGTATTGCCATTTGTCTATACATTTTATTTGTAATCCCAAGGGGGTATTATAGGCAAACGTGAATATCAATTCTATGAAATAATCTCTAACTTCCATCTTCCCATCTTCAAAAAATGATTAATAAGTTGTTTAATAACTTTTTAAGATTTAACATAATTTAACATTTTTAAAAAGATACGAATCATCAGTGTTAAACAAATATCATGTAAGATATTCCTACCAAATCCCTATACCTGCATAAATGTTGGGTAAGGGGAGAGGGGGGGGGGAATATTAAGATTTTTTGCTTATACACCACTTCAAAAAAATCTAAATACAGTTATTTATTGCACTAAAAATAAGCAGAAATTTAGCCCGCAGCGTCTACAGGCAGAAAATTTGCTAAAAGCAAACCCCCTCCAAAATCTACCCATACCCGCCTAAAAAAAACGAGGCCTTCGGCCGCTAAATTTACAGACCTACGATGTTATAATGATTTTATTAAAAAAATCTTATAAAAAGCCACCATTTATAACTTTACAACATAATATTTAGGGAAAAAAATTTAAAAATTTGTAGGTGAAAATCAACTTTTATTTAAATAATGCAATCTTTTCATAATTTGGTTGATATTCACTTTATTTTCATAAAATATATATAAGGGAATTAAATGAGATAACATATTAATATTTCTATAAAAAAGATCTAAAATATTGTAAAAAATATAAGACGAGTAATTTTAAAGAGGTATATTTAGCTTGATTCCACATACCTATATTACCTTTTAATTAATTAAAAACATGTATTGTAAATAGAGTTATTATATAAAATATTAGAATAAAATGAATTATAGTATATTTTGCATTGAAATTATAAAATTTTAAATTAAATTTACATATTTTAAAAGCGTATATATTCGCTGTGAAAAAGATACATTACTTATTTTATTAATAATCTGGATAACCTTATAGATGTTAATGCAAATTGTGTTATAATATCATCAATTGTAAATTTTTCAAAAACATTAATTTCGGGATATTAACAGTAAATTTTCTAAAAATGGGTCTGAAATTTAATTCCGCATTCGAGTTTTGTTTATTTTTACTTTACTCATGGCTCTTTCGGCTGAACAGGAAGTTGTAGGAAGGGTTAATAAATATTTATATAATAAATTTAAACTAGAATAAGTATTTAATTGATAGTCGGTATGGTAATATAAAAGAATATTTTATCCATTTATTTATTTTGGTCATGATTTCGCTGTTGATATTTTCTTCGGTAGTTTGATCGTTTGCAATACCTTTAATTATATACAATTACAAATAAAATATCAATAAATTACTTTCATCAATATATAATGCGTCATTCTTTTTAACTTTCTAAAGATCTTCGTAAAAAATGATTGATTGAGACTCCAAATCAATGATATATATAACTATAGATTGACGATCATGCATAAAAAAACGTCCACCTATTGAAATCAGCTGTAGCGCCATTTTGTAGCTTGTACGTTGATCAAATGCCTCAATAATGATAATAATTTTTAAAAATTTAACAATTTTACTAATAATTTTTAATGTAATTATGTAAAATAATCAAATGAATCCTAACCTCAACTGATCTTCAATTAAATTACATGGGTATTCTCTAAAATACAAAAACTCAACATTTAATCCAATAGTAGTACATAATATCATTAAATTACTTTCACCCAGAAATTATTCACATAATATCATTAAATTACTTTCACCCAGAAATTATTCAGAAACATAGAAATCACCAAAATTATACCCATACAAAATATTCCATACTTATATCTAATACACCCTCAAATATTCAACCAAATAAGGTCCACTGCCTATATATAATTGCCAAAAAAACTTATCACACAGATTCCTTTGACTCAGTCAAGAAAATACATCTTTCAATCATAGTTTTAAGTTAATTTATCTATTTGATTAATATTATTATAAAAATAAATTTATTTTTAAACATTCCTCAATTATTTAACCCCCAATCATTTATTAGAATATCTAATTTATTTTATACATATTAATTGCAAATATCAAAATCATTTATATTTTTATATATATTTGTTAATTTTTTTAATAAAATTAGTTTTTATAATTTTATCAAATTCACTTGATGTTTCATTAAAAATCTTATTATCCACTTATTGTTCATTTATGGAATCCTTATTATTAAATATAATAATATTTTATGATTCATATCTTATTAATAAATAAAAATGATGTACTTATATTTATTGTAGTTGCTGGTACTTTTAATTTTAGGTAAGTAATTTATACCTTAAAATAATAATCAAAATTTATACAAAAAAAGAGATCTGTATAGATATAATTAAATAAAATCTACAATACTCTAAAAGTAGATGAGGATTAATTAATTATGTTAAGAAAATAAGATTTTATAAAAAAATATCCTGTCGATTAAAAATTATTTTGGATTATGTGTTCTAGATGAAATAAGTTAAACTATCTTAAAAGATGGGTTGAGAGCTCATCTTACTTAATTTTTATTGTAATAATCATTTATAATTTTTTTTGTTTTAATTATTTCATCTTAATTATAAATGACAAATGAAAACATCTTTTATTTTTTTTTCAATAAAAACATAGTGTAATAATAACATTTTTTGCATGAGTTTAAATTATTATATAAATCATTTAAATAAGGTTTATACAATAAATATATAAAAATATAGAGTACACTTTAAAAAACAAAATGTATTTTTAACAATGTGATGATTCACATTCATATTATCTTTGATTATAAACATTCATCCTTTTTGATTCTATCATCACCTATAAAAAATAAAATATATTTACATTAGCATAAGATTATATATAATATCATAATTTTTATAATATGTCTTATATAAGGCCTGTTCTTTATACAATATAATTTTTAAAAAATAAAAGAAGATATAAATATTAATTTACATGACTTTTTGATTATTAAATTGTATTGCTTTTGTAAGATTTTGCCTCATACCAGTTCTCAATTCCTGGTTTCTCAAGTCAGCAAAATGAAAAAATCTAATATTTAAATATCTTTAAAAAAATAGTATAAAACTAATAAATGATTACCTTTGAACAATTAATTTTACATTTGAAAATGGCTGTAACCAATCTCATGTTCATTAATATGTTCAGTAAGATCAATAAAAATATTTGTACCAATTATTGTGGAAAAAACCAACACTTCCATTTTTTTAATAATATTTTTACGTTTAATATCATTTTGATAAGTTCTAAATGAACTTTCACAAATTCGGCATAATATAGACATACTAGATGAAGGAATCACTAACCCCCCATTATTTTTAAAATTTATGAGCATATTATTTATATTATTATCAATATATGAATCACTGACCATTGCATTAATGCAAACATCACATCGTACCTTTTTTTCTTTAATAAGTTGTTGTACTATATATCCCGAAATATAAGTTGTTACATTATCTAAATATAATGATAATTTTGGGATATGAGGATTTGTTTGGCTAAAATAATAAGATAATGCCTGGGGTATTATTGGATTTGAAATAGTTTTGATAGAATTAAAATCATCGTCATGATTATTTTGAAAATTTGAACATATTAATTGAGTATTATCTAAGGAAATGCAATTTCCTGTAATTGTAGCATCCAATTTTGCCATTAAGGAAATGCGAACAGCAGATCGAACCTGATATGCTGATGGATTATCATTAAATCCACCTCTGCTACGAATACTACAAAAATATAATTCTAAGTGGTCTTGAGAGGTTTTATATGTTAAAAAGAACCTTAAAAAATTGTTATATTATAGCTTTATGAATAACTCTTGTTATAAATTAAATATAATACTTCATTTTTGGGGTTTCCCCAGTTAATAATTCCTTCCCCATTTCCAGGATGCTTTTCATAGAAAGAATTAACCCTTCTACACATGTTTTTTTATTAGACTTATAGACATAAGTTCCATTTGTTAACTTGAGTGATTTTAAAGTTTTAATGCACTTGTCAAAATGATTTTCATAATCTGCAATTGTATTATTATATAAAGGGGCTTTATATCCTTTACCAAGACAATTTCTTGTATTAAGATAATCAAACATTCTATAAGTTATTCATAAATTTATATCATAATTTTTATTTTACTGATCTATCATCAATATAAAATTAATTGTACCATCACAATTTTCAAATCCAGGAATCTCCTGATGCTGGGCAAAAAGAAGGCTATTTGCAACAGATGCACTAAAAACTTGAACAGCAAGTTTTACCTTAAAAAATATTTAATAATTATATATTTATTATCAAACTTTCATTTTTTGTTTTTGGAAAGCAATATGTGCATTGCGCAATTTATTTGCAGCACGTAAACCTTCGCACTCCTGCAATTTGTGTAAATTTTGTATATGCTTCCAATCTATTAACTATAAATACAAAATAAATATTTAACCAAATTTAGCTAGCTACCTCTCCATTTGATTCATTTATTAAAATTTCCTCCTCCGCTAATAGATTTCTAAGTAATTTGAGCATATGACAAACATCTAGTAACATGTATATTTTTTCTGATTCATAAAATTCCAGCTCAATATATGGAATGATATTATCAGGATCCATACTAACACCAAGCAGTTTGCTCATTTTTTTATTAACAGCACAACCATCACATACTATGGCCTTACAGATAACTCCTGTTTCATTTATATTGAACAATGCAACTCTCACTAAATTAGCTAGGATATCTGAATTCATTTGTGAAACTAGAAAATAGGCTATTGGCATTTTCCAGCTGCTATTAAGACATGTAGCCATAAGAAACAGTGCCTTTGTTGCTTCTGGACAAGATTTATCTTCCTTTGTTGATTTTGTCCCATCACCTAAATCAACATAACCATGATATTCTGCTTTGTGGGGGTCATAATCTATTTGTGTTTTAATATGCATTTCATCAAGGCTAAGTACACAATATAACTGCTTTTCTGATTTTTTTTGGTAGCTTTTAATTTGGGTAAATGAAATAGAAAGGAAACCTTTATTTAATTTAATTTATTTTTTTTAAAATTATTATAATAAACCTGGCATGATTTCAATCTTGCTACTCCATGCCCTTAATGTGGATTCCGAAGGCATACAAAAGTGTGATTTGAGATATCTGTAAGCCTTAGGTGAATAAAAATGCATAGTCAATGCAAATTGACGGAATTCACTTGTATATATTTTTTTTGTGGGTTTGAGATGCCTCCACTGTGTATATGTGTTTTAAGGAATATAGCAGATGTCCCTGTAAAGTGCCTGTCTATAATATTTTCGACATCATCTGATAACAAATTTTCATCTTTTAGTGAAGTGATTATTGTTTGTAAATTGATTATTTTATTTTTTCCTCTTTTTGAGCTCCTATAATAAGCATGTGCTCTTTTTTTTAAGCGTTTAATTATAGCCTCTTGGTAAATAATTTTTCTTTTTAATGTTTCATATGTCGCGGAATAATTATGATCATTTGTTATATGTATAATTGGATCTTTTTCATATAATATATCACTTTTTAATGGTGTTTGTATATTTGAATAAACATTCGTTATCTAAAAAGTATATATTTTAAAATATTGTTTTAACTATGTAATGATATTGTTAACATACATCATGAAGTGGCTTAGATATACTAAATATCGATGGAATAGAATCTTCCTTCAATAAAATCTTTCCAGATATAGTTTGAATGAAACAAGTATTTTTAAAATGCCTTCCACAAATAATACTATATTTATTAGGCATAAAATTTTTTCTATTTATAGCATGTAACCATTTTTCCAATAATTCTTTGGATTTTAATGGAAATCTATATTTAAAAATAGGTGAATAATAATGAGTAAAATATAAGATATATTTATGACATTGATACAAAGATAGATAGTATATAACAATCAATATTAATATCAGATCAGTTATTAGTAATATAGTATTGAATCAGTGAAAATTTGTTGATTAGCAGAGCCTCTATTAATATATATATGGTTTACATATTTTTACAAATATTTAAAAATGAAACTGTATCATAGTAAATATGTATTTTAAAAATGGCTAACTTAATATTTTATCCAGAAAAATATTTAGGCAAAGTTCTAAATAGAAATCTTATCAACTCAAGAGGAAGAAGCATTATTTGTCCTAGCAGTAAAAATGAGAAAACTTTATATTTTTACTAAATAAGGATTTTTTTTCAATGTTTGTAGCTTATTAATGCTTTATGTAATAAATATGTTGCATATAAAAAATAATATATATACTTATGATAAGAAATATGTGTATTAGATTCCATTTTATTTGTTTTATTACAATTATGAACACAGCACACTCCCATTATCTAAATAAAATAATAAATGATAGTGATATTAAAAGATCTGTTTTGCATGTATCCTAAGATGCATTAACATAAGATTTATAAATCCGTGCAGAATTAAGTTAAACTATATTTTAAAAAATTAAAAGGTGGGTTAGTCTTAGATTCATTTTTTAAATATAATCACCTAGTCCACATTCATAAAAAAAGTCTTATGAAAATTTAAGAATAAAAGATACTATAAAATATTATATCATAAATCGAAACCTTTAAAACTAAATTATCGTAGTAGACTTGTTTTCTATATATTAATATTTCTTGCTGACAAATAATGGATAACCAAACTACAAAATGGCGCTACAGCTGATTACAATGTGTGGACACTTTTATAATGCATTGAATGAATGAATCGTCAATCTATAGTTATATATATCATTGCTCCAAATATAAAGAGCGAAAATCATATATTCATCAACAATGTTTTGGATATCTAATTGATAAGTATGGCAAATTTCGGATATTTGCCATCCTTCTATTTTTTCATTATCCATAATTCTTGCGAGTAAAAATGGATATTTGTGATAAAAAATTTAAACAATCATAATTAAATCGATCATTTAGATGGTTAATTATTGCATTTAGCACAGGGAAAAATATTTCCGTTTTATATCTATAACAATAAATAATAATTAAAAAAAATTTTAATTTATTCAACTTGTTTTTTTTTTGTTCAACATAATTATTGAATTCTGTTTGATCCAATTTGAATATTGATTTCATATTATACAAATCAGTTATTGCATTATTCTTTCAAAAAACTATCAGATAAGGAATCTTATTTTAAAAAAATATTGTCTCCATTAGCTATATTTTAAAATTATTTATAGAAATAGTAACTAATATTAACCTTTTAGTCTTTGTAATTTATTCTTTGTATGTTAAATTAATTTAATTACCATAGCCAAATCATTACCAACTGCCTGCATTTCAATACAAGCCTTATGTGTACATTTCAATATTTCTTTAAATAGACTTAATATAAAATTTTCATCCTTAATTCTGGATAATAATCCATCGGCAATGGAAGAGGTGCTTGGGTCATTAGAATCTTTCAATTCTAATGATGCTAAAATATGTTCAAAAACATCTAAAAAGATTTCTACAGATTTGTAGGATGATGACCAATTTCTGAAAATATATAAGTTTCATTAAAAATATTTTATTTACCTTGTTGTGTTTTTATTCTTTTAAGAGATTTATTGGACTTTCTCATTTGATATTTAACAAACACACCTTGAACTCATTTAATATTCCCATTGCCTTTTTCATTTCAATTTTGCATCCACAAACATGAGCAACTATTAAATTTAGCCGGTGTGCATGACACCAAAAATAGATTGGAGCCTCATTCAATATTAAAGCCTGCATTCCTTTGTATACTCCTCTCATATTACCTGCACCATCCATACTTTGTCCAACCAAATAATCAAGAGGAAGACCAAGATCATTAAACTTAGAAAAAATATGTTTCTTTATATTTCCCCACTTGTTTCTGATGTTGTAAAAACATTTATGATCCTTTCTACAGGATAAGGATGCAGATCATCTTCTATATACCGTACAAACAAAGCTATGCATTCTTTTTTAGACACATCATATGTTCCATCTAATATGATGCTATAGGCACGATTCTCTTTAATTTTTTGAATAATGCTTTTTGTTATTTTTATCTTAATAATTTCAGTTATTTTTTTCACGTGGCCATATGACAGCAAATTTATATAAGAGGAAATTTTATCTGATTTTTTTCTCCGCCAATTTTTCGTTGTTATCCATGTATGCACGTAAAGTTGGAACCGTTTTTGCCATTAATTTTATGAGGCACATAAAATTACCTTCAAACCCCAAAAGACTATATTACATTTTATAAGGTACATAATGGCATCGATAATATTATCAACTATATTAAGATTTTCCATGATTATATCAAGCTTATTTGATAGCAAATGATCTTGAATGCGCTTACTTGCAAGCCAAGTCATGTTTGCATATTCACAATCTTTATGAAGAGAAGATGTTTCGTGTTTCTCTAAGTCACGCTTCATGTTTTTCCAATTATTTACTCCAAGTTGAGTCCAAAAAGTATTGGACTTAGGGCCACCAAACATAATACAATATAGACAAAAGACTTTATCTAAAGTAGTGCTATAAGATAGCCAATTTCTGGGTTGAGGGAACCATCTATATTACCCTTTCTATAATATGTTATATTCATGCTCCTGTTTAAAAAGTAAAAAAAATAAATACTTATAGAAATAATGGATGGGTAAAAATTAATGAAAATTATATAATATTTAAAACCTCTTGTGAGTAACAGGATATTGAAATTTATTTGTACATGGCTGACATGGGCCTACAGCAATTATGAAATTAATCAAATATTTGTCATCCTAAATAATATAAAGTGAAATGGGTCATTTGGTTCCTTCATTTTGTAAATAAGACTTGGACTTTGAATATCCTCATAATTTATTCTCTTCAAAAGTTATCATATAATTCGTATTTAAATTAAATACCTCATCATGCAAAGTAAGCACCTCACTGGAACTGGGGATTGGATTAGGAGATAATACAATTCGTGAATCTTCAATAACTAAGATTTTCTATAAATAAAGAGTAGTTATAATTTGCTTCCTTATGAAAAACTATATTTTTAATAAAATTTTAGCTAAATTGTAATTTTTTTCTTAACTACATTATAGTTTTTAATAAATCTTTTAATTCTACAAGATACATGATTGAGAAAACAGGCATTAAAAATATTATGAAGTCCAACATAAAGTTATCAGGTTACAATGGCAAGACGATACAAATGATAGGTACAGCACAAGTGAATGTAGAATACAAAGGGAATTCATAAATTTTGAACGCGTTACTCATAAACATTAATAAAATGTCTTTGTTAGATCATGTTAAAACATTTTGAAAATATACTTGAAAGATTCATAGGCTTAATAGATGCAGATTAATATAAAACTGCGTTCACATGAAGAAATCATAAAAGATATTATAATGACTGTAAAAACAATAGTAATCTTATAAATAAAAATTAGTATAAATAAAATTGTGAAATTCATTATGAAAGTATATTATCTAAAGAAATTCTAATAGCTAAATAAAACAATGATAATAATATAACCTAATATAACACATAATGTAAATAAAGGGGATGAAATTCACACAGATAACATTTTGAAAATAGTTGAATCCAATTCATATTTTAAGAAAAAAATTTATATTAAAAAAAGTAAAAGAACTTTGAAATCTTAATTCAATTAAAGATGAAAAGATTTAAATTTAAAAATTCCTAGAAATTAACATTACCTTAGTTTTATTATTTTACTACAATATATTAACTTAATAAGTTTTTTTAATACTTTGGTTTTAAATTATTATTATTAATTAACCTATTAAACATATTGTTAAATTGAACTTTATAAAGTATATATAGATATAAAAATAGTGTGATAAACAGTTAAAAAAAATATTTAATAATAAAATATATAATTTATTTTCTCTATACCCTGCCTACTTTAATTTTATTTTAATATATTGGTAAAATTTTAAATAAAAAATCAATTTCTATTAATTCACAAATTTAAGGTATATTTTCAATAATATTTATTGTCTTTAGTTACAATAATAAATTAAAAATACTACTTTTCGGAAGTAAGATGTTATTGTCTTTTTTTGCAACTGGGTTTCAACTCCATTTGTTATATTATATGGACTATCACAATTTAAGGATACCCAATTATTATTATCTCTTTTGATGGCTACCTTTGTAAATTTCATATGCTTTACATGAGGATGTTTATGTTTATAATGTTCATGTATCTTGTCACTTCTTATTTTGGAAGTTTTACAATTAATATAATCACATTTCACTTTAAATAAGGTTCTGTTAATTGGCATCTAGAATGAAATAATTAATTATTTTTTACATATTATGTTTTTTATTATTCTTTGCTTGTTGGTATATGTTTTTAAGCATGACTAAAAAAATTACCTCCAAAATTTATCCTGCTAAAAAAATCTATAAATTTATTAAAAAAACATAATATAAATATATTAACCTCTAAGAAAAGTACCAAATAGGAAATGTGTAAATATTAACTTGATAAAATGGTAAATGAAAATGGTTCACAAAGAAAGTTTATATTATTTATTAATTGAAAAATATCTTTACTTTAATTGACATTTGTCAGAAAATCAATGATAACCATCATAATCGTATCAATTAATGGATTTAAAAAGATTATAATTCAAATCTAAAATTACCCCCCAAAAATCAATACCTACCCCCAAAAATGCCAATATATTTTGGAGGCATTTGTCTCCTACCCTCCCTGGCCATGTAGACGCTGTTAGCTAGTATTGATACTGGGCAAATGTGGAAACTATCCACTCAAACTCTAACTTCTTTAATTAAATATTTAAAATAATAGAAATCTTCGGGATAAATAAAATACAAATTTTTGCATTTGTATGAATTTTTAAAATTATGAATTTGTAAAATTATGAATTTGTAAAATTATGAATTTGTAAAATTATGAATTTGAAAAATTATGAATTTGTAAAATTATGAATTTGTAAAATTATGAATTTGTAAAATTATGAATTTGTTAATAAATATTTAAATTTCTAAGCAGAAATTACAAATTTATCAATTTTATTTCCGTCATTTACATATGCAGCGTTCACATGACCGGATATTCATTGGAAGCAAACCCCCAATCAAAATCCTATACCTAACCTCCTAAAAAAAATCCTATACCTAACCCCCTTAAAAAAATCCCTTTCTACATTAAAACTTACATGTTTGTAATTATAATGATGCCCTGTGCCCTCTTCATATATTTAAAAATTATGAACACTTTAGTGCCAACTATAAAATAGATGTATGTAAAAGTTATTTTTTTAGAACAAGAATAATAAAAAAACCTTTCATTTAAATTACATTTATAAAGATAGCAGGAAATTACACAGATTTAAGTTTTAAAAAATATTGTCCATGATTGTATGCAATTTATAAATTTGGTATATGTCTAGCAATATTATTGTATACATCCATATGTTTTTAATTTTAATGGTGCCCTCTTCTTATATTTTAAAATTATTAATACTTTATTACCAACTATAAAATAGGTGTATGTAAAAGACAATGACATATAATAATACCTAGACTGACGATTCATTCATTAAAATGAATTTTTAAGCGTCGTTAAAAGCAAATCAGCTGGACCCGCCATTTTGGTAACACATATAGTAATTATCCTCATGTTAAAAACGAATCCCGGAAAAAAAACTCCTGGAAAAAAACCCCGGAAAATAAACCCCGGAAAACAAACCCCCGGAAAATAAACCCCCGGAAAAAAACCCCGGAAAATAAACCCCCGGAAAATAAACCCCAGGAAAAAAAACCCCCAGAATTTTTTTCCATTTTTATAGAATTTAATTAAGACCTAATAATATAGGCATATTTTTATTTGGCCTACTCTTCATAAAAAAATGCTTAAATAAGAAAAACTAATGTTTGAATTGGTACTGGGAAAAAATGCCTCAGTAAAATAACTATGTATTGTAAAAAAAAATTGCTATAGTAAAAATACAATCTTTAAATATGATATTAAATAGACTAAATTTGACAAAATAAGAAATTTTTATTTTATTGGTAAATCATGATTATGTATATACAAATTTTTATTTTATTGGTAAATCATGATTATGTATATACAAATTTTATAATTTATAATAATAATTATATGAGTTGACATCGAAAATTGAAGGAAATCGCTCTTATAAAATCTGGAAGGCTTCGCACCCCATCACGGTATTCTTCGCAAAGTTTCTTTAGACGAATCTGGTTGTTAGAACTCTGCGATTTTGTTTTCGATGTCCAACTACCTATGCGCCATCTTTCAAGTTTGGTTTCATCGGCAGCCACCTCGCATTTCATTTTTTTAATGAGTACCCAGATTGATGGGTGTTTATTCCCAACCAGATTAGAAAAACGATGATTCCAACCTTCGCATTGATTATTTGTTCGTTCTTCATCTGAGAGAGTGCTCTGATTCACGTTCCAGGTTTCTGGAGGAAATCGAGGCTCAATTCGACGTGTTTGGGATTGAGAATTGCTTCTTATGACCTCCATTGACATAATTTTTATCGAAATAATCAAGAATATCCTTACCATTGCTCGGAGTAACCGATCTCAGGAATGTCATTGCATTGCCCATATCACATAACGGAAATGCTAAGCCGTCCATCATGCCACAAAAAAAACTTAGTTTCATCGGTCCTGTATATACCACTCTGTCCTATTAAATATTAGATTCAAGGAATAATCTGTTGCGAACATTATTATGCGTTCTTTAGCTTGTGGGCCATTATCAAATAATAAAAATCGTTTTGAGTTCTGGGAGCCACAATTTGCCCAATCACTTATAATATTTAAATTTTTATGAAAATATAATTATATTTAAACTAATACCTTAACTAGGTCTTCCAAATTCTCAAGATTTGAAGGGTGTTGCATTGCTTTGTGATTCCTTAGAGTTCTTTTTATAGAATCTTCTGATAACATATGCGACTGAACTCTTTGGTCTAATTTTACAATTTCCTCTGCATAAATTTGAAGAGGTTTTGCCAAAGAGTCTGCACATCGCTTCTTCATGTTAGCAATGGATTTCATTGCTACTAGTCCATCAATATTTGATGGATGATTATGAGCTGTATCAAGAACCAGGTCTTGATTATCGAGTGTTGAAAAAAGTATTGCTCGGCATTTAAAAGAGAATATGAATAAAATATTTTTGTAAATTAAAAATTTTTTTTTGTCTTTATATACGGCATAAAGATCCTATTATTATTATTGTTTAATTTTATAAATAAATACCAAATATAGCGTTTTTAATTGATAAACAATTTTTATTCTTTTGATTAAAAATACATTTTAAAACTTTTTTCCGGGGGTTTTATTTCCTGGGGGTTTTTTCCGCTGGTTTTATTTCCTGGGGGTTTTTTCCGCTGGTTTTATTTCCTGGGGGTTTTTTTCCGGGGGTTTTATTTCCTGGGGGTTTATTTTCCGGGGGTTTTTTTTCCTGGGGGTTTATTTTCCGGAGATTTTTTTTCCGGGGGTTTTTTTTCCGGGGTTTTTTTTCCAGGGGTTTTTTTTCCTATTACCGTTAAAAACTTCTATTAAATTGATAACTTGCTTTCTTATTATCTCGATGATCCGGTAATTCTTTAATAAAGTTTGCATCAGATATAAGAATAAATTAGGCTCTCCTTTAAAATTTTAATGATTAGTGTAACCAAGATGGCGTCTCCAGCTGATTTGCATTGATGTACACTTTTAATGAATGAATCGTCAGTCTAGGTATTATATATGTCATTGGTAAAAGAGTTATTTTTAGAACATGAATGATTAAAAAACCTCTCATAGAATTAGAGTTATAAAGATAACAGAAAATTATAGCGATTTAAGTTTTGAAATATATTGTCTATGATTGTATGCATGCAATGTATAAATTTGGTATTGTATTATTATAATACATCCATAATAAAAGTATACCCCCCCCTCACCATCCACTCATGTAGACGCTGGACATATGAATATGAGTAATTACCTAAAACTCCGCGTTCACATGGGCGGATTGGTGGTTGAGTAGGCTAGGGTACGAATAAATTATATTTGGGTAAGAGTGGGAGAGGTGTCATAAATTTTATTTTTAGGTAGAATAGTCAAATATATTGCTGTTAAAATGTTTTTAATACTTTTATTTAGACCTATTATAATTAAATATATTGATAAACATCGACTAAATCTATACATTGCATAAAATGATCGTTATTATCATTATTTTTCAAATAAAACTCATTTCTGCATAATTTCTGATATATTTTACGTAATTGTTTTGGACATTCTATTAGCTACCTCATATTAACGCCTTACAATATACCATAATAATGTAATCATCATAAATTAGAGGAAGGTTTTTAATATAATGTATATTCTGAATAATACTCTCGCTATTTTTTATATTTTTTATATTTTGTATAATAGAATATTGAAAATGTAGCTATTTCAAAAAATATATGAAGAGACTACCATTATTAATGAAAATTTGTTATTGATAAGCAGGGCCCTAGCTCCGTAGATGGCATCGGGGGCAGCGTCTACATGAGCGGGAGGGGTAGGAACAGTTTGCATCCTATTTTTTTGAGGGGGTAGGAGGTAAGCTGCTTTATTGGAGGTAGTATAAATTTTTTGGGGGGTTATCTATTAAATTTTGAGATGAAATAGGACAAAATTTATTGCTGTAAAAATTATACTTTTATTGTAGTATTATTATAATACAATTCAACGACCAAATCTATATATTGCAAACAATCATACACATTGTTTTCCAAATAAACTATCCTTTTAAATTACATTTAAAAGGTTTAGATATTTTAGCAAGCTCATAATGCCATAATACCTAATTAATTGTAAATAATGGAGGTTTTAATTGAATTTATTATCTAAAAAATAAATTATTTATAATCACAAAATATAGATAGTTGGTAGTAGATATAGAATAATTTAAGTTATCCTTTATAAATTCTTTGAAAAGTGTATCAATAAATAAATAGGTAAAAATAATGATATTTTTTAGGGGGGTAGGCAAAGGTTTTTGAAGGGGGTTTGCATCCAGTCAAAATCCTGTCATGTAGACGCTGATCGGGGGAAGGGGGGGGGGCTTAAAAAAAATAAAAATTAATAAACAACTTGAGTATAATTATTAATTGCATTTTTTTTATAGAAAAATTCAAGAAAATTTAATAGGAATCATTAATTTTCAATGTCTTTCTGCTGAAGTCATTGATAATTTTATTTAAAACAACTTAATCAATTAAATATTAATTCATCGAATATAATATGCATATGATTTTATGTCATGCCTGGCCGAAATGGAGGAGTACACATCCTACTTCAAAAAAAAATTGATAAAAAAGTTAGTTTACTTATTTTAGGCGTTTTAACGTAACCTGTGAGTCATTTAAGCCAGAAGTGAAGTAATCATTGAATCATTTATGAGAATATTGAGTCTATAGGTAAAATATTATTTTACTTTCCTAATAGAACTCTTAATTTGAGATTTATACTCACGATTTAATCGAAGCCTCTTGTCTATCTAATTGCGTTTATATAAATTAAATTATATTGGCCATTTTCATTTATGAGGTATTAATAACAATAAATCCACTATATAAGTATCTACTGTCAGTAGGTACTAATATAATGGATGCTAAAAATTGTATTGATTATACAATTATATTAAAAAATAAAAGAAGTGATAATTCCAGTGGCGTAGCTACGGGGGTGGTTTTGGACCCCTCCCAGAGCAAAATTTTTTTTTAGATTATACGTTCAAAAGACTTAAAAGTGATTTTATATCAATATATTTTTCTGGTTTTGATGTTTGTGGAAGGATATTATATTACTATTGAAATTATTCTGGATAGTATTATTATAAAGTCATTGAGAATAATATACTAAATTATAATAACATATTATTGATTCATGGCCGGGCAAAAGGGCCGAAGGCCCATTAAAGGGGGTCTGGGGGGCGAAGCCCCCCTGATTTTATATGTATGGACCTCCTCTAAGGAAAATTCCTAGCTACGCCACTGGATAATTCTTTTGATTTGATTACAATTAAGTCTGAGAAACTTATATCAAAATTTAATCTCATCTCTCAAAAATCATCAAGGTTTAAAACACCTATAAACCTTCAAGATTTTTTAAATAGTAAAAAGGACTTCAATTGGATTTCCTTAAAAAAGAATTAAGATATTTATAATCTTCCACATGTTTTAATACATTGTCCCCTTGACCCTGATTGTTTTATATAAGATATAATGACCCCATTAGAATCTTTATAATACTTAAATATGGAAATGTTATATTATGAAATGAGAATAGAAAAAGTATTATTAGCTGCAGAAGTTAAAGAAACATAATTCTGAATATATCGTAAATATTAAATATTAAAAAAATAACATCTTGCATTTAAGGAATTTTAAATATTACATCACAGCCATCATCATGATGTATAAACGGCTTTTTGTGGGGACTCATTCTCTATACTAAAGAGAGTTCTATCAAGCACTAGAGAATCGATGAAAGATTGACGTAAACAAAATTCAGTATTAATGGCTTATGGGAAAAAATAATATAGAATTTCGATTTTAATTCTGTTAAATTTAAAAATAAAAATCGTCGCTTACAAATTTCTAATAAATAGCAAAAAATTTATATGATTTCCTAATTATTTGTTTTACTTCAAAAAATAATGCCCCTTCCCCCTAAGTAAACAGTTGCTCCCCCCCCCAGCTGGAAATTCTTGGCTACGACCCTATTGATATGGTGTATATCTGGATGCCGGTAAAAAAAATTTTAGGAGGATAGCATTTTGAGGCATCTAAATGCAAATCAACTAGTAACACACATTTTGGTTTCTTTTATATATAGGAATTTAAATAAATAAACTGAATTTTTTTAGGTTATAAATTTAAAAAATTATTTATCAGGGAAACCAAAATATAACGTTCTACAGCCCATAGCTACTAATATAGTGAATACTAAAAATATTTCCACAATCGATATGTTAAAAAAATAAAAGAAGTTATAATTCTTTTGATTTAGAATTAAGGCTGAAAAACTTGTATCATAATTTAGTCTCACCCCTCAAAAATCAACATGGGTATGTAAAGCGCTTATAATTTTTCATGATATTTTGGTCGATGACAAATTACAATTTAATTTTGAAAAGGATTCCGCGATCTTTAAAATTTTTTTTATGAAATTGTAGAAGGCTATATAGATAGATTTACACAATATGATTATAACATCGTTTCATGTTTAAAACATTCCCCCCCCCCCCTCTTGATAATTATTTTATGGCAGTTAAAGTGTAAAATACCCACAATAGTAATTAATTCTAAATATGAAAACATTACATCGTGAGTTGACAATAACAGAAGGATTATTAGCCACTGATGTTAAAGACACATATTATCTTGAAATAATTCTATTACTGCTAGCAGCGACAATCATTAGGAAACCAGCGGTTCTTGTGAAACCTGAAAAAATTCCTATCGTTTACCAGAGATCAATGAAAAAGTTATGTAAAAAAAAATGTTTTAATTCATTTATGTTAAAATTTAAATATCAAAATTGTCGTATTATATTGTAGTATTATTTTATATATTTATTTTTACAAATTTTCAGTAAATAAAGTAAAAATTTTAATTTATATATCTTCTTTAGATTTTTCAATATCTAATGTCATTAATTTCTATTTTTTAGAGATATCAATTCCATAACACTCCTTATGATTCCGCCGTATTGATGTATCTCTCATAAACAAAGTGAAAGACGGCATAGAAAACTAAAACGAGTTATAGATCATGATAAGCAAAATATACTCTCATCTCGATAAATAGTTATTCATTACTATTATTATATGCATAAACTAAAAAAAATATCTATACATGTTTCTATGGATAACAAAATTTTTATTTATAATTTTTATCTTCCATATATTTTAGATTACACCTTTTTTAGATGCTTTGCTAATATATAATGATAAGCCCTCATTTAATAAGGAGTTGCGCCTGATATTACCTCTTCTGCAAGATTAGTTTATTATTCTGTTTAATGTTCTATTTCTTTAATTTTCTAGGCTGATCCCGCCTTACTCCCTCTATTGTTCAAAATCATGATCTATTATTAAAGATATGCGAAGAAAAAAATAGCGATTTAACAAAAGCCTTTACCGTTCTAGACATATTGGTAGCCTACATATTGCCATGATTTAACAAAATAAGGTTAGTTACTATTATTATATAAAAACTATGTAGTTATATCAACTTTTTTCCCTTCGTCAGACATTAACTCATCTGCAAGTCTAGTTTTTTATTTAATTTAAGATTTTATTTCTTTATTTTTAGGCTAGCCCAGTCTTAATCCCTCACATTATGCGATCTGCAAGTTTAGTTCATTATTTTATTTAAGGTTTTATTTCTTTATTTTTATAGGTTAGCCCAATCTTAATCCCTCACATTATGCGAAGAATTACATTTGCATAGTAAAACAATATATATGAATATGATAATAACAAACTTGAAACACATTAAATAAGCTTGAGAAATTGGATTTGAACAGGGTTATTAAAGGATCGAATCAAAAGATCGCCGATCCTGGATTCGATCCTAAATTTGTCAATTTTCCAGGATTTATGATCCTGATTTAAATTGAGGATGGTGATCGAGATCAGATTTATTTAGTATTCGATCCCGATCCTTTTAAAAATTAATTTTTTACTTAAAAAGCAATAAATAAAATAAAAATTTTGAAAATTAAATAAAAATATTATTTTTTAAAAAATATCTATCTACATCATATTTTATCAACTTCCATTCTACCATATTTTATATTTCAACAACTTCCAAAATTTTATCTAAAACGAGATTTAGAGCCTAGTTATTCATTCAATTATATTATTATAATATATATAAATTAGGTTTTAATAATGTAATCCATTATATATTTATATATAATACATCTACTATTGATGTGACAGCAGATATAAGTGAGAATGAGAATCTTTTACCATTTCATAATTTACGTAAGTATTTTACTTTATATGATACGGATGGAAGTAACTATACAATGATCAGTGCATGCTTTTGTAAGAACATAATATCCTCTTTAAAGATTAGTAGTTCGAATCTCAAAAGGTATTTAGAAGTAATTAATCCTTTTAAAAATACAGTTTTTATTATTTATTTGTGATGAGCATAATTATGCATATAATAAGAATTATTTACAATTAATCAAATATTTAGTGATATGTTAATAAGGGCTAATTTTTACAGGTACCTGATTTATATGAGCGAATATAATTATAATTTCTTAATAGATTTCCTTCACTTTATGATGACAGTTACATGTTTGTAGCAATAATTCACCCAAAATTTAATCTAAATTGGCTTTATTTTAATCTGACACAAAATCCGTTGGTAAAAGAAAGGTTTATTGCCCATTTGGAAAATATGCAGGATCAAACACGCGCTTCAAATAAATGTATGGATGAAATAGATACCTTTTTGGAGAAAAATTCTTCACAAATGCTAGTTCCATTAATGAATTTTTTTTATTCAAAGGATAGTACAATGAATATTTTTAATACTTATGTTAATTTAAAAAAATATTTATTGAATATAACACACCTTTACCATCAAACGCTCCTGTGGAGCACTTGTTTAGTATAGCTAAACTTGTGCTTAATGAAAGACTTGCATGTTTAAATGATAATAGCTTAGAAAAAAAATTTATTATTAAAGGCTAATTATAAATAAATATATTCTAATTGTTTTACTTATATTATATTATTCAATTAAAATAAATTTATATCATATTTAATTTATTTTTATATTAGTTAATTTTGCATCGATCAAAAATTTCCTTCAGAAATTTTAATAGATTGCAATCCTTTTTTTAAAAAAAACCTCCTTTTTTGAAAAGATCGTGATTCGATCTTTTTAAAAGGATCGATTAACAAGCCTGGATTTGAATTAGAGACCTTCATGGGCCTAGATTTTAGGACCAGGCCCGGCCCAGGCCCATCGTAAAAAATTTTTTTAAGCCCAAGCCCGTCCCGTTTTTAATATTTAAAAAAATTCCCAAGCCCGCTATAATATTTAAAAAATTTACCCAAGCCCATAAAATTATTTTATGTATACTTAACTTATGCTGAAGTAATACTAATAGAAATATAATATTTTATTTAGTAATAATATATATATATAATATTAATGGCCGTTGTGTTAAGTTAAGTAAAATTATACCAATTTCCGATTTAAAAAATATATACTCTCCCAAGGTGTATAGGAAATTTGATAAATAACACTAATAAAATCAAAATGATTTGTTATATTTGTCCTATTAAGTATCCTTAAAATAAGCTAAATTTGAATTTAAAAATTTAGGCCCAAGCCCTATTGCAAAAATTTCCAACGAACCCAAGCCCGGCCCAGGCCCGCTAGAAAATTTATAATTAAACCTAAGGCCGGCCCGGCCCATGAAGGTCTCTAATTTTAATATATAAATTTTTAAGTTTAAGCTAAATTTAGCAAAAATTCATGACAAAACACCCTGCGGCATGATACTGAATGTTGTTTATAAAATGCGGAAGATTTTTTGCTTTCAAAAATTATTCCTTTTTAAAAAAGAACTTAATTAAATTTGAAAATATATATTTAAAATGCATTATTTTAAAAATTGAAATTCCCGTTATTCACGGAAAATTTATGTTCACGTCCGATCACACCGGGAAAAATTTTATGAAGGCCCGTCACGCCTTAGTAATTCAAAATTTATTCCGTGAGCCACCATGACACGATGGGTCTCGTAATTTCATTGCCCACTTCTAGTTTCGATATTTTAAAAGTATTGTTAACCAGTATATACGCCTATAATTCATATATGATATAATAATAACCATTGCGACTAAATTTTGGAGTTCTAAATTATATAAAAAATATTTTCCCTTTATAATATGTTTACAAAACTGTAAATGAAGTAATAGTTATTAAAAAAAATTTATGTGAGAGACAAGTACTAAATAAATTAAATTTAAATACTAGTGTATTGATATCATGTTGTGGATACTATATTATACTGTTATAATTTGATTATAATTTTACAAAAAATGAGGTAAATAATTGATATTTAATTGTAACTATATTTATAATCAGTTAATTGTATTGTTATTGTAACAAAAAAAAAATTTAATAAAATATAAAACTTTTATTTTATCAAGTTTATTACTAATAAACTAATAGAAACATTCTTAATCTTTGTAATAAAACAAATATTATTTATGTTTTTTTACCAACCTTCAACCGTATTTGAATATTATTTATTGTTCAAAAAGTTGAGTATAAATCTTTAGAAGCTTGATAAGCAGAAATCTGTGAGTGTGGATATTTATATGTTACCGTCATATCACGTTAAAATACGTATTGCCACAAATTTTTCAAGAAAATTGAGAAATTTACAGAAAATTTCATTAAACATTCACTTTCTTTCCTTCTTTGTATGTTATTGCCTTTAATTTTTCAAGACAATTAGGTGAATCTACTGAAATTGTCTCTACTCGATAAATCATGGGCTGAGGATCATAGTTTTCTACCATTTTTTGCAAAGTGCATTTTTTTTTTCTCTATGAATCGGTATTCTTCCATATCACCAATAAAATTGCTAAAATATAATTTAGAATAATCCTCTATTTTTTAATATTATGGTATGGTGTTATTCTCTATCTAATTATAATAAATATATTTTTATTTTTTTTAAAAAAATGCTATCCTTAAAAATTATTTTAAAAAATGAATATTTCCTTTAGTTCCTTTTTCTAAGAATATACCCAAAGCTATCGCTTAAAATTTTTCGAGATAATTCCTTTTGTTGATTGAAATTGTTTTTCAGAAGAAAATTCATAAACATTTCTTTCAATAAGCCACATCACCTGGCCTTTTTAAAAAATAATTAAGCGAGGTAAAATTATTTTAGAATAAAATTATAGATAAATTTTTATTTCTTTCTTTCCCTGTTGCATACTGCCTTCGATTTTTTAAAATAATCTAAATTTTACAAAATCAATCCAATATAATTCCAAATATTACAATGTATCCACATTTCCGTACATTAATTTAAAAAAATAATATAATTCACTAAATTGTTATATTTTATTACAACAAGAAAGGCAAGAAAACATTTACATTTTTGGGGAGAAGCTGGTTGTTAATAACGAAATTGCATTCAACAAAACCTTTGCATCCAAATTTTGAATCCAATGAAAGCAGACAGGTATCCACAAGGGGGTGACAGGCCCCCAAAATAAATTTGCCTTTTAAATTTGGTCCATTCGATAAAAATTTTTGACCTCACACCTAAAATTTTTCTGGCCCCCATATTCAAAAAAATATATTAGTTATTGAATTTTATCGCTCTTGATAATTAGAACGTTAGCCAAATCAATTGGATAAATGAGATTGGTAAATTTTTAGTTCGTGATGATTCTTCTCAACCTCTTCTTGAACAATAGTAAGTCAAACAATGTTAGCGAGATTTAATTAAATAATTAAGATAAATGTAGATATTATAAACTACTTCAGCTTATTGCGCTATGATACCTAAACGTTAATTAGACTACCAATACATATCAACTATCATTATAATATTTTTAAAAATTGGAAGAGGACGAATTTTCTTACATGAAAAGGAGGACAAATTGTTTTATCTACAATTTCCTATATTCTAATGACTGAATCCTTAGATGCCACCCATTCTATTTTTCTCTGGTTACATCTCATGGCTATCTGAATCTGCCAAGATGATTTTATTTTTAACACTCAACTTTCTTTTGACTCGGTTCCTCCTACCCTACAAGCTTAAATAATTGCGTGGTATAGTAAAAAAATTATATGGAATAATTTTACCAGAAGATATCATGTACCAATACTATGTTTTATACATGATGGTGAGAATAGTGACAATTACAAAGAGTTAGGATAAAATTTTTAACAGAAATTATAAATAAGATGGATGTTAAAAGAGTTTTGCTAATCATTTTAAAACTGAAAATCGAAACAAAACGACTGGGGCAGAGCGGGACATTTTTTTTCATCGGACAGACTTGGGATATAAAATAATTATTGTTTCTTAAAGATAGTGCAACCAAAAGATGATTCGACGTAGGATCACTTTACTCCATACTGTGCTTTTAAATTACTGTTTATATGGTTTCAAATATATTATAAACAGTATTGGTAATTGTGTGTTTGTATTAGAGTGGGCGCGGGCCGTGAAATTACGCGTGACCCATCGTGTCACGGTGGGTAATGCGTGAGTGTGAATAAATTTTAAATTCCAAGGCGTGACTGGGCGTGACGGGCCTTCCCAAAATTTTCCCCAGGCGTGATCGGGTGTGAACATAAATTTCCCGTGAATCACGGAAATTTTAATTTTTAAAATTGTTTTTTTATAAATATAAATTTGCAATTTTATTATATATTTTCTTATTTAATTTAGTTCTTTTTTAAAAAAGAATAATTAATGAAAACTAAAAATCTTCCGCATTTTATAAACAAATCAGGTATCATTTTGTTAGTCCTATTTTATTTTTTTGTTTAGGTGTTTTTTTATCGCGAGACCTTATGCTAAATTTTGCTTAAACTTTTTACAGAAAAGTCAGTTATATTTTATTTGTAAAGATCTTCAATCTTTAAATGCAACAGAAAGTGAAGGATTTTAAAGCTAGAAGAGATAAATGTTGGTGTTACATATGGATAACAAAATATAAAAGTTGTGAACCGGAATACTCTTATGAATACTATAGGTCCAAAAATATACCATGAAATAAAATTTAAGATTAAAAGCATGATCATTGTCCATAATCACTGATATTTGGACGGATGACTATAAAAATCTAAGTTTTTGAACCATTATAGGACATATTATCATTAAGGATTTTAATTAAAAACATTTGTTTTGGCCACTAGGGCAATGGATGAAAAAAGCGTCAAAATTAAAAGTGTAGTCAATTCAATTTTAGGAGAATATACAGAAGTAGAAAATTGCTTAAATAAATGTATAGTTGTGAGTGATAACGGAGCAAATCTTATAAGTGCATTCAAAGATGACGAAACGCTAGCATGTATATGCCATATATACTAAATAATATTATGCATTATATTTTTGACAATTAACTGAAATAGCCTTAAATATAAATGATATAAAAAAATAGTACAATATTTCAAACAATCTACAGCTAATATCAAACTAAGCCACACCCTTAAACAAGATGTAATAGCGAGAATAACGAGATGGAACTCTGTATATATCATGATACAGATCTGTATATATCATGATACAGAGTTTCTTCAAATCATATTCTGAAATACAAGTGTACTTGTTTAGCAAGCAAAAATTAAATAGATTAGCCACAATTGATATCAGTATCATACGTGAGTTAGATAAATTTTTATCAATATTTAAAGAATGCTCGTATAATCTGAGAGCAGATTCTCGTCTCACAATAAATAAAGTTTTTCTATGGAAACAAAAATTAATAAAATTTTGTTAACCTTCTAAACGTGATACAATTATAATCAAAACCTTAAAATACAGAACAAGATTTCTTTTAAAAGATTATTATGCAGCCACTACATAAGGTAGACTTAATTCTAGATACGAATTTCAAAAGACTTAAGTTTTTAATAAATGAAGAAAATGATATATATAAAACAATCATAAAAATGCTAAAAAATTAAATGATGTGTATAAGTCGATGCCAACTATCATTTATAACTTTCCTAACTTATCCTAAACTCATATAAAATCGTATATTCTAAATGGTCAATACCAACTATCACTTTCCTAATTCATCCTACACTCATAAAAGACCTTATATTCTAAAAAAATTTTTAGAGAATTTCTAGATGATTCTGATGAAGCATCACCGATGAAAGCTATGAGGATGAACTTAAAAGATTCATATAAGATAAAACGACAGTATTCTGAAGTTTTGGAAGCAGGAATATTCATTTCCTTTTTTGAGAAAATTATCAAGTAAAATTTTGTCAGCTGCAAGTTCGGCTTCTAGTGAAAGGTTATTTTCTGTAGCCAATCTCTTACTAGAGGAAAGGCGTACACAATTGAAATAAAAAAAGATGGACATTCTTCTTTTTTCAAATAAATTTTGATTTATAGATTGTATTTATTTTTTGTTATTAATATGGATTATGAAATTAGAGAAATAAATAGAATGAATTCAAAAAAGTGTAAAATTATAGCAATAGTTTTGAAAAATTTAAAAACACCGTGAATTTTCGAGCATGAATCAAAATATTGCTTGTCGTGAGCGGGCGGGTCGTTAATAAAAAATTAGGACCGCGTCCACCTCTAGTTTGTATATTTAATACCTTTTTTTATATAATTTTTATAAAAAAAATAACCACTTCAAGTTAAAACAATCATATTTTTATATGTAGAAACTCAAGCTAGACGTTATTGCTCAGTTTGTAATCATTAAAATAAAGCTAAGTGAAATATTATTAAATTGTTTATACATAAGAAAATTTAACACACAATATTTAATTTTGCTCCTTTATAAAATTTTCTCTTTTCAAATGAGGTCATTTAAAATGTATGTCGTTAAATATTTGTCCACCTAATTGCTTTATGATTTTTTTATTATTTATTTATGTTTAACTCAATCTCACCCTTATCATATTTCATCTCCTCGCAAATGTAAACGTTTAGTAAAAAATAAAAACTAAAAAATAAAAATTAATTTATTTGACAATATATATTAACTCATATAATATTTTGTTATTTAATTATAAACGCTTTATTTGAAATTTTTAAACAAATCTAAACTACAAATGTTAAGAAATTCTGTTTCAATATCAATTCTGATCTTTCTGGTAGCTCTTTATATATCCAGCTGTCTACCCGGACATGAGGTTAACGATTACAGAGGGTAAATAAATAATTATTTTTCAATTTATATAAAAAAAAATACAATTAACTTAAGAAGATGCATTGCATTAGTATATAATAATATTAACTTAAAAGATTTTATGATGATACTATCCCATTAAAATAAAATTGTTTTTGATCCGATCATAACAGCTGAAGTAAATCAAAGATTGTCACGATTTTTATTTCACCCCAATAGCTATATTTCTACCAATAGGTCCTTAGGTCCCCTAAGCTACAATTTTTATTAAAAAATATTTTTTTTTGGGAGGGGGGGGGGGAAATCACTCATATTAATGGGGTGACATCATGAATCTTCTTTTAAAATTTTAAAATATACGCAAAGAGCGGTGTGCCGAGACAACTATCTAAATTTCCTAGGAACTCAATTATATCTCCTCAGGGTTATTAAAGGGTATTTTTGAAAGTAGCGCGCTACCACTATAACTATTTTGAAAAAGTGGCCCAGCTACTGATTTATAAAAATTAACTTCGCTATTTTAAGCTATTTTTTATATAATCATCGGCTAAAAATTGTATTTCCGTATCTTCCTTCTTTCATTATAGGGCTTGGTCCGAGTTTATATATTTTCCTTTCCTATTTTACAGTTTAAAAAAAATAATTTAGGCCTGCTCTAGGTTTTTAATATTTAATCATTAATTAGGAATATTTTATAGAGGAAGAAAAATAGAAATATGAGAAGAATAAATGGTTAAATTATCCATTATATCTAAACTTGTTGAATTAATATAATTTAAATTTATTGTATTAGGCCCTCTAACTGTTCAAGAAAAAATAAAAAAGAAAGAAAGAAAAAGAAAGAAAGAAAGAAAGAAAGAAAGAAAGAAAGAAAGAAAGAAAGAAAGAAAGAAAGAAAGAAAGAAAGAAAGAAAGAAAGAAAGAAAGAAAGAAAGAAAGAAAGAAAGAAAGAAAGAAAGAAAGAAAGAAAGAAAGAAAGAAAGAAAGAAAGAAAGAAAGAAAGAAAGAAAGAAAGAAAGAAAGAAAGAAAAAGAAAGAAAGAAAAAGAAAGAAAGAAAGAAAAAGAGAGAAAGAAAGCAAAAAAAGAAAGAGAGAGAGTGAAAGCAATCATTTTCTAGCATTAGGTTGGATTCGCTCCTTGATTTTAAAATTTATTTCGCACCTAGTTGGGTCTAAACCCATTTCTAAATTAATAATTCTCGAATCAGACTTGGACCTTTGATAAAAAAAATCGAATCGGATTGGTTGGATAAATCGTTTTTGCGGAGAGGGTTGGATCTGAAGAAATAGGTCCGATATTTTTTTTTAGCTTTAAATCAGGACTGGAGGTTTTTTTAGATTAACTTAGGTTTTTGTGCGTGTCAGCTGATTATCCAAAAATAATTTTAAAAATGATCAAAAAAATATATAATCTCAAGTATAACCGCCGATAATGCTAATAAGAGAATTTTTATATTGGAAAAATAATATATCTACGATAAATAGATACCCGAGTAATTAATTTATATCAAATTTCTATAATAACCCTTTTCTTATTCATTTAAAAGGAAGTTATTATTGTAGTTAAAATAGGATTTAGATAAGTTAAAATTTAATTTATTTTATTACTTAATCTCTTAAGCTATAAGGTGTATAGGATCAAAACTGAAAACGAAACAGATATCAATGTGCTAAAAATTTTCGAAAAAAATCACCCAGAAGTAATTTTTTTCTTCTTTATATTATTATTATTAAAATTTGTATAATAAATTCTGAAAAAGTTTAAGAAACTATTTTCATAATTTTTTTTAAAATCCTTTTTAAGGTCGATTTTTGGACGTCAATACAATCACCCACGAAATACACGGATGTAATGATTCCTCAATCCTACTTCTTAGACCTTCAAAGCATGCTTAAGGAAGCGAATATATTATTCGCTGAGACCATTCCCGATGTTAAAAAGTATTCTCTTTAAAATAATAAAAACTTATTTAACCATTGCTTGACTTGTTCTTTCATTGTTTACGTGTAACGTAAAAGTTATATTTTATCCTATAATATTGGTTCAAAGATTCTAAATTTCCCCTTAAGTATATTCATGGGGTATAATTGCGGGACCTCCAGTGGGCCACGCCGGGCCTTCTTCCTTTATTATTTATACATACATACCAATTACAAATTTATAACTAGAGAAATAATGTAATGTATGGCCGACAAAATATATAATAAGTGTATAACTAGTATAGTTTAAAAACAAACATTTGCTACCCGGTTCGGAAATTTCGAGAGGTAGGGATAACGTTAATTTTTAATTTGAAAAAAAAAAATTAAAAAAGATAATTGTTTTAAACCATGGTGAATGCCTTTATACAGGCACGAGTAAAAAAAGAATCTTTTTTATCTAACTCACATTATCATCAATCTTATTTATTTAAACATATATAATCTATCTTTAAGGCCATTTCCAAACTCAACGTTTTTTGAGGCATGTTATCATTAATTTTTTTTTGATTTCCAAACAAAGAATAAATTGTTGAATTAATTTTTTTATAAACTATAATATTTTTAAAATAAATTAATCCGAGTAGAATTTTCAGTAGAGATCTGCAAAAGTAGGTCCGGCTCGTACTCGGCCCGAATTAAGGCCGGGTTCAGGCCTATTTTTTAAAGAGAAATCAGGTTCGGGCTGAGCCGGGCCGGGCCTAATTTTTTAAAAAATCCGGGTCGAGTTGGGCTTTGGAAATTTTTTTAATATTTCTAAATTTCTAAATTTTATGTTGAATTTTTAATGTAAAATAAAAATATTTGATTTTATTTATAGAAACTAGACGCCATATAATATATATCAATTATTTTTAGTAATTATAATAATTAATTTCTATATTTAAATAAATTCGAGCCAGGCCGGTAAATTTTTTTAAAAAAAATTTACGGTCAGGCCGGGCTTGAAAAATTAAGCCCAATGCAGATCACTAGTTTTCAGACGTTATTTAATCGTTATTAAAAATCACAAAAATACTGAAAACACCCAATAAAAACGGCTGTTTGGAAATGGCCTAAGATTATTTTATTTTTTAATTTTTATGAAACAATTTTTTAAAAAATTAATTATTAGAAACTTATGACAAAAACTAACTTTGGATATTTATGTAATTTAGACGCAATATCGATAAATTGCAAAAGTGTGTAACCTCAGAGGAAAATATATGCCTTTGATGCTTTTAACCCTTAAATTTAGTTAAAAAAAATTCATTAGGGAAGATAAAGAGGTTATTTGATAACAATATTCAAATCGTAATATAATGACTACAATATTTAAATTTTAAGAGGATAATTCAAATTCTTATTATATAAAAGATAAGAATTTCGAAATAAATCTAATCTTGGCCAAAGTCTGCCCCAAAAATATTTTTCCTAATTTTCTATTTCAAGTGAATTCTAAAATCCTTAAAAAAATCATAAAACAAAAGACTAGTTGATTCACAAAGAGAAAGCCAACAATTCGGTAAAATGCGTTTAAGACACGATGGCGTTATATATGAATCATTTAACTTTGATCGGTTTCCGAGATTCGATCAAGTAATTTTTTTATATTACATTACAAAGGTTTTCTTGTAAAAATCATTAAACAACTCAATAAATAACCCTATAAAAAGCCGGACATGGGATCTAATTTTATCCTCTGCTGTAGTTTACCATGCAAATATGAACCATTGATGAAATGAAAAGTAAATTTAAGTCACTATAACCGGGTTTCACTGCATATTAATTTAGTTATGTTTTAATGGATTGAGTATCCTATGAAAATAAGAGATAGTATAGCTATCCACATCTGACATCCATCTTTATTGTTTACAAAATCATATTGGGAAACATTACTATTTTTAGGAATTTTTATTTGATTATTTATAAACGTGGAGAAGGGGGAGGGGATTGTATGCATTTGAAGTTAGGCTAAATTTTGATGTTTTCGCCGCTTTTTTAGACACCTATACTGGGGAAAACGAAAAAGTCGAAAAAGAAATAGATATAACAATAATTCGTATAATATTATATTACATAAAGGTAGAAGCATGGATCGATTTTCTTCTCCAAGAATATCCCGAACTTTTAGAAATCATAGAAATAGGGAAATCGTACGAAGGTCGGATAATGAAAGTTTTAAAGGTATTTTGATTTTATATCACGATTCAACAAGCAGGTATTAATATCTGCCTCTGAATAGTAAATACAATATATATACTGTCGCACAACTGGCCGAAGTGTTATTTTAAAGGATTTAATATATTAATCCATTCAATTGGGTGAACCAATATGAATGGCTTGAAATAATTATCATAGAATCAATCAGATTAACCAATTTTTATTGTTGGTCAATTTACACAAATTTAATGCATCACTTATTTCCATAATGCAAAATAATCGTATTCATTTTTTATAAAATTAATCTCGATAATATAAAAATTAATAAAATGCATAAGCTAATTAATTGGCAAGAAGAATTTTAAAATTAATTAAGTAATTTGTTAGAGAAAAAAAATTGTAAGAGATTTATGCTCCAAAATCGCTAATATTTAAAAATCGACTGCCATTTAGATTCCCAACAAGCCTCAAATCATCAACAAAATATAGACATGTCCTGCTGACCGGAAAACATTAAAGTTGTATTTCCTTCCAAGAGCTTCCTTCCTTGCCTAATTGATTGTCACAATCATAAATTGAATTTTAAAAGAATGAGAGATTTTTAAAAAATAAAATTAAGTGGAGATAATATTTTTCATTTTCATATTTTGTAATAAATAGAACAAAATAAATAAACAGCATAAAATTATTGCCGATTCCTATTAGCTTTCTTTTTTTTTGAAAATTTGGGCAGCAATGAGCTCTGGGCCGACCCCAGCGGAAAAAAATGATTTTGCCGGTCTTAAAATAAATTAAATTTTAATATTGTTAAGACGTTTTTTCCCCATTATAGGTTAAACTTTTTCTATTTACTCTAGAATACATTTCATATTACTGTAATGTAAAAAGAGAATCCAAAAATTAAGCCATACAATGTCATGTATAAATAATTTTGTGGTGGTTGATGGCTAAAATATGGTAGAAAAATATTCACTTATAAATTGTCTTCTTTTAAGGTGGGCAAGAAAACCAAATCTTTCAAACCGGCCATATGGATAGATGCTGGTATACATGCTAGGGAATGGATAACTGTCACCACAATCCTGTATTTTTTGTCACAAGTTAAAATTTCATTCATCCATGAACACTGTTATATAATTAGTTTTATATAATACACGAATATAATAATGTAAATATTTTTATGATAAAATATATAGCTTATTAGGATGTATTTTTAATTTAGTAAATTTAATGATCATAAGAATTTTTTTAGCCATTTTAAACATTAAATATATTTCTAAAAATACAAAAACGAAAACAAACAATATTAGTTGGTAGAACCTAAGAGATGGTCTAACGATACTCTGTTACACGATTTAAGCAATGAATATCTAGATAAACTTGATTTTTATATCTTGCCAATCCATAATCCTGACGGATATGAATATACTCACACTGCGGTAAATATTTAAACCTAATAAAAACCTATATGCATTTTATACAAAAAATTGGAATCTATGTTTTATTTACTTATTTGTCAGGAAAGACTGTGGAGAAAAACCAGATCTACTAACAAACGTTCAACCTGTATAGGAGCCGATGCCAATAGGAATTGGGGTCATTCAAGTTGGGGAGGTAATTTTTTCTTTTATAAATATTTGCTAAAATAGATATTCAAGGTATTAATTAATATTCTTTAGATGTTCAATTAGTCCTAATTTTGATTGCCTTTGAATAAAAAAATAATTAGTAAGGAGATATTTTTTAAACCCAAATACATATAATTTTGAAATTTTATCTCATTTGTGATCATAAGCAACGGGTGCTAGCGATAATCCGTGTTCCCAAGTTTATCAAGGAGAAACAAAATTTTCGGAAATCGAGAATGAAAACGTCAAGAATTTTTTGATATCACATAGAGATTCCATATTTTCTTTCATGAGCATACATTCGTATTCTCAATTATGGCTTTTACCTTATGGCCATGGATCTCAACATCCGAAAGACTACGATGAATTGGTATGTATAAATATCGTTAGTCATTCTCACTATTAAATAAGCAATATAAACATTAAGCCACTAAATGGTGTCACTTAATTGTCACTTCACTTTTCAATGGTTTGATTTGATAAGTCAAATGTCTAATGATCTGTCAAATATACTCTAAAATTGTTATGAATGTTAGGAGAGAATGAGGTGGGGGGGGGGGCACTCCTGTTCAAACCCGAATTAATAAAATTTAAGAACTAAAATTTTATATATTTATTGTAAAAATATTAGAGATAATAAATACAAAATTTCTAGATTTACATTTATTTATAAATAAAGTTATGATATATTTACTAAAGCTGCTCAAAAAAAAATCTTTTTTTTGGAACTTTCCTTAATCATATGATATGACCAAAAATAAATGAATGGAAGCAAATTTGATTATATATTTTATTAATTCAATATTTTATAGTAATAATTAAATAAATTTTATAATAAAACATCAGATATTAAAAAAAATATTTGATATTAAAGTTCATGCATTTTTTTTAAAAAAACATTCACATTTTCAATTCTATATATATAAGTGATAAATAAGAATTCATTTTTAATTTTTTAGATTTTCAGTGTAAAATTTTCCAATTTTAGTTATAAACCAATTGCTTTATCATCAATATTACAGTGAATTAATATATATAAAAAAATTAGTATGCAGTAGGATTAAACGCCTCGTTGGCCCTTGAATCAGTTCACGGAACGAAATATCAAGTGGGATCCATAACAGATCTGCTATGTAAATAAATTATAAATGAAACTTTAATTAGTTATAATAGCGAAAACAAATTTTTACGGAAATAAATAAGGTTAAAACAATTTAATAATATTATTCATTTTTGGGGAAATATAATCGAAATTTAAAATTCGATTTCCAATATTTTAAATGTTAATTTAAATAGAATAAATAAATTATGAATTAAACCGGTCTTGTTTAAATTTTCTTTCATCCTTTTAAACTATTATCATGAATTAATTTTATAAGGGAGTTTATATAAAATGTAATCAAACATTATTATCTTGACCGGTACATTTCAATGAATATACTTTAATACGGTAGGCCAAAAAAATTATGGTCCATATAGGTTTATTCTTATAGATTTGAGTGCTTCTATTGGAATGGTATGTAATCTTGTATTACTTTACATTGATTCATCCTTTCACATGGACAATTTCTCGTTATTTTATTTATCATTGATCAATGCCTTTTTTAATTGTTTCAATTCGCTACATCATATTTCAAGCATATTTTTTCGTTTACGATCACATTCAGGGTCTAACTGTCCAGCATTTCTTATACCTGCTACCCAAATATTATCACTTATTTAATCTCTATTTTTTTTTAACTTTTCCCAAGCTTATTTTTATTTACTAAGCTTGTCCTAATCCTTTTTATCTTCCTCATTCCTTGTTTTACTTACAGATTATAATAATTTCCTTTCATCTTTTATTTTGTAGTAAACGAACTTCATTCAATCTATAAATTTTATTTCTCTCTCCGTTTGCCAGGCTTGCTTTTATCTAATACATCTTTAAACCATTCCCCCATCTCTAAATACCAATAACATTTGATTTCCTAACTCAAAGACGTTTATTTAATATAATAATTATTCTTACGGAAGTCGTAACTTCTCCTCAATGTGAATTTAAACTAGTGATCTGCAAAACCCGACCCAAAATTTTATGAAAAGTTAGCCCCAGTCCGTTAAAATTTTTAATATTTATATCTAATTTTTCCCCAATTATCTCCCATTTATGGCTATTTATTTCTTTCTACAACACCCTTTTATAAAGCAATTGTGTTGTTATCTGTATTGCGTACTTGTAATTGTTTCCCATTTTTTATTTGAAAAATCATTTTAAAAGAGGGATTAGCCCTTACTTAATTAATATAACAATGTAAAAACAATATTGATAATAGAGATAGGCACGCACATCCCAAATTAATTAGACCAATTTAGGTATGTCCAATAAATTACGCCTTTTAAATTTTAATAGATTTTGCATCGGGAAGTTCTCTAGATTGGGCATACGACAACCTGAAGGTGAAATACAGTTATGGACTCGAATTAAGAGATAGAGGTGAGTACGGATTTTTATTACCAGTGAATGAGATTTTGCCGGTTGGTCAAGAAACATGGGATGGATACAAAGTTGTTATAAACAAAATTATCGAAGAGTATGGTTTTTTAACGAAAGGAAAAGATTGAAGCAAACACATTTTAAATTCTTTTAATATTTTATTTTAATATACCACATTTTGTATTTTCAATATTTTTAATACAATTTTGTAGAAATTCAATTTTTTAAAATCTTTCAATAATAAAATTAATATTTTTAAAATTCTGTAGTGTATTATATTGAAAAGTAAAGAGACCAGTGTACACGGGACTAAATTTTGTAAATAAAAAAACCTTTATAAAAAATCTGTATATGTTAAAAATAAAAGTATCGATTAATATTTCAAAGGGTCACGTGGGGCACCAAGCACGACTATTTTCAAGAATAAAATAGCATATTTTATGAATAAAGAGACATGCACATAAATTTATTTATTTAAATAGAACTCTTTCAAATATTCAGATCTTAATTATAGTTAATGTTTATCTATTATTTTTTATTATAAATCTAGCTGATTTCTTAAAATATGATTGGCAGATTAAATTAATATTGATTTAATAATTTAAAGACCAAACTTTTTTTGGATAATATTCAAATTTTGGTTAAAATGTCAAATGCTTATTTAATTAATCATAAGTCAAGCTTATACCAAAGAAAAGACTTAAGTTGCACTTTTGTTAATTATTTATAAGTTTAAACTGAAATGGTTCCACGTGCCTCGGTCACCCATATTCATAAAAAGTTCAAAGGGCATGACCTATTTAGATATTAAAAAACCTTATTAATCTTCTTATCCCATTCCTTATCTAATAAGGGAAATATATTATAAAATTTATTAAAAAAAGGAAGTTAATATAAATTAAGATTTAAGGAGTATACAGCAAATACTTGAATCTAAGATAAAGGTACTTATTTCAAAACATACATCTTGTCCATTTTATAAATTGTTTAAGCCCGAGCCTATTCTGATTATTTTTTTAAAAGGCCCAAACGTTGGAACTTTTAGAGTTGTTCTGAATTCTCTATAGAAAATCCATGTTTGCTCTCACCAAAACATGGGCATACACTAAGATTAGGGGTATTGATAAAAAAAAGAGTATTTAATTAAATATTTAAAGTTTAAAAACTATATTTGCATTATAGATCTGCAATTGGAAAAATTCTAAGGCCCTTCCAAATTTTTATCCTAACGTTTCCTTTTTTTACTAGTTTGCCAGCCTGGAGTTTTATAAATACAAGGTCTAACCTGAAATAAATATATTTGAAACCGAAAATAAATAACTATTTATAATATTAGGGATAGTTAAATTAAATATTGCACTCTAGGCCTAAAACAAATTATTTGTTATTCGAAATTCGATTCGATTTGTATTTTACGAATACGAATAGCACAATTTTCGAATCGAATATGAATAATGAATCCTATTATTCGAAATTATTTATATATAAATATTCGTAATTTTTCGCAAATATTTTATTTGTATTTGTAAATTGTTGTAAGTATAATAAAAAAAGAAGTAATTAAATATTCCTAGTGGATATCATTTTATTTTCTATTATCTTTATCAAATCCATAACTTATATTAATTGCTGTCAAATTTTAATGGAAGAAAAGGAAAAGCCCCAAACCCAAAGTAAACAAAAATATAATTATTTTATTTTGATACTTTCTCTTTATTTAATCATTTTTGGTGTTAAGATTCCTGGCTAAGCCACTGCAATTAAAACTTCAAAATATTATTGTTAGTGATTATGGCAATGTAATTAATAGTGATGAAGATTTTATGATAGTGATTATGATACACTATCTGAATTAGATGATTTACTTTAAAATTTGATAAAAAATAAGGTTAATAAATGGGAAAAGAATTTTCCTAATCAAAGAATAAGAACTAGTCAAAATTTAGTTATTTAACTGCCAGGAACTTAAGAATATGATGTCTCTGAAAGAGGATACTATAAGAAAGACGTTATGTTTAAAAAATTGGTTATTAACAAATTCAGATATACTATAATTATATTTTTTGTGTATTATATTTTGATGTTTATAAAATGAAATTATTGTATATTTTCAGAATATTTTAATAAAATTTGTATATTAAATTGAAGAAATAATTTAAATATTTTTTAAGCAATTCTAATCTATAAATCGGACGTTTTTTGCCAATTTGTTTGGATAACGTTATATGAAATCATTTGGTTTTATTTCGTTTATTTTCTGTAAATTGTTGTTGAGAGAATCCTTAAAAATGTCATCTTAAAACATTATATCTGTTTATAATTTTTTTGCAAAAAATTATATATTTTTTATGCAAAAAATTATATATTTTTTATAAGCTTTATAAAAATTTTCGAATCGAATAATGATTTATTATTCGTACGAATACGAATAGCGCAATTATTCGATTCGATTCTTGTAGGCCTATTGCACTCATCGAGAACGAGTACATTGTATATCTTTTTCTTTTCATTAATCATCTTAAAGGATGGGTAAACCGGTATCAAAAAATAGTATGGTTTGATAAGCTTCTACAGTATTATATATAATAGCTTTTCGAATATCTGTTTATTAGATAAAATTTGAATAGAAAAAAATATTATATATTATATTAAAATTTAACTTTATTTATATATATATATAAGGTACTTTAAAAGTGTGTATACAATACTTTGATAATATTAACATCGTAATATCAAAAAAATGTTTTTAAATATTATTAGTAAATAATTATTTAATATTTTATACAAGGTTCAATCAATAATCATTAAAAAAAATGTTTTAATAAATAAATAAAAATTGAATAGAATTTATTAAGATGGTATTCTTCTTTAATCAAACAAATTGCACAAAAACAATACAAAAATTCAACTTTTGTATTGGAATCAAATTAGATTTAATATTTGTTTTTAAACAGCGTTTTCTCAAAAAATATTAAGGACTACATTTTGCATAATTAATTATTAATCCTTTTCTTTAAAAGTCTTTAGCATGAGCGAGGTAAAAAGTTGATTCATATTTTTGCAAGCTTTCCCTATGGTGGAATCTTCTTCGTTGAAGAGTCGACAATTTGAAAAAATTAGGTTAGCATCTGATTCGAATTCGGTTTTATTGTTGTATCTAGGAATTCAAAAGTTATATAAGTTGATATATATAATTTAAAATAAGAAATTTAAATTCCATCATTAAGAACTAAATTAAGTTACATATTTTTTTTAGAAAACAATAAAATTTACAAATTTTGTTTGATGTTTTCCTCGATAGTAGAAAAATCCATTGGATGCTTAACACATTTTTTGTATTGAGGAAATGATTTGGTATCAACGGGTTGTAAAAATGGCCAACTATTTTCATCACTTTTCATTGAATCGAGGATGTTTCTAATTTTAATGTAGTTTTTAAAAAATTATAATTAGAAGCTATATATTTATTACTATTTATAAAAAAAAATTATATAGCGATCTTAACTCACTTAAATATTTCAGAATAATTATCGTTGCTTTTTGAATCTCCTTCGTCGATTAATCTCTCGTTTTCATCAATTTTCTCCATCGAATCATTATCGATCGTCTGCTCTGCGTCTTCCTCCTCGCTTTTCTCGTCTTTTTTGGTTTCGCGTAATAATTCGTCATAATTTTTAGGTTTCCGCCCACGTTTTTTCTTAATGACGGTCACAATTTTCTCGGAATGAGCCGCCATCTTAGAAGGTCTTCCGCGTTCGCGTTTCCTGGCGGAAAAATTAGACTTAATTTTTATTTCCACAGCTCTAGAAGGATTGGTTCTCGTTTGTTTAACGCATACAGGACATTTCCATCGCAATTTCGATATTCTACATAAAATATGGATGATCGGTAAGTGCTTATAATATAAACCTTTATTATAGAGTGTGATAAAATACAGCTTTACTTTAATTAATTAACTAAAATTATTTCATAAGTAAATTCATAATTATTTAATTACAAATTAGAAAACCAAACGATATTTTATTTACAATGAGTGATAACATAATTATTAAAATAAATTTATAACTTGGTTATAGGGGGTTCAAAGCAGTATGGGTGGTAGTTTCTACTACATTTATCACATTTTAATAATTTTTTGTGTTTTTTGCCGCATATACAACAAAGTGTTTGGTTAATTGCCTAATTTTTTTATGTATAAAGAATAACGATTATTTTAAGAATTTTAGAAAAAAAATGTTAGTTATACCTTAGAAATGCATTGATAGCAAAACCAATCACCTTTGGGTATTATCTCCATTTTGGGCTAAAAATGGAAGATATTTTAAATCAGTAAATATATTTTTAAATACTTTGAAACAATATGTGTGATATCCTCTGTCACATCCATCACATAATAAAAGCTTATCTTCGTCATAACCCATCAAACAGAATTGACAAAACTATAATTTAAACATTATATAATTTCATTATTCATTGTTTTATCTATTTATGTTCATATATAAATAAAATAAAAGTATCAAAAAAAGATAGGAAAAAAAAATCTTTTTATTATTTACCACTTTCATAATAGATTTTTCCCAAGATATAGAATTTTTTAAAATCTTAAGGCACAAATGCAATTGAGAAGCGTTGGTAACATTGGCCAAAGCGTTTCGCCATTTGACAAGCGGAGGGTGTATAAATGGTTCTGAGATTGGATTGACTATTGGTTCATTACTTGACGCAGATATTTGAGCATTTTTCGTATGTATTGGAGCATCGTTCAGGCGGGTCTCCTCCATTAAAATTTGAGCGTTTACGGAGGTGTTAACATTATTCTTCAGGTTAGTTAACGCGCTATTAGAAAATTTTGATTGTATATCGGCGTCGGTTTGAATTTTAATCGCTTCCGTAGCCTCAATTTTGTTGCTCTTATTTCCGTGCTCGTTGTACCATTTGAGGGCCGCGCTGACATTTAATCGGTCCTTATTACTATTAGAGAGTTAAATTTTAAATTTGACAAAAAATGGCGTCTAAAATCCACATTCTATTTTGAATAATATAAGTAATAAATATAATAATTTATTTTTAAAAAAAATACTTTTTATTAAGTGGAGATTTTAGGTACCGTCTTTCAATCCCCTTTTCTAAGCTTTCTAATCTTTCAATAGCGCATTTTAAAGGGCATAAAACTCTTTTTCCAATTTGCTCATCTTCATGATATACAGTATCATTCTTGGATGTAAGAGGCAAAATGGCAAAATTTTCGTGATTTACAGTGTGATCGTTTGAAATATCGAGATTAACATTTTCTTTATCATTATTATTAACAGTAGAAACGTCACCATTATTGCTATCAGAAATAACGATGTCGTTATTTATTTTCTCAATATCTCGAGGATCTATAGTATTGCGAGCTATTTTAGTTGATTGTTCCGATAAAGCTATAGCTTTGGGGAGGTCCCGCAAAGATTTTACCCAAGTTACGGAAGGGTCGTAGCTTAAGGAAGTATTTGGTTTCCAAAACTTTTTTTATTTTTCAAAAAAGTATTAAAGTTATTAAATAAATATTTTAAAAAATCCCTACAATAATTTTTCAAGTCAAATTTTAGGATATTTAAATTGCTTTTACCTTGGATTGCATATTTGAAGCGCTCACCCTGCTCTCTAAGCTCTCCACGGCTTTCAAGGCTTCAACATCACATTTTACAGTAGTCTTCGTCTCATTTTCAACTTTAGAATCATTTCCTATATCTGTAATAGAATCTTCTTTTTCTTTCGCGGATTCTTGAAAACTTAGCAAATGTGTTTTGACTATAAAAAATATTTTTAGGTAGATATTTAAAAAAAAACTAAATAAAATTTTCATAACAGTTATATCTATTAAGGTTTAAAATGTAATGAATAAGGAATTTGTTAATGAAATTTGTTTTATACTTTGATTAGTGCTCTCTGGTGAGCAAACCAATTGAGTGAGTTCCATTAATTTGTGCAAGTTCTTGTACAATGTCTTTTCTCGAATACCTCTCACGTTTAAATTTCTGATAAGCGAATCAAGTTGGTCGGGATTATCAATGAACCACCATTTATTGGTATAACTTTTCCAATCTATTATTTATTTATATATTTCAAAAATGATTTGAATAGAGAATCATTTATTTGAATTAAAAAATAACAATTTTACAGCTTGTGTTTTAAAATAAAATATATGGATAACTAACTTTTAGGGTCTAGTGTTTGAATTGGTAAAGCGGGCTCATTAACATTCTTGACATCCGCACATTCCCCTGATATAATGTTATTCGAAGAATCGTCCTTAGATTTATGTACAATAACATCAGAATTTAAATTGCCTTGATCACTTATGCCTATTGCCAGATTTTGGTTGCAATTGTTAAGTAACATATTATAATTATCGCATTCAACGCAGCCATTAGAGGTTGTGATGTTATGGTTTTTGGAGTGATTAAACATCGTCAAGAATTTCTTAAAGCTAACTAAATTCGGGTTGTCAAATTGCGGCGAATTAAGTGGAAGTGGATTTTGAACAGAATTGATAGGTAAAGTGGGTAGAAGACCAATAGTATTTGATTCTTGGAGAGGTTTATTAATTAAATTTGATTTTTGAATAGCTTTCGAGAGTTCGCTATTGAGCCCTTGAAAATTAAGAGAAGTGTTGGCGTGATTCGTCATCTTCGATCTAGTATCTTCGTGACCGGAAATTATGCCAACGTTTGAATCCGGTGCCAAACTGTCTAAAACATTTTTAAATGTGTCAAAGCTTTGATTGTTGATCATAGTCGTTGTGTCATCTACAACTGTCTGTTGAGAAGGTGAAACGTGATCGTTAAAATTGATGGTATCTTTAGTGCTATCTAAAGGCGGGTTTATATTCGAATTCTGAAGAGCGTTGGTGTCTATGATATCCAAATCGTCTAGTTTTATGCCAACTTTATTGAGAATTTCCTGGTTTGATTTGATCAACTCGATCAAAGTGGAACGATTATTGAGAAGGGGAATGAGCATGGTGAGCATCATTATCGCGTTTTGATTATTGCTGTTATGGTTATTATTTAGAAAATTGTTATTGGATATGTTGGCGATCGCATTTGCATTACGATTAAATTTGTTTTCAGGACAAAATTTATAACTTCTATCGGATTCATTATTTCCAATAATTTTAGGGGCATCAATATTTTGTGTATTTTTTAAAATAATTTTCTCGGTACTGGGAGAGTCATCTTTGATTGGTTCGCCGCAATTTTTATTATTATTAGTATTGTTTATTGGATTGGTATCACATAATAATTTAACATTTGGCTCATCATTTAAGGTAGGATAAGCAGTCTTGGAGGTAATATTGATGTCTTTAATTTGATTATCAGAGAGAGAGTTTGGATTACTAATTATACTATCATTATCAATATTGATTGATTTTAAAACATTTTTCTCACTATCTTCGTTGCTCTTATCAATTTCAATCACCGAATGATTCATAAAATTCTCACAATTTTTGAAAAGGTTATCAGAAGGCATCTCGGAATTATCGCGAGATCCTTTATGTAAAATGTTAAAATTTAACATGTTATATTGATTGGTTTTATAAAAAGCGTTTCTGTCTTCCAGAGTTGATATTGCATCTCCACCAATATTCATTAAACATTCAAAACCAGTCTTATTTGGCACCTCAAGTTCACCTTCTGTTTTTGTATCTATGCCTTCAACCAAGAAGGCTCCCAAATACGGCAAAATCTAGAATTTTAATTTTAAACAGATACATTTTTGGTATATTTTAGTTATGCGGAGGCAACAAAACCGTTATACAGGAATGAACCTTAACTTTTAGAACAAATCATGTTATGCATACAATTAAAAATTTAAGACGATATAATTTGTCATTAAAACTTCACCTGGGGAGTTATTATATTAAACACTCTTCTTCTCTTCCATTTATTTAATTTTCTTTTAAGTGATTAGTTTTTTTTTAACATTTGAGAAGATATGTAAGATTTAAATCTTAAATTGATATTATTTTCCCTTTTTTATTTCCTTTTTTGGCATTTTAATTTTATATTTAACAAATATATATCAAATTGAAGAGAAATGATGTAGAGCGTTGAACGTTATTGATTTTTTTATGTGTTTTATTAAAATATGAGATAGCGTTATAATTTTATCCTTATATACAAAAAAAATTGTTGTTTTTAGGTAGCGTCTGTGGCATAGTAGGTTCATTGCATGTATCACAATCCGATAAATCTGAGAATCTAGCAAGGGTCATGTTTTTTCTAAAGCTACTAGTTCCGTCCTTGGGGAATGATATATAGTAGGTCGAACTTGACCACTTGATTCCGTAGATATAGCGTTATTATATTTTAATAAATTTTGGTCGTTGTGTAGCAAGTGGACTAACGTCATGTATCATTACTCCATGAATGAAAGCTTTTATTAATTATAAGGTCCTAAGGCTTTAGCCCGAATGGCCTTCTTCTAATTATCTATTTCTAATCTTCACACTCATATCAAATAATATATTCAAGTTTGGTGTCGATAAATTTTTTTTTATATCAAAAAAAATTGAAATAAAAATTACAAAAATCTTTAAAACCCTAAATAATCTTTTTTATCGAGATGAAACTTTGATAGATAACGGTTCAAGTCCCCGGTTATGTAAATGAAAATATTATAACATATTGATTTATAAAAAGTAATAAAACTTAAAGTTACTCTTTAAAATACACAAAATATTGTCACACAAGTATATTCCAAAGAATTTTAATATTTTCAACAAAAAAAATGGTATTTAAAAAATCACTGGGTTTTTAAAATAGACTAGAAAACCAGAAAGCTAATACTTTACAATAAAACTATAGAATTATAATTTGTGCTATACCCAATATCTCCTTTTGAATCTGTCTTGACCCACACACGAGCTCCTGATATGGGAATTTATTTTAAATAATTTGCAACGATATTCAGTTTGAAGCTGGTATAAGTTGTCCATGTTATTTATAGGTCCTTTTTCGGCGGCAGATTCCCCCTCAATCATTTTATCGTCAGTTTCCGGAGCAGTTTCATCCATAGTAACTAAAGGCGGTATAATGTCATCTTGTTTGGAATCATTTGTTACAGGGAGAGTTTCATCTTTGATCACGGAAATTGGTTCTTTAGTTATGATAGGTGCATCATCGAGTTTGCTCTCACTATATATAATATCTTCATTTTGAATTTCCGAAAAGTTTAATATTTCTTGGTCATTTTTCGAAGCATTTGTTTCATTTATCGCTTCATCGTCTATAGGATTTCCAAAATGGCCATCAATAAGCTTCATCCTATAAATAAATCAATATATTCAAAATATAGGTATCAATCATTTTTTTAAGATTTAATTAAAAAATAAGTTAATTTACCTTCTAATCTGTCCTTCGTTCAGCCACTTATCTTTTCTAATTACGGCCATTTTATCTAATTCTTGATCGATTTTATACATTATATCGGGACTATCCAATAACCGATCGCATAAAAATGTTAGTACCCATACTTTATGAGAAGTACTTAAGGATAAAAGTGTGATTGACGTGAGTTGTTCTGACACCTATCAAATATATTCAATAAAAAAAATTTAAGTTTCAAAATATTTTAATGTGATGCGTACCTCTTTTCCTTCTTCCGTTAAACCAAAGTATTTACAATATATGTCAATATAAAATCTGACAAACTCCGAAACAGTACTTCGATCAAATTCCGTTTCTTTGAAGGATCTTCCTAGTATGGTGAGATTCTATGATTTTAAAAAAAAATATAAAAATATTTAATATCACCACATCACGCTTTAATTTTACTTGATTAATGTAATTAATATCAATCTCATTGAAAAATTTATTGCCAGTGGGCTTGTTTTGTTTTGACTCTTCTTCGATACCACTCCTCGGGTAGCCATCGTTATCGTGAGAACCTGCTAAATCGGAAAAAGAAACCGATGGCAAGAGTTCGTTGTTCTGGTACAACTTTCTCGTCAGTATTAAAACTATGTCGATATAACTTTGATCGCATTCCTCGTCAACTTCCGAAGTGAACAATGAAGATTGCATGGAGTATAAACTGTATTTATCACTGGATATATCTAAAAAAAATTTAGTACACAGGATGAAATTTAAAAGCATTACTAAAAAAAATATATAAAATTAGTATAACTTTATTATTCAATCTAAAATAATTATTTCAAATTTTAAGATACCTATTTTCAAAACGTCGTGAAAATTGTGTATGAATTCAACCACCATGATTAACTGAGAAAAGGTGTTCGATCTTAATTTGATATCGGGTACTGGCGGGAAGTCTGGCAAGGGCTTTTATTTATTATAAGAAATTATATTATAATTTTTTATTACAACATTTCGAATATACTTATACGATGTAAAAGTTTTCTAAATGATAAGACATAAGAGTAGATTGTATACTTTTGAATTGTGAATTATCTCCAAATCATCTCTTGGTTTATTGAACTCCTTAGCTATAATCAACTCGACCCTCTTTTTAAACATCTTCATTTCTCTATAATCATTTTTCATTATAGTCGATTGATTAGAACAAATGTTGTGCCGCCCTAATTCTTCAGATTCTTCCTTGTATGGTTCGGAATTGATAGACTTTGTACTCAAGGAATTCTATATAAAAATATATTTTTAATTTTTAAATCGGTTTACTGTCAAAAATACCATATCCAGGTGGTATTTTTCATCCTTGAATGAGGAATTCCTCCAAGACTTGACGGGGCTAATATTCAAGCTGTTATTGTCTTCTGTTTCGTTCTTGATATTGCTCACATCATATACATCTTTCCCATTCTCGCTATATTTTCTCGTCTCATTTTTGATTAAATTATGATGCTCAGGTGATAGCAGTTTTGTTTTCTCAGATTGCGTTGAAGGTGTCGTGATAATTTTCTATATAGGTAAGCAAAATAAAATAAATAATATCAGATTTATAGCTTCATATTTATGTTAATAGATATATTCTGAAATGAATTTTTGATTATTGTTTACATGATGTATATCGCTGATTTTAGAATCGTTCACCCAAGAACTACCTTTTTTGTCGTCTACGCTTTCATCATTGAGCGCGGTAAAGTTAGCGGTATTGTTAACATCGAAGAGGCATTGTGGAGAATATTTAGTTCTACTACGTTTTCCGGTGAAAAATTCAGGAGATATAGAACATTCCATCTCACCCAGATTAAGGTTGCCAGACGATTTTAATGGGTCTGTATTGTTATCCCGCAATTTCCTTTTTTTGAAATCCTTAAAAAACTTATGGTCGGCACCTATTTCCAGAGCCTCCTTGTGGCGTTCTTCTAATTGGTTCGTATCTTGGAATCTAAATTTTCCGACAAATTCGGGATTATTTAAATCGATTTCGGTGGTCAGCATGCCCTTTTTGTCCTTGCCGTTATTATCATTATAACTCTGCAAAAGTTCTCCAAGCATTTCTTTAACCTGTTTTTCATTGTAACTCACCAGTTTCTATAAAAAGAAGAATAAAAATATAAATAATTAATTTTTTTTTAAAAAAAGAAAACGAAATAAATATAAAATAATTACGTGAGGATTCATATCGTCGTAACGGTAAAAGGTTCCAACCAATATTTTCGAACTAAAACTGAAATGAAGCCTGGAATTAAGGGCACGCACCCAGTTGCTATCCTTTGCTTCCCTATCTATGATCACCTTATTGTTTTCATTTTCGATGGCAACGTTATCGGGACATTCCTTGCCGGCTTTGGCTATCAGTCTATCCATGTACCTATCCACATCTTGGTAAGATCTGAGTCGTTTTCCGCAGGGGCTCACATATACAACTTCCCCTTTTATCATAGCTTTGAGGCTTCGGGTTTTATCCGTTAAACAAGCGTCGTTGGGGTGTATAGCAAAAATCGGGAGAGACCCTAAAAGTCTTCTAAATTTTACAGCTTTTATCAGTGTTTTGCGCTTGAAGCCGCCACCGAAATACGGGTCAAGAGGCACATAAAAGACAGATGAGTCGCCACGATTTTTATGTAATGGTATTTGGGACATTTCCGTTAAAGTGCCGGGTAATTGATGCGGTTGGGACAAGGAAGGAAACAATTTGGGACTGGAAGTCAAAGTGGATTCAGGCAGATGGTTATGTTCGGAGTTAAGTGATTTTATAAGATCTATATTATAAGGGACGTTTTTGCAAACTCGTCGTTTGCGCCTTTTTTTGGGAGGAACTGTTTTAAAATATCGTGTTAATTTTATAAATTAATATATTTTTATATTTTTAAAGTTTAATCACCATTGCTTTCGGTGGAAAGTGCGTGGGTATTTGCATTGGATGAATAGTCCATTTTTTTAGACTCAGGATTATTAAGGACTTCCTCCACGAAATTAAAAGATCTGTTTTGGTCGTTTTTATTACTCGATGATTCGGAAACGTGCAAATCTTCATCTAATAGGAGCATATAAAAATAATATATTAAAAATCAATTCGATTAACTATTCTTTAAAAAAAGAAGAAAAAGCATGATTCAAATCTTACTAATCTTCGAGCCTTCCGTCGGAGTTAAATTTTTACGTTTGACAGTTAAAGATAATGCCTCATTTTCTGTATCGCGTGCGATAGTATCGTGGATATCCATCGGTAATTTGTTAATTATATCAGCAAGGTTTTCATCGTTATTATTGAAATAACCATTCCTAGAAGTCATAAAATTGTTGATTTCATTGGAGGCCGCAATTTTGCCCTCGTTAATAAATTGTTTTTGAAAATCGTCCAAATTTCCACCCCTCTTCATTTGCTCTTGCATCAAAAAGGGTAATAAAAATGGAGGAGGAATGGGAGGAAATAATTGGGAATTCATGCCAATCATACCTTAAGTTTGAAGTTTCAAAAAAAAAGAAGTTCTCGCATTATTATTTTTTTTATTTGAGAATAAACAAATTATTAATTATATTATATATTCGTTATATTGTTGATAATATAGCCTATTTTGAAGATAAAAGTATAGATAAATTTAAAATACATAGAAATAAGAATAAATTAAGTCGAATAGAGTAATAAATATAAAGTAAAAAAAATTTTTTTGTAATTTTTTTTATTACGATATTATTATAGATATAAAATAATATATTATTAGAATATAAAAGTATATATATTTTTAAAAAAAAATATCGGAAAAACAAAAAAAAATGGTTTTTTAAAAATAATATATATATTAATAACTTTTTTGGTCTTCCTCGTTCAAATTTGGCATTAGAAAAGTAGGGGGAAATGGCGGAACCATAAAAGGCAAAAACTTTAGAAAATTCTGCTCATCACTTTCTTTTACATTCTTAATATATATTGATAAAAACAAAAATATTAAAATGATAAAATCGAGAAATTAAAATAATAATAATACCTTATCTTACATATAAAAAAATAATTTTAATTTAATATAATTTTTTTTATAAAATTTATGTCTCATTATTTTGTTTCTATTATATAATTCGTTTACATTTAAATAATGTCCAGATAAGAAGACATGTGGGGGAGGGGGATACATCAAAAAATTACTAAAATCAATAGGGAAAGTTAAATTATTCAAAAATAATAATTATAGTAATTATAATTGATCAATATAATTAAAGGGTTAATAGTCAGTAGTGACTACAACGACTAAAAAAATAATATATAAGTTTTAGGTAATCTTTTTCCAATCCCATTACTGACCCTTTTTGTTGAACAATTTTTCGTCCGATCTAGATATTACTAGTTTTAGATGAAATACTGCTAAATCCTGTCTAAGTTTATATTATTTCGATTTTATTCAAAAAAAAAAAATTGCGATTGAGATGATAGTTTTTCCCTAGTAATTACTCAGCTATACTAATCTGACTAAGTCCTATCCTAGCTGGAAATCTTTGATCGTCCAAGATTGAACTAAGCTCTAAGACACGTATTGTGTCCTAATAAAAGAGATTAATTGGTTTGTGCATGTAAACATTAACATGAGAAAAAAAACCTTAAAATCCGGATCAGCGATAGAATAGTCAATTTGGTTTTGAACATCGTTAATAAGTTGATTAACATTAAGGGGTCGGTTATCAAGGACATCATTTGCGCTTTTTGGTTTGATCGAGGCAAAGGGTAATTTACTAGGTTCGCTGATTGGGACATTACTATTTGCATTTTTGTACTTTGCCCTTTTGGGATTCTTGTTACATGCCCCGGGAGGTCTACCACGGGCCTTTTTAACTGATATAATTTTAAGTATTAGGTTAATAATATTGTTTTTATGAAAAAACAACGCATAAATAATGCATAAGAAGAAATCTATAATAATTTACCTGGAGTTGCGACTGGGTGGGTATTAAAGTTATCCCCGCTATCATTCAAGATTATTTTATCTTTGATAATAATATCTTCGGGATTAAGAGATTTTTCCAAATTGTTCTTTGACAGAGGGGTTGACGTAGAATCACTAACATTATTGTTGATTTCGTTGTTAACTCCACTAGCCATCGAGTTTTCGCTAATGATATCCTTGCTATTGAGCGATGGAGATTTATCAGGACCGGGGAAAGATGCCCTCGAGAGAGCGGACATGTTTGACATATCGCGAAATAATGACTCATTGGTGGAGAAGGCCAAAGTTTGGGATACGTATTTGGCCAGGAAATCTTTTGCCATATCGGGTGAAAATAAAGGGAATGGAAGTGTAGGCGCGTTGGACTCGAACTTAGTTAAATCCGATTCTTGGTTAAATTTTGATTTTGAAGCCGAAGATGAAGTTGTAAGGGCATCGTCGTTCATTGGATCCTTTTCTTTAATTTCTTGTTTCTCGGAATCAAAACTTTTATTGTTTATAGCTGTTTTGCCCAAAATGTTATCGATGCAATGAAAACGACCACGTTTAGCATCGCAAGAGATCTCCTCTTTAGGTTTATCTAAAGTGGGAATGGTAGCATTTTCACGTAATGCATCAGTAGGAGAATTATTCGTGTTAGATTTGTTCAAGTTCAAATTTTGAGTTTGTCTGCTCGTATATTTGCGCTTTTTTAAAACTGGTAGGCCATTATTCGCAACTGGAATTTTTTGTTCAGGGGAACAGTTTTCCGTAGGGGGTTTAAAATTTTTAGACGGCGTTTTGTAGGCTTCAGGACTCATCTCTCTGCCATCAAATCTTGGTACTTTCGAATGATTAACCGGCCCATCGAAATTGGGAAAGGGAAAATAAGGAAGATTGCTGTAGAACGGATTATAATAGTCCATAAAGGGGAGCATGGGAAAGGACATTGGAGAATCGTTATTAGTACCAAGGGGAGCCGATCGCACGAAGGGAAATAAATTGGAAGCCATTTGATCTTTCAGGTTCTGCATATTTGGAAAGTTATAATCATTTTGATCGGGCTGTGAATTGTTTTTGCGAATATTTTTACTAGCTTTTTGTTTGACTCTACTATTGTTGGGGATAGCTTTATCTGTTTTTAAATCCACCTCAAAGGGAAGCGGCATAAAAGGATAATTGGGAAATTGATGCGATGTGGGATCGATCGTAGGATCGAATAATGGCGGAGCGGAAAAAAATGGTGGACGAAACATGTAAGGATGAGCAGGATTTGAAAATTGAGGCGGATATTGTGAGCGCATACCACGTTGAAATTGTGACCACCAGGCATCGTTTAAGTTCTCCGGTTTATCCATGTTAACGGGGAGATATTCCGCCTTAGGTGGAATAGCCTCGTGTTGGATACAGTTATTAAGATTCAAATGGCTACTCTTATTATAAGCAGCCGCGTCGATTTTATCGTTGTTTGAGCGCTTCACTTTTTCGCGAATTTTCTGTTTTAACTTGACCAATGAAGTAGGAAGAGAAGGACCGCTGTCCTTATTATCTTTTGGGCGTCCCTCTGTGTCTTCCCGATAGTAATCGAGACCGTGGTCATTTGAATCTTTTAACGAATTGTCTCTCTTTACGTTAGCTTGAATATTTCTCTTAATGTCAAGGGCGCTATTTTGGTTATTTTTGGAATAATGCAATGGATCAGAATGAGTGGGCGTGGACCTGATTTCTTTATCGAAATAGGCTTGATTCGGGGGATAAAGGTGAGAGGGCATCATAGGCATCAGATTTTGGGGATCTCTGGCAAAATATGGTAACATCGAAATATCGTAGTTAAATGGCGATGGATACGGATTATCATGGTTGAATAAATTGGGAAGCGGAAAATTGAGTTTAGACATATCTATCAAACCTTTATATTTTATAAATGGCAGCAAATATTTTTAAAATGAGGTTTAAATTAACATATTTTGTTTTTTTTTAAAAAAAATAGTAACAAACTAAAAATAATGTTAAAGTCAATTTATGATTATTGCTTGGGTTTGGTAAAATTATAAACATTTATCAGGACCCAAAATTGTAATGTTAAAATGGGCTTAATACATTATATATAATTCTAAAAATTAACGATTATAAATTATTATATATTATGAGAGATCTGCAAGCCCATCCCGGAAGGTAGTGTTGATAAATCACTTAATTTTTAAATAAGCTCCAACTTTTAGCCTAAAAAAATAACTTAGAACCCTCCGAGTTGAACCTAAACTTAGAATATGACACAAGTTTTTTTTATGGAGTGTGGCTAAAGATAGATGAAATACCAACACTACCCTGAATGGCTAGAGGTCTATTTGAGAAATTTACATTCTATTTAACAGTTGGAAAAGCATATGATGGGAGTGTTTTAAATTTACGGCTCATATTTTCCCTTTTAAAAAATAATTCTCAAATATATGGCTTAACCGAAAAAGATTTTAAAAATCTCGGGCCGGGTTCGAAGATTTTTTATCAACGAACCGATTCGAGCCTTAAAATTTTGACCTCTGCGTCGCGTACTCGTATAAAAATATTTTGAGAAAGAAAGGCAAAAAATAAATGGTTAAAAAATAAATTAAAATTTATTAATGGTGATCGGTTAAAATGATTCTTTTTTTTATTAAAAAAAATTTTTATAACTGCTAAAAAATATATATATATAAAATAAAAATTTTTTTAAAAATGAAACAAGCCAAAAATAACATTAATTTTTTTTTGTTAAAAAAAATATATATAATAATTTATAATGAAAGCTTTAGACATTAAAGAAGATCAATAAAAAAATATATATATGTAATATATTATTTCTGTTTTGTAGCTCAAAATATTTTTTTTAAAAAACTTATATTTTATTATTTTATAATAATATAATTAATAAATAATAAAAGTAAAATATAATTAAATTAGTAATAGTAATCCTTTCTCGTTTTCATAAGTTTAAATTGTTAACCAACTAACTATAACACACCGTAAATATTCACACGTGTAACTTATAAACGCTCAAAGAAAATTCCGTTAAAGCAAAAGAAATTACTTTTTTTTAAAAAATTAATAAAGATGTTCCAATTAAAATTTAGTCGATAGTTATATTCAACAAGTTTATGTATTGTCAATAATTTATATGATTCTAGTTACCAATTATACTAAAACTTAGTGTTGTTAAAAGGCTCGTTTTGAGCCGATTTTTAAAAACGGCTAACTCAATATTTTATCCAGAAAAATATTATGTAAGTCTGAAGATTTTGCTCATAGAAGGAAGAAAGGTATAGACATATATGGAAATCTCTAGGCTCAGGCAATATTTTGGCTAAAATATTGAGTTAGCCATTTTTAAAAATCGGCTCAAAACGTTACGTTTAACAACACTACTAACACTTATATCTTTTAAAAACTGATTCACATAAAAAATAATGATCTATGAAAAATAAATATCGCTAAATTTCTTTCTAAAGGCAAACTACTTTTTATTTATGTTCGCTTATTATTCTTATAATATTTTTAAAACATAATTAAATTAATGCATAAAAATCGTCAAAAGAGAAAATATTTTTTAAAAATACGAAATAAAATTAATTTTTTTAAAAAAAAATAAAAAAATATGTATATTACCTTGATTTTTTGTTGACTTTTTAATATCATTTCCCATAACAAGTTTAGGGTCATATTGCATGCGCTCTTTTAGAAACTGGTGAAATTTTTTGAAATCATCCATAGGCAAGTTTCCCTATTATACAATTAATGAAATAATTTGAGATAATAATTTATAAAGGTTTAATTAATAACAATATTTTTTAAAAAAAACCTGTTTAAGTCGAAATTTATAAGCATTGATTTAAGGATTCTTTTTATTAAATTTAAAAAGAGTTCAAATGATTATTTTTATATAATGTATTGTCTCGTATTCACAAATAATTTTACAAATTTTTGAAATTTTATTTTTAAAAAAACAAACAGATAATATCAACAAAAATTAAATTTATTTTCGATTTATATAATAAAAAAAAGAAGATGTTCAAAAAAAATAGAAAAACAAATTTAAGCTATAAAATATAATTTTAGCAATTTTTTTGGTAATCAGATACTTATCATGTTTTAAAAATTAGTTTTTAATTTTTTTTTATTGATTCGTTAATTTTTTAATATTTATATTTTATAAAATTAAATGAATATTATTTCTTTCCTTCTACTTCAATATTATATTATAAATATAATTTATATTTATTAAGGTTATTAAATTATATATAATTAATTTAAAAAAAGTACAGCAACATTATTATAATATTTAAATTAATTTATAAAATGTGTATCAAATCACAACATATTAAATTTTTTAAATATTATTATTTTATTAATAATGTTTCACTTTTTATATAAAAAAAAATATATTCTAGAAAAACATAACAAGGATTCGTTATTACAATAACGTTCAAAAAAAATCATTAAAATTATAAATAAAAAAAAAGATTTAAATTTTGTGTAAAAAAATAATATTTTTTTGAAAAGAAACTTGCCTAATTTAAGCACTCGGTAATGGGAGTATTAGGTCAGAAGGGAACTAGTAATCTTTTTCCTAATTTTCCCGAATATCGATAATTCAGATATATTATTAAATACCAAAAAAAAATTTTCCTTTTATCAAGCTCAAATTAAACAGGTTTTATATTTTATTATCTATAATAATAAAATATTATATAACGAAATTTTTCTTTTCTTATAATAATAATATAATTATAATATAAAAAAAATACGCTAAGAAAATAGATCTAGGTGTTTTATATTTATAATTTTAATTATATTATTAATTATATTTGTTTAAAAGAAGAAAATAAAAATTAATTTCATCAGTATCATATTTTTGTTAATATATTTATATGTAATAAAAAAATAAAGAATTTAAATTTTATAAAAATATTTATCGGTGAATAATAATATTTATTATTTATCTCTTCCTTCTTACTACTAGAAGGAAGATATATTTATTTTATTAAAATATAAATATAAAATTTATTTTTTTACTAAGCGCAATATTTTTTTTTAACATCTTTATAATATAAATGATTAAATAAATAAATTTAACACCAATTTATTAACTTATAGTATCATTATTGGTTTACATTTTAATAAATTAACAAAATTTTTTTACTTTTAATATACATTATATTATATTAATAAATAAAATATTATTCCCAAGGACAATAATAATAATAAAAAAAATTTGATTTTAAAACTCTTATATAATATTTATATCTTCGAATATTAAAAAATAAATTAATTATTTTTTTAATTCTAAATATTTGAAAACACCTTTTTTAAAAAAATATATATTATAATTGTTTTGTGATTTTAATTTTTATATCCTTTCCTTTTGTATTATTTATTTTTTTTAATTTTTTTATAATGTAAATAATCCTTATTTAAAATGAAATACAACTGCCAATAAAATATGAATCTTTTTTGAGACTTGGGAATGGGAGCATAATAAATTACCGAAATTTTTTAAATATTAAATGAAATTAATAAAGCAAAGAAAGAAAAATTCTTTTATAATATTAAAATATAATATTATAGAATTAATTAAGACTTACTTACGGTTAGATTTTGAATGTATATAAATTGTAGTGTATATGTGTAGGTGGTAATTAATGAATTATATAATCTTAATTTTACCTTTAAAATAATAAGTAAAAAAGGGATTAACTAATAAAATATAATTTATTATTTAATTTCAATTTTGCAAGAAAAAATAATTCCATTGTATAAAGAAAAAAATTTGAATTTTTATTTATATAATATTATTTATTTTTTTAAATATGATATGAATTTTTTTTATTTATTCATAATGTTTTTTTTTATTTATTGTAAAAAAAGAAAATTTATTTTCGTTTCACAGTACTAAAATACAACATTCTCTTTTTAATTTTTATTAATTTCAAATTTTTTTAAAAAATATAAAATATGTGGTTTTAATATTTTAAGAAAGAAATGCTTTTGATAAAATATTATATTATTGACTATCATATTGCATTTCAAACCCGACCCGTAGTTAAACGACTCGATTTTTAAAAATGGCTCTCAATATTTTAGCCAGAAAAATATTGCACAAGTCTCGAGATTTTGCTGGCTTGCCTAATGTCTTTCTGGCTAAAATATTGAGTTAGCCGATTTTAAAAATTGGCACACGAGCTGTTTAACAAGATTATACGGGGCTTATCATAAAATAATATTATTTTTAAAAGTTCGGATCGAAAAATAAACTAAAAACCGGACTTGTATAAATATTTTCTTTCGTGTCGGAACGATTAAAAACAAATTTAAAATCATAACATTTATTTTCTGCTCATATATTAGATGTAGTTCCTATGAAAAATAATTTTACATAAATGATATAGTTATATAAGCAATTATTTTTGGGGTCGCGTATAAATAATTTTTTCTTAATTTATATGGGCTCTTTTAGAAAAATATAATATTAAAATATTCGATTCGTAATTCCCAATCAAATAAGAATATCACATCGTAATACGAATAATTTGATTATTTTATTTAGTACACAACAAATACAATTTAAGCATTTTATTTATATATAAAAAGTCATTTATTCAGGACTATCCCAATTGTTTCATAGTGTTGTTAAACGGCTCGATATGAGCCCATTTATAAAAACGGCTAACTCAATATTTTAGCCAGAAAGAATATTGCCTAAGCCACGAGGCTTCGTAAATAGATGTATAAACCTTTTGCTATCTATCCAAAATCTTCAGTCTTGCGTAATATTTTTCTGGCTAAAATATTGAGTTAGCCGTTTTTAAAAATAGGCTCAAATCGAAGCGATTAACAACACTAGTTTCTTATTTTATTCCATTTTTGTTAATCATATTTGTGTTGTGCCTATAAAAAAAGACGCTCACGAGTTGCAAAGGTTATTATTTGCTCTGCTTTTGATTGCATATACAGTGTTGTGAAGATTTAGTTTATCCATAAATATGTTTTTTAACAATTTTTTGCAAGTCAATAATTTTATTTTCTAATAAATATTAAAAAAAGATATGGAAATGATCTGACCATTTGTAAATATGGAAAAATTAAAATTGGAATTTTTTTTTCCTAATCTGGGATTGAATAAATTTTAAATTCAATTAATTAAATCGTCTGTTTGCGAATTTGCACTTTTATCAACATTCGAACATATCCTTAACAGCCATAAATATGAAAGTTTCAAGAAAAACAAATATGCCGGTCAACATCATCGAGCGCTGGGGAAGTTAATTTGGTTTTAATTTAATTTTTGTCCTGGATTTAAAATTTTAGTGGAAATTCATAGGATCTTAAATCCTAAAGGTTTAATCATTTAAATTTAGTCGTGTTAGTTTCTCAAGCCCTTCTGTTTTGCACGAAAATGTCAAACCCTACGATCTACTTTCTAATCTAAAATCGACAGCTCTTATTAGGGCGATAAGGCTTAAATTATAGGCAGGAAAAGAACATCAGCATAGCCAATCCTAACGAGGGGATCAAACATCTCCGCCCGAAGATTCCCTTTTTTAAAAACGTATATTTTCCAGAGTTGTTAAAGGATCTAGATATAAAAATGTGGTATCTGTATCTAGATAGATTTTTGATTAAAATATCGGTATCTAGATATTATTTTAGACGATGTATCTGTATCTAGATCCATTTAAAAAGTAACTTTTAACAACTCTGATATTTTCCTTTATATTCTCTTTTATAAATAAAATTTTATATTTTCATATCTTATCTATCTATTATATTTTATTATGCATAATAAATTCATATTTTCATTTTATTTTGAAAAATGTAAAAAGAATAATAATAAAAAAAATGATCATTTTATACAATATAAATGCTTGCTGCTTAAAACACAATGACATAAAAATATATATAATATATACAATACGCGAATAATAAAAATTAGTAATTACTTTAACGATTTTTTTTATAAAAAAAAAGAAAAAAAAATTTACTTTAACTTTTAAATTCTTAATTTTGAATTCGATATTTTCATTTCATTACTACAGTATAAATATGATTTAGTTGTAAAACATTTCCATCTATTTTGTAACAACTTACTTAAAAATTTGTTTAACTTGCGGTTATTATTTATAGGATTTTCCATCCTAGGCTTATCATTCTTTTCACTAGTATTAAGGCATATCTCCAACCCTTTAGGGTTAGGGGTACTCGAGAAAATACATATAGAAATTGACACTGTAATTCCACCAACCGAGAAGGGTTTAACTCTATTAGCGGCTTCTGATAATTATAGCAAGTCAAACAATTTTATAAGAAAGTTGTTACATACAAATATATGAAAAATGTTTTACGACAAATCGAAATCATACATACTGTATTATGTTTTGATAATAATAAATAAGCATTGTTTTATTTTACTAAATTCCCTTTTACAAGACTTTCAAAAAAAAAGTAAAAAATGTTTTTTTATATATTTATTGTATCCTCTTAGATCATGAGGTGGTCATTAAAGAGGGATTATAATCAGATTCGAGTGTTGAAGAGGGAGAGGGTCAATATAAATAGTCATTTTATTAAGATAGGCAGCACATGTTGAAATGGTCAATTTTGTAGGTTCTATTGTATTTACATTTTTATAATTGGTGTTTTTATAATAAATTACTTTTTTATTTAGGTTTTATTTTGAAAAAAAAAATTAAAAATGCAATTTAAAAAAAAAAATCTTAAACAATGATATATAAAAAAATATGTATAACTTAATTTATTCGTTAAGTAAGTTTTGTATAAAAAAAATAACTTCATTTTAAAAAATATTTACAATGTATTTTATTGTATACATCAATTTTGGACGCAAAAAAATATATAAAGAAACATAATTATCATAGATATAATTATTACAAAAAAAATTACATTAGAGAAAAAAATATATATATTTTATAACCTAGTAATAATATTTTTAATTTCAAAATATAAAAAAATTGTTTGATATTAAGCAGATTAAAGAAAACGTAAAATATATTTTTTTTTTCAAGTTAACACTTTTTATTATCTACCTATTATATTTTATAATATATTACAGTGAAACTTTAAAATATTGACCAATACTTAATAAGAATGACAAAAATAAAGTCGGTTTTTTACAATTTCTAAATTAAGTTTAAAAAGTTTTATATAAAGATATCATCTCTCACAATGCTTATAATATGATAATAACTAATTTGATCGGCACTTTTCAACGAGTTAATTTAACAAAAATATATAAAATCATAAATATTAAAATGTAGCAATATTAGTTAGAATAAATATATAATAAAATATCAAATTTTTGAATGAGTAATGGATTACTTATTATTGGTAGTATTCCCAGGTAAAGGTGAATCCCTCCTCTTAGTAATATTTGTATTTGTATAATGATGTTAGGAAATCAAATAATTATTTTTTAAAATAAATGAATTAAATGATTAAAAGATATAAAAAAGAAGAACAAATTGAATTTATTATTATTTCTTTTGAACTGATAATAATAATATAAAATATCATTTATTATTTGAAGGTAATTTTAATTTTTTTTTTTAAAAAAAAATAAGTAAATATTATAGGTTTTGAAGAATAAAATATATAAGTTTTTCGTTTATTTTAGTATTTTTTTTTTAAAATTATTTATTAAATAAATTTTGAAAAAAATAATAATATAATTTTTTGAAAAAAGGAGAGAAAAAAAGAAATTTTTATTATTTTTATGCTGTAAGTTTTTATTTATTATATCAAAAAATATAAATTAAAAATTAACAGAGAAAAAGAAATAATGATTATTATTATTTTTATTATATTTTTGCAATATATATAACGTATAGTAAAAAAAATTATATTATACAAAAAAAAATAGAATATAGACTTATGTGTTTTATATAAAATAAAACATTTATATATATAAATAGTAGTAAAAAGGGGAACTAGAAAAAAAAAATTTATCGAAACAATTTTTTTATAATAATATAATTCATTAAAAAATGCCTTTTTATTTTTTAAATTACATATAAATATACTATTTATATGAAATAATCATATAATATATTTATTATATTATATATAGAAATCAATAATAATTAATGTTCTTTTGCAAATTATTACTGAGTAAAAAATATAATAATAATTTATAAGTTTTTATAGAATTTTTTTTTTATTATATTGGAAAATTTAAAAAAATAAAAAAATTTAATTATCATAATTTTGAATAATAATAATATAAATTACACAAATTTAAAATAAAAATTCAAAAAAGTTGGCAATTACAAAATATAACAAAAATTTATTCTTAAATTTTTATAATTATTTTATTTATGTACATTGTCAAAAAATAAAATTATTGCCAGATTATTTTTCTGTGTAAATTTTTTTTTTGTAAGGAAAAATTTCGCGATTATGTATTATTTATATTATGATATGAGCGAAATATTTTTTTTAAAAAATTTAATAAATTATTCAAAATTTTTTAAAATGATCGAAAAAACGAAATCCTTATCTTATTTTTTTTATTATTATTTAACATTTTTTTTAAATAATATATAAATAATAATTATTATTTTTTAATGCCTTTTTAAAAAAAATTTTCATTCATTCAAACATAAAATTTTTTTCATTATAATTCAGTCCAACTGGTACAATATATAAATAGTATTTATATATTTTATTATTTTTTTTTTAATACTTAAATTTAAAATAATATGAAAAATATATTTAAATATCGTTTTATAAATTAGCATTTAAAAAAAATAAAAATAAGAGTGACTAACCATTTAGGCCTATTCAAAAATGAATATGGAGAAACAATTATTCGATAATTTGAAAATAGTGGAATATTACTTTTTGTTTATTTTCAAAATTTTCTTAAACCATTTTGAAACTTTAAAATTAAATTATTACCCCTTTTAAAAAAAAAATTTGTCAACTGCTGCAAAGTAGCGCGCTACAAATGTAACTGCACTTTTCTAATAAATCATGTAATTTCGTTACTTTTTATGTTACTCTTAATTCTAAACTTTCTATTATATTCTAATATTTCGTTGATACCTCATTTAACTATTTTTTTTAGTTTTTATTTTATTTGTCGATTAGATATCTTCCATTAGATTGGATAAGTGAGGAATAATATGTGAATTTTATCATTCACCTTAAAAGCCAAATAAATAAAGGAAACAGTATTTGGTTTTTTTTCTGAGTAAGGATATTGATGAAAATAAGACTGTTTTGGAAATAGTGTTCTCAAGATAAATGAAAAATTGTTTTATTTGTGCTGAAGTGAGGAACTATTAAAATTCTTCTAGATAAAATGCCCATCTTTTAAAAAAAAAGAAGAAAATCTTAACTTTCCAAACATTAGACCCAATTTTTTTAAATATATAAAAACCTTACCATCCTAAATTTGAAAAATAGTCATCATCAAATTCGTTTAAAAAATATCAGTTAATATAGTATTTAGCAACGTTTCGGTACTTAAAAAAAATAAAGTATAACGCGGCGTTACTTTATTTAAAGATCAACCTAAGGACATTATATTTTAAAAATGTAAAGAATGTAGCGAGTATCATCTAAAGCTTTACACATTTTTTTTTACCTATAATTATCTGGACGGATAAAAAATTTATACTAAATTGCAAGAGTCTGTTAATGCTAAGTATGAGTAATATCTCCCCTCAATCATTATATAAATCAGAGACTTGCAGATATACCATTTGCACGGCCCAGCCCCGATTTTTTTTAAAAATAATTTCGGCCAGGCCCGACCCGAGTCTTCTATTTTCAGGTCAGGCCTGGATTTTTTTTAAATATTATTATTTATTTTTATAGGTAATAGTAGCGATTTAAAATATTTGATTTTTAAAATATACGGCACGGCTCGGTATATTTAAAAAAACTAGAATCTGGCCCGTGTATCCGGACCGGGCTCAGGTTCAGGCCAGTTGGTCTCTGATATAGGTTCCCTTCAGACCTAACTTCTACCCCCCCCCCTCCCAATAGCGAATGAATTAGAAATACCCCCTCAAGTTTTAATAAATTGACGGTAGCGTTTTCTGTCAATATATTTTCGTATAAATCATTTATAATATTTTTTTTAAAAAAAAATCAAATATTTCGAATCGAATACAAACAAAGAGTAAATTTTATTATCCGTATGAATATGTATAGTAAGAAATTCACTATTCGATTCTTACTCATTGAATTGTCTACTAATCATTGGCATCAGAAGCAATGAACAACGGGATGTTCTATTATTGATTGATTATTTTTAAGCTCTCCCTGTGTTTATTTTATTTAAATGAATTCAAAGTTGCTAAGAAAAACTGCCAATTCAGCCTTTTTAAAAAAATATATTTTCTGACTAGTGTTTACTTCTAAATTCTTATTTAAATATATATTTTATTTTATTATAATTTACTTTGTAGATATATTATATTTATCCAGTATATACTCGATTAGACTTGGATAAGGCTTCCACAGAACTAATAGTTTGATTTTTAAAAAAAGAAGTGAGCTATCACTTTTAAAGAAATCCCCAGAAAAATCGAAAATTGGAATTTCAATTCAGAAATCTCGCTCTTCTGACGATTAAAATAGTGAACAATTTCCAAGAGGTTTGTTTCAACAAAAAAAATAATAAGGAACATGAAGCTTGAGAAAGGTTGCATACTGCATCGGACCGTGAAATGATCTCTGATTAATCATTAAATATTTTGAAATAATTTCTCCAAATAATATCCCCGATTCATTAAATGCAAACACAGTAATCCCAACATTCCTGAATTCCGTTTATGGCCCTTCGCATACAGAAAAAATTTTGTAAAATTTTTTTTTAATATAGAATATTATAACTATTTGTGCCACTAATCCCTTAAACTTAAAAAATAAACTTAGCTCTTAAGCTTCTCAATTTTTTTTTATAAAAAAGGTGAAACCTCTGACTTTGATATATTAACATTAATTAACAAGACAAAGACTAGTGTTTATAGCCCGATTTGGGCCGATTTTTAAAACGGCCCGATTAAGATTTTAATGAAAATGTTATGTAAGCCTCGAGATTTGGCAAATAGAGGTCCAAGCTTTTATGCCACTTATGAGCGAAATCTCCAGGCTTACATAATGGTATTTTGACTCTAATCCTAATCGGGCCGTTTAACATCACTAGCTGCTACGACTTTAATAATGGGTTTTCTTTAAAATTTTAATGTCTTTTTTTCCCAAAGTATAAACAGGTTTTCTTTTTGAGTAAATTGCTATAAAAATATCTGCGGACGACGGCCGTAGATTAAAACGAATTCGGCCATCCTAAATCGCGAAAAGCAGGGGCACAACAATCAAAATTTGGCGGCCCATAATATTGTTTGATTTTGGCGGCTTCGTGACAATATTTGATATATTTTTTTTATTAGGATATTTATTATACTATCATTAAAAAAAGTTGTACGACTAAATCAATTCTCGATTTTCAGCACAAAAAATTTATGAATTTGAATTTTGGCAGATTTATAGCTGAACCTTGCACAGATCATCCTGATTTTATAATTTTTTTCTTACTATGGCCCGACTCAGATCTTGACAAGATTTTGAATTATTTTGTTTCTTTTTAGGCTATTTCTAAAAAAAAATTTGAAAAAAAAATTTTAAACTTTTTAAATGAAAATTATAAAATAAATAAACATCATTTTATCAAAAAATAAAAAAACATATCTAAACATATTTTTTTAAAGGTTTCAAATTTCAACAATTTAGAATATGATTTCATTTTTAAATTTTATCAAAGTTTTGAAACTTTTCAAAAAAAAAAAATTATTTCTTTAAAACGTTAATAATTTTTCTGCTTTCCTAGAAGAATAGTATTTTTTTCTTAGTCTACTCATTTTTTTATAGACCTTTTTCTAAAATAAAAATATCTTTGTAATTTCTAAATTCAAAGCCAAAATTGCCAATGATTTATTTATTAATAATATTAAGGATTCAATTTATTTTAAGAATTGATCAAAAATAAATATTAATTTAATTTATAACAATGGTCGTCAATTTGTAGTGTAACTTTAATTTAAAAATATCTTTATCTATTTTGGGTGGGAAATTTTATATTATAACGATGACAAAGTGTTTTCTTTTTTTTATAAATATTGAAATTAATTATAAATACGGAATATTAAAAATATTATATTTATACCTATATTCTCCTCCTTTTTTTTATGTTAAATAAATATTAGCCTAACTTTTTCGATAATATGATCCCTCTAAAATGATGTTTAATCCCGTAAAAATAAATAAACCAATCGTAATTTTGGCTTCGCTAACTTCAAATCTGCTGTACAACATTTTAGTGCAATAGTGAAATAAAACCATATTTTCGTTGAAGAAAAGAGCCACTTTATAATACTTTGTACATGACAGGATGAAACTTTATAGAAGCTATATTTCAGGAAGTTTAAGTTTTAAAATATCATCGAAGTAGGTACAGAATTTTTTAATTCGCAATTAAGCTACTTAGAATGTCAGGCAATATTTGTTAGTAAGATTTAAATAATTTTTGAGATTCAAAACCTCTGTCCCACCCTCCTCCTTGCACGGGCCTGGCGTAGATATTAAATGGGGACTTCTTGGTCTCTTTTCCCTCTAATTGAATCGCTTTTGGTTTGCTTACTGCAAGTTTTTGAGTTTACATTCTTTTAAAATAATTTTTATTATACACCATTTTTTATAATAAAAGTCGTTGCCGAAAATTTTTAATTATTTTATTCTATTATTTTTAAAAATTATTAACTTATTGCTTTTTAAAATAATTATTGTTTATACATATTTTATTAAATATTTTGAGAGAAAGGGCAGGGTACTGGAAGTGTAAAGGGTATTAATAGCCTACACTTTAATAGATATTTGCGAAAATTTCTCACTAAAGAAAATATTCTGATGCTCCCCTCCCAACCCCCTCACATTGTCTTTCTCTAATTTATCAACTATTCAAATTTATTATATATGGTACCATTTGCACGGCCCGTCCAAGATTTGCTTTAAAAATTTGTTTTGCCGATCCAAGTTTTTTATTTTCAAGCCGGGCTCGACCCGAATTTGGCCGGGCCAGTAGGTCTCTGATATTTATATTGTATGATTTATAGAGCTGGGGGTGTATCTTTATTAAGTAGTAAAGTCCTAAGGAATCAAAGGGAGGGCTGAGGCAATTTGCTGAAAAAATATATTCGGATTTTATGACTCATCCATTTTGCCTGCTTTTTCACATTTTGCTCACTTTTTGTGTATGTTGCGAATAATTTGCATCTTTCGTGTCCTATGCATATTTTACCATTTTTGCATGCTGTGCACTTGCAAATTTTGCATTTGCCTACTTTATGCGTTGTTTTGCTGAATATTGCATCTTTTTCTCTATTGCTCTATCAAGCATGTTTTTGGATATTTTAAGAGCTTTGTCTTTTATGTTATCTTAGTGTAATTATTTGACTGGGTCTAGTAATTATTTGCATAGTTTAGAATTCTATGTATTTTTGGGGTCATTGTGCGAGGTTTTATAATGCAGATAATATTATAATAATCCAAACACAAATAAATCTTCCAATTTATAAATCATTCATCCTAAAAATAAACTATGATTATAGGCCAAAATTAAATTTACGTTTAAAACCCATTTGCAATCTCCTTGAATTTTTGTGTAAATTATTAAAATAATTTCTGAACAAAATTTTTTCTTTGTCTATGATTCAGTTTACGATGGATCGCTAACATGTATAAGTTAGCATACCATCACGTATTGCTGACTATATATTTTTGACACAAAAGAGGTGAAAACCTCTTTCTACGGCAATGTGTTATTTTTTCAACTTTAAATCATATTGGGAGCACGTTTTATAAATTTAAAAATCTGATTTTATCGGAAATGTATTCCAGCATGTTAAGGATACCTATCTTACGAATTGTAGACAATATTGCCTTTTGAGTCATTTATAATTTATATAAAAAATATATGGAAAAACTTAAGTTTAAAAGTTTATGGCAAAATTGTCTGAAATTCCGAGGGTAGGTACTCTAAACATGAGAGAATGCATTTCCTGTAAAATCAGATTTTTAAATTTAAAAAACGCACTCAAAAATGATTTAAAATTGCAAAAATAGCACAATGTCGGAAAAAAAACATTGCCACTAACATAAACATTAGGTAGTTATAAGGTAATCAATACTGCCAGTTATAAATAGAATATTTTATTTCATTTAAATTTAACAAAGATTAGTGCTAGCTATTTATTTTATCTTTCTCTTTTTCCAAATTTTCATATCAAACCTTTGTTTCTTCCAGGAAGCTGTTCGTATTAGAAAAATGAAATTGCAACCAATTTGAAAAATAGAACATCCCTTGAATCTTTATCAACTTATGTGTCTGTAATTTAAATAATAACAATCCATGGTTTAGTATATTTCTGCAAAGCCGTTTATTGATATGATTCAATTTAACTTTACTTTCAGATAACCAAAAATCTTATAAATAATATAGAAAAAAATATATAATCTTTAAATTTATTTCTTCAGAAGGGGGAGGCAGGCAGAACGAACTTTCAAATAACACAGACCCTTTCAAAAGAATACAAACTTATGTTTAAAATCACGTGATTTTCTTATTTCCAGGTTAGGAGGCCTGGGGTCACATTGGTCCTTCTAATATCAATTGGTTTTAGAGCGTTGTAAAAAAAAATAATATTTTGCTAAGAAACCTCGTGTCGCGTGCCAGAACTTAGAAAAAAATAAAATAATCTACGTCAAATTGAGTTGTTATGGAAAACATAATCTAAAATAAATCAAATATCATGTGCCCTAAAAATATATTTAATTTTAATTCAAGTCAAATCAAATCAACATTTTTAAATTTAATTATTATCATAATACTTTAATTATTTTATTTTGCGAATTCATTTTATTTTATTTTCTAAAATAAAATAAAAATAAAATATCGTTTTTCATTTTCATTATCCAAAAAAAGGGAATATTATTTATTGGCTTAATATTTATTATATAATCATTTTTTTTTAAAACGTTTCTAAATATTGATAATTATATCTGTAATCACTATAAAAATGTGATAATTATTATTTTTTTACTAAATCAAGTATTGTCTAATAATTTAATTTGGCTTACTTATATTATAGGAAAATAATTATTATTTTTTTCCTATCAATTTTAAGGAGATACAATTCAAATATCAATATTTATTACTCAATCTACAGAGCAGTTACAAATATTGAGTTCAGGTCTTAATAATTCTTGTTTTATCTTTGTTAACAATCTTAAAATTATGAGAACAAACTCGAGACATAGGACAGGTCGAGGTAATTAGATGGCGAATTTTGTTCAGTAATCATTTCCGAAATTTATTAGTTGTCCTGACATAGATCTAGAGGTAAATTGTTGTCGTTTATAAGATAAATCCTTTTGCCCAACCCGAAGCCCAAATATAGATCAAACCGTGATATCAAGAAGTTAAAAAAAATTTCTTCGTCAAGCCCATAAAATTTGTATTTTTCAGAATAAAGTTATATAAAATTTATAGAATTTTCAGAGGTCGTTTCATGTAAAATGATATAGGTTTTATTAAATTTGCTGATTTAAAATTTTACATGATTCTTCTTAGTCAAACTGGTTGGACCTACTTAGGGATCAAAAAATTATTTTCTCTTACCTAACCTATACGGTCATTCCCATTACCCGATATATAGTGTATAAACGCATTAAAATTTGAACTATTTATTTCCTATATAAATATCAGATTTGTCGTTTAGAAATAGTTAAATAATTTGTCTTTGGGTAAAAAATATTTATTATAGTGTTTTCCCAATTGCTCATTAATATAATTTACTTAATTACATAAAAGTTAAACAAAATTTATGTATATCGTTTTAATTATCAAAACGCTACTAAGCAATAAAATCAATATCTTGTTTTTTTTAAAGATAAAATCCCCTAAAACTATTTTATTATAGTTAAAAAAAAATTTAATATTTTTTTAATTTTAAATAAAACTCATTTGACATTTTTTAATTTAATAATATTATTATATATTTTTTTTTAGAAAAATTTTATATTTTTATAATAAAAAATAATCATTTTGAAACGAAAAAGAATAATGATAAAATAAAACTACAAAAATAAAATAGTGTTTTTGTTATTTAGATAATAAATTATATTAAAAAAAATATTAGTTTTAAAAAAACAGCAGAGCCTAAAGTTATAATAGTATAATATATAATATAAAATAAAAAAATATATAAAGTTGAAAAAAAAACATTAAAATTATAAATAATTTATATTTATTGATAATTATTGATTTAAACAATTTTTTTTTGCTCAAAAAAAAAAATATAAGATTTATAAAAATTAAGGGAATAAAAAAGAGGAATAAAAATTAAAATTTAATCTCATTTTTAATAATAATAAAAAAATAATAATATTAATTCTTTATTATTTTAAAGAAATTCTTAAATATACCAAGCAAAAAATAAGTAAAAAAGGCTATTAAATTAAAAACAAAGTTTATAAAAATAAATAATATTTATAAATTTTATGGGTAATAATAATTATTTAATAAAAATACTAATTCTTTATTTTTATATATTTATAAAAAAAATATGTTCGCTTTCGTAAATTGTAAGTGATGATCAATAATTTTTATTTTATTACATTTCAAATACAATTTTGTGGAGATGCTGTTAAAAAGCTACTTTTGAACGTAGCTCCGCTACATTCAAGTTACTCAGTCGAAAAAAAATAGGGCGCTATAGATACTAATTTTTAAATGCAGTATCGCTACTTGATAAAATATAGCAGCCCCAATTATATATTTATTTTAATAATCTTAAATGAAAAGTATTAAAATTTGAAATGTAAATATTAAATTCTACACAAAAAACTCTTCCTTCTTTATTTTTGATAAACTATTGGACATAATTTTAATTAAGAGAAGAGTTTCAAAAGTTTTCTCTAGCAATGAACATTTTTTTGCTCTCAAAACATCCTTTGATTAAAATAAATACTCAACAGGAGAACTGTATGTGATAGATATATAATATTTTATAAAAAATAGATAACTCTAAATATAGCGGGTATCTGATGTTGATATCAAAAAATTAGTTATTTAATGTAATTTATAATGCTATTCTTCAACGGGAATAGCATAAAATTAAAGCGCAAGATTTTCGCAATTTGTTATGTTATTTTTTTTAAATTAACATATCTTTTATTGTAATAAATATAAAAATTATAGGATAAAGTTTGCCGTACACTAATTTTTTATTTCCAGACTTTGCATGAATTACATTATAATTAGTAGAGTATTAGTATCTTCTTTTTCTTTACCTTTGTTTATTAAATGTTCCTGAAAGAATTGAGCTTCTTTTAAAATTTCTATATAAAGTTCCGCCCCTTTGAAAGAAAGAAAGAAAGAAAGAAAGAAAGAAAGAAAGAAAGAAAGAAAGAAAGAAAGCTAAACAAAATATATAAATTTTAAATCTTATTTATGATTATGCATATAAAATGTAATCATTTCGTTTACAAGTTTTTAAATAAATGAAGGCATGAACAGGGTTGCCATGCCTCCCCCCATCAGTGGGAGTCTCCCACAATTTTTTAGTTTACCCACATACATCTCACTCCCACCCACAAAACTCCCACAATTCGAAATCTCCCACAATCTCCCACAAAAATCTCCCACAATTTTTTAATTTCTCACACAAATTTTTTTTTAGCATTTTAATGTTTTTAATATATAAATAATAATTTTGAGAAACAGTATTTGATTATTTTTATATTTTTAAAATAAATTTTAAATATTTATTCGAAAAATATGTCTAGTTCTTTTATTTTATTTTTCCGCTAATTTTAAATTCTCCATCCAATCCAATCCATTCGACATTTTCAAAATTTGAAGTTAGAATAGTATGTATAATTATTATAAATATATTTTAAATTTCTAGATTCTATAATTGCAGTGCTCCACTCCATTTTCATAGAAGAATAGAACTTTTAGAAGTGGATTACTTTGGTATTTCTGCAGCATAATTTAGTGAGCCTTTATTAAATTATATTCTTCTGATTGCAACTGCATATTAACAGCATATAGTAGATTTCCTATATGTAAAATTCCTAAATATACTTCTGCCATTTATTTTTGAAATTTTTTTCATTCAAATAGGACAGCTTTTATAATCTATTTATTTTTTAAAGGTTTGTAAAATTTTAAAATTCTACGATGGCGCGTATTAGGAGGAACCTGTCAACCAATATTATGCTGACTCAATTCTGTAAATACACTATGGTTTTTGCCAAATTCACTGAGGAATTATCAGATCAGAAAGCTGCCATGCAATTCATTGGTAATGCCAAATCTGCCATATTTACCATTATATATGGTTAGCTATGTCTTTGGATATTTCATATCTGGAGAAAATTTTTTTAATAGTTTTATTAAAATGACATTAATTTTGTTGAAATAGGGGAGGATCAAGGGAAATGTTTTGATATCTCCTTATTAGATCTGTTAGAATTGCATATGTTTGCACATCTTTCAAATCGTCAAGAATTGACCTTCTGGATTTATATCCTAAAACATTGTTGATAGCCTTGCTCATTTTGTGTTCTACAAAGTATACTTTTCATTTATATTAGTCGTTAAATATTATGGGGAAAGATTCTACCAACATTGAGATGTTGGAGTAATTCTCTGAATGTTGTACTGCATGATAGGTATTTACCATTTCCGCAACTGTAGTTGCATCTATATTATTTCTAATTTTTGAAGAATATTTTTGTTTTGCAATAGATGTTGATAGAATGCCCTGTACTGATTTATGCTTTGAAGATTTTTGATATATCAAAATATCATATTCCTTTCCCCCATTGTATTAACTAAATACTGTAGAACAACTTCCCCGCACTGATTATAAATATTTTTTACATTGTAAATTTAAAATTGTTTGTTTTTTTATAAAATCTTATTTATACATTTATTTTTTACATTGTAAAATTACAATTTTTTTATAAAATTTTATCTTGTTAACATTCTTTTGTAATTAAAAAAGATCGTTGGTTATTATTTTTAAACAAAATTAATATATTATAATAAATCAATATGTTATTTTAATAATAAAGATAGTACTCTAAGAAATTTTGTGTCGTACAGTAATTACCTATTTTGAAAAATAGTTGCGTATTTTATTTTGGAAAATAGTTACCTATATTTTATTTTGAAAAAGAGTTGGATATTTTATTTTGAAAAATAGTTGGCTATTTTATTTTGAAAAATAGTTGGCTATTTTTAAACAGTTACCTATTTTATTTTGAAAAAGAGTTGGAAATTTTATTTTGAAAAATAGTTGGCTATTTTATTTTGAAAAATAGTTGGCTATTTTATTTTGGAAAAAGTTAGCTATTTTATTTTAAATAGTTGGCTATTTTATTTTGAAAAATAATTACCTATTTTATTTTAGATTAGATTTTATATTTATAAAAAATAATAAGCGGATAGCTAAGTCAATTCTAAATCCCGGCCGCAGGCCGGGCCTTTGCGGGCCGAAAAATTTTTTTTAGCAATTTCTCCCACAATTTTTATATTTCTCCCACAAAATACCTAATTTCTCCCACAATTTGAATATTTTGACCTGGCAACCCTGGGCATGAAAGATATAAAAATGCACAAATTTATTTTTTTAAAAAAATATATCCAATTTATTTATTCAAATTATAAAAAAATAAAATTTATATTCAGCATTTTAAAATACTAATTGATTTTTTTTTTTTAAATTAGCTAGATACATGCTAATTTTAGTCATATAGTAGAAATAAAGCTGATAAATGAACTAGTTGGTTCGAAGTCGAATCTTTTCGCATGTAAATTAATTAGATAAGCAGGAAATACATTTTTATCCTATTCCATAAAAAATAATATTGAGCTGTATATCACAATTAATTAAGATTCTCTTCTGTCAAAATTATATCTGATCTGTAAAGGAAAAAGAGCTAATTCTATGGTTGAGAAAACTTTTATAATTTGAAAGAGAATGTTATCTTGGTTTTTTTTCTCTGACGTTCTGTTTAACAACCCCATGAGCAAGTATATCGTAGTACTAATCTGGATTTGAACGCATGGAGGATGGATATGAGTACAAATAGCAATGTCTAAAAAATAGTTACTCATACTTACTTATCCATCAAAATATATTATTAATAATTTTTAAAAGAATTCAAACTGGTTAGTAGATCTTTTTATAAGTTAGAGTGACAATCTTTTCAACGGTTCGGTTTGAGTTTTTCAATATAACGGTTAATACCGATTTGGTTTGGATCCCTCTACTTGTGTTAACCCTTTTGGTATTGCTGTTAACATTTATTTTTAAAAAAAACATAAAATATATTTTAAAATATATGATAAAATATTTAGCCCGAGAATATCGAAGGTAATCAATTTTAATGATGTTTCATGATAACTTTTATAATTAATGTTAAAGAAAACGTTTTCTAACAAGATTATATTTTACTAAAATATATTGCAGAAATATTATCTAATTCCTATTCTAAGCTGCTTATTTTCGAAACTCGTTGTGATTTTTTTTTCCCAAAGCTTATAGATTATTTTTTTGGGCCGACGTGAGACCTCATATTTGTATGACTGACGGGATCCCTAATCAAAGCAAATTTACATTGGTCTTCATAATAAAATAACACTGACATCAGAGACATAGTACTAGGCGAAAACTTTTAGTTAAGAACCATCATGTGATTTTTTAACTGTATAATTGACATTAAACTTTTATCAAGCACGTGTTTGTTTTAGGGCTAAGTCTTGGTTCGTAAAATATATAATTTTTCGGCCCGGGATTTTGAAAAAACTAATATACCACCCATTCTAGGTAGCATGATTGTCATATCTCATAGGATAGAAAGTGTTAATTTTTTAAATTTGTACTATTTTATTATTTTAAAATATAAAAATTTGAATTTAAAAAAATCGATTATTAAATATATATTTTTTTAAATAAAAAAATGAGTTCGTTTTTTTAAGCTAAAACCATTATTTGTATTACATGTCATCGCTAAACCTTTTCCCTTTATATGATATTTCCGCGAATATACTCAGCCAAAAACATAATTTGTATTTTACTATTTATATTTTTTTCAATTTATAAATATTTTTATTCATTTATCTTTAAAACATGTAAACAAAATATATAAAAAAAAGAATATATATATATATATTAAAAGTGAATGTATATTTTAAAAATATCGATGGCTCTAAAAAGAGCTTATAGTAAAAATGTTCCTAAAAAACAGGTATAATTATGTTTAAAAATTTCTAATTGGATTATATTAGCATAAGCGTGGATGTTTGCTATTTGAAAATTCAGAACCAGATGAATTAACATTACCATGGCTCAAATATAATAAATACTTGACAGTAATATCCTATATTTAAGGAATTAATTCTATCTTTACCCAATGTATAATGTGTCTGAAAAGTATAAAATCAGTTTCAAATGTAATCAGTGGTGTAGTCAGAAATTTACCCTGAGGGGGGGGGGGGGTTGAATTGGTGGGGGGGGGGTGTCGCTTCTAGACTCCCTTTTACCCAGACCGGGTCCATCATATAAAAAATTATTATATTATATATAATTGATATTTCACTCCGTTAAAGTTGGCTTTACAAAAAGAAGCACTAATACTAAAATATGACAATGTTTTATGTGTTATTAGTGTCTGACTTTATCCAGCATAGTAGCTAGTATCAAGGGAAAAATCATTAGTAACAATATTTTGGTCAATCTTAAGATTAAAAAGCCACTGAAAGCATTTATTCTCCCAAATTTTATCAATGATTATGCTTAATTGTATTGTATATTAATTTAATCTGCGTTTGGTATAAAATATTTTATAAAAAGAAAATTGCCCAAATGGGTATCATGCTAAAATGGAAAAAATAAAAAACTATATTTATTTAATGCCTGACTAGTACTTTTAATTCCTCATTCAAATATAAGGACCACAAAAAAACTTAATTATAAACGAAATTAAAACTACGATATTACGTTAAAACCGTTAAGTGAGCCACGCGTTTGGAAACACTAATTCTGAAATTGATCCACTGATTGTAATATTTATCATTTTATATAATATAACTACTATAAGTAGCCTGTTAATAATTTATTTTAGATTGTTGTATTTTATAGGCTTATTAAATTATTATGATTATTATTTATTTTTTTTAATAAATACATATAAAGTAAAAATCATTAAATTAAATATATAATATATATATAGTTATTTATTTTTTAGTGTGTAGTAATTATTTTTAAGTTTTTACCAAAGGTTTTATATTTTAATTGTTGAATATAATTTAAAGTATTATAAATTTATATATTTTATAAATAATTAAGTTTTATATGATATATATAAAAGTATTTACATATTAAAAATTAATAACAAAATGTTTTTTTTATATAAATAAAGATATTTTTCTACTATATTATATTGTATTTATTAAAACTATTAATTTTAAATACAGCCATTCAAATTTATGTTTAACACCACCGTACAAATATAAATAATAATTACTTTTAAAATGTCTTAATTTATATTACATAGTAAAGCAAATTAGTATAATATATAAAGTGGAAATAAAATTAGATATTATCTTAAAATATCGAATTAAATTTTTATCTTAGAAAATGGAATTTTCCCAAGTTCTTATTGATATTAGGTCTTATAGATTTTAAAATTTTAGGTGTTAGGGAGCGGGATAAGATTAAGGATAGAAGAATTATCCAGGAATCTATATTTTTTTACTTTTTGACCTATTAGATATCAAAGAAGTCAGAGTTCCAATTAGACGGGAATGAAGTAACGCACAGCATATATCAGGTGAGTTTTTTATTGTTGTGCCAATACGTTAAAAAAATATGATCAAGATACTTATCATGTAAAGGCCTAAGGGCTCTATAATATTGAGAAAACTGGTGCAAATCAAAGATTTACCTAACAACTTTTTAAGATTTTCGTGGCGCGAAAAGCTACGCTGAAGATGAACAATGTCTACTAAAGGTGTCTACCAGCTTGCTACAGACAGCACAAGTGTTCAATAGAAAAACAAAATCCTGTATGGCTATTTAGAACTCGTCGTTCATGATTAACATCTCATTTCCCCTACATAATTAGTATTTTGAATTTCTAAATATTTGAAGATTATTTAGATCAAGGAGATAAACATAGTTTTTAAAATGCATATTGAAATGACTATGAAGCTCTTTAAATGGCTGGAAATGGGTTATAAAAGAAAATATTTTAAGAAAAAGGCAAAAAAGATAAATTGATAAATATTTCTTTAAATTAAATAAATATTTGAATTTTAAGTGAAATATTTAATTTAATCATAATTTTTTTTAAATAATAGTTATCATAATAATAATATATAATTAAATTTATTCTATTTGTATATTGTAGAATATTTATTTATAAATGAAACAATTTTATGATAATATATTATTTTATAAATTATACCATTAGACTACATCAAGAATTGATTGGTAACTTTCGCGATAATTATTTTATTTCTTAATCATAATTGAAAAAGCACATACGATGTATCATCAAACCAAGATTCATTCGCTCCGCATATTCATTACTTAAAAACCGGAAATAACTCGTAAAAACATTTATAAATCTAAGCCTAGCTTTCATAATAATATATGGAAATTGAATCCCGGTAGCAGTGGTTCAATATTACAAATAATATTTTATACCATACTATAAAAACCTAGTTGAAAACGATATTATTTGTATTTGATTCTTTTAAATGAAGCGAATAATTTACTATTTATTAAATTTGTTTAGTATTGTTAAACGACACGATTCTAGAACAATATTACGCAAGGATGAAAATTTTGGTCATAGATGACACAAAGGTTTGGACATCATAGGGGAAAGAGGCTTAGGCAATAATGCTAAAATATTGAGTTAGCCGTTTTTAAAAATTGGCTTAAATTGAGCCGTAACACCCTAAATTTGTTTTACACGATACTTTTTTTTTAAGACCTACTACAGAACAAGAAATAAATATAATCTCTGTAAAAGACAAAACTTAAATTTTGAAAACTATTTAAGGAGTTATATTTTTTAATAATAAGTTTTTTTTTAAAGCGCCGAGTTTTTTTGATCCTACTTAAAATAAAATTTGATTCAGGGCCCGTTAAAAAAAATTAAATAGGTTTAAAAAAGTTTTTACGATTTTTTTACTTATTTCTTTTTATAATGAATTGAAATTATATACACAGTAATAAATAGTGCGAAATAAATTATTTTGACGTTCTCCGTTGAATAATTTAAAATAAACCGATTTTTATAAAATAAATTTAAGCCTTTTTATAATATTATTATATTTTTGTTATTTATAACAAATTGTGACACAAATATTATCTATATTATTATTATTATTGTATAAATATAAAATTTATTATTTCATATATAAAGAATTCTATTAAATTATATAGAATTAATCAATACAATATTATTAAATTTTTTTTTACCGACTATTTATATTTAATGATTTTCTTTTGTTAAATGATAATGGTATAAATATTATAAATATAAATAGATCTTTTTATCATTTCATATATTTTTTTTTACTTATACAATTATCCAATTTAAAATATAGAAGAATATGTCTAATCAGGGCTAACAACCAATTCCCAGCTTAAATCAAATTTTTTAATTAAATTAAATGCGAGAACGCCCAATATTTCTTAGTGGTTTAAGGAAATAGGTAATAAATTTAACTTGAGCAAAAATAGCCTGTTTATTAAAAAAATAATCCTAATTATTCATATTCTTATTTCATTAATGGTATAGCATACCATTATATTAATCTAACACAGTTGCGAAGGCCCAGGAGGTAAAGTTTTTGGCATTATAGGACTACGTCTTGAGTCAGGAATTACGCACGAATAGTGGGTTTGAGCCGATTTTTAAAAAGGGCTAACTCAATATCTTAGCCAGAAAAGTATTATCCGAACCTCAAGATTTCTCTAATAGATGTCCAAACTTTTGTGCCATCTATGATCAAAATCTTATGCCTTGCGTAATATTTTATTTGAATAAATTATTGAGTTCACCGTTTGAAAAATCGGTTCAAATCTAGCCGTTAAACATCACTACCTACGAAAATATGGATTGAATTATCTACTATTCCTATTAGTAAGAATCAAATAACTTATTGTTGGTATTGGCACGAATCGAATAATATGCTATTTGTATTCCATTCGTACAAAAAATTATTATTCAATTCCAAATGTTGTTCTTTTTTTAAAAAAAAAATCATGATATTATAAAATCTGTAATAAATGATACGATTCCAATAAAATTATTGAATCCACTAGAGTTCAAATGCAAATATATTGAATTTTTGAAACAAATTTCTATCAACGATTATGCAACAATAGTGATAAATTGAAAAAAGTGAATTTATAAAAAAAATAAAATCTAAAACAATACACCTGAATTTAACTTCACTATCCAGTACTTTATGCATAAGATCTCAGTTAGAGATGAGAACCGGCCCTGAATTTCGTATTTTTCCTGAATTTAAACCCGGATTTTTTTTTAAAAGTTGAGGGTTCAAGAGTTCTGGACAATGTTGTTAATTGGATCGATTTTTAAAAACGGCCCGTTTAAGATTTTAGCCGAAATAATATTTTATAAGCCTGGAGATTTTGTTCATAGGTGACAGAAAGGTTTGGTTGGACCTCTATTTGCCAAATCTCGAGACTTTTATTATATTGGCTAAAATATTAATCAGGCTGTTTTAAAATAATTGACCGTTTAACAACACTAGTTCCTAGTGTCAGAAAAATTTTTAAAAATTATCATTGAAATTTTTTTTCTTTAAAATTCATGAAAAATAAATTTAAAAAAGTGGGATCTTTTTTTTATCTTATTTCTCTTATTTTTAAAAATTTTCTAGTTTTTCTATTTCCATTTTATAGTTAATATTAAATGATACTTTATTAGATACGATTATTGAGTTTGAAATATTTCTATATATATTCTATAGGCAAATGTGAAGTTTTGAAGATTATTGGAATCTAATAAAGGTCACTAGTGTATTGAAACCTCTAAAAATAACAACACTAAGATTGCAATCAACAATTCTGTTATCTTATTTCTATGGCATATGGGTTAAATGCCTATTTGATTTAGAAAAATAACTAGTTCTTTTTCATATAATATATTAGAAAGCATAAAAATTCGAAAGCAAAGCTATATGCCTCTATATATTTAGACTTAGACCCTCGATATCAAGTTCTATAAATTTTAAGATTAAAAGATGGCTAACGCCATCTCAAATAATTATAGCACTCCATTTTTTACAACATATTGGAAGCCACTACCACTTCTAACGGTTGTATAGATAATAATGATAACAGCGTTGATTACTTTGAAAATTTACTTTTGGATAGAGGAAAAAAAATGAAATTATCATCAGATAAAAAAGGAGGCAAAAATTCCTATAACACCTTTTATCGAAAAGTTCCCACAGGTTAAATAAATAAGGATTCAAATTTTTTTAAAATTCTGGAAAGAAAATTTTTCAATATACAGAGGACTATAAATTCTATCTATAATCGTCATGGGTTGTACCAGCGAAGTATACGATAATTTATAATGTATAATATTTATTTTGGGTCAGCGTAGAACGTACACTTTTTTCGTAATACATATTGCCAAATTTTTCTTTGAAACTTAAAGATGATATTATAGAAAATGTTATGATTGTGCGATTAAATAAAGCATTTAGAATATAAATTATAAATTTATAATTTTTTTCCCGAACCCTAAAAAATTTTTATTTATGAACCCGAACCCTTATTTTGTCAAAGGGCCTTTCCTAATTTCAACCTATTCAAAAACGAATACTAATTATTCGAAACGATATTCGATCTTTTTTCTTTGAATGTTTATGCATGTTATAATAATAAAATTTCCGCGATTTATTAGTCTTTTAAATTCAAAATAAAATAACCTAATATTTAGAAATAAGTTCCAACTATTCGACTAAATAACGAATATTCCATTTTATACAATGCTGGACAATAGCGAATACTTGTATTTAAAATTATAAATACAAATACTTTTTTTGTATTTGTATTTAGTATTCATTTGAATATTTTAGAAAGTATTTAGTATTTATAAATTAAATGTTAAAATAAATGAGGAATATTTTGTATTTAATTGCGATTTCATTATTTTCAGATGAATACAAAACACAAATACATTTATTTTTTTATTAATGAATATAATATAGAATTTAAATCCACTTCTATTAATAAATTTTTAGCCCCAATTAGCGAAAAAATTAACATCTTACTATTTTATTTTTAAAACGAGTATAACCGACAGTGAAACCAAAAATACAAGTTTTTGGAGACAGTAATTGAAGAAAGGGAGTTTATAAATGCTATTAAGTTTATAAGATATTTTTGTAAACGGTAACATCCTCTAAATATAGTTTGATAATTTTGTATGGGATTTTTTTTCTCAAAATATCAAAATCCTAAATGATCATCCAACAATTTCATTCTCCATTAAAAAGTAAAAGCTTTAGCTATCTGCGATCCCAGAATATTCATATCTGCGCCAGAATTTTGGCTCAGAAATTTGCAGATCAAATATAGGCGGCGCCCGCTCTGCTACATGCCAAAATAGTTGTTAAAGTTAGCCATCGCGTAAAAAGAGAAGATTAAAGGGAAATGTTTTGAATAATTTTATGAAACATAAATGATATAAGGGAATATGTATAATTGAGGAAGAATATGTGATATTCATTTCCATTTATCATGTCGCAAATTGTATATATTATAGTCAATATTTTTATTTATACTTTAATAAAGGATGGTTTAATGTTAAATATGAAATTTAAAATATATATATCTTTTTATTATTTTTATGTTAAATTTTAATTTATTATGCATTTACAATTCACATTACATAATAAATGAATAAAATAAAATAGATATCAGAGACCTGCAGAGATACCATTTGCACCACCCGATTTTTTTTAAAAATATTATATTTATTTTTAATTTTTATAAGCTGATAATGGCGATTTATAATATTTGGTTTTAAAATATACGGCCCGGCCCAGGTAAAAGTTTTTAACCCCAGACCTGCCCGGGAATTCAAAAAAAAATTTCTTTAGGCCCGTCCGGATACATTTAAAAAATTAAAATATAGCCCGGCTTGTATACCCATAGGTTTTCGATAGATTTAGAGTTAGGGGAGGTGTAAAATAATTGACACATAACTTATATAATAAATGGAAGTTATAAATATAATACGAATGATATGAATAAAAGAACATACAATACAAAAAAATTATAAATTTGTTATACTTTTCGAGGTAAAACATATAAATAAATAAATAAAATTAAACAGAAAATCTTCAATCATTTTTAGTTGTTCTTGGCTTAAAGATTTTCATAAAAAAATATTATCTTTATTGAATCGAATTTTCCTTTATATCATCATTTATATTATAATAATAAAATAATAACATATACATAATATATCTTCTTACATATAATCCATAATTTATAAGTTTATAATATAAAATGATCTCTTTCAAAATAAAATATAATAATTAAAAAATTTTCATTTTCAATTCATAATTTAAATCTTCAAAGATTGTTATTTTTATATTATAATTCCTAATAAGTTGTGATTTAAATAAAATTTACAGTCCACCACATTCCACTCATTTAATATAGTGATTAATTATTGAAATGAATATGATAGCCCTACAAATGGTCCTTATACCTTGTTAGTGGAAATAGATGTAATGATGCTTCTCAGGCGCGTATTCAGGAATTCGTTATGGGGTTGATAAATAAAACATTTTTTAAAAATTATTCTAGGAGTTATTTAAGAATATCTTAAGTAACTATAAAATATTGACAATATCTAATACACAAATCTAAATAATGGTAATATTAAATATATAAATTGTCATATGAATTACTATAAAATAAACGCCTCGAAAAAGAAATTTGTAAAAAAAATGTATAAACTTAAATTATATTTTTTAAATAATGTTGGAAATAGAGATTAATGCATAAAAATATTCTTAAGAATTATCGCATATATATAAACTTACAAAGTATTTATGAAAAAAAATATGGTGTATTAAAAAATAGGGAAAAAAAATATAATTTAAGAAGTATATTTATTTATAATATGAAATTTAATCTTCAGGTTCAGGATTGAGCTAATTTTTCAATGATTTGATCACTATTTGGTATTAACTCCCTATGTATATTAAGAAGGGTAGTAACTACTCAGTAGTATTGTTAAGACTCGATTTGAGTAATATTTAAAAACGGTTACTTCAATATTTTATCCAGAAAAATATTACCCAAAGCTGACCATTTTGTGGGCATCTATTAGTGAAATCTAGATGCTTAGGCAATATTTTCTGACTAAAGAGTTAGCCTTTTTTAAAAATCCTCAAATAGAGCCATTTAACTACATTACTCTTCAGGCATGTTTTTATTCTTGTTAAAGATGAAAATGTTCTTTCATTGGTAGAAATATTAATCGACAGAGATGCCAAAATATATATTAATTTTAATATATTTAAAAATTAGTCTAAAATGTTTTTGAAATTATGCGAAGTATCTATTGCATTTTATAGAGTATATTATCAATCATATTTAAACCCTTTTTTAAATACCATAGTCTGCATTTAGCTATTAATATATCATGGAATATTTTAACATCCTCACAATAAATAAATTGATTTGGAAAGATTCTGCGTAATATAGGCAGATTTATAAGTGCTGCGATTAATCAAGAACCTTTCATTCATTTGAGTTATAAAAGCATCCAAGAGAGGGGTAAAGATTCATAGTACCGACCCTAAATATTGGAATGATGGCTTGCCTTGCTGCGAGTCAAAGTTGACAAACATTAAATTAGATCACTGATTTTGACTCAACAATGAAATATAATTTAATAAAACCGTCATCTACAATTGCCCTTATTTCCTTAAGCTCCAATATAATGCTATCAAAGCAATGGATTTTTTTAAAAATATTTAACCTTCGTTTTGCACTAAAAAAGGGCATGTAGTTGGAAATTTTAGAATGGTACCTAAATATAATGCCAAGGAACTTGAAATCGATGTTAATTCATTGATTAAATTAATGGCCTATTTTTTTCAGCTATGAATGTGATAAATGTAAATTGGAATATAAATGCGATTAGAGATAGGAATGATTATTATTAAAATATAAATTAATAATCTTAAAACAGTTATATTTTTGAAAAATATTATAGCCGGCCTTCGATATTTTTAGGCTTGGGGTATGTGATACTATAAATATTTATGGAAGTAGAACTTAGGCTGCGTCAGCCGACTTCTGCATCACCATAAGCCAATGATGATTCTACCTGTTAAAATTAGCATCTACCCTCTATCCCCTCCTACCAAATCAAAATTGGCGAAAAGATAGTAAATCAAAATTACTCCTCTCCAATTTCATTCAAATGACGATAGCTATATCATAACTACCTACCCATTACGATCTTGCGTCATACCCCCCCCCCCCCAGAGTAAAAATTTCTTTCTTCATTAACAGTTATATCAGTGATTTATTGAGCGTTGCAATTTACAAAACGAGCGATTTTAAAGATTACCTTTATAGTACAAAATGTCTTACCAACTAAAATGTTTTCGGATGAATATATCAAAATATTTTTCGCAATACATTATCGTAAAACGGACGCTTTTAAAATTTAACATTGAAATCAATCGATAGAACGCTCCAGTTATGGGCAGTTTTATCTGGAATACTTCATGGCTAAATTGTCTGATTTTCATAGGGTACGTAGAGTAGTACTTTAGACATGTTGGGGTACATTTCTGAAAAATTTGAATTTTTCAAATTCAAAAATCATCCACATAGATTATTTAAAATTTAGTAAAGATTTCGAATAATCCACACTTTGGAAGCACAATTCTAAAATTTGTACCAATGTTTCGTATATATGAGTACTTAAATCGGTAAAAAGACCAAAGGCAATAAAATTTTCTTAAGATTATAAAGCGATTGATAGTATTTATTCTTAAAATTTTATCAATATTTTATGCTTGATTATATATTTTATATTTTTCAACCTCGATTTCGCCAATTTTTACAAAACAGGTAAATCAAGAATAGGAAAAATATATTACCTAGGAAGTGTGCCAAATTTTACTGCCATATTTTTTACTTATAAAAAGTATTCTTAATAACACGGATGAATGTTTTCCCTTCCTTTTTTTATATAATATACCTTT